>NC_080745.1:44698894-45948894 GCF_020826845.1 Diceros bicornis minor | reverse complement strand
TGATAAATGGCAAGTGAGTAATACAAGCATGAGGATGATAATGGCAAGTGGCTCTTGATCTCATTGTGGGAGACCCAGTGGGGATGGGGGGGCGGCCCAGTCTTCCTGCCCTGACTAAAAGGGGCATGTGGTCCTCAGTGCCAGCCGGGTGTTGCCAAGTGAGAATGTGGGCTCCAGGTGCTAAATCTGCCAAGTTTTCCAGAGAACCAGAAATCTGAATTTCTATGTAGAATTCCCAGATTTAAAAATGTTGACTCATGTTTTAAAAAACCTTATGATGGGTAGACAAAATGCATCTGTGGCCTGTCCGTCTGAAACATCTGCCGAAAGCTCTTCTATGCTGGGATAAAGGGGATTAAGTGCAGTGTGATGAGTGTTAACCCTTTAGCCTTGTGCCCAGTAAATAGCCAATACTGAGGGGAAAAAAGTACTTTTTATTAATTGCACTCTTATTGTATTTCATTGTCTTCACCATTAATTTGATTAGTTAACTCTAAATCCATATTAAAAGGTATTCTACTATTAAGTGATTAATGAATGGTAGTTGTTGTTAATTTATTTAGTTGTTTGCTCTGTTTGGTGAATTCTGTATTCATGGTACAAAAGTAAACGTTAGTCTAATTCATGTGATAAAAGTAGAGAAGAACAAAGGATGAGCATTTTGTGGTTCTCATTCCATTCTTATTTCCTGTCTGTGTCCTTTGCTTCCATCACTTGCTTTTGCTCCTCTGTGCATTTGGGTCTCATCTCCTCCTGGCCGGCGTTAGCCGCGTGAAAGTGGGAAAGAGCTGTGGCAACAATGCCATTTTAGGCCAGGCGAAAGATGAGGGGAATGCAGCCTTAAGACATGATGTCGTGTTTAGAGGCTTTTCTTCGGTTTTAATGAAATACAAATGTGCCCAAAGCAATTTTTTTTTTTTTTCCAGAAAAAAAATCTTCCTTTAGTAGGGCCTAGCCCACGTAGTTTTGTATTACAAGGATCATGTTTGGTGTGTTGCAATCCATTGGCGATTGTCTTGGGGAATTTTATTCAGCACAAGCATCTCTGATGGTTCTGATGTCAACTTGGGTTAATTACTTGTTCATGTACTTTTTGGTCTTGTCTCTGTGTTAAAATTCTGGAGCATCACAGAGAGGAACACTGAGAGTAACAAAATCTATTTGAATATTTCCAATAGATTAAAGGCTTATAAAAATGCATCTCTTTTTTTCCAGAGGTTTTTTTTTTTTTGCATTGTTTTAAAATGAAATCATTTTGTTGCATCAACATGAGGCTAAAGACTTGAAAATAATCTTTTTTTTTTTTTTGAAAAATCTTATCTGTAAATACAAGTTCTTAATTGAATCAATATTTTTCGCTCTCTCAATTTTTGTTACAGATCATGGAGGAAACAAATACGCAGATTGCTTGGCCGTCAAAACTGAAGATCGGAGCCAAATCCAAGAAAGGTAAATCGTGAGAGATGGAGAAATTGGTGGTTTTGATAATGGAGACTATGGAATTACTGCACATTTGCCAGGGAGAAAATCAACTTTTATTCTTATCACGTTTTTACCAAAATATTTTTCAAATAGCGATATTTTGGGAGGATTATCATAATTAAAAACAATGTAGTACAACCTTTTATTCAACAACAGAAAAATATTTTTAAGTATTTTATTATAATAGGAATGTTATTCTAGAAGATACCATAACAACTTATGATTTCAAGGATGCCCATTCATTTGATGGCCATGAGTCATGGTAACACTCCACATTTAATAATGTGTTTTCAACACATGAACTCCCAATGTTTACACCTTAGGCTTCTTGTTTATGTACTATACAACTTTAGTAGCTGATTTTTTTCCCCTGCAATGTGATACCTTAGATTTCCTTTCTTGACTGCTCCTTCTCCTCTTCATCTATTGGACGGTGAAGAATCCACTAGCATTCTCTTTTCGGCCAAGATTTCCTTTGCTGGGCCTTTCCTCTGCTTTATCCTTGAGGACACTAACCAATGCATGGATGGCCAGAAATGGAAGTATAGGCACCCTTAGTTTTCTTCCAAGATTTCATAGTATTTTCAAATGACCTGCCAGTATATATTTTTATGGATAGTTTTTATTTTTAAAGTATAATCTTAGTCTCAACAAACTTTGTTGTGCATACTTCATTAAAAGATATGTGCTGTCATTAGGAGATAGTGAAAAATGCTATCAAACAATTCAAAAAACAATGACTTTGCAAGCTGAGCCTTATCCATTATAGTCTAGCTTTTTGTTGTTGCTGTGCAGTTTCATATTTGCTGTCCCTTCTCCCTATGACTTTTATTGCTAAATGATACTAAACATTGCAAGATTTCTCAATTTCCTTTGTTATTTTAGTCCAGATTTCCTTCTTTTAATCTTATTTTATTAGTGTTACTCATCGCATGGAATGTAAATTATTTAAAAGTTATTGTTGTGAGTGTGGTTAGCTGGACTTCAATGGACTAGAATTCCTACAGAATCTCTGATAGTTACTTTCTTATTTGTGATCATGTTTGCAAGAAATGGGAAGCCTGTGTGCTAAACAGTCAGGAGGAGACATGGTGAATTTCCAAGTGTAATTTCATCACTTTGTATAAACTTTGCATTTGCCAAGTGCTATAGGACATATTCTCAATTAATCTTCAGTATGTTGAGATGTTTTGTATTCCTTATGCAGAAGAAGAAACTGCCGTTAGTGGGTTATCTACCTATTTGGTTGTTGGTGGCTGTTGAAAAATCCCTGGCCTACCTCTTGAGTAAATTGGAACTTGAACATAGACTGTATCCTCTTTCCCTATTGTCAGGTATTTTTTACTTAAAGAATGAAATGAGCTTCATTACTATCCTAATAAAAAATGTAATTTGATCCGTCCCCAAAGAAAACCTTCAAGGAAACATGAATATTAAAACAATTCCAGATAAATTTGCATGCCTTAGTCTCTTGCGTTACCCATGCTACAGTTTTTTCCCCCACTATCATGAGAAACTGAGAATTGATTAATTTTTATTCAAAACATGTTACAACTTTAGAGATTTTAGATAATATGGAGATGAATAAATTAGGTTCATGTTTTAGATTGGTTTCCAGTCATTGACACACTTAACCCATTCAGAATGGCCATCTATATACCACATTTTGATTATAGATTTTGCTTTGAAAATAAGAATATTTCAGCAGTACATTTGAGGGCATTTAGCATAATTTCCACATGGTTAAAGTTAGCTTTTGGAATTATGCCTAAGAATTGATCCCTCTAGGCCTAGGTCCTCAGACATCATTTTATTTTTTATTATTTATGAAGTGCTATGAATGCACACAGTACTGTATGATGAGCAAAATGTGCCAGAAGAGAGAGATTGAGCTAAAGGAAGAGAGAAAAAATCAAGAGTTTTTCTCAAAGGAATTTTCTATTCGGAGTTTACTTGAGTCTCTCTTATTACTTAAACATACAGCTGCTGAATCAGTTCTTGGCTAACATCCCTGATATGTATATTCCCATATTGTTTTAAAAATGGTTTAATTCAGGGATGAAGTTTGTTTGACTGTAATTTGTATTTAGTAGAAGTAAAATGAAAATGGCAGGAGGAACTTTAGAAGGTAAATATTTGCTCTTTCATCTGATGTGGTTATTCACCTCTGAATGTTGTAGAGGAAAGAGTTATTGGTCTTTATTTTAAGGCTTCTTCATCCCAAACTATTATTATTCAAGAGACCAAAGAATATAAATGTACCTAGGGACTTGTGCCATGTTTTGGATGATTATTAAATTCTAAATCCCATGGTGATGTGAAGATTGGGAATATAAAGATAATCCCCACACTATGGTAGAGAGACAGTACAGCCATGGGTTTGCATTGTATTTCACTTTATAGATTTATGATGCTTATTGGTTGAATACTTGAGCCTAGGCAAACATTTTTCATGGCTACTGTTACCACAGTCTGCCCCCTTCTTTACCTTATTGGAATTTAGTCCTTTGTTTTTCTAGTGAACTTCCAGTAGTGGTGTCCAAACTTTATTTGTTAAACCATCAGTTCTTTATCAGAGCAGCTGTATGGCTTCTTTGGGTGAGGTGCTGGTAGGATGCTGGCAGAAAGGCAAAAGGCAACAACTTGAATTTGCCATCAGTTAGAAGATTTAGATTCTTCTCTCAAGATTCTGGTTCAGTAGGTCTGGGGTGGGACTGGAACAAGTATTTAACAAGGTCCCCTGGTAGTTCTTATGGTTAAGCTTAGTTTGGGAAACAAAAATCTCACCATCTGACATGGGAATATCATGATTTAGTCACTAAGGAGACCATGTGTTCAAAAGGCGATGGATGATGACTACTGAAATACAGGCAAAGTCCCTCAACAGTCCCTTCTCCTGGAGGATGTCCATCTTGGTTTCTAAAGAACTGCACTTTTATGGATTTATTAATTTTACGTTTCTGTCATGTTTGTAGTCAGTTAACGTGGATAAATTTAGAGTGATGCTAACCATTGTTCTGTGCCTGTGTGAGATATGATTTTAGGTACAAGACCATCTGGTGTTTGTCCCCTCTCTCTGCCACTCTTCCTCCTTTGTCACCCTGCCCACCCTTCTTTCTTCCCTCTCTCCTTCCCTTTCACTCCTCTTCCATTCCCCTTTAACTCTATATAATGTAGTGAAAAAAAAGTAATAGAAACATTTTCATTCAGTAAGCAGAGCATTTTGGGGAAGTGCATGTTTTGTGATACAAACTCATGGACTATAGAATTAAAAAAAAAATTCCTGAGTATTTGAAATTATTGGGAGGTTGAATCCTCGTTAGAGCCAGAAAGAACAAAGAATTGAAGATTCAGTATAATGGACATTTAAATAGGCAGCTCTAAGATTGTCTTAATGGGGGTCATGATTAAGAAAAATAAAACAATACTTAATATTTCTTTTGTATAACACAAATTTATTTTGAGTGGTAGAAAAACTCTTTCCAGCTCTTGGAGTCAGACTACTAGAACATTCTACTTTACATAGAAAAATCTGAAGGTTTGTGCCTGTGAGACCAGTATTTAAGAATTAAGGTGTTTAATAGTGTAAAACCTTACTAACTTAGAATAACTTTAGGCAGTGATTAAAATTTTGAATATGCTCTTCCAAATCATAGCCTACTTTAAAATAAATGTAGCTTCGTTAAAGTACAAATAGCATTTTGAACAATGTTTGACTGTTTTGCCAAATGGAAGTCCTGCCAGACCTGCCTTAACCAATAGATAAAAGTGATTTGTAATGAGAATTTATCACACTGGTATGATTGTGCTGCATGCTTCACCATGCAAGATGAGTTTGTTCTCTTAAATAAGGTAAACATTTTTCTTGAAGTCTTCTTTTTGCTCTTAATTTGCTCATCAATCTCTTCTTAGACTGGCAAAGTTAAATGCGGGCAAAAATTGTTTAAAGTTTCTTTGCCAAATTCCAAATAAATGAAGTCAGCATTAATGAAGCTTTGTTGTCTTTTGTTCTGGGAAGGAGTTGTCCTGCAGAGTTTAACTAAATGATAGAAACTGTTCTCTGCCAGTGTTTCTCTTATGACCATTTATGATGCCCCAGGACTAGCAGGAATGAAAGGTGTTGACTGGATTGCTTGATGTATCCTGGTTTGGAGGTGATTTGGCACCAAGTTTGGCCATTCTCTTCCTCCTAGAATAAACAAGAGAGTCATAAACATTCCATGAGTTTTTATTATTTTTGGTTGCATTCCATCAGAAGAAGTGATATCTAATAGAATATCTTAGCATGAGAAAAATTGTAGACCATTAACTTTATTTTTTCCGGGGGAAAATGTTTTGTTGAGTGTTCACTTTGGACTGAGGCCTTTGACATAGTATTACTCAAAGGGCAGAGGGCAGAGAAGAGGCATGGCATGGTATGCTGGACCACAGTGTTTCCAATGGTGGGTTGTTACCTGTTAGTGTCTCAAAAATTATTTTAGTGATCACAACCAGCATGTAAAAAAATACAACTAGACTAGAAAAAAAATCAGAGTGTAAGAATATTGTTCCATGAAATTTTTCAGTCATACATGTCACTGTTTACATGTATGTATACAAACATGCATACACGTATATATATTACTAGGTTATGGTGTAAAATGCTGACAAAGAATGGTCAGAGAACACTGTTCTGTGAGATCAGTCCCCAAAAGGGTAAAGAGCACATGCATTTTGTTCATCACTGTATCCCTAGCACTGTAATCAGTACATAGTTGGCACTCAGTAAATATTTGCAGATTGCCTGATAACTCAATGATGGTTATAGTGGAACCACTAATACAGATGGGAATGCATATCACTAAGGTGTATTGTGTAGGAAAATGATTTAGAATCATGGCCTTCACACAGGAGTGGCATTCACTGTTATGAAAAATAGCCACTAATGATGTCTTTCCCGTAGGCCAATTAAGTGAACGAATGTGGGACACCATTTGCGGCTGATGTGACTAAAGCTCCTTTTAGTGATTCTGAGTAGTCCTAGCAGGGGAAATGGAAGGAAACTTAAGGAAAATGACCTGATGGTTGTCGTTCATGGGATATCTAAATGAGTGAAGCTCTGGTGCCATTCTTAGTAGGCATGTAATTGAGACTTAACAAGACGCAGCCTCCTGGTTGTCTTCCAGACCAGAGTTGTTTTTCTTGTGGCTATTTTAATTAGTATTTGGTTACATAAGAGTAATATTGGGTACTACCATTTGTTCAGACCTACTGGGGCCAAGCACTGCTAAATAGTTTGCATATATAATCTTATTTAATGATCAGAGCAACCATATGAGTTAGGTAGTAATATTTTCATTTTACAGGTGAATAGACTAAGGCACATGAAGTAGAATACCTTGCAGAGAGTTTTACCTTTAGTAAGTAGCAGACCCCAAACTTGAACTCAGGTCTGTTTTCAGAGCCCCAAATCCTGTACTCTAATGCCTTTTCTCAAACCGCACCTGGGTGAGATGACACCTTTCTTGATGCCTTTCCTCATTCCACGGTGTTCTCTGATGAAGTATCCCTTCAGCGACCATTGCCAGGCGTGCTGATTATAATCAGTAATAATAATAATCAGTTTCATAATGCCTTAGTCCTTGGGAATTACAGATACTTATTCATGGTAGGCTGAGATTAGCATGCCCTTACTCTTACAGATAACGCCTCCTTTTTCAGGGGGAGTTAGATTTAATGGTTAAAAAAACATGAAACCACTCATAGCTGTGTAAGTTTTTTAAAAAGCCTGCTTCTGAATTTTAACTTGATATTTCATGTTGTCATGTGCTATTTCCTTAGGAAGAGACTTTTTGGTTTGTCATTAAGCTAAACAACTTCTAAGACAGATTTGAAAGGAAAATAAGCTCAGAATATGTTATAAATTGCTTGGAGGGTTTTTACTTGCCTTTTTGTTTTCAATCTTTAAAAGTAGTTTCCATGACCTGCCAGGGACCATTGTATTTCTGCTGGGTCGAAAGATTTTGTCCTTAACGTTTTTGTATATTAATGTGACTGATCATCAATTGATGAATGCTAATTAGGGGCCAAGAGTAGGAATTCAGCCAAAGAGCTGTATAAGTTGTATGCAGTGTACTAATAGTCACTCTGGTTAGAGAGAGCATGGTCTAACTAGGACCTCTCAGAGGAGGATGGGGACCTGGGGTATTTTTAGTTCTTGGAGCTCCCAGTATACTTAAACAATAAAAGGCTTATAAAAATTAATGTATGTTTTAAATATACAATTTGTCAGTATATCTCTTTCTACATGAATAACCTCATTTGTACATAGTGCCAAATGTGCAAATTTGAGATTCTTTCTGAATACGTGCTCTCACACACACACCATTTTACCAGTGAAATGATTCATGCTCTCAGTGCTACGTTATCAAGACTAAGGACCTGAGCTTGGTTCATTTCTTGATCTCCCACTGGTTCCCCTTTCTTGCTTTCTGAAGGCCCCGAGGATTGGCTTACTTGCTCATCTTGCAGCTGCCACAAGCTAGCTCCTCTTTGCAGTCTTCTCTCTCCTGTACCAAGGCCAAAGAAGAAGATGGACTTAGCTTTTCAATTGTCCCCTCAAACCTGAAATAAGAAATGTATCGGGTGTGTTTTTAAAAAAGATATTTTCCATTAACTTATTAAGGAAACAGATTTTGAGTGGAATGGAAAAAAAATTGGGAGTGGAATGGAGAGGTAAGAAAGTAAATGGAAAAAGTGAAAGCATCAAGAGAATGAGAAGACAAGCCAGAGACTGGGAGAAAATATTTGCATAAGACATATCTGATCAAGGACTGTTACCCAAAAATACAAAGATCTTCTAAAACTCAATAATAAGGAAATGAACAACTCAATTAAAACATGGGCAAAAGATCTGAACAAACAGCTCACCAAAGAAGATATGCAGATGGCAAATAAGTATATGAAAAGATGCTCAACGTCATATGTCGTTAGGTAATTGCAAATTAAAACAATGAGATGCTATTACACACCTATTAGAATGGCTGAAATCCAAAACAGGGACAACACTAATTGCTGACAAGGATGTGGAGCAACAGGAACTCTCATTCGTTGCTGGTGGGAATGCAAAATGGTACAGCCACTTTGGAAGACAGGCAGTTTCTGACAAAACCAAACATACTCTTATCAGCAGTTGCATTCCTTGATGTTTTCCTAAAGGAGTTGAAAACTTATATCCTTAGGAAAACCTACACATGAATGTGTATAGCAGCTTTCTTCGTAATCACCAAATCTTGGAAGCAACCAAGATCTCCTTCAGTAGGTGGATGGATAACAAGCTGTGGTACATCCAGACAGTGGAATATTATTCAGTGCTAAAAAGAAATGAGTTATCAAGCCACAAAAAGACATGAAGGAGCATTAAATGCATATTACTAAATGAAATAAGCCAAACATACTGTATGATTCCATCTATATGACATTGTGGGAAAGATAAAACTATGGAGACAGTAAAAAGATTAGTGGTTAGTGGTTTCTAAAGGTTTGGGGGAAAGGAAAGATGAATAGACAGAGCACAGAGGATTTTTAGGGCAGTGAAACTATTCTGTATGATCTAAAATAGTAGATATGTGTCATTATATATTTGTCAAAACCCATAGACTGGGTTGTGATGTTGATGGTGTGGGAAGCAGTGCCTGTGTGTGTGGAGGGGCATATGGGAACTCTCTGTACTTCCCACTAAATTTTTCTCTAAACCTGAAACTGCTCTAAAACATAGTCTATATTAAAAAAAAAATAGTCATAGATATTGGGTACAATACTTTAATCAGCATTTTAAAGTGTATTATATGCAAAGATAATGTTATATGATCAAAAATAACTTCTTAATGTGTAAGTTTAAAAGCACCATGAAATCTCTTAAGAACCAATGAAAAGTTTTTTGTTTTTTCTTTTTTGGTGAGGAAGATTAGCCCTGAGCTAACATCCGTTGCCAATCCTCCTCTTTTTGCTGAGGAAGACTGGCCCTGGGCTAACATCAGTGCCCATCTTCCTCTGCTTTAAATGGGACACCGCCAAAGCATGGCTTGACAAGCGGTGCGTCGGTCCGTGCCTGGGATCTGAACCTGCAAACCCCAGGCCACTGAAGCGGAGCATGTGAACTTAACCGCTATGCCACCAGGCTGATCCAGAACCAATGAAAAGTTTTATAAAATAAAATAAAAAAAAATAGAAAGTGAGAAGGATGGTTAAATAGTAAATCACACCTTTTTATTCCTCAGAAAGTGGCTGGAGCCAAGTCATGATTGATCTGAGCTCACCTGCCTCTGTGCCCGCTGTCTCCCTTCTTGGGAGAGCTCCTTCTCCCTCAGCCATCTTGTTTCCTGAACAGATGTTTTAAGTCTCTTGCCTTTAGAGAAGAAAGTACCAACCCAACATCCCTTCCATCTGCAGTTCTTCTTCCCTGTCAAACCCTATGAGGAGGAAGGGCAAAAATATTTCTTATTTGCTTACCTGGTAATAGGCATTGTGCTAGATGTTACCTGTGTTATCTCTTTAATCCTCAACAATAACCCATTAGAATGACCATTATTGTCTCCATTATACACATTAATAACTGATGCGGAGAGATGATATAACTTGTTTGCTGTCATACGTAGAGTTTGAAGTGATAGAGTTAGGATATAATCTTTGATTTCAAAGTTCAGGGTATTTCCCTCAACTCCAGAAGCATGCACATAGGTGCTAATGATGAGTGTGTGGTCACAAAAGGAATGAAGATTCCCCAGCACATTCATTTAAGAAAACCCAGGCTTAGAATATGTTTCTTAACTGTCTTCTCCAAGAAGAAAGGCAATCCTAACTCCTTACCCACATTTTAGAAGTTTGCTGGATGTCTATCTTGTAAAATTTTTCAACCTAGATTTATTTTTATTATTCTTTGTACTTTTTGCTGTATCTTTCTTTCCTTTTCTCCTCTTTTGAAACCCATTAATGGTTTTACTGGGATTTATATACTTTTATCTGGAATAGTGTTTCTCAACCTGGGATGGTTTTATCCTCCAGGGAACATTTGACAATGTCTGGAGATATTTTTGGTTGTCACAAGTGGGAGGTGATGTTACTGGCATCTAGTGGGTAGAGGCCGGGGATGATGCTAAACATCCTACAATGCACAGGACAGCCCCCACAACAAGAATTATCGAGCACAAAGTATCAATGGTGCGAGGTTGAAAAATGCTGAGCTTAGGGGAGTGAACGTGGTATCAGGAGACTGCTGTCCACATAGCACTGATTCTTGCTGGAACATTTTATGAAGCCTGGTGCATTGTGTAACTGGCTTCCTTTCGCAGCATTAGAAACAGGATAGTTTATATTAGTGACTCCTGAAGGAGGACTGTACACGTGTAACAACATAGGTGAACTGACAGAATTTCAGTAAAAGAGAGAAAACACGGTAGATGGCAGATCTACACATTTTAAAAGCCAGTTTGCGATCAATTTTGAATTATGTAGTTTGTGCAACTTCAGCTGCTTGTTTATTCTCCATGAGTGTTTCACCGGTGTCTTGAGTTGTGCCTGTGGCTTCAGTGCTGGGGGATGGCCCGGCTGCCCTCCCGGTTCCTGCTGCCTGTATCTTCCATTCCTCTTTTCTGGAATGTGTAGTTGTGGTAACCGTGACAGTCTCTAAGGTTTATGACCATATTTGAACACCACAATGGTGCTGTCCGCTCCTGTTTTGGCCTGGAGATGAGCACCAAACTTTGATGGTTTCCAAAACTCTGTGTGGCCTTTCCCTGGTTTTGCTCTGCTCCGTCAGTCACGGCATTGCTGGACAGGACTCGGTGACATCTGTCAGGCCTGTCAGTAGCAATTAAATTATTTTCATGAAGCCTTTTTGCAGTTGCAAACCTAACTGAGCTACCATGTGGCATTTCTCATTAGCTAAGGAAAAGAACTTAAATCAGAATGGCATCCTCGTTTCTTCATATGTTGTTTTTGTGCCGTTAAAGGTGGTTTGTGGCTGATTATAACATTTTTATACAAACCTTGATACTAACAGACATTTTTATCGAGAGATGTTAGATTTCAGGAATGAGGAGTTACATTCTCTTTACATCTTGCTGCCAGAAATTACTCTTAAAGCAAAATAAGTCCTGCCTGAAATAAAATGAAAACAGCATATGTATGTTTTTGGCTGTTTGGTCTATGCAAATAGTTATGTGTTCTTACTTTATGAAAATAGGCCCATTCTACACGCACACATTTCTGCAATAGGATTTTTTTCTCTTAAAAAATGAGACGACGTCTTTCATAAAAGCACATAAACAAAACTATTTTTGTAGCTGTATGAAATGCCATTGTATGTATGTGGGATATGCATATATTATAATATGTTTTGACACATCCGATTTGATGGACAGTCGGTTGTTCTATTTTTTTCTGCAATGAATGTCAAATTTATTTTTCTACTTGTATGAGCTTTTCTGTTGCATAAATTCTCACAAATAGAAATCTTAGGTGACAAGTAATGAGCAACTTTAATATTTTTCAGGATTGCCGCAGTGTCCTCTCAAGTGACTATTGAACTCCTACCAGGCAGGGACTGAATTCTGGAAAGAGAAGTGACTCTTCTCTCCTACCTTTACCAACACTGTGCTTTCCCATCTTTGGCCAGTCTAAATAGTGAAAAATATGTTGTCTCATGCAATTCCTTAATTAATAGAAAAATCAAGCGTTTTTCATCTACTTATGGAACACTTATTTGTATTACTCTATGAATTGTTTGTCCTTACCTTTTGTTGGTTTATTGATAGCCATTCCCTATTCTGGTGAGTTGTTCGTCCTTTTTCTAATGAAATTAAGACATTTAAATTGTTTTTTCTACTCAGAAGTTTAAGATAACTTGTGCTTGTCTCTCACTGTAGTATTCAAACGGCTCATTTCTCACCATTAGTATTTATTTACAAGTAATATATGGATCATTTCTATTTCAAACTGGAAAGAAATGAATCAACCTTAAATAGTAATAATGTATTAATTTTTGGAGGACTGTAGAAGACTATGCATTAACTTTTCGGGCACTGAATTTTCAAAGTAAACTGTTTAAAGATTAGATCTTCAATATTAATAGCACGGAAATTTTATATGCACACACATACGCACGTGTGTATGGATGTATATGTACGTATGTGTGTAGGTTTGTGTGGCAATGCATGGGAAATACTCAAAATATTACACAAGAGTCATGGAATTTTTAAGTTTTCTTGGTGTAACAGAAACAAGATCCAGTAAATTGTATGGCTCTATTTCCATGTATTGGGTTTTGGTTTTGTGTCCTGGTAGAAAAAGTTTATGAAATTTTTTTCAATCCCTTATATTCAAGAGAAGCCTGCTTATATATACGTTATTTTAGATTGACTTGAATTCTATTTCTACACTGTGTCCGTTTCTAGAGTGGGATCCATAAATAAGAGTATTTAGTTTTTGGAATAATTTACTTCCTCTTCAACACTCAGTTTACATAACAGAACAAAACTCACCTTTTGCATTGCTCTGTTTCAGAAGGGTCCTTTGCTTTCTTTGTGTGTGTTGTCCATGCGCTGTCTCAAATCTGACACGGTACCAAGGAGTCCTGCTTTATTTCACGCAGCTCAGAGGTATGTGTGAATTTGGGAAAGTGAGGGAGAAGAAAGGAAAGAAGACTTTCAGCCACCAAAGATAAACAGTCGTGTACTGCATAACGACGTTTCACTCAGTTATGGACCGCACAGATGAAGGTGGTCCCGTAAGATTAGTACCATATAGCCTAGGTGTGTAGCAGGCTATAGCATCTAGGTTTGTGTAGACACACTCTATGATGTTAGCATAATGACGAAATTGCCTAACACATTTCCCAGAATGTGTCCTCGTTGTTAAGCAACACATGACTGTACATAGTTGAAATCAAACAATGTGTCCCTATTTCCTTTGCTTTCACCATCAAATGAGTATATTCTAATCTAATCCTCTTGGGTTTTCTCCTTAGGTCAATGCCTAATAGATTTTTATATCATAGGCAAGTTATGTAACACTCTCTCTTTCCACACCTGCAAAGTTTAATATCTCTATAGTCTAGGTTTGAAAGATTCATTAAATTTCATTGCAAAATATATGTTAGTTTCAAGTAAAGTTTGTTTTAGCAACATTGACTTATGTTCTCTTCTCCAACGCTTTATGCCATTTCACACCTTTACCTATGTTGTGTCTGCTGCAGAAGGGCATCTTCCACTCTTCTTTTTCCATCTAGTCAACTCCTAGTTATTCTTCCCCATCCATCTCAGGTGATATGTCTTCCTGGAAAGTTTCGCCCACCCTCCAGATGGAGTTTAATACTCTGTTCCCTGCACTAATTCAGTACTTAATACATACTTACATTTTGGCACTCTTCACGCTTGCATTGTATCAGCCTAGACATTTGCCTTTCCTTCTGGACTGTGAGCTCATTGACTTGTGTCAAAGGGTACCCTGTCTTATTCCCTTCCATGTGCACAGTGCCTGCTGGGAAGGTGAAGTTATAAACTATCAGTTAAAGTTTACATTATCATTTAGGTTTAGAATAAATTTGAAATTAATTCAACAATGATTTAAGTCATTTTGGTATCTTTTGAGTAACATTTAAGAAAGTGAAAAATGGCCCTGGCAGCTAGGCTGCAGTGTTCTCAATTGAACATAAATACCTCTCGTAGAATATAAATAATCAGACAAAGCTACTCCTTGAGTATGTCTGAAGCAAGACTGAAACAGTAACACTCTGCAACCACAAAAGTAATTAAACATCCCTCTTTCATGACTGACATGAGTGATTGCCGCTGCTTTACCAATGATGATTCCAACTCAGTGTTAATCCTCTGCCTTCTAGATTAAATTTGCCAAGATACTCAATCAGTGAATTGCCCCCACTTCCTGACAGCTTCCAATCCAAATCTGGCCACTGCCTTCCTAAATCCTCCTTGGAATCTTCTAGAACAAACCCAAATTCTATAATAAGCTTCCTTTAGTTTCCTATTAGGATGCCCCAGTTCCTTTGATGTACTCTCTCTCTTGCTGTAGGAAGCTAAAGAAAGCTCACTCTATCTACTACAGATGTGTTCCTGGGGGTCTTTGGCTAGTGGGCACTATAGTGAATGTTGGAGGCACTTAAAGAAGCATTGATTTCAGTCTCTGCCCTTTGGATACTTAGAGTTTGCCCAGGGTTTCCTGCCCTACTCACTTTATTTTTATTTATTTATTTATTTATTTTGTAGGGAAGATCAGCCCTGAGCTAACATCTGTGCTAATCCTCCTCTTTTTGCTGAGGAAGACTGGCTCTGAGCTAACATGTATTGCCAATCCTCCTCCTTTTTCTTCCCCCACAGCCCCAGTAGATAGTTAGTTGTATGTCATAGTTGCACATCCTTCTAGTTGCTGTATGTGGGACGCGGCCTCAGCATGGCTGGAGAAGCGGTGTGTCGCTGTGCGCCCAGGATCCGAACTCGGGCCGCCAGTAGCGGAGCGCATGCACTTAACTGCTAAGCCATGGGGCCGGCCCCCTACTCACTTTAAACAAATTTTTTTTAAATGTCATTGTTTGTTATTAGGGCTAGAATAGTTCAGAGGAGAAGAGTGTAAGCCACAGCTGAGAAAAATATTCCTTGAGAGTTGGTAGTTCCTAGTGTGACTCTCAAAAGGGTGGGTGGGGGTGGGGCATTCTATGTGGGAAAGGCTCAAAGCTAAGAAGGATCATTGTGTGTTGGAGGAAGAGAGGAGACTGTTTGGTGAAAGGGAGAGAGTTGGAAGAGTTGGTGGCTAATAAGGTTGGACAGGTAGGACAGATCAGTGAGGGCCGTGACCTCATGAGAACCTTGTCTATCCTGTAGATAGTGGAAAGCCTGGGTAGGAGTGGTCACAGGAGGTAATTGATAGCTGTTGTAGGCAGGGCTTAGAGGCTAGAAGATGAGTGCAGTAGATCGTATTTGATGGCAGTGGGATCAAGGAGACTGCTTGAAAGGGGAATCACCAGAACGTGGTGGCTTGATAAGAGCAAGGAATTGGGTAGTTGGCTGCTGTAGCAGATGCTGTTGATATGCTCTTGGCCTGCCTCTGAGTTTACCTGCAGTGGGCATTTCCCATGCACACTGACAGCTTCCCACCTCAAGTGCTGGCTGCCTGAGCTTCTTTACCAGAGCATTTGTCCAGCACTGTGGGAGCTTGCTCCTCTAGTTCAGAGCAGCCTACAAGTGTTGGTGATGCCCGAGAGTAAACTCTCACAGGGGCAACCTTCACCATCGAAGGACTGGAGTCAGAAAACAAATGTCCAGTTGTCCCTTCCCTCTGTGGGACAGTTCTGCGGCACATTATTCGTGTCTCCTCAGAATACCCCCGGGGGGTTGAGCACCAGCAGTGACTGCTCTATACTCCTCCCTTTCTTGGTTTTCCTCTCTCCTCACTCATATTTTCCTTACTCCCTAACTTATGCTCCCTGGGATCCCCTCCCAAATAAATTATCCCAAGTAACACACTAAGCCAAGTCCTTGTTTCAATGTCTTAAGGGGAGCCCAACCTGACATGGGTATCTTGGATGATTGGGATAATCATTATGCCATAGAAAAATGGAGTTGGCATCCTTTTCATCATTAATTAACGACTCTGTTGTTTAGTGAAAAAAACTGCAGTCATCTCAAGTATATTTTATATATCAGTGCAGAAATATGGCAAAATGATTTAGAGTTCATAGCTCATTTTGAGAAAAAAAAAAATGCTCCAAACCATCTGCAAAAGTATTAAAATGATCCCAAGTGGAACATAGGCACTTGAAGCAGTTTCCAGGCACATTAGATTATTGTCAACAAAAAGAAAAATATACACTATGGGGAGAAGCAAGAAGAGAGAAAGGGTTTAGAAACCCATGATTTTAGCAGGTCAGGGAGCAGAATGTCAGCGGGTGAGCAGGGCAGGAGCCCCAGCTCCCTCACCTGGGTATCATCCCAGTGGCGTAGGAATCCCAGCCTATTGGCAGCTATGATATGATTCCTGCCAGGTTAGGGAGCATGGATGATCGATCACAGGGGAAGGGACCCAGCCATAGGATTATTTCTGTCTACTTGTTGTACTCTCCTGAAAGTCATGGTTAGTGACTTGAGCCAAGTTAGGAAAAATATTTCCGTTACTAACAATATAGTTGTTAAGTGTGCTCTGTGGGGATTCAGAAATATTTGCTTGACAGTAATAAGCATTAGAATTTCATTCTTTTCCTATTTTTCCTCATGATCACATTAGCATCCAAATATTTTAGAAGTCAGCACTTGATGGAGTTTTATAGACAAATGGCAAGAAAATTTCATATAACTAAAGAAGCCATGAATCCATCCGGTTTCCATGAACATTCATACCTTCAGGATTTGGAACTGATGCTTGACTGAAAAGATGCCCACACGGGGGTGGTCCTGTCCATTACATTCTCTTAGGGAATGAAGCTCTGGCTTTCCTTAGCCCTGTGTTCTATGTTGGGCCTTATTCTAGAAGGGAAGGAATAGTGTTTATTGATGTTTTTTCCTCCTAAAATCTTTTAGAGATTCTTAGTTATATTGAAATGAGCTTAAAACATGTATTGTTTGCTCACCGTTTAATAGATTTTGGAAAGTTCATATGAATTATCACTTTATAATGTTCTCATCAATCATATGAATTAAGGAATAAAATAAAACTTGAATTCTCTTTAGGCGCATGTATTTTTTTTTAGATCAGAAATGTGCATCTCCATTGTAGAAAACAACAAATACAGGAAAGTAAAATTAAGTAATGATCACATTAGTGACCTTTGAGAGAGCCACAAAATCTAGAATACAATGAGTCAGGAAGGGAAGAGGCAGCAGCTAATATTTAAGGGTACCTATCTGTGAAGGAAAATAGTAATAGACGGAGTGATTGCCTGACACGTCAGTGAGTTGAGGTGAAATGAGTTTATTTTTATTTTACTGTTTCATTTTTTCTTTTCCTATAAGAATAAAAGTCACTTGAGTGAACTCCTAGGCTGAGAAAGTGTGGAGAAGAGATTGACACTGGAGAAAATAGAGCAAAACTTAGGATGAAGCTACCCCTTGCAGGGCTGGATTTAAGATAACAGCTGTTGGGGCTGGGGTTAATTAGCTGGGGCTGTTCACCTCACTCTGTGAGTCCTTCCACTAACACTGTGCTCATTTTAGTGAAATAACTTGTTTTAATTTCTGGCTTTTATAGTCCTCATTAGACTCTGCTGGGCACGGTTGCAGATTTAATGTCTGAGGTCGTGGATTCTGCCAGGTCCATGCCCAGTAGAATGCTTATCTTATAGTATGTCCTCAGTAAATGTTTATTAAATTGATTTGAACATATTTTCCTAAGTTTGCTGAGAAGAAGGAGAGAAGAGTAAAGATTCTAATAGATTTAAGATAAAAGTGAGAAAATCAAGTGTAAATTTCCTCTGCTTTTCTCAATCTATTTGGAGAAGTCACCTCCTGGGAGTATAGAGGGATGATTTGGAGACTTGAAGAAACTGGGGAAGGTTCATAACAGCTGTTTATGGAAAATTCCATAGAGATAAATAAAACACTTGCCAAACTGAATTAGGGTCCAGCTGCATAGTATGAATTTGTAGTCAAATTTCTTAGAACAGTTGTATGCCTTTTTCCAGTTCTTTGGTCACTCGGAAGTGGAGAACACAGAAAGGGGGTGACCTATGGTGGAGAGTGGTGAGATGGGTATGGCAGAAAGCCAGAGGAGTGGCGATTCTAGAGTGTGTGATGAGAGGGTGAAATGGTCAACCCTGGGGTGTGATGGCACAGGGAACTTGAAGCCAACGGGGAAGCTAGAGAGAAGGTGGGGAACTGGGAGTCTTAATAACCTAGAGAGAGCTTGTAGGGTTGAGGGTACTCAAGAGTTGCATTGGTAGGAGTTATAGCCACAGAAGGAGATGACAAGTTAGAAGTCTTCAAAGTGGAATGGTCTGGATTGTGATGAGGTCCAATTTACCGCTGGGTTTGTGGGTTACTAATATATAATTAGCTTCACAATTTAGTAATTCTCAGCACCCTTAGGATTGTTTACCAAAATTAAATTGGATTCTTTAAACAAGCAAAAAGAAACTTGTTAATGAGTTAAAACCAAGTAAGATAGAAACAGTGTCAATATGACTCGAGTTTACTAAATTCTATATGATTTTACAGCTGAGTAGCCAAGCTAATATTCCTTTAGTAACTGACTTTCATGTATGGATAATTACTTATGTAACAGCCGATCAGTACTTTTGCTAGCCAGTTTTAAAATGTTACATGTGCAAACACCTCATAACTTATGCATGTTTTCCAGTGAGAATTACATCATAGGTCGAAAGAAAATAAATGCATCCATGGTGCTTAGATGTTACATAATCTAGGAACTTCATAACTTCCTAGTTACATAATCTGAAGTCATTATATAATCTCATGGTTCCCTGCAAGGAGAAATAGAAATTCAATAGGATAATTGGATAAAGAATGTGTGCGTGCGTGTGTGTGTTCGTGTGTGTGTGTGTAACTTTGCAAATACACAAATACTTAGGTACTAGTTAGAATTGATCTAACCATCTCACTGCCTGCTCCCCCTATACCACCCCAGTGAACATGTAGGTGACCTTTCACTTTCAGAACATCAAAAGCTGTGACCAGTCCAGAGCTATGCACAGGAGTCCTTGGAGTCACAGGGGGAGTGTTCTCCGCCCTCCCAGCCATTCCTTCTATTCCTGGCCTTTGACTTGGCTTGAGTGGCCGTTTATGCTCGTGCCCTGAATTGGTTGCTGTAGAGGCAGGGTCTGTTGGTGACTTCCAGGATGTGTAGGCTTTGTCTTATGGACTGGCAGCCTCCAGAACACATCTGCCCAAAGCCATGGCTGCCTCTGTCCTGATGAGGCAGACAGTGCACCTTCAGGTCTCTGATTCTTCTTGTACCTCCACTGTTCCTCCTGGGTTCTGGCCTCCCTTACTGAGAAGGAAGTTCAAGAGATGAAGGCAGGTGGAGTCTCTGAGGATCTTGTTGCCTGTGCTAGCTGTCTCTCTCTCTCCCTGTACTACCTGAGTCTCATCTGAACTCAGATACTGTCCAATGCAGGTGTAAGCTGAAGTACGCTACCTCCCTTTGAAATACAATTTGCCCCAATCCCTCGCCATTTGCAGTGAGAATCCGGAGTCCTCTGTAGCAATTTGGTGGGGGTAGGTTTTGGGAGACTTTCATCTAATCATTCCTACCTTATTTAAAGTAAGGTTTAATTTCCTGTCCTGTGCCTGTTATTATGCATTAATGGTAAGGAACACAGCCTTTCCTTTTGGAGTTTCGTCTTGCAAACAGCCACACGAGACATGTGCATTTGTGCAGACTTAAATGTGTGGGGCAGCAAGAGATTTCGCTTAGCCTGTCTTTCCGTCTGAGTCTTTTTGCTTCCTGACGGCCCCCACCCCACTGCGATCCCCCAACTCCAGGCTTCTCCCACATGTAGTTCAGCAAAGATTTTAAAACATCAGATTATCTCTTTACCTTTATCTTGACTCTGTCCTTATTTGGGCTTCTTCGAAGTATGTATCATCTACTTTAGGTCTTAGCTTGTGAAGTTATCTTCTCCCTCACCTGCCAGCCTTTAAGAGGGGAGAGGAGCAAGGTGGAAATGTATTTCACCACTAGTGTGAACACATCGTATCAGAAGGCAGAAATAGCTCCTTTTGGAATTAAACAGCATGTGTTTTTGTGTGTTTGTTTTGCCTTCACAAATCCACATGATTCTTGAATCTTTTCAGATTGTGGACCTGTGGAGCCCCGTCTAATCCAGGGTGCCTTCCTGGCTGCCTTATGCTTGTGAGACAGCCTGGGTTACTAGTCTTAATACTGTAAATGTGGCACCATCTGAGGAGACGTCCTATAGGCTATTCGTTTCCCCGAAATGTGTTTTTAGGGAAAAGTTAGTGACAAAAAATATTTTCAAGCTGAAATAAGTCCTTGAAGACTTGCCTTATTGTTTTGATTGATGTTTCTTAACAGCTTTGTGGGGAATGGTTGCATACTCAGAGCATTAAAAATGCCCTTTATAATTGGGAGATGCCAACACCAACTTTAATGTAGATTCTTAGTGCTGTTTTTACTTATAGAATTTAATTATTTAAAAAATTTCTACTGCTTTCTCTCATCCACAGGGATTAGAATCTGTTCCTTGTGTTTACAATTTTAATTAGACTGAAAATTCAGTAATTTGACCAACTCTTCCTTTTTCATTAAAATCAAGTCTTTGCAACCTTGAATGGGAAGAATTAAAAATAAAAATGAGATCAGATTACAAACATGTCTATTTTCATCCAGGTAAGACTATATTACTATCCATAATGGGTTTAATCTTTTGACCTGTTTCAGTAATAATAATAATAATAACTACTACTATCATTTATTGAACACCTACCGAGTCAGGCATTGGGTTATATGTGTTTTATAATTTATCTCACTCTTACAAATAGCAGTTATTTGAGATGAGGATCTCATGCAGAAACAGAGGCTCAGAGAACTTCATATAGTTACACAACTTGTAGGGGTCCTAACTGGGATTTGTACCTACAGTTCATTCAACTGGGTAGTTCATTCTCTTCATAGTGCTCAGAGCTTCTGAAATAGAACCCTGGACCTGATGTTGTATGCTTGAATAACACATGTATATATTTGAGCACTTAAATAGTTAAATCTTTCTGATTTTATCAGATAATGTTTTTATTACATGTCATATGCACAGGTAGGAGATGGCTATGCAGCCCCCATCTGTCTTGTGTCTATTACTTACACATTAAAAAGAAATTAACTGGTTGCATTTCTTTTGGAACAACTGGAATTGGCCTCCCACTTTTTTTTTTTTTTTTGTCATCATCTTAAAATTATACATCCATTACCATGGAATGTTCTGCAGTTGCTTCTCAAGGTTGACTAACTCAGTTGATGGTAAATATCTTTTAATCTGTGTACAAAGGAACAAGTTTACCCCAGGGAAAATCAGATCTTCAGACTGTTGTTATGTAAAATGAAACTTTTTCCTCCTAGAATTTGGCAGAGTTTGGAGTCCAGGAGGAAAAGAGAATGTGTGTGGGTGGGAGATTGAGGAAATGTGAAGAAGTTGACTGAGAAATGTAAGCAATTGGTTAAAAAGCAAGCATAAGTGCTAATCTTACAGAACCTTATTACTTTATCTCACTAATGTTAACATTTTCCTTTAAAAGACGATAGAATTTTGCGTGGCTCTTTTTGTTACAAAACCCAATTGAATTTTACTGAGAGAAGATGGAGTTTTCCACGGAACAGAAACAAAATAATGTATACATAGTTAAAATGCTAATTTTTGGCTATATTCTATGCATTTACTTCTCCTTGAGAAAGCATAATGCATAAATGTCCAAAGTCTCAAACCAGATAGTTAAAAAATGGTTTTTAGGGGCCGGCCCAGTGGCGCAAGCGGTTATGTGCGCATGTTCTGCTGCGGTGGCCAGGCATTTGGCGGTTCGGATCCCGGGCGCGCACCGATGCACCGCTTATTAAGCCATGCTGTGGCGGTGTCCCATATAAAGTGGAGGAAGATGGGCACGGATGTTAGCCCAGGGCCAGTCTTCCTCAGCAAAAAGAGGAGGATTGGCATTGGATGTTAGCTCAGGGCTGGTCTTCCTCACAAAAAAAAAAAAATGCTTTTTATACTTTGGAATTGCAGAAGGATTCATAACAAAGTTCTGTTAAAAAGTGGATCTGTTTTGTATTGAAGATATCACATTTAGAAACTGGATTCATATTCATTTAGCAGCATACCTGAATAATATCAGTTAACAGCGTCTTGTATAGGGAGCTTAGACAGGCAATCATGATGTAGCTAAAATAAGTATAACTCTGTAAACACCTGTAATTTTTCTGATTTTTATGAATCACTGAGAATAGAACTTTGTGAAACAATCACTGGCCCTTGAGGCAGTGCGTAGCTCCTAGTAGGTGTTCAAAACATTTTGTGAGTGTGTGTGAATGAATAGGAGCATGAGGATTAAGGCCTGGATCCGTGGGTTGATGTGTGAACATGTGAATTTAACACCTCCTTTTGTTGCCAGTGTAATTTCTTATGATTCTGAAATACAACAAATTGTTCCTCTTCTATTCCCTGTCTCCTTACTCTGGTATACTTAGATTCATGCTTAGAGAACATGCTGGCTTAAAACTAGAACAATAATCCCAGGTACAAAGTCCAAATAAATTTGGGGATAGTGTTGGTAGGAACCAAGTCTCACCTGGAATAGCCTCAGCACCCTAGACATTCTCAGTCCCTGGTATCCGTGGACCTGCTTACCCACCTTCTGAGATTCAGCTGAAGCTGAGTAAGTCAAATGGCTAATAGGCCATTGCAGTCGATGCCGAGAGAGTCAGCCTGGCATCGTGAATGCTTGTCCGGCTGGATTTGATTATCTTGGAAGTACTTTCTTTTCTGTATAAAGATCTTTGACTCTAGTACAAGGTAATGGTTAGGAACGTGATGTCTTGATCGTATGTTGGACACCTGGCTCAGCTACTTACTAGCTATGAAACAGTGGGCAGTGGGCTCCCTGTAAACCTCTAGATTCCTCATCTGTAAAATGGGAACACAGGTAGGTGCTCCCTCTTAGGGGATTTGCATTGATCTCTGCCTTAGATAGTGTAAGCTACACATCCATCCGTGGGCAAAGTCTTGAGGTTGTCACTAACCTGCACAGGGGTCTGGACAAAAGTGAGGAAGATTTGAACATGTAGCCAGAGCTATATTTATTTATTTGTCTGCCATCCTGCCTCTGGTCACCTGTTGGGGAGTGAACACCCCCTCTCTGTGACTTGCGAGTTTGGCAAAGACTTTAGGTCACTGTTTCTATCCAGATGCCCATGTTTAATTAAAATCTTCAGAGTCTGTGATCATTATGATAAAAATGTTCATTCTGGAAAAGTTTGAAAATCCTTTCTGGTTAGAATGAGATTTTTTGCATGTTTTGACTGTGGTCTTTGGGTATAAATTCCTGAAATGCTGACATAGTTGAATTTATTTTTGTTTTAAACACAGTTGCTAACATTTCCAGGTGTCCGTATGGACTCGATAAATACTTTGCTTCTGCTTACTGTATGTGAACTGGATGAGGAGGGACGATTATGATTTGAGGAATCCTGAACATTTTTCTTCATTTAGCTTGATGCTGAAGTGAATTGGAAATATTTCTTTGTTATCATAATTTTGGGGTTTCAAAATAGTGTTTGGATTTCAGGAAATCGATGGTAACTTTATATTAGCTGAGAAAAGTGAATTTTAAAATTCTCAGTGAAGAGGCAAATGACCCACTTTTCATAGGAAAAACTTCTTTTTCGAGGGAATTTGCTGCCAAGTCTGCAGTGGCTTCAGGCACAGTACTTGACCTTTTGGCACATCAAGAAATTGTTTTCTTTGTCTAAGTATTAAATCATTATTTTGGGAGCCTGGGTACTATATTGTATGTAGGCAAGGGCACCAGAGCCATCAGCCAAGTGTATTTCCACATCTGCAGCAGATTTGGCTTCTGTAACTGTCAGTCAAGCAGATCTTAAGGAATGAATTTTCATTCTCTCACCAGTTACCATACAAATTCTAGTTCTCCAGGAAATAAATCACAGTGGCCTTTCTGGCAAGGGTAGACAGTGAAAAATAGTATGAGGATGTAGTACATCCACTGTTAAGCAGAAGCAAATTACTTTTTTGTTACTATAAAAAGAAAAAGCAATTTAATGAAACAGTTTCTTTTAAATATACATTGTCTGTGAAGTGATAGACTACATTCTTTTCATGGCTGTTTTCTTTATTTCTGACCACAGCAGGTACAACTTGGATCATGTAGCCTTGTGTTTGGTTGCCATAGTTGGAGGGTATTGTTCTTCTTCCTGCTAGGTTACTGGAAATATTCACCTTCTGTGCATAGCTGCCGTGTAAGTGGAGGCGCCTTCAATTGTGACGTGCCACACACTGTTAAAGCCTTTTGACGCCAGCCAAGTTTTACAGGACACAGTGCCTTCTAGCGTGTTTTTTGTCAAACCCTTACACATGCATTGATAGCCTTCTAACGAAGGGGTGCTTAACAAATGTGTTCACTGAGACAGGAAAAAGAGGACAGAGTAAACATTTTTTTAAGTGACTGCTGTATTTCAGCCTCTGTGCTCATCACCATCAGGTGGGGATTACCACCCCCATTTATGATTGGGAAGCTGACACCTGAGGCACGTTTGGGACACTCTTCACATAATAGGTGCTGATATTCAAACCTGTATCTTTTAGAGTCTAAAGCCCTCATACCACATCAGCCACCTCACTGAGTTTCATAGTGAGGTGAAATATTCAGCGTCATCAGTGAATATTGTCTAGCTGGAAAGAAATTCACCGAATTCCAATCTGTCTCAAACTATGTTCTTTGGAACATAAATCCTATGTACCATTAGGTCGTTGCATGAAAATGGATTTCTCATTCTTAGCCTGACCCAAAGTGAACTCATAATCTCCTTAAATTTGTTCCCCCTTTCAGTGTTCCCGTCTCAGATGCTCAAGCCAGAACACTAGGAGTTATCCTTGACCCCTCTTGCTCTCTTTCCCTCCACATTTCATCAGGCACAAAGTACCATTGATTCTACCTGTTAAGCATCACTGGGTCCGTTGGAGGAATGCCTGTGAGAGAAGCAGGGTGGAGGCCCAATTCACCCACAATTCAGATCTGACATCTGTGAGTTATGTGTATAGGGAGGAGAGTGGGTGTTTGGGGGGACAAGATTGGGCCAGGAGAGCCCAGTGTATAATGTGGATCTGACAATGCCTCAACTGGTCCAACAGGAGCTCTGGAGCAAAAATTGTCTGTTAGAAGAATCCTGTTTGGAGCAGAAGTGACAAGATCCTGATATGCCGCTGTGCTCGGTCATTGGCTGAGGTCTGCTCTGCAAGAGTGTGGCTTGGGCGTAAAAGCTGAGGTGAAGCCTGAGGGTGCTGTGGCTGGAGACAGTCCACTGACTACCCTCTTGCAGCTGCACTGCAAGTTCTTTCTTAGAGAGAGGTCCAGACAGCATGCTCAGTGGCCATCGCCATTGCTCCAGTCCCCCCACCTTCCACCCCCGACCCTAGTTCCTTCACCTACACCCCAGTCAGCTGCCTTGCACTCTCACCTGGACTACTATATCCAGCTGGTCGGGCTCCTTCCTCCACGCGAATCCATCCACTGTACTGCAGCCCGTTTTGTTTTGATGTGATTTTTAAGAAAGTGGCTTTATTCAACAAATGCAAATTAAAAAGTTGCTTCTTCTTGATAGGATACATCTAGAAATAAGAATATTTTAAAAGGATTTGTGCACGTCACATGGAATAAATTATCTCTGGCAGAACTGTGGCTTATTTGCTAACACATTTTGGGTAACTAGTAAACCAAGAAATAGAGCCCCCAAGGGAGTTATATACAAAAATACCAAAAGATGGCAACAGGGAGACATTTGTAGTAATTTTATCTGGTGTGACTTTTACATTGCGTGAAATATCAAAATTGCAAAGTCTTATTTAACGTGAAAGGATTTGTTTCTTCTTTTTTTTCCTCTTTTTTCTTTCTTTTTATTACAGTGTTTCCATTAGAAAATATCTGCTGTGACACATGGAATGGGATATATTTTATCCTCAGGTCCACGTGGTTCCATATAAGAGTTTTTTAATGAATACTATGTTAGGCCTCTAGTATTTCCCACCTAAGGCCTTTGAGCATCACAGTACCTGCAGGAAAGCCAGAGTTGGATGACCACCAGTCCACAAACTGAAGTATAGTCCTATTATATCAGAATTTCAAGATCGTTTCCATTCCATAAAAGGCTTCAAGTAGGTCCACTCTGATGATCACCAGGCCTCAAGTCTTGAGGAGAAATTCCATAGAAGGTGATTATTATTTTTCCTGATGTTTCCTCTTTATATTCTCTTGTCTTCTTTTTGGACTTACCTCTAATGATGTAATATCACAACTTTATTTTAAACCCTCAGGCTGAATTCCAGATGGGGACCCGAATGAGCTGTCCTCTCTCCACCTTTTAGCCTCTCATCCCAATTCACACTGGATCCCAGAGTTGGAAAACAGACTCTCAGAGGGAGTTTCACGTGCAAGACATTTGTTGAGGAGGGCCCTGAGATCAACACCTGTGCGAAGGAAGGGAGGAGAAGAAAGCAGGATGGGGTAGAGGACAAGTCGAGCTGCAATGTGGTCCCAGTGAAGGTCTCCTCTTCCTCCCGTGGAAGCTTTGGAGCTGGGAGGCCCTTCAGACCTGTCTCAAATTGGGTCAAGGGGTGAGGCTTTTATATCCCTGAGATGAATAGTTCCTGAATGCCGCTGGAAGGGATCGTGCCCAGGCAGTGTAGTATTCTTCAGTAGAGGAAATCCCCAAAGGTGGCTGGCGTTGAGGGCTGTTGGCCGGTCGCACTCCCAGCATCTTGGGGGAATGAGTCCTTCAATCCTGAAGGAGATCTGGTTGGCTCACTTCGTGTGCTCTTCTCCAGCCATGTGTGACTTCTCCCTGCAGCCTCTGGGCCTTCTTGTCTGTTACTTCTTTTACTTGAAAACTTCTTGTTTGCTATTTCCCCCCTATTTTGCCTATTTAACTCCTGTTCAAGCTTCAGATCTTACCTCATAGGTGTCTTCTATAGAAAAGCTCTTACCAGACTAAACTCTTTGTCATGCAAATCCAAGGCACCCTATATCTCTCCTCCTTTGTAGTGTCCATCACACTTCTAATTATTTGTTTACTTTATTCCTTATGGGAGTATGCTATCTGAGGCATAATGGTGGCGTATTTCACTGTATCCCTAAAGGGTCGTGTGTGATACATAATAGGCAGTCTGCAAATAGATGCTGACTCACTAAAAATGGGAGTGAGTATTAAAATATTTATTATTTTTGCTTATCAGATATTCCTTCTCTCATAAAAAACAATTTAAACAATATGAAGAATTCTGTGATTAAACTTGTTTCATTCAGTACTTCGTTGAATGTAGCGTGCTATTTTTTTCTTATGTGTCTTCTTGTGAAAAATCAACTACCAAATAATTCAAGAGAGTCAGCACAGAAGTGAAAATATTGGTCAGTTTGGAGTATTTATGACTGACTAAGTTTCCGTAAGATTTGAGAGGCACTAAAATGCCATTTTTCCATTGGATATCTCTGATTTATTGATGCATTTTTAGACAGTATAAACAAGCAAATAAATCGTAAAATTATCTCCATTCTTATTAAAGAAAGACCGTGTATAAAAATAAATGTGTATTTACAAAGAAGGTAAATTTAAGGTCATTGTTATGGTATAGAATTCTTGTGTTCCTGGAAGACTCATTAAAGCACAGTGCTCTTTATTTACAATTACCCAGTACTTGACGAAGAGAAGTGAGCCGAATAGTACGAGGGAAATGTAAATCTAAATTACTTGTCATGTTCAGCAAGGATGAGAAACATTGATTTGATTGAAGAAGTAAAGAAAATAGAACTGGATTTACAAAACCTTGGTTTAATATGTTCTGTACTTTATTTCCAAATCCAGTTCCTCTCCAACAGTTCTTACATGAACTGTAAGATTTTTCCCCCTCTTGTTTATTTTTGACATATTATAGGTAAATTTTAGCTTAACAGACTCCTTTGTTCTTAGAACTGATCTTCCTTAAGTAGAGTTTACAGTTCTGTTAAATTAAAATTATATATATACAGCAACTAGAAGGATGTGCAGCTATGACATCCAACTATCTACTGGGGCTTTGGGGGAAAAAAAAAGGAGGAGGATTGGCAATAGATGTTAGCTCAGAGACGGTCTTCCTCAGCAAAAAGAGGAGGATTAGCATGGATGTTAGCTCAGGGCTGATCTTCCTCACACACACACAAAAATTATATATATATATCTATATATATTATATATACACACTCACACCTTTCTAAGGAAATTTTACAGTTTCTCCCTTTATGAAGAAATAAAAATACTTTTGATAACTTCTTTTACCACTTTGGGAGATTAGTATATAAATTTAGATGAATGGCTCATGTTAAATCCCCCTGGTTAAAGGAGGCTACCCCTTTGAAGTTGGCAGTCTGAGCAAGTCGTTGGTTATTTGCTCTATAGAGAAGTCATCAAATCAGCCTAGCTTTTTGGTCCTATATTATAACTTATAGAATGTGTGCATGGGCCGGGGAGTCCGAGAGTCTGGATTTGGGTTCTCACCAGATGATGTCTTGCTGGGTTCACTTAATCTCTTGGACCAACTTCCTTGTCTGTACAATAGGAGTAATGACTCCTACTTGATCGAGTAGCTGCAGGATTTAAACACAGGTCTCTGCGGGGGATGCCCTGAGGTGTCCTGGCACCAGGCCCCCAGTGAATGCTAGCTATCATTATTATGACCACTGCCTGGAAATAGCATATGTTTTTATTTCCCAATTTCAAAGTTAGTTTTTGAAAGGAAGGTTTATTTCCCCATTGAATTCTAAAAGTTTTGCACATGTATAAAGAAAAGACGTTTACAATTTAGAAATTATATTTTGGAAACATGAGAGTCTTGAAATTTTTTGGCTGTTCCCTGAAACCCCTTTAACATTTAAAAGTTGTCAAGACACCATCAGGTATTTCAAAATGAGATCAGGTCTGATTCATTTGGTTGAATCTGATGGTTTCTGAATTTATTTGATTATGTTGAGGGCTTTTTATTCTCAGTATTTCCCTGGATCTCATGTGTGTGTAATCAAGGGGAAGTATGGGGGCTGGCCCCATGGCGTAGTGGTTAAGTGCAGGCGCTCCACTGCTGGCGGCCCGGGTTTGGATCCTGGGTGCACACGGATGTTAGCTCAGGGCCAGTCTTCCTCAGCAAAAAGAGGAGGATTGGCATGGATGTTAGCTCAGGTGATCTTCCTCACAAAAAAAAAAAAAAGGAGAGAGAGAAAGTATGGAGTGGTTAATAATTTCTAGATCACTGTTTATATCTTTTCACTTTGGTTCCTGAGTTTTAATAGCTCCCCGGGACAGAGTTGTGAACAAAGTGCCATGGGACTCCACAGAAGGAGTGACTAACTGATTCTGGAAGACCTCACAGAAGAAGTGACATTTGGGTTGGCTTTGAAGAATGAATTGTCCGCCAGATGGTGAAAGGGATGGGTGTGGAGTGGCTTTTACAGACCAAGGGAGTGACACGTGAGAAGGCAGAGCCCTGAAAGCAATGTGTTTCATTAACAGGGAGAAATTATCTGGGACCATAAGAAATTACAGTGTGAATAACACTGCCCCCAGACTGCAAGAGTGGCCTCAAATGGGGAAGGGTGTGTCAAGGTACTAGAAAAGGATTTGGGGCCGAATTGAGAAGGGTGTGTATTCTAAGAAATTTTTTCTTTACCTGGAAGACAGTGCTCACATTTGTATTTTAGGAAGATTTCTGGGTGGAGGATGAACTGAAGAGGTGAGAGAACGGATGAGTTGTCGGAAGGTGTTGACGATAATCCATATGAGAGATGAACTGTGGTGACAGAAATAGGAACAGAAGAGGGATAGGAGTGGGATACCTTGGCAATAGAATTGATTTGCTGAAGGAGAAAGGATTTTAATTAATATATATGGGATGTATAGGATATAACATGAACTTTAACCTCATGATAGCCCCAAGAAATAGGTTAGTATTTTGCAGCTGATTTTTTTTTTTAGAAGAAATGTTAATACATTCCTTAAAAAGAGAGACTGTAGTCAAATAAGGTTGGAAAAGAGTAATTAAACAAAGTGAAGTAGTTTTTGCTCTCATTACATTATTTCTGATAACCTTCAATCTGGTAATATGTTATGTGAATTCCAAGGGAACTTAGAATTCCATTGTAGAATAATAGAAGTGTATCTCAAAACTTTTTTGTTTTGTTTTAAAGAAATTTCTTATAAGACTTATATTGAGAGAGGTTTCGTATCCTCACTTCACAAATTGGGAAACTGAGGCTTAATAAGATTATAAATCTTGTCCAAGGATTTTATAGTTAATAAGAAGCCCTTTATATTTAAATCTATGCTGTTTATTTTACATGATACCTGTTTCCCAATTGAAATCATTGGATTTAGGGTTTGAGGCTAGGACACAAGTCAAGGCTGACTTAGAGGCTTCTGGTTTGAGTGACCACAGTTGCTGGTACTTTTAACTGAAATAGGAAATAAGAGCGAAGCAGTTTTGTTTTGTTTTGTACGTGTGGAATGGAATAGGTAATGATTTAAGCTTTGGACTTGTTGCATTTGAGGTGCTTGGTGGAGATGTGAGCGGTTGGAAAACCAAAAAACTGAAAGATATATTTTGGACTTGACAGAACTGTAACTTTTTCTGTTATAAAATGGGCCATTAATGTTTGGGTATTCAGTTTTATTATGGCTTTAAATAAAAGTTTCTAAGTTGATGTCCAAAAGTGCCAAAGTAGTCACTTTGAAAACTTTTTTTTTTTTTTTTTCTAGGTGCAATTATTACTTCTTGCCCAACTATCATATTTCATTTTGTGTGTCTGTTTCGTCAGAAAACTGTCTGGAGAAAACTTTAGGGGAAAAATATCTCTAATTGTTTTTTTTAGAGAGAATTCTATCCTCTAGCTCTTACAGAGTATTTTAAGGATTTTGTGACATCAGTAAGTGTCTATGTGAGCGAATTGTTGTATCCCATTGGTGTTTTCAAGAGTCATTCACCTTTACCATGAGGTTATCTGTATGATTTTTTAAAAATATCTGTTCTAATAATAGTGTATCTCATACAGCTTTGACTTGATCTGCTTAAAGGTTTATACTTTAGTATTATTAAATACTGATGGATTGAAACCAATATTCCTTAATTTTCTGCTGTTCCTTCTATTATCATTGGTGTCATCTAAGTTACTGGAGAACTAGCTATTAGGTCAAGAGCTATACCCACCTCCTTAAATGGTCAGTATTATGGAGAGGTGAGGTAGACACCTGAATACCCTGGGAGGCATAAAGTAAATGTCAAATAAGCACCATGAATAAAATAGTTATGTCAGTTCAGAAGGCACTTTTGCTAGGTGGGTATTGGTCATGGTTTTATAGATCATTTACTCCTTGTAGGATGATTGCTCAGAGGGCATTCAGGTGGTAGGTATGGTGAGGGAAAGTCAGAAGGGCACACAGGATATTTATGGAATGACAAGCAGGCCGATTTGGCTGGAATGCAGAATTCAAGTAATAGTGTAGTTAGAGACAGGCTTAAAATAAGGTGGCTTGGAACCAAATTGAGGAGGACTTTGTGATACCTAATTTCTTAAGAAAATACAATCTCCTGGTTTCTTAATCAGTACTAGCCTGGCTATCGCCCTTCTGTGGACTAGTTTGAGTCTACTAAGTAATGAAATTTGAGCTGATAAAATGGCGCACGTATGCTTCCAACTAATTGGGAATCAGGGCCCTTCCCTTCTCTCCGCTTGAATTTTTATTTCTCTGATACCATGTAATTTTACCATTTAGGCAAATTTTCTGATATTTTGATGGTGATTTTCAGGTAATTGTAAAGAAAAAGATAAAATTAGCTGAATTTCTTTTAAAATACCAACAGAAATAAAACAAGGAGACAGCAGCTGTAAAAATAGATGCCAAATTTCTCAGTTACGGTCTTATCATGCTAGCTTCAGTACAGGCTCACAACGTGTACTTCTGTTTCCATGGCTACCTGAATCCCCCAGGTTGCTATGCTCTAGCGTCAGAATTTTTCATGAAACAGAAATTCAAGACTTATCAAAGAGTGAAGTCAGTACTTTTTAAAAAGCATATGGGTTATACATTTAAAAAAATTAAAATGGTTACTACAGTTTTGATTTCCAAGTTATAAGTGAAACCAGACTTGAAGGCATTGTTTTAAGGAGTTTGAAATTCTGGCATTTAAATGGTTTCTTCTAGATGGCCCCCATCACAACAAAACTCAGCGCAGGCATTGAGTATCATCTTTGCTGTGTAATATTCACGCCACAAAAATGCCTTTCACCCTTAATAAATGAAGGCAGAAGAATTTAGGTTATTCAAGGTGTTACATGGACAAATATTTCAAAATCATTTTTTTAAGAACTTAAAATTATAAGTGAACTGTTAAAAATTGAGTGATGGTATCATGCTGTATTATATTCTTAAATTGATGTTTTGTTCACTTAAAAACAAGTAAATATTATTCCAATTGCCAATTGGAAAAAAATAATATTGTTTTATGATAGAAAAATTTACATTTCTTAAGCACAGCAGAAGACTGCTGTTTCAATAATGCCTATTTTCCCTAGTGTAATAAATAAACTCAATGTTCTGGCATATACCCTCTCCCCCCAGTTTTTCTGCCAAAGAAAAATTTTATGGTCAAGCTAACACCTTATGAAGCCAAATATTTGTTAAAAGATGTAATTAAAAAAAATAGTTTCAGTGTCTTAGTTCAATGGCCATTGTAATGTGTGCTTTCTAAAGCTTTGTAAAGGACTAAACTGGTACCCAGGTATAATGAATGAGGTGCCATCTAAGGAATAAGCTGTTTATTCATTAACCAATATCACTTGAATTTTAATAGGATCATTTCTTCTAAAAGTGACAGTTATTCTTCTTGTATTTATTTATTGTTATTCTATTTTATTTAATTGACCATTGAGGAAAAAGCATAAAATCTTAAATTCCGTGATGAACTTTTTGTGATTTGACATCTTTATCCTTATCTTGGTAAGAAACCATTTGCTAATAAGTCCCCCTTTGTCAAATCCAGATATCTCTGTCTGGTGCTGGGTAGAGTATTCACTTCTGGACCACAGTTCAAGGAAAAGGATTGATGCAGGAAGTCATGGCAGAGACATTGGGGAGTGGAGGACACTAAAAGGTGCGTAAGGGTAACTTGATAGGAAGTGAACCATGGAAAGGAAGTTAATTACAGCAAATGGATAGGATTGATGGTCTGGAAGAAATGAGGAAGATTGACTAATCTTGAGAGATCTTATAATTGTGAGTGTTTTTATTTGGGCTATTTCCACAAATTCAAGCAGGTCTCAAATTAGATTTTCTTTTATCTCCTGTTATGACCCTATTCTGCTGCGTCAATATTAGTGATTAAATGTTTTAACAACTCACTTCACCTCCTGTGACCACATGATGACTCTAATCTTCCAATGCCTCTCCATCATAAAACTTCAAATTTTAACCACAGGATATGGTTGTCCATAAGGTGTTCTCTGCAGCATTATGTCTTTCAGAGTGTAAAGTAATAGCTTAGGGTGTGGGCACTGGAGCCTGACTACCTGGGTTTGAATCCTGACTCTGCCACTTACTAGCTGTGTCACCTTGGACAAGTTATTAACTTCTCATCACAATGTCTTCATCTGTGAAATGGGAATAATAATGGTACCTACCTCATAGGATTATATAAGAATTAATATATCAGAAATGTTTAATGTGTTAGTTTTCTGTTGCTGCTACAACAAATTACTGCAAACTTAGTGGCTTAAAACAACACAAATTTATCTTAGAGTTTTGTTGGTCAGAATAGGTCTCACTGGGCTAAAATCAAGGCGTCAGCAGGACTGTGTTCCCTTCTGGAGGCTCTAGGGGAGAATTCATTCTCTTGCCTTTTCCAGCTCCAAGAGGCCACCCACATTCCTTGGCTCATGGCCCCATTCCTCCATTTTCAAAGCCTTTTTTCTGTGGTCACATCTCCCTCTGACTCTCCTCTTCTGCCTCCCTCTTCCACTTTTAAGGACCCTTGTGGTTGTATTGAGCCCACTTGGATAATTCAGGATAATCTCTCTATTTTAAGATCAGCTGATTAGCAAACTTAGTTCCGTCTGCAACCTTAAATATCCTTTGCCATGTAACCTAACATATTCATAGGATCCAGGGAGTTAGGATGTGGACGTCTTTCAGGGGGGTCATTATTCTGTCCCCTTTCCCTTTTTATCTCGTGCTTTCCTAGTGTTATAGGGTAGATGTTTATACATTTCCATAATTCTGTTCTGTTTTGGAGCAGATATATTACCACAGTCAGATGAAAGGGCAAAAAGAAAGGGAGAGGTGGGAAAAATTATGTGCTGATGCTGTTTTTTGTAGCCACATAGACTACAGATAATTCCTTTGTCATATTTTTATAGCCGTCCAAATTGGCCTTCCCATTTGGTTAGTGCCACTGAAGGTTTGCTAACAGCAGTTAAGAAGATACAGACAGCATTTAATCCATTTATCCTTGAGAGGCCTCTTTCCTACTGAAACTTTCTTTTTTTTGTCTTATATCCATAAAATATGACCTAACTACATCAAATATTATGATTTAGAGTGGGCAAAGACTCAAAACAATGAAATAAAATGTATTAGCATTTGTGAGGTGCCTCACAGTTCACAAATGTTTTCATAAAAATTTTTATGGAACCTGTCAGCATTTTGAGAAGTAAAGCAGTTCGAATCTTTTAGACAACAAAGTCATCTCTAGAAATCTGCCTTCTCATTGCTTCTGCCAAAGAGGACAGGGCAAGAAGAACACCTACCTTCTTCCTTAATTACAGTTTGGCAGAGGTAGGATCAGTGGGAAGGGGGAAAATGAATGAGTAGGTGAGTTCCCACTTTTACAGCCAAGGACACTAAGGGGAGAGACGTGATGGCTGCCCGTTGGTTGTAGCTGTGTTTCTATCTGTCTGGTTGTCTTTGTTCCTCTGTGTCAATCAGTTTGCAGGGGCGTGATGGGGGAGAGAGGCCTTTTTTCCCTTTCCTAAACTAGGCCATGATTATTAAGCCATTGTTTTCTAGTGCAGTGTGCATTTACCAGTACTCTCAATAATTGTATTACATTTAATTAAAAGGAGGTGGAGGGAAAAATCTGTTCTGAGTTCATAAAACTCACTAAAGAAAAAAATTGCAGTCAGCTGATATCTCAACAGCAGCAAAATAATTCACTCTCTCTTGGAAAAATGAATGCCAATAACAATAGCCGTGAGTCTGGCAGCGGAATAGTGCGTGAGAGGGTGACTTTCCACTCTTGGCTCTCTCCTTTCTCTCCATTTCCAAAGGACATTTTCCCCAGCAAAAGAACCAAGTGATTTGTCCTGCTCCTGTCAGCTGCTGAGGTTCATGGGACCACACAGTGTGGTTGGTGGGCCAGGTCTGTCTTCCTGGGGCTGTAATCACAAAGGAAATATTTTTTTAAAAAGAGAAATATAAAGAGATATATTTGTTTGCTGTTAAAGCCCTTTTGGATATTATGGATAAGATTAACCTTAGCCTTGGGGTGCCAGAGTAAATTGCATTTAATAAAGTCACGGTCATTTCTACTACTGTCTTCGTTGCCTCTGAATTGCATAAGGTCAGCGAAGTGAAGAAGACAGCCTTTCCTTAATGTCTACCTTGATTATGTGTCTGTATTAGAAAATTAAATAAAAAAAGACAAAGGAATGAACTTTATGTTGACAGTCTTAAAGAAAATAAGTAAGCAAATAAGTAAATAAATGATGTACGAAATCATAAGTCTCTGCAACTTTTTCTTCATTTTCTTAGGGGGTGTAGATTTTAAATAATAAACATTAACGTGCTCTCTCTAAAAATAGGTATTTGAAGGCTGCTTATTGCCTTTCATTTGTATCTGTCAACTAAATTAGATTTTTAAGTATAAAACCGATAATAGTAGTTAACTCTTTTGCTTTGATCAGGGATTGGCAAACTGTGTTCCACAGGCCAAATATGGCCCACTGCCTGTTTTTGTAAATAAAGTTTTATTGGAATACAGCCACATCCATCATTTACATATTGTCTATGGTTGCTTTCGTACTACAGAGGCAGAGTTGAGTAGTTGAAACAGAGACCATGCGTCCTGCAAAGGCTAAGGTAATCACTGTCTGGCCCTTTACATAAAAAACTTGTCAGGCGAGCCCTGATGGCCTAGTGGTTAAAGTTCGGTGCACTCTGCTCCGGCGGCCCGGGTTTGGTTCCTGGGCGCAGAACCACACCACTTGTCTGTCAGTGGCTGTGCTGTGGTGGTGGCTCATATAAAAAAAGAGGATGATTGGCAACAGATGGTAGCTCAGGGCAAATCTTCCTCAGCAAAAAAAAAAAAAATTGTCAACTGCTACACAGGTAAGGTATATCACACCATACTAAGTGATGAGGGTTCAAAAATTGTTTAAGACTGAGTTTCTAGTACTTATAATATAGTTGGAGAAAAGACATCTCAAAGTTTATGTTATAATGAGTACAAGTCAAATTTAAATTCATTTATTCATTGACTCAAATTGAGTGACTTTCAAGGGCCTCCTGTGTGCCAGGCAATATTCTAGGCATTTGGGGATAGAGTAGTAAACAAAGACGACAAAATTTCTGCCCTCATGGAGCTTATAGCCTAGTGGAGCAGGCAGGTAATCAAGAAATGAACATAGAGTATAATGCCTGGTGTGTGCTGTATTTTGGTATATATTGAGATTCAAGCCCAGATCACACAAATGGTATTATCTTTAGCAATAAATTGGTTAGTTTTCCTAAATATCTTAATCTCTAATGAGATTCAGATAAAAAAAAGGGGAAGAGATGGAGAATAAAAATATCTCAAACCAATAATTCTTCCTTTGAGTTTTTACACATAGTTCAAAATTATGCACTGATAGAGAGTGGCAAATAATATATACCTGTTCTGGTGTGGGAGAAAAATATTTGATTGGGCGACAGGAAATCTATGTCTTAGTCCCAGTTTAGTCTCTTTTTGGCTGAATGGCCTTGTGAAGGTTCTACACTTCTCTGCAACTGGTAGGGGTTTGTACTCAAACTCAAATCAGTGCTTCTCAAACTTGCCTGTGCGTCAGAATCGCCTGGAGAGCTTGTTAAAACCCACCCCCTGAGTTTTGATTCAGTGGCTCTGGGGTGGGGCTTGAGAATTTTCATTTCTAACAAGTGCCCAGATGAGGCTACAGCTGCTGGTTTGGGAACCACAGAGAAGCACTGCACAATGTAATTGTGGAGGTCCTTCCGGTTCCTACATTGTTTTTAAACTCCCTGAAAAAGCTTTATATCTCTTTGAACTGGACTAGGAAGATCCCACTAAGTAATGGTTTGACCAAGGTGATTACTTAATTTTCAGGGCTGTTTACTGAAGAAGAGCTTCCAAAGAAATGAGAATTTTTAAACACTTGCTTATGGTCACATGTATTGATATCCATTTAATGGGTTTTGTATGGTTTCTTTGGGAAAATTAATGTATGCTAAATTCCAAGGGTGGAGGCCATGATTGTTCATGATTTTCTCCTCTTCATATCGCAAGTACACAGTATGCAGTAGGTGCTCAATACTGATCTGTTAAATCGACCTAAACTTAAAGAAGAGTGGAATGCTTCTTAAGGTTATCTTCCTGAGTTGCTGTTGGTTTTCTGTTCAATTACATTTGTAATTAAGAAGCATTAACTGCACTGGTTGCCAAAACTCTAAAATTATTTATAACATGAATTCTATTTCTGCAAACTGTACTGTTGTTATTTCTAGAAATTCCAAAAAGACCTTCATTGATATTTGGTCTATCTTCTCCCTTGAGTTTGAATGTACAGCAAAACCAACAAGGAAATACAAAACAACCAGTATAATAAAGTAAACAAAAGTTCAGCACATTTTCCATTACATGTAATGACTTATCCACTTAATTCAATGTAATTCAAGATGTTTTTTTTTCAAATATGACTTTTACAGCATCCCCCAAAGATGTAACCTTATTAGAATGGATGAGGAAAAAAGGTAGATATTCATTTCAACTTCTGTTTATAAAACACCTATTGTGAGTCTACAAAGATGCGTAAGATAAAATTCCTACCATTAAGAGACTTCCAGACCCCTGGTTGGGTGAGGCAAGGATTGGAAACTCAAATGTCTAAGGAGCCGGACAGCCAATACTTGAAAGTTTGGATTTTTGTGAGGTTTTTATTTTAATGTTGGCTCAAGTTAAAAACGAATGAACAAAAATGAAAACATGTGGACCGGTAAAACCTTGTTCATCAGCTGAATTTCTACATCAGGCGTTTAGTTCGTAATTCCCAAACATGGATCATACAGACATAATATTTGGAGTTTTTCACAGGATAGGAGGGTGGTAAGAACAAATTTAGATGCAGAGATTAGAAAAGGCTGTTTAGAGAAAGTGGTATTTGATGTGGACTTTGAAGGATGAATATAAAGTTTCAAAATCTAAAACAATGTGAGAATAATGAGTCCTAGCAGAAGAGAGCATGAGAAAATACTTTAGACGGGTAGGTGGAGCACATGTTTAGGGCATCGTGAACAGTTGACTCCTAACAGTAGGACAGCAAGAGTAGTGGCTAGTGAGAGAAAATCCTGCTATGTGTAGTTGGGATTCTATTTTGTGGGGCCAAGATGGCCAGTGGGAAAGCGTTATACTCAGCTTGTTAGGCAACTTGAATCACCAGTCATGGATGAGTACTATTTATCTGGGTTGTATTCCCTATTTCATCGAATCTACAATGCCATTGATTGTGAGAAACTTACGTAGCACTAAGGAAGAAAAAAAATCCTACCATTTAAACTATGACACAATGCCTTCTTGTCATCTGTAATTATTATTTTAAACTTACAAGAGCTTTTTTAGATATGTTTTGACACAAGGAATGTGAAAATATGAACCTTTGTGTGCAGGTTGTGTATGCATAGGCAATGGAACCATGTCACGACTGACACAGGAACAAGAACTATTATGGCTGTCAATCTTAAGATGCATCACTATTTCTTTGGTGTTGAAATGTGCATCTGATAATCAATGAAATACAATAGGTGAAAAATTCTGCATACTTGATCTTATGCTTCTGCTCATAAAATGGATTGAGTGGAAGATTTTGGAAACTAAACAGCTAGATCATAACTACTATTACCATCGAACTGTTACCACTTCCAAGTGAAAAGTTTTGTTAAGAAAGGCCTAAGTTCTAGAAATATGAAGGGCACCTGCTTTTTAATTGGAATCAGTCTTTACTCATTGGAGCCACAAATATTTTCTTACATGAAGAGTTCTCGTTGAGCACAGCTGATTCCTATTTCATGTTTGTGTTTTTCTTTGGAAAAGTCTTTTGCTTCCCAATTTTTTTCTCTCTCTCTCTAAAAAGAAATGTTAAGACTTTGTGAAATGGAGGCACAACCCTGGAGAATAAACTATTAATCACATGGCTGATTGAATAAGTTTGAAATGGAAGATGCACACACCCAAATCAATAGCAATGGAAGTGTAGCAGGGCTACAGGTTTCCAGAAACTACTCTTATTTCCGGAAAACCAGGAAGGGCCACGGGCTCCAAATAATTAAGGCTATTTTCCTTTTCTTCTTTAATCTTTTTTTCATCACCTGTTTCTGTAACTTACCTATCACCTTTTTATTTCTATATCAATAAAGTAATTCTAACATAAATGGTACAGTTGCCAAAACACTGATCACACCCATTTCTTTTTTTTTTTTTTGTGAGGAGGATCAGCCCTGAGCTAACATCTGATGCCAATCCTCCTCTTTTTTCTGAGGAAGACTGGCCCTGAGCTAACATCCGTGCCCATCTTCCTCTACTTTATATGGGACGCCGCCACAGCATGGCTCAACAAGCAGTGCGTCGGTGTGCGACCAGGATCCGAACCAGCGAACCCTGGGCAGCCGCAGCGGAGTGGGCACACTGAAGCGCTTGCGCCACCAGGCTGGCCCCCACACCCATTTCTTAATGTCACTACTACGGTGATTTTGACTGGTGTCAGACAGCCTAATGTGCTATTAGTTTTGAGATGTTACTGGTAAATATTTGTAATAAAAATATAGATATCAAAAAAAGACCATGTCAATCATAGATTTCCTTAAAGTTTAACTAAATCTTTCATTAATAATACCTGGGATATCGTTTGTATTTGTGAAGAAACAGGCCTCGTAGGAGCTATTTCATCTTTTTCTTTGTGTGTGTATGTGAGCGATGTGATTCTTATCAGTTAAGATGCAAAATATTTCATTATGAGAGCAAGCAAATCAGTGCTCTAGAGAAGAATAATTCAGGCCCAGGAAATAACACAGCCCAAAATATAACTCGGGCTTACTGCTAGTCAGAATGCATATTCTACTTATATTTTAATTTTCTCTGTTGAACAATGAATACTTCAAATTTTGGTTCTCAAGTTCAGTTTTATTTTTTAAAGTGCCTGAAGCATCTATCCATTCCCATGTAGGTTCGGAACTAAAAATCCACAGGCTCAGTATTTTTAGGTGATCTAATTCATTTGGGAATTGAGACTGTACATGTAACATGCCTACATGGAAGATTTATTTTTTCCAGAAAATCAAGTAAAAAGAACGTGTTAAAATGGAAACAAGCCTCGCTTTCTGTTATAACCTTCTCCGCAGTATGCTTCATGATGATTTAGTGTGAGAAATTGAACTTTTGCTATTTTGCTTATTTTTAGACATGGAATTGAATGTTATGGACCTTTTTTCTTTTATACCTCTTCAGATAAGGAGGGAAAATGGCAAAAACAAAACCTAGTTTGGTAAAATTATAGTTTTGAATCTAAGGCATTTCTCAATGGCACAAAAAGTCTGAAAGAGCTTCCATGAGGCATGGTTGGCCCACCGTGTGGCATTTGGGCTATTGTAGAGTTGTTGATTTAAACATGGAAACCTAAGTTTTAGTTATCAATCAGCATTGTACTCATGGCATATTCATTGTATTGGTATGCAATTTTCTGATATCAGAATGCCCGTGGGCAGAGTTTGAATATCTGCTTGCAAGAGATCTCAGTAGATGGACCTCATTCTCTCCCACAAGTGCAAGATTCAGGTCTTCCTCGACTCTCCTGCTGTCTGTCTGAGGCAGATTCAGCCCCAAATACCATCAGAGCCTGGGTTAGCAGCACTTGAACCTGGCCTCCACAAGGAGTGATGACAGAACAGTTTTCCTCGAACACCATTGTCCTACTTGGCTGCTGTCTTTCTCATGTCTTTTCCTCCTGAATCTTCTCTGGGGTTCAGATCTTCTGTTGAATATTTTAAGGGCACTGTTGATTATAAAATTAGTTTTGATCATTTCCTGGAGCACATCTGCTTTGCATATTAGGAGACATTTTCAAAAGCATTGGTGGGCATTGTTTCGTTAACTTGTGTACTCAGCATTTACTTGATCATGCACTTTCATTCATGGCTGCAAAGAACAGAAACCTCAATCAGCAGTAGTTTCCAAAAGCAGAGATTACGTTTTCCTCACATCACAAGAGATCTGGAGGTCAGCAGCCCAGCGCTGGCTCTGCTGACTAATGGTGTACGAGGCCAGGTGCTCACTCTCTCTCTTGTGTGCTGGTTTCCATTATGCTTGCCCTATGGAGTCACAAGATGGTAGCTGCATCTTTAAGCAGTCGAGAGGACGTGGGGAGATGCAGGGCTGCATGGTATTCCATCGCCCCTTCCTCTGCTGATGGAAATTCAGACTGCCTCTGGTGGTCTCCCACCAGCCCAGTGGCTCAAAATTATCTTAAAAATTTTTTTTTCTATTTGATTTTACTTTTCACCTATAGATCTGTGATCCATCTGGAATGTGTTTTTGTATGTAACCTGAGTTCGGGATCCAAATTTATTTCCGTAAAAGGAGTCAATATTTTCAGCACCAATTTCTGGATAATCTATTCTTTCTCACTGATTTGTGATGCCATTTCTCTTGTTAACCAAGTTGGCGTGTACACACACGCACACACACACACACACTTTTCCTCCCTCCTTCATATTTTCTGGAATTTCTGTTCTTTTCGTGTCTGAGACTTTGTAATGTCTTAATATATGGTAGGCAAAGACTTTTCTTTTTTTGTCCTGTCCATTTTCTATCCTGATCTTTTCCCTTTTTCTCTTTCTTGCCTTTCCCATCTTAAAATTGACAGTGTGGTTGGTAGTAGATGTTATCTCTGCATATTCACTTTGTGATAGGGCTTAATTTTTGTATTTCTCTTTTGTCACCAATTTGAAAACCAATTTGGAAGTATTGGGTGTGTGGGAATCCTAGATTCAACAATAACACTCTAAAAACAGCAATATGAAAGTCACAGTATACTGGCCACTGCCGAAGTTTTGGTTTGTTTTTCTTTGTTTTTACTGCCAGATGGAGCAGAATGTTCACCTAAAACTGTAACATAGCTCTTTATAATGTTGCTTTTTTTTAACTCTTGTCTCCTCACATCCCTTATCTGACTAAAAATAATTAGTGTAGTGGGAAATTAGAGTGAATGACTTTGAGAGGAAACACTTATTTCCTTTTTATTCCAAGTAGAAAGCGACTTTTTCTGATCTGGTTGAATAGTTCTTGAAAGACTCTGAATAAATCTAGTAAATTCCATCAGTAAACTGGATAATCCTGAAGTTGAAAACATGGGGGTCTACAAAAAAATCAGTCACAGAGGATTAAAGCACCTTTGGTCACAAAGTTGTTAAAAAAAAAAAACCAAAAACCCACAGCTGTTTTAAAGTGGGCGTTTCCTCTTGGAGAAAAGTCCAAAGCCTCTTGGAGTTCTATTCTAATTTCTTCGAAACTTGCCAGAGGTTGGCAGCCTCTATTCGGTCGATGTCTCACACTGCAGGGAGCTGAAGGAATGTCTCTTCTGTGTCTGGAATGGGTGGTCCCCCTGGGGCAGCCCAGGGACACCTCTGGCGTGGCTGGGAAATTTTCCTTCTGTGTCTGTACTGTACAGGCTTTAGGGAAAAACTTGTGAGTGTGTGCGTGTGTGTGTCTAACACTCTACTTCAGCTCTAATGTCTAAGCTGAAAGTTTTTACCTTCCAGATAACTGTGAGAGAAAAAAAGAGGAAGCCTGAAAAGGACTTGGAATATGAAAATGCTTTTCTTGTAGCAGATCAAGTGGGTCCTCTACAGACCTGAAGTTTATTGCTTATAATACAGACGAATTACAGTATGTATCACAGTCATTGTATTATAGGTTACATCTGCTTTCTTTTAAAGTTCCTTGGTAGACCGAAACTGTTAGCAAGTAGAAGCCTGACTCTGAAAATTTTGAAAAGCAACTGTGTCCAGATCACAAGATTTTTCTTTTTGTTTTCATGAAGGAGTTGTTCTGGGTTTGGTGACTTATTTAAACCAAGTGCAAATGCAGGGAACTCAATAGATACCCTTATTTTAGCCTTATGAACTTTGGGTTTGTTGCTTTTTTTTTTAACTGCCAAGGCACACATTTTAGTGTCTACCCTGCTTTCTACCTTAAGCTCTACTCTTTTGCTTTTGGTCATCTTGGGAAAGCTGGAGACGAGAACATTTATCCTCAAATTTTACTCAGCTTTACGGGTTCCACACACCATGGTCCCCAAGTCAGCGGGGCTGGCAAATTAAAAACTGAGAAAAGCCGGTTCCTCGGTGGACAGCTGAGACTCTTCGTGTGATTTTGGTTTACATTTGGTTGGGTTTCACATTACAATACATTTGGTGAATTATTTCTCAGGCTCTGGCAACTCTGCACCGCTTCCTCTGTGTTAGGGATTTTCCATCTGAGGTCTTCAGGAAAAATTGCACAGAGTCTGTGGAAACCCACAGTTCTGAAATGGACAAATGAAGAAACACCTTACGTTTGAAAGGGTGTTTTTCAATTACACTCCTGGATTATATATATATTTTTTCCTTTTTGGTGTATTAAATGACATTCTGGAAGGTGAGTTTAAATTGGGGTTTGGGAAAAATCTTTGCAGCAGCGGTTGAGTCTGGATTGGATTCCGCAGTTAACAGTGGAAGCTTCTCGGCGCTGGCTGCACCTGCTCTCTTGAGCAACCCAAGAGACGCCGCTCATAGACATTTTCCACTGCCGGGTGATTAGTCACCTCTCAGAGCTGCTGTTTTCACTGTGAGATAATTTCACTTTCCCTGTCGGTGCTCAGGAGCCCTCTGTGTCTGTTTTCCTCCACCTTCGCTTTTTCCATTTGCTTCTGGATTTGTTCACCTCACATTTCTTTGTACCTTTGCTTGTCTTTACCCTTCGGACATCACAACTCTGCTTGTTTTTTTTTCACTTGTGTCTTGAAGTTTTGTACCTTTTCCTTTGACAAATGTTGCTTTTTTCTTAGGTGACCTGTTCTGACGTCATCAAGATGGAGAACTTTTTTTCTGTTCCCTTTCATATCTTAGAAACCAGTAGCTCTTCTCACTTAAAGACCAATTGGAAAGGCTGCTTTTTGCTTTTCCTAAGAAGACTAGATTGCTACTTACCTGAGAAACCACAAGCATTCATTCCTGTGCAGAATTAAACTTGCTGTTTTGTGATTTTGCATGTAGGTGGAAGCAGGGGGCATGGTAATATTTAGAGTCACTGGCCTTTACCTCCCATAGGCTTGTCGTTCACATTTTGTTGATTTTAAGCTGTTCCTATATTTAGGACTTGTTTACTGAGTTTACCTCTCATTCCTTTGCTAACAGGACACCCAGCGCTCCTGTTCGCTGGCTTCCTCTTGCCCTGGTCCCACCCCAAGCATTTTCCATATGATCATGTTCATCTCATAGAGGTTCTTGGTCTTCAGGGTTCGTTAGCACTTACTAGTGGTTTTGCCAGAATGTTCTCCATAGTAACTTTAATGACATAAGTTAGCAATTAATTCCTTTGTGAGGAATTTAATAAACAATTATATTTGAGCAGTTATTTCTGATTTAACACTTTGGCAACATTGAAATGCCTTTAAAACTGGATCCATCTTGCAAACAAAAGAAATAACTTTCTAGCCTTTGTGCCATGCTATCTATACCATGCTATCAAAACTGACACTGTCTGAAACTCAGGGACCTAATAGATTCAGACGACACGGTATCCCTTGCAGCAGGATTTCAGCAACATCATTGACTTTGATAGTGAAGAATGCTTATATGGCATTTGCCAAGAATTTTCCTGGGTGCTAACATAAAAAATTTCCATATATTTTCTTGGTACTTTAATTTCTTAATTGCTGTTATAGGAAAACTCTTATTATGCGTAGAAATAACTGTATGTAATTAAAATACATGATGCTGACCATAATTATATGTATAGTCAGATACATCACTTTAGAATATACAAGGGGTACGTATAAAATAATGAAATCCAATCTGTGGCCCTGGCATGAAGTCAGCCTCCTTGTTGGATGTTAATACTACATGAATATTATATTCCGTGGATTGGTATTTGCTCATTAGTATATGGACATTCCTCAACTGTGAAATATAGATTTCAATAAGTTCTTTGTAATCATAGCACATTTTCTGTAGGAAGAGTGTTTGACATTATGGTTAAGTGTAGTACCAATTCATCTGCCCAACTTGCAGGTTTCTGTGTTTCTATTGGAAAGTGCATCCCTTATTTGAGATTTGAGAGGTCAAAAGTACAACAAATATTAACGTGCATCTGTGTGAACGTCACATTATGCATTAAAGTTGTAAAAATAATATCAGAGAATCCGTGCCAGAGTGTAGCTTATGATCAATAAGTGGATGATATGGAGGATGTATATTCAGGGTCTCTGACTAAGGTCTCAGCTGCTTCAAAAGGTTTTGTCCGTAGAGAGGAGCAGAAAGGGCACAGGCCTTTTAACTCCACGCACCTGTGTAACTTCCAGCCCTATCAGAAGAGCTAGAACCCCATCCAGATCAGTCATTAAAGGATGTGGCAGCACTAGGACCGAGATATGACTTCTGTCAAAGATTATTTGTATGTTTAGGTTGCTCATGGGTAAAGTTTGTTAGAACCAGAGATGCCACAGTTATCGATGCAGTCTGGGAAACCTCCAAATCAGCTCAGCTGTGAACAACTGGCCTTCATATCAAAGTCTTCTCTTCTTGCTCTCCCAGCAGAAGATTTGGAGTTCTTGGAAGCTGGCAGCACTGAGAAGTTGCATTTCGTACTTCAGAGACAGCACACAGGCAACAGCCCCAGAAATGGTGCTTGGTTTCCAAAGCCGTTCTGTAGAAGACAGATGTACTGACATGCATTCGTAATCTGTTTACTATCTTAAAAAATTATATATCTAGTTTTTTAGTCACCCTGTAGATTATTAGGCCTTTGGGAGCCAAACCTAGGACCAAAGCCAACATGTAAAAGAAATTATTTTTTGGCTGGGAAAATATATTACATATTTCTCACAACCAATTCACAAAAACACTTTTAGAAGGTAACCTGTTCATAAGTTTGTGGCCCCCAAATGTGTGTTGAGCATGTGCCACATATACTCAGAGATATGAGAATATGTAGATCTCTGAGCCCTCTCTGTAGGTGCCTAAAGGTTGCTAGATGATTTTTAATGCCCTCCTCCCTACCAAATGGACAATTTTATTATTTCCACTGAATAAAAAATGGTCTTTGTGAGGCCAGCCCAGTGGCGTCGTGGTTAAGTTCGCGTGTTCCGCTTCAGTGGCCCAGGGTTCACGGGTTCAGATCCTGGGCATGGAACTACACCCTGCTCATCAAGCCATGCTGTGGCGGCATCCCACATTGAGGAAGATTGGCAAAGATGTTAGCTCAGGGACAAACTTCCTCAAGCAAAAGAGGAAGATTGACAACAGATGTTAGCTCAGGGCTAATCTTCCTCACCAAAAAAAATTAAAATGGTATTTGTGGTGGATTCTGGTAAATGCAATTATATTGCTACCAGAGTATATGAGTGTAATATTCAGTAACAAAGCAATCCTGGCACATACTTCCTCTAGTTTCCCCCCCCCTCCTCTGTGGGGGCTGTGACAGAAAGCCAGCCCATTATTCCTTCTGGTCTCCCATTCAGCAAAGACAAGGTTAGTTCTAATAACCAAACTCTCAGAGTAGATAGTAATTCCATTTTGACCCTGTAGATATTACTAAAAGCTGTCAGACATCAGAAATATTTTATCAGTGATTTCTTCTCACCGTCTGTAGGTCCAAGATAATGAAGCAAATGGGACTAGCTTCTTTTATTTCTTACTTGTTAAAAATTTCTGTTGCTCTTGGGAATAAAAACTAAGTTCTATAAAGTGTGATCAGAGAAAGGAAACTGAAATTAAAATAACAACTGAGCATTTGTTCCAATGAGTTTTTTTTAAGGCTGGCCTCTTGCTGAAAGCCCAGTTTAGATTCCAAGGACAATAGCTTTAGTTATTAAAGTATTTAGAGAACCTTAAACATATTTCAATATAAACAAAAAAGATCTGTAAAACCTAACATCTTTATAAACTTTTCTAGAAAAAGAACATCAGGCTAAATATCTGGGAAGTAGGCATTCTAAGCCCTTTTGCTGGCACATGGAAAGGATTAATTGATATGAACAGCGTTGGGTATTTACTGTATATATTTGTATAGTGCCATAAAAAATTCTTCACTAAGTTACAAATTAAAGTAGGGAAGGAATGAAAACCGCTAAATTGTTCTTTTATGGTTAAGACCATACTTTCTGTTTTTACTCTTTTTCTTTGGTGTGAAAGAAACTCAGTATTGACCTTCTGTTTTGTGAAACTTAAAAATAGAATTATATTAAGAAAGGCAAAGGAGGGAGAAAGATTTTTCACTTTGGGAGGGAGTTGTGGTCATTTGAAAAATGACATAATGTTAGCTGCTTTCCATAACACGTTTGAAGCAAATGTGTTCTTAGTTCTGTTTTTAGTTTTGGTAGTAAGTCTACTGTGAATTTGTGTATTGTGGAAAGAGTGAATGGTGTTAAAAGGAGCCTGGTTGTTGCCAGGTCTGAGAATGGGAATGGTTTTCTTAAGGAAACCTTATTCCATCAAGGGTGTAAAATTACTGTAAATTACATTCATGCAGCAGATTGGTGAGTCCCCAAATGAAAGTTTCTACTCTTTTCCAGCTCCTTAGTGTATCTATACCTAATAGTTTTGCTTCTTATTAAACCGTAGACTTCATATGTTATGTTCTCTTCCACAGAGAAGCTCACATGTACATTCCAGGTGAAATCGCACCACAATAAATACATCACCACCAAACACCATAGCATAGATTTTCTAAGCCATTTATTTAAACTAATATTCAATGCAGAGAAATTTCTTTTAGCCAAAAAATGCTTTTTGGAATCTGTTGTAATGGGATTTAAGTTGTCCTTATTAATGGCTTTGGGAATTATTTGTTTCAGTGTTAAAGGAAAATTTTCCCCCCAGAAAAGGAAAATCGTGACTCTCATACAGATATAAAATGAACATGTTAATAGTTTTTATTTTTCTCATTGTTAATGAGAGAAGCAGGTAGATGTTATAACCATTCAAAAGAGAAGCACAAATTTATATGGCATAAAGGAATGTCAGATGAATTTATGAATGGATCTGAAGCTGACTTTTTCTAATAGGAAGAGGAAGGGAAATCAATTGAAGTGCCAGGGGACAGAATTTATTTGCATGTCTGTACATAACACTTTTTTTGCTTTGCTTTCACTTATCTGAAATTTAGAGAGTTATAAAATAGTTTAAAGGCAATGAAAGGCTAGAAACAGAGAACTTGGAAGAATGTGCTCTAAACGATGTGTAAGTTTTCTGTTAGAGTATCCAGTAATCTTTTTTGCTTGTTATTTGCTTACATTAGTTATGAATGGTATAAATGAACATTTGATGGTAGCAGAGGAACTAGTTGAGAAGTAACACACAGCCATCCTTTGGTTACTTTCTGGAAAGTCAAAGGTTATTTTAATTCCTTTACTGACAAAGACTTCTTCATTCATTGTTATAAAAGAGGTAAAGTTTATTCTTTAAGGGTATGATTTAAGTTTTTGTAAGGTAAGAGACTAAGAATTTATGAACAGAATGATGAGTGTAAGAAACTAGAGATGCTGAGATAGAGGTGGGAGTCACTCGAACTCATACTAGTGTCTATAGAAGGAGAAAGATGAGGCTGGGAAGAAAGTCGATTCCTTTCTAATTGAAACAGGAGGAGTACAAATCCTAGAGGAGGGGGCTGTGACAAGGTTTAAAATCTACGTGAGAGAAACACTAAAAGATGAGTCAGTGAAAGACTTTAAGCTCCATGAGGCCTAAACCAATATCCATTTAAAGGAACTGGCAGAGATACCCATCAAAACATAGTTTAGAGATGGTTTATTGTGATTTCCCTTGTGTGTTAATTAGTTACATTTGTCTCCCTTCATTTTGATAAAATCACTTAGAAATATGTAGATGCTTTTGTGTGCTTAGATATTATAATACAATGGGAGAAGGAGTTGTGCTTCTGTACATAAGGTTTTTGAGAATGGATGACTATCAAAGGTTCAGGCCTCTGATTCCTTAAGTCTCTGTAAGAAAAAAATAACTAAAGGAAGCAATTTGGGCTACTTTTCCAGAGATGGCAAAGCATGCATTAGCATGGGAATCCTGGGATTTGGGGGGAGTAGGTCATCATCTTCCAGGGTGTAGAATAAGTGCCGATATAATCCTTTTCATGAACACATTTCAAAAACTGAGGGGTTTTGAAGTTCCTATCTGCCAAGAACTGATGGGTTTTTAAGTTCCATAAAAGCAACCATTTCCATAATGATTTTTGTAGGAAAAAAATTCTTATGGAACATTTCCATCAGGAAAGAGTTGAGAGCCTCAAGCCAGATGAAAATAGGTCAGGTTGTAGAAGTCAACTTTGTTTTGTCGGTGTGAATCTAGGATTCAATTTGAAACCGAACTCCTTTTCAGATGTTTGTTTTTCACTTGGCACTACTTTCCCTCAAGGCACTGGTTTCCCCACAAGTCTTTGTTGTTGATTTACGTCGAAAGAGCCTGCACATGCTGTGCACCTAACCTGCTAATGGGCCAGTTCCTCTTCACTCTGATAGAAATTTGTGGCCAGGAAACTCACAGAGCTGACCAAATTCAAGGCCAAGTAAGTGAAAGCTGAAGAATGTACAAACATAGAAAAACAAAAATCATGGAAACTTGAACAAAACCAGAGAATGTAAGAGGTGCCACCGAAGTGAGGAAATATAGTCAGACATTGAGATCTGATTTGCAGGCAAGCTTGATGGGAATGTCTGTGAAATATTGGAGAATGTAGTTAGCAGGTTTGCTGAATACAGCAAAAAAAACTGTCTAAAGCATACAAGTGGAAGTGCCAAAATCAAGATCCATAAGGTTTTACATGATATATAGTGGTGTCTGGCCAAAAATGTAGTCAACTTTGTTTTCTCTTGTTTCCACACTATATGGTAAAAGAAAGAGGAATAAGTTATAGAGTGGCCAGCATTCTTCACAAACTCTGGAGTCTGTAGTCAGTCTTGCTGAAGGTAAGGTCCAGCCTGTCTAGTTAAATGAGTGGATTGGTTGTCGTAATGGGCCATTATAGTGCAGGGTGATGTAGATGACATTAAGCTTCTGTACTTTCTCTTTTCAGAATTTTCTTTACATGGCAATTGACATGAGTTTTTATTATGAAATGAAAGTCAATAGGCATTGGCCAAAGTTGCAAGTGTACTTTGGAAACTTTAAAAAACAAAAAGTATTAATCTCTTTCCAGATTAGCCTTACAAGTACATCACAGTACTTGAGCAATTTCTTCTTTAAACAAAGGACGCTCAGCTCATTCTTCAGTGCTACAGCAAATCCCCATGTGTTGGTGAGACCCAATGGAATAGAAAGTCTATGCAACAGAATTTCATAGGTTCTAAATGTAAAAGGGAGCCAGCTCTATTAGGTTTGTTGTTTCAAGGCCCTGTGACCGTTGTGGATGAGGGAAAACTAGGAGAAGCCATTGAGTGTTGAATTGTTAACATGACATGATTTCCCTCATAATACTCAGGTGTAATTCTGTTAAATCCTCAAACTTTCACAATCTTGACCTTTTCTACCAAGGATAGAAATAATAGTCTTTCAATAATGAATAAATCCTGAAAAGATATGGCAGTTACTTTTAAAATATTGGAGACTTTGGGAAAAATCATTACCTAAAATCTTTATCTTTTTTTCTTTTTTTAATGTTGTTTAGGTACCAGCCACTGTAGCTGATAGCATGGATTGGTCAACCTTCAAAGGTGATTTAAAAGCTATGAGAGTATAGTCCTGAGGTGTTCCTAAGACAGCATCCCAAATGACAAGTTAAATCTGGTTTAGACGGAAGAAAAAAGTGTCTTCAAATATAAGTGAATCCAATAACTTTTGGAATTATTCAAAGAAAAAAATAAGCACCAGTGGTGACAGTACTGCTGAATTTGAATTACTCAAGTGGGAGAGATCCAGGCGAGGTTTACTTCTGAGCACAGACCAGTGTTTGTATTGAAGTAGGACAAGATCACATGCTGATCATGATCTCTTAACCTTCGAATTGCTTTTTGCACAAGCATGTTCCTTCCTAAACTGTGGAGATCCGCATTTCATGAATTTTGGATCTGGCATGTTGAAATTGAAGAGCGTGAGGATAGTGAGGAGTTGTTAACTAGGTGGCTGGAACTATGGAGAGGCCAAAGCTGGGAAACTAGAATTGGAAAGCGTCAGAGTATTGGGTGGGGGTTTCAGCTACCTGACTAGACGGCTTATCCAGGCAAATGACATAGAAGAGTGGCAAAGGGGGTGCCCTGGGAGCAGAGGCAGAGAAGGCAGGAAAAGAGACTGAGAAGGAATCCCAGTGAAGATTCAGTCATGCAATTACTATAAGTTTAGTGCTGTTTTGGGGTCCCCAGAAGGTATAGGTGCAATAACACATACTAATGTTTACTAAGCACTTACTCTGAAATGGGCGGTATTATTAAAACCATTTTGTGAGTGGAGAAACTGGGTTCACGTCAGTAGAACCAGGACTCATGCAAATTTTACTTTGATAATAACCAGTTGCCTACATTAGGCTTTTGAATATTTAATTAGACAAATGATCAAAGGGAGCTAGAAATGACTGCAAATTGCCAGAAACACAATTCCATAAAAAATCCATAGTAATTCAGCTTACATACCTAGAGACCTTAGACTGAGCAGCAGAAGTGGAAAAAATCTGGTTTATATGACTATGGAGAGAGTTCTGTACTTGGAATGCTGTATCCTGTTCCGGACACCTTATTGGCAGAGAGATCCATTAACTTGGAAGGGACCTGAAATTCACTTGTGGATGAAAAAGAAAAAGAAATGCTTAGCCAGTAAAAGCGTATAGAAAGTGAAGAAGGTGATACATGTGTATATGCTGATATAGCAGAAGGGCAAAAAGATCTGAGTAAGCATAAAACCCACTCCAGACTTGGAAGAGAAACATAGAGCCTTGACATTGATTAGTTTTTTTCATTTTTTTGTTCAAGGCTAGACATTTCTCACTTTCTTCCTCCTAAAACAGGAAAGGGATTGGTTTTAAATTTTATGCCTTTAATTTTCTTTAATCTTTGCCTGACAGAGATAAAAATAGTGAATCAGTGGGGTGAAATTGAGGGACATGGAGAAAATGAAAATGGAATAATAAACCCGGGCAAGTTCATCAGCCTGTCTGGGAATAGTCACCCAGTTATATGAGAACAAACATTTCAGTCAGTCATTACTAATCTGGAATAATCAAGGTGATATCTGTGTCAATTAGAGGAAAATTTGAACGCAGAAGCTGTTATTAGAAGAAAATTTTCTTTCCCTCCTTTGGATTACATAACCAAAATATGGCCTAATATTCCTGGGGAGACCAGTTTAATGATTAGTTATTATAATTTTATGGGTGGTATGTGGTTTAAAAATGTATAAATTTGGATTCTAAAGGACCTGCTGGTGTTTGAGTAGCATTTCTCTTGCCCAGACATTTTTGTTTACATTCATTTACTTATCAGGTACTTTCTTCTGTCCAAAGTAAAGGTAAATCCCAACCTAGCTCAGAACTTGCATATTGTGAATCAGTAACATTCGTGCTGATGAGGTTGCACGTACTGTACTCCCAGTGTGAATCCTGAAACATGTTCTCTGTCAAGGACATGAGAATCCCATTTAGTGTCTAAGATTTGAAAACTTATCTGAGCGAGAATTCCGGATAAGCCAGAGCACAAATGAAGCCATCTAGTGTTTCTCCAACCAAAATTGTGGATTCTAAGATAAGGACCCAGAAAGAGAAGATTTTTTTCTCCTGTTCTAAAAGAATACTTCTAATGCTTCTGTACTTATTAGTAATCATGTCAGAAAAGCTGATGCCAATTCCATTTCTCCTCCTGAACTCACCCTATTAAGAGAAAAATGTCCAGCTAAAATTTAATCAACAAAAGCAGGTGTTACAGGGGAGGGCAGGTCTGTTGAAAGCTGCCATGGATCCAGGTACCCTCTCTTTTCCAGGCAGACAGTCAAGTTAGTCCACAGAGCATGTGAACTCTTTCCAGTCCATAGTAACATTCGAGTATGCATTGTGTGCTTGAATGCAGCACAGAAATGTTCCCTTTTGATTCAGTTCAGTTCTTAGTCACCCCCCCAACGACACATACCTCTCCCACACCCCCACCCCAAAGCTGCATCCCGCTGGTTTGAAAATCTTGATGGTTTCTGGCAGGACAGTGGCACCACTCTCCAATTATATTACTGCTGAGTGTCTAGTAGTGCCAGAGGTGGTTTATGCTGCATTATGTGTCAGTAAAAATCAGCCTGTGAACCAGATTAAAGCCAAATCTAGTTTTGGATGTAGGGGGCATCCATGGGGTGGGGGTTGGGGGGTGGCAGGGGCACTCACTAGCAGGAAAGCTGGAACTTGATGGAATAACAGAGTGGAGAAATGACCCTGTGTGTGCATTTTTTTGATTTATTGTTCCCCTTGAAGTGGAGTGGGGAGAGTAATTGGGTATGGGTGTAGGAAGATGTTTCACTTTCTTAGCATATACATTTTTATTTATTTAGTGATATAAATCATAGTAAAAGTTGGATGATCCTAGAATTATCAACTGAAGGAGCTAGTAAGATAATCTTTTCAACAATAAAAGCTCACCATTTTCAAAGCAGTCCCACCTTTCATGCCCATATTTCATTAGGGAAGGATTTTATGCCATTATGAATATAAGTACCATGTCTCATATTTTCTTTAATTTTAAATTTTCTCTTTGTCTCTCTCTCTCTCTCAACTAGTACTCTCTGATCTGCTGTTGGTCTGTTTTTACATGAACAGTTCTGAACTCAAGGACTCGATAATTATTTTTCTTTGGAAGATATTTTTGTGAATGTTTTAAAAAATTTTTGTGAATGTTGATGGCTTTTTATTTCAGACTTTCACCTTCATCATATATTGTACTTCAGTAGCTATACCATATTTATATTTTAACAGCTAGGGAGCTAGGAGGATCCCAAAATATTTAAAATCTGGTGCCTAAACTCCTAAAAGTGGGTGGTAAAATAGGAAGTATTGAATAAAGTTAGTGTTGGTTGAGGACTTAGGGACTGATTAGTATGAACATTTGAAAAGTTTGAAAGTAGGACTACAGAGTGTTTCAAGTTTACCTGTCTTTATTATTATATGCTCATTCAAAGCTATCTAAATCAGTTCTTCTTCTTTTTTTTTTTTTTTTTTTGCTGGGAAAGATTCGCCCTGAGCTAACATCTATTGCCAATCTTTCTCTCTCTCCTTTTTTTTCCCTCCCCAAATCCCCAATACATAGTTGTATATTCTAATTGTAAGTTCTTCTAGTTCTTCTATGTGAGCCGCTACCACAGCATGGCTCCTGACAGACGAGTGGTGTGATTCGACAACTGGGAACCAAACCTGGGCTGCTGAAGCGGAGCACGCCAAACTTCAACCACTAGGCCATCAGGGCTGGCTCCTAAATCGGTTCTTAAGTTTTCAATTATGATTGCAAAATAAAAATTCCATAAATTTTTCTAAGTAATTTTTTATAATATTTAGCAGATATGACCTGATTTTTTTAGAAGTCTTGCTTAAAACTCTTTTGCTGTATTTTCTAATATATAACTATCTTAAGAAGCTCTACTGTGAAAAATATGTATTGTAAAGATGCTACAGATTTATGCTAAATTAGTCTTTATTGATTTTCAGGTTTTAGAATTCCTGTCATGGCCATAATGATCTAATCTGATATTTTGCTTTTTTCCTTTTCCTGTTTTTGTTTTTTTTTTGAGAGGAACAGTGAGGTGATTGCAAAGTGAATAATATATCCTGCTTTTATTCTTGCCTTTTTCTTTTTAAATGTTATCCTCTCACAAGCTCCAGAGAGAATTGATCTTCACCAAGGGGTTACCATGCTGATGTGTTGTACATTCCTAATATTCCTTAAAAGTGAGGGAAAATAAACATAATAAATGTCAAATAGCATATAAAAATGTTTCTAAAAAGCCAAGAATAAGAGTTTACCGTATGTCATTTATTATATCTCTCTTAGGAGGATAATGCCAACAGTCCAGTAGGAGTTTCCTGTTAAAAAAACAAACAAAACAAAAAACACAAACACTGACATAATAAAGCTAATCAGAGACATTTTAATATAATTTATACTAAAACCATCGTAAAAAAGAAGAGAAGTTGTTTGCACTTGATGGGACAGTCCAGGGAGGGGAAATGCAGAATTCATTACCAGTTGACATGAGAAAGCTCTGGGGTTTTGGTTGTTCAAAGTCACTCCACACCAGCTGTGATGTGTCTAGCGAGGCTGATATAAATGATGACTTAGGCAGCTTTAACAGAGGGATCGAGAGGTTATATAGACCTAAACCCATTATGTTATCCCACTTACTATTATTTAATCCTCATAACTATGTGTATAGGACACCTACTTTATTCCATAACCATTGCCAGAGATTGAGGATTCAAAAAATTGAAGTTGCTTCAAAGTCAGTTCATAGAAGGAGCAACTGGGAAGCAGGAGTGATTGCACAAAGACAAAATGATGAAGGGCTGTCATGGGTGTGCCAAGGGGAGTGGGCTTTTTAGTGTGGAGGAAGAGGGGATAAATACATAAAAAAGATTGGGGAGCAGATATCGGTCACTCTAGTGAAATTCAGATAGTTATCTAATGCCTGTGTTCTAAGATTCAATAAATAGGACATTCTGTGAGGATACAGAAACTGGACACAGTGTCTCCCATCAGATCAAGGAGCCTGCAGACTTAAGAAGTGTGGTAGATATGTGGATAATAGGGAATATGTGATAGGGCTAGTAGAGAACTGACCAGTTAACAGGAGAAGCCAGCAGAGATGTACTTTGTGCTGGAGGGACCTGATGAAATGGAACATTTCTGTTAACCTTAGGTGGTGAGGATTGGAGGAATGGAGCGGAGAGTAGGAACAATGCAGTGTGTGATGGCTTCCGGCACAGAGGATGGACGGAGGAAATCACAGGACATTTTGCTGCAAGGAGGAGAGTGTTGAGGTTTGGCTGTAGTGCGGGTTATAGGAAGGGAAATAAGGGAAGTGAAAGGGGAACAGCTGGGTGCAGTCCTGATCATGAGGGCTTTGAACCACGGCAAACAGTTCACACTTTTCATTCTACAAAGTTGAGGAATCCTTGAAGGTTTATGATGAGAAAGATGGTTTTAAGGAAATTATTTTTAACAGCTAACTCTTGCTTTTTGGTAAAGTGGTACACTGTGTGTCACTAAACGTGGCAGTTTAGTTGACAGTTTGGAGGAATATTATATAGAAGAAAGCATGCTCGGAGTGGGAAATTTTAAAATCTGTAGTCACTTACATGGCTCAGACTATGGTGTCATCTTCACTGTAACTGGACTTGGTAGGATGTGCCTGGCCCAACATGGGCCCTCGGTGAACCTTGTTGAAGGAAGGGAAAGAAAATTAGAACTCTGTTCCATTCCAGGTCTGAAGTTCTTTGATGTAATTCTAGGAGTTGTTCTGAAACAAGATTTTATGTTTGTTGAATAAAGATCTATTTCTGTAGCAGAAGGATAAAAGTTCTAGGATTTTTACTCTAATAAAATATATGATTTTTTTTTAAAGAGCTAAACAACTTGATTCAATTGTGGTTTCTCTCACAGACCTTCCATTCTTTCTGTTTGTTACTATTTTCTCCTGTGTCTCTTATAATAACTGAAAGAAAGTAATGGTGAATACAAATTTGGTGTGATCTTATTGGTTAGCATTTATGTTTTAAATATAATTGCTGAAATTATGTTAAAAAGTATAATTGTTGGGGGCTGGCCTGGTGGTGTAGTGGTTGGGTTCCAGTGCTCTGCTTCGGTGGCCGAGGGGTTCCCAGGTTCAGATCCTGGGCACGGCCCTATGCACTGCTTTTCAAGCCATGCTGTGGCAGGCGTCCCACATAAAATAGAGGAAGATGAGACAGATGTTAGCTCAAGGCCAATCTTCCTCAGCAAAAAGAGGAAGATTGGCAACAGATGTTAGCTCAGGGCTAATCTTCCTTACAAACAAATAAAATAAAATATATAATTCTTGAAAATTTCTGAGGAGAAGATAAATATCAGCTTGCATTAATGCCAAACCAAAATTGAATCCTTGAAGAGTTTTAAAATATGCTCTCTTAATGTTTTTATAAAATTCTGTACTGCTTAGACCAAGACTTCTTAATCTTTTCAGCCTTTTTGAGAATCTATAGATTCATTCAGAAAAATTTACCAACGCATGTGTGCACAGTCTTTGAATGCAATTATAGGCAGATTCACAGGCCCCACAAAGATAATCCATAGACCTCCCCCACCCTAGGAAGAAACTGATTGATACAGTGGGTTACAGAAATCGCACTTCCGTAGATTTGAAGTTGGCACAAAACAGATGTATGTATATATTTAAAAGTGTTTTTGTAGGGGGTGGAACATGCAAACAAATCCCCTTAGAAGTAAAAGTTGTATGGAAGCCAAGAAAATATTGAAGAAATTTAAAGTGCTGCTGAGTCCACACATATTTCTCGAAGGTCCTGTAAACGTTACAACACATTTATCAAGGAACATCTGAAGGTGCCAAGATACTTCCAGTAATAGACCAGAATAAACATGACCATATGATGAAAATGTATTTGCATAGCCTTGGGGGGGAGAGAGAGACTGGGGTGGGGGGGCCGGGGGCGGGGCGGAGGAGGGAGGGAGGAAGGGAGGGAGAAAGAGAAAGTAGAAAACTGCATTATGGTTCTCTACTGTAGTTGTGAAATTGACCTGTGTTGAACAACAAGTTAGAAGAAATCCATCTTTTCAAAAGGGTCTGCTAAGACCTAAGGAATATTATTCTTAACTTATATAAGGAGTGGAGTCCACCTCCTAAAAGTTAGTGCTTTTGTGGAGAAGAGGCAGCACAAATGTTGAAGGTGGGGTTCTACATTTCACCACCCTCAACCTCATGCACACTTTCTCATCAAGAGAAGAAAAGGAATTGGTGGAAGGGTGCTATATTAGTCTTGGTCTGACAGAAAACAGAATTAACTCCAAACAATTTAAATAAACTCTAATAAAGGAGCTAATTATCGTAGACAGGGTAAAGGGCTGAGCAAATAGTTATTAATAGATGATGAGGCACAAAAACTGGCAACAGCTGGGAACCATTATCACCCAAGGGCTGAAGGGACAAGGAGAGGACACAGTATGATGGGCACCCATGGAAAGGGGACTGTGGCAGGAGGGTGCTCAGGGGAGCTGCAGGCAGAGAGCCGTGCAGCTACTGCCAGAGATGCTGGTCCCGCTTCCTGGGCAGGAAGCAGGAAGACAGAAAGACAGAATGGCCCTGGGGCAGGGGCTGATGGAGCGTAACCAGGTACCATTTTCAACTCTTAGACTTCTCTGCTGAGAAGACAAAGAAAGAAATTGTGGTTGCCATCCTGGTGAAGCTGTGTGTTATGAGGGTGCTGTCCTTTGACGTTCTTCTTTGCTTACATGAGTGGGTGGTGGAATCACACCCTGAGAATGATACATAAGTAATGCTTTTCTAAATGTCCTTGCTTGGGGGGACATTGGAGAATTCTGTCAAGAAAGAGCACTATACCCCTACTACCAGGATTGCTCTCATTTCCATTTATTTTGGAAACCATTGCTGAAGACAAGGAGAGATATGGCCATAACTGTTTGAAAGAATTTCATGTGTAGTTAGTGGTGGCCATAAACATATGGCCTTCACCAACTATTTGGACACTGTTCCAACCGTGTCTTTCAACTGCAGTTAACCTCATCATATATTCTTGCACCTTTTTCACTGGGGAAGTCTGTATTCAGAGCCAACGTATGTTGATAAAATATTAAGGGTATTTACGGGACAAGAAATAAAGAGAGGTAAAGTTCAGGAACTGTGTGGCAAAAGGCCTGCCGTGGAATTGTAGATGAGAAAGAACGAACTCTTCTGTCTAGTTGAGAAAGCACTGTTGTCATTATTAACATTTTTAAAGATCTCATTTTTTAAGGGAATTCTTGAAACATTGTGCTTGGAAAACAAGAAGTTCTGACTTAAATACATTTGTTTTAAAGTACAAGGGTGTAATTTGAGCAAATTGATCTCAGACTTTACCTGATACAGATAATCTTCTTTTAAGGTTTGAGTATGTTTTCCACATTATAAAATGTGTATACTTTTTCATGGTGGAAAATACAGAAAAGCTTGAAGCATAAAATAAAATAAAAATTACCTGTGACTTATCACTTAGAAGTAATCACTGTTAATTTGGTTGTTTTCCTTTTTCTTCTGCTGAATATATGTGTATCCTTAAAATGAAATTATCATATTGTGATTCTCCGTTAATATTTCCAAATTAATATTTCAACATATTTCCAGACATTTTGTACCAACTTTTATTTCCATGAAAAGTATGTTAGAAAGTTTGTCTATGTCCTTGTTAGCCTTATAATTTTAAAAATATTTGCCAATTTTATAAATAAAAATGATTATTTAATAAGGTTGAACTTTATTCATGTTTATATATTTATTGACGATTTTTCTATTGAATTATTTATGTCTTGCTCATTTTCCTATGAAACAATTAGTGTTTTTTTCTAGTTTATAGGAGCTCTTTGTATAGAAACAAATTTATTTAAGAAAATAATTTTTCTTCTTAGAAGTAATAGTACTAATTGGTCAGCTTAATCAGGTAATGTTTATTTTTTGTGATTTTTGGTGAGAAGCCCTTCCTTGTCTCAGAAGAAAAGTCAGTTTTAAAATACTGAACTGTCAAATTTTTTTTTTTAATTTTATTTATTTATTTATGTTCCCCCCAAAGCCCCAGTAGATAGTTGTATGTCATAGTTGCACATCCTTCTAGTTGCTGTATGTGGGACGTGGCCTCAGCATGGCCGGAGAAGCGGTGCGTCGTTGCGCACCCGGGATCCGAACCCGGGCCGCCAGCAGTAGAGCGCACACACTTAACCGCTAAGCCACGGGGCCGGCCCAAGAACTGTCAAATTTTTAATTAAGATATTTAAGCAGGAATATTACCTTTGGGTAAATGTTTGGTGAATCCTGATTTAGAAATTATTAGGCCTTAAAGTAACTTTAGATATTTTTATAAAGGACCATTTTGAAGTTATTTAATAATTGAAATTATATTTTTCCCCCCAGAAGACATAAATTTCTGAGGACTGAGAAACTAAGACCCTTGGTTCCTACTTACTTGAAACAGCTACCAAACAAGTATGAGAGAAACAAATAATATCTGTTTATTGTTATAGAATAATATTATTACAGAGTAATATACAGTTGGAGACAGGGATATGAATATTATTTCCAGTATATGTGGCTGTATAAAAAACTATTAACAGCTGTTCATCTAGTCTGTAGAAAGTGGGAGTAAGAAACAAGGATAGGCAGATAGGTATTTTCCAAATAATTTTCCTTAAGGCTGATTTAACTATTAGGTACTTTTAATTTTTGTGAAAATTACTAACTTTCTGAGATTATGAACAAGCTTGAAATAATCTTTAACACTCAAGAGTTGTGTGAACCCATAATTAGCTGTTCTTCAGTGCGGTCTATAAAACTTTCTCACTAGATTGTACAACAAAGATGAGAGAGGTGGAGAATTTTAATGCCAGTCTCAAACTGGCAAGTTATTTTTAGAATTGAATTCCTAAGAGTTTTGCTGTTTCTTACATACACCCTTAATTGTGCCTCAAATATCTTCAAAAAACAGACTCTCTGCTTTTTAGATTTCTTCTCTTAGTAGGCTGGACGAAAACAGAGAGATCGTGTGTGTAGTATGATGTGGTCACTTCTTGACTTAGGGAACTTTACTAGTCAAATATGTGTGAACCCTTAAGTGCATGGTTGCTTTTCTATAATGGCACCCAGCAGTTGAGTGTGAAGATTTTTCACGAATAGTCCCAGCTGTCGTAAAGAGGGTTCATCTGCCCTGGCCACAGATTACAGCGCTTTGGGTTTAGGCCACAGGCAATACCGCTGGGACCTGCCATGTGCACTGTGAGCATCAGTGTTCCTTGGAGAGAGAATGAAGATTAGTCGCTTTTGGCGCCTAGAAATTCGTGCATAACTTGCTGTTATCTCAGTCCAGTTTCCTGGGGATGCTTTATCCCAGGGCACATGCCTCCATCCCTACTCCAGTGCGCTCTCCTTTATCAGACGGATCATTCCGTTTCGGACTGCGACTCCGGTTCCATTCCAGAGGACCGGTATTCAGTTCAGCTGTCTTTTACATGCTCCTTCCTCATCCTGGGTCCTTACATTGTTTCTTTTGTCATGCTGTGTGGTTTGGGCTTTGTTCCCACTGCCACAAGAGTTGTCCATCTCTAGCTCATACGTATGTGAACCTCCTCCCTCGCGGTAACGTAGCACGGCTCATGCTTTCTGTAAAATTGTTATATACAAACCATTCAGAAGATTCCAAGTTTCCTCCTGGTGCTTAGTTTCCTTTCCTCCCCCTTCCCAGAATCCTCTTCCTTATCTCTGGAGTATAAAGCTCAGAAGGCAAAAGGCTTCAAGAAACGAATTGAGTCAGGCTTTGTGTTTTTAACTTTCTTTTTCCACCCTTCGTGTTCCAAAACTGGATTTCGTTTGTGCTTTGGATTTTTCTGCCCTCCTTCTACCTGAACAGCAACTCTGCATTTATGCTTGGCTTGTAGTTTACATTGCATAAGATAAGGTGGTTTATAAGATAAGGTAGTTTACCCTTTTCCAATTCTCATACTCCTTAAAAACATCTGTTCTTGATTATTTCATCTGTTATGCCTTGAGTTTGCTTTATACTTTGTTTGCATTTCGTTGTTCTTCTCTGAGATTATTTCTAGGTTTTTGCTGAGTCCCTATAACTCTGCTTCTGACTAAATAAACAGCTTTGATAAGGCACATAGGAGTCTTAACAGAGAAGAGGCATGTGCCCGATTTACCTCTTCCCTCTCTTCTGCCTATTTCTTCCTAAAGTTGAAACGTCAATGGGGAACAATTATAATGGCATCTTATCGTTGTATTTTGAACTCTTTTATTCCTGATTTTGTTGGAAATGCTGGTATTCCATTCAGCAAAAGCTCTCATTTATCTTCAGCTAGCTTTGAATTTTCTCAAGCTGATAGCTCTTTTCTGCCTAATTGATGAAGGGTCCTTGGGCTCCGTCTTGGTATGTGAATGCACCTTTTTCTTTCATTCAGAAAGAACTTGCCTGAAATGTTCATTACCATAGTGGTGAGGGCACCTTACCTCCAATCATTGCCAAATACTTGAACTGAAAAACGTCTTAAGGATCCTGCCATGTTTTCTATCTTTTGGTTTGCTCGTGTCACCCATGCCACTATCATGTCAAGAATACACTTTCTTTGTTGAGTCTTAAGTTTCATTCTGCCAAATGGGATTTTGATAGGAAGTTATCTCAGGGCATGATGGCATGTTAAACTGATTGTGGGTACCAATGGAAACATTTTTTCTCACAAAAACTAGGTTTTTAAATTTAAAATACATTTGCTTTTGTACTTCTCTCCATCCATTCCGCTTCTCTTCTAGTTGACTAATAAAGAGATTAATTGTTTCTATATTAAAATAAGGTAAATAAGGATGATTTTATGCCTTATCCTAGAGCAACATAGTTAGTTTAGGGAGTGCGTGCAACAGATGGATTTGTTTTTTCACGATCCTAGTTGTAATATCTGACATGTTACGGGTGCTCACCGATGTTTTGCCTTAAAATTCAGAGCTTGGGCTCTTCCGCCCCTTCTCCAAATATATTCTTTGCTCTTTTATTCTAACCCAGTTTATTGGAGTTTGTGTTGTCAAAGAACATTCCTTGAAGGAGTCTGGAATCTATGTTACTGACTGCAAAATAAGCCTCAAGTGCATTGACTTCCTGTCATCCTATTTCATTCTTTTCAAATCATGTCCAGTCAGGTTGAATGAGTGAGTTCAGGTTTTTTCTATCTCTTGATAATCAAGTATGTATCTTCATTTAAAAAAAAAAAATGTGATATTGGTATGTTATTTGACCCATATAGGTTTTTTTTTTTTTAAAGGAAGGGCTGTTTCTCAAAAGGTCAGAGGGAAACACCTTTGTTTCACAGGAAAATATGGGCCATGGCCAGTTGACTGTGAGTTGAATTCACTTTTGCTAATTAGTGAAGTGACTTGCTAACCTAAAGGAAAAGTGACCAAAATAGCAGACATATTGTGTGGTATTGAATTTTGAACTGTGACATGGTTCAAAAGGGTTTGAAGTAGAATCTCATCTCCCTATGGGCTTGTCAGTACATCTGCTTTGTGCCTGCAATACTTGGGAAATGCCAGTGGGGTCAACACTGAATTTCATCTACTTTGATACAAAATCGCACGTTCCTAGAGCGCGCAAAACAAAAGGAAAACCCAAGCTATCGTCTCTGAAGCCAGCTGTGGATCTGTCACCAAGGGTCAGAGACTACTCTTCCTCTACTCAGAAGCAGATCGCTGCTTCACAAACACTTGTGTTTACTGCCCGCAGCTTACGGTTCTTGGAAACGTTTTACGTTGTCCTATCTTTGGTGAGCTTCTTATCATGAGATTCCAAAAAACTGGAAAATCAAGTTATCAGGTTAGTTTTCTTTTTTTTTTTTTATTAATTAATTAATTAATTTATTTTTTTCCCCCCAAAGCCCCAGTAGATAGTTGTATGTCATAGCTGCACATTCTTCTAGTTGCTGTATGTGGGATGCGGCCTCAGCATGGCCAGAGAAGTGGTGCGTCAGTGGGAACCCAGGATCCGAACCCGGGCCCCCAGCAGTGGAGCGCGTGCACTTAACCGCTAAGCCACGGGGCCAGCCCTAGGTTAGTTTTCTATAAGAAGCTTATAGTACTGCTTTACACCAAAGAAATTTAGATTTATAAGAAAGTATAACAATGATCTGACCACACTCCCTCATTTTTTTTTTTTTTTTGGAAGAAACTATACTCCAGAGATTCAGTGACTTTTCCAAGGTGACAGAGCTTGTTTATGGCTTAATTGGGATTCAGAACTTCTTATGACTGTGGAATCTGCATATTCCCCACAACATGAAGGGAATCTGTAGCCTGTTGCAGAGTCAAAGTCATTAAAACTTAATACGTTCTGGGTGATATCTGAGGCTTTTCCTAGCATTTCCGTGTGATCTAAGTCAACCAGGGCCCTTGAGATGCCGGGGGCTTTTTCTGAGACTTGATGTATATTGGCTGTTTGACAAAATCCTTACCCTAGAGTCACAGGCTTTCTTATATAAAAAATTGGAACTACTTGCCAACTGTGGATATATTCCCAGTGATCGCGGGGAATTTCAGAGGAAGTTGGAGATGCCTCTCCTCCTGTCAACACTGACACTCCTAACAGTGTTGACAGACCTGGCCCCGGCCAATGTCCTTCTTGGTTAGATAGTTTTAAAGGCTAAGACTCCTTAGAAAGAACTTGAAATAAAAGTGAAAAAGAGCTCCAAGCCAGGAGAAAGTGAATTCTGTCCACTAGTCTCTTCTTAGGGATTTAAGGCCAGTTTAACGGTTTTGTTTATATGCGTAAAATGTACCAAAGCCATCTTGATTTCAGGCCATGATATGGAACTATTCCCCATAAACAAAAGTGCAACTCTAATATGATGTCTCTTATTTTGGGGTGTTGTGGGTGCAAGGAATAGGGTTAGTCAAACAAGGAATTTTCTGTTGTTTTCTCTCTCCAAGAGAACATGCTGGCAATGAAAGCATTACTTTGAATTTTAGGGGTTGAATCTTTCACTCAACAGCACTCAATCGTGGAGACAGGAAAGTAGCTACAAATAGATCATTGGTGAAACACTGGTAGCTTAAATTCATCATGTGTCGAAAACACATTGCTTTCTCTAGCATAATAAATACTATGAAATGGCTGACATGAGTATTTTCTGTAGATTTTGCTGTGGGATAGGAATGAAATGGGAAGGAGGTTTAAGCTTGAGGAGAGAAGGAAAAGGCAATAAAATATTCACTAATGTTTCCAGGAATGGGAATATTTCCAGGGACCGAAAACCAGAGAGCAGAAACCAGAGTACCAAGAGATAATCTTTTAAAACCATAACTAAACTTCACTTAAGTTCATGTAAACATCTCAACTCTTTTAAATATTTATTTTTACTGAAAATATGGTTTTTAGCATGTGTTCTTATGAAAACAGTTGTTGCCTTATCAAGTCCTTATGAATTTCCATATGGAAGTCATAAAAACCTTTTTGCTCAAAGGTTTAGATCTTTTGCAGTATACGTATAAAATACCCATTTCATACCCGTGTCCATACAGCTTCATATGACTTATTGAAGGTTAGGTCACTGTCTGGTCTTCCTGTCTTCCATAGGATGACACCAGAGAGAAGTGAGCAGATTGATGGGACAGGAATCTCAAAACCAAAAATCTGGATGAATATCTGACAATTCTGGGGGTTTTTGTTTGTTTTTTTTTTTTTTGTGAGGAAGACTAGCCCTGAGCTAACATCCGATGCCAATCTTCCTCTTTTTTTTGCTGAGGAAGATTGGCCCTGGGCTACCATCCATGCCCATCTTCCTCTACTTTATATGGGACGCCGCCACAGCATGGCTTGACAAGCGGTGCGTCGGTGCGCGCCGGGATCCAAACCTGCAAACCCCGGGCCGCTGCAGCAGAGTGCACACACTTAACCACTGCACCACCAGGCTGGCCCCGACAATTCTCTGTATTTTTATAGAGGTACTGAGATCAGAATATTTGAAAACAACTGTTTTGGGAAGTGGAGGACATATGATCACCTTGGATATGAGATTTAGACTCTTCCCGCAGATTTCCGCCTCCTCCCACTGTACTTAGCCATTTCCAAAAACAAGGGAGCCGTCAGTCCATTCAACACCGTTTACTGAGTATCTACTACTTGTTTGGCACTGTGGAAGTTACAAAACTAATTAAGATAATCCCTGTATTCAGGGAGTTTGAGGGTTGATTATAAAGCAGTGAATATTTAGAGCTAATGCCTCAAAACTTTAATGGCCAAATAGGAGTTGTCCTTCAAAGCAATTAATTTGGGGAAGGGAAGACTATACACTTATTCCCTCTTTCTCTACCGTCTTCCAACAATCTTCATAGCTGACATTTTCCTTGTTTTTATGTTTATTAATATGGTTAATACTTTGACTTTTCTTTTCTCCATCAAGTATTTGAAGAATGGGTCTGAATGAAACCTTATCCCTTGTAGTATTACATGGGCAAGCTTGAATTGTAAACTGTAACACTCATTGAAAGCAGAGAGCTGTATTTCAGGATTTGAAAATGAGTACGTTAAGTTCAACCTGGAATAAGAGCTCACATCCTGTATATATCTTTTAACAAGGACAGAAGTAGGAGTGAAAAGTAAAATACAACTAGCCACTTCAGCAATCTAAACCAGAATTTTATGTTTGTTTTTCTCTGTACTTATGAGACTTGATTATTTAAAGAACCGTATTCTGAAAAGGGCTGATTTGGGTACTGGAGACGGTTTGATATTACATGTTGGTGAGTGTGTGTGTGTCTCTATTTGTGTCCATTGATAATTTATATTTTTGGACACTAGATGGTGCTCTTTCACTTTGAAATAAAGTGTATTTTCTCTTGAGGCTTTTGCTTTTTATTTTGTTTATTCTGTTGATGCAGAGATGATGGAAAATCAAATTCTTTCTTAAATTGGATCTGAGGATTCCTGTCCCTTTACAGATGCATAGGAATTTTAATGTGATTATCCAACTCGTAAAGAAAAGGTTTTCAGATTATCATACCACTCAATACTTACCGTTAATGTATTTTGTGAGAAAATACTTTTTTTTTTTTTCCTGTAGAAGCATTTTATGTCACATATACTTGGCCGAAACATGAGAGACCGCAATTACATTTTTTACGTAGTTTAATCTTCTGTGTCCTATACTTGATTTAAGAATCACTTGGGACACCAACAAAATGCTGAGTGCCGGGTCCTGGAGACTTGGGAACTAATGTTTTAGCAAGTGCTGCAAGTGAGTCAGATGAGCAGGAGTGTTTTGAGAAGCACTGGGTTCTAATTCGCCACTGGAGGAGTGAGCGTTTTCAGTAAAGATTAACGCCCGAGTCAGCCTGCAGTAATTCAAACCAAAGCTGAAGATAGTTGAGACCGAAATTTTGAATGCAGACAGCTCTTTATGTAAATATTGCCTAGAGGAGTTATAATAGATATAATAAGAACTATTGAAGAAAGTGCCCTCTATTTGTTTACATAAGTGTGTTAAAGTTGGCTAGAGTCTTAGAAAAGGCAGGCCCTGTTAGGATGCACTTGGGAGCGATCAGTACAAACACGATGCCACGCTGGGAGGCTCTCCCAACTTGTTGCCCTACTTTTAGGCCCCTCACCTTACAATACCTCACACTTAGACATTTGAGCAAATTTCAACCAATCCTAAGGTCTTTGATCTTCACAGTGTCCCTTTGACAGGGCAGCTGTCAGAGGAGGGATTAAAGAACAGGATAAGGAGAAGTGCTGAAGGCCACCTGGAGACACGGTGGGGGTGGGGGTGGGACGCTGGAGGTGAAGGTGCTGACTCAAATGAAATACGGTGTTAGGATGGCTCTCCCGGAGGCCAGATGCCTTCCTGAAGCCCGAAGCTGGGTGGTGGACTGTTGTTGACTGTGATTGCTCCATCCTGGTCCTAAGAGTTGCTAGCTTTAGAAAATGGTTTCCTGTCTTTTTAGTAATAGCCATTCTGATGGGCATGAGGTGATATCTCACTGTGGTTTTGATTTGCATTTCCCTAATAATTAGTGATGTTGAACATCTTTTCACGTGCCTATTGGCCATCTATGTGTCTTCTTTGGAAAAATATCTGCTCAGATCCTCTGCCCATTTTTTAATTGGATTTTTTTTTGTTATTGAGTTGTATGAGTTCTTTATATATTTTGGATATTAACCCCTTATCAGATATGTGATTGGCAAGTATCTTCCCCCAGTTGTTAGATTGTCTTTTTGTTTTGTTCCTTTGCTCTGTAGAAGCTTTTTAGTTTGATGTAGTCACATTTGTTTGTTTATTTTTTTTGTTCCCGGAGGGGAAGGGAGAAGTGGGAAAGGGGTAAAAGGGCACATTTATATGTTGAGGGATGGCAACTAGACTTTGAACACAATGTCGTCTCTACAGAAGTTGAAATATAATGATGTACACCTGAAATTTATATGATGTTATAAACCAACATTACGTGAATAAAAAAATTAATAAAAAAGGAAATGGTTTCCTCCCTTCTTTCCTTTCTCTCTCTTGCTTTTTTTTAAATTGCTCGATTGCACCTTAAGACTATGACGTGGTGTTCATTATGGCATTGATTTGCAACTGGATTGTGGGATGGGGGTGGGTAGATCACCATATCAGGGAAGTGTGTGTAGTTTGATAAAAGCCCACCAGGTGATTGTGATTTCTTATCCTGGAGAATTGATGGTTTAAAAGGACTCAGGCAGAGCTGCTTTTTAATTGTAAAAGATGCTTAGCAAGCATTTGCTGACTCTGTCCCTGACCTAACAGGATGTGAGGGACTTAGCAGAGAAGGTGGTGCATTCTAGGCAGTCAGTAAGATGGGCATTATTAATGATTGTGATGATGATGATGATGATGATGATGATGATGATGGTGATGATGATGATGATGATGATTTCTCTCTCTGATTCAGCTTTATCACTAAAGCTAACCGTGTAGAACTTTTGGCTTACCCCAGAATGGTCTTGGTCTCTGTCAGGCTGACCTATAGAGTAATAGAACACCTAGATTGCTGGGAAACTTGAAAACCTGATTAATGAGAGAACTGAAGAAGTGTATCTCCTCCCTGGGGCTTGGGCTCTGATGTCTGCCTCTACCTGGAACCTTCCAGCCTAGCCAACTGCCTCTATTCCTTTAAGCCTCTACTCAGATCTCACTTTCTCAATGAGGCCTGACGCCCCTGCCCCCTTCCCATAGCTGGTACTCCTGATTCTTTTGTCCTGCTCTCCTTTTTCTTTTTTTCATAGCACTTATGTTCAAATATACTAAACAGTTTATTTGATTAATTTTTGTCTCCCTGCACAAGACAGTAAGCTATGTGTGGACAGGGACCTTTTTTCTTCACTGGTATATCCCCCAGCCCCTAGAACAGTGCCAGGTACATAGTTGAGGTTCAGAAAATATTTGTTGAATGAATGAATGCTTTCCTATATAAAATTTAGCAGCAGTAATAAACAATTGACATAGCATATATTAGACACTCAATATGAATATAAAATATTTCTGAATGAAGATTAAGATTCTTTTTATTAACCGTGACCTGTAAGGATATCTTCTAAATTAAGTTATCACATAGTTTAAAGTGTGGATCCAGAGTTGGAAGACATTGGATTATAATGAACAGGCCTCTGAGTAGTTTTCTGGGGCAAGGTACCAAACCACTCCATGCCTTAGTGTCCCTCTGTAAACGAGTTCACAGAGCTGTGGTGTGGCTTAAATAAGGTAATGCATTTAAACCTTTAGAACAGGGCCTGAGATATAGCAAGAGATCAATTAACAAATTGAATTTACTGATTTCTCACTTGTTTAAAATATAATTATATGACATACTATTTTGCAATTAAATTTAAAGTCAAATAGTTTTCAGAAGGAAAAGAGCCACAGAGATGCACAGTTTTGGTATTTTCCATATTCCTCTGTTTTATACAATGAAAACACACCTAGAATGAATCAAATATTGAATTTATTACAGAATATCTTTTCTTATATTGTAACATAATTTTAAAACAGAGAGTTTGGGGGTTTCACATGAGCCCTTTGTTTCTGATTTCTTATAGATCCCCATATTAAGGTTTCTGGAAAGAAAGAAGATGTTAAGGAAGCCAAGGAAATGATCATGTCTGTCTTAGACACAAAAGTAAGTGAATGTTAAGGACACTCAGATGTCAGAACCTTGTCTCTGCAAGGGCTACTTCATGCTGTTATGAAAGAACCATTTGGAGAAGAAAAACCAGGAGAAAGTAATGGTGGGTTTTAAAATAAGCACGTGTGATTCTACAATGGATGTTAAGTTCTGTTTAAAATTTTAATAGGTTCTCTCATGCTGGGTAATTGAACAGTATTATAGACACACACACATATGTATGTATGTACATATGTATGTATGCAATGCCATCTTCAGAAATAGATATGGCCCTGATTAGTGTAGGGTAAGTAATAAAGATTGCAAGAATTACCATATTTGCCTTTTTGACGCAGGAAAAAAACAGAATGATATTCTGTTGTAGCTGTGTGTGTGTGTGTGTGTGTGTGTGTGTGTGTGTGTTGGCATGAAATTTCATGCTTTCTCTTGTATGCTCTCTCTCCTTGTGAGTGTATGGATAGAGAGATAATAGGGAAATTTAAATATGTCAAAATTTATACTCATTTTGAGTATTTATTTCCTTTAATAAATACTTCTAAAACACTTATGTGCCTGGGAGTTTGCTAGGCACTTTACAAATATTGATGGGTTTAATCATCATAACCAACTCAGCACAGAGATATTAGGTAATTTGCCCAGGATCCAATAGCTGTAAAGTGGGGGGTGGGATTCAAACCCAGGCTGTCTTTTTTTTTTTTTTTTTTTTGGTGAGGAAGATTAGCCCTGAGCTAACATCCATGCCAATCCTCCTCTTTTTGCTGAGGAAGATGGGCCCTGGGCTAACATCTGTGCCCATCTTCCTCTACTTTATATGGGATGCCGCCACAGCATGGCCTCACAAGCAGTGCATCGGTGCGCACCCAAGATCCGAACCTGGGCCGCCAGCAGTGGAGCGTGTGCAGTTAACCGCTACGCCACAGGGCCGGCCCCCCCAGGCTGTCTCTTCTTAACTGCTATGTTTTGCCACCTGGTCTTTCACTGAAATGATTTCTGATCTCCCCCCCCCCCCTTTTTTTTTGTTCTTTTTTTATTTTTAAGAATTATTCACCTTGTAATTATTAAATATTTTAGAATTTTCTCCAAGAAAGGATGTATCTTTTTCCTGTATTTCAAAGGTTAAACTCAAAGAATAAGTTTAAAAATCAACATATTTAATAGGTATATTTAAATAAAAATTTAAGAATTCAGAAGATGTAAAACTTGATATTTTTGACATCTTGTATTTTGAATTTTTAATTTTACTTTCTAAGGACTGAAGAACTTCAATATCAGTCTTGTAAATGAGAAAAGACTTAATGTCAGTCTTTATAATTTTACAACACTAAATTTCCCAAAATTAAAAAATGGATTCCAGTATGGCCACAATGTTGTTGTTCATTATGTCTTAGATTTTTACGTTTTGCTTTGATATAACTAATCTCACACTTTATATTGGTTGAGCCCTTTTACTGTTAGAGATCTGTGCTTTGTGATCTGTTCCTTTGTCTTCTTCCTGCCACTGAGAATAATAGATCTACCTTATAAAGTTTAACATACAGTAATAGAGCAGGTGTGACAGCAATGCTTGTAAACACTTTTTTATTCCGTTTTGAGTTTTATTTTTATTTCTAGTTTTCTGTCATAGTTCAACAGTCCTACTAACATACATATATTCAGTCTTGCAATTGTTTTAATCTGGTTTTAGTTATGTGAGTCAAATGTTTCATGAATAATGTCTATTAAAAAATGAGTAATTTATTTGTAATTGTACCTGACTTTATGTAAAGGCTAGTTTCCAAAAAATTATCTTGGTAAAGAGTATATCTTTCTATTTCTTCTGACAAATTTGGCTTAAAATAAGAATTTCTTTTTTATAGCCAAAGAGAAATAGATAGAAATTGAACATTTATAGATTAAGATGATCTTATTAAGAAATCTGGGCGTTGGCCCAGTGGAGTAGTGGTTAAGTTTGCACACTCTGCTTCAGCTGCCCGGGGTTCGTGGTTTTGGATCCCGGGTACAGACTTACATGCCACTTATCAAGCCATGCTGTGGTGGCATCTCACAAATAAAGTAGAAGAAGATTGGCACAGATGTTACCTCAGGGCCAATCTTCCTCAAGCAAAAAGAGGAAGATTGGCAACAGATATTAGCTCAGGGCCAATCTTCCTCACCAAAAAAAAAAAAAAAATCTGTAAGATCTCCCACCGGCTCACTTTTTGTTAATACTATTCCCTTGGGGGAAAAGTGTTTTACGGAGTTGTTCTTTCCTTTTTCGTGCATCAAGAAGTAATACATTATTTCCCCATAGAGCAATCGAGTCACCTTGAAGATGGATGTTTCACACACAGAACATTCGCATGTAATCGGCAAGGGTGGCAACAATATCAAAAAAGTGATGGAAGAAACAGGATGCCACATCCACTTTCCAGATTCTAACAGGAATAACCAAGCAGAAAAAAGCAACCAGGTGCTTTGTCTTTTTAGATGAACTTTCATGGGACAAAGTAAAGTCTTAATTTTCTGTATGCATATCTTTTTTGGGAGATGACAGCAAAAAAGTAATGGAGATGGCATGTAGTATAGATTGTCTAACCCCCTCCAAGGAGACTGAAGGTGCTCTGCTTTTGTAAAGAGATGAGTTGTAGGTGGGCCATAAACTCTTGATCTCTAGCTGGTTGGTAGAAGAGAGGGGAGGATGTGATGGCAAAGTAAAATGAAGTCCCTAAGGAAAGGCTCAGAGAGCATGTAGGTTAGGAAAGGCCCTGAAGGCTTGCCTGGTCCAAGCACCCATCCATTGCTAGGATTCTGTCTGCAGCATCGCACAAGTGGCCCTCCAGACTACACCAGATCACCTGCTGAGAGGCCATACATGAGTGCCCGACTTCCTCACATTGACTGAATTATATCACTCCTTAGTTTATACACATCTTTTCTAGTTCTTGAGTTTGGGAACAAATGGAGCTCACCTGTCCACGTGAAAGCACTCTCAGTACTTGAAGAACATGTAGTATTATTTGTGTTATTGGAAGTTTTCTCTCTTCTAGGCTAATCACAATACTAGAAACTGTGTTGGCCGCAAAGATGAATGAGTTATAGTCTTTTTTCTATGGGGACTAATAGCAACAGTGGGACACATACATAAGGAACTAGAGAGAAAGCCGTGGTAAAAAGCATGGGCAGTATTCAAAATATTTGACAACTGGCGTGGTATGGGCACGGCCCATAAGAGCAGTGTCCTGGAGCCCCACACCCTCACCCTAATGCCGTGGTGGTGAGGGTGGCATTATGGGAAAGTTCAGGGAACCCCAGGAGAGGGCTGGAGGTGGGTGTTGGAGCAACATTTTTTTAGCCAGCATGGAAGTAGTTTAGTATTTTGAAAACCTAGTGCAGCAGCATCATTGCATGTTGATATTCATCTAGTATGCAAAGAGTTTAAACAAAAGGGAGAAATTGCAGTGAACAAGAGAAATTATAAACAGAGCCGGATGGCCTCATGGGGGTTGTGAGGTTAGGTAAGTCCAGGGGGTGATGTAGATCAGTTGACACAAATCACCCGAGGAGCTCAATGAAATGCAAATTCTGATGAAGCAGGTCTGGGTTGGTGCCTGAGATCCTTCATTTTTAACAAGCTCCCAGGTAATGCCAGTGCTGTTTTTTCCTGGACAACACTTTGAGTGGCAAGGATGTAGATCACTGGAAATGCAGATATGGGTTCAATTAAAATAAATCTACCTCTGTGTTTTCTCATTTTTGCAGGTATCTATAGCAGGACAACCAGCAGGAGTAGAATCTGCCCGAGTTAGAATTCGGGTAACTATTTATTACTTTAATACTGTAAATCGATGTCAGGAACATTTGCATTATAAGGCAGTAAAATATCATAATTTATCAACTTATAACTAAATGTATGTTCAGTATGTAGGATATAGTGACAAAAGTTGTTTTAATGTATTAAAGGTGTTTCGTAGAGATGTTCTGAATTTTATCTGACTCAGTTTCTCTGATAATTTTAAAATGAGCAAAAAGAGGTCTGAGGAAAAATGCCACAGGCAGTTTAAGTTACAAATTCTCAGGTTTTGCAAAAGGCTCCTTTCATTTAAGAAACTGTATAGTCTATCCAAGCTTATGTCTATAATAAAAACAATTTATGTTCTAAAATTCCATCTTTAGATAAGAGTGAATGAATGATCCACATCTCTAAATGTATAATGATTTAACTAGCTGCTCTGGGTTCTCATAATTTCATTTTAGGAGCTGCTTCCTTTGGTGCTGATGTTTGAGCTACCAATTGCTGGAATTCTTCAACCAATTCCCGATCCTAATTCCCCCTCTATCCAGCACATATCACAAACGTACAACATTTCCGTGTCATTTAAGCAGCGTTCCCGAATGTATGGTGCTACTGTGATAGTCCGAGGGTCTCAGAATAACACTAGTGCTGTGAAGGTGAGTGATCGAGAGCATTCCGAACGTCGTAAGCGTACGAATCATGCAAGTTTCTTTTTAAAGAAGTTTAGACTAAGCGTGTGGACAGTTCCTTTATAGGATTATTTCTCTCCCACCGTTTTCTCCTAGGAAGGGACTGCCATGCTGTTGGAACATCTTGCTGGGAGCTTGGCATCTGCTATTCCCGTGAGCACGCAACTGGATATTGCAGCTCAACATCATCTCTTTATGATGGGTCGAAATGGAAGCAACATCAAACATATCATGCAAAGAACGGGTGCTCAGATCCACTTTCCCGACCCCAGTAATCCACAGAAGAAATCCACCGTCTACCTCCAGGGCACCATTGAGTCTGTCTGTCTTGCAAGGCAATATCTCATGGTAGGTTTACTGAAATCACTGTTAGAAATTTTTTTTTTTTTTACCTCTTTGGGTACAGTGTATTTCGCTGCACACACCATACTGATGTGGTATTTATGAAAGCACTTTGGAAGCCCAGTCAAAAAGGGAGTTTCTTGGTACAAGGAAATAAACTAAAAGAGTAAGATTCATAGTGTGTCATGGGCTTTATTTCATTACGTTGGTAAGTTTTCCTTGCACTCTTGTCTTTTTTTGTTGTTAATTTAGACTAAATGTAGAAGAAGTTACAGTGAAATAATGTATTTTGTAGAAGGTGATGATTTTCATAGGACGTGTAGGATTAGTTTGCAGTTTGCACTGGACAAAGAAAATCTTCTGTTTAAACAGAAAAGTAAAAACACCTTTAAAATTTTACCCTAAATTTTGGTAGGATGAAACATTTGAAAACTTCATAAATCTGATATAATTTAAAAAATGCTATTAAAGAATTTGAGTGTCATGCATTGAAGAAAAATAGCAGAGTTTATATAATTCTGTACTGCTTCCAGTTTATAATTTGTAATATTTCTCTCCTTCCTGTATTCATTTAAAAACCCAGTGTGTAGGTTGATATGTAGTAACAAAGTAGACTGACATAGTGTGGACTCACAAATATTCTTACTGAAAACACTACTGCATTCTCCTGGTCGCGGCTTGCCCTTTAGTGACATTTGAATCAGTAAGCTTCACATGTGGCCTTTGCTATTATTAACTCACAGAATTTGCTTTTGAGAAACTTTCTGAAAATCCAAGTTTGTATTGTTGATTCCATTCCTCTGACAGATGAGAACTTGTTATAATCATTAAGGATTATAATACATAATTTTAATACATTAATTTTGTTGTGAATGATTTTTTTTTTAGCCAAGGTTACTTTATCAGGCTATTTTTAATATATTGCTAGTCAGGTAGCATGTTCGTGTTCAAAGATTAGTATGATTACTCTTCATATTTTCTTTTTTCTGCTTTTCAAGTTCTGTAGATATAATTTTTGAGTCCAGTGACATTTTTTCAAGCATTCTGTGCAGGTATGAATTCATATTTATATTTTGACCATACCTGTCCAAACTACAGGTGTGCAATGAGACATATTATTGCACAATAGTGAAAGAACTGAGGGGGGGATACATTTAAAAGGCTTTAACCTATAGTTTACATACCATTACCTTTTTTTAAATAGAAATGTCCTTACAAAAGTCACTTTTCTCTGCAAGAGAAATGGAACGTAGTAATTTCATTTTAATTCTAGTATGTTTGATGGTAACTTCTCCTGATACTTATGTACAAACCCGGCAATCCATGGGCTAGCATGAGTATCCTGTGCATCAGAAAAAGTATGTGACATGGTTCCTATACTCAGTAGATTAGGGACCAGGAAGAAAGCATCAGAGAAAAAAACAAGTGCAGAACTCTGCAGTGCTAAAAAGTGAGATAGTTAAAAGAAGGGACAATATAGCAGTTGACTCCAGGAAGGAGGTAAGATTTGAGCTGCATCAGAAGAGAAGTAGGACTTGGGTTGGTGAAGAAGCCTTTTGATGAGTTGAGATGCCAATGTATAGAATCCATTTGAAAGATAGTCCAGAGCTAGTCCAGCCCAGAGGAAGGGGCACACATGTAGACACATAGACCTGTGATTGCACAAGCAAAGCTGGGCCAAAATGTGGAGATCTTTAAATGCTGATACATGTTTCAATTTCATTCAGGAGACAATAAAAAGCCACCACTAGGGGCCAGCCTGGTGGCCTAGTGGTTAAGTTCGCGCACTCTGCCTTGGCGGCCTGGGGTTGCAGGTTCAGATCCGGGACGTGGACATATGTACCGCTTATCAAGCCATGCTGTGGCAGGCATCCCACATATAAAATAGAGGAAGATGGGCACAGATGTTAGCAGGGCCAATCTTCCTCAGGAAAAAGAGGAGGATTGGCAACAGAGGTTAGCTCAGGGCTAATCTTCCTCACCAAAAAAAAAAAAAAAAAAAGCCCTGCTATAAGTCTTTGAGCAAGGGCACAAGATTAGCACCCTTGATGTGGGCGAGTGTCTAGTTTCTGGCATCACTAACAAAGCTGAAGTCAGAAAATGGAGGAATTTTCCAAGGTAGAGAGTGGGTAAAAAATTCAGGGCCAAAAACAAACCCTTAAGACACATATAATTTTGTCAACCAAAAAAATAGTTTCTGCCCCTCAACATTATTTCCACACCAGCCCTCTCAGCCATATGAAGGTATATAATCTAGCTCTTATGCTTTGGTTTACTTTTTTTTTTTTTAAAGATTTTATTTATTATTTTTTTTCCCTCCAAAGCCCCAGTAGATTGTTGTATGTCATAGCTGCACATCCTTCTAGTTGCTGTGTGTGGGACGTGGCCTCAGCATGGCTGGAGAAGCGGTGCATCGGTGCGCGCCCGGGATCCGAACCCGGGCCGCCAGCAGCGGAGTGCGCGCACTTAACCGCTAAGCCGTGGGGCCGGCCCTGGTTTACTTTTTAAATCTGTAAAATATTGCATTATTTGTAGGCATGTTAAATTATTGGATGTTTAAATGGGTAACTTTTTACCTCCTACGCTTTCTATTATGACATTTCCTAGGGTTGTCTTCCTCTTGTGCTGATGTTTGATATGAAGGAAGAAATTGAAGTCGATCCACAGTTCATTGCTCAGTTGATGGAACAGCTCGATGTCTTCATCAGTATTAAACCAAAGCCAAAGCAACCGAGCAAGGTTTAGTATATATCATTCTATATTATAGTGAGTTATTTTATATAAATATAAACTTGTAACAACATTCATTATTGACCATCGGTTTCTTTCTATATGTGTTGGTTTTTGGAGTCCATTTTTAGTGACCATTATTTTTTATAAATATATAAGAAGGAAAGGGAAACTTTTTTTTTTGTTAATTTGCAATCTGGTAACTTTAAGCTTCACTAAGTTACCAGAGAGTTGATAAGGCTAAATTAACATTGTGTTATGTGTATATATGTATGTGTACATATCCAATGCAATTCAAAAGATATTTGGTTTACTTACTATTTGTGAGCCACTCTGCTAGCCCTGGAGATTTAAAGAATACATGCCCATTGCCTTTAATAAATATTTTAAATAATGAAGTGTCCCCAGTTCAGCCTTCTTGAAACTTCTCTAAGATGTCCAAAATTTCATTATTACATGTACAGTCAAAATTTAATGGGATAAATCTTATGATACTTAGTGCTAGTGAGAATGTGAGGAGAGAGGAATATTCCTACATTAATGTCATGTAAATTGGCACAACCACTTTGAAGGGTAATTTGGGACCATCTGATCACACTGAACATACTGATATCCCACCCCCAGCAATTCTGCTTCTACTTATACACTCTGAAGAAACCTTTGGACCAGAAGTCAAAGGGCAAGAATGGTGTTGAATAAAAAAAAAGCAAGTTGGGGGGCCAGCCCCATGGTGTAGTGGTTAGGTTTGCGCATCCCACTTTGGCGGCCCGGGGTTTGCGGGTTCGGATCCTGGTTGTGGACCTACACACCACTCATCAAGCCATGCTATGGCAGTAACCCACATAGAAAATAGAGGAAGATGGGCACAGATGTTAGCTCAGGGACGATCTTCCTCACCAAGAAAAAAAAAAAAAGAAAGCAAGTTGCCTAATAACATGTACTAAATTATAACATTTATGTATATTTTTTATTATAGTAGGTAAAACACCAAACAGTTGTGCCTTTTTTATTTTATGAACTATATCTTTTATTTTCTAAACTATAAATCTTATCATATGTGCATAACGGTGTATGTATAGTATGTATTATTTACAATTTTGTAAATATGTAAATAACGTTGTATTCACTGTCCACCTTAAGAAAAACAATCATGCCTTCTTGAAAAAAAAAACTTGAAAGGAAAAGATAACATTGATTCTAAGTGAACTTGATATAATGAGTTTAAAGGTAGAGAATAGGACATTAATTTTATGTATGGTGAAGCTTCATGCTTGACTAATTTGAGTTGACTAGAGTCACTGTAGGTACCAGGACTAAAAGATAAAGACAGAAGAGACTTTCAAGGACTTGTGCATATAAAGATGAACAGGCACGAGAATTCCTGGAGTTCAGTAAGAAATGAGCAGAGATCAGGGGAGAATAGATTGTTAAGTGAGAACTCTGAAGCCTTGAGCGTCCTAGGGCCATTTAATTATGCCTGGCTGGCCTGATGCTGACTACTGCTTTAACTGCTTTCTCAACTACAAATTTTCTTTATTGTCCATCGGAGGCTTTCCTCCTTGGGTTCACATTTCCAATTTTCTAGATGAGTCCATTGAGGGAAAAAAAATGTATTGTTTAGAAATTTTTTTTATCATAAGCTTTGCCATAGATATGTCATCACTGAGGAATAGTGGTACTTTAAGGTCTATTAGTTAACTAGTAGACCGTAAATGTCAAACATAAGTGACTGTTGTTATGCAGTCTGTATATGGTGACAAGTTTGATTTGTTTTGTAAAGATGAGATAAAGGGGGAAAAGCTTTAATGTAAAGACAAGAGGATGTAAATGAGAATGGGCTGTAGAGACGGACCTGGGTTCCAATCCTCTTGCTGCCCCTCCCCAGCTGTGCTGTGACCTTGCGTAATCCCCTTATCCTTACTGAATATGAATAATAATTCCCACCCCATAAGGTTTCGATGGGCATTAGAATCTATGTGCAGCTTCTATCACAGTGCCTGGAACATAGGACACACCCAATAAATGGTAACATTTTAGGGTTTTATCTAAAGGGGTAAACTTAAGAAATAAATGGTTAGAATTTACAGTTGATTTTAAAGCAGCATTAATATGTTCCCTGAGTGGAATTCTTATGACTGTATTCATTTCTCACCCACCTCCCCAGTTCATTGTAGACTACCTGCATGTCACTTATTTCTTTCCCATTATGTGTTTTCATAGTCTGTGATTGTGAAAAGTGTCGAGCGAAATGCCTTAAATATGTATGAAGCAAGGAAATGTCTCCTCGGACTTGAAAGCAGTGGCGTTACCATAGCAACCAGTCCGTCCCCAGCATCGTGCCCTGCCGGCTTGGCATGTCCCAGCCTGGATATCTTAGCTTCAGCAGGCCTCGGACTCACTGGACTAGGTATAAAATTTATTATTATAGCTTCTCAGTCCCTGGGAGAGTCCAGTTCCCTTTCTTTCTACCCTTTGGGGCTACACTTTAAAGGCTGTTTTTTTTCTCTTCAGGCCCTAAGATCAGGTGAAAAGCCACAAAACTCGAATCAATCCATTTTGGGTTGTTTTTGTTGGACTCTGTGGATTTCTGTTACCCAGGTTCTTCTTATTCTGGCATAAATAATCAAGGTCTGACTGTTTTATTTTCAGTGGCTGTATTTGTTCTTCTAAATTAAGAATGCCATTGAGAGTGAAGTGAGCAGGCTGACTGTAATTTATGTGTTTGTTCTCTCTTGCATTTGCAATATTGCCATCAGTCTCTAGAGATAAAGATTATCCAGTTTGCTTTTCAAAAAGTAATTGCAAATCTGTATTATTGGAGGGGAGGGGGAGGTGAAGCAAGCAGAACCCCCACCCCTCGTGGTTAGGTCTGCCTCACCCAGACAGAAAGGAAATCTAGCCTGCAGCCACCAAGGTGAACAAATGGACCTGTATTTATAGCTAAGGCAACAAACAGAAAGAGGACAGAACAACATCACCTCAGTGCTCTAGTTCTTTAAGAAAGTAGGGTGAGCCACATAACAGTCTCAGTGACGTGTATCACCTCATTTGTGGGTTTGCATCTTACAGGCTGGAGTTCATTGCTATCTAACAGTTATACTAGGTTTGCTACTTTCTTGCACATTTTTCAGTAGCCTTTTTATAAAGTTAATGCAATAACCCTAGCAGATCATTCTGCCTCATTCAATGTTGATTTGAGACAGAAAAAATACTTTCAGCAGTCTTTGATTTTTTTTCTAATAGCTATTCTTGCTTTTAAAACATATAATATGGTTATAATATGATTAAGATTTCAAGTAGTCATTCCTAGACACCATTACAGTAAAGACGGATTTTTTTCCCCCTTGGCCCTTAATGTCCCAAAGTTGTCCCTTCCATGGGAGATCTGAACGGCCATAATAACACAGCGATGCATGTGAGTCTGCAAATGCCAGTCAGGTAACTTAGCAGGAACAGAGTTCTTCCTGCACTAGAGAGAAAAAAGTGAGTAAAGATTCCAAGTTACTCAATTTTTAAAATATTTTTATGGCTATGCCTATCCTGTAATACTTAATGCTTTAAATATTCCTGGAAACTTGTATACAAGTCCACATTTTACTTTAGAACATATTTTCAATGCCCAAAGGGAAATTTCATTACTTAAATCAAACATTAAATCTTTAAAACAAGCGAAAAAACAACAAAAAAAATTTTTTTCAAGAAAAGTTTGCGTATGCATTGAGATAGAGCACAAAGAAATCACGTATATGTTTTGACATATATCTGAGGACTGTTCCAGGCAGCTCGGCCTGTCTGCAAATGGGCCAAATGGAGCCATTCCACTGCACGAAAACATTCCCCTATTCACTGCTAATTGTACGCGGTTTGAAAAGAATTTATTTGAAGCAGATGACAAGTGAGTTATGCAGAGAAATAAAAATGGGTTTCCACTTGAGCAGAGTTTTGTTCATCTTGGCTGGTTGAAATGTATGCAAAGCAGCCTGCAGTGCTCGGTGACCCTGACTGCTGTCCTGCCTTGGGCACACATATCTCCCCTTTTCTGATCAGTATCTGCTTGTGGATAAGCTGGATCCTGTGCAATATTTCATGTGAATATTTGAAAGAAGGTAATCTGTCATTCATATCTTTTATTTGGAAAAATCAAATGCACATTCCAAATGGCAGTATTGGTGCCATTTGTATTTTAAAATCTTGAATTTATGTGTATTGACTTAACGTTCATTTATTACAGGTCTTTTGGGGCCCACCACCTTATCTTTAAACACTTCGACAACCCCAAACTCACTCTTGAATGCCCTTAATAGCTCGGTCAGTCCTTTGCAAAGTCCAAGTTCTGGCACCCCCAGCCCCACATTGTGGGCACCCTCACTTGCCAATACTTCAAGTGCCACAGGTCAGTATCATTTAAGTACAATCAAAAGCATGTATTCTTAGGTATTATTAGTTTTTAAAGAAAATTTATTAGTGGTTCCATTTCCTTAGGGAAAAATTATGGTGCAAAGCATACTGCAGCCAAACAGAAATTCCCTAATGTGTAAGTTAATTAGAATGAAGCACGAAAAAGCAGTGAGTTTTCCATAAAAGGAAAATATAATCTTAAAATTGACAAGCAGATTAGGAAAAAGAGCATGGTGTGTAGGGGGCAGTGGCAAAGGCACATGAAGGTCACTGGTGATTAGGACATGTGGGTTCCAGTTGGGCAAATCTGCTGGGTAGTCATGAAAGCTAGCTAGATTCCTCCTCTGTACAGTGAAGAGCTTGGATTAAATATTCTCTAAAGTGTTGTTCCATTTTAACATTCTTTTGTGTTCTTATAGTAATGTTAGACCTATGTACAGAGAGGTATCAGAATTGAATCCTCTTCTGAATTTGCAGCAATGAAAAGGACATTTTTTGTTTTTACTGAAAATAATAGAATAATGCTTGTTGGTTCTGAGTTTTTTCCTGTCTAATATCTGTCTTCATGAAATGTTGTTATAGGTTTTTCTGCTATACCACACCTTATGATTCCATCTACTGCCCAAGCCACGTTAACCAATATTTTGTTGTCTGGAGTGCCCACTTATGGGCACACGGCTCCATCTCCCCCTCCTGGCTTGACTCCTGTTGATGTCCATATCAACAGTATGCAGACGGAAGGCAAAAAAATCTCTGCTTCTTTAAACGGACATGCACAGGTAATGGCCTTCAGTTAGAATAGTGTGATCTCTGCTGTTTGGAAAGAAAAGCCACTGGGAATGCATTTAATCTTTCACCTGAAGTGAATTTTAGAATTGTGACCATATCTCTTGTTATTTTCTATTATTATTTCAGTCTCCGAATATAAAATATGGTGCAATATCCACTTCATCACTTGGAGAAAAAGTGCTGAGTGCAAATCACGGTGATCCATCCAGACAGACAACTGGCTCTGAGCAGGCATCTCCCAAATCCAGCCCTGCGGAAGGTATCTTTCCTTCTGCCCTTCAGCCTGGTCTGGTACCTGGATAAATGGGGGTGTAGAAAGTCTGTGCAGTGATTTTGTGTTGGTTTTGCTAAACAGTTATGACTCAGCCTGCTTCAAGTATGCAGAAAGACAACATCTTGAATGAACTTCCAAAGAACATGGTTCAAGATAAACTGAAAAGTACTTTCCACAGATAGAATCACTGTCCCATTACATTGGAACTTCCTGAATTAAAGTGAATGTCATTGTGTAGCAGGAAAGCATCAATTTACTAAATGTATAGATATAACTTTTTTTCAAATAGAGTATTTCTTTTATAACCCTTTCACCTCTAACAGTCATTGAAAACTATGAGGGTCTTCTCTTCAAATTTCATCTTGAGGGGCCGGCCCGGTGGCGCAAGCGGTTAAGTGCGCGCGCTCCGCTGCGGCGGCCCGGGGTTCGCTGGTTCGGATCCCGGGCGCGCACCGACGCACTGCTTGGTAAGCCATGCTGTGGCGGCGTCCCATATAAAGTGGAGGAAGATGGGCACGGATGTTAGCCCAGGGCCGTCTTCCTCAGCAAAAAAAGAGGAGGATTGGCGGATGTTAGCTCAGGGCTGATCTCCTCACAAAAAAAAAAAAAAAAAAAAAAAAAAAATTTCATCTTGAGTTTTCGAGACACCTTGAATTTCAGGTGTCTTCTTTGCAGCTGAAAGCTGTCCTGCCTGTGTCCTCCTAGACTTGGATTCTGGTCGTTTCCATTGCAGGTGATTGTTGTTGGTAGGGTGATGTTTGGATTTTCACTTTTTTCTCTTCTCCCCTGCAGGTTGTAATGATGCTTTCGTTGAAGTAGGTATGCCTCGAAGTCCTTCCCATTCCGGGAATGCTGGTGACTTGAAACAGATGATGGGTGCCTCCAAAGTTTCCTGTGCCAAGAGGCAGACAGTCGAGCTATTGCAGGGCACGAAAAACTCACATTTACAGTATGTATTTTAATCTTTAAAAGCTGTTGATCCTTTGAAAGAAAGTGTGTAACTGGCTAGATTTGTTTTCAACTCAGTAGTTAATGCTCTTTGGTTCAAGTGAGTTTGATATTAGGCATGAGTTTTTTCATTTCTCTTTATACTTATTTCTTCTTTTTCTTTCTAGAAATTTTATTAAGGAATAATATCTGGTAATTTTCACCCTTATAACTTCTCTATAGTCCCTCCCCCCTTTAGCTGGTTGGGTTTATATCTGGGTCCTCCAAACTGTTTATATTGCTCTGAAACTTTAACATTATCTCTGCTTTCAGTAATCAGCAGGGCAATTTTTACTCTCTGATTTTTGCTGTTTGAAATTTTCTGGCTGTAAATTCTTCTTCATTTGGCTTTGAATTTCTGATTTAAACTATGGCTCCCGTGTCCCAGGTAGTTAATTGCTAACTTGGGTAATAAATACTTGATAGTATCATGATTTTATTTATTACAAACTACAGTATAAATACATATATTGTATTTAATATAACTCTCCCTTACCATAGCACAGTTACAAATGTGTTATCCTTACTCTATTTCCTTTTTTCATTTATTTTATTTTTTCAAATAGGCAGTCTATTCACATGTTTTAAAAAAGCAAAACAATGGAATACTTCCACATTGAAAGGTTTTGCTCCCATCCGTCTCCATCCACCCAGTTTTCTCTACTGTCTTGTTAGTTTTCTTGTTGTATCCTTACAGAGCAGAGTGTCTTTAGGCAAATATAGTATATATGTTCTTATTTCCTCTTTTTCTTACCAAAATCTCTTTTGCTTTTATAAACTCTTTGGTTGATTAATTATTATCGTTCCCATATCATCCAAATCTGCTTTACCTGTGTTTTTCTTTACATGGTACTAATACCCAAAATTAACATTCTCTAGTATAGGTTAGAGAAATGATTTTGCTTTCTTCTCTGTATTTAAGCATTTTAAGGATATACCTATTGCTTTCATCATTAAGTGTGTTCCTTAAGTGTGTTCTGAACTTATCATCGTCTCTCATGTGAATTAAGCTGCAACCTCCAGAAGGGTCTCGCTGCCTCCAACCTCTCATCTGCTCAGTCCGCCCTTTATTTTGTTCCAGTAATTTTTTTTTAAACAAAAATTGTTATCAGGTTGTTGTTGTTTTTGTTTTGCTTTTTTGCAGTGAAGGATTTGCCCTGAGCTAACATCTGTTGCCAGTCTTCCCTTTTTTTTTTCCTTCTCCCCAAAGCCTCCCAGTGCATGGTTGTATATCTAGTTGTAAGTCCGTCTAGTTCTTTTATGTGAGCCACCGCCACAGCATGGCAACTGACAGATGGGTGGTGTGGTTCTGCAACAAGGAAGCAAACCCCGGCTGCCAAGGCAGAGAGTGCAGAACTTGAACCACTAGACCATCAGGGCTGACCCTGTCCAAGTAATTTTTTTTTTTTGAAAGCACGAGTAGGATCTTGTCACACTCTGGCTTTAAAACCACCAGTGATCCACATTACATGCTTTCTTTCCTTTGCTTATGCTGTTCCCCTGAGTTGCTGTTCTCCTGACCTTCTGCACTGGTGAACCTGCAGATGACCTTCCATTCATTCCTGTTCAGATGTCCTCTGTGAGCTTTTGTCAAGCAAAGTTCATTGCTCCTCCTTTTGTATTCCAATAGCCCTTTCTAAGTTCCTCTGAATTCCCCTGGCACAACTGAATAGTGAATGATAAAAGAAAGAATGAATGAACAAATCAGCTCTTTGACTAACACTTTCTTATTTTTCTCTTCCTTGAGTTTAACATGCAGTTGGATTTGAACATGAGGCGCATGCATAGAGCATTATCAATTCTTGTAATTCAGACAGTTGTTCCCCATTTTAAGAAGCACTTTCATGCTCTTTCCATGTACCCTGAACAAGTGTTGAAGAATATTTTTTATTTATCTGCTGTCTTTGTCATAGCAGATTTGTTAGCAGTCGCATACACATGTCACGTACATGAATTGGATCATCTGCATGCCTTCAGATTGATTCAGTCTCCATTTAGACTTGTATGCATGGGTCATTGATAACTCTTTGATAGACATCTTGTCTGTATGTCAATTCCATGTGTACCATACACAATATATGCTGTATATATTATGTGTGGATAAATATCATAAAATAGTTTCAGCTCCAGCTTAGAGAGTTAGACTGCCTGGCTTCAGATTCCAGCTCTACCATTTACCACAGGTGTGACCTTGGACAAGGTACTTCCCTCATCTGTAAAATGGGGATAATAATACTACCTATCTCATAGCAGGCTTGTGGTCTTGTGAGGATTAAATGAGATAATATATGTAAATAGTATACATGTAAATAGTTGACAAAGGTTAACATACATAGTAAATATGGCACAAAAGAAGCATTCAGTACATTTGTATGTAAGAGTAGAATGTTAAATTCAAAACTCTATTTCACAGCAGCACTGACAGGTTGCTCTCAGATCCTGAACTGAGCGCTGCAGAAAGCCCTTTGGCTGACAAGAAGGCTCCGGGGAGTGAGCGTGCTGCGGAGAGGGCTGCAGCTGCCCAGCAAAATTCTGAAAGAGCCCGCCTTGCCCCACGGCCATCATATGTCAACATGCAGGTAAAGATAAAAAAATGGGAAAGTTATCCAAATGTAGGGGGCTTGGGTTAGGGAATGGAAATTCAGTGACTGTTAGCAGCAGAGCAGAAATTAGGTTTCCCTTCTGCACTCTAGTCAAAATTTAATTTAAACGTATATGCAGTAGTTAGGAATTGGTTTTGCTATAAACATTAAAAATGAAATGCAGGATTTAACTTAAGTGAGAAGAATTCTTTAAAATATAATATTAAAAATGACATAAAACAGTCTGTGTCACTAGGTCTTATGCAAATGACATTATTCATCTGCTTAAAAAAATTTTAGATAAATGTGAGAGCTGTTATTTCTAAGTACTGCCTCATGACATAGTCTTGGATAAATAGATGTAATATCATTCTATCTAGGAAATGGAGATGATAAATTTGGTGTCATTTAGACAGTTATAAAAATAACTAATCTGAAGCTTTAGTTTTTTGAAAGTAGATGCTAAATATGATTGATGATCATGTTGGTTCACAGATTTTTATGATTATTTTAAACAATTTCTTCAGCAGGGATTTTCTCTGTATCCATTTTCAAAGTATTAGGCTAATTACTCAAAATAGACTATTGACCAGCAAATTCAGAAATCTGATTTCCATATAGATCATGATATGAAAGATAAGGATTTTATGCTTTATGCTTTTAGAGATTCCTATAAACATTTGATTTCAGTATCAAAATTACTGAGTAGACTTTCCTACTTTATAATAAGACATTTATCATCTCTATCCCCCCAGCTCTAAAACAAAGGGAAAAATTTTTCGCAAAATCCTAGAAACAAAGAAGCTGACACAGATATGTCAAAAAAATTAATTCATGGAACTAAATTATACTTCTTTAATTCCAGTGAAAACTACCATTCAGTCCTGCTTGTCTATTTTTTAATCCTTTGCATTTGAACATCTTTATGAGTTTTCAGATGAATATTTTTACAAAAGCCATGGCCTTTATAAAGCATCCAAGTTAAAAACAAAAAAAAAAGACATTTGTTACATTTTCTCTGGTGGATTTATTTTCAGTTAATATAAATGAAAATTCTCTCATCTAAGAAGTATCAAATTCTCTTTATGGTCTCTATGGTCTTTGTCCATCTTGTGGTTCTCATCTTTTCCATCAGGTTTATACCTGCAGTGAACCATTTTCATGTTCCTTCCTTTTAGAATGGATAAGAATGTTCTTGGTGATAGAGTTTTAACTTAAATAGAAGTATTTATGCCATTAGTGAAGAGCTGACTCTTAAAATCACTAAGAAATCAATGATAATAGTCCCTGAGCATTGACAGGGAGAAAGATTGAAGACTTCCCTGATTCCTTCAGCTAAAAATGATCTCTGTCTCCTGACCATTCTTAGAGTGCTGTATCTCTAGCTCTGTTTTTACACTTATCTCACTTCCTAATTTATTTTGTAGTTATTTCTTTTACCCATCCCTGCTAAGACTCTGCATCCTTTGAGGCTATAGATTATTTTTGATTCATTGTTGTATTCTTCCACAAAGCACAGCACAGTCTCTTTAACGACAAGGCACTCAATAAATATTTTATTGAACAAGTGAATTTAGGATCTCCCCACACCTTGCCCTTAGGCATTGACTGTTAAAAGTTGATTTTAACTCCCAAAGCCATTTTAGACCTAAGATTTCAAAAATATCATCAAACTGTATTATCTAAAAATCTGGCTCTCCCAATTTACTGCCATGTTCTTAGAGTTAATCACACATCCTGGTTTGTCTGGGTCAGCCTACTTACTTTTATTATTCTGGCCTAATTATTATTTGCAATATATTGCACTCTCGGAAGTATCCTGTTTCAGACCATAAATTATATGGGCATCCTACATACGATGGTATGATCCTCCTGGGAGAAGGGTCGAAGAGCTCTTGCCAATTGGTTCTTGACCCTCCTGGTAGGCCTTTGAGAAATTCTTAAATCAAGTCTCAGCTAGTCTCTAAAGTGGAAGTTGAGAACACTGGGTTAGCATTTGAGATATAGTTGTGTCAGGACTACTCTCTTCAAAACGACCTACCTTCGTCCCTATGTAGACCTGTGTCATAGTCACTTATTCAATGTAAATGGAAAGAATGAATGGTACCATTCTAGTCCTGTGCAATAAAAGGTAACTAGGTTTAATTTTATTGTATTGCTTAATGCCGTTATAGATTAAAGCTAAACATTTGCCATTTATCTTATGTCAAAAGCAAAGACTATGCCAATGAGGCTAAATAATTTCTTAAGCTGTCTTGACATCATGCCACTTTTTAGTAAATGAAGAGGGGATTTTGAGAAACAAAGGAGGCCAATAGATCAACTGAAAGCATTTTGGTAATGCATTGTTTTTAAACTGAACTGTTATTAGGTTATTCATTATACTTTAGTATATATTGATCCTGATAGGTTAAATATTCGGAGTAAATAGGAATTTTTTTCCTTTTAAAGGAAAATTTCTAACTTGTCACTGTCATGACCAAGTCAGAAGTAGTAATTTATTATTCTAAATAATTAGTTTTGAAAACATGTATAAATTTATCAGATTTGCACTGGATTACTGTCAAATTATGGTGCAAAGCTTAGCCTGTGTCCCAGGCAGATTCATGGGCTGTAGTCAGAACCTTTATTCTCTAATCCTGGAGTATCGGCATGACATTTGGATAGACTGGCAATAAAGGTATTTTCTATTTTCAGGCATTTGACTATGAACAAAAGAAGCTGTTAGCAACCAAAGGTATGTGATACGTTAATGATCTATACTTTGATTTTTTTTCAGTAGACCCATAAAAGATTTTCCAGTATTCATGTTGAATTGAGAAATTGACCTTCATAAGAAGAAACCCAGAATGTTTAGGTTCAAGTTGCACAAATTTTGTTGAGGTTGAATGTATTTTGTTGAGTAGATTAGCATTAGATCAATTAAGAAATAATGTAGCATTTTTTAATTTTACCATTATTTTGTATAAAATGGTTTATGAAGATATTTTAAGGCATTTTGTGTTAAGAAACATTATTCACTGCTAATTTCTTTACATATAGCAAAGAAACAATGCTCATAAATATTTTATTTAAGAAATACATTAAAAATACTAAGCATTTGTTTTATATTCTGTTTTCCAAAGCTATGTTAAAGAAACCAGTGGTGACGGAAGTCAGAACACCCACAAATACCTGGAGTGGCCTCGGGTTTTCTAAATCCATGCCGGCTGAGACTATCAAGGAGCTGAGAAGGGCCAATCATGTGTCCTATAAGCCCACAATGACAACCACTTTTGAGGTTTGTAGAATCATGCCCTACACATTCTTCCTGTCTGTTCTCTCAGCAAAAGGGAACAATCATCTCTCCTCTTCCATTCTTTATTTACATAAGGAAAAATAATTAATAGTGATTTGTTTTCATTTCTATTCCTATAAACATATTGCTATAAAATTGATGCAGTCTAATATATTGTGGTCTTTTATGTATCTTCTCTCAAAGTTGTTGATCACCTGTTAAGGAGATGTAAATTTGGATAAGTGTGTTTTTGTTAGGGGGAGACTGTCATAAATTATAGAGCAAGGCTGAGATTAAGCAAAAGGCAGATGTAATATTCCATAAAAATGTATAAAGAATCCCTTTATCCAAGGGTATCACTAGCAAGCCCACTAAAGGAGGGAAAGGCAAATATTCCACAAAAACAAGTTTTCTGATATGAGTTAAAAATTCACTGTGTTCAGATATGCCAGAACACAGCAAGAAGTATCACAAACAAGAGCTCCAAAATTTTATGTTTCCCAGATGTTGGCTGCACTGCTCAGGGTGAGACTGGGAAGCTGGCATCCTCACCACATGGGGAAGGGATCCAGAGTTCCATATTTTCAGCCAGGCTACAGGCAACTCACTAAGCAAGGCCTTTTCAATTTGAGAGTATCAGATTTTGGCTATAAGCCTTTTGCAAATGGGGATGGAGTTAGAGAGAGCACATGCACACACACACAGTATTGGGGAGACTGTGGAAACATGGATGAAAATGATTAATCCAAGAATCACATTCTCAACCAGAACACTGTGGGCTGAAAAACAAATACTGGTTAAGGGTTTCATAATTGTTAGTTTAATAACTAGCATTTGTAGATTGGCCGTCTTTTCTTACCCATTTTCTTTGTAATAAATTAGACTGTTGATCAGGTAGGGAGTAAGAACCAAAAGCAAACAAATGTGATTTTTTTCCTTTGTCTCTTTGAGTAAGTGAAAAAGAAAATACTATTGACATACTGAAAAGCACAATCTCCCGTGAATTTCATTGTCAGACTTATAGTAGCAACCTGGCAGCCTGTATTTAAAGACTGAATTTACTGTCAGCAGCTAGAATGTAGGGCCCATTATGAAAAATTTTGAGGCCCTAAGAGGTATACTCCTCTTTCTGCCATTCTAGCTCTGAGAGAAAATAAACATCTCCTTTTGTTGGCAGAGATCTTAAAACCACCGTGCTAATTCTTAGGCTTTCAACTGGTGCACCTATGGTCATCCATTTCACTCGTCCTTGCCTTTGGCAGCGTGGAGTGTTAGGTGGTTGATTGTGTCTCTGTAGTTTCAGAGATGAAATATTTCACTTTAGAAATTCTAATTCAGTTCTGTTCTCAAAGACCAACAGTATGACAGGTTGACATGATGATCGTTCTAATATTGCAGTGCTCACGTGCAGGTGCGGTGGGTATGATAGCCACCACTGACAAATGTACAGCTTTGAGGGGTGACTTACTGCTCTGAGCCTGTTTTCCCATTTGAGTTGTTTTGAGGATGACATGGGAGAGGGCATCCAGTGCATAGCATGGTGAGCAGTAAGTTCTCAGTAATACTTAGCAGCTACTAGTATTTCCACTGTAGAACTTTACCCTGAAGAAAACCAAGAGCCTATTGACAGATGCGATTATGTATGTGAATGCTGATTGCTAGAAGTATTTCTGATGAAGTATTTCTGCATTAGGTAGTAAAAGGCCTCTATAAATATAAAACAGAGGCTGCTTTAGATCAGGTAGTCATAGCAGACCTTATGAGCAGATGGCATTCAAGCTCAGACCTAGATAACAAGAAGGGCCAGGCTTGCGAAGGTCTAGGGAAAGAGTATTAGGTCAGGGAACAGCTAGCATGATCAACCGAAGTCAGAGCCAGTTGGTTAAGTTCCCAGTGCAGAAGGTGGGCAGGGTGGTTGAGTGTTGAAGATAAGGTTGGAGGGAGAGGCAGAGGCTCCATTATGGAGTACCTCAGCCAGTGGTCAGGTACTGGAAAGGCATTACAAAACTTTATACAGAGGCTTGATTTGTTCTAATTTGCATTTTTAAAAAATCAACCGAGTTGCTTTATGGAAAATGGCTTATTGGGTGAGAGGCAAGAGTAGAATCAAAGTGTTCATTAAGGAGGCTATTGGTGACAGTTATGGAGTTGGAGAGAAGTAGATAGATTTGGATATGTTTAGATGATGTTGATAGAACTTGCTGATGGATTGGATGTGGTGAGGGAAGGAGGAATGAGATGACTCAGAAGTTTGGCTTGAGCAACGAGGTGAATGGTGGAGTCACTTATTAAGATGTAGGAGTTCTGGGGAAGGAGTAGGTTTGGGTGTAGCTGGTAGGGACAGGTAATCAACAGTTCAATTTCAAGCACTCTAAGTCTAAAATGCTTGAGACAGTAAAATGGAGGTGTCAGATCGCCAACTCTATGATTCTAAATTTCAACAGAGAAGTCAAATCTGGAGGTAAAAGTTTGGGAGTCATGGGTGTCATTAAGCCTTGAAAGAGGTTGAGATTACTTAACAAGAACATGTATAGAGAGATAAGTGTAGAGAGAGATGAGAAGGCATGCAAGGACCGCTAAGCCCCAGAGTAATCTGACATTTGGAGTGGAAAAGGGCAGGAAGATCCTACAAGGCTACAGTGACGTAGGTGGAAAACCTGGGGAGTGTGGTGTCATGATGCCTTGAAGAAGGAAGTATTAAAGGGGGCATGGTCAGGTGTGGTCATGCTGCTGGCAGATTGAATTAAGTGAGTTTATTGAAGTGAATAGTAAAGGATACTCTTGGAATTACCCAATGAACATAAAACTTTGAAAATCAGAGAATCTTAATTTTAAATAGAGTACAAAGTAGGGTTTCTGTAATACAGTCATTAAATAAATGAATAAAGGAATGAAAAAATGCAATTTCATTGCAAACTTTGAGATATTCTAAATTTTTATTTTTATTTGGAGGAATTAAAAAAGGTAAATTTTTCCAAGTACTTGTAATTTATTGGAGAGATCCTGTACTTGTTTGGATGAGGGTAACACAGGAGAAATGCCAGATCTTTCTCCACCTTCTGACTCTGTTAGCCTGGGAGCTTGATTCCTGTGAAGACACTGGGTGTGGCTGCACCTCTTGCCCATTTATCCTCCTTGTGTGGTAAAAGGCAGAGAATCTCTGCCATCCCAGACGGAAGATTTGCTCTGTGGTTCCTGAAAATAGGGAGGAATCTCAGCATCCACTCCTGCAAATCTTATAGGAGTGAGTCTTTATACTGATGACTCTCAGAACTCTGCTGGGCACCCTCGTAATCACCTCCCTCGTGATGAAGGCAAAAGACTTCACTGTGTATATTACCAGGTGTCCTTGGTGGCCAGAGGACAAAGGCTGTAGACAGGTACCACAGCCTCTTCCAGAGAACCCGCATTCGTGGGTAACTGCAGTGTTAGCGATAGAAGTAAATGGCAGTGGTCTAATGTGGATTCTTTTCTCCTCCCACCACAGGAAAGCCACCTTATTAAACATTTCCTTGTCTGGTTTTCGATTGTTTACAGGGCTCATCAATGTCCCTCTCGAGGTCCAACAGCCGTGAGCACTTGGGAAGTGGAAGCGAATCTGATAACTGGAGAGACCGAAATGGAATAGGACCTGCGAGTCATAGTGAATTTGCAGCTTCTATTGGCAGCCCCAAGCGTAAACAAAACAAATCAAGTGAGCTTTGACTTTTAGTCATATTTTTAGATGTAATCAGCTTGGAATTTGTTTATTTGATTTTGGGTGATGTTGAAGTATAAACTCTGGACTCCATGCCTTTTAAGTGTTTGGCGTAGCTCACATGCCGCATAGGCAGGCCATGTAGTTCTCTGATCTCACTGCATTTTTTTGTATATGCTTTCACTCTAGCACTTGTCATACTGAAGTGTAGTTACATATTTACGTATCTGTCTCTTCCAGTAGAACTTGAGCTCCACAAGCCAGGGACCATATTTATTCATTCAACATACGTTAATAAAGTGCCCCGTGCCAGGCCTTCTGTTAGGCTGTGCCTAATTTGTTCAGTCTGCCCGCGTGTCTAACAATGTCTGACACCTAGTAGGTGCTCATTAAATGTCTGTTGAATGAAGGTGTGAATGAGTCATGCAAATGCCAACCTGCAGATGAGGAGGAAAAGAGAGGGACTAGAAGGAGTTGAGCAGAATGTGATCAAATTAGCATCTTGGACAATAGAAGAAAGTCTGCCCAGTGTGTCGCTACCAAAGGTGAAGAACAGGATTTGATTTTTTACATTGTCAAGCTGTAGCTGAATTGATGTAAACAGGAAACAAAGCATAGGGGTTCTGGCTTTGAACAAATATGGTTAAGACTCAGTGGTCTTGTCGATAATGGCACCCACCCGTCTGGTCTGTATTACCAGGTAAACAGACAAGAAGTGACATAGTAATCACAAGGTATGCCCCTAATGCCTTTTTTCAGTGTTTTTGACAAATTTGGAATCCTGAAACGTGTAGGTTGGAGTATTTGAGAATACTTGAAGAAAGGCAATCTAAATGAGTGTAGTAGACACTCAGTAATAGCCAGTTGTTACCATCAGTCAAGTCGGTCATGTTGTCAAGTCTCAGATTTGCAAAGGCCAGTCATGGTGTCAGCCAAGTCTAAATAAGAAAGCTGTTTCATTACCAAAGGTACCGTCAGTAGTAGCCTGGAGACTTCTTGTTAGTTATGGGCTCGATCCTCCACCACTGACAGGAGGATGGAGCTGAGAGGCGGGCTGGTGCCAGGTCAGATCTATGGATAGAAATGATCTCCATTTTACATCCCAATATAAATTAGTTTTGTGCCTCTTTTTCTGTCTTTATCTATTTTCCCTTCACTTAACACTGGAAAATTAAAATTGACTGTGCACATAGCTGTATTGAAGTTCAGGATTAGGGTTGAGATAGGGGATTCATTAATAAAAAGAAATGATTAAAGAAAGCAGAGTTAGTTAGCTTTTGTCAGATATTTTAAGAGCACAGAGAGTTTAAAAGACAATATAGAAACTATAAGTAGTTAGGATAAAAAGAAATGTGAAGGAAGTGATATACCATAATAAATATTTGTCACTAAGAATATTTTATTTTAAAACATCTGTTTTTTCAAATTTTACTAATGTATTTGCTTAACTCAACATATGTAAACATTATCATTTAAACATTTAATCAACGTAAAGACATTTTTATGAGAAATTTTACATTCTTTTTTTGTACTGTCTTTAAAATCTAGTGTGTATTTTACACTTATGGAACATCTTAATTTGCACTAGCCGCATTTCAGGTGCTCAATAGCCACAATGTTGAACAGCACAATTTTAGATAATTTTTCTTGACCCCATTGTCAAGGTTACCAATGTCTAGGTTTTCCCCGGGCATCCCTGTTTACACCAGTTGTTCCAGTGTAATTCTCAGTAACTCCCTCTTTTATTCTTAAAGAAAGTAAATTTATCATTTGAACAATAAATTATACGGTCAGCCTACCAGTGACCTCCATGTTGTCAAGTCCAGTGGTCACTCCAGTGTGCTCATACTCTGCTTTGTGTCACCCTCGACCCAGTACCTCCCTGCTTACTCTTCTTCACTCTTTTTTGATGACTTTGGGGTCTTACCTTCAAATGGTGGAGTGTTCCAGAGTTCAGGGCCTTAGGGCTTGGTCCTGGCTCCTTTTTTCTACACATTCTTTCCACAAGAGTTAAAACATCTGTTTTTAAGAGAAAGAGAAACCTTATCAAGAAATTCCTTCCACTTGAGATATGTAAAGGACTTCTCAATTGGCAGATGAAAACAACCAGAGAAAGTGATTAATGGCACCCTAAACAATGCAGAACACGATTCTTAGATCTGGCAAATGCATTGATCCCAGAGGAGATTAGATGGATCCGATTGGCTAGGTGAGTGTCCTCCTCCCTCATCTCTCTGGGAATTCCTCCCAAATTGCCTCTTTGTATAAGAGGATAGAATTCCCTCACAGACTAGAGCCAGTTGTTGGTCAAGCAGATAGGAATGGCTGCATGGCTCTGCTAGAATCTCCAAAGCAGCTCTTGAAGCATGTTTGACTATTTGGTCAAGTGCTTGGCGTGGCCCACTAGTCCATCACCCAGCTGTGCATGTCATTGGGTCTGAGAACCACAGACAATACGTAGAAATCTTCTCTCACCGAATCAGTTGCAGAGCCAAGGCAAAGCTCAGCGTTGCTGTCTTAGATTTTCCCCAACACAAAGATTGGTTCCCATCATAAGTTAAATCCAGGAACTCCAGCATCGTTCTTATCTCACTTCGTTATGTTACTCTGTATTTTGGAAGTGCTCTATTCTGTGAACTCACTGCCCAATTATATTTTTGAAGGGGATGAGATTTATATGTTGTAAACTCATAGAATTCCTTTGACTGCAGGAAAGCACAAGTGTAGATACAGAGGGCCATCCTGCCATCCAAAAGGAGCACGGACTTACAGCAACTTTCCATGCCTGTATTGTGTCCCGGAGTTCTTCCTTCCAATTCTTCACTGAATTCATATCAAATCAGTTAATAAAGAGAAAATATTTCTGAATGCTCAGGGGGATGATGATTAATGATTATTAACTATGCAGGCACTGTTTCTGATTTGCTGCCTCCCAAGTGGAACCTTTTAAAAATGGCAAGAGCCTCCCTGAAAACAATAACGAGCATTTCCTTAATGAAAAGCCAATGTTTCAGTAAAGGATTGCTGTAATTCTGCAGCTACGCCTCTATTCAGCCGAACAATGAATCTGAAATATATGAGTGATTAAAACTTTTAATTAAACCACGTTCCCTCTGGGCATTTACACTTCAAGCCTGTCTCTCCTTTTCCTTTCAGTGGAACACTATCTCAGCAGCAGCAATTACATGGACTGCATTTCCTCACTGACAGGAAGCAACGGCTGTAACCTGAACAGCTCTTTCAAAGGCTCTGACCTCCCTGAGCTCTTCAGCAAACTGGGCCTGGGCAAATACACAGACGTCTTCCAGCAACAAGAGGTCGGTCATTATTTATTTATTTTCCTGGGCATCTTTGTTTTGGTTGTGTGTCTGATGACTTCTAGAATGAAATCACTCATTGACCTATGACCATGCTTTCACTAAGCATTTATTCAAGTCTTAAAGGTTGTTTTTGCTGCTAAATGCTGTCTCATTTCTTATTTATTTAGTGCAACTGGTAAACACAGGATAGCAGAAATACAGAAAATTGTGTTTGCAAAACACATATAGGGGGCCAGCCAAGTGGTGTAGGTTAAGTTCATGAGCTCCGTTTTGGTGGCCCGGGGTTTGCAGGTTCAGATCCCCGGCGTGGAGCGACGCACCACTTGTCAAGCCATGCTGTGGCGGCATCCCATATAAAGCAGAGGAAGATGGGCACAGATGTTAGGCCAGGGCCAATCTTCCTCGGCAAAAAGAGAAGGATTGGCAACAGATTTTAGCTCAATGCTAATCTTCCTCACACACACACAAAAAAACCAAACACATATAGCCATCCTGTACCAGTTTTAGCTAAAAGACCTACTGAGTGTATTGATTCATAGGAACTTTTGATTCTCACCTCCCCTAAGCTCAGCAACAAGTCTGTGTTTAATGTGATTTCAGTCTTTAATCTGTTATCATCTTTATTTGTGGCACTTAAAAGTAAATAACAGCATCCGAAATAAATAACTATGGTTGTTTTTTACATCATCCTAGTCGTGATACTGAAATCTGTTCTCACAGAATATAATGTGCTTTTTATGTAGGTTAACTTATTTATTAAGTTACTGTCTGGATTTTGCCTGAACTGAACCAGAATTAAGATGTCTTCTGAACCATCCCTACTATGGGTTTTGGTCAAACTGATCAGCCATGGCTGTTATAAAGAAAAGATCCCTGAGCATGATTCTTTCTAATAGTGCTGTCATATTACCAGAGCATGGCTAACCCAATGCAACAGAAAGAATAGTTCTATAAATGTATCTGTTTGGTCTAAGTTTGATGCTAGTTGGCTTTATATCGTCTTAGAGAACATCTGATTAAGTCAGTAATTCCCAGGCATGTATCAGTCAATAAAGAATCTAGGATTTTTGTTAGGCACTTTGTATCATAAATTTCATGTATTGCCCATGGTTCAATAACTTATTAATTGCTGAACTTTTTTGGTTTTTTTACAGCAAAAAAAAAGGTTGTCATGTATATATTGGATTTCATGGTATTGATTTTCTTTTCTTTATCCCTGCATCTAAGTTAGTATTCATTTAACCAAGGATTTTGTAAGATGAGTAACATTTTCATCATCACTGTATTAAAGAGTTGCATTTACGTATTTAGTCTTGCTGGTTAGATGAGGCTGGCTGATTGAGAAGCTCAAGGGCAGAAGTATTTTCACTTATCCAGACAGAGAAGGTCTCCAAGTAAGAGATTAGATGTTATTCAACAATACTCTGCATTTGTTTTTAATCTATATTTATTTCCTATTTGAAGAAGCATAGAAATAAATTTATTATAGGGTCTTCTTATCCAGTTACTTCAAGAAGGAAGAAAACATGATAATGTAAAGCCAGACTGGCTTTATCTGATATTAATAACTAGAACAAGAGTCAGCAGATTGCAGCCTGCAGTCCTGCTACCTGGTTTTATAAATAAAGTTTTATTGGAACACAGCCACACTCATTCTTTTACATATTGTCTATGGTTGTTTTCGAGCTAAAACAGCAGAGTAGAGTAGTTGCAACAGAGACAATATGGCCCGTGAAGCCTAAAATATTTACTCTGGCCCTTTAAGAAGAGTTTGGGGATCCCTGAAATAGTCTCCATTAAATAGATTTCTAAAAATGTATCTCTAAACCTATAACAAGTTATAACTATGATGAATGATACATGAAAAGGTTTTGCAACATCTGAGATATACCTTCAAAATCAAAACAGAAAATCTCAAGTTAATTTCTATATAATTTGAATGAAAAGTATGTTTTACTGTTTTCAGGTGTGTGAAAATTTGGCACGGCTTCCTTCCTGTAGGATATTTTCTAATATTCAGATATGACTTAACAAGGATCCCCCGTTAAGTAATCTCATGAGATTTACTTTATTGTAAGTAGGTTCAAGATTTATTTAGAAACTTTCACAGGAATGTCTATATACTTTATTACTACCCATAGCTGCCAGTTATTTTAACCCTTTGGTGAACCCATTGCTTTATATCTATAATCATAGTTCATGCCCACCACAGCCCTGTAAGGTACAGTATTGTCAACCCTAAGTGCCCACAACCAGTAATGGCAGAGTTAGAATCTGAACTCTTGTCTCCCTGGCTTCAGAGCCCACTGCCTTTCTGTTCCTCCACATTATCTTCAAAGGAAGGGCAGGATCCTTGGGCTACTTCCCTCCACAGTTGGTTGCTGATGCCCGAGAGTACAATTTACACTGTTCCTGGAAATACTTCTTGTGTGCAACTTTCAGAGATAGTCTGCTGGACTGAGCCAAGTGAGTCATGGGTCTGAAGTAGTCTGGGAATTCTTCTGTCATTCTTATGTAGAACAAATGGAAGGTATTATTGTTTCTTTTTAAAGAGATACACTTAACCAATTCAGAATCCAAAGCTAAAAAATATTTTCTGTCTCCTGGACAGATATTCTTCCTTTTCTCAGTTCACAAAAACTGTGTAATTTATATTTCCCTTTTTGCCCTGGCTGCCAGGATGATCAGACCTAAGTTTTTATCTCAGTTGCAGTAAATCACTGGCTTAGACTAAGTCTTCTGCTAGAATCATCACTTTCATTTCATCACCTTTATTACTTAATTCTTGTCCCTTAGGTTTGTGACGCTATCATTCTTTTTTGGAAATAGGCAGAGCATAATTAATGAATAAAAGAGGTGTAATAATGAGTTGAACCTACAATAAGGAAGAAAATAAGTACTTATTATATTGCTTATAGATTACTTTTTCACCCACAGATCGATCTTCAGACATTCCTCACTCTCACAGATCAGGATCTGAAGGAGCTGGGAATTACGACTTTTGGTGCCAGGAGGAAAATGCTGCTTGCAATCTCAGGTGAATATAAATGCTCACACTCATATTTTGATATCTGAATAGCCTCTGCTAGTGGTCTCAGCCAGTGGGGCTGGTTCTGCCCCTCAACCACTTGTTTACCACCCTGGCACCTCGGTGGTTGTGGTTTCAGAGTGTTTTCCTGCTAACAGTGTGACAAATGCTGAGAATATCCCCACTCCTTCATCAAGGCGTTGCCTGAAAACCTGCCTGACAATGTCATGCCTTAAAACAGATCTCTTCAGAAGGATCTAACCAAAATTGCCCTTTGCAGAACATGAGAATGGGGGAGCAGATTCTCCTTTTCGAGGTTGTATTGAGCAATAATCATTGGGTTAGTGAATAATTATTCTGGATTGGCTGTCCTGTTTCAAATGCATGTGTCCTTGTACACCAGCTGAGATCATTGCACCAGAGAAAAAGAGAATGCTCCTTGACATAGCTGGAACCTGGCAGTGTTACTTGTCTTGATGCTTTTTCCTTTTCCCCAAAGTTTTAATAGAATTTGTGAGTCATAGAAGGGTGTAGTATCCTGAGGGTAGTCAGAATGAAGGAAAATAATGTTGTCTGTCTCCTAGGCCACCTTCCTTTTTGTGCATCTGTTGCATATTCAATGTATTAGAAAATGCCCTGTACACATTTACCGGGTACCTCCCATTTAAAACGAATTGAGCTAGATGATGAGTTGGAGTTGGCAAATACATGACAACATACCTCAAAAAGATGTTTAGAGAAATATAAGGAAGAAATTTGGGGGCAAAAAAATGAGGTTACTTTTGAAGACTTTCTGATAAAGTTCATGAATGTCAATTTTATATGTGTGCCAGTCTCTCAAGGAGAGACACCAAGGGCAGAAGCCAAGTGTCAGGTGCAGTGAGAAAAGGGCTTTGCTTTTTCCAAACACTGAATTTGCGGGCTCTGCCTTTATGAGGCCAGCAGTGGTATCCAGCTGGTACAAGTCCTTTCCAAACAGCATTCACTAGTCAGATCAGCAAAGAAAATTAAAAACCTCAGTGGTTTTCCATTTTATTTTAGCAGCAGATGGCATCCCCCACCCACCTCCCCACAGGAAGTCTTATATATGGACCTAATATCTGAAGCAGATAGAAGCATAGCAGCTTTGAAATAGGGGTGGAAATTCAGCCCTTGGGCAGCCCGTTAGGCTCCTCCGTGGCAAGAGTTCTGCACACATTAGTTTGAGAAGTCTTCCTCCACCCTGTGGACCCAAGTGGCTGCATTAATGGAGCTCCACAGGGCAGATGCTTTTTCTTGTTTGCTCTAAGATGAGTTTGGTGTAGTGGACAGTACACTGTGTTCAGATGAGGAGATCTGGGCTTTGCCTCTGCCAAGTCATGAGTCTTTGGTTGAGTTTCGAAACCTCTTTTGGTTTTGGTTTTGTAACCATGAAAGTGGATTGGAATAGATGATCAGGTAAGATCACCTCTGTTTTTAAGATCTGTCCTTCCATGAGCTGTATCGTCAGCTGTCGTGAAAATAACTACAGTTTTAACACTATATATTATTAGCAGGGAACTCCCTTGTTCATCCTTTTTTTTACTATCTGTGGCAATAGGATAGTTTTCAACTTGTTTACCCTAAAGCTCAGCCTCAGAGGGCTATTCCTCAACCCAAATTAACTTCATATTTGTTCACATTCTTTTATTAATTTGAAAATGAAATTAATATACTACTTGAAATTTGATTAACTCCCATAATCACCACGCCTGTACTGTTAAAACCTGTGGGCCTACCAGAGAAGTGTGTGTTCCAGAACTCCGTAATCTTTCACTAGAGATTCTTGGAATGTCAGTGACAATATAATAATGAAAATTAAGTTCTTTCTTTGTGCATCAATCCAATTCCAAACTCTGTAAAGCTTCCAGCAAGAGGCAAATCTCTCTACATACTTTTGTAGGTTCCAGATGGATCGTCAGTACCTTTACTCTGGGATACGTTTGTGATGTATTCCAGGTGGGTTTTGGGGAGTAGGGCGGGAAACAGGAGGGGTTTTGAATCCTCTTTTTAAAAAATGTTTTCTCCTCATCATCTTCAATGTGGTTCTGTTGAGGTTATAACTACTTCTATGGACTCCTCTCTCAGTGGGGCTCACAGGTTCTCTTGCTTTTAAAGGGAATTAGAGATTTTGAATAAGATGCTTATGAATGCTCTGCACAGCAGGAAATATTTGATCATTTTAAGGATGATTTTGCCTTACTTTGTCGAGTGCATTTGTTTGAACCTGGTAAATCATTTTCTCTGCAAGTAGTAAGTTTTTATTGAGAAACCGTTTATCAAAAAGCTTCTTTTTCCAAAGACATCCATTTATGGTCTCAGAATATTCCATTTCCAGATAGATGCGGGGTATCGGGGCAACCTTGACTCACGTTTGTCTTGTGGTTACATAGTTTGGTGAGATACAGAGTTTGCTCAAAATTCCATTTAAAAATTTTGTAGATTTTTAACTTGTAATCAGAGTTGTTCTTGCAGGTTTTGCTTTGCTTTTAATCTTGGGCCAGAAGACATTGATTTTAATGTTATAGGAGATGAGATTTATCTCTAATAGAGACGGATCAGAGAAAAAAATTTGATCTCTTTTTTCAAATCCACAATTTTTTGAAATTTCATGGATTTCTCTCCGAGTATTTTAGTGATTGGTTAACTGATTGTACAGGGACTAAGTGAAAGGAAGTTTAGCACCCTGTTGACAGGCTTCCCGCCACAGCCTCAGGTAGATCTAACATTTCCCGACCTATTCTTTTAGTTTGTGACTCTGTTCAGATCCGCAACAAGATCCTGAGAGCTGCCAGGATTGTGTGAACCTTGGAATTTCAAAGAAAAAGGTTGGTATTTTCCCAAACTACCCCTTAGGCTTACTGACAAAATCAGAGGAGAGAGTTTGCTTTTCAATTTAAAAAACAACAGCAGCAACAACAACAAAAAAACTAAAGTCTTTTCAGTAGGACTTGATCCTTGATAATCTCCCCAAAAGATTTCTCTGTGCTTCACATTTGGAAATATATAAATATATGTACTCTTAGAAATTGCTTCTTTAGGGAGTGGCTGAATTTCTTCATGATCATTTATTCTCTCAAAAATCTAGTTGATGTGACTTTTCAGAATAAAGTTTTCAATGGCTATTAAATTTTGTCTTCAGTGGCCGAATTGTTTTCATGTGCTCAACTGAACATGTTGTGTGTTCTAGGGGAGAATGGTGTTTGGCCTCATTCATTCCTTGTCCTTCTCTATAGTATGGAAATGTCCTCCTGATTCATGGGTTATTCCCCTAAGAGAAGATGGAGGCCAAAGAAGGTCTCCTAACTTGAAGGCGATGAAACTTTCCCAGGCTGCGTTTTAGGGGATTCATTTATTCTTAACTCTCCTACAAGTTAGCCTTTGAATATATCCAATTCTGTCTCGATTTCTGAATTTCTGTTTGATTTTTAAACAAGATACATGTATTCAACTTTTAATAGGAATGTCATTGCTACTACGTTTCTGCAGGAACTTGAAACACTAGCCATCTATATGCATGCCTGCATGTGTCTTTGCTTGTAAAAATATCTTCCTTGCTTCTTCAGAGCTTTTAAGCTATGTTTTCCTATTTAAAAAATTTTGTATACTAAAATACTGAAGTAAAGCTCTGTTATCTGGCATACCTGACACTACCAACTTCTCAAATTTGTATTCCCGATGGCTTGGTTGGCCTTCTCTGCCGATGGGTGATCACTAGCCTAGAGTGCAGGTTACAGACCTTTGCATCAGGGAGGCCAGGTTTCAGCTTTGTCACTTAACCGTGTGTAGGCGAGTTACTTTATCTATTTTCTGTGTGTGTGTGTGTGAGGAAGACCAGCCCTCAGCTAACGTCCGATGCCAATCCTCCTCTTTTTTCTGAGGAAGATTGGCCCTGAGCTAACATCTGCGCCCATCTTCCTCTACTTTATATGGGACGCCCCCACAGCATGGCTTGTCAAGCGGTGCATCGGTGCGCGCCCCAGATCTGAACCTGCGAACCCTGGGCCACTGCAGCAGAGCAAGCACGCTTAACCGCTGCGCCACCGGGCCGGCCCCTACTTTATCTATTTTTAAAATGCAGTTTTTTAATCTATAAAGTGGAGAATGGTAATATTATCTACCCCTTAAGGGGGACTTAACTAGGACACAAGGAATGTAAAGTGCTTGTCGTGTAATAGGGGAGAAGAAAAATAACAGTGATTTGTTAGAGCCTGAGACCTCAGTGTGGACGAGAGATGCCTCCACTCTCGTGTCGCCCCCATGGGGCAGACATTTACATTCTGGAAGGCAGTGGGGTGAAATGTTAGGGCTGTTGGTCCATCTTCCAGGACTCGGGAGACAGGAGCACGTCTGGCTAGGTGGCCGTCCTTGGTCACTGTGACCCGCTGCAGCCTGCCTAAGTCTGTGTCCTCATCCTCAGCAGCGCTGTAGCGGGCAACAGCTGGCTGACTTCAGAATTCAAAAGGGGGTTGCATGTGTATGTGGTTGAAAAAGTACTGAGGACTATGCAAATATAAGGCGCTGAATCACTTGTTCCCCACCCCCCAAAAAAGACAACAACTGTAAGCACATCAACTATATAATCCCTCTATTTGAAATTGAATAAATTTGAAGATATTTGCATTTGGTGGCTATCAGAAACCCTTCATTTCCAGAGCCTGACAATTCTGTTTACTTGTATGAATTCATTAGCAAGAATTACATCGTTGATGTGAGGATTTGTGTATGTGGAAGGGGGAATGGGGGGTTGCCCTCACAAACAAGGTAGGCTGCTTCAATTAATTTTTCACCTTTCTGGTTAATTTTTAGTTGGCAAAAGACAGTGCTTTCTAAATACTCTGGTTTCTTTAAAATTAAAATAGAGCATCTAGTTTTTCCCTGAAAATTTGGATTCAAGTATTAGTTGTTTTTCAATTGTATTAATTTCCTAAACTGTTGCTATTTTTACAAAATTGATTTTTTATTCAAAGAAATCTCCCGCTGATACGCTTCTTTACATAACTCTTTCTGGCTCAAGGAGCATAGGCATCATGAGTCCGTGGAGCCGTGGGGCTGTGACTGGACACTTCAGCGTCCTCCTCCAGTGTTCTCGTTTTCAGATGGGGGGCTCTTTTCTTATATGTCTAACTTTAATAATTTAATGATTGCTGTATTTAACATGTATGAGTTCAATAGCTGTAATAATTTTCTGTGTCATTGGTAATATATCCTCTCAGATGCCTTTCACCAGATGTCTTTCACCAGTGTTGATGGTGGCCCCCTCCCTTTGCCTCTGAAATGACATTTGGGATAGGTCAAACTGTTTAATTTGTGTATCCAGAGTTTAGAGGGTTCTGAGAAGAACATATCCCCCAGATAGTTTACAAACTGCAGTAAAAACTGTATGCTGTTCTTGGTTCTCTCGGCTACCAACATGCTACCTTTAATATCAGACTTTCTAATATTTCAGAAATGTCTTGACCACCAACTAAAGGTTTTCCTTTTGAAAAACTACCAGACTTGACTTCCCCCCAAAAACCTACCAAGCCATCATTTTCTGAGCTCTCTTGCCATGTCCTGTAGATTATAGAACTCCATTGAGCTCCTAACAAGTCTCTCTTTCTCTTTCTAGAACTAAATAAAAACCGAAGAAAGCTTTTTGAACCACCAAATGCACGCACCTCTTTCCTGGAAGGCGGAGCGAGTGGAAGGCTGCCCCGTCAGTATCACTCAGACATTGCTAGTGTCAGTGGCCGCTGGTAGCAGTCCCTTCCAGGCACATGCCCACCAATGCTGTCAAGCTGGACACACAGGAGATCTGTGAACAGCCTTCACTGCACACCGTCCTCAGCACTCTGGGTGTTTGGTATTAGGACCAAAGCATCTTATTCGCACCTGAACTTTGTGCCAAAAAGGAAGAAAAGAGAGAAGATGTTCTTATGTCATCATACAGAATGCCACATGCAGATTACTTTTTGTTTTTTAATTGGACAGAATTTGCAATATGAGGATAGGGCTTTATTTCCTGTTTTTATTTACCTATGTAACATATGCACTGATTTTTTACTTAAAATGAAGGATGAATTGACATCTGAGATGCCAGAAAACACAGAAGTTATTTTGTTTGCTTGTTTTGTTTTGGTATTTGGGGATTTTGAAAAAATAATCAAAGTAGAATTTTCTGGTACTGCTTTAAAATAATTATTGAGGTCTTTCAGCACTTTACACTTTCTAATTTCTTGTCCTGTGGAAATTATCTCTCTTTCTTTCGTTTTCGTGTCACCTGATGTAGTGGTACAAATCAGATTTAGTCACATTTTCCTGACTTTTAAATTTTTATTTGAAATGGTACTGGATGATTAGTTTTTGTGCAGAATATTCTGTGACTTTGGGAAATGTAAGTGACTTCACTTGGTTCAGGACCAGTTCTGTTCATTTATGTCAGCATCCTAGAAACACTTAGTAATGAACCTAGTTCACTGTAACAGGTGCAAAGAAAGACCAAATGGACTTGGCAATATTAACCCTTTGCAGTCATCATATTTAGCTGCTGCCTATATTGCTAAAATGATTTTATGGTTGTCTGAAGGCAAAGGGCTATTTTTAGTATACTGCCACTAAAGGACACTTATTTATATCAAACTTTTATTTTTAGATATTAAGTACATACCTGATTAGATTGACATCTACTCGAGATTTATGGTAGAGAATGGACGGCATTTAATAACTGGAGCCCTCGATTGTCACTTTATTTAAAAAGACAAATAATCATCTGACAAGACAGCACTGTTGCCATTAGGAGGAGAAGTAGATTACTGTGCTTATCGTGTACACATTAGCTGTGCTCCATATGGTCACAGGACTTTCCTAAAACCATATCTGTCCGTTTGAAGTAGACTTGTGTTTGTTGAGAATGGAAAGGCTTTATTTAAGTCTCCAAGGTGACAGTTTATAAAAGCTGGGTTCTGAAGGAGAAAAAAAAAAGAGACTATTTTCTAAGTGACTAACTAGACTTGTTGTTACAACCTTATACTGTGAAAGTCCAAGAAACCAGGCAACATTGTTTCATAGGTCTTTTCAGACATCTTATTCTGGATTTATGAAGGGTTTTCAATCCATGAAGAAAATCACTAAGTGCCTCTCTTTCTTCAAAGCAATATTATTTCCAAGTGTATTAATTTGTTGGAAAACTTTCCCATAGGAAATGTTGTGAATTACCTGTACTGTAATGACTTATTTATGTTCAGTATTCAAGACTTTCTACGTGGACATAAACCACTGTAGCGTGCTCTCAGCAAAAGGCATTAGATAAGCATACATAATAGTTGGGGACTTTCATACAAATGCTGGATCAGAAATACTTGCCTGACCTTTATCCATGGCTAAGTCTTAACCATCAAAATAAGAACAAGAATTGAAGAGAAATTTTGCACACAGAAATATTTTCACTAAAAAATAGTATTGGTTACCTTGAAGGCATAGTTAATATGGTCCTGTCATAAAATTATCACTTATAATGGCACTAAGGGGATTCCCCTTTCTAAACTAAACCAAACCATATCTGCTTAAGGATATAGAACTAAACTGCTCTGGTTGCAAGTACAGTGGAATCATCCTGCGCACGTCACACGTACACAGATTGTTATGTGGAGCTCCCCACCTTATGTGGCTGTATGAACGCACCGTGCCACACATTCAGCACAGGGTAGGAATTCCAGAGTTGGTTCCTGTGCAACAACTTAGTGCTCTAAATTTTATCATTTCTTCAATAAGACCTTCTCAAATAAAATATAATCATTTGGAGCTCTTCTCCCAGCTCCCTACCATGCATTTGCAACAGGAGGAAGATGGAATGAATTTGCAGTATTAAGTTGATATAGGTTTTATGAACAGTGCTTTGATATTATGCCAAAGGGAAACTATCCCAATTAAACTAGATTAAATAGGTGGCTAAAAAATAAATAAGAACACTGGAAATTACTTTTCTCACTTTCTCTTGATGCAATGAAGGGAATATGACACTACAGTATATGGTGTTGTCAGTGTTATATGATGCACAAAATATTTGGATTGTTTGAATAAATGTTAGTTTTTAATCAATCTGTGCCTTAATAGTGACCGGTTATCTGTAAATATAGAACAGATACAGATTGTATTTTTGTGTGGGTTTTTGTCCTTTTAGTGATTTTTTTTAAAATGAGAGATGGAATTAAACATTGAAAATGGGAATTTTTTCTAAACTAATCAATTGTTATATAAAAAATAAATTTATATAACCCCTTTGTATTGCCCTTGCTAGATGAAATGAGTCTTTTTAAAAAAAAAAAAAAAAAAACTTTACACATAAACTCTATGCCTGTCTTTGTTTTCTAAGAAGTGTTTTTTCTTTTCTTTTTTTTTTTTTTTTGCTATTTTCAGCAGAATTGAGAGACGTTTCGGCAGTAGAATTGAATATGCACTCTCTGAGCTGTTGTTTTACATTAACAGTCCTCTTTCTCAACCAGAAGCTAAGGCACTTAGCTAAGGCACTTTATTTTAGCCAGTGAATCCAGAACTAGTAATCAATCATTGTTTCTGTGGCCACCCGTAGGTACATAGAAAAAAAGTAAGGTTACAGAACAGGTTTTATTCTTGTTTGTTCTTTCTTTTATAAAGATTCAAGTGTATGACCACTTTGACAGCCTCATACATCAGCAAAGCGTTCTTACTGAAGTGATGTTGGGCTTTTTGAGCCAGTGTCCCATTCCAGAGACCAGTCGTTGTGCTCTCACACTGACTGCCCCTCGTGCCTTGCCCTGAGATTCTGTCCGAACTCATTCTCAAATGGACTTGATGCCATAATACTAATCCTGAGATTTGTCTAAATTTCAAACCCTAACCCTCTCTTCATCATGCTCCCAGAAATATCTCCACTTGAATTACCCATGCCAGTGATTCTTAAAAATGGTTTCTAGCACAAGAGTTCTTTTGATAATTGAAATCTTACCTGTGAATGCAATATTAAATTTCTCATCCATTTACTCGCTCATTCATTATATAAATACTTAATGAGTACTAAGTAAGTGCTGGGCCCTGTTCTGGGCACAGCAGTGAATGAAACATAAACCTTTCCCCTCACTAAGCATACATTAGAACTGGAGAAAGGTGGAGCTGATGAAGAGGGATTGGAGGATGGAATATCCCCACCCTTCAAACACAGGCCTCCCTGCGTTTACAGCACTCCAAGGAAACTCTTGAGTGCTGTCTAAAAACCCGTTTTTGACAAAACTGTTGAAAGTACTCATCTCACAGAAATAGGCCTGTGCTTCCAAATGCAAAATAGTGTCACTTGCCCTCGCTCCTTTCTTCTAAGTTTCATCATGTTCTCAAAAGGAGTGTGTAGCGAAAAGGGTTCTGACCCACAGCTTTCTAGTTACCCTATATGACCCATTACGTCTTAGATTTGACTCCAAGTGACTTTGCAATATTTATAAATCAAGTCTACCTTGAAAGAACACGTGAATTTGCTACCACTGAAGATCCTCCAAGAATGCAGTAATAGAGTGATGTCAGCAAGATGGTGACATAGGGCATTCCTGACTCCACTCCCCCTCATGAGAACAACAAACTACTAACAACTATTCATGGAAAAGACACCACTGAGGGAACCCCAGAACACGAGAGTGAGACTGATGCACCCTGTTGTACAACAGAGACCAACACAGACTGCATTGGAAGGGTAAGAGGAACTGCTACACGCTGACCGCATTGCCCTCCCCCAGGCCAGTGCAGCACCACTCTCAGAGGTCTCTCCTAAGCCTGTGGTTCCTCCAGTGGGAAAAGAGAGCCCAGGGGAAACATCCAGGCCCACCAGCACTGTGGGTCACTTTGTGGGGACCACTACTCTGGATTCACCCCACAGGGATCTCACGGAAATCTCTGGGGCTCAACCACTGGGAATCTGATTGTGACAGAGAAGTGGGGAGGGGCTTCCAATAACCAGCACTCAAATCTGGGCAGACCCAGTTCATACTTGCAGAGCTCACGTAGTAGTCTCAACTGAGGGCTTTGCTCATCTGCAGAACCAAGTTGGTGGCACAGTCTTACTAGGAACTCGGCAGGATGCAGGTCTGCCTGATTCGGATCCTCAAATGAGGAGTTCGGCCAGCCCTGGAGTCTGATCAGCCATGCCCAGGCAGAAGAGCTGAGTCATAGCCCCACCCACTGCAGATCATGGCTGCTGGCCACCCCCGACCAGAAAGACTGGGAAAATTTGGGAGTTCCCTGAAGTGGGCTCTCCCAGTCCTACCCAGGCAGGAGACCTGAGTCTTACACCCACCCCCTGTAGAACGTGGCCCCCAGTCCCATCTGACAGGAAGGGCTGGCAGAACACCTGGAAGCTGCCTTGTAACGCAGTAACACTCGAGCTGAGAGGCAGGAGGGCGGAGCTGATCACCTCCAGAGCAAAGCAAGTGGCCCTCTTTGGCCAGGGAACTTATGGCACAGGTTGGCTTGAGTCAAGACCACAAAGAGTCTTAGTGGTCTTGGAGCTGCTTCTCCCACTGTGCCTGGGCAGGTAAACAAATTCATAATCCCATTCATTGCTGAATACAGCATTCAGCCTGCCCAACTAGGAAACCTCACCAGATCACATGGGAAGCTACACAGCCCCTCCAGCAGCCCTGCTTACAGTGGCACTTGAACAGAGAGCAGAGCCCACGGCTTTCTCCATCTACAGAGCAAAACCCGTGGCCTCACCTGACCAGGATAGTTATTGCACACTCTTCCTTGCTTCAGGCCCCCAAACAATGAGGCGCTTAGGCCCTGGGTCCTGTCCTGCCACCCTGCCATGGCAGAGAAGCTAATTCATAGCTCCACCTATGGCTGACTATAGTACTCAGTCCCAACCATCTATTGAGCCTGACCTGAGAATCCAGGCAACTGCAGAGCCCATCCTACAGTCTCACTTGGGCAGAGAACCAAGCCAGAAGTGCTATCCAGCTGTTCTCAGCCAGTGGCAGCCCCCCCAACCCTGCCCTCAGAGCTCGAACAGTTGCCTTGCTCAAAAATAGACCCTAATAGCAGGCTCCACCTGCCTAAGGACGTTACCAGCAGACACGTCCAGAAACCGAAACCGAGCTGACTGACTGGTAAAGAACTGTCTCGGCCAAAGTGAACCTGCAAAGTCTGGAAGAGGAGGCCACTTACTCAAATGCACAGACAACAAAATAAAGAATCAAGGATCACAAATAATCAGGTAAATATGACACCACCAAAGGAAACTAAAAGCACTAATAATTGACCCTAGAGAAATGGAGATCTATGACCTGTCAGGCAAAGAATTCAGAATAATCCTCCTAAAGAAGTTTAGTAAGGGCCGGCCCCGTGGCTTAGCAGTTAAGTACGCGTGCTCCACTACTGGCAGCCTGGGTTCAGATCCCGGGTGTGCACTGACACACCATTTCTCCAGCCATGCTGAGGTGGTGTCCAACATACAGCAACTAGAAGGATGTGCAACTATGACATACAACTATCTACTGGGGCTTTGGGGAAAAAAAAAAAGGAGGAGGATTGGCAATAGATGTTAGCTCAGAGCCGGTCTTCCTCAGCAAAAAGAAGAGGATTAGCATGGATGTTAGCTCAGGGCTGATCTTCCTCACAAAAAAAAAAAAAAAAGTTTAGTGAAATACAAGTACACACAGACAACTAAACAAAATTAGGGAAATAATGTGCGAACAAAAGAAGTTCAACAAAGAAATAGAAACCACCAAAAAAAAAAAAAAAAGCAGAATAATACAATAACTGAACTGAAGAATTCAATAGCTTCAAAAGCAGGCGTGACCACGCAGAAGAAAGAATCAGCAACCTGGAAGATAGAGTATTTGAAACTATCCGATAAGAGGAACAAAAAGAATAAAAAAGAACAAAGCCTACAGAAATTATGGGACATAATAAAAAGAAACAATATTCACATTATGGGAATTTTAGAACAAGAAGAGAAAGCTAAAGGTACAGAAAGTATATTTAAAGCAATAATGGCTGAGATCTTCTCAAAATTGGGGAGAGAAATAGACATCCAGATCCAAAAGGCACCAAGGATTCCAAATAGGTTGAACCCAAATAAGGCTACACTGAGACACTATAATTAAATTGTCAAAGGTCAAAGCAAGGAAAGAATTTTAAAAGCAACAACAGAAAAGAGAAGTTACATAAGAGGGAGTCCCATAAGGCTACCGGCAGATTTCGCAACAGAAACTTATCAGGCCAGAACAGAATGGGATGACATATTCAAAATATTGAAAGAAAAAACTGCCAACCAAGTGTTGTCATCACCACTAGACCTGCCTTACAAGAAATCCTGAAGAAAGTTCTTTGGAAATAAAAGGATGCTAATTAACATCATAAAAACATAAGAAGGCAGTGTAAAACTCACTGGTAATGGCAAATATATAGTCAAAGTTAGATTCTATAGTATGGCAATGGTGGTGCATAATTTACTTACAACTCTAGTTTAACAGTTAAAAAGCAAATGTAGTAGAAATAAGCATAACTACAATAACCTGTTATTACACAATATAAAAGTATGTAAATTGTAACATCAATAACATAAAATGTGAAGGGGAGGAGAAGTAAAAGCGTAAAATTTAGGGATTCTATTGAAGCTGTTATCAGTTTAAAATAGGGTGTTAAAATTTTAAGATATTTCATTTAAGTCTCATGGTAACAACAGGGAAAAACCTGTAGTAATTACAGAAAAGAACATGATGAAGTCAAAAGATACTGAGACACACAACATTAAAACACAAAAAAAGAGCAAGATAAGAAACAAGGAAAAATGGCTCTACAAAACAATCAGAAAACAATTAACAAAATGGCAATAATAAGTCCTTACCTATCAATAATTACTTTAAAAATAAATGGATTAAATGCTCCAATCAAAAGACACAGAATGGCTAAATGGATAAAAAAACAAGATCCAACAATATTCTGCCTCCAAGAAACTCAGTTTAGCCTTAAAGGCACACATAGACTGAGAGAGAAGGGATGGAAAAAGATATTTCAAGCAAATGGTAACCAGAAAAAATAAAGCAGTGATAGCTATACTTATATCCAAGAAAAAAGATTTTAAACTAAAAATGGTAGAGAGAGACAAAGAAGGTCCTTATATAATAATAAAGGGGTTAATGCATCAAGAAGATACCACAATTGTAAATATTTATGTGCTCAACAATGGAGCACCTAAATACATAAATGTTCCACCAAAAAACTCAGATCTAATCAACAAATTTAGTAAAGTTGTAGGATACAAAATTAACATACAAAAATCAATAGCATTTCTATACAGTAACAATGAATTATCTGAAAAAGAAGTAAAGAAAATCATCCCATTTACAACAGCATCAAAAACAGGAAAAAAACTTAGGAATAAACTTAACCAAGAAGGTGAAAGACCTCTACTCTGAAAACTACAAGGCACAGATGAAAAAAAATCAAAGACAACACAAATAAATGGAAAGATATCCTGTGTTCATGGATTAGAATAATTAATATTGTTAAAATGTCAATAGCACCAAAAGATTATAGATTCAACGCAATCCCTATCAAGATTCCAATGGCATTTTTTACATACGTAGAAAAAGCAATCCTCAAATTATATGGAACCACAAGAGACACTGAATAGCCAAAGCCGTCCTGAGAAAGAAAGCAAAGAGGAGGCATCACACTTCCTGATCTCAAGCTACACTGGGAAGCGATAGTCATCGAAACAGCATGGTCCTGGGTAAAGCAGACAAACAGAAACAGAATTGAGAGCCCAGCAATAAACCTCAGCATATATGGTCAAACTAATATTTGACAAGGTTGCCAAGAATACTCAATGGAGAAAAGACAGTCTCTTCAATAAACGGTGCTGGGAAAATTGGATATTCATAGGTAAAAGAATGAAACTTGACCCCCAGCTTACACCGCTCACAAAAATTAACTCAAAATGGATTAGACACTTAAATGTAAGACCTGAAACCATGAAACTCCTAGAAGAAAACATAGGAAAAAAGCTCCTTGACATTGGTCTCAGCATATGATTTTTTGGATACGACACCTATAGCACAAGCATCAAAATAAAAAGTAATCAAACTATATCAATCTAAAAGGTTCTACACAGCAAAAGAAACAATCAACAAAGTGAAAAGACAACTTACAGAATGGGAAAAATATTTGCAAAACATATACCTAGATAAGGGGTTTATGTCCAAAATATATGAAGAACTCATACAACTCAATAGCAAAATACAAATAATCCAATTAAAATAGGGCCATGAGGGCTGGTCCGGTGGCGCAAGTGGTTAAGTGCGCGTGCTCCACTGTGGGAGCCCGGGGCACATAGGTTTGGATCCCAGGCACGCACCGACGCACCACTTGTCAAGCCATGCTGTGGCGGTGTCCCATATAAAGTAGAGGAAGATGGGCATGGAAGTTAGCCCAGGTCCAGTCTTCCTCAGCAAAAAAAAAAAAAAGAGGAGGATTGGCAGATGTTAGCTCAGGGCCAATCTTCCTCACCAAAAAATAAAATAAAATAGGGCAAAAGACTTGAATAAACATTTTTCCAAAGAAGATATATGAATGGCCAACAGGTACATGAAAAGATGCTCAAACATCACTAGCTGTTAGGGAAATGCAAATCAAAACCACAATGAGCTATTACCTCAGGCCTGTTAGAATGGCCATCATGAAAAAGACAAGAGATGACAAATCCTGGTGAGAACATGGAGAAAAGGGAACCCTCGTGCAGTGTTAGTGGGATTGTAAACTAGTACAGCCACTGTGGAAAACAGTATGGTGGATCCCCCCAAAAATTAAAAATAGAATACCATATGATCTAGCAATTCTACTTCTGGGATTATATCCAAAGGAAACAAAAACATTACCTTGAAAAGATATCTGCACCCCCATGTTCATAGCAGCATTATCTACAATAGTCAGGACATTGAAACAACCTAAGTATTCATTGATGAATGAATGGATAAAGAAGATGATGTGGTATGTATATGTATGTGTGTGTGTGTGTGTGTGTGTGTGTGTGTGTGTGTGTGCATATATATACACACACACAATGGACTATTATTCAGCCTAAAAAACGAGGAAATCCTGCAATTTGCAACAGCATAGATGGACATTGAGGGCATTATGTTAAGTGAAATAAGTCAGACAGAGAAAGACAAATACTGTGTGATCTCACTTATATGTGGAATCTAATTTAAAAAAATCTCACAGAAAAAGAGATCAGATTTGTGGATTGAAGGAAGATGGTTAAAAGGTACAAACTTGCAGTTATAAGATAAATAAGTACTAGGGATGTAATAAAACGTGATGACTATAGTTAACACTACTGTATAATACATATGAAAGTTGTTAAGAGAGTAAATCCTGAGTTCTCTTCATAAGGAAAAAAATTTTTTTTTGCTTTTTCTTTTTATTGAATCTATATGAAATGATGCATGCTGACCAAACTTATTGAGGTAATCATTTCACAATATATGTAAGTTAAACCATTATGCTGTACATCTTAAACTTATACAATGATATATGTCAATTATATCTCAATAAAACTGGAAAAAAAGAGAATGCAGTAATACTTGGAAGTTCATTCCCAAAGTAGACCTCCCAAAAGACGCTGGACAATGGAATAAACGGAGTCTCCTTGGATGACTGTTTCCAAGGGAATTTCACTCTCTTGGCTATGTAAATCTTGGTATATATTACTGAATTAGCTTAGGACTTGTCTTGAGTACTTATTAATTACATGTATTCAAATATGTTAAAGTGCATTTAACCTAATTTTGGTAATAAACTGATGTTTATTCAATACTATATAATTCCAGTCATCATCAGAGGCCACAATTCCGTTTTTGCCTACAGTCCTGCTCTAGGTAAGTCAGCTTCCTTTCCTCACCTCAAACAGTCATTCAGATAACTTTGAGGTAATCTGGCTGAGAGGTGAAGAGGTTGGAATTTGTAGTTTCACAAACATGCATTTAGATCCTGTCTTTAGATCTCAGGAGAATTCCTCTATGCCCCAGAGTCCTCGTTTGTAAAATGGAAATAATACCCACCTCCTAGAATGGTTGAAAGGGTAAAGAGTGGCCCTGTGTAAATCATCCCACATAGCACACGGCACCTAGTGAGCAGTGAATCAACAGCAGCTACTATTATTACTAACTGGGCATTCCGTTGCCCATCGGGGATCTTCACTCTGTTCATCTGTTTTCTGCATCAGCAGGGAAAGCCCATTTCGTGGGCCAGAACATTAGTCATGAGAACTGTAAACTCCAGTCTCAGGGACCTGCCTCCAGACTGATAACGCAGAAGTCAGAACACTTACCTGAAGGTGAACGTCGAGGGCCTCACATTTTGCACAGAAACCTGTACTGTATTTAATTGCATTCTACTTTGATTCTTTAAAATCTCTGACTTGCCAGAGTACTGATAACCGAGCTCTCCATGTCTGTGGAGTGTTAGTAGCTAATTCTAATTGTCATATACTTTGTGCTTAATTGTCATGTTCCCAGAGCATTCTCATTACTTCCAGATGGCATTTTCCCCCCCAAGGTCACCTCAATCCTACCCCCTGGTTTTGCCCAATTTCTCCCACTCTCATTCCTTTGGGCCCGCCACCACCCTGAGATTTAATACCAGTTTCCTTTGTGTGTGTATAATGAGCGTTTCTTTTGCAAGGAGCCATTTGCCTACCTTTGTGCTAAGTTTAGTTGTTTTCCACTTTAAGAAGTGAACTGTTAGATAATATTTGACCATTCCTACAGATGTGGCCAGGACACTTCAAAAACACTTCATCAAGGGATTTCACATTTTTGTTGCTTTTTAAACTACTTTGACTCATTCTGAAAGGAGGCAAATAGAGCTTGAAGTTCCCTTTCTCAAGGGTTAGACTATGAAAGTGTTTTGGAACAGATTTTGGGAATTGGATTCTGAATCTGACTTTGGAGGCAGAATTTCAGTGTGGGAACCAGAACCTTTAGGAAAAAATTACAGTAACTGAAATGTTTCAACTTCATAATAGAATGTTTGGATGAGTTACAAGAGGAAAAAGAGAGTAGCTCAATAATTTGGTGTGTGTGGCCTTTTTTTTTTTTCCGAGGCCAGAGAAAACAAATGACTCTGAACTCACTGTGTTCAGTGCTTCTTAATCCCTAATAAAGAGGTTGTGGGAATTAGACATTAAAGGATTTAAGCAAAACATCTAGAAAACAATTTATGTTCAAACAAATTTTCACTGAAGCACAACTGACTGTTTGTCCAAATTGCTGATGCAATTTGATACAAAGTGACTATGGATAAAGCTTTCCAGCTTTTTAAGTTTGGTGATGTGGGTGGGTGACACTTCCTTTCTTTATCCCCCTCCTTGCCAGAATCTTAAATTGACATTAATAAGAGCCACATGAAGTTGGTCTACATAATTCTTCCTACAAGTCTCCACAATGAAAAGGTATGCTACCTTCTGTTTCACAAATCTGAGTTAAACTCCTAAATGAGGAGGAGAAATCCCATCCTATTACTTTCTTGATATATTCAAAAGCTTTTAAAAACACTTAAAACTACCTTAAATATTTCCATCAGAAAAATGTGAGGAAAGGGTGGCTTTAAGGAAAGTTACAGCTTTACTTGTCATATAATGAATTTTAAATTAGGCACCGCAATATAATGAAGATGTCTTGAAAGGACTGACTTGTTAAAAAATGTAAGCGCGCATAGACTTGAGTTAGAAAAGAGATTTACAGGAATGATAAGAATAATACTTATCTCCCTTGTATCTTTAGGAGCCTCATATAAATGCAAACTTTTTGAAATATCCGTCTGTTAGGAAGTGGAAATATGAAAAATGGATTCATTATTTTCTGGTCACACTACATTCAAGGCAGTGATAAGTTAAGAAAGAGAAGCCAGTTAGAGATTTAAATAATTTCATAGCAAAACTTTAGGTGCATAATTTTATGCACCTTTTCATATGGTATATCTCTACAAAGTATTCTGTTTTTCTGCCAGTTTGTTAAAAACAATTAAATCTAGGTGACGCAAATATGGATGTTATGCCAGTGCTTCTCAATCCGTATGTGATGAAAAGCAGTTTTTTTCAATTCATTTGAAAAAATAAATTCATTTGACTAATATGTTGTAAAATATAGTAAAAATGTTGTGGCAGTATAAACTGTTATAGTTTCTAAACACTTACTCACTTCCTGTGCTAACTGCAGACCAGGAACAAAGAGTTGTCGAATTCACACCTGTCCACAGACCACTCTTAGAGGAATACTCAATTATAAATTTTTCATCATAGAAAGCTTAAAAATATGTTTAAAAAGATATATATGGAATTATAGAGTGTCATTCGCATGTTTTATCAGCTGCATCAGTCTAGAAAGAACTTGGATGTGATTTCAAGTGTCTTGAAGATGTAGTAAGTTGTATAAATCTCCTGGAGAAATATCGAAATGTGCCTCCCATGTGTGCTCAATGTAAATGTGCTTTTCTTTTGATTTCTATTCTTTTGCCAGCCCTGTGGCTACTACTGCTGCTTCCCATTTGTTTAATGTATCAAATTCTCCCTCTACTGGTTTCTCTGCCTCACGCTGTCCCATTTATTTATGCTTTCCCACAATTAAGGGGAAATAACATTTTCAGTTGCTTGGAGGAGAGTTTATTTTGTGTGGCAGTACCTCTAGGATCTGGCAGGCTCTAGAAGTGGAAAATATTTCCTTTGATGTTCTCAAGATGGTGGTTTGTAGGGTTCCAAAGCAGAGGCCGGCAAGGCACACATGTAATATTACAGCATTTTGGAGGCGGGCCTGTTGCCATTTTCACCCTTGCAAGGCTAATCCAGGCCACTTTGTTTGGAGCCATTCGTTATTAACAGATGTTAGAAACTTACCTCTTTAGGATGCTCTTGGAAATTGATTTTAACATTCTGCTAAAGCAGAGAAATCATCCCAATACCCACAGCAGGCAGTGGTAAAGATACAATTTCAGCAGCAAAAAGGAAAACCAAATCTCAAACAGTGGCCACTCCGGCCTAGAGCCTAGAGAAACGAGTTGACAGCTATGTGAAGAGGATGTCCAAACCAATGTGCCTGCTGGAACTGAATGGAGCGACCATGTGGAATGATGGTAAAAACCAACTACAAGCTGCTTGGGGATTATGAAGACCAACTGTTCACACAGAAGGGAATGGAACCAAATAAAATACTAAAAAGGGAAAGAGGGAGGTTGAAGGAACATGCTACAGCAAGGCCTACAGGCCGCAATGCAAAAGAATGAAATCCCTCGGCTTGTGTTTGTGGACCTTGGATGTGTTCTGCTTCCAGACCCTCCAGCCATGCAGTAGGAACTGCTTTAACCAAAAAAGGGTCTTCTGAGATGATGAGGCTCTGGAAGAGGTTTCCTTTCCAAGGGCTGCTCAGGCCTTCCAGGATTTCTCCTAGTTACTTGGGGGAGAGAGAAGGGACAGATGAGAGCACCACTGTCCTCATGTTGGGAGGAATGGGGGAGACTCCATGGCAAGTTCGAAGATGAGCTGTGGTCAGAGCCTCGACACCAAATCTTCCTTTATAAATAAATATGCATCCCACAGCCCCACGCACACAGTCCTGCCTGGGGTGTGGGCTCGTGTGTGTAGAGTGTCTGTGCCAGCTTGGAGGGTCTTGTATGATGATACTCTCTCTCCTGGCTCTCAGCCCCAGGTCAGCCTACAAGTTACAAAGATTAATTCCTATTTGTGCTTGGTCTTTTGACTTGTGATGCTTTTGCCCATACATTGGCTTTTAATGTTTATTAAATTACAACCAATAAATTTTATAGAAATACAGATTCCTCAGCACCATCCTAATGACCAAAAACAAATATCTGGGGGAAGGTTCAGGGAATCTGTATTTTCCAAAAAGCTTCCAGATGGTTCTGTCACATCAGGGCTGGAAGCCCAGTGTTTGGAACCACTGGATGGGACCATCGTTAAATGCTCATTTCCAATTTAACACTTTTCTGTGATTCTAAATTCAAGTCTAACCCCATATTTTAGATACTATTTAAAGATTTTAGGCAGGGGATGAATTGCAACTTGCTTTTGTTTGGCAAATCCATTCTTCCAAGTGTAAATAAAAAGGGGCAAACAAGAGCTCTGAATGAGGCAACCCTGAGGAAAACGCACTTTAGGCTCCCTCAAGCTTTAAAAAACATCTACTATCTATACATCAGTTGCAAGATAATCTAAAATCAGTCACAGATTCCCCAAGGATTTATATGAGGCAGTGGTTTGAAGAATAGATGAGCATATTGGACACTGTACTTGGAAGAATAAAATTACATTATTAGAATTCTACGCTTCAGAGTGGCCTCCCCTGCCCCAAATAGTGAAGCCCACCCCCCCCTTTAAAATTGAAGTCCATGCTACTAAAGTTCCTTTTGTATGCTAAAATCTAAACCTCCATGTCCTTAAATGCATCATAGAGGTAATGATTTGCCATAGTCTGCGATTGCCATATTCTTTCTCTCTTTTTTGTACACCAGTAATTTTCTTCCTGTGAAAGGGAGATGTTAGAATTGACCTACAGCAGAAAGTGGGCTCTGGGAACTGAACACACCAAAAAGGCAGCTCCCACTGTGGATCTGGGAGCCCACCCTCTGTTGGGGCCTAAAACGTTTCTCTTCCTGGACTGTCATGGTACCTGAAGTCCACCATTAAATCTGTCTCTTTGGGCTAAGACAGGTATGTACCCTGACATACAAAAATAGGATGTGAGATGTGACTGTACCATCATGCCTCCTTTTATCCTTGCTACCTGGTTGGATCCCTTGATTCTAGCCAAGGCCAGCTTCATGGACATGTAATCACTGTAATGGCACAGGGCCCCATGCTTAGATAGGCCTTGCACTTGCTTGAATGCTCATCTTAAAATACTTGATTTTGAACAAGAGACCTCGCATTTTCATTCTGCACTGGGCCCACAAATTATGCAGCTCTTCCTGCCTCTAAGTTTGATCCAGCTGCCTGTGAATGCTCAGAAGCACTTGGCCAGTCCAATTTCCTTTCCATTTTTGTGGCTGTCACATTAAACTGTGCAGGAAGATGAATGAGAGATGACCTGATTTGGGGAATTAGACATAGGTCTTCTCACTGGAACAGTGATGGAGACAATGCTTCCTTTGGCCCATTGCCGCTTCTTGGCAAGACACACAGAGCTTCCTCTGAGCCATACTTAGCTCACAGACTGGGCTCCATGCAATAAGCAGCCAATTGGGCATATAACTTTATCATTATTGTTTTTGTGGAGAGTTTTAGAGAAGCCAGAAGCATAAAATAATCCTTTCTCCCTTGCCTCCTGCTTAGGCTGGGCCACGGTATGTGTGTGTGAAATAAATGATTGGCTTAAGGGGCATGCGGTCTGGCCAGTGACGACTGCCGTTCCATTCTCCCTCACTCTCTGCCTGCCTTTGCCAAGGAGCCAGCAGGTCTACTCTTCTTCCTCTTTGGATTGTCTGCCTCTTTTGTGGTCTTAAGCTAAAGCTCACTTCTTTTTTCCCTAACCAGCCTCATAGTCCCATTGAATGGAACCTAAGTAATAAAATTAGAGGTGGGAGTACAGGGGAAAAAGAGATGTTGGAATAGGACAGAGCAGGTCAGAGAAGAAAAATTGTTTCCTTTGGCCTAGGGTGTTGGGCAGGAAGGAGGTAGTGTTTTACTAATCAAATAAAGACACAGAATTGCTTCCTGAACCCTGTAACTAGCCCACAATTTATGTTCTAAGATATCATGGACTTGGCATGACACAAGTCAGGGAGGAGAAAGGTCAGGTGAGATAGTCAACATGACATGACAAGTAGGCAGGGCATTGGGAGGAACAGTCCCTGGCTGAATTCTGAGAGTTGCAGAGATCAGAAGCCATTCAAAGGAGAAGACAAGGATGTAGGTATTTTGCTATTTACCAAATGCTGAGGATATTGTGATTCACATGGCCTGCAGAGGGAGGTCATTCTCTTCCCCAAAGAGCTTTGAACTCACCAGGATCTGAAAATGGGCTGGCTGTTTTCCAACTATTTATTGAGCTCCTGCCATGTACCATGCGTTCACTGTGCTAAGCACTTTACGTAGATTATCTCATTTATTCCTCATGATAACCTTAAGAGATAATGTATTAGCCAGCACTCCTTAGGGTGCAAGTGACAGAAACTCATCTTGAATGTGTTTAAACAAAGAAGGGAATGCATTGGCTCATATAACTGAAAAGACCAGGGGATGCTTCAGGCACGGCTACATTCTTGTATTCAGTGTTCTTAGGAATCTGTTTTTCTCCAACTCTGTTTTGCCTTTCTTTCTGTTGGCTTTATTCATTAGCTCTCTCCAAGATGGCCACTAGCAACTCCAAGCTTGTAGCCTGTGGAAAGAAGATGTCTTACAATATTCTAGCAAAAGTCCTGAAGCAGACTCTCATTGGCTTACACTGGATCACATCATCATCCTTGACCCTTGTCTTTGACCCACGGTCTTTGATTCTGATTAGCCAGGCTTGTGTTATGTGTCCACCCATGAAGCCTAGTGGTGGGTGCAGCCCAAAAAGCCACATGGACTGAATGTGGGAGGGGTAGCTCCCTAAAGGAAAAAGAGGGGCTATTATTGGAAGAAGGTGGAATAAATTATAGCAAGGAAAACAAAAACACTTCCATTATAGGGAGGCACTATCATCATCCCCTCTTACAGATGGTAAATCTGACACGGAGTCATGTTACCTAACTTTCTCAAGGTCACATAACCAGTGGGAGATCAGCTGGGATTTAGATAGAAGTTCTTTGACTCTAGAAGTGGCACTCTTCTCCACTATGCCGAGTTGCAAAAGATCTGGGGCAATGTAGGCTGATTCGGCTGGTCACAAGTTGCCTATTTGTTTTGAGAGGGGAACTGTGATCAGAAGATTGGAAAATGACTTGAAAATAGAATATCTTCCTGTCTCTGGGAGCAGACAGATGGTGGAATTCTGCGCAGCCTGCCCACTCCAGGCAATGCTGAGCAGTGTTGCTGAAAGCATTTTGTACAGGTGAGGGTCACAGCTGAGCGTGCACAGCTTAGAAGTGGCAGCACCTCCTCTGGACTGTGTGTTGAAAACCCTTGACCTGGGAGAGTCACATGGGGAGTAAGAGTGGAAATGTGCTCTCCTGGCACTTAAGCCCTCTTGGGGGATTTGCATGCTCTGATTTCTCTAATTGCCACAGAACCTAAAGAAGCCTTGACGTGGAAAATATTGTAAGGGCTGTGGCTCCCACATGCACCTGTTTCAACCAATCAAGAAAAACTTGTAATTATCACAGGAAGGAGGAAGAAGGCAGAGAATGAGCCAGGTCTCCCCCGTCTCTCTTCTATCCCCATCCTCGTGCCCACTCCTCCTTCAGGGTGGGGGAACATGCCTCATGTATCTTTGATTTCCTCCAGAGGCATTGCTATGAAAGCATTTGATCACAAGTATTCTGCTGTGCTCCTCCTAGACATCTGATGGAATATAGCTTTGCTAATGACTAAATATTGACTTTTGGATTTAGCCTACTTATCAGCTCTTCATTACTTTGAGAAAGCGATTTGGCTTCTCTGACACTCAGCCTCCTCATCTGTAAAACGTAGTTAACAAATATCTACTGCCCAGGGTTATCCTGAGAAGTAAATATGATAATTTATGTTAAGAATCTCACCCAGTATCTTTCAATTAACATGCTCAATAAGTGTTTACTCCTTCTTCCCTCCTGATCCAGTAAAGCGATCCCTCTAGGGCAACACTTCAAAAACTGTTGGAAAAAACAACTATTAAAGTTATTTGCATAGAAATGACATGTTCCCTAATCTATCATACAGTGTTCCTTGCCTCTTCTGAAGTGAAGTTTCCACATAAGGTGATGGTTGATGCCCTCCAGCCAGAGCTCGCTGGGAACATGCCTGCAGTTGACAACTTGGGTTTATTCCCCATTGCAAGGAGGGAGAATACAAATGGGGGAACCATGAGGGTGTCTCAGGACGTGGATGTTAGAAAGGCCTTCTAGAGTTTGGGCCGGTGTTAGGTAATTTGCAGGGAGGGTTTAAAAGAAGAGAGATTTTGCTCTGGGTTGGATGCTATCAGGAACCCAGTGGTGATTCTCATTGGGCTTCTTAATACACCTTAACTAGAAGGATGTAGGCTAGGATAAAGCTGTAACGTATAAAGAAACAACAAACAGTCACTCATACTAGCTAGGAAAGGGAGATGTTTGGAATTTTGAGGTTTGGACAATTTTCATGTTTTGTCTGTGTTCAGATATGACTACAGAATGGTCTTATTTTTGTCTTGATCCATCACAGTCACAGAGTGGCTTTGTCTGATGTTGATGTTGTGCAAATTTGTTTATGTTCAGCAGAACACCATGATCTGGCTGTGAGTGCCAGGCCAGCTCCCAGATGTTTGGGGCTGCCTTTCTCTTTCTCACGATTTTTTTGTTATTTTGTTTTAGTTCTAGTTACGTATTTAACAAATTTGTTTGTTTATAGTACCGACTATTTAGTACAGGCCAGGGATTGTTCTGAGAGCTTCACAGATATTAACACATTTAATCCTCATAATACTCCTAAGAAGTGAGTAATTTTGTTACCTCCATTTTACAGATGAGGAAACTGAGGATCAGAGAGATGGAATATCTTGGCCAAGGTCACACAGCTCACAGGTGACAGAGCTGGGATTCAACTCCAGGCAATCTGGTTCCTTAGTCAGGGTTCCTAAGCTCCACCAAGGCAGGCAGGATTGTTTGTCCTAGAAGGCAGCCATCAGGGTCCTGTCCAGCAACCTCCCTCCCCTGCACTACCCCATGAGCTTTACCTGCTGCCCTTCAGGTTGGCTAACACAGTACGTTGAGGAGAGAAGAGATTCTGGGGGGGCATTTCCCTATTGCCTTAATCTCTGGCAATGACCCTTTAGAACCAGTCTTGAAACAGCTTGGGAGAGAGAGGCCAGAGAAGGACAAAGGAGCGTCAACCACAAAGAGCTCTCATGGTCCGCATAAGGGGTTTTTTAAAGCTATTTTTTTGTATTTTGCTCCTCTTTGAGTGTTCTTATGCCATCATTGATCCCAGATTCTCTGTATTTATTTATTCAAAAATCTTGACTGAGTACCTACTGTGTGCACACTGTGTGTGTGTATGTGTGTGTGTGACACCCAGATGTTGCCAGGCCTTCTGTGGGCAGTTTCCCTTCTCTGCTACACCTATGTTGAAGAATCTGCACCTTGACACCTGTTTATACCAAAGAGACAAGTCACTCTCTCTCTGTTTAGTTCTTGGCAAGGGAGATAGTGAATCTTGAGGGCATGTCAAGTAACAGACTCCCTGCCAGCACTTTGCTCTGTTGCCAACACCTGATCAAATGGGATGAGATGTTCACATCTCAGAGAGCACTAGATCCCAGAGAGCACTACAACAATTCCAGGTGTGGCTCAACCAGAGCAACAGAGTGGAAGGTGGATTGATTAGGTTGGCTGACGAAATGCTAACTGTTATTTTGATGTTGGGGTCAGAGACGGTGGAAGGACGCAGAAAAGCCTTCCTATGTGGTTAGTTTATGGACACAGTGGCATTTGCTTGAGATTTCTCTTGGCAGTGCATCATCCAAAGGAATTAAAATTGAGACACCTCCTGAAGCTATAATCTAAGACTATCAGCAATCTCTGTTGTTTGTAGTATTTCTCTAGAACAAAAAAATGCAGACAAAGACTCAAAAGGAAATGGGAGGTGCATGTGGAAATGGAAAAGATAAACTCAAAGCTGGTAAAGACACAGGACGTTTGCTCTTGGAGGTCAAATATCAGTGAGCAAAATGCCCAACCTTCCTCCAGTAGCCCATCTAGTAGCAACTACTAGGAGGGCGTTCTTCCTTATATCCCACTTAAATCTCTCATGCTATACTTAACTCACCTCTTTGCATGCTTAGTCACAGGAGAGAAGCAAAGTTATCTGTGGGAAAAATTGCAGGATACTTAATCCCTGACAGTCTCTGTACTCAGCTTTCCCTCAATTTTCTATGAGCTTCCAGTTTTCCCTTCTAGATCTACTTTCATAGGCTCCTTAGCCTGTGTCCCCTTCCTCAATAAATTAATTTTGCTTTCAGGTCAAATGAAGTTTCCTGGGGGAGAGAGGGAAAAAAAGTCCTGCTTAGGTGTGAATGGCAGGAAATGCTTTTAATTCTCAAAGTGGCATTGGTATCTTGTCTAGAAATAATGACTTAATCCAAAGAGATGAAGGACTAACCATGGAATATCAGGCATTAGTAGTTGTCCTGTCTAGAAAAGATTTTCAAACTGATTTTCATAAACCTTTGCATGGAACCAGGGAACCAGGTACCTGCTCTGTTCCCATAAGAGGAGTTCTCTTTGGAGGGTTGATGATCATCATTAAGTTAAATAATGCATGTGTAAAGCGCTTATCACAGATTCTGTCTCCATGGCTAGTGCTTAATGAAAGGTACTCATAATCATTATGATCTATTAAATTACTTTTCACATACTTTGGCTATTACTGATAGGGACAGGGTGGTCTCGGGCAACTGAACCTGCAACTTGAGGTCATAATCTTGTAGAGTAAGAGATTCAGGTTGGGTTTGGAGTCTGGGAGTTCCATTTGCCCCTTCTTCACTCCGGAATATCTTATCCTCATAGGACAACTGGGTATGTTTGGGCCTTGCTGTGCTTTCTGTAATTAACCATGGTGATCCAAATTGGTTTTTATTAGTATATGACCCTGGTAACTTACACTTTGACAATCTGAGCTAAAATATTATGTGAACTCAATCCAAGACAGAAGTTGACAGAGCCCCTGGGACTCACACTGGACACACACCAAAGATGTCTGGAACCAAACACTTTAATAGAGAGCTGTGTGGATTTGGGCCAAATTGTGGTCCAATTCTGACATAATTATCAGGGATGCGAGGTTGTCATTGGATCACTTTGTGGGAAACAAAGCCCCTCTTACAGCTCTCCTGGGAGTTGGAGTGGTGACCCTGAACGAGGCTCTTGGGTCACCAGAAGGACAGGATGGGCTTAGCTGCAAATTGCAACATGGAAGCCTCCTGGATTAGACCTGATGATATATGGAACAGATTCCTTTGGGGTGATTATGCTCCTCATTTAAGCTACTAGCTGAGGGTAAATTAGAGTAGTCTTAGAGGATGGATCATTAGGGATGTGGCATGAAGTCACTTACACAATATATTGGTGATTCCAGTGAGAATGATGTAAAATTACAAGCAGAAAAGGGGCTAAGTCTCCAGTCGTTGTTGTGGCTCCTTTCTTAGCTTGGGTTCTCTGGAAAACAGAGGAAAATCTTCTATGTTAGCACTTCATTGGGAGTACATTCACAGGCAAGGAGGAGGAAGATGAAAGGGTAGTGAGTCAGAGAAGGCAGGATGGCAAAGATAAGGTAGTGCATTCCCAAGGTGACCACAGCTTTGTGACAAGATGACCATGGGGTCTGGTGGGAAGTCTTTCAAGAGGCCAAATGGATCTCCTGCCTCTCCAAATCAGCCTTTGGCGATAGGGGGCAGAGAAAGAGAGAAGAATTCATTCTCATCCTGTATGCTGTTGGTCAGATCTGTGCTCCCTCGAGCATCAGGTCTCACATGCTTCTGGGTTGCACATGCATGGGAGCCAAGACAGCCTCAAGGGTGACAAGCAACACCCAAGCAGATGGTACATAGTATGGGCATTAGCAAGACACTGCTGTGACCTGCTCAAGAGAGACTGAAGGATCAGGACCAGCTGATCCAGCAGGATCTGCAGTCAGTAGCAAGAGAGATAGTGACAGCAGAGACCTGACTCCTTGACCACGGGGCAATGCAAGCAGATGTTAGGGCTGCTCAAGCCAGAAAGCAAGGCAAGGATACAGATCTAGGGTGATACATTTCTTATCTTCTCTTGACACTCTGAAGGGCACTGAAATTAAATGAAAACAAGAAAGTTTGCCTTTCAGCCCCCAGGTAGCCAGGAGTCAAAAAAGCTTAGGTTTAGAAGAGGTGACCCAACAATTAAAAATGGCAGTACATTCATTGTTCAGAACAATGGGATAAAGAAACATATCAAAGCTATGGAAGCCAAAAGATGTTGCTTTCAATGTGGCGGAAGAGTCCATAAAAGGAGTCACCATTTGGAAGAAGGGGTTGTGACAGTTAATGTTTTAAATAGTTTAGAGGAAGGGACTAAAATAATGAAATCTTTATAATTCTCCTATTAGTATTACATTCTTTTTGCAATGTAATATGAGAGAAAAAACCAAGAAGAATAGATAGGAAAGATATCATGAATGGCACCTTTTTGGAGAAAGCTTAAGACATTTAAGGAAGACAAGTGGGGGCTATTGAGAAGGGAGTATTGATCAGACTGATAATTCTGAGTTGGAAGGAGAAATGTACCAGGGTTAGTAAGAAGAAATAAAATGAGTGAAGTCCGTGGATTCAGAGTAACGTATGCAAATTACAAAAGACCTGGTGGAGAAGCAAAATAAGGAGAGGGATCTGCAGAATGTTTGAACTGTGTAACCACAAAGTAAAGTAAGGCAAGAATACTATGAGGGTTAACAGAATAGAGGTGCTTCTGCAGTAAGGGTAGGATACGTCTGTCAGCGGGGCTCCTCGTCACATTATCAACATTATCATGAGAAAAAACGCCCCCATGCAGATGAAGTAAATAGTCATCAGAGGTGTCACCACAGGTGGGAATTCTAGAGATGGATTTGAAAGCTGTTTATCTACAGATATGAAGAATGAGGTTAAGGGGAAGAATATGGGTTCTGCTAACAGTTACATGGAGCCTGTGTCATCATAAGGTTCCTGGGTACATCTCACAGCCTGGTTTTTCAGACTTCTGTAGAACTCAGGGTAAGTATTAAAAATATCATGCCATTGCATACCCATATTGCTTCCCAGTTCTACTTAGCGTTGCTGCCTGAAGGAACTGTGGGATGAGGAAGTGATGGGCACTTTCTCTCCCAGGGTGCAGTTAAAGAGGAATGAGAATTACAATGGCTGGTGCATAGATTTTCCCTGCTTTTATTATCCCTCAGGAGGATGGTCTGGCCCACCCAGAGGGGAAAATGAGGAAGGCCTTGGGGAACAGTATCTAAATTGGAAATGAAGTGCTTCTTCTTCTTAATAGCTGAGTACAAGGCTAATTTCAACCCCAATTCCCCTTCCCAAAGAGGGCATCTCTGATAAAACTGAGTTTGGGAACATGGTTGAACCAAAGGGTAGAGTGTGGCATCTATTCCCATCCCCTTGACACTGGATGGCTGGGTTGATGGAGCACACTCTAAGTTCATTCCTTAGGGCTGGGTCCTGGGTACTTATCATATGGACATAGGAAGTGGAAAGAGGGCCAAATGGGCAGGGACCAGAAATGACAGGAGGGGGGCTGAATCCTAGATTCCATCTGCAAAGCTCAGTGCCAGCCCACTAGGACAAACAGATCAGACAAATGCTGTAGGCTCTGCCAATTAGATTTGCAACTTTTCCTTCTGTTGAGAGGAGACATAGGGAGGGATGGATACATGGGAAAGAACATCCAATAACACTTCTTCCCTAGATATGAAACTAGTTAGAAATATGAGGTGACAGACAGGAAAGTTGTCCCCACCTCAACATTTCTGAGTTCCTCAGATTAAGGTCTAAGCCCCTTATCTTAGTTTTCAATACCCTCCATACTCCATTTCCAGCTTCATCTTCCAAGACTAATGACATGTACCTTCTGTTCAGCCTAATTACACAGCTGGACCTTCCTTAGCATATTCTCCATGTCCATGGGTCCATATCCATGTTCCTTCAGCTTAGAATGCCCTCCTTGACACTCTCTGGTTGGAGAAATCTTATCCATCTCTGCAATTCAAATGGCAGCTTTCTTGATTACCTGGTGGAAGTATCTTATTCCTGGTTTGAATTCCTGTAGTTCTGTGTACCTCTCTCACACACATTTGATCAAATACTGCCTTGTAATACGGTTAGAGGATAGACACTAGCTTTCTTTCTTCTTTCTATTGCCTCATTGGTACCTAGGATGGTGTCCAGGATAATGACTGTGGAATAGTAGGAGTTCAGCAAAGATTTGCCAACATGAATTGAGTTCAGGGGTACTTGGTGGAAAATAAGGAGAGGCTACAGACAGAGAAGTGCAAGTGACCAGCATTTCTTTCTCTTCTGCTGCTGCTTAATAAATGTCACTTCATACCCAATCAGAGTGGAGGAGGTCCTGGAGGTGACTAATCTAAGGCAGGAAGTGAAAGGATGGAAGACATATGAGATACAATTATTTCTTTTCCAAATGCAGAATCTGTTGTTCTTGAAATGGGCAAAAAGCATGCTTTGCTGCAGCTCAGTGTCATTTCACAGCATGACCCATCTGTTATAATTGCTCTGTGCACATTTGTTCTGATATTTGGTCTGATGTGTGTGTCAAAGACCAAAAGATAAAACTGATAAGAATTAGTGAGAATGGCTTCAAACCAAAAGGGGAAAATGGCACTTAGAACAAAAATGAAACATAAGTGGGAGCAATTGGGGAACTAGCTGGCAGTTGAAGATCATTCTGGAGTGTACTGGGAGTTATATCTGCTAAATAACACACTTAGCAATGAGGATTTTCACTGGCTTTAGAAGAGGTTGGTACTAGCAACCAGGAAGTCTGAGTTCTTTTCATAGCTCTGATCTCCTCTAGCAATTAGCTTCAATTGGCCTCTGTTTTTCCATCTATGAAATGGTTCTGAAATACTGCAAAATATCTGTCTCCCAGAAAGTATGGAGCATACAAAGCCACTCCTCTTCTAATTCATGTGAGAACCCCTGGCCTTTAATTCTATTAGAACAACAGCTCATCCAAGACAATACAATTTGTGTCTGTCCACTACAAAATTATTTCATAAGTAGCCACTGTGTGCCAGGCTCTGCAATATGTTCTAAGAATGGAAAAATTAACAAGACAGACACCTTTAAAGGCCAAATAGCATTTGATATGATTCTAGCCAAGTCCACTTTAGGTGTGTGACATGGTCACCCTGCTTTTCATCTCTAAGCCTGTTTCCTCATCTGTAAAAATGAGATGACAATAGAATCCAATTCAAAGGATTGTTGTGAGGATCATGTAATGTAAAGGTGTGCAAAGCTCTTAGCAGAATGTTTGGCACATAGGAGGCCACTAACAAATGGAAGCAGTGATGTCAGTAATGACGATAATGACTTGACTGCATCAGAGTGACAGAGCAGCTAGGAGTTGGAGGGAGGCATATAGACCAATCTGAATCAATCACATGACTACTTTAAAAAATTCAGATAAACTGGGGTACATTCTGACAATGGAATATTATTCAGCACTAAAAAGAAATGAGCTGGAGAGTGACATCACCAAGATGGCGACACAGGTTGTTCCTGACTTCACTCCCCCTCACAAGGAAAACTGACAACTATTCATGGACAAGACACCACTGAAAGAATCCTAGAACACGGGGGGTGAGGCTGAAGCATACTCCTGCACAAGAGACCAACACAGACTGCATTGGAAGGGCAAGAGAAACAGCTACACGCTGACTGCATTGCCCCTCCCCCAGGCCAGTGCAGAACCATGCAGAGAGGACTCCCCTGAGCCTATGGTTCCTCCAGTGAGAAGAGAGAGCCCTGGGGGTCATCCAGCTGCCCCAGTGTTGTGGATTGCTTCATGGGAGTCCCTACTCTGGTCTCAGCCCTTGTGGATTGCAGGGAAGTCTGTGGGGCTCAACCACTGGGAATCTGACTGTGACAGAGAAGAGGGGAGGGGCTTGCAACAATCAGCACTCCAGTCTTGGCAGATCAAGTGTCTACCTCCAGAGCACTAGTAGTAGTCCCAACCAGTGGCTTTGCTCATCTGCAGAACCAAGTTGGTGGCATACTCTGACCAGGGACCTGGTGAGGTGCAGGTCTGCCTAATTTGGGTGCTCAAATGAGGAGTTTTGCTGGCCCTAGAGCCTGTTTGCCCATGCCCAGGCAAGGCAGCTGAGTCAAGGTGCCACCTACTGCTGCAGAGTGTGACTCCCAGCCGCAACTAACCAGAAGGGTTGGTGAGAACACCTTAAAGTTGCATAACCTAGCAACGCTCAAGCTGAGAGATGGGCAGGCAGAGCTGATTCCCTCCAGAGCAAAGCCAGTACCGGGTGTGGAGGGTGCCCCTGCTATGCCCAAGCAGGGGAATTAATCCATAGTCTCACCTGAGGCTGAGGATAGCTCCTGGCCCCTCGCAACCAGAAAGCCTATTCTGAAAAAGTGGGAGTTGCCTGGAATGGCCCATCCTGTCCCACCCAGGCAGGGAGCTAAGTCACAGTTCCACTTGTTGTGGAGCCTGGCTCCCAGCTCCATCTGACCAGAAGGGCTGGAAAGAACAACTGGAAACTGTGAAACTCAGCAACACTGGAGCCAAGAGATGGGCAGGCAGAGCTGCTAGTCTGCAGACCAAAATCAGTGGACCTGTTCAGCTAGGGAACTTTTAGCACAGGTTGGCTTGAGTTAAGACCACAAAATAATAGCCTTACTGGCTTTAGAGCTGCTTCTCCTGCTGGGCAGGGAAAATAATTCTTAGCCGCACTTTTTGCTGAATACAGCCTTTCCAGAAGGAGAAGAGAAAGAGAAAGGGACAGAAAGTATATTTAAAGCAATAATGGCTGAAAACTTTCCAAACTGGGGGAAAAAATGGACATTCAGATCCAAGAGACCCAAAAGATCCCAAATAGTTTGAACCTGAATAGAGCTACTCTGAGTCACATTATGATTAAATTGTCAAAAGTCAAAGAGAAAGAAAGAATTTTAAAAGCAACAGGAGGAAAGAGAGAAGCAACATACAAAGGAACTCCCATAGACTATAGGTGGATTTCTCAACAGAAACTTATCAGGCCAGGAGAGAATGGGATGACATATTCAAATACTGAAAGAAAAAAACTGTCAACCAAGAATTCTATACCTGGAGAAGCTGTCCTTCAGAAATAGAGGGATAAAGACATTCCTGAACAAGCAAAAGTTGAGGGAGTTCATTACAACCAGACCTGCCTTACAAGACATGTAAAGGGAGTTCTTTGAGTGGAAGTAAAAGGACACTAATTAACATTACAAAAACATAAGAATGTAGTGCAAAACTTACTGGTAATGGTAAATATAGATTGGTAAAGTTAGATTTTGTAATATGGTAATGGTGGTACATAATTCACTTACAAATCTAGCTTAAGAGTTAAAAAACAAATTTAGTGAACATTTACATACCTGCAATAATCTGTTATTAGTCACACGTTACAAAAAATATGTAAATTGTGACATCAATAATGTAAAAAGTGAGGGGGAGGAGAAGGAAAAGTGTAAAGCTTAGAAATTCTATTGAAATTTAAGTTGTTATCAGTTTAAAATAGGGTGTTAAATTTTAAGATATTTTATGTAAGCCTCAGGGTAACCATGAGGGAAAAACCTGTAGTAATTATACAAAAGAACATGATAAAAAAGTCGAAGCATATTGATACCAAAAGATGTCAAAACACAAAAAAGACAGCAGAATAAGAAACAAGGAACAATGGATCTACAAAACAACTAGAAATCAATTTAAAAAATGGCAACAGTAAGTCTTATCTATCAATAATCACTTTAAATGCAAATAAATTAAATTCTCCAATCAAAAGACATAGAATGGCTAAATAGATTAAATGTAAGACCTGAAACCATAAACTCCTAGAAGGAAATATAGGAAAAAAGCTCCTTGACATGGGTCTTGGCAATGATTTTTTGAATATGACACCTAAAACACAAGCAACAAAATAGAAAATAAATAAGTGGGACTACATCAAACTAAAAAGCCTCTGCACAGCAAAAGAAACAATCAACAAAGTGAAAAGACAACCTATGGAATGGGAGAAAATATTTGCAAGCCAAATATCTGATAAGGGGTTAATAGCCAAAATGTACAAAGAACTCATACAATTCAATAGCAAGAAAACAAATAATCCAATTTAAAAAATGGGCAAAGGACCTGAATAAACATTTTCCAAAGAATATATATGAATGGCCAACAGATACATGAAAAAATGCTCAACATCACTAGTTGTTAGCGAAATGCAAATCAAAACCACAATGAGGTATCACCTCACATCTGTTAGCATGGCTGTCATCAAAAAAACAAGAAATAACAAATACAGTGAGGATGTGGAGAAAAGGGAACTCTTGTGCACTGTTGGTGAGATGGTAATTTGGTACAGCCACTATGGAAAACAGTATGGGGGATCCTCAAAAAATTAAAAATAGAACTACCATATGATCTAGCAATTCCATTTCTGGGTATTTATCTGAAGAAAATGAAAACACTTACTGGAAAAGATATATGCACTCCCGTGTTTACAGCAGTATTATTTACAATAGCCAAGACACAGAAACAACCAAAGTGTCCATTGATGAATGAATGGATAAAGAAGATGTGGTATATATATATATATAATGGAATATTATTCAGCCATAAAAAATGAGGAAATCTTGCCATTCATGGCAACATAGATGGACCTTGAGAGCATTTTGCTAAGTGAAATAAGTCAGACAGAGAGAGACAAACACAGCGTGGTCTACTTAAATGTGGAATCTAAAAAAATGAAATAAACAGAAAACCTCACCAAAGTCAGAAAAAAAGAGATAAGATTTGTCATTACCAGAGGCAGGGGTGAGGAGGTGGTTGGAGGGGGAATTGGAGGAACGTGGTCAAAAGGTACTAACTTCCAGTTATAAGACAAATAAGTGCTAGTGATGTAATGTACAACATGATAATATAGTTACCACTGCTGTATGATATATATGAAAGTTGTGAAGAGAGTAAATCCTAAGAGTTCTCATTAAAAAAAAAAAAAAGAAAAGAACTGGGCTGGCCTGGTGGCGTAGCTGTTAAGTTCGCATGCTCTGCTTTGGTGGCCCGGGGTTCGCAGGTTCGGATCCTGGGCGTGGATTGACACACTGCTTGTCAGGCCATGCTGTGGTGGTGTCCCATATAAAGCAGAGGAAGATGGGCACGGATGTTAGCCCAGCGCCAATCTTCCTCAGCAAAGAGAGGAGGATTGGCAACGATGTTAGCTCAGGGCTAAACTTCCTCACAAACACACACAAAAAAACAGAGCTATCAAGCCATTGAAAGGACATGGAGGAAATTTAAATGCATATTACTAAGTGAAAGACGCCAAATGAAAAGGCTACATACTGTATGATTCCAACTATGTGACTTTTTGGAAAAGGCAAAACTATAGAGCCAATAAAAAGATCAGTGTTTGCCAGAGGTGGGAGAGGAGAGAATGATAAATAGGCAGAGCACAGAGGATTTTTAGGCCAGGAAAAATACTTTATATGGTATTATACTGATGGATATGTGTCATTATACATTTGTCCAAACCTGTAGAGTGTACATCACCAAGAATGAATACTAAGGTAAACTATAGGCTTTGGGTAATTATGGTGTGTCAATGTAGGTTCATCCTTAATAACAAATGTACAATTCTGGTGAGTGATATTGATCATGGGGGAGGCTATTCATGTGTAGGGGCAGGGGGCATATGGGAAATCTCTCTACCATCCTTTCAGTTTTGTTATGAACCTAAAACTATTCTGAAAACATAAAGTCTTTAAAAAAAATTTTCAATGTTCTGAATAGACTCCTTTTCTTGGGTTTGTTGGTTTAGGAATTCCAAACATTTGTACTCTTGGCTGGCCCTTGCAACTGCTCTGTTCAATGCTCCTGAGGTCCAGGATTCAGTGCTTCAGTGTTGAGGCTTCCGCTTCTGGTTTGGGACTCAGGAACTCTGAGTGGATATGACTGTGGTTCATGACAGTTTCCCATCCTGGGGAAGGCTGGGGAAGGGTGAAGAAGTGAGCAAGAGCAGCCCATGAAGCACCTTTTGTTTTCAGCTTCCAGCTTTCCCAAGGTCCCATTTTCTGTATTTGAAAATAACGGGCTGCCAGGAGTGACAGAAATTGAGACTCAGAGAGTGTAACTTGCCCAAGGTCACCCATTAGTGCCAGGATTGGGACTCAAACCTAAGTTTGCTAACTCTCACTGCAGTGCTCCCTCCATTGCAGCACCTTTCACTGAGTTTGTTGCATGGTGAATGATGGAAAAGGAGCAAGGAGAGTTTGGTGGCCTTAAGTCTTTATCTCTCTTGGTATATTCTTGTCATCAACAAGTTCAAAGAAGTTCTGAGGTTAATTTTTCATAGCATCCAAGATGGTATGGTCCTACTCTGCATTCTAGAGGATCAGCCCTGGTCTTCGTCCATGTACTTCCAAAGCACCTGTGCTTTTCTTTTTATGGAGCAGCAATGTGCTAAGGTAAGGTGGGCTCCTCCTCCAGGCCCAAGGAATGACCCATGATATGTCTAAAGCCAATCACAGTAGTCTCAATGATTGGCTTAGTTCTGGCCAATGAAATATAAAGACATAACTTTTGGGACTTGTGTGAAAGAATCAGCTCCCTGACAAAAAAGAAAAGGCTTCTAATCAAATTCCTTCTTATGCCCCCAGCAAGGGAGAGGCAAGGAACCTCTCCTTTACTTCTTGCCTTTGGATATGTTCATGATGATGAGCTGCTGTGGCAGCCATCTTGTGACCATGAGAGAAAAACCAAGCGAATTGGAAAAAAGTCACTGAGCTGTTGAATTGCTGAACTCTGGAACTCTCTACTTTCAGATTTTTTTTTTTTCCTGAAATAATGAGACTGCTAATTGTTTAAAAAATTCCTCTACTTACAGCCAAAAGCATTCTAGTTGATTTTGAAAGCTTCCTAGAGAAGACAAAGAACTAGGCCTTGAAAGATAGTAAGATTTAGGCAGGCAGAAAGGAGGTGAGGAGACCTACTGGAGGATAAGCAAGGGCAAAAGAATGGGAATTAGCCTGGCCCCTGCGGCTGCTGGGGAGGGGAGTCTCCAGGCTGCTGTGGAGAATGTCAACTGGAATAATTGTAACTTTCTCTGAAATCATAGTATTTACTTTTAGTGTGTGTATATGGGTTTGCAAATACTTATTAGCTTGCAGACTTTTGTGGATAGGAGGAGAAAAGGGGTTGGCTCAGGTGCTCGAGATATGAGAGGACAGCAGCTGTGCAGGGTGAGCCGCTGCTCCTGAGCCACTTCTCTCTGAGCTGCCACAACATGGGCAGGAGCCGAGGGAGAAAGCCTACGTGAATCATGTATGAATTCACTTGAGACTGTACCTGGGACACAGAAATAACAGCATGAGACTCCGAGGGAAATAAAGTCCTTCACTAGATGGCTGGAGGCCTGCTTCTATGAAATGGCAGTCATTACAGTTAATGTGCCTCTACTGCAATCCCAGGGCAAGTGAGGCTAGATCAGGGTTTCTCATGATTCACAATATTGAGTCTCTGGGCTGTGGGGGCTGTCCTGTGTGTCAGGGGATGTTTAGCAGCGTCCCTGGCCTCTACCCACTAGATGCCAGTAGCGCTCGTTCTCCTGAGCTGTGACAGCTAAAAATGCCTCCAGACATTTTGAGAGCCACTGGTCTAGAGAAGCATGGGACGTGTGTGTGTGTGTGTGTGTGTGTGTGTGTGTGTGTGTGTGTGAGAGAGAGAGAGAGAGAGAAAGGGAGAGGGAGAGGGAGAGGGAGAAAGAAAGAGAGAGAATGTAATATATCCGATAGTCATTTACATTTATGTTTGTCGATCCCTTAAATTTCCACCTTTTCACTTTAAAAAAAACCTTCAGTGAACATTTCCTTAGTTTAATCTTTGTCAATGTCTTTATTTTGGGGGGATAAATTTTTAGACGTGGAGTTGCTTGGTGAAAGAGTGGCCATTTAAGATGCTTTATATATACGGACTAAATGGCCTCCAGAAAGATTTTTTCCAATCTAGATTCCTATCAGATTTGACACATTTTAATCTGTACAGTTTAGGACCTAGTTTTGCACATGGTAGGTGCTCAATAAATCCTTGCTAGTTAGTTGATTGAATGTTGGTTGTGAGTCTCCATCCTTCTTTTTTCCAACAAATATCTGTGCATGTTGTTATATGGCACTTTACAACAATTTCTATGTGGGCTGGCTCTGCAGAAAGTATTTGTTGTAAGATATATAAAATATATTGTTATATTTGTAATACAGGATTATTTCCATGCCTCTCAAAGTGTGGTCCCTGAACCTGTGGTCCCCACCAGGGAACTTGTTAGATTTGCAAATTCCCTAGTCCCTCCTCTGTGTTTGAAAATTCCTCCAGATGATCCTTTGAAAGCTATATTTGAGAACCATTGCAATAGACAATAAAAATGAACAAACACTGCTCTCATCAGCATGGAAATTGCTATCCCCTAGACATTCCCTCTAAATGGCATCTTCCTGGTGGGAGTTGGCCAGCCACCTCTTGTTCCTAAGAGGTTGTGAGCCTTCATAATCTAAATGTGTGTAATGCTATCTAACTCCATTTGATGCCCTGGTTGGTCTCTGAGAGGCTCTTCCCATGCCTGCACCTTATATTAAGGTCCAACTCAGCCTGCTTGATGCCCACGGCCTGTGAGCCAACAGCTGGGATGTTTAAATGAAGAATGACGCTTGCGTGTTCACCCTCATTTGCTAGATTGCTCATTAGATAGATAATGCCCTATCTTGGCCAGATATGAAGTCCACTCACTGTGAGTGAGGTGGCCGTCTGTTCAGAGCTGGATCTTCTTGATATAATCAGAGGTTGCAGGGCTCCAGAAGGGACATCTGCCAGAGAGAAGAGCAGCAAGGTCCCTGGGGCTGAACTGCATGGGTGGTTGTGAGCAGGGCAGGGGAGAAGGTCGGGGGTTGCACACACCTTCGAAGGCTGAGTCAGCCTTTCCTCCATATGGGACAAACTCAGGGCACCTAGATGTCTTCCCAACATGTAGGAGACATGAAGTCAGGAGGTCAATTTGGAAGGGAACTGCTGCAGTTGGCAGGGACTTTGGTGCTTGAACTCACACCTGGTTCCCCTCCTCCCTTCCTCAAAAAATGAGTTTCTGTACTAACAGCTCCTGACATCTGTAATCCCTGGGGCTTGCAGGATTTTGTGTATGTGTGTATGTGGTTCCCTAATTAGGCATCTCTTAAAGGCGGGGGCTGTGCCTCCCACCGCATGCTCAGCCTTGCTTATAATGGAGATTTTTAAAAGGGACTGACTGCCTTTAATTGTTCATGCACTAAGGTACCTCATCTTCAGGTTTCCCAGGGAACATGGGACGTTATGCTCACAAGACACTTCTAAGAAGCTAATTATATAAGGGATTGAAAACCTTAATGTAAAATAATTTGTCAAAACTCTTCACTGGGGCCAGTTCCAGGTATGGCTTTATAACCGAGAATTTTTTAAATGGTGAAATGCATCATTTTTCATATCTGACATCTCTATTCCAAGCCCATAGCAGCTCATCTGGTGACCAATTCAGAGATTAAGCAGTTCAAGGGAATGGGGTTAAATCCCAAACAAGCGAGGAAGCTCTACCTCTCCTCTGGCTGTGAGGCAGCAACTAGTGAAAATAATCCCATCTGATGTAAGCAGGCCAGGTCAGCGAATAAAGCAGCTGTTCTAAGAGAATGGGTGCTGGGGTTACAGCAGTAATAGCTGGAATGGGAGTCAAAATAAAATGCTCATACAGAACACTTTTGCATAACTGGATGCCTCTGTAGCTGTGAGCGGCACAGCTTGGCATAAATGGAAGGAGCTGGAAAGAAGAGGACGCCCAGGGGTTCTTGCTGACCCTAACATGAGTGAAGGGTGACCAACTGTCCTGGTTTTGTCAATGAAAGTCCTGTGTCCCTAGAGTCCCTTTGTCCCTGGCATACCCAGATGTTTGATCATGCTACCTGGCTTCTGGATTTCTCAACTTCCACTCTCTCTTCCCACGGCAGCCGTTCAGAGATGGCTGAATTCTTCTTGAGATACATTTTAGGCAGCCCTGGAAAATGAGAGAGCCAAGTCGGTTATTTAGATCTGAACTTTTCTTCTCCTTATGAAGTGTGTGCTTGGCGTTTGTAGGTTTTATGTGTTTTTCCTTTCATATCTACAGCAGGGAAGCAGCAGGTATGGCAGTCCTCAAGCGGGCAGCTGCTCATATTGGAAGTAGAGTCTGCCTCAACAGTGGAGGCCAGACTGCCCCAGACTCTTTGAGGCTTCTCCAGGTGCCTGCCCTTAACCTCTGTAGTTCCATCAGGAGGTGTTAGGGTGAGGTAAGGCGTCATAGTGGGAGCGTGTAACAGAATTATAATATTGCGAGAAGTTTTGGTGTCTTTCCCATTCTCTTACTTGGTTTATCACCACTCTCATCGTTAGGACTCTGGTCTGGCATGATTCTCTTTAGGGGCTTATCGATGCCATTTTGGATTTTGTGACATTCTCTGTCTAGCAAGTGTAAAGTTCTGACAGCACTTAGTTCCAGAACATTTGAAAGTAGAACATGTTGAGGGTATGGTTTCTGGAGTCAGACTTCCTGGGTTTGAATCTCAACTCTTCCCCTTTAATATGTATGACCTCAGGCAAGTTACTCAAACTCTCTGACCTTAGTTTCCTTATCCGTAAAATGGGGATAATAATAATGTCTTTCTCCTAAAGTTGCTCTGAGAATAAAATGAGTTAATATATATAAAATGACTTTTTGAATTAAAAATTTTTTTAATTTTATTTTTCCAGGTTTATTGAGCTATAATTGACATATAACACTATGGAAGTTTAAGGTGTTCAACATGTTGATTTGGTACACTTATCTATTCCAAAATGATTACCACCAAGTGTTAGCTAACACCTACATTATGTCACATAATTACCATTTCTTTTTTGTAGAGCACACGTAAGATTTACTCTTAGGAACTTTCAAGTATATAATACAGTATTATATTAACTATAATCACCATGCTGTACATTAGATTCCCCAGAACTTATTTATCCTGTAAGTGAAAGTTTGTGCCTGTAAGTGTAAGCCCTGACAGTTGGTTTTTCTTTTTTGAAACACAAGTGCCTGCCTTAAACTTTGATTGCCAAGGCATCCACTTCAAAGAGGCATAAACGTCAAAGCCATCCCGAATAAACGCATTGCTGGCTACACGACTAGAAAAAGAGCTGGCCTGTGCCGCCCACCTCCACCCGGAGGATCCTTTGTCTTAGAGATCTTGGTTGATTTTCACAACTGACCATTTGGGTTGCTTGCTTTTTCCTCTCCCCGTACTTTCAATTCCCATTCTGTGTTTTAAATTTGCCAATAAAGAGTAGATCTTCAAAACCCTAGGCCCCCACACTCAACCTCAATAAAAGCAGAACCCCAGGCCCACGCCCTTTCTCTCTTTTTCTACCTTCGACCTCAGGTGCGTGGCCTTAGGCGTGCTGTGTGCTTTCCAGGACTTGGGAGTAACACACTTTTTTTTCGAAGTTTCCTGATAGTTATTGCTGAGGGTGCCTTGCAATCATAATAAGAACCATGAGGGCCAGTCCAGCCACAACATTGGTTAACGATAGGTTGAGACCAGCACAAGATAGTAGCCTTTGACCAATATCTCCCCATTTCTCCTATCCCTCAGCCCCTGGTACCAATACTCTATTCTCTGTTTCTATGAGTTCAGTTTTTTTAGATTCCACATAAGTGATGTCATACAGTATTTGTCTTTCTCTGTCTGACTTACCTCACTTAGCATGCCTTCAAGATCCATCCATGTTGTCTCAAATGGCAGATTTCCTTCTTTCCCATGGGTAAATATTATTCCATTGTGTATATGTATGTATATGAATATATATATATATACCACAACTTCTTTATCCATTCATCCGTTGAAGGACACTTAGGTTGTTTCCACATCTTGGCTACTGTGAATAATGCTGTGGTGAATATGGGAGTGCAGATGTCTCTTTGAGATCCTGTTTTCATTTGCTTTGGGTATATACCCAGAAGTGGGATTGCTGGATCATATGGTGGTTCTATTTTTAATTTTTTGAGGAACCTCCATACTGTTTTCCACAGTGGTTGTACCAATGTACATTCCCTCGAACAGTGCACAAGGGTTCCCTTTTCTACGTATCCTCGCCAACACTTATAAGCTCGTCTTTTCAATGATAGCCATTCTAACAGGTATGTGGTGATAGCTCACTGTGGTTTTCACTTGCATTTCCCTGATGATTAGCGATGTTGAACTTCTTTTCAGGTACTTGATGGCCATTTGTATGCTTTCTTTTGAAAAATGTCTATTCAGTTCTGCCCATTTTTATTCAGATTGCTTTTTTTTTTTTTTCCTGCTATTGAGTTGTATGAGTTCCTTATATATTTTGGCTATTAACCACTTATAAGCTATATGATTTGCAAAAATTTTCTCTCATTCTATAGGTTGCATTTTCATTTTGTTGACTGTTTCTTTTGCTATGCAGAACTTTGATGTAGTCCCATTTAATTTTTGCTTTTGTTGCTTGTGCTTTTGGTGTCATATCCAAAAAACTGTTGCCTAAACCAATGTCAAGGAGGTTTTTCCTATGTTTTCTTGTGGAAACTTTATGGTTTCAAGTCTTATGTTTAAGTCTTTAATTTATTTTGAGTTAATTTTTGTGAGTGTTGTAAGATAGGGGTCCAAATTCATTCTTCTGTATGTGGTTATCCAGTTTTCCCAGCACCACTTATTGAAGAGACTATTCTTTTCCCCATTGAGTATTAAGGACTCCCTTGGGAAATATTAGTTGACCGTATGTGCTAGGGTTTATTTCTGGGCTCTCTCTTCTGTTCCATTGGTCTATGTATCTATTTTTATACCAGTACCATACTGTTTTGATTACTATACCTTTGTAGTATAGTTTGAAATCAGAAAGTGTAATGACTTCAGCTTTGTTCTTCCTCAGGATTGCTCTGACTAGTCAGGTTTTTTTTGTGGTTCTATACGAATTTTAGGATAGATTTTCTATTTCTGTGAAAAACGCCATTGGAATTTTGATAGGGGTTGCATTGAATCTAGAGACAGCACTGAGTATATGGCTATTTTAACAATATTAATTCTTCCAACTTGTGAGCACAGAATATCTTTCCATTTGTTTGTGTCATCTTTAATTTCTGTCATCAAAATCTTGTGGTTTTCACTGTACAGATCTTTCACCTCCTTGGTTAAATTTATTCCTAAGTATTTCATTGTTTTTGATGCTATTGTGAATAGGAATTATTTTCTTTATTTCTCTTTCAGATATTTTCTTGTTAGGGTATAAAAACACAAGTGATTTCTGCATGTTGATTTTGTATCCTGTAACTTTACTGAATTCATTGATTAGTGCTAACATTGTTTTGGTGAAATCTTTAAGATTTTCTATTATAAAATCAAATCATCTGCAAATAAAGATAATTTAACTTTATTCTTTGATTATTTTATTGAGGTAACATTAGTTTATAACATTATATAAGTTTCAAGTGTACATCGTTATATTTCAATTTCTGTGTAAATTACATCATGTTCACCACCAAAAGACTAATTACCATCCATCACCATAAGCATGTGCCTAATCACCCCTTTTGCTCTCCTCCCTTCCCTCTTCTGCTCTGGTAACCACCAATCCAAACTCTGTCTCTACGTTTTCGTTTGTCGTTATTTTTATCTTCTATTTATGAGTGAGATCATACGGTATTTGACTTTCTCCCTCTGACTTATTTCGCTTAGCATAATACCCTCAAGGTCCATCCATGTTGTCGCAAATGGCAAGATTTCATCTTTCTTTATGGCTGAGTATTATCTCATTGTGTATATATTACCACATCTTCTTTATCCATTTGTCCCTTGATGGGCACCTAGGTTGCTTCCAAGTCTTGGCTATTGTGAATAACGCTGCAATGAACACAGGGGTGCATGTATCTTTACGCATTCATGTTTTCATGTTCTTTGGAATAAATACCCAGTAGTGGAAGAGCTAGATCATATTGTAGTTCTATTCTTAATTATTTGAGAAATCCCCATACTGTTTTCCATAGTGGCTGCACCAGTTTGCACTTTCACTAGCACTGTATGAGAGCTCCCTTACATCCTCTCCAACAGTTGTTATTTCTTGTTAATTATAGCCATTCTGATGGGCATAAAGTGACATCTCATTGTAGCTTTGATTGCATTTCCCTAATAATTAGTGATGTCAAACATCTTTTCATGTGCCTGTTCGCCATCTGTATATCTTCTTTGGAAAAATGTCTGTTTAGATCTTTCGCATATTTTTTAATTGGATTATTAGTTTTTTTGTTGTTGAAATGTATGAGTTCTTTATATATTTTGGAGATTAACCCCTTATCAGATAAATGGTTTGCAAATATCTTCTCCCAATTGTTAGGTTGTCTTTTCATTTTGTTGATGGTTTCCTTTGCTGTGCAGAAGCTTTTTAGTTTGATGTAGTCCCACTTATTTATTTTGTCTATTGTTTCCCTTGCCCAGTCAGACACGGTACTTGAAAATATGCTGCTAAGACCGATGTCGAAGAGTGTACTGCCTGTGTTTTCTTCTAGAATTTTTATGGTTTCAGGTCTTACATTCAAGTCTTTAATCCATTTTGAGTTAATTTTTGTGTATGGTATAAGATAATGGTCTACTTTCATTCTTTTGCATGTGGCTGTTCGGTTTTCTCAACACCATTTATTGAAGAAACTTTCCTTTCTCCATTGTATGTTTTGGCTCTCTTGTGACAAATTAGCTGTCCATAGATGTGAGGATTTATTTCTGGGCTTTCGATTCTGTTCCATTGATCTGTGTGTCTGTTTTTGTGCCAGTACCATGCTGTTTTTGTTACTATAGCTTTGTAGTATATTTTGAAATCAGGGAGTGTTATATCTCCAGCTTTGTTCTTTTTTCTCAGGATTCCTTTGGCTATTTGGGGTCTTTTGTTGTTCCATGTAAATTTTAGGATTCTTTGTTCTATTTCTGTGAAAAATGTCATTGGGACTTTGATTGGGTTTGCATTGAATCTATAGATTGCTTTAGGAAGTATGGACATTTTAACTATGTTAATTCTTCCTATCCGAGAGCATGGAATATCTTTCCATTTCTCTGTGTCTTTTTCAATTTCTTTCAACAATGTATTATAGTTTTCAGTGTACAGGTCTTTCACTTCTTTGGTTAAATTTATTCCTAGGTATTTTATTTTTTTGATTGCAATTGTAAATGGGGTTGTATTCTTATTTTCTCTTTCTGCTACTTCATGGTTAGTGTATAGAAATGCAACTGATTTTTGTATGTTGATTTTGTATCCTGCAACTCTACTGTATTCATTTATTGTTTCTAAAAGTTTTTTGTGTGGGTTCTTTAGGGTTTTCTTTATATAAAATCATGTCATCTGCAAATAGTGACAGTTTCACTTCTTCCTTACCAACTTGGATCCCTTTTATTTCTTTTTCTTGCCTGATTGCTCTGGCTAGGACTTCCAGTACTATGTTGAGTAGCAGTGGTGAGAGTGGGTACCCTTGTCTTATTCCTGATCTTTAGAGGAAAAGCTTTCAACCTTTCACCACTGAGTATGATATCAGCTGTGAATTTGTCAAATATGGCCTTTATTATGTGGAGATACATTCCTTCTATACCTAATTTAAAAGTTTTTGTCATGAAGAGATGTTGAATTTTGTCAAATTTTTTTTTTTGGCATCTATTGAGATGATCACACAATTTTTATTTTCATCCTATTAATGGGTGTATCACTGATTAATTTGTAAATTTTGAAAAATCTTGCATCTTGGGGATAAATCTCACTTGATCATGGTGTATTATCCTTTTTTTGTGCTGTTGAATTTTGTTTGCTAATATTTTGTTGAGAATTTTTACATCTATATTCACCAGGGATATTGGTCTATAGTTTTCTTTTCTTGCAGCGTCCTTATCTGGCTTTGGTATCAGGGTAATACTGGCCTCATAAAATGAGTTTGGGAGTGTTTCCTCCTCCTCAATTTTTTGGAAGAGATTTAGAAGGATTGACATAAATTCTTCTTTAAATGTTTGGTAGAATTCACCATTGAAGCCATTTGGTCCTGGGCTTTTCTTTGTTGGGCGATTTTTGATTACTGATTCAATCTCCTCATTTATTATTGGTCTGTCCTGATATTCCATCTTTTTGTTATTCAGCCTTGATAGGTTCCATGTTTCTAGGAATTTATCCATTTCTTCTAGGTTGTCCAATTTGTTGGCGTAGAATTGTTCATAGTAGTCTGTTATGATCCTTTGTATTTCTGTGGCGTCAGCTGTAATGTCTCCTCTTTCATTTCTGATTTTGAGTCTTCTTTTTTTCTTTGTCTAGCTAAAGGTTTGTCAATTTTGTTTATCTTTTCAAAAAAAATCAACTCTTATTTTTGTTAATGTTTCCTATTGTTTTTCTGGGCTCTATTTCATTTATTCTTGCTCTGATCATTGTTATTTCCTTCCTTCTGATAACTTTGGGCTTAGCCTTATAGGGATTTCTTTTATGAGAGAACTTTCCCTTGCTGCTTTAAAAATTTTTGATTTTTGATTTTTGACAGTGGTATTATACTGTGTCTTGGAGAAAGTTGTTTTGGATAGAAATTTTGGGGTGATCTATTAGCTTCATGAACTTGGATATTCAAATCTCTCCCTAGGTTGGCGACATTCTCAGTCATTATTTTTTTAAATAAGCTTTCTAATCCCTTTCTCTCTCTTTTTTCCTTCTGGGACTCCAATGATGTGTACATTTTTTCTTTTAATGGTGTCGCATAAGCCCCATAGGCTTTCTTCATTTCTTTTCATTCTTTTTTCTTTTTGCTCCTCTGATTGGATAATTTCAATTGATTTATCTTTTAGTTCACTGGTTCTTTCTTCTGATTTGTCAAGTCTGATATTGAAGCTCTCTCTATTGAATTCTTGGGTTCAGTCATTATATTCTTCAGCTCCAAAATTTCTATTTGGTTCTTTTTTAAGTTTTTTTTTTTTTATCTCTTTGTTGAACTTATTTTTTTCTTGTGATGTTTTCCTAATATTGTTAAGTTGTTTATCTGTGTTCTCTTGTAGCTGTCTGAGCATCTTTAGAACAATTATTTTGAATTCTTTGTTGGCCAATTCCTGGATCTCTATTTCTTTGGGGCCAGTTACTGGAGGCTTACTGTGTTCCTTGGTGGAGTCATGTTTCCCTGATTTTTTCATGGTCCCTGTAGGCTTGAATAGGTGTCTGCACATTTGAAGAAGCAGTCACCTCTTTCAGACTTTATGGATTGACTTTGGCGAGGGAAGACTTTCACTTGCAGATAGGCACACCCTGGAGCATGCTGTGTCACCAGGTCCAGTGGTGCAGAGTGCCACATGTGGTGGCACATGGCAGCACCAGATTCGAGGGGGCATGATGTCCTTTTGGCTCAGTCTGTTGAGGTCCATAGTATTGACAACTGTGTGGTCCTTGCTGAGGACTGCAGGAGATTTTTGAATCTTCAGTGGCACTCCCAAGTCCAGCAGCTATAGACCAGGGCATCCAGTGGTGGTGTTGGAGTTGGTAATGTGCACACACCTGGCTGTGGGGCCAGCTGCAGATGCCTATGCAGTGGCAGGGGCTGGTTGCAGACACACACATAGTGGTGGGGGCCAGGGCAGCTAGCAAAGGCCAGGGCCAACTATGGGCTTACTGGCAGCTGTGGAGGCTTTGGCTGTCAACGTGCTTCCTCATGGCTGCACAATCTCCCCCAGGGCATCTGCCCTGCAGTGGAGGCCTGTGATGAGGGTTGAGTGGGGGTGGCATTCAGGTGCACAGCTAGAGGGGCTAGGTGCAGGTGAACATGCTGTTGCAGGCCAGTGACAGAAAACAGGGGCCCTGGTTGCCACCATGCTGTCCTATGGCAGCACAGTCTTCTTACAGGTGTGCGCACTGTGGTGGAGGCCAATGATAGGTGTTAGGCTAGCAGTGTGCCAGTGCATAGCCGGAGGGGCTAGCCCCAAGTGCACACACAGCAGTGGGGTTCAGCTGTGGGGGGGTCTAGGTTGGCATCTTGCATTCGTGTAGCCACAGAGGCCTGGGCTGGCTGTGGGTGCAGTTGCTGGTCTCCAGTAGGTGCAGAATGGAGGAAGCGAGGAGAGACTCAGGCAGCTGGCATCAATGAACACAAATACCTGTGGGGAGAAAGCTGGTGAAATCTGTAGGGGGTCTGCTTTGCCTGTGCTAGCCTTTCGTTTCTTCAGTGGCAAAATCTGCTGGGCTTGTCTGCAGAGCAGGTCACTGTGAACTGAGTTGGCTCCTGCTATGTGGCTACTATTTGTAGCCCCTGCTTTTCTTCCTTGTTCCTAGCTGGCTCTATACACCTCATCTTTGCCAGTCTGGGTGGGGTGAAAGTGCATTGGGACCTTCATGTGGTACCTGGAAAAGCTGGGGAAGCTTGTTGCTCAGCCCGCTCTTCCTTTCCTGGCAAGGGGAACTCTTTCTAGCTTGGAAGATCCCTCTTGGCACTGAGCAATGCCGGCTTGGCAAATGGGATGATGCAGGCAAAATGAAGCTGTTTTCCTCCTCTTCTTGTGTGATTATTCTGAGGATTTTTTCCACCCTATTGCTAAAGTTTTTTCAGTGGACTCCAGAGCTCTCCAAGAGCTGCTTTTTTTAGTGGATAGCTGTTTAACTGTTGATCTTTGTGGGGGAATGGAGGTTGGGGTGATATACAAAGAATGTATATCAAGTGCTTAGAGCACAGAATGAGTGCTATATAAACATCTGTTGTAAATATTATTACTATTAATATTGAAAGTGGAAAGAGTTTAACAGACATGGCTCCCAAATATCTTTATTATTTGCTAGCTGTGTGGTTGTGGGCAATTTATTTTACCACTCAGAGCCTCAGTTTCCTTATCTATAATGTCATACCTCATAGGTTTTTAATGAGAACTAAATGAGGCGACCAGTTAAAATATCCAGCAAAATATCTGACATCCTACTTGCTCAGTATATGTTGATATTTTTAAGTTAACATAGATTTGCTGCCAGAATTATTTAGTCACATTCATCAGGTAATTACATATAAGGCACTAATAGGGCTTGCCAAAGCTGGTCCTTGGATTGTCACTGCTCTCGGTGGGGTGCAGCATGTGCTAACCTTTATGCTTCATTAAAATTGACATCTATGGTCTCTTTGGCACTTCAATGATAATGGCTACTGAAAAATTTCTCTGAACTCCATAGCTCCTGAGAAAATACAGCCTCATTTCATAACAAAGCATATTTTCATGAGAGTCATGGAAATTGTTTACCAGGTCCCAGAGGATTTGCTTACAATTCCAAGATTGCTTACCGGCCATAAATGAATGCTCTTGTCTGTCTGGAGCCAGCTCAGTACCATGCAGTGTCTGGAGAAGCGCCAGCTACGGCACTGAGGTCTTTCTCCAGATGGTGTCATCACTGCTTGCCTGGTTCCAAAAGATTGCCTTGTGTCTTCTGTCCCCTTCATCTCCTGTTTTCGTGGCATAGCCTCACACTCCTCCTCCCCTGGTTTTTTCCTCTGATACCTTTCCTGGCTCACAAAGGCCCATCCACATCCCTCCCTGCCCCGGCCCCGATATGAGGCGGCTTCCACATTAGCATCATGTTGTCTATTTGCTCCTCGTGCTTTTATTTCTTGGGAAAACCTAGCTTTAAGGCTCCATCTCTTACTCCTTGTGTGGCCAAGCAATGAGACCCCTCCTGACCCACTGGTAGGGTTCATGCCTCTACATGGTTCCAAGGAAATTCGAAAGCTGTCCTGGGGCACCCCTGAAGCATGAGTGAGCCCCATGCCAGTCACCAGACAAGAAAGGCCAACAGCATAAATATCTTTGCCTTACATGCATACTTTCATTCTTTCCACTTTTATCAGAAGGCCAGATAAATGAATCATGGATTCTAGACAATTGTTCTAAGCCACATTCCTGAATCTTTAATAGAGCAGATCAAGTCCTGGTGGTATCATTTGCATCTTTTCCTTACCTTAAACAGTTCACACTTCTGGTTATTTGATAGGAATGTGAAGCTGAATAAACAACATGGTTGTCTCATGGGTATGAGATCATGCCTCTTTACCCCACTGTTTGATTGAACATTTGTTCAATATGCCACCTACAATATGCCACGCCTGTGCCAAGACCTGAGAGAACAGGTCACATAAGATGTAGCATATTTGCATGACACCTGCATTATGGTGACAGGAGAGAGAGAAATTTATCAGTGATGACAGGACCACGTAGTAAAATCTATGACAGATGCAGGCTGAAGCGAGTACCTTCAGTCCTAGTTGGAGGCCGGGGAAGATAGAACTAGAGGGAGATTTTGGGACACGATCACACTAAGTTGACACTGGAGCAGTGGGTAGAAGCCAGATAGATGAAGACAGATGGGAGAGAGACCCACATCTCCCTTAGTCCTCTGTCCTTGCTGATTTTGTCACTGTAGATTGTACTTTATCCCCACTCTCTCTATGCTTTAGGGACTCTGGAACTTTCACATAAAGGAACAGAGCTCTCTCAGTTTCTCATAGTGCAATAAAAAAATGTAAAATCTCTATTCTTTAGAAAACAGTGACTCACCATTTTGGGCAGTTTTGCTCCATCCTGTATTCAGCATGGCCTGTAATTTTAGTTTTTGGTTTGCTCCCCACCAGCTCCTCATGATACTAGGGTTGCAGCTGGAGTAGGTTACCCTGGATCTCTGAACTTTAGAAGACACACCATTTCTATGCTGCCCCACACTCTCGTCTTTGGTCCTGCTCAGGGAGTCTGTAATCATGGCAACAGGGCAAGCAAATTTCAGGAGGGAAGAGTTTTTTGCTTGGAAAATTCAGGCATGTGTAAGTGACAGGATAAATGGCTGGGCAGTCAGGGAACGGGATGAGGGTTCAGGATGCCATGAGTATATAGGAAGAAAGGAGGAAGGAGCTTATAAGGCAAATGAGGCAGCTTCAAATATACACCCAGACTTCCTCAGGGCATTTTTGTGGGGTTCTGATTATGTCATTAGATAAGTTGTTCTGGCCAACAGGAAATGACGTGTACTAGATCTTAAGAGACAAGAAGGCCTTAGCAACACCAACGCTTGTAGCGAAATTGCAAGGACTCCCATCCAAATTACCAGCTATTTCCTAGGGAAGGATCTTATTTTCTGGAAAAATCTATTGTTCCTGGAAAACGAAAAGCCCTCTGCAGTCCTCTAGGTGTGATTGGGTCTGCAGTTCCAATGCTGCTCAGCTGCAGGTCAAGATGGATGCTATGGGATGTGCCTAGAAGCTGGGGTGTGGGGCACCCCTGTCTTCTGGGGTTCAATTTTGCCCAAAGTTCTTTAACACCAGCTATTTGCCAAGGTTTCACTGGCTGTTTATGATTATAACCAACCCCTATCTGAGTCTCAGAACCTCACATAACCTTACCAGAAATTCAGAGCTGGGGTAGAATTTTGAGTCCAGCATTAGAAGGTCATACAAGGGCCAATTGGAGAAAATGTTGCATCACCCCTCACAGTTCATGCTGCAGGAAAGGCCAAAACAAAAACCACAGACTGTGATTATTTAATATTGTTCTGGTACATGGTCTACTCAAATGCAAAACAAAATGCAATTTATTCCATTATACTGAGGAATAAAATAAAGCATCTTATAATTATTAGCAGAATATGTTAGGAGAGAAGATTTAAAGAAATTTTTTTCTTTTAGTCATAGTCACCTTTCCCAATGTATGTACTTCAAAACTATGTAACGTATACTTATTCTAATTCTTTTAAGCAATACAGGGAGGAAACAGTGGATGAAAAAATAATTTCCCTTTTGAAGAATAAACCAATCAAAAGAATGTTGCACAATAATGTTGATAATAACACTGAAATCACTTGGGATAACAAATTTAAAGTGCTATAAATGTAAGGTGGTATGGTTACACAAGAATAAAATAGAAATGAGACAGAGTAAGTAGTGTATTTCTGTAAGGAATTTTCAAAGGACGTTTAAAAAACAGAATCATAGTTATCAATCTAAGAGAATAGTTATAGCTGACATTTCAGCACCTACAGAACCTGTTCTGCTCTGCTTTTGCTTCTGTCAGAGTGTCCTTGAGACTAAATGAAGATTCCATCCCATCTTCTACATGTCTACTTATTTATTTAAAGAGGAGTCAGGAGGCTAGCTGAACATTAAGAACTGAGTTGACCTCCAAAAGAAGATGAGTCAGGAAATAAAATGGGGAGCACTTTGAATCATGACAGAGATATATTGACTGGGGAAATTTCAGCAGCTCCTGCTCAGACATTGAAACAGTGGGCCTTTCTCTATTTTAATTGGTGAAATGGTTTCCCAAACATAGGCTGACAGATCTGGGAAAGCTGAACTCTCACTGGATGTTATCTCTTTCCTTCTCACGCAACCAGAACTCTCTCATGGGTATAAACTCCTTTCTTTCTTGGCTGGTGACCTCCAGTAATTACAAGGACTTGAAGATGATACAGCGGCGGCACCTGTCAGCCCTCTGATTGCCAAGGCTGATGTGACTGATCTGGCTCGCATGTCCTCTTCCTCACTCCTCACATCATGAGGAATCCTCCTAACGTTCTGAGAGGATGACTTTGAACCAAGAGAGAAAGATTATTCTTCAAAGAAGGCAAGCTATCACAGCACTCCCCTGCAAGGAACGTTGTACTGGCTGAACTATCACTGGCTAGTTTAAGCAGAAAGTAGTGACTATTGTAAGGGTATTGGGAATATTTTTAGAGGAAAATGTAAAAGAATATTTTTAAGATCTTGGGAATGGTGAGGAAAGATTTCTGATACAAGATGAGAAGGACAAACTATGCAGGATGACTGATAAATTTGACTACATTAAAATGTAATTAAAAATCTGTGTATCAAGAGAGACTGGAGGCAAAATAAAACCAACCACGAGCCTTGGAAAAATATTAGCAAAACACATACTTGACAGAGGATTGGTATCTAGAATGTGTAAAGAACGCCTATAAATCCGTAAGAAACAGTATGGAGTACACTCCACACTGGGAAAAGGGAGTCTTTTCTCTTGACATGTGAGCTGTTGTCATACATTTTACTTCTTCATACGTTCTAAACCACACACTACATTGTTGTTTAAAAAGTCAACTATCTTTTATAGATGCAAATAAAAAGAAGAAAGTATTATTTATTTACACACACATTACCATTTTTGGTGCTCTTCACTCTTTTGCTCAGAGATTTGCTATCATCTTCTTTCCGCCAAAAGAACTTCTTTTAACATTTCTTACAGTGTGGGCCTGCTAATAAAAAATTCTTTCAGCTTTTGTATGACCCAACAAATCTTTCTTTCACCTTTCTTTTTGAAATATATGTCTATCGGATATAGAATTCTAGGTTGTCAGTTTTTTTCTTTCAGTACTTTAGCAATGCTGTTCCAGTGTCTTGTCACCTGCATTATTTCCAAGAGAAATAATGTTGTTTGTTCCTCTGTAGATAAAATGCATTTTTACTCTGGGTGCTTTTAAGATATTTTCTTTATTGCTGATTTTAAGATATTTATTGTGTGCCTTGTTATAGTTTCCTTCATGTTTCTTGTGCTTGGAGTTTATTGAGCATCTTTGATCTGAGAGTTTATAATTTTCATCAAATTTGGAACATTTTCATTCACTATTTCTGCAAATATTTTTTCTTTACTCTCCTTTCTCTTTCTCTTCTCTCATCCAGAGACTCCAATCACACATATAGTAGGTTGCTTGAAATTGTTGCATAGCTCACTGATGGTCTGTTTATTTCTTTTTGCCTTTTTTTTTTTTAATGAGCCTTTTCCTTCTGTTTCATTTTGGATAGTTCCTATTGTTATGTCTTTGAGTTCACTAATCTTTTTGTCCACAATATCTAGTCTGCTACTAAGTCCATCAAGTATATTTATCTCTTGCATTATAATTTTCACCTCTAGAATTTCAATCAGGATTTTTTTTGTCTTCCATCTTATAATGTTCCATTTTTCTCTAGCTTTTTGATCATATGGAATGCAGCTATAAAAGCTTTTTTCAAGTGCTCATATGCTAATTGAAACATTTATGTGTGGGTCAGTTTCAATTTTTAATTTTTCCTCTTATTGAGGATTTTTTTGTTGTTGTTGTTATTTCTCTTTATTGCCTGGCAACTATTTAATTGGATGACAGACATTGTGAATTTTACCTTGTTAGGTGCTGGATACTTTTGTATTCCTGTTAGAAACAGTTTGATCCTTTTAGGTGTTGCTCTAAAAATTTTTAGGTATGACCATAACAACATTTATTCTAGGGATAATTAATCCCCACTGCAGGGTAAGAATCTTCTGACTACCCAATTTCCTCGGATTATAAGATTTCTCAGTCTGGCTGGTGGGACTAGGAGTGAGGAAACAACGCTACATGGAACAATGCTACATGATCAGGGCTTTCTGAACAAAGATTGCTAGTACCTAGATTAAGGGATGCTTGAACGACAAGGAAACCTTGGGAGTTAAAGATAAAGACCCCTGGAGCTATTTATATAATTGATTTAGGGACTTTCATCCTTTCACCCCCAAAGAGCATTTGTTTATATTAAAAAGAAAAAGTCTCTCTCTGTCTGGAGGAGGGGTGGGGGGCAGATGTGTCAGCTTTCTTGTACAGACCCCATGTACACACAGGTGATTTCTGCCCCCATTGCACGGCCCTTTGGTGGACTGGAGTGTGAGAGACTGACAAAATATGTTCTCTGAGTAATGAAAAGTTTGTCTCTGTTCTAGAAAACTCATGTTTCCTGTCAGGAAAAAAATAATAAATATAGATATAAAAACTTAACAATAGGCACTATTCACAGTCTTGAGTGACCTCTGAGTACATTTCTTCTAATCCTTTTTCATTATTCACTCCCCAGCCTTGGGTATTTTCATCACAAGCATGTGCTGATCAGTATTCTGTTGCATCCCTTTGCAGATCTCCAGAGATCTCTGTTTATATTTCTCCCCTCTGGTATTCTGTCCTGTGAATTTTAGCTACTTAGGTTCTCCCTCCTGGACCCTCAGCTCTGTTTCCTCAGCTTAGGGAGCACACCAAGCTTTGCCTCAGTTAACCCTTACTCTGCCACAGCATGAAAATTCTCTAAAGGCAGTAAACTAGGGCATCAGAGGACTTACCTCACTTATTTATTTATTTTGTCTCTCAGGGATCACTGTACTTTGTTGGCTGATGTCCAATGTCATATATTGTTTCATACATTTTGTCCCATGTTTTAAGTAGTTACAGGGGGAAAGTAAATCCAGTACTCCATCTTGGATGGAAGTAGAAGTGATATTGCAGCATTTTTAATAGATAAAACTGTAAAAAACAAACAAACAAAAACACAACTGCCCATGTCAGGAGAATGAAGAAATTTTTGATAATCATTCAGTCATATACAATACAGCATGAATTTTAATGAAAAATCTCACATACCTAATATTGAGCTCCAGGGACATATATACAACTGCTTCCTTAATATCTCTACTTAGTAAAAATGAAACAGTTGTAGAATAATTTATAGATTATCATACAAGATAAATATGTTTTAGAAAGATGCAAATCAATACTATATATTAATTTTGAATATGTACACATGGAGAATGAGTATAAAAACTTCTATTAGAATGATAAGCATCCAATTGAAACATGTTGCTCAGTTATCCTTTGGAAATAGCATATATTTACCCTTATTTCCTAAGATAGTTGGTCAGTACATAGATATCTGATTGTGGCTAAAGCAGCAAATCTCTTCAAAATGCAGCTCTCTGATTTTTTTTTTTTTTGGGGAAATTAGTCCAAGAAGCTCAGATTTTAATCTTTTTCTTCAACAATGATATTGTAATCCATGTAATATCCTATATAAATTCCTTTCTGCTTAAACTAGTTAGAGTAGATTCAGGTTTAATTCAGCAATTAAAGCCTGATTCATATAAAATATCATTCAAAAAAGGAAGAAATGGGCCTTGAAGGATGTGTACATTTAAATAGGTAAAGATGGGGGTAAGATATTTTAGGTAGAGAGGGCAGTAGAAACAAAAGAACTGGAACCTTTCCACTCACATTTAAACATTCTCAATCCACTCACATCTTAGAAGAAAAGCCCACTTTCCCCTCTATATACTTAGACCTGACTTCTGCAAATTAACTTCCATTCCATTCAAATTATTGGACAATTTCAGTCTTCAACTTACTTGAGTTCTAAGTATGTTCATTATTCCCACTTATAACATTCTCTTCTCTGGGCTTATAATACTATACTCTGCAGGTTTCCCTCTTTCTCTCTGGCCTTCCCTTCTCAGCCTTTAATGCAGGCTCATGTATTGGAATACTTAATGTTGGAGTTTCTAAAAGTCTGACAGTGGGTCCTTTTCTTACCTTACTCTATACTGTCTCCCTAAGGAATCCCATTTATGCCCATGGTCTCAAATATGTTCATGTATAAATGAATTTCAAATTTCTATCTCTATCTATCTCATATGAGCCATACACACACACACACCCCTATCTGCTTAGTAAATATCTTCACTCAGTAAAGATTCCTCAAACTCAACAGGTCAAAAATTAAAAACACATTTACTTTAGCTAGCTATGCAGTTAGGGCCCAATTTTACAGATAAGGACAATGACCCTTGGTGAAATCAAGTAAATGGACAAAGTCACATGACCCAGGAATTTAACGAGGAAAATAGATCTTGACATTTGTCATCATTGGTTATATATATCATGAATGTATAGATTACAACCTCATTCAGAACTGATCATTACCCTCTAACAGTAAAATTATTGGTGCAATGATGAGAAAAGTTGTTGAAATTATGATTTCCATGAGTGAATCTGGTAGGAATTATATTTAAATGAGTGAAGGCAATTAATAGATATACATGCATACATTTTTGAAAGGAACATTGTTAGGATGCCCACTCTTACCACTTTTATTCAACATAGTACTGAAAGTTCTAGCCAGAGCAATTAGGCAAGAAAAAGAAATAAAAGGCATCCAAATTGGAAATGAAGAAGTAAAACCATTACTATTTGCAGAAGACATGATATTATATAGAGAGGACCCTAAAGACTCCATGAAAAAACTGTTAGAACTAATAAATTCAGTAAAGTTGCAGCATACAAAATCAATATACAAAAATCTATTGTGTTTCCATATACTAATAACAAACTATCAGAAAGAGAAATTAAGAAAACAATCTTTTTTACAATTGCATCAAGAAGAATAAAATAGCTAGGAATAAATTTAACCAAGGAACAGAAGACCTGTGCACTGAAAACTACAAGACATTAATCAAAATAATTGAAGAAGATACAAATAAAAGAAAGATATTCCACATTCATGGATTGGAAGAATTAATATTAAAATGTTCATAGTACCCAAAGCAATCTGCAGATTCAATGCAATCTCTATCAAAATTCCAATGGCATTTTTCACAGAAATAGAACAAATGATCTTAAAATTTGTGTGGAACCACAAAAGACTTTGAATAACCAAAGTAATCTTCAGAAAGAAGAACAAAGCTGGAGGCATCATGCTCCCTGATTTCAAACTATGTTACAAAACAATAGTCATCAAAACAGTATGGTATTAGCATAAAAACAGACATATAGATCAATGGAACAGAATAGAGAGCCCAGAAATAAACCCACACATATATGGTCAATTAATTTACAACAAAAGAGCCAAGAACATACAATAGGGAAAGGACAGTATTTTCAATAAATGGTGTTGGAAAAACTGGACAGCCACATGCACAAGAATTAAACTATCTTACACTGTACACAAAAAATAACTCAAAATAGATGAAAGACTTGAACATTAGACCTGAAACCATAAAACTCCTAGAAGGAAACAGAGGCAGTAAGCTCCTTGGCATAGGTCTTGGCAATGATTTTTTAAATCTGACATCAAAAGCAAAAGCAACAAAAGCAAAAATAAACAAGTGGGACTACATCAGACTAAATAGCTTCTGCACAGAAAAGGAAACCACCAACAAAATGAAAAGGCAACCTACTGAATGGGAGAAAATATTTGCAATCATACGTCTGATAAAGGGTTACTATCTAAAATATATAAAGAACTCATACAACTCAATAGCAAAAAAAACACAATCTGATTAAAAAATGGGCAGAAGATCTGAATAGACATTTTTCCAAAGACAACATACAGATGGCCCACAGGTACATGAAGAGATGCTCAACATCATTAATAATTAGGGAAATGCAAATCAAAACCACAATGAAATATCACCTCACACCCATTAGAAAGGCTATTATCAAAAAGACAAGAAATAACAAGCATTGGAAAGGATGTGGAGAAAAGGGAACCCTTGTGCTCTGTTGGTGGGAATGTAAATTGGTGCAACCACTATGGGAAACAGGATGGAGGTTCCTCAAAAAATTAAAAATAGAACTACCATATGATCCAGCAATTCCACTTCTAGGTATTTATTTGCAGAAAACAAAAAGATTAACTCAAAAAGATATATGCACCACCCCCCCATGTTCATTGTAGCATTATTTACGAAAGCCAAGACATGGAAGGAACCTAAGTGTCCATTGATGGATGAATGGGTAAAGAAAAATGTGGCATATGGAATATTATTAAGCCATAAAAAAGAATGAAATCTTTCCATTTGCAACAACATGGATGGACTTTGAGGGCATTATGCTAAGTGAAATAAATCAGACAGAGAAAGACAAATAACATGATCTCTCTTACAGGTAGAATCTCAAAAAAAAAACAAAAACGAACTCATAGATACAGAGAATAGATTGGTGGTTGGCAGAGGCGGTGGGTGGGGGTGGAAGAAACGGATGAAAGTGGTCAAAAGGTACAAACTTCCACTTATAAAATAAATAAGTCCTGGAGATGCAATGCATAGCATAGTGACTATGGTTAATACTGTATTGTATATTTTAAAGTTGCTAACAGAGTAAATCTTAAAAGTTCTCATCACAAGGAAAAAAAACTGTAACTGTGTGGTGATGAATGTTAACTAGATTTATTGTGGTGATCATTTTACAATATATACCAATATTGAATCATTGTGTTGTACATCTGAAACTAATATAATGTTATATAGAAATTGTATCTCAATTAAAAAGGAACATCCATAGGATGGGTTTAATTTGGGGAGATTATTAATAAACTAGAAATGGTATAGGAAAATATGACAAGACAGGCAAGAATGGATATTATTTAGGACACTTCTTAAATATGGGCGTGTGGGGGATCAGAAATGGCCACCCCAAAATGTGTCTCTTTGCCTTGCTTGATTATTTTTAAAAACAAAAGACTCTGAAAGAAACTTTAACCTTCCCCCTAACTGCTTAAAAGAATTTAAGATATAAGGCCCATCCCCAGGATGGGCCATCACCATAGATAACTCTGGGTATTGGTAGACTGTGAGGGTCCTTGCTAAGCCCATTCTTATCAGAGTTCTGTCTACTAAACATTTGCTTTTCCATCTCCATGTGAATTGTCTTCCTCCCCTTTGAAGTCCCAAACCACTACCCCCAGCATCCTCCTTTGTCTTTAGCTGAAGATGGTATTTAAGCTAGCAGCTCAGCCACTTTGGCGAGTTACTCAGTTTTCCTGGGTCTCTCCCATGTACACATGTTATAAAGCTTTGTTTGAGTTTCTCCTGTTATTTTGTCTCATATCAATTTAATTCATAGCCCAGCCAGAGGGACAGAGGATTTGCCTTCCTCCCCTACAGGAGTGTAATAGTTGTTCTCTGTGTTGAGTTGACAAATAGTCAGCTTCCTGTCATGAATGGTTAAATCTGTGGCAGAGTAATAGTAGAGAACTAACTTATGTTCCATATAGAGGTTAGATATTTTTTTGAGGAAGAAGATCAAAGAAAATGAAAAATTACAAAGAACAATTAAACAAAAGTATATTTTCATAACACATAAATAACAACGTTTTGTCAAATTTGTTTTGTTGTTTTTTTAAAGAAATTAAACAATATAGATAAAACTAAAGTCCCTATGTATATCACTGTTCTCATTTGCAGACAACAGAATCTGCTCTATTGAGTTCAAGCAGAAAGGGTTTTTAAAATGGTAATAAGGTAGTACACAGAATCTGGAGGAGGGCAGAGAACCAGGTTCGGATGCTACATAGCCAGGATCGGTGCAGCTAGAAGACCTGACAAACCATACCATGGGGCTCTTGTAGCAGAAGCACCACTGCTGTTGCCACCCATTATTCAGCACCTATGATGCCTGGGTTTGGAAGCTAAAATCTTGCCACAATGCCTCATAAGAATCAGATTCTCTCACCATCATGCATTTTCCCGGGCAAAACCACCAGCTCACAATGCTCACTTCCCTGTTGCAATTGCACACAGAGTCTCTGCTTGGCAGAACCTGGGTGATATGAAGAATCCCAAAGTGCAAGACAAACTAGAAAGGGATGGCATGAGTGTGGAGTAGCTAATCAACAGTGTTTTCTCCAGTCCCTTTCCCTGTAACCCTTTACCTGCCCACCCCCAGAAGTAACCAATGTATACATTTATCTGTACATAATACATATTTTATTTTATTTTATTTTATTATTTTTGTGTGTGTGAGGAAGATCGGCCCCGAGCTAACATTGCCAATCCTCCTCTTTATTTGCTGAGGAAGATTGGCCCTGGGCTAATATCCATGCCCATCTTCCTCTACTTTATATGGGACGCCGCCACAGCATGGGCCAACAAGCGGTGCATCAGTGCGCGCCCGGAATCCGAACCGGCGAACCCCGGGCCGCCGCAGCTGAGCGCACGCACTTAACAGCTGCGCCACCGGGCCGGCCTCAAACAATATACATTTTAAATTTACATACATTATATTTTCTTTATATGGTTCTATGACTTGATTTTTCTTTTTCACATATTTGAGACCTATTCATTCTGAAAAATTTTTCATTGGTACCTTCTGAATATATGCCATTTTATTTCATTCACTTTTGATGGATATTTAGTTTTTTTTTTTTTACTATTATAAAGACTGGTAAAATTAATATCACTAAACATATTTCCTTGGGAACATTTACACAAATTAATCTAGGACAAAGTTTTCCAAAATACCCTGGAGGCAAAATCACCTGGGAGCACTTACTATAGGTATAGTTTCCCAGACTCCTCCACAACAGACAAGGGCCAAGCACGAAACTTGGAAAACTCAAAACAAAATAACTGAGACAGGTTTAATTACAAGGGGACTGTTTACAAAAGCATTGGGATAGGTCATGTGTGGGAAAACTTTTTCTGGAAAGAGCCAAATAGTAAATATTTTAAGCTTTGTGGGCCACATGCAGTCTGTTGCATATTCCTCATCGTCTTCTTTTTTATGACCCTTTAAAAATGTGAAAAACATTCTGAATTTAAGGGCTATACAGAAACAGTCTAGGAGTTTGCAGACCCTGTTTGGGGAAGGAAGAAATCATACAGTCATCTGGAGCTAGTAGCAACTGAGCTTTTACTACCCAGACCTGAAGGGAAGAGAGAAGTTACTGGGACTTGAAAGGAGAAAGGGTGTCCTGTAGAGTCAGATGCACACCTGGAGGCGAACCATGAGAGAGCTTCCAGGGAGGAATTAAATATCCGAACCTCACTCCTCTGAGTCCCTGACAGGGCTCCCCATTTGGCCGAGCCAACCCTGAAGCCAGGGAAAATGGAGCCATGTTCCGCCATCACATAGTCCAGCGTTCTGGGACAGAGAGTAGGGTGAGCAAGGTGGAGAGTGGGTTGGAGGTGTGAACAGAAGATATCTAGGAGACTTCTATTTGGGATTCTGAGATAGGACACCTGAGATGGAACCTGGGAATTTGTGCTTTTAACAATAACCCGGATAATGTTGACGAAGCTTGAGAAACACTGCTCACAGCTAGAAGTGAAATTGTCGGATCATAGTGTATGTGAATTATCCATTTTAGAGCTAAATTATTCTCCAAAGTGACCATACCAATTTAATCTACACCAGCAGCACACAAAAACAACTAATTTCCCCTTCAATCTGACCAAATATTTGATATTGTCAAACTTATCCATTTTTGCTTAATTTAATGGGTAAAAAATGGAATATTTTTTGGTTGTTATAAGTAACGTTTATCTGGTTTCCAGTGAAGGTGAACGTATTTTCATATATTTGTCATTCCAATAGCCCTCTCTTTTTGAATTTATGATCTTTGCCCATTTTTCTATTATTTTTCTTGTCCTATTAATTGGTCAGAATTCTTTATATATTCTGGTTATAACTCTATGTCTAATATATACTAAAACTACCTTTTCCTAGTCTATGGCTTACTTTTTCACGCTGTTTATGTTGTCTTTTGCCATATAGTATTTGAAAATTTTCATGTATTAAAAATTTTAAGTTTTTTTGGATTTATACTTTATAATGATTGTTATGACTTTTCCTATCAAAAGCTCATTGTGTTCCACTACTTTCTTATAATTTCATAGTCTTATTTTTCACACTTAATATATCTGGAATTTGGAACTTTTTTGCAAACATAATATACTAAAATGCACATAAAATTATGCTGAATTACACTATATGTAAGTTAGTATTCCTTGAATTTAAAATTCACTTAAAAGGCTTACATTTTTCTCAGGGCTAACATGAACAAATTGTTAGACAGTAGATGTTTGAAAATGCCAAGAGAGTTTTGAAAGAAAGGAGATATTCAGCTTTGGCAATCTTTTGTTAAAGAGTATGGCTCTAAAGTCAAAGAAAGTAAAAGCAATTTAGCCTAATTAGCAGTAATGATGAAAAAACAATCCAATATAAAAATGTACTATTTTAGTCATTTGGCTAATAAATAACCTGTTATTTTTGTTAGAAATTATGGAAAGTGGGGTGCTTTTAAGAGATGGAAAATGATATTATTATTTTTGGAATCTTGTCAAAATGGTGGCCTGAGCACATACATCTACCTCAAGCATCCATAAATTTTTACTGAAACAAGAGAATGAATTAATTGAAAATACATGTGATAACAAGAGTTCTGGAATACAAAAAGACAGTTAGCAGTAAACCAGAACATTATGAGGAAATCCTGGATAATATAAAGTGAATGGAATCTATTCCTCCCCTGGAAGTCTCCACAGTCCTTCATAGAAATGGGCCCCAGCAGACTCCCAGCATCCAGAATCCTGGATTAATGAAAGAAAAGATTAATACAAGAAAAGGAAAAAGATCAGGGAATGCCACAGTTTCCTCCAAACAGAGGCATAAACACTCCTTCTCTGGGGAACTCTGTTAATGCTCCAAGCTCAAAGTCAGGAAAGGCTGGGTAATTATTTAAAGATTGACTGCCTTAGTCTATTTGAGCTGCTAGAACAAAAATACTGTAGACTCAGTGGCTCAAACAACAAACATTTATTTCTCACAATTCTGGAGGCTCAGAAGTCCAAGATCAAGGTGCCAGCAGATTTGGTGTCTGGTGAGGGTGCATTCCTGGTTAATGACGGAAGGGGTGAGACAGCTCTCTGGAGTCTGTTTTATAAGGGCACTAATCCCATTCATGAGGGTTCCATCCTTATTACATAATCACTTCTCAAAGTGACATAATCACTTCTCTAAATACCATCACAGTGGGGATTAGATTTCAACATATGAATTTTTGTGGGGAACATTCAGTCTATAGCACCCACAATCTGAAAGGCCATACCAATGAAACCTTTCATTTACCCCTACCAGAGGCCTTTAGGATGGGCCTTATTAATTTATTAAGCAAACCATTAAAGTTCAAGGATTATTCTCTAAAAAAAATGATTAGTCAGGCAGAGGAGAATCTCTAGAGTAGATGTTAAGGCCCGAGGGAAAACAGAGCAAAGCTTGAGGTAATTCAGGACCTACATATCAGAAACTGTATATGCATATATTTCTTCATGATTTTTTTTTAAGTCAATTCTTTCAAGAGCAAAATACTTTATGTTGTTCTACCACAGAGTAAAGCACTCCTTGTTTTGGCAATTTTAGAGTTCATGGTCCTCCTGTCTTCTCCATTCCTGTTGATACATTCCACTCACTTACTTATGAGTCAATCTTGCATTCCACAAACATGTCTTGAATGCCTACCAGGCAAGGAGCAGGAAATGAGATGGGCATGTTCCCACTCTCATAGTGCTTACATTTTAGAGGGGAAAGACAGACAACAATCAAGCAAGCCAGTATATAAACTAGAAATTCAAATTCTCACAACTGCTAAGATGGAAATAACCAGGATAATGTGTGAGGTAGTGTAGGGGCTGCTTCAGAGAGTATGTCAGAGCAGGCCTTTCTGAGGTGACATATGAATTAAGATCTGTAGCAGGAAAAGGAACCAGGCATGAAGAAAAGCTGACTAGAAGCGCATTCCTGGCAGCAGGAGGGGACGGAGAGAGCCAGCTCTCCTATTTTTAAGGGTGTGTTGAAGAAACAGACCTAGACAAATGGAAGGGTGAAAAATTTATTGGACTTCTGTTTGTCTACCAACTTTCCTTTTTGCCACCTTTTCTTTTTCCTTTGGGGAACTGTTACCTACGCTCTCCGCTCCCCATCCCCAAATACACATATTGGTGGGATTGTCAACCGTGGGGTACTTCCTCTCATCCCTGCTAACAGGTAAACCTATGGCTCAAAAGGATGCTTTCACTAACAATTTGTATCTTGAGTGGAGTAACATAACAAGAGAAGCGTTTGGTGCTGCATCATTTTAAACGCAGTTCTGTAAGTACCTTGTCCATTACTTTCTGCTCTCTGGGGCCTCCTGGCTGCCTGGTACCTTTCCTTCACAGGCAATTCTCTATCTTCAATTTCGTATATCACTCTGAATCCTCCCAGTGAATTCCTTATTCCTTATCTGCTTAAGTCAGCCAGAGTGGATTTCCATTCTTTGTAACCAAGTTACCCTAACTTTATAAGAAACCAATCCAGGCACTTACAGCAATCAACCTAGCTCTTCAATCATAAAAAAAAATTGACAACCAAAGATCATGTGACATTTAGAGAAAACTAACAGCAGAAAGGATAATAACCAAGATGAGTAAATAGAAAAGCTGACTTCAGAGTTAACAGAAGCACAAAAGACAAAGTTATGATTATAAAACATAAAATAAATACGATAACCTTGACCATGTTTTTTCATGGTCATATATAGATAAGTGACAAAAATAAGGCTAGAGAAGGAAGTGGTTGGATGTATAAATGTGTTCAATTTCTCATCTTTCATAGTGGGAAGTCAACAAACTCCTTAATATTGATAATTCAAGCCAGAGAAGTATGAATATATTGTTTAAATTTATAATAGTCAACACCAGAAAATCTAAAAACCAGGAACTGCTTAAAGCAACTACTTGAGGGAGACATAGATTTGAAGGTGGGAAAAAGAGGGGGATCTTAAATTGTAGACTCTTCTGCATGGTCTGAGTTTTTTAAGCCACATCTGGGTATTACTTTAATTAAAAATTAAACCTGGTTTCAATTTAAAAATATAATTTGCATTATAAAAATGATGCATATTATTAGTTAACACCTGCCTATGTTTAATTTTTAAATAAGAAATTCTATCTATTTAGGCTAGGATATCCAGGCACCTCCAGATCTTGTTCTTGACCCATGACTCTTCCACGAGGGCACACAAGTATGAACTATGCACACAGGAAGCAAAGCAACACTTTAGTTCTAGCTGTGTTCTTATTAGATAAACCAAGACTCAACACAGTGAAACTAGTTATCCGGGCTGGGACACACTTGGTAGGCACTTTCTTCCTTAAATAACCTGGGAGTCAGCCAAGAAGGCTCTGAGGCGGGCTCAGTCTGTTTTTTCCTACCCATGCTAGAGTCAGATCATACAAGCTGATGACAGATGTCCAATCCCAAACTCACCAGCCATCACCAGAGAATTTGAAGCCTCAGACGCATAGCCCAAAAGAGAAATAATTCCCCTCCTGCCAAACTGAACGCGGGAAGGGGAAGCTTACCCAGGAATAGTGAGCTGTCCATACCTCCTCCACTTTCAGGCAGCCCCCAGCCCTTCCTGTTTTAGTCACATGGCAAACAGCAGGGCGAGAAAGGCAAGAAAGATCCCACCCATGTGTGCTGACCTTTTAATCCAATGGTTCTCAGCCTGGCTACACATTGAAGTCACCTGGGAAATTCTAAGACTTCTAAGTCCTGGGCTGCATCCCCAGAAATTGATTTAATTGTTTTCAGGTGCCTTGGACAGTAGGCATTTTAAAATTTCCCCAGGTGGGATATGGAATGACAATCCTGAAACTGCTTTTTCTATGTAGTGGAGTCAAAAAATAAGTAAATCAGCACTGGCTTATAGTGGGAAACAGTATTGATAGTCAGAAGGTGCCCCTTTCTGCAATTTAAGTAGATTCCAGAGAAACAGAGTGCAAGGGCATGATATGCATGTTCACTGGTTAATGTGTCCTTGTCGTAGCACATAGAAAGCAATCAATGCATATTTATTGAATAAATGGCTTAATGTCTTCCAGTCGACAGTGCAAGAAATTAGGAAAAAAAAAAAACCCTTGACCCTAAATCACAAAGACATTACTTATGAAATAAAACGGCAGCATACACTTTAAAAACTTGAAAAGATGTACAGTTCTGGCATAAGTTAAAAGGCAGAATAATGTCTATTTATTCTACATCAACCAACCTTTGTAACTATGTACTGTACCATGGGGGAAAGAGGAAATGCTCCTAAGATGAGAAAAAGCAATTTTTTGTTTTTCAAGGATTTATTTAATCTCACTTCCTGAGGTAGAGGTATTTTCAGAAAGCACAACCTTCCCTCTTTACGTATTAGTGAACAATACACTTTCTTAGAGCTAAAGAATTCTTGCCATCCTCTGGGAAATGTGATAGGGCACTTAAAAATTTTATTCCTAAAGCCAAACCCATCTTGGCAGATGATCTGACGGCTTATGTTTTCTGGGGGAGAAACGAGACTGAAAATATATCAGAGAGAGGAAAGAAGGAAGAGGAGGGAAAGCGATTAGGAATGAGTGGTGAGCTGTGAAGCAGAAAGAACCAGATGGTTCCAAATGAGAATGAAGAACCAGCCTTTCATTCCTATGTCAGGGAAACTCGTCCTGGCCTTAGGAGGAGTTCTGGAAAGGACAAGGGGCAAAGAAAATGCCTTGAGAAGATTTGGTACAGGACCTCTCCAAGGAAAATATTTTAGAAAAGTACAAGAAAAAGGATATCTGAGATTTGTTGTTCCCCCTGGGGCCTTTCATTTAGATGTTTTGAGCTGAGAAAGGGAGGATTGAGGCAAGGTAGACTCACCACAAACAGAAGTACTCACAGGCTGCCGGCTCCCAAAATTCCTGAGCACATAGGGCAAATGTGGGAAGCTGGAGTGATGGAAAATGTAACCCAAGGATGAAACGAGGGAACAATAGATGTATTTATCAACCTCAAACTAAGCATTGTAGAATCTGTCTTCCCAAATCCTGACCATAATGGAAAAATTTTTCATTATCAGAAATAATATCCAATAAGTGGTTCCTTTTTTTTCACTATTGGCAAATTTTTTTTGACATACCAAAAGCTGTACATAATGTATACAATTTGACAAGTTTGGAGAAAAGTATACATCCATGAAACCATCACCACAATCTATGCCATAAACCTATCCATCGTCTCCAAAAGTTTCCTCCTGCCCTCTTTGTTATTATTTTGTGATAAGAACACTTAACACAAGATTTGCCCTCTTAGCAAATTTTGAAAATAATAAGTGGTTCTTTATAGGCCAGGGAACTGAGTTGAATGGAGGGCTGAGGGTTAAACGATTCTGTTAACTGCATGGAAAGACTGGTGAAATCTGAAGAACAATATGAGAGTCCATTTGATATGAGTCGGTGTCTTTCAAAACCAAGACGAACTGGGAGAAGGTAATTTCTTTCCTAAATGAAGCTAAAAACTCAACTCCTTGGTTTGAAGTATCCTATCTTCCTTTTTTTGAAGGCAATTTGGCATGTGTAAAAATTCAAGAAAAGATTATATTAGAGCCAGCCCTGGTGGTCTAGCAGTTAAGATTTGGCGCTCTCACCACCATGGCCCAGTCATGGAACCACACCACCCATCTGTCAGTTGTCATACTGTGGTGGCGGCTCACATAGAGAACTAAAAAATAACAACTAGGATACACAACCATGCACTGAAGCTTAAAAAAAAAAAAAAAGATTACATTAAATCACAATGGGGCTAAAACACTACTGTGAATTTATTAGGCTTTATTAATCAATAATTATTTACTGGATACCCACTATGTTTCAGGCACTGGCGATTCCCCGGCAAACAAGAAAGAACATCCCCTCTGCTTTCCCAGCTTGTAGCTGCCTCCCAAGTAGCACCAAATTCTTTGAGAATGACATGGATTTAACTCTCATTTCAGAATCTATAGAAAGCATAGCTCCAAATTTCTGGTAATGCATGTCTGGGGTTCTGAATTAATCATTTACAAGGACAGAGACAAGTGTTATACTTGGAGAGAAGGTTTGAGTTATAAAAAGATGAAACACATGCCTCTATCCGTCTCCATTAAGAACAGAGACATGTTGAATTGTGCAAGTAGTAAGAACAATTCTACTAAACTTGACCAGTCTCTGACATCAAAAAGTAAGTATATCACTTTTGGAGATCACTGCTGTTTTAAATAAAACTGTAGGAGCTTGTGAAATGATTTATCCTTTGAGCCTCAGTGTTCTAGTCTGTAAAATTGGGATAATATCTACTTTACAGAGTAGTCATATGAATAAGTATAGCATCTGTATAGTGCTGGGTACACAGTTGATCCTCAAAATGGTTGATGTTTCCTCTTTTCATTTTTCACAGTTAAATGGCTGATTGATGAAGTGGTGATTCCTCTGTATTTGGAAAGCTTCATACCTGAGAGGCTGGACTGAGTAGTAATTGACAGAGATTATATAGAGACAAATCATTCATCAGGAAGGACTAGAATGTATCTGAACTGTTTTCCAACTCTGAGATCCTATAAAAGCCTTGATCAGATGTTGCCATGGAACTATAGTTTCTTCTTCCTTAATAAGCAAGTCTGGACACCCAATCTACTGTAGAGGTTCAGTTAGGCCTAGTTGTTTATTAAGCATCTGATGAGGGAGGCACATTTCAGGTGCCTCCAATACGTTATGGCATTCAATCCTTCCAACACCCTGGTGGGAAAGGGATTTTAAAGATGTGACAAAAAGGCTCAGCAAGATAAAGTTTCCACGTAAATTCAATATAATAATATTTAATGTAAAAATGCAATATAAACTCAATGAATGAATGAGTGAGGATTTGAACTCAAGACATTCTACTAATTCAAATCTACATCTTTTCCCCTCTACAATATTCAGGTTAGGATGCAGTTAAATTGAAACTTGATTTATTTGGCAGAAGGGACCATAGGTAATGGGTATTTTTAACTTTTGACTCCTGCTCACCACACTCTGTATCTCCTCTGCTAATTTCATGTCAGCAAGGGCCACGTGTGTTTTTTGCCATTGCTGAGACTACTTAGCATTTTACCCTTTGGGTTCTGGGAGCACAGGTGTGGGAACTGGAGTGAAAGCCAAAAATCCAATGATTTTGAACTCCCAAAGCATGGGGCTCTGGGCTCTCAAGCCCTCAACTGAAGACACAGTGGAAATAATGAGAAACAGCTGCATTGTTTTCCATCTTTTTTAGGTTTTAGAAGTGGGCAGGGCAAAGGAGGTCATTGTAAGTCATGTTTTTTGTGAGTCACTGACATATTAGAAAAGACTTTTAAATATTTTGTCATGTCATAGTTGAATATAGAATATGAATTGCATTTAAATTTTCTCATCAAGACTGAAGAAGACACTTTTGCCCAGAGGCATCCATCTGCAAGTTTAGCAAACCAGGCTCCAGCTATATTTCATAACAGGCTGGAGAGATACCTTAGAAAACAAGGGCACTCTGGCAGAAGTGCTAATTCTCATCAGGTCAACTGTGGATGGTAAGAATTCCCCCGTGAGCCTTTGCACCCTATTTATCCATGAAGGAAGCTTAGTCTAAATTTTTCTTCTCCTAAGAGGCTGAGAGAGTTGAAAACAGAGAAAACCAGCTCTCTTTTCAAAGGTCTGCTGGGCTGTGGTTGTTAAACCCACAACATCTAGCAGATTATTTAGACACTATTTTGCACCCTGAACTCAAGCTTTGCATCAAATATTTGCAACACGGAAGGCATTATATTTGGAAGATAAAACCCCCAAACAAAAAATTCTCTACTGCCATCTGTCTAAGAAGTAAAAGAATCCTACTCCAGTATTTGCTATGATCTGTGTGTTGTTGGGATCTTGTGTAGTTACTATGGAAATGCCAGGTCTAAAAAAGCTATAATTTCTGTTGGTACTGCAAAAATGACCCCACTCAGCACTGTGAATTAATTGAACTCTGCCCTGTAATTTGGCGGAAGGTGCAAAGGCCTCCAATCTTTTTCACTGTTCTTCTTATGAAAAGCCTTTCACTCAAATAGCTTGTGTTAGAGAATATTAAAGAAACGCAGTGGTTTAGCTAAAAGCTAGAGCATATATTTAAGGCAGCATATTTCTTTAGAATTATAATGTCAAATGATGATTCATTTATATTGGAAATTTAGGAATTTGAAGTGTTTAGCCTCAACTGGTAGTATGCCTTTTAATTTTATTTCTCAATGATAAATTATCATTTGTTATCCATTGCAAAGTTATTCTGAGGCTCCAAGGTAAGCAGAGAAAAAAAATCTTGAGCTTCTGGGTCACGTCTGAATTGACTAGGAAATCACAGAAGCCAAATAGATGAGTTGTTAACAGATTTGATATTTTCATCATTTGAAATATGTCTAAACTTGTCACTGTTCTTACTGCACTTTTCATCAAAGGAATTGACATGTAAATTATACACCAGGGTGATTTGAATATTAGAGAGTTGAGATCCACTCTTCCTGATTTGCTGGTGGGTGGTGAGAGGTCAGGGAGGCACAGAACCCTGCCAGGGACTAGGAAAGTAATGTTTTGTTTTGAGTTGTATTGTTTGCTTCCACACCTGGGCCACCCCATTACTCTCCCATGTCCTCGACAGCCTCCCTACTTCCTTTAAAGATGGGATCCTTCGTTGCCTGTCATTTCCTCACAAGCCTCCTGCCCCCACCCACCCAACGCACATCTATTCAAATTCTACCCCTTTAATAAGTCCCAGATCAGATGGCAAGTTTTTTGTGATGCTGTCTCAGCTGGTCCAGCCAGAATCATTAAAATTTCTACAAATAAAACTTTTTTACAAACCACTAAGCCACTTATACTCTATTGCATTTATTGAGTTTTCCCCAATGAATCCAATAGCCTTTTTTTAGTTTTCAATTTTGTATCTCTGCATCATTTAGCACCATTCACCAGACCTCTCTGCCCATGGCTGTTGTGATGCTGTCCTCTCTCGGTTGCCCCTTATGTCTCTTAATACTCCTTCTTAGGCCCCCTGCTGTCTTCCCTTCCTTTACACACTATCTGTTTATTCATTTATTAAACAAACATTTATGGGGCACTTATCAAGCACTAGGCTAGGTGCTGAGGATCTGCAGATACAATGATGAGAAAGGTGTGTTCCTCTCCATCAAGAAGTTTACAGCCTATGGGGCCGGCCCCGTGGCTTAGTGGTTAAGTGCGCACGCTCTGCTACTGGTGGCCCGGGTTCAGATCCTGGGCACGCACTGACGCACTGCTTGTCCGGCCATGCTGAGGCCGCGTCCCACATACAGCAACTAGAAGGATGTGCAACTATGACATGCAACTATCTACTGGGGCTTTGGGGAAAAAAAAGGAGGAGGATTGGCAATAGATGTTAGCTCAGGGCTGATCTTCCTCACACACACACAAAAAAGTTTACAGCGTAATGGAGAAAAAAGATCAGCAAACCAGCAATTGCAGTTTGATGATTCCTTTAGTGGGCATGTGTAAAGCCCACTGCTTATGAAAGCATAGAGGAAAAGCTTCTAAAATCCAAGCTGGAGAAGGAATCAAGGAAGGCTTCCTAGAGGAGCTGAGTCCTGATGAAGGGGTAAAATTTATTAGATGAAGGAGAGGGTGAGTTTTTCAGGCAGAAAGAACAGCATGTGATAAGGCATAGACACGTGGAATAGCATGTTTCGGGAGAGAAGGAGCTTATGGATTGGGATGCAGTGTGGTGTAGTGGGGAAGGGATTATGGTCCCTGGAGGTGGATGTGGGATTGGGTCCTGGCCATGTGACCATGGACAAATTGCTTAATCTCTGAGAGCCTCGGTTTGGTCGTCTACACAATGGGAATAATAATGTCTACTTTGTGGTGCTTTGTGGGGTAGTTTAATGATAAATAACACAAGGCACCTGCATCATACCTGGCAACATATTAGATACTCAGTAAATTGTAGCTATGGTTATTATGGTGATGATGGTGTGATGGTTAATTTTATGTGTCAGCTTGGCTAGGCCACAGTGCCCATATATTTGGTCAAACATTATTCTGGATGTTTTCTGTGAAGGTATTTTTTGGATGAGATTAACATTTAAATTGGTGGACTTGAGTAAAGCAGATTACCTCCATAATGTGGGTGGGCCTCATCAAATCAGTTGAAGGCCTTAAGACAACAAAGACTGACCTCCCCTAAACAAGAATGAATTCTGCCAGCAGACCACCTTTGGATTTGAACTGCAACTCTTCTCTGCGTCTCCATCCTGCTCTCCACAATCAGGTGAACCAATTCCTTAAAAAATTTCTCTCTCTCTCTCCACACACACACACACACACACCCTGTTGGTTCTTTGGAGGACCCTGACTCATAGAGATGGCTTACCTGAACCCATATCCAACTGCCTACACAAAATCTCCACTTGGTTATCTAATAGGCATTTCTAGTTTAATATATCCTAAACCGAGCTTCCAATTAGTAAATGTCAACTCCATTCTTGTAGTTATTTGGTCCCCGAACCTTGATGTCATTCTGGACTCTTCTTTGTCTCACACTCTACATCTGATTCACTGGCAAGTCCTGTTAGCTGTATGTTCAATACACATCCAGAATTCAACCGCTTTTCACTACCTCCACAACTATCCCCATGATCCAAACCACCTGGATTATTGGAATACCTTCTGAACTGGTCTTTCCTCACCCCCTTCTCAGAAGCCAGAGAGATCCATTCTCTGCTCAAAACCCTCCAGGACCTATCTGAGTAAAAAGGCCGAAATCCTTATCTGGCTCACAAGACCCTAGGCAGTCTGACCCCCTTCCCTTTGGCCTCATCTCCTACTACCCTCCTCTTGCTCATTGTTCGCAGCCACTCTGTCCTCCATGTTGTTCCTTGAACTCACCACATCACATATGGCTGAGGGCCCTTCCACTTGATATTCCCTCTGCCTGGAATGCCTTTCCCTAGATTTCCACATGGCTCTCTCCTTCTCTCCAGGTCTTGGCTCAAGGCAGTGAGGCCTTCTCTGAAAATCCTGTCTAAAATTGCAAATCCCTTCTCTCAGTGTCCTCTCCACACATAATTCCTATCCTTCTTTGCTTTATTTTTCTCCTTAGCACTTACCACCATCTAACCTACTAGATTTTACTTATTACCTTCTTTACTCTCTGTCTCTCTGCACTAGAATTAGGCTGCATGACAGCAGGGGTTTTAGTGTCTTTCATTTAGTGTCTTTCGTCGCATCCCCAGTGCCTAGAACAGAACCTGACACATAATAGGAGCTCAGTGAATACCTGTTAAATGATCAAATGATTGAGATGATGAACAGGAGGAGGAGGAATACCTAAAACAGAGGCTAGAGAGCTCATCGGTGTCCCGACGTGTTATTTGTGATATGGGAACGCGTCCATCTCTCAGATCTCCCAGTCTCAGAAAATCCAATACCTCAATGTTGGCCCACCTTCCCCTTCCATTTCTACTAAGAATGCTTACTTAGAAGTGCTGATTGCTGGGTCCTACTTCTGGAGATTCTGATTCAGGGGGTTTGGGGTAGGCCTATAAATCTCCATTTTAAAAAATGACGTTGACGCAGGTGCTCCTTGGATCATACCTCGGGGAACACTGACTAGGACTGAGTCCCAAATTGTATAAGCCGCGTCTAGCTCAGAGATGTATTTTATCTGGTCCAGAAAGTCTTGGCTAACAAAGTGCTTAAGAAAAAGTGCATTACTTATCAACATTTTTAAATTGGTTGGCCACTGCCTGAAGCCAGAAATCCCAGAACAGGAAATGCAAAGACCATTTCTGTGAGGGGCATGAAGAAAATTGCCTTTTTATTACAGTCATGTGTCACTTAATGATGGCGATACGTTCTGAGAAATGCGTCCTTAGGCGATTTTGTTGTTGTGCGAATACCACAGAGCGTACTTACACAAACGTAGACGGTATAGCCTACTACACACCTAGGCTATAGGGTACTAATCTTATGGGACCACGGTCTTATATGTGTTGACTGAAACGTCATTATGCAGCACATGACTGTATTTTGCTGATGATTTTGTTCTAGAGAAAAAATAAATCACTGGGTAATTCTGTATCAAACTTTTAATACATTAGTAGTAGTTTTATTGGTAAGGAGCAATTAGTTTTACATAAAGATGTTAAAGATATACATTGAATTTTTCATTATTCATCCATAAGAAATTAGTGATCAGTTCTTGGCTCCTCAGAAGGACCCTGCTCAGCTCACCAGAAGCAAGCCAAACACACTCTGAGAATCAGGCTTCAGAGAGAATATTCATATTGATCAGGGAACTGCTCTGAGGTACCAGAGTTCTCTCCCAGGACACTCTCTTATATCAGCTTAGCAGTACAGTTTTGGTTGTGTTGTGGCTGTGTCACTCAAATTTACCCCAACCCAGTCCTAAGTAAACTTGTCCCAATTGCCTCAAGAGTAGGTTAAAAGAAAACAGGCAACCATCCTTTGAAAAGCCCAATATAAACACACACAAAGCCCAGTCTGGGAGTCCTCGCCTCCAAGGGAGAGGCAGTCTTATGGCAGTAGGAGCCACAGCTGTGACATTGGAGGACCATTACTGGCAGAACTGGTGGCTCACCAGTCAGGCTGGCAGGCAATTTGGGGAAATGTGACTTTGAGGTCAACAGTAAACAAAAGTAATGGGCTCTCAAGGGGCACACCGAGGCATTTGGGACCATGCTAAAGGAAAGGAGGATGCTCTAGCTTCTAGTGATTATAATTGGTGGACACTTAGTCAAAGATATTTTCCATTGTTATTGTTACCCCTGGCCTTGACTATCTTCCCCCCAGCTTCTAAGGCCTAGGAAGCATGACTACATAGACAGTAGAGCCAGCCTTAAATATGAGTTCAAATATCATTCTTTCTCTATTCAAAGGTAAAAACACTGAAGTGCCTTGTTCCTTCTTTTTTTTTTTCCTGTTCCTTCATTTTTACAGGAGTTTTAAAAGGCTATTGGTCTATGCCAAACCCACTGTATTAAAATGGTTATTCACCTATTTCACCATTCAAGTGTCTGTTGTAGAATTCCTTGAGATTACTAAGTACATTAGATGAATGTCCAGCCTCATGTGATCCCCGGCCATAGCTGGCAGCCCCACCCCAGTCAACTGTTTGCAGATTGGTGTCATTTTTATATTATTATTGGTCACAAAAGGAACCCAACAAATGAGTGTAGACCAAGGAGAGGAAAGACATTCCACTCCTGGAAAACCATTTGAGGACGAATGACTTATTTCCTGTTTCCATATAGAAGAGCAGTATATTGGAAAGAGCATAGGCTTTGAGGTTTGAAGGACTCAGGTTAAGATTCAACCTCTGCCACTTCCTATAAGTATAGCCTTTAGCACTTTATTTGCTCTCCTGAGCTTCAGTTTTCTCATCTGTAAAATGAGGAAAATAATGCATACTCCATAGGGTTTGGGCTCAAATGAAAAATAACATGTGTAAAGGATCAGGCCACTGCTGGATTCACTAAGCCTCCACAAAAGGTCACTAATTTTGTTGTTGTGGTTGTTCCAACACAAGGAATGTCATAGGGAATCAGAGAGCCATAGAATTGAAAGGGATGTAAATTTTTCTAATCCTACTCTCTTTAAGAGGCACAAAGCATTTCAGATAAGGGATTACCCAGACTTTGCTTCAAATTGTCATTTCCATTAATTAACATTAATAATAGTATCACCTAACATTGTTTGAGTACTGACTATGTGTTAAGCTCTGGTATTTAATGTTCACTCTGAACATATGACATGAGTGCTATGATTATTATCTCTCTGCTTTGTAACTGAGGACTTGGAGGCTCAGGAAAGTTCCATCACTTGCCCAAGGCCACACTGCTGGCCTTCATCCCTGATGTTCTCACTACCATTCTGTGTTGTCTCCCATGTTCAGACTCCCAAGGTTAGTCTTGCTGCCCACACAAGTCCTTCTTTTTTTGTCTTTCTAAATAAAAACCAGGCAAATGGAACATATACACCTTCCAGGCATATGAAGCCCCTGCTGATACCAGAGCCACAAAAAAGTAAACATAACTGACTCATCAGTCTTCTATTTTTGTGACCTCTTTTCACTCCAGCTCTGTCCCACCAAATTTAGAAGCTAAAACAATTTTAAATGCCCTTGGCTTTTTCTGTGATAATATGTAATATGGCACCCTTTCTAAAATCTCTGTCTTAGAAATTCTGGTCTAAGTTTCCACTTCATAATTTTACACGTTGAGGGGCTACATGACTATATCAATTGGGTTATTCCAACATAGGTCTAATGGTGACACTCTTACAGGTGTAGCTGTGAAAGGTGAATAGGTGAGGGACAAGGTGAACCTGGCAGAGCCCTTGTGGGTGGAGTCTGGTTAGAGGATGCTAGGGGTCAGATCAGTCTGGAAGGAGGTAGCGACACTCATTTGAGGATTTGTTGCTGGTGCACAGGTGGATTCTGGGTGGTGGAGGGCAGGCAGCTCTTCTGTAGGGACCTTCTATGTCTTCAGTTTCAAGAATTCAGATCATCCACAGGGGTAGTGGTCTGGATCTTTGGAGGGAAGAGTGTCTGGTTTATACCAGCAATATGTACTTCATAAATATTTGTGGATCAGTGAATAGGAGTAGCTGAGGAAGGGACGGAAGTGTGAAGACAAGGAGAATGGTCTTCCCAGAAGTGGCAGCAAAAAAGGGACACGTTTTTGGGTGACAACCAGAGAAGAGGGTGACTCTTCAGTCAGGTGGCCAGTCATAAATGAAAGGTTTGCTACAAAAATATGACACAAAACTCCACAGTAAGTTGTGGATAGATAAATGGATGGATCCATCCATAAAATGTTTATAGTGTTTATAACTGTGAGGTGGGCATTATGGATGGTTTTGTTTCCTCTTTTTTGTTTATCATTATTATTTCATTTTCTTATTCAGGTTTGTTAGAATTTACCTAAACATTATGCTTCGATTTGTCGCGTCTTGCAATTAACTCTGATGAAGACTTGTCCTTTTCTCTCACAGGGAACTGACTGAAATCTGTAGGTCAGTTGAGCCTTAATGAGGAGACTTTTTCTTAACTTATCTAAGGTTTGCTTAACTCTCTCTGCTTATCCACATCAGCCAGCAGTCGACAAATGTGCCCTTCTTAATGAATCTTTCTGTCAGTTCTTCACAGGCTTAGTTTTGGATGCTTTTCTTGGCTCTCCCAGACATCAGTTAGGAAAGGGAGATTTACACTATCTCTTTGAACAGACAATGCCCTATTTTCTTTTCTTATATGCAACCCCATGGATAATAAAATCCTATTAAATTTTGGTAGCTATTACAGATACCTACAACAATATTATAAGAAAAGCTGTTCCCCAGCCCAAATGATTGGAGAACACCATTGGCTTTGCTGGTGAACGTATCTAGCACAAAGCTTGACTTTGGTGTTTTCTTCCTTCTTTGTCTTGCCTTCCTGCTTTTAGCCTTAGAGATCCTGTCACCTGGGGCTTGGTGCCAACCTCTTGGTGCTCAGCAGGATAAAGAGGGCTGGGGAGAGTGTTGTTTGACATTAAAGAATGTTTAAGGTTTATTATTTCTGAATGTGCTGTTGTGTACAGAGCAATTACGCTACACCCTGCTGACTCCCTTTTTGCTTGGATTACGTCTCGGCTCTGATTTGTCTGGTGTTTATCTCCATTAAGCCTCTCTCTCTTTTTCTCTTTCTCATTTTAGCTCTTGCTTCTTTTGTAAATAAAATATCTGAAGAAAACAGAGGTGAAGAATGAGGATGGGGAGGAACGCGTCTGGAGATTTTTCTGTACGATTACTATAATTTGAGGAATGGATGCGGGGGAAAATTCCCCTGCTCTCCATTGAATCTAAAATTCAGGCTTGTGTATAAACAGTTTGGAACCCATGTAATTTCCATTTTTAAAGAATAAAGTTCTGGTGTGGTAACCAGACACATTTTACAGTGAACTCTATAATCTAGGTCTAGGGGTGACCAGAGTCCAAAGGATGAAGTAGTAGGTTTGGCTGTTTGCTTCCTTTTGATTTTCCCTTTCTACCCCATCTTTCTTTCTTCAAGGTACTCCTGCCCTCATCAAGACCTGTCGCTTGGAAGGAACTGATATCAGGCATTTGTACCTTAATGTGAACGGAAGTCTCAGTGTTAGCATTTATGAGCATTTTAAACCTCATCTTTCATTTTGTATCAAAAGATGGTACTCTGAGAAAGTATTTTGGAAAAGATAAGAGGTACAAGTCAAGTCTGATGAAAGTTGATTAACTCCTCCGAGACACAGTGTCTATTCAAGTGTCATCTATCAAGGGTGCCAAGGGAGCAATGAGTAGGTTCTGTTTAGGTGTGGATAAATGAGAAAAGCAAGGCTATAACATACTCTCATGTGTTTTTTGTATAAAAGAAGAATTATATATTAAGGAAAGGAAACATGTTTATTAACCTATGTTTCCTGACGCAAGCCGAGTGCAAGAGCAAGAATTAAAGGGTAAGCCTTATGTACAAACTAAAGTTTTTGTTTCTTTTGTTTTATTTTTACTACTTTGAAATGATAAGCTCCACAAACTAAACATTTTTTAATACCCAGAAGAAGTCTATTATTAGATATACGTCTTCGTATCTGTGTATTTGTTTTGTCAGGGATAATAATAATTAATATGCTTTCTTTTTCCCCTTACTTGCTGAAGAAATTTTGATATTTGCTATTCTATCTCCCTGCCTCTCTCTCTGTCTCTCTCTTTTTAATCAGGCCTCTAATGAAAATTCTCTGTGAGTGATGAGTTTCTGGGTCTTTATGATACAGAAAGAACTGCATCAGAAATGGCCAGTTTCACTCTCAAGAGTAATAATTTCAAGAAAAATGATGGAGGCTAAAGAAAGGAAAAGTGAGGAAGACTGGGAAAACAATGGAGAATAGGGAGGGGTTGAAAAGAAGGTTTGGAATTATGGAATTGGGAAAGAGAATTTTAAGAAGAAAATTGAGGTTATATATTGATGTCCTTTGAGAGAATGGAATAAAGATTTTGATTAGTTTTGATTGCTAGGATGTTTTCCTTCGAATACAAAATAGTAATAAGAGAGCCATGATAAATCCTCCTAAATATAATTAGAGCTTCACAAATGTAAGCATATATATTCTGTATTTCATGTAATCTGAGATGACTGTCTAATGTGTGATTATTGATTTTAAGATGTACCATTATTTTATATACCTACCTTTAAGAAAAACACTTTCAATTATTATTTTAACAAGCCATTAATTATAAGATGCATATTTCAGAGATGTTAAAATGTGAAAAAAATGTGTATTAATAAAATAATATACAAAATACTAGAATAAAATACACCCAAATATTAAGAGTACTTACCACCAGATTTTGAAATTGCAAGCTATTTTTGTTTTCTTTATACTTTCATGCATTTTCAAAGTGTTTTGCTCTGATCATGAGTTCCTTTTCTAATTAGAACCAAAAACATGATTCAGATGCAGTTGTGCTGGAAATTCACAGGGACTGAAGCCCTTTGCTTCTGGGAACTTCTGGTCTCGTTGGCAAAATCCTACAACTGCTACCACCATCAGATAATTTTGTTCCAAGGTCTAGCAAAAGAGTCTTTGAAATTATTGTTATAGTTTGTTCTCTGGATTTCCCAGGACCTCATGAGTGTCCCTGCCAATAAAACAAACATAACTTTACTTAGCATAAATTATTTGTGCATCTATAAATGTACGCATATCCATTTACAAAATGGAATAATGGGTCAATGTCTAAACAGTGCAGTGCACAATTGTTTTTCAATGGCCAGTAAGACGCTAAAATTTATCAATGTTCCTCAGGCCTCTCTGCCTCTCACGCTTTCTTTAGCTCATCTGACCGTCCGGTGGATTCAAGGTTTGAAGGTTCTGCCATGTAACCTGAGGGTTTAACTTCAGCCCCATCCACACTGATGTACTCTTCTGGAAGACTTGGATCAGGGGATTAAAGAGTACATTTGCCATCTACCACCTTCCCTTAGTGAACAGTCCAGTGTAAGAGAGAAGCCTAATCAGGAGAAAGCTTTCATATTTCCAATGGCAGAGTTTCCAGCTTGAGCCAAGCTCCGTTTGCCTGAGAAAACATATGAATTTGAGTCAGAAGGGTAGCTTGGGAGGGAGGAGGATGGTGACTGGATTTCTTAAAAATTGTCCCCCAAAGCATCATCTTTTAATGATTTTTTTAGATTATCATAGAAAAAGCTCTAGAAAAGCCTATATGAAATATGCAATAAAACATTAATGGTCAGACAGTGAGACATGCAGTCAAAGGGTGGTGGCTGTTTTACGTGCTTGCTCCTAACCAAAAGTGCTCTCTCTCCCAGCATTGTCAGAACTTCACTTTACTTAGAGTCTGGGCATGTCTGGAGGGCTGATCCCCAGGGCACTGAATAGGAAAGTTTCATGTAACTGGAAGAGAGAGTCTGGTTCACAAGTTCAAGCCAAGAAAAATAGGTTGGAGTCAGAGGGCAGAGGTAATTTTGAGTACAGTGTAGTTTCTGCCTCTCAATATGTCCTCTGGATCATCCCTTGCAGAGTCATGGATTGTTTCTGGAAAGAGACTACTTCAATAAAGAGGAAGTTTAAAGAAAAAAAAAACAACTCCATAAAACCTCAATAAAACCAGGAGAGCAGAAGGCAAAACTGTGTAGCAGAGTATGTGCAAGTGGGGATGAAGGGAACCTTCTTGATTTGAGGAGGCCTTTGGAACATAGAACAGACAAGCTTACGTTTGGACTGGAGACGAGAAGCGTGGGCATTGAGCATTGGGACAGCCGCCACACAAGAAGTTTGCCAGAGAAAAAGAGTTTACCTCAATAGCTTGAACAGGAGCAGAGAGAGGACAGAACTTAAATTGTAGCCTAGAGTTTAGGCCAACGAGCATGTGATGCATTCTGTAAGTTTGGAGAGGCAGTCAGAGGTGGTTGGGGCAGGCTGGCACTGCATAAATACTAATGAGGACAGAACCAGAGAAATATTGCTTTCTTACTCTTCTAATGATGCCGTTGTTTCTTAAAGAATTTGGGTTACACACTTAACTACTCCCCTAAACTTGGCACAAAGTGACTCCAGACTTGGAATTTAATCACTGAAGCCAGAGACTGTGTCTGTCCAGTGATCTTGTCCCTGAGTTGGTGTTCTGTGTCAGAAATAAGACTCATTGCTGGGCACTGGCCCTCTTCTAATACACGGAGGCTATAGGACTTCAGAACTCTAAGTTTGGCAACCTTCACATAATTATGAGTGCCCTAGATTTCTATGGGTTCTCCAGCTTTCAAAAGGAATCTTTTCCTCTAACCAGTATTCTAAGTTCCCATCTGGCGAACCTTGGGAAATCCATCTTTTTTTCTAATGGAAGCCATACTCTCCGAGTATTTCCTGGGAATTTCCAAGGAACACTTAAATACTCTAAAACCTGGCTTTGGTTGTTTGTCACCCAAGAAGAAAACTATAATGCGAAAAAAAACCCCCCTTAGATCCGAATATAGACATCACTCTTTCTAGAGCCACTGGAAATGCCCCTCCACAGAGTTCTTTACTTGATGACAGCTTGCCACCAGGTTCCAGAGCTAAGCCTACCTCCTCTCAGAAACAATGCCTTTGGTCAGAAGTTCCCAACATTCAGCCTTAACAGCTCACAGCCCCAGAAAGGAGAATGTCATTTCCTCCTCCAGGCTGAGGCCTACCCCAATTTCTCTCTTCAGGCGATGTGACAGAGGAGACAAAGATTTTTCTTCAGGGGAATGTCCCACTCACGTTTATAGGGTGGGATCTGGTCCCCAAATCATGGGATAAAGCAAGTAAAATATTTAACAACAAGAGTTACCACAGTCAGAAGCATGCGACTTTTGGGGGTTTTAGAGGACTAGCAGAGTGGGCGCTGGCAAATCCCATCCAGTCTGTTTTATGATCCAGCCACGAGCACGAGGTGAAGACATGCCAGATTTGCTGCCTCGTCTTTCCTGTGTGGGAGATCAAAATTTGGCCACCCTGAAATATATCTCTTTACCTTGATTGTTTTCTCTGAAGGACATTTGACCTCCCCCACTAACTGCCTAAAGAATTTGACATGGTGGCTCCTTCCTGGAACAGATCTTCCATCTGATGGCTGTAATATAATGTAAAATAGATGTTACAATAGGAAAGGCACCAACAAGCCCATCTTATCAGAAATTCTGTCTCTGGCCACATTCTTTGGATGGCCCTGCAAGGAGTTGCCAGACAGACATTTACATTTATAAGGGAAATCTCCATTTGTAAAGGTATCTCCCTCTCTGTCTTGGGAAGAGGGGGGATGACCTCATTTCTAGAAACTTATCAATGTGGAAGGTGAGGTCTTAAATCTGCATAATAACCTTACCCTTGTTTACAGTGCTTTAGTGGTAATCTCCTGTAACTGACTCCCCCACCCCCAAAATCCTCCTTTGTTATTGGCTGAAAATGATATTTAAGACGAGAATTTCTGCTATTGTGTTGAGAAACGCAGTGTCCCTGCTTTCTCCCATGTATACATGTTATTAAACTTGGTATTATTTTCTCCTGCTAACCTGTCTTGTTGATTATTTGGCCAGCCAGAAGAACCTTAAGGGAAAGGGCAGATGGAGATTAGCCCTCTTCCCCCGACACCTGCCATCAACCAGTCTCAGCTTCTAGTTTCTTGTGAGTGGTCCTTAGACATAACACACACACACACATACACACACCTCTCACAAGAACAACGTAGTACTTTTTTGTAGATAGAGATGTCTAAATAAAAACAAAAAAAGTCTTAACCTGTAAAGGTACAATCATACATCTAGTTTATATTACTAATTGCTAGTCAGAAGCAGTGTTCTCCAAGAGAAATGGGTGGGTACTTGTATTCTATCTGCATAACTAAGAGCACCTGCCCCAATGGCCTTTCCCAAAGACAAATTCTGGTTTTTACTGCAGAATAAAAAACTGCACTAAAAATAGCTGTTTCTAGCTTTGATAATTTAAATTTTCATCCTCCACTGGCACCTTCCTTACAAAAATAAACTAATAAATACAATCAAATAAGACCTTGAAAGGCTGTCCAATTTCAAACAATTTTAAGGCATATTTGAATGATTCTGATTAAGGATACTCTACTAAGATAAATATTTGCATAAAAGTGGTGTTTTTCTGGCCTGCTTCACTTCCGGAATATTCTGAATTAGGACCTATGAGGAGGAAGAGAATAAGCACTTGGATTTCATTCTGGAATGATTTTCTTACAAGCCAACAGAACTCTGAACTAATAAATATTTCTATGGCCACTATTTTTACATTTAGAAAAGGGCTTTCTTCTTGTCTTTTAAATGTTTCTTTGGAAAAAATATTTTAAATCCTCCTGAGTCTTTTTAATATTCCAATTCTTAGCCTAACCTTTTGAATCACTACTTTCTGGCTTATCTTTGGGATCATGTTTTCCTGTTTGATCGTCCATAGTTCAAACCTAGTGTCACTGACTAATTGCCCCTAGGAACTCAAGGGAGGTTTCGGAAGCAATTAACCCTTTCTCCAAATTGTTTTTCGTTGTTCTTATGTTAAGAGAGGCAATCACCAACCACTCTGAACAAGACCGAGCCCCACCACAAGAGCAGTGGCTGTGCAGATGAGCCTAGAGATGATGAGCCTAGAGATGATGAGCCTAGAGATGACCTAAAGTTGCCCTTTGCTTCACTTTAATACTAAATCTCTGCCGTAGGAGGAGCCTGAGCCTTATTACCACAACATGCCATGCATGTGAAAGCAGGTTTTCCAACTGAGCCTGTGCAAGCGAATACCCACCTGTCCCTTTTGAATATTCATTCCCCAACCAAAATAAAAGGCCCCTGCTTTCCCAGCCTCTGGAAGCCACGACTTTGGGAAATAATTTCCGGTGGGCTCCTTATTTGTGGCGAATAAACTTTACTTTGTGTGACAACTGCTTTTGGTGAAGCCTCTGATTTCAGCTCACCAAGAAGCAGACCCACTTTGGTTTGGTAACACTACTAAAAGGTTTATGTGGACTGAATGTAATCAAAACTATGGAAATGGCTATGTAGATGGAGTTCTCCAATTTAATGCTCATCAAAACAAGAAGGGAACATCTGAGGTTATGCCGCCTGGACCCCTCATGGCCTTGGAGATAAAGTCTCTGCATTTTATTTATTTTTATTTATTTATTTACTTTTTTTGTGAGGAAGATCAGGCCTGAGTTAACATCTGATGCCAATTCTCCTCTTTTTGCTAAGGAAGATTGGCCCTGAGCTAACATCCGCGCCCATCTTCCTCTGCTTTATACAGGATGCTGCCACAGCATGGCTCTACAAGCAGAGTGTTGGTGCGCGCCCGGGATCCAAACCGGCAAACCCCAGGCCACCGCAGTGGAGCGCACGCACTTAACCGCTTGCGCCACCGGGCCGGCCCCTCTGCGTTTTATTTTTATTCAGTCTCCCAGATTTCACTTTACTTCCGTTTTTGTTCCTCTATATCTCTTTTGTTTCTCTGTTTTTTCCCTATCACCTAAACGATATATCTCCTAGACATTATCTCCTAGACAATGATATAGCTGCCTGATTTTACTGCATTAAATAAACATTGTATTCAAAAAAGTTTATACAATGTTTTGCTCACTTCTCCTTTCTTACATTAGTTTTCTCTCCTTTCTCCTTAATCTCGCTGGTAAAGACCTAAAGGAGATAAGGGAGCCAGCCATATGTATGGATATCTGGTGAGAAAACTTTCCAGAAGAGGAAACAGCAAGTTCAAATCCCTGAAGAGGAGCATGGTATGGCTGGGATGAATTAAGCGGGGACAAGAGGGTAGAAAAGATAAAGTCAGAGATCAACTAGACCTTCATAAGCCATATGAGGGCTTTGGCTTTTACTGAGATGGAAAGCCACTGGAGGACATTGATCTGCTTTAACGTTCAGTTTTAAGAGGCCCACCCACACTAGCAGATATGTTGAGAATACACTATGACTGACAAAGATGGAAAGGTACAAGGGTGGGAGCCTATTGAAATAATCCAGGAGAAGGATAATGTTGACTTGGACCAGGTTAGTGCAGTTAAAAGGATTAAAAAATTATTAGGATTCTGGATATATTTTGAAAGTAGAGCCCACAGGACTTGGTGACCAATCGGATGTGTGGTGAAGAGAGAAAGATATAAGGGATGAATCCAAGATTTTGGCATGAAAAACTGGAAGAAGGGAGTTGCCACTAACTGAAATGAGAATGGCTGAGGGTAGAACAAATTTGGGATAAGAACAAGATCAGAAGCTCAGTTTCTTTGGATATATTCACATTGGGATTCCTAACAGATATCCAGGTATAGATGTCAAGTAGGCTGGTTGAACTTATTGATCTGGAATTCAGAGGGGTGTTTCAGATTGCGTATACAAATATAAGAATCCTCATTATACAGATAGCATTTAAAGACGGGAGAATGAATGAAACTACCAAAAGAGTAAGAGCATAGATGAAACGGAGAAGAGGTCCATGGGCAGTACCCTAATCTATCCAAGTGTTTTCTTGGATTATGTTCCATTACTGCAAATGTCTCACTGGTATAGCAGTTGGTCGTTTCTTTAAGGGAAAATGCCCAGAGAATAAACATCCCATCGAGGGTTTTTTTTCTTTCACATAGCACACACATTCATTGGCAGTGATCCAAGAACAGGTGTGTGTTTGTCCACGAATCTGTGTGTTTGTACATATTTTTCTTCTGGTTTTGAAATATGTTGAGTGCACCAGATTGATTGGAAGGGTAATGTATTGCAGGAGGAAAATATACCAAGATCCATTAGAAGAAATAAAATAAGTTAATTGATAAATCTAGATAAAACTGTACAGTCCCTGAGTCCTTGTGGAGAAACTGATGACATAGGACAAAGGATTCTGCTGAAAATGTACTTCTTGCTGCTACAAGAGTGAGGTGAGCGAGAATGCCTGACCAGATGAAAGAAACGCTTGGCTGACTGCACAAGCGCCACTCCTGGTTGCCTTGGTTACGGAGCAACTCATAACACATGCAAATGAAGTAAATTAGCAGTGGAGCAACAGGTGACCTAGCTATCACTGCCTTGGGGGAAGGTCGTGTGGTAGGAAAAGGATGAGGACCAGACACAAGGAACTCATGAAATACAAGGGCAACACTGGAGCTGCCTGTTCAGGAACCTTTCAGTGCAGCAGAATTTTTTATATCTTCCACTAACTTTAGTCAGCCTCAATGTAGATTAACCTGCAGCATTGCTACCCTCATCCTGTCTGACGTCATTGCAAATAGAAGGGCACCCTAGGGAGAATAGGGCGGGTGGATGAACAAAATAATTTTTACAAATCCTTCTTCTCATAAAAGGGAAGAGGACATTCTGAAATGCACCTGAGCATTTTAGCATTAATTTCTTTGTAAATCTCTGTGGGTACATACCCCCAGATATTAGCTATGCATTATTCCAGTATAAAGTGAAATGGAAAAGAAATCATTGAATAGAATCTATGAATGCAGTTTTGATTGCTCAAACCTTCATAATAAATCCAAATCTCACAAGTAACATAGGTAACACTTAAGGAATGAGAATGTTATTCCCATTGTAGGGATTTGGTAGGTTGATTGGAAACAACTCAGAATTTTTTTGGAAGCCTGACCGTGAAATTCACTCCCTCTTTCTCACCTGGCAGCCCTCACTGGGTTAATGAAGCCCCAGGAAGAAGCCTGCACACTTGCTGTGAGGGTCATGGCACAGCTTCCCAATTTGGAGCTATCAGAAGTGCCAATGAGTAACAGTAGTACAGCTGGGGCTCCTTCTTGAAGCATTCAGAACCAATTTGATTTTTATTCTTCTTCCTGGCAGGATGGTCCTTTGGAAGCTATAATTTGGACATTTCAATATTGGATTTACAGGAATCTTAAAATGCTTTGAGAGTTGGATTGAGGAAATAAAGGAAGCAAGGAAACAAGGAACTGTATTTCTGTTTCTAATGTTGATCTTCTGCCACCTGGATAAAGCATTTGTGATGGGGAAATGATGCGCGGTGTAGATTTGGGCCAGCAAAATTGAGAAGTTGATTATTTTGTTCTGTATGGTTTCATCAGGGGAGGAAGAAGATGAGCTACTTATTCATCAGGAGAGAATGCCAGTTCTGAAGCATGCAGCCATAAGTGACAATCACGTTGGTCCAGCAAGGGCAGAATCTCCAGCTATAAGCACAGCAGATGGTATTTCAATTTTCATTCTTGCCAAAATAATACAATCAACACTCCAAAGCTTTACAAGCTTTTCAATTATTCAACATCTTCAGGTATTCACCCAAACATCAATTCTTCCTCTTCATGTTTGTGCCAACAGGAAGAAGTACCTCACGGCTAAATAAAGCCCACAGGTAGGCAATTACCACAGTATATTGGGGATGCTCTGTTGAAGGGACTACTTGAAATAACTGGTGTCCCTTTGCCATGATAAAGTATATCTTTTTCCCCTGTACAATCTGAACAAGAATACCAACAACCTGCTTTCTCAGAAATAGTGTTAATAACAGCTTTAAAATGAAATCCTTATGTGTAGAAGGTAACTGCTTTGAGAAGATTCATTCTTACTCAAAGCAAACAAAACCATTTGGAAATCAAAGGCAGAGTCTTATTTTCTTTAAATGAGATGGAAGGAAGCAGAGTGTATTTATTTAAAGCTTGACTGAGAAAATGTTGAAAGATGCCATTTCCTTGTCAGGGTGTTTTTTTAATACAGATGGTACACAGTCCTGTAACCCACACATTGTTTTTAGGCAGCAAGCATTGATTGACTGTTTATTATTCTTCTCTTTATTAAGGGTCTGTTCCAACTACTTTATAATATGCTTAACCCCAGCCCCCGCCTCTTGGATGTGCCTTAGGGAGGCAGCAGCTTCCACACTGATTGCCTTTTTCTACCGTCTTGCTGCCTGAGAGAACTTAGTACAGTTAGTTTTCTGACTCAACTCAAGGAGATAAACAATTACAAAATTTCCTACTTAGAAATTACTGTAGATACTTGTTTAGATCTATATGTAGGTCTTGTTATTTAGCATGTTAATAAACATATATCACTATACCATGAATTGGATTTTTTAGATACTTCGTTTTTGACTAAAATTGGCTTTCTTTGTGATTTTACATATTTTATGTATTTAAGGACCTTATTCTGAGAAAGCATTCATAGGTCTCACCAGAGTGCCAAAGGGGCCATGGCACAAGAAAAGATTAAGAGCTCTTATTGTCTTTTTTGCAGTTTTTATTTATCTGAAAATGTTTTCCTCTTGCCTTTGTTTTTGGAGGATTTTTTTCTTTTGCTAAATATTAAACTCTAGGTTGGCTATTATTTTCTTTTGCTAAATATTAAACTCTAGGTTGGCTATTATTTTCTTTCAGCATATTGACTACATCTATCCTCTGTCTTGTGTCTTTCATTGTTGCTATTGATAAGTCACTGCTAATCTAACTGTCTCTACTTTGAAGATATTCTTCTTTTTTCTAACTGCTGTTAAGATTTCTTTCTTTCCTTTTTCCTTTTCAGTGTAATGAGTTTAGATGTGTTTTTCTTCTTCTTTTATTTGTTTGATTTCTTGAAGCTGTAGTTCAATAGTCCTGGAAAAATTTTCCAAAAATTTCCGTCAAATTTTGCCTCTGCTCCATTATCTTATTTCTTTTAGGAACCTTCGTACTCTATGCTCTATGTCTTTCACTCTTTCTTCTGTATCTTACATCTTTTTGTCTACATTACATTAGTTGGTTATTTTCTTCTGGTCTAGCTCCCAGTTGCCTGACTATCTATTCATATATAACTAATCTGCTGTTATTACTGCCCACTGAATTCCTAATGTGGGTTATTGTATTTTACAGTTCTAAAAGTTCTATTTGGTGTATTTTCAAATCTGTTATGTCACTATTCCAGAGTCCTTGGGTTACAGTTTTTTTTTACCCTTCCACTTTCTATTTTCCAATCATGTTTCCTTTCCTTACATTATTGATCAGAGTCACATGTATCTTAAAAGGTACAGTTAAACTTTACTTTTTAAAATAAGTTTAAAAGCATGGAGGCATTACATTAAGTAGAACTTATGTTAGAGGAACTTCTCTCTGGGCCTCAATTTCCTCATCTGTAAAATGAGGGGATTGGGAAAGATCAGTGGCTCCCAGAAATTTTGGATTTTATAGGCTAGTAAAATTTCCAAAAATAATTTGGTATGCATTACATGGTAGTCAAATTGTTATGTTTCTAAATGAGGATATTAGTAAAACAACCATTACTATTATTTCAGAAAAGAAAAGGAATTTAACAGAAACAAATTTTAAAATGATAGATCTTTCCAAAAGAAAATCAGCTTGCATCTGCTACATTGTCTTTATTTTTCTTATTTTTTTGGACCAATCCTGGATAGAGCGAGTCCTCAGATCCAAATTTTGGAATCAGAGGAATCAGAGAATTTACATTCTCTGATTTCTAAATTAAAATACTAATTATGTAGAATTGTTAATGAACACAACAGGAGATCCAGAAGGGAGATAAGATGGCCTAACTTTGTTGAGGACAGTTTCATAGCAAAGTCAGAACTTTCACTGGAACTGGTCTAGTTCAGCCTAAGAATGACCTGGGGAGTTTAAAAAATCCCATGGCTCAGGCCAATGCCTTTCTGACTTAATTGGTCTGGGGTGGAGGCCTGGCATGGACAGTTTTTTACAGTTCCCAGGTGATTCAAATGAATAGCCAGGGTTGAGAGCCACTGTGGAAACTCATAGGCTTTGAAATCAGAAGGTTTGAAATTTAGGCCTAACCTCATTATTTACTTACTATGTGACCTTAGTTAAACTTCTGGTCCTCAGTTTTCTCATCTGCAAAGTAGGGATTATAAAACCTATTTCACTGGATCAAATAAGATCAAATGAGATAAGATATGAAAATCTCTTGGTAAACTATAAAATACTGTGCTTTAAATTATGTGATAATGTTATTATCATCCATTGTCTCAATGAAGGCAGAGAGGCCAAAGGAACCTACTGTGTGTGGAAGTGATAGAACAAAGACATGACTGACTATAATGGGAAATAGTGAAAAATCAAGGTTGATTGGGCCTTGAGTGTTTGGCAGAGAAGTTTCAACTTAAAAGTTTGTATTACTCACTGAGGTGTTGAAAATATTCCTGTATAATAGCTATGATTGGTTACCTTTTTTTATTGGGTACCTACTACATTGGTGCTAGGTGCTTTACTTATGTTATTTACTATCCTCAAAATAGCCTTACAAAATAGATCTTATCATCATTTTACAAACGAGAACACACCTCAGAAAGCAAAATTAACTTATTATCATCCAAAGGTAACCCAGCACATAAAGAGCAAAACCAAGATTTGAACTCAGGTCTGTCTGGCTCTTTGCATATGTCAGGAAACCAGGGTGGCAACTCAGTTCTCGTTTGGTCAACAGTCACTTTAACACCTTATTTTGGAAGCTAAGTTGTCAGCTCTTAGAAGAGGGAAATGTATTTTAAGCCAAATAATGCAAATTAGGTGAAAATATGACATGCAGGTGGACCCAACCCTGGTGTTTGGGGATGCCGGAGTTTACAGAATGGAGCTGATCTAGGAGAGTCCTCCTTCCCTCCCCCATCAGATAATCCTCCCATTAGGAGGATTTTATCCATCTCATTCTCATGAGTTTCCCTAGCAACTAAAACAAAATAAGAGGTTTTTTGGCAGCAGTTCAAATTGTTCCCCTTCCAGGTGTACTTGCATTTTAACAGAGGATTCACCAAGCTTGAAATACCTTCAGGACCCAAACAAATGAGTCACCTGTCATGGAATTTTAGAAATTATGATTAGCACTGGGGAAGATATTTTAGGACAAAAGATTTTTATTGGGAGCCTCTAGAATCACATCCCTGAAATATACAGGAAAATACACAGTTTGGTTCTATTAATAGCGGTTTGTTAGAAGGAAAAAGAAAAGAAAGATGAGAAACATTTCAGTATTGAGTAGTTGAGCTTCAATGGAAGCAAGGGTGTCATTCTCACAACTTAAGATACAAGAGTAGCCACAGGAGTCAGAAGCCAGTGGTCTAAACACAACTTAAACAGTGTTTGATGCTCTAGAGTTAAGTCTTAAATCTCTGCCACTTTCCATTGGCTGCTGCTTCCTACTTGGCTACCAACTAACTCTTTCTTGACTCTCTTCCTGTCTATTTCTCTCTACTTGTGACCTTCTCTCTCTGAGATTTCCTACTTGGTGCTACTTTGCTCTCTGCTTCCTCTCACTATAAATCCCATTCAAATTCTCCAAAAGATGATTAGACTGATTTGAACTGTTACCATCTGGTATGAAATGCCCCTGCTGGGCAGAGGACTCAAGGTAGACCACCTCAAAGGCCACCGACCATAGATCACTGTCGCTAGCTCAGATGTCAACCCCTAGTCAAATTGGGTACAATTGGGTTAGCTGGAACCCACGTTACGAAGTGAGGTGACTTTTGGGTAAAGAACCACTAAAAGGGGGATTATAAGAATGACAAGCACTTAGTATGAACTGTTAAATACACACTCCATGTAGACACAAGCCTATTTCATATCTGATTCCTGTTCAGATGTCCTACTGAGCAGGGCTGGGATCAGGGTTAGGCAAGAGAGGCCCAGGTGCAGAATTTTAGAAGGCACTCATTTTTGGGGTCATGCAAGGGCAGAGTCGGCAGAGGGTGGTATCTCCTTAAATTTTGTACCCTGGGCACTTCATTGGCCTCACCCTAGTCCTGGCCCTGCTACTGAGAGGCAGTTTCCTGTATTTTGACTTGTTTTTATCTTCCATTACTTGAGTTTTAATGGTGTGTCAAACACTAACACTAGTATTTCCAATATAAAAATCCATAGGAGTTCCAAAAACCTGCCCATAGGGTTGCATTTTCTATGGAGAGGTAGCATTTAGTAAGTCTTCCTAAAGGAATCCTAAAAAACAGAAGATCAATCACAAGTTTTATTTCACCTTGATAAAGGTTAATTAACAATAATAGACAGTTTCAGAATTTTGCCATCAATTTTGTTTCTTCTTGTATTGAAAGGAATATAACAAACAGCCCATGTAGTTAATTTCTGAGCTGAGCACCAGTGAACTACACAAACTTGAACTTTCTTTCAGAGGTGAAGGATGAAATATCCTGTGGGTGGAGGGTCAACTATTTTTCACAGAACAGAAAAACAAGGATATTTTTTTATCCAATGGATTGCTTAAAATATTTGAATCATGTGGTCTGCAACCAGAATTATTTGCATCCAGGCTGTTGCCAGTATCTGTTGTATTCCTACAGAGGTGAGTCATTATATGATAGCTTAAGTGGCGCATCTCAAACATACTGAACTTGAAAGTAATCCAAATGGCAATTATAGAGCAAGCACTAAGGGTAAATGGCAATTTTCTTCCCTAGTAAATTAAATGTGGATCATAAACGCTTTCTTTGGTAAAATATAATAAGACCTGCAGTGAATGCGCCAACCAGATCCCCCTTTAGGCATTCATTCCTCCAGTTGGCAAGAGTGTTAGCTGCCGAAGGCTCATGACTATGTCCCTGTTTTGGGAATTGCCCTCAGCCTACTGATAATGCCTTGCCTAAAGTTATGCCCTCTCCAAGGCAGCAGCCTCCATTCAATAAGTGGCCAATGCAGGGATACAAAAGCCTGAACATCTTGCTTCTATTACAGGCATCTCTAAAGGATCATTCCACTTTCAGAACTCCCTGTAAGATCCACTGAAGGTATCATAATTGCATCACAGTTCAACTTCTCTCTCTGCTCATCCCTTCTTACCTTACACCCTCACAGGTGTTGTTCCTGAAAGCATTCTTCAAAAAAATCTCTTACATGCAAATCTTAGAGTTTCAGTATCTGTTTTCTGGGAACCTTGATCTGTGAAGGTTAGGACCAGAAGTGATCCTAAGAAGTAGACTCTAAAATGAAATTTTAAAGATGGATAACCTACCCCCCTCCATAGTTGAATAGCAATGAGAACTTCATCATTGGTGGTATGTAGAGGATGAGTAGTTCCTGACATGCTATAGAAATGCAGCTGTTAATGTTTCATTGGTGGGGAACTGGGATGTGATACTGGTAGAAGAAAATGCACTGAGAAGTGTAATATCTCAGGTGTATAAGAGATATTGCTATAGATATCGATGGTCTGGTGGTTAAGATTCAGTGCTCTCACTGCTGCGGCCTGGGTTCATTTTCTGGTCAGGGAACCACACCACCTGTCTGTCGGTTGTCATACTGTGGCGGCTGTGTGTTGCTGTGATGCCAAAAGCTATGCCACTGGTACTTCAAATGTCAGCAGGGTCACCCATGGTGGATGGTTTCAGTGGAGCTACCAGACTAAGAAGCGGGACCTGGCCACCCACTTGGGAAAAAATTGGTCATGAAAACTCTACGAATAGCAGCAGAGCATTGTCTGATATAGAGTGGGAAGGTGAGAAAATGGTGTGAAAAGACCAGGCAGCGTTCCGTTCTGCTGTACCCAGGGTCACTAGGAGTCAGAATGACTCCATAGCACTAACAAAAAAAAACCAAGAGATATGGGGTGTGGTGTCTTTAGAATATGGCTGTAAATTTTTTATACTCTTCTCATTATTAAGCAGTATGTCCACTATTCCTGAATTTGAGTGAGATGGTGACTGCTTTGACCAATCGATTATAGTGGATGTGAATCTATGTGGTTTATAAGAACACGTCATTAAAGGCCATGCAGCTTTTTCTAGCCTTGTTTACTCTTTTTGCAAACAATAGATTTTTATTTTCTTTTCTTTACCATTTTAATCATTTAAAGTGTGCGGTTCAGTGACAGCCTTGTTTACTCTTGAAACTTTGCACCATCATGTAAAAAATCAACTACCCTGAGGTGGCTATGCTTCCAGGAAGCCCATCATATGGAGGGTCCCAGATGAGCCTAGCTTTTGGGTTATCCTAACCCAAGTACCCAATATATGATGGAAGAAGACTCCAGATCAGCATTTCTCAACCTCAATACTACTCACATTTGAAGCCAGGTAATTCTTCATTGTGGGGGACTGTCCTATACATTGCAGGGTGTTTAGCAGAACCTCTGGCCTCTTTCTCCTAGATACTAGTAGCATTCCCTTTCCCCCAGTTGTGACAAACAAAAATGTCTTTGACATTGCTGTGTTCCCTGGAGACAAAATCACCCCAGTAAAGAATGACTCCTTCAGATAAATTCAGCTCCCAGCCCTTTGAGTAACCCTGAGATATTTGTTCCTTCCCAGCTTATATATCCCAGACATTGTGAAGCAGAGAAAAGCAATTCCTCCCTACCAGATTTTGAGGGTGTTTTTAATGCAGTAATAGATAACCAGAGCAAGGAAGAAATAGCAATTATAATGACTATGGAATTGGACGACTATAGCTGGAGGCAATCAATACACTGGAGAACATAATGAATACTGAGGATGTTCAATCACCAATTAAGAAGTTAGTGTGAAAACCAGAGGTTCTCCTTGGCAGCATATAAAGAGACTCTTATCTCCAGAAAGCTGAGGATCAGGTCCCAGAACTTTGTTATAAAAGTAGCAGAAGTATAGAAGAGGCTGAGTTCTCAAATTTGGCAAGTTTTCTATGCCAAAGGCAGGGCTATTTGGAGAAGTGGGACCCTGAGACATGACATGTCTGCGGAAATCTGGGTTGATACTCTCAAAAATCTTGAATCTCCAGATTCTCCTTAACCCTCTGAGCCTGAAAAAGTGGTCCAATCCCCTCTGTTAAAGTTCAGTTCTCTCCACTTGCTCGAGGATGATGTAGAGTCCTCTTCACTTCCCTCCTTGGCCACCAGGTCAGTAACTAGGGCCAGCTATGGAAGTGCTGGAACTGATAAAGGATGAAAGGGGCTATACTGTGAGGACCTGCAGGTCCTAGAGAGCACCTTCCTGGGAGAACCGGTATGAAACTGGATCCTGAGGCTACTGGATCAAGCAGGGAATAACATAAAGGCAGATAAGGGAGAGTTTATATAGGAGCACTTTTGAGTGATACAAGATGTAGCACCTTGGGAAGTACCTCAGGAGATGGTGTTAATGCTGTCTTTGAGGATGGCTCTTAGAAGCTTGGAGGAAGACAACACTAAGTAAAAAATGCCATACCTACCATGGCAAATATGGAAGGTATCAAAAAGCTAAGAGAACTGAACATGCTAGAGTGGATACGCCAGTAGTTCAGGAAAATCCACCAGCCGACTATATTCTGTGAGAGGGCCCAGAAGACCCTCTATTTATCCACGAAATAAGGAATGCACAAATGAAAGGGGAACAGCATTGATGAAATGCTTAGTTATGACCCTCCTCTGTAGGCCATGGCTGATGGTATGAGATGCTGTGTAGAACTGGGCCCCCTGAGAGCAATGGGCTTGATAGGAGAGTGATTTCTGGAGAGTAATTAGGATATTACTAGCTTCCATTTAACGTCAGTCATAAAGAATTACTGTGAGTATTAAATTAGACAAAATATGTCAAATTATTTCATAAACTGTAAATGCTATTCATATGAACGTCCAGGATTGTTATCTATTAAGTTATGAGACTGACTCATATTAACTCTGTATCTCAGTCAAATAGCACAGTGCCTGGAACCCAGAAGGGGCTTAATAAAGATTTGCTGATTAAATGATTGTGAAAATTGACCATTAATATACCAAAAAAATCCCAGATATGTTGATGACATGAAAGAGATAGAATACTTATATTTTATTATTAAAGTTACCTGGCAACAATAAATCCTTGTGCTTATCATTGTAGAGTTAACTCAATTCAATAAAAAATAAACATGCGATTTTTAATCTTTACCTTTGACGACAAGCTCGATAGTTGAAGAGACTAGGCTCACAGCAGAAACGATAAGAGAACAAGACAAGAGAGCATACCAGTGTATCTAGCTCAAACATTTACCTTGTCCCTACACAATATTTCTCAGGCACCTCCAGTTACTAAGATAAATCATTTAGTGCATTTTAAGATTTCTCTGTATTTTTTCTTTATGTGTATGGCTTTTATGATGATGGTTAGTCCTATATCATTTGAGGATCAAATTAATGTATTTTCTCTATTTCTTATGTATCTTACAGCTCATCTATAAAGATGTGAGAGAAATGGCACTTCGCATACATCTTTGACCTCCTTCACCAGATCTTTCTCATTGGCTGGGTACATTCCTATTTATAATGATCATTACTCTGTAAATTGCAGTGAGCTCTTTTTGATCTAATTCTTCTTCTTTTTTTCTAGGCATTTTCACTAAACTTTTCTGGGGTAAAGCATTAAAGGGCTTATTGAAATTTAAAATGGTTAGTGTCTAAAACAATATTTAAAAATTATTGCATCAAACAAATTGGTTCTTTATCATATGTTTAAAATATGCGTCCTATTAAATCAATTCCCCAGGCTTGCATATTCTTTAGAATATACATTTTCTTTAAAAATGTCCTTTGAATACTTAATAGCAGCTTTTGCTTAAAAGAAAAAAATAAAAGAAGGAAAGAAAGAAGAGCGGAAGGGAAAAGTGAGGGAGGGGGAGGCATGAGGGAGGGAGGGAGGGAAAAAGAAGTAAAGAAGGGTCATATCTGACAGAATCTGTCAAGCACCTGCTATTTTTCCTCATGTGTGGCAGTGTGTTAGTCATTATGTATTAAGGTTGCATTTAGAATGTTTATCCTTTGGTGCCTAATTAGTGTTTCTTAGGCAATATCCATAGAGTTTGAGACATCTGGCGGGATGTTCTGTCTTTTTAGGGTAGAATAGATATTTCTTTTCAAATTATTCCAGGCATGAAGGGTAACTGACAGACACCAAAATGTATACTTCTGTGCTCAAGCACACTTTAAAACAATTAAAATGTAGCTGTTTATTGTCTGAATACTGATTAAACTGAGAAAAGATGAAACATGATTTAAAGAAATGCCATTAGTAGGCACATATTGGCATATTCTCTAATGTCAACCATTTAAAATTATTGATCATCTAAAACTGGTAGTTTCTGTGATCTAAGCTATAACTGCTAAACCTTCCTTATGATCATTACCCTCTGGAATAGGTTTTCTTCGATGGGTGGGTGACAGAGTTCTTTCCAGCTGCATGGTTGCTTATATTTCATTTGTTTACCTAAATCTCCTAGTTTTCACTGTCTATCCATGTCACACTAGTGTGGGGATCCTAGTGGTCTGCTGAAGAGTAATGCATTTTCATGAATGGCCCATTTCTGCAACCTCTGACTGGAATTTGCCATTTTGTAGTTTGCCACCTCAAATAATATGGCAGTCCACAGAAGCTGAGAATAAGGAAACACTAGAGTGATTAAGACCTCTAGACATCTGTAGTTCACATCTTTTATAAATAATGATAAATGAGAGACTAAAATCTGGAGATTCATCCACAGAAATGGGAGAAGAACTCGGAGCTCTTAACTCCTGGGTTAATTTATCTTTCCTGTCTTTATCTTCTCCTCTACTTACTAAATGTTTCTCTCTTCAACTCACTCTCAGTTTCTTCGCCCCTCACACACAGACATCACCACTGGGATGATTCTGTTAAAACATTCATCTTGGCACACTGTAACTTGGCCTTATCAAATATCAGTGGCTCAGATAAATTTCTATTGGAATATTTTCTTAAAAGGGCCTCCCTGGCCACCATAATTTAAATATGCAATATTTATAAGCAATATACAATATATGAGGAGCTATATGTGGCTTTTTTTTTTACAACAGTTTACTCACAGAAAACTCTAAATGCACTTTTCGTTTCTGGTACCGTCACATTTTTTTTTTTTAATTTTTAGGATCCTATATTAACTAATCTTCAGAAGTTTAGTATTTTTCAGATTACTGAAACTAAAGTGCTCCTTTATTTAAACAATTGCCTACCCCTGACCACCCTTCCTTACGAATCATAAAATTTGAATCATTCATTTTTGGCTGTCAATCTCCTTTTGTAAAACTTCCTCCCATCTCAAATTTAACCATTATTGAGGACTGGTTAAATATACTGATCTTTAGAATTTTGGTGTTACTGACAGAAGACCAATAGCTTTTCATTAACTCCACTGTTCTGGAATAGCTCTTCTATGATTGCCTTTTTGTATTCCAGAGAACTTCTTTTTCATTTTGACTTTTTAGTCCTATTAACCTTGAATCACACTGGCCCAGGTCAACCATGTCAACAATTCAATGAATTCCAAATTACGCCTAGCAGCCAGATTGAAGGAGCATTAACGGAAATGAACTGCCCTGAGGGTATGGGTAATATAGGGGACACAAGACAAAAAGCCATAATTCCATTCAGGTACAGGTCCATAGAGCCTTCTTGATTGAAATCCTATCAGCTTGTGCTGCCCATATGAAGACCATTTGGTTAGGGAATAAAAAAGCTCAAGTACACACAAAGCCATATTTTTGAATGCCTCTCTGTTGTCTAATAGTTTAACATCATGGTGTTTTTCTGTAGATTTGGGTTTCTCTGGATTAAATTTTTATTAACCAGTTTCACTGTGTTTCTATGGTTACAAAAGTAATATATTTTCTGCACAAAATGCCCATAGTTTACTGAAAAGCATAAAATAAATCCCTTGTAATTCTATCATTCAGAGACAACAACTGGTAATATTTTGGTGCATAGCCTTTCAGACTTTTTCTGTGCACACACACACACATGCATATTACAAAAAATTGAATCATGTTATAATAATGCTATTTCACTTGATCATCTTTCTCTATCAAAACTATCATCTTCCTGAATGGCTCCATTGAATTCTATTTTATGAACATGGCCCAATATCATTAGCTTGTTCCTGTTTTTAAGTAGCTTCTAATTTGAAGCTGCTATAAATAACACTGCAGAGACCATCCTGTTCATTCATCTTTGCCTATTTGTGTAACGCTTCCTTAGGATTAATTTCTGTATGTCGAATTTCTGGATCAAAGGGAATATACATTTTAAGAGTTTGGATGTATACTGACAAATTGCCTTCCAGAAACTCTGTGCCAGTTTAGACTCCTGGCAATAGTAGAAGAGGACCCTTTTCCTCACCAATATACCCACCACCAACAATGAGGTTTAGCCTTCCTTTTACATTTGCTAATCTGAGAGGTGAAAAGGGAATTCTGCTATTTCAATTTACTCAAATATTGGTAAGGTTGAACATCTTTTCATGTACATTTTGGGTTAAGTCTAACTAGAAAGCAAAGAAGAACTTAAGTACAAATTGTGTCTAAGGTTGATTTTATTAACTGAAATAAGTAGGATGGCGAATGCACTCTTCGAGGACATTAGATTAACTGAAATTAGGAGACCTTTTTGTTCCCGAGCCTCTTACAACAATAGGTAATATTTATTGAGTAGTTATTTTATGCCAGGAATTTTTCCACATTTGTTGAATTTAGTCTTCAATGCTGTGCAGTAGGTACACTATTTTATCCATTTCATCAATAAGGAGACTGAGGAACAAAGGAGGTAAGTAACTTACCCAAGTGACATAAGTAGCAGAGCCAAGATGTGAACTCAAGTCCTGCCTCTAAAACTCATGCTCTTAAGCTCTATGTCATTCTTGTATTTTATATGCATACATACCCAAGATACCCTGGTGGACGATTGTTAATATTATCTTCCTCTATACTATATAAATTATTAATAAATATGTTTTATTGTTAAAATAAAATTAATAAAAGTTTTATTCTTAGAAAACTCTTTTCAGAAAATATTTTAAATTATTTTACTTTAATTTTAAATTCTGATTTATAAATATTTATATACATATAAAACTAAAATTATATAAAATTAAATTATATATAAATAAAACTAAAATCCATGGCCTGCATTTGGGGCTGAATAGCAAAAGCTTCAGAAATACAGATATAAACTTTCATAAATTTCGATAGCTTAGGCTAAGTGTTGAAGGCTTCACTGGAAAACAAAGCTCTTTGTTTTTTTGCTGACTTCTCTTCCTTCTCTTCTGCCCACTAATGAGCTAGTTTTCTCTTTTCATAAATACCTGAATTTTCAAGCTGAACTGCTGTTTCTTGAGATTTGGACTGCTTACCCAAGGCTACAAAATTGGATGTGAATATATAAAACAAGTTTATGCTTAAAAAATATTTAAGTGCATAAGTAAATGTGTGTGTGTTTGGCGATACATATGTAATGGAAAGGCTGCTACCATGAGTGACAGGAAACGTCAGGATGAAAAATTACTTGATATTGCCTTATGGTAATGAGGAGTAAAAAATGAAAAACATGGTTTTGATTTAGAAGACCAATCATCTAACATACGCCAGAAAATATTAATTATTTAACTTAAACCAGTACAAAGTAAGAGACCTGAGTTCCAAAGGGCAAAGACCTCCTTATCTTTGACAAGATGAAGCTGTACAGTTCATGTCATTCAGGCCTCACTGAGTGCATTAAGTGCTTCCTACACTCCTGGAAATCGATCTTTTCTTTGGATTTAGGAGGCTCTGATCCACCTCTTGCCTGACCTTGTGGGATTAATTCACTGTAAGTATAAGGGGGCTCCACTCTATTTGTGCCAGTGTTGCTCCATTTTCTAAGTCTGATTTACAGATCTGAGGAAGGCAGCAAGTGATATCTTTTGAGGACCAAACAGTAGGATATTTAACCTACAGTAACTCCATGGGCAGGTCATAGCACCCTCATCTATATATGAGGACACTCAGGTTGGAGAGATGAGGTCCCTGCATTCAAAGAGCAGAAAGATTGCTTGGGAGACTGGCAGGCAGAGTGCCTGTGTGGTATTCCTCCTCCTGACTCCCCCAACTCTTACCCTGCTAACTTCTTAAATACTTAATGCTTAAATACTTAATGGCACGATAATGTGATAAAAATAACTGTAGCCGGAAAAAAAAAAAAGACAACTATACTGATACTCTTGGAGATATCTTAGTGATGTTACTGCACCCAGAGGAGGTGAACAAGGTGCAAGGACTACCATTTTAAAAATTCATTTTTTACAAGATATGCACTTCAGTTAAGATATGAGCTTTATACAAATTCTCTTCTAAATTCCAATTACTTCTCTCTTCTTAACATCACACAACTAGTTAAAATGTGAAAATTTACATAGTCATCTCTTGCTCTCTCATTTTATAGATCAAGAATCCCTTTTTCGGTCTTAATATTACAAAATAGTTTATTTGGTCCTTTTTCTTTTGTTGTTGCAATGAGATGGACACATAGAAGCTGGGAGTATTAGCCTCAACATTGTCTCTTTTTCCCAGAGGACTAATGGCAATGACAATAACCAACAGTTATATATGTAGTGCTACTCTGTGTCCTAAGTGCTTTATTTATATTTCAAAATCCCTCTCTAATGCAGTTAGTGGAGTCCAAATAATTCAATATGCCAGAGAAGCATTATTGAAAGGTTATTATTAGCTGGCTAGTAATTCCCTGGGACAATTATAATCCATCCTTGTTGTGGCTGTGGATTGATGCCATCTTGGAGCAATGATTCTGGGTCCTGAAATCCTGGCTGAGACTTCCAGGACAGCCTGAGTGATTCCAGGAATCTCCTAATTCAGTGACATCCGTTTCTTCAGCCCAATCCTGGGCTATGTGGCCATTAGAATTCTGGGGACATGGCCTGGGCAGAGGATGGGAGTAAATTAGGTTACGTTTGAATGTGCATTATCACTGGGAGAGTTGTTCCACAAATTGTTTTCTGTGTTAACTCACTAAAACCTAAGGTAAATAATATTATTATCATCCCCATTTTTCAGATCGGGAAAATGAGGCATTGAAAATTAAGCAATTTGTCCACATAGGAAGTACAGGAGCTGGGATTCTAACCCAGCTCCTGTACTTTTATCTTTGTCTATTCTATGATTCCCAAGGACAAACCACGTATTTACCTAGTAAATTATTATCCAGGACCCACCCACCAGTGTTCTTCGATTGTTTTGGTAATGGCAGAGGGATTTATTATTGATGTAGGCAACAAAAGAAGATGACTGCATCTCTGAGAGAAGAAAGAGAAGAGGGAGAAATGGCCACCTCCCTAATACTGATACCTGAATGGAGCTTCAGGAGGGCTAGCATTGGTGAGGACTGACTCAGAAAGTCTGTAACAGCCAGCCTGTAGTTTGTAAGAGTCACGATCCTGTCATTGGTTAGACCGAAGTCCCCCGGAGTCAGAGCCATCAATATTCCTACAGCATGAAGAACCCAGCAAAGTTCCAGAATGCTAACCAGGTAATTATTACTGTGCTAGGGCCATTCTTGTTTTCTTTCTTTGCCTGAAAAACATAAATGAAATTACGTTGCCATTCCTTTTATTCTTTATGTCTTCTTACTGTTAGGTTCTTTCTTTTTACTCTTTCCCTGCTGTTAGCAAGATGAAAAAGGCTGCATATTCTAAGGCTTTCTGTTGACTTTTGAGACTTAAAAGTCTCCCACAAGGGAAAGAAAGCATCCCTGAAATAAATGCGGATTCACGAAATACCTCAGGCTTGTAGAGGAAACAAATGACTCTGGGTTCTTTTCAACTCACAGCACACAGCAGGCAGAAAAGCAGCAATTTGAGATTCCAGTGAGTCTGGGAGTCTCACAAGATAATGCTGAGGGCTGGCAGTCAAAGATACTAGTGAAGTATTAGTGCTGCAAGTTTAAAATATTCGTACTTCCCAGGGTTTGAAAAAAATAAGACAGCCATAAGCTTATTAAATTCAGGCTGTCAACAGAATTTCTTTTTAATTTATCAATTTAGCAGGATTTCCCTTGTTTTGATTTGGCAAAGATGTCACCCAGAGAAGTCCCTAAAAATGTTTTCCGTGTCTAATACTTTGTTTTTAAGTTGTGCTTGCTTATAGGAACAAAGGCAGAATAATGTCAGATGGCCAAACTGCAGAACTGGTCCAAACCAGAAAGGTCCAAGATGGCAATGGGGTGCCATGTGCAAAAGGAAACGTATGCAAAAAGTGCCATGTGCAAGAAGGGAAGATCTGCGCATGCCCCAAATGCCCCCCACCAAGTGCTGACATGGAGACCCCTGCCCCTTCATGTCCCATAAGAACCCTGCCTGCCTTCCCTCCGAGGAGAAAATGTTTTAGAGCAGAGCTCTGCCTCCTCCATTCATTGATCAATAGACAACGTTTCCGCTCTTCTCTTCCGATCCCGCTCTCATTCTATTCGCGCTGGTGGCTCTGGGGAAAAGGACCCACTTGCAGGTCACTGGTCCCTTGGGGCTCAGTAACAGAGAGACATCACTGATTGCATGCATTCATAAAGAGTTCTAGAGAAATGAGAATGTTCTGGTATAAAGGAGAGGGAGCATAACATAGTGCAAAGATCATCAGCTTGGAAGGAAGAGAGACTTGTGTTTGAATTGTGGATGGAACAATTAATAATTCTATCTTCTTGGGATAGTCATTTAATACCATCATTGTTCCTGAATTAGTACAATAGACTCCTAACTTATTTTCCTTCTTCTACTCTGACCTGTCACACTTAGGTTTAAATCTAAAGTTAATCTTCATTCTGGCCTGTGAGGATCTACCACTCTCACCTTATTCCTGATTAATCTCCTTTCTCCCTCACTCTGCTCTAGCCACACTGGTGTCCTTGTTGTTAAACACACTAAGCACAGATCCACCTTGGGGCTGTGGACTTGCTGTTTCCTCTGCCTGGACTTATTCACTCGGCTGGCACCTTCACTGCATTCAGTTCTCAATTTCATCTCTTAAGAGCAGGCTTCCTTAAACTAGTTATCTAAAAAAGTACTCCTTGGGCCGGCCCCGTGGCTTAGGGGTTAAGTGCGCGCCCTCCACTGCTGGCTGCCCGAGGTTCGGATCTGGGCGCGCACCGACGTACTGCTTCTCCGGCCACGCTGAGGCCATGTCCCACATACAGCAACTAGAAGGATGTGCAGCTATGACATACAACTATCTACTGGGGCTTTGGGGGAAAAAATAAATAAATAAATAAAATTATAAAAAAGTACCCCTTTCTTCTTGATTCCCTTACTTTGCTTTATTTTTCTTCTCAGCTCTTATCTACATCTGAAGCTGTATTGGTTTCCATGGTAGCTATTCTTCCCCACTACAATGTAAACTCCACATGGGCATATATCTAATCTGTTTCCGTCACTCTATCCCAAGTGTCTAGAACAGTGCCTGGTACATAAAAGCACACAATAGTTATTTATTAGATGTGTCTTAGTTTCTCTCTTTTCAAAGTGAAGACAGAAAAAACCTCCTTGCAGTGTTTTTAAAGGTTATAAATAATGTATTAAATGGAATCTCAAAGTCCCCTAGCACATTGTAGCAGAATCTGTCTGTGCCTCATCCTTTTCCTTCAGACTTTACCAGTTGTATGTACTCTGGTGTACTTCCAGCTGCCATTGTATGCCGCTCTTTGCCTGAGGGCTATTTCTGAAGACATGGAAGGACAGAAGTGCCTGGAAAATAACACTTCCACCCCAGAACCCCTCAAATTGTGACTCCCAGTTGTTGGTCCATAACTGCTCCAATTCCCTAGCTCCTCAGGATAACTCTTAGACCTGTGTTTTGCACCCTTCCCAGAATTTCTCCATAGGATCAAGCTCTAGCCAATCACAGTGGTAGCTAGCTTGATAACGCATCCTTTACTGGCCGCCTTCCCTTCCCTTCATCATTTCTCCACTGCCCTACTGTTGTTTCCCAATAAAATAATGGCATTGAATCATTGTCTTGGGATCTGCTTCTGGGGAACTCAAACTGAGATATTTAAAAACTGAGAGTTATTAATATATAATGACTTCTTCTAGTCTACTATGTAGAAGTCAGACCTTTTAATATAAAATACTGTTGACCAATTATGAGGTAGACTCTGATAGACTTAAACAAAAAGAAGTTTATTTGGGATTTAGTTGGGACTACAGCCCGGGAACACAGATTCAAATAGCACTTGAATTATGTTCCAGCCATTGAAGGGAGAGGGAAAGTTTTAAAATCCTGGCTAACAAAGGCAAAGAAAAAAAGAGAGAAAGGAATGTCTTTTAACAAATTGCAGGTACAAGGTAGTCATGGGGTGAGGGTTGGTTGAAACAAGCCATTAAAACTTAGAAATATAGAAGATGACCTTGACAGGAGTGAGGTCTCTGTCCTGACAATGTTATCTTCCTTGAGAAGACTTGCAGATGCATTTCAGGCATCTAATGAGTTCAAGAGTTCATGTTGAAGGAAGAATTTGTTCCTCTTCTCTTCATGTCTGCCTGGATCCATTTTAGTGCCTTAACATGAGACACTCTATCTTTTCTCAACTCCACAATACCTCTGTGTGTATAAATGTGTGCCATTCTACAGATGTTAATAATTATTAAAAATAATAGTGTATTTCTCTGATATTGAGCTCATTCCCAAATATCTTACATTGCAGTCCTCACCTCTGTATTGCATATTTATTTTCTCATGCTCCTTCCACAGTGATTAAGCATGTTTGATCATTTATATCTGTAATATCTATTTGATTATTATGTGCTTCTCAAACTTAGCCATGTTCTAAAATAATCCATATCTTTTGAGTTGGGGATCAGGTATTGATACTTTAAAAAAATTTACCCACTAGTCTCCTCTGCAACTAATATGGCTAACTCTGATAAGTCTTCCATAATTTTCCACTTTTTTACAATTTCAATAACTTTCTTTTTTTCTTCAGTTCTCTGCAGTTCTGTATGATCATAGACTTTTATTTTTATCTTAAAAGGCTCTTTTCTTGTTTTGTTAGCATTTTTTTATGGGTTATCAGAATTTTCATTTAACAATTTTTAAAATGTCACTTTAATCATTTAAATCTTTAAGCTTTAAGATTTTGTAACTCAATAAACTATTGATTTCAAAGTATGCAAAATACATTTAAAGTTAATTTATAGACATTTTAACCTTCATTTCAAAAATACTAAGCATTAATGCAATGTGATATTTGCATAATGATGGAAATAGATCAATGGAAAAGAATAGAGAGTCCAGAAACAAATCATGTCATATTCAACAGGGGAGTTCTGGTTCCAAGTGGTGACATAGGAAGATCTTGAATTCACCTCCTCTCAAGGACACACTGAGTCTATAGCTACATATGGAAGTCTCCTCTTTAAAAAACCTAAAGGTTGGCTGAGTTACAACTACACATCGGACAAACTAGAAGAAAACCACATCAAAGTGGGTAGCAGAGGCTGGGACACAATCTCACCATAAACACAACAAAGGTGCCAAGGCAATGCAGTGGAGAAAGGAGAGTCTTTTCAGTAAGTGATGCAGGAGCATTGGATATCCATTGCAAAAAAAACACAAAATTATATAAACTTTGACTCATAACTTGTATCAAACACAAAAATTAACTAAAAATGAACCATAGACCTAAATGTAAGCACTTAAACTTATAAAACTACAAGAAAACATTGGAGAAAAATTTTGTGACCGTGGGTTAGGCAAAAATTTCATAGATACACTTTAAAAGTATGATCCATTTAAAAAATTGGTAAATTGTACTGCATCAAAATTCAAAACTGCTCTCCAAAAGACACCATTAGGACAATGAAAAGGCAAACCACATACTTGAAGTAGATATTTACAAAATATATGGCAGATAAAGGACTTATCCAGAATACATAAAGAATTTTTATGACTGAACAATAAGACAAACAACCAAATAGAGGACTTGAGCAAAAAAATGTTCAGAAACAAGTTCTCATAAGTGGCCAACGTCTACCTTCACCTATCAGTATCAGCATCATCATTTCTAAATTAACCCTTGTGGTTTTCAAGTGCTCACTGGATGCTTTCATATTCATTGGTTAGCATGATCACATAAAAATCATATTCAGCTCAACATTGGGCAAACATACTTAAGCAGTTTGCAGGGAAAGATATTTGTTGAAAAGTAAGAACATAAAAGTATAGATGAAGGTGAATCTTGTGGAGATTCTCATTTACCAAAGCTTTTCTAAAAGGCCAATAATAATTATAGTCTAAAGAATGAGTAAAACGTCTTCTACTTCCAAATAGGAGGTAGTAAGTAGTTCATGGTAGATCATGACAGGATGTAGTAAGTTATGCTCCCAAGGACAACAATTAGAAAAAGCCAGACAAATAATAAAAAATCATATTTTAAAAAATGTCAGAGAGATGTGGAAATCTAAGGAACTACTCGGATTAAAATTCCAGAGAGAGGAGAATCATTTAGAGGTGAGTGGACAATTAGCTACCAGTTTATCCGTGGGGCACTTGTCAATTTTAGGTGCAAGCTGATAAACAGAGCTTGACTTAGGCATAAGGCTGATACTGGTGAATAGAGAAACCAGTAAATCTTTTAAAATTGAAGATTTTAGAATCCCCAACTAAGTGGTCAGTTTTCTGCAAAAGACATTTGAAAAGATAGACGAAATGACAGAGAATTTCACCAGAGTATTGTAATTTTAAAAAGAGAATCTAGTGGGTATTATAAATCCATAAAATATAATAACTGCAATTAACAACAGAATGGATTGATTTAACAGCAGATTGGAGAGAGAAGAACCCAGGATCAGTGAATAAAATATATCAGTAGAAAATATCCAAACAGAATCAAAGATAGGGAAAAAATGAAGGAAAAACTCAGATATTACATAAAAGATAGGTGAGACACATGCAAAAGGTCTAATGTACATGCAATTGGAGTCCCAGAATACAGAAAAGAGAGAATAAAATAGTAGCAATATTCTTAGGTGTTTTATCCAAGAATCTGGATATAAATGGATATAAATCATCAACTCACAGATTTAAGAAATTTAGCAAACGTCCAACAGGATTTAAAAAACAAAACCGAGACACATCATAGTCAAACTCCTGAAAAACAAAGGTAAAGAGAAATTTTTAAAGCTCACCAGAACTTAAACGACAAATTAACTTCAAGGATTGACAAGCTAAATAGCTAATTTCTGAACAGAAACAATGGGAGCCAGAAGAAAATGGGAAAAGAGTCTTTAAAGTGCTGAAAGTGCTTTAAAGCGCTTGCCAATCTGATATTATATACCTAACAAAAATATCCTTTAAAAATGGAAGTGAAGTAAAGACATTTTCAGACAAGTACTGAGGGAAAGCATTGTTAGTATGACTGTATCAAAAAAATAAGAAAACGGGATTTTCCACTAGAAAGAAAATGCACACAGACAAAAACATGAAAATACAGGAGAAAATGTAGAATACCAGAAAGAGTAAATATGCAGGAAATAGAAATATATTTGACCATTATAAAATAATTGTAATGTTTATATAGTTTAAAATATAATTAGAACTAAATGAATGAGAACAATAATGAAAAATTTGACAATGGGGAATTAAAGGAGTGAAAATATCCTAAAGTAGAATTGGGGAAGTGATAATTATTTGAATTAGCTATGATAAATCAAGAATACATACTATGGTCTCTAAGGTAGTCCTTAAAAGAATAACAAAATAATGTTGTAGTACATATTTACTATTTAAAAGGGGAAAACTGAAATAATAAAAAAGTGATTGATCCAAAGGGATAGAAAGAAGAAAAAAAGGAATATAAAACATATGAGAAACAGAAACAAATGGAAAAATTGTAGCTATGAATTCAGTTACATCAGTAATTACATTAAATGTAAATGGATTAATACTTCATGTAAATAATGAAGATTAATTGGATTAAAAACACAAAACTCAACTATATGCTTTTTATGAGCAAAACCTTTTAATTTTAAATAACAGTACAGAAAAGTAAAAAGTGAAAGGATAGGCTTGGGGATCTAGAGACTACTGCAAAGAGTATTACTGCCACACTTACAATAAGAGCAAAAAAAGCTGAGCAATTTGCAAGTTCACGACTTTCTTTGAACACTTAGCACTTCAGAGTGCTAAGGTAGCAGGGTAGAAAACTAACCTGAAACATGGACAGAGATGGGACATGAGAGCTTGCTCCCCTGAGTAGATGCAGCCATACACCAGTAAGAAGAATTCAGCTAGAATAGTTGAATTGGCAAAAGCGAGTGTGGGCTAGAGGGAGAGTTGGAAGACCCAGAGGTCCACAGACATGAGAGAGGGGAGGAGTTTATATTCTCTTGCAAATATTTTCTCTACAAATCTCTACAAATCACAGGCACTCACTGGGAAGACTAGGGAGAATCCTGAGAAAGTTTCCTTCATGGTGTAGACCAGGGCAAGGAGAAGAGCACCTGCTGTGGAAGAGGCACAAAACTCTACCTAGATCATTCTCCTCTATCTCCCTATCTCCTCTATGGAACACAGCCTTCATCTATGAGGTGCCCATAGGACAATGGCAAAAACTCCTTGCAGCTTGGAGAAGGAAACAGAAAAAATACCTTCTACCTCTGAAAGAGGAGCAGGAAAATATGCTGGGCCTAGAACTACAGCTGGAGAATAGGCAGGAGGATTCTAAAGGCTACATTCCCCAAACTCAGGGTAACAGTACCTGCTTTTAAGACTGAGTTTAAACAGAACATAAGAGAATGCCATCCCTGCCCCACTCTCTCCACAGTGCTAACAAGCATTGAGTAAAAGAAACAGTGGACTACTGCTAGGAGAGCAGAACCTTTCTGTAATACAATATAAAAGGAAGACCAAACACTGATGGTGAAGCAGATAATAAGAAACACTGAGTGGCCAACAGCACCCAATCTAAATACAAGTTATTACTAGAAGAATGTGGAGCCTGGAATGCACTGAGAGTAAAAAAAGAAATAACAAACCTCAAACCCAAGCTGTCTCTTTGATTAACACAAATCCCATACTAAATGCCTAGCAGAAGGAAAAGGTCTATTTCCAAGCTCAAAACCTACTTAACCTCAGTCTCTATTGTCCTGCACAAGTCACATACACACATACACACATGCACACACACACACTTCCAAGAGGCAAAGCAATCAATAGAATCAGATATGGCTATTATAGAGATGTTAGAATTATCTAACAGAGAATTTAAAATTACTGTGATTAATATGGAAAAGGCTCAATGGAAAAGTTGGACAATGTGTAAGATTATACGGGTAATTTCAACCAAGACATGGAAACTGTAAGAAAGAATCAAAATGGAAATGAGAGAAGTGAAAAACACAATAACAGAGATGAAGACTGCTTTGTATGAAATCATCAGTAGACTGGACACAGCCAAGGAAAGAATCAGTAAACTTGAAGATATGTCAATAGAAATTACCCAAACTGAAACAAAAGAGTAATAAGTGCAGAAAGAAAAAAATGTCAAACAAACCAGAGCATCCAAGAACTGTGGGATAATATCAAATTATTTATATGGATTATTGGAATGCCAGAAGGAGAAAAGAGAAAAATGGACAGAAGAAATAATAGTTGACAATTTTCCAAAATTAAAGACAGACACCAAACCACAGATTCAAAAAGTTCAGAGAACACCAAGCAGGTTAAATATCAATCGAACAAACAAACAACAGCACACACGTAAGTGTATCATAATCAAACAGCTGAAAACAAAAGACAAGAGAAATTTTGAAGTTAAAAGAGACACATTTTATACAATTCTACATCTATAGGCAAAAACACAAACAACTCAAAACCATAACTTATAGCTTATCCTCAAGCTAACTCAAGATGTTTTATAGACATAAACGTAAAACAAAAAACTATAAAATTTCTAGAAGAAAACTTAGGAGAAAATATTTGTGACCTTAGGTTAGGCAAAGAATTTTTAGATATTATACCCAAAACATGATCCATAAAAAACTTGTGTTGGATATTATCCAATTTGAAAGCTTTTGGTCTGTGAAAGACACTGTTAAATGCATGAAAAGATGAGCTGAGCTCGAGATTAGAAGAAGATATTCGCAAGCCACATTTCTGGCAAAGGTCTTGTATCTAGAAAATATAACGAATTCATAAAACTCAACAATTAGACGACCAACGACTGATTTATTTAGCTCTCCAGGTGATTCAAACATATGACCAAGTTTAGAAACCTTCTCTATGGCATCCTTTCTCACTTTTCTGAGAAACATAACTCTCCACTGTCCTGGATTGGAGTTGGCTATGAAACATGATTCATTCATTCATTCATATTGCTTTGAATTTGTCTGGGGTGGCTTTCTGGTGTGTGTATTGTCAGCCTACAGGCAGCTGGGCTGATACTTCACTGCTGGTCCTTCTGTCACTTCTGTTTATTCTATTCTTTCTCAGCACGCATAGATTTAAATGTGGCTTTAGATTTCAGGCACGCACATTTCTCGAAAGGCAAAATACAGAATGGAAAACATCTGATATCTACTTTAAAAGATCATTAAATGAAAATGTATTTCAACCTGTCCATGTGACTTCTAAATTGATGAAGTTAATACACCTTTGAGCACCTCTCCAGAAGCAACATGGGCATGCCTCTTTTCATTCAGGATAGACCTTCAGGCAAATCCACTGACAGTGAATTAGTTGCGCTAAGTTAATTCTTCTCATATTGATTTTTATGATTTGATCATTAGTTTGTTTTAAGGAAAATTTTCTATTAGAGAGGTGATATTCAGATTTTAGTAGGCATGAAAGTGGCAAAGATGTTTTTAAAAATGTAGATGCTTGACCTCCCACCCCAGAGATTGTGTGTAGTTAACAATGGGGTGAATCCCCCCAATTCTATATTTTTAAATAAGTACCTTTCCATGATTCTAATGCAGCTGGGACCATAGAAGACCCCTTAGAAATCCTAGGTAAAAAGATCATCTCTGAAAATCGTATGTGTTTGTGCATGTCTTGTAACTGAAAACTAGTGTAAACATTGAACTCCACCAATGTAGACACTCTGAGATAAAACAGAACTTGTCAAAATACAAGAGGAGAAAATATAGCTTTGAAAATGAATCTCTCTTTCAGGGACTTTTTTTTTGTAAATGACAACTTTTGTGAAATGACTCACTGGAGAGTTATTATGGGCCAAGTATGATAATAGTCATTAATATTCTGGCCACAAATGCAATTCATTTGGTAAATGCCAGGCTCTTTGAAGCATGAAGTACCTAATGTAATTGCATTCTGCAGCTGGGATGTGGCAATGGACCCCTGGGTGGCCATGTGGATCTCTCCCTTGAAGCATTGGATAGAAACCTCAGTGTGTGGCCCTAAAGTGGAGCTGTTTCAGTTTCCATCCTTCCGCCCATCCCATTTTCTTTTAGCCAACTGAGTTATATTCAGAATCAAAGAGGAAAAGATATTATTTTTGTCTTTTCATCTTATGGTCATGACTGAATGTGAAAATGTTCTGGCTGTTTAGAAGGTTGATGTAAAAAACAATTTAGTTTCTCATATGTATGTAGCAATTATCATGAAACCAGCAAGGGGAAATGAGAAGGCAATTTGGTGATCACCACCATATTGTATTGCCTTTTGCTTTTTCCTCAGATTTTAGCCTTTTCTTTAGTGAAGAATCTTAGGATACACTGTCATTATATCCACCCCCAAAATACTTTCCGCATCAAATGCATTTTCTTTTTTACTTCATTGCCATTTAGCTTTTGCTAAGTACAGCTGGGAATGACATTATGGTCTCAGATAATAGAAGAAAAATTAAATGTGTTGAAAAGCTGTCTGGTGCCTTTTCTATGAGGGTGAGGCTCATTGTCATGCATGAGCCTATCGGTTGACTTTTAATGGAGGACACAGGAGTGTGATTCTAGAAAATCCTATTGTGAGTTTTGGGAGATCAAGCGAGCCACATGGTCGCCACTGCTCAGGCATCCCATCCTTTGAATTTGTTAAATTGTATTTCTCATTAGAGATAACACTTGTAACAAGCCAGAGGAAAGTAGGTCTTGCTGTAGCTTAATTTGAGGAAATTGATTAAGATAAATTTAAGATTGTGCCCACCTTAGAGAAAAATGAAATAACTCATTATGAAAAGAATGGACAGCTTGCTGTTATTCTGATAGGGAGTAATTTAATGAGGAAATTTAGGAACTGTTGAAGCCAACTTGGCATTTGCATTTTGCTTGGTGGTTCCTAAAGAAAAAAATTAACCCACATGAGGAGGTGAGCAGATGTTGACATAGAGAAATTTGGAAAACAAACAAAATATAAAAGAAAATTAATATTATTGTTAACATTTTGATGCATGTGCTGCCAGCCTGTTTTCTATGTGTGCATGTGTGTGTTTTTGGCATCATATTTTATGCACTGCTCTGTATAATGCCTTTTTTCACCTAGTCTTAGATTGTAAGCATTTCCCAATGCTATTAAATTTTTTTCACAAACATAAATTTAATGTTTGTATAATGCTACCTTTATGCACTATATTTTAATTAACCATTCTTGTATAATTGGACATTAAGTTTTATCCATAATACTCTAATAATCTTGATCCATCATGGAAGACCTAAAATATTTGTGGAAGATCCCATATTTCCAATAAGCAAATTAAATGGCAGATGGTGGATTCTGGATCTCCCTGTATATAGTAACTAAATCACTTCTTGAGAAAACTTATATTGTTGAATAGGATTCTAGGCCTTAAGAATTGGTTATTTTGGGAAAGTCTTTTTGTTACATTTGGGGTTGATTAATTGTTTCCAGAGTTCCTTCCATGTTTGAGGTCAGTGGATTACAGCAGGAGTCCCAGTCTTTTCTGCAGGGAGGGGAGGAGGTGTCAGGAGAGAGGAAGAATCCCCCTCTGCCCTTTCCCTTAAGGTTCTTATGGCTGGCCAAATAATCAACAAGACAGGTTAGCAGGAGAAAATAATACCAAGTTTAATAACATGTATACATGGGAGAAACTCAGAAATGAGCAACTCGTCCCTCTGTCTAAGCTGCTTGCTTAAGTATTGTAGCTAAGGGTGAGGAAGGTGTTGGGGGTGGGTAGTGGTCTGGGACTTCAGAGGGCAAGAATACAACTCACATGGAGATAGAAATGCAAATGTTTGTCTGACAATTCTTTTCAGGGTCATCTATAGATAATGTGGTCAGGGAGAGATAGAGTTTTTGATAAAAGGGGCTTGGTGCTTTTCCTATTGTAACTTCTATTTTACATTATCTTTACAGCCATCATGATAATAACTCCTTCCTGAAACAGATCTTTTGTTTTAAATTCTTTAGGCAGTTTGGGAGGGGAAACTCAAATATTCTTCCTGAGTTTTCTGAGTCTTTATTGTCTTCAGCTCTAAATAATCCGCATACCAGAGTGGTGCTTCCTGGGGTAACTTGCCCTGAGCACCATCAGAGGGAAGGCAGGGAAAAAGGGAATGACGGGATCTGGAGAGCTTGCAAGTTGATGAACTCATCGAGGTGTTGTGAGGGTGGTGCACACCAACTCCACGCAGACCCGAATCTGCAAAATTGTGGAAATTCATTGTGAAGTCTGTGAGCTGGATATTGGGGAATTCTGGTCTCAGTAACTTCCCTGATTAGGTACGGAAAGTGAGCAGTGGTCTGTGGTGAGAAACATGGAGGTCCATGAAGTGACTAGGGCTTGACATAGAGATACTTTGGGGAGAGAAGTGATAAAGTCAACTTTTTACCAGATGAAAGTTTGAGATCTTCTGACACTTCAGATTTTGGTTGGTCATGTTAGAGGCTGATTTTGGGGTGGGGAGGAGGACTCACCTAGAGTCCTAAACTGAAAGTCTGAGTAAAGTGTTGAGCATCATGAGTAAATGAATGAATGAATGTCTCTGATTCTCCAGCTCTCTGGGTGAACTGGGTGTCCAACATTTCAGTTCAATTTTGACACTAACTCCTGGAGTTAACATCAGACCCCATAGGCTAAAGTTACAGTCTCACAAGACTGCTCCCCGCCTTCAGATGCCAGCTGCAATGGAGTGCCCAGGCTATCTGCACTTTTGTCCAACTTGGCTACATATTTGAAGATTCCCACAATCACACCTTCAGATTTGATAATTTGCTGGAATGACACACAGAATTTAGGAAAACTCTATGCCTACTACTACAGTTTATTATAAAGGATAAAAATAAACAGCCAGATGAGGAGGTACATGTGGTAAGGTCCAAAAGGGTCCTGAGCACAGGGGCCTTTGTCTTCATGGAGTTGGAGTGCACCACCCTCTCGACACTTTGATGAGTTCATCAACTTGGAAGCTCTCCAGACCCTATCATTTAGGGTTTTTATAGAAGTTTCATTATTTAGGAATAATTGATTAAGTAATTGGTCATTGGGGATTGAACTCAATCTCCAGTCCCTGTCTCTACCCTTCAAAGGGGTTTTATTTTAACTGAGAAAGCAGCTTAAATTATTTAAGCTTCACCCTATGAAAAGTCCTTAAGACTGCCCTACAGCTAAGGAGGGGATCTCTTCAGGCCTTGAGTGGTATCTTCCCTCCCAAACCCATTTGCCCTGCCCTACAGGCAGCAGTTCCTGCTTTGATGAGTCTCAAGTAGGCCTCTTGATAGTAACACTTTGATCCAAGTCCTGATTCACCCCACAGTAGGGCTCCTGAATCTGCCTTTGGCCCACACTCTGCAGCTCTGCAGCCCAAGCTCTCCTCCATTCTCACCCTCTATCCCAGGCTCTTATAACCCCCACCCAGCTCCTGCATCTGGGGCCTTGTTTGTCCAGGAAGGGAGAAGGGAACACACAAAAGTAACATACAGAACAAGTTCCATTCAGAATTGCAAACTGGCACTTTGCCATAACAATAACAACAACATTAAAAGTCAGTAATATTTATAGAGAGCTTACAAAGTGCCAGGTACTGCTCTAAGCATTTTATTTGCATTATTTTAATTAATTCTTACAACAGCCCTATAAATTGTTATCACCATTTTACAAATAGGGAAAACTAAGTTACAGAGAGGTTATTCAGATGGTAGCTGGAAGAAACAGGATTCAAAACTAGCGATTCTGATTCCAGTGCCAAGTCCACATCAGGTAACACTGATAGATCAGAAAAAGAAAGGGATGAATTAAGAAAGGTTTCCTGGAGGAAAATTTGTAACTTTTCTAAGCAAAGGAGGCTATAAGCCTGAGGATGGGAAGGGGCATTCCAAGTAAAGAAAATACTGTGTAACACTCTTTGACATTGGTCTTAGCTGTATCTTTTTGAATACCATGTCTACTCAGGCAAGGGAAACAAAAGAAAAAACAAACAAATGAGACTACATCAGACTAAAAAGCTTCTGTAAGGCAAAGAAAACCATGAACAAAACAAAAAGACAACCCACCAACTGTGAGAAATTATTTGCAAATCATATATCCAACAAACGTTAATTTCCAAAATATATAAAGAACTCATACAACTCAAAAACAGAAAAACAAACAACCTGATCAAAAAATGGGCAAAGGATATGAACAGACATTTTTCCAAAGAAGATATACAGATGGCCAACAGGCACATGAAAAGATGTTCAACATCACTAAATATTAGGGAAATGAAAATCAAAACTATAATGAGATATCACGCTATACCCAACAGAATGGCTATAATTAACAAGACAAAAAGTAACAAACGTTGGAGAGGATGTGGACAAAACAGAACACTCATACACTGCTGGTGGGAATGCAAACTGGTGCAGCCACTATGGAAAAGAGTATGGAGATTACTCAAAAGATTAAAAATCTAAGTACTATATGATCCAGCTGTCCACTACTAGATATTTATCCGAGGAACATGAAATCAACAATTCAAAGAGATTTATGCATCCCTATGTTCATCTCAGCATTATTCACAATAGCCAAGACGTGGAAGCAACCCAAGTGACCATCAATGGATGAATGGATAAAGAAAATGTGGTATATGTACATACAATGGAATATTACTCAGCCATAAAAAAGTCAAAATTGTGCCATTTGCAACAACACGGATGGACCTTGAGGGTATTATGTTAAGTGAAACAAGCCAGAGAGAGAAAGACAAACACCATTTGATTTCACTCATATGTGGAAGATAAACAAACACATGGATAAGGAGAACAGATTAGTGGTTACCAGAGGGGAAGGAGGTAGGGGGGAGGGCGAAAGGGGTAAAGGGGCACATATGTACGGTGATGGATAAAAACTAGACTATTGATGGTGAGCATGATGCAGTCTATACAGAAACTGATATATTATATAATGTACACCTGAAATTATACAATGTTATAAGCCAATATGACCTCAATAAAATAATTAAATTTAAAAAAGAAAATACTGTGTACCCACATTCTCAGAACCTACTGTGATTTCTGTCAGCTTAATGTTTTTGCACATGCTAGTTTCTGTACTTGGAATGCTTGCTCCTTTTTATTCACTTGACTAACTCCTGTTTATCCTATAAAACTTAGCTCAGATACCATCTTGTCTTGAAACTTTCTTTGCATGCAATGCTCTTGGTTTATTGCTCCCTACTCACGCTGTGCACACTTCTGTCACAGCTTGTGGTAGATTGATTGTGAAAAATGCCCCCAAGTTTCCACCTATCTCTGTGTCCATGCATTTTGCCATGTACTTTGCAGCCCAATCAGGAGGTAGTATCTATTTCCCCCAACCCCTTGAATACGGACTTGCCTTTTGACTTTCTCTGGCCAATAGAAAGTGGTGAGAGTGATGGTATGCCCAGTTTCAGGCTGGACCTCCAGAGATCTTGTGATTCCTGGTGTCTTGGAGCCCTGCCTCTTTCATGAAGAGGCTGGGATGCCCTGCTAGAGGATGAGGAAGCACATGGAGGGGAACCAAGCCAATACCCCAGAAATAGAGCCCTTGGCCAACCGATCAGCTGATGGTAGACGCATGAGGGACCCCAGAAGAGAACTGTCAAGTCTGGCCCAGATCAGCAAAACTGCCTAGCGAACCTGGAGACTCATGAGAGACAAGAAACGGTTATTGTTTTAAGCCGCTAAGTGTTGGGATGATATATCACAGCAATTCCTAACAGACACAGAAACTGAGGCCCAAAACAACATCTTAAGATATGTGTCTTTGATCCTGTTTGATTTTTATTAATTGATATACAGCAGACGTCACTCTTTGTGGTGCATCATTTTATGGATTTTGAGAAAATAAAAAGTCACATATCTACTACCACAGTCGTGATATAGAATTTTTGCTATCACCCAATAATATTCTTGTGCTACTCTTTGTAGAGGACTCATATCCCTGTCCTATACCCTTAGAAATATCCTTATAGTTTTGTGTTTTCCAGAATGTTATACAAATGCAACCATACAATTCCAGTATTACGTTTTGCTTCTTTCATTTAGGAAAAGCATTTAAGATTAATCATTTTGTTGCATATATCAAGAGTAGTTTTTTTTTTTTTTATTGCTGAGTAGTATTCAATTATATAGGGATACCAAAAATTCGACTGGTTAAAATACATACTGGTTTTCTCCAGTTTTTGGTGATCATGCATAGGTTTTTGTAGAAACATAATTTTTATTTCTCTTGGTATATACCTAGGAAAAGCACAGTTGGATCATATGACAAGCACATGTTTAATTTTCTAAAATATTCTCAACAGTCTAAAAAACTACCAAACTTTTCTTTGCAGTGGCTGTACCATTTTGCATTCCCACCAGCACTGTTTAACAATTCCCCCTCATGGCCAGCATTCTATATTGTCAGTTTTTTTTTATTCCTTATAGTAGGTATGTAGTGGTATCTCATTGTGAATTTGATTTGCATTCACTAATGACTAATGATGCTGAATATGGGCAAACTGTAAGCTCAGGTTGGAAAAATGGTGAGGAAATTTTTATGGTAAGCTGGAAAAATAGCAACTCATGTTATATAGTAATGAAATGACTAACAAACTGTCTGTGGTACCCTGGAGGATAGAACATATCCTAATGAACTTTTGGATTTGGCTAAGAAGATCTCTAGGCACAATGTTGAAAGGGTCAGTTAGTTGCTGCCTAATGAATATGATAAGGTACAGAAAGAAGATGAGCTAAAAAAACAACTGGTCAGGTTGCAAAATATAAAGTTTGGAAAATAAAAATGTTTCTTGTCTCCAGCCTCTCAAGCCAGTAAAAAATCAAATACAGGGTGTGCCAGAAAGACAATGGCCTTGGGGTAAAGATGGACATGGAAACAGAGAAGCAATTTATAGAATCTAGGCAAACACATTTTGATCAGCTGAAAAAACAAAAACAAAAACAAAAACATAATTGGTTAGTAGTGAGAAATTAATACGTAAGGAATCTAGAAAGCTCTGAGATATCTTAAAAAATTCGAACATGCACTTATTTCTAAACCTGCCAACTTCTTTTCTCCCCTTTATTTCTATAATTGTCACTCTTTTCTCCTTCTCTCTCACTTGTTTTGTCTATTTCTCTTTGCTTATCTCTTCCTATCTTTCAATGATGGAAGCAACATAGCAATTTAAATAAATGACCTCTGTAACATTTCCCAAGCCACCCTTTTTTATGTAACAGACTCTGCATGATGCGTTTTAAACATAATTATGATAATTGAATACCTGGTAATTGCATTATTGAATAAATTTATACATTGAAAGAAGTATAACTTAATATCCAGACATTATTGTGGTGGGTAAACATTTTTTAAACTGGAAACTAAAGGCAAAGCAATTTGTCAGATTCTAGGTGTCAACTGAAAGTCCATTAAAATAGAACATTGTGGATTTCTTTCTTTTTTACTTTTTTGGTAAGCAAAAGAGTTTTAGAGTACTTTTTTTTTTCTTTTAACCACTTGTGGAGTTGGATATAGTTTGGAGCCTAGCATTTTAGGCTTTTGCTTTCTACAAGTCACAGGGTGGGAATGTTTGTGTTTGCCAAAATTGAAAAGGTCAAAATAAAAAAAAAAAAATCATATGTTGCAATACTCTGTCCCCATTGCCAGAGCAGGTTCAGCTCCTTCCTGGTTGGATGAGATCAAATGGAGAACTCCTTCTGAGTCACTTCCAGAAAAAGCTGTTTGCAGTTTCCACATATTTTCAAGTGAGTAGATGATGATGATAATAAATTAAGACTGTTCTGAATAATTCTTGGAACATGGTTTCCCACTGCACAAAACGGATGAAAGATATGATATTTGGATTCAGAATAGTTTACCAGTGTGGTGTGGCAGTTAGTAAGGAAGAAAGCATCATGGGATGCATCGGCAAAAGAAGGAGCAGTGAAGTATGATAAACAAGTCCCTCCTTTCACCCCAGTCATGGCTGAAAGTTCACCCAAACTAGTATCCAGCCCTGAGTCTCTGCGCTCTGAAAGTTGTAAATATGTTGCAGGGTGTAGAAGCAAGCAGGCAGAGTCAGAAGTTCAGCCTACAATGGATTTAAAGAAAGGATCAATGAGTGTCTAAGACTACTAAGAGTATTTGAGTGTCTACTGGTCACAAGCAATGGGTCAGGAAGGTTGCCTGAGTATTAAGACTTCTGCTTCTGGTATGATGGAATGACTTGTCTCAAACTAACTCTTCTGCCAAGACAAACTATAAAAAGCTTGAAAAAACAATAGTTTGAAGGCACTGGGGAACAGCCAAGTCAGCCAGGACCTGAAGGGCCAAGAACTCCAAGACAAATAAGGGGCACTAGGGAGAGCACACATTTACTTCCACATCTTCCCTTGTGTCATTTGCCAATTTATGGATCAGAGAATAGAAGCCTAGCACGTAGTGGCAGTCTGGGGTTTTGACATTCTCTCTAGGTGAGGAAACAGATGTTGGAGCTTGAGGCTGCCAAGGTAGCAAGGAATTGAAGACTCAAAGCCCTGGAAAGGAGGGAGACTTGGAGAAAATAGTCTAAAATTCTGTGTGAAATTTCCCCTGGGGCATCCACCAACTCTTAGCTGTGCTTATGTGAGATAAGTAAGCCAAATCTCTGAAGAAAATAGCAGACAGCAGCAACTGGGAAGCTAAGTAACTGAGCAGAGATTTTTGGCAGTCATGTAACGCTAAGTAGACAGAGCTTGAAGTTCAGGGCTCAACAAAGCAGAGAAGACCTGGGAAATACCCTCATGCTTTTAGCTGAGACTCCAGAAGGGGAATGCATTAAGGGTTAGGGCTAAACAATGGCATTAAAGGCAGTCCTGAAACAGACAATGTTCCCCTTATCTATTACTGTTTTGCAAACCATCTCAACACTTAGAGGATTAAGACAATAACTTATTGTTATCTCTCACAGTTCTAGAGGTTGGCAGCTTCAGTTGGGTGATTCTTGTTTGGTGTCCTTCATGTGCAGCCAGATAGTGTTTGAGGCTGGACTCATTTGAAAGCTTTTTTGCTTAAGTATTTGGAGCCTGGACTGGAAAGTCTGGAATAGCTGAGGAGTGGTTGAGCATTTATCTCTATATGAGTCCTTTCCACAGGACCAGTTTGGGCTTCCTCACACATGGAAGTCTAAGTGTAGTTGGACTTCTTATATTGTGACTGGCTTTCCCCAGAATGGGCATTTCAAGAGATAGGAAGTACAGCTGGCAGTCTTTTAATCCTGGGCCCCAAAACGGCAAAGCATCACTTCCGCCTTATTATATTGATCAAAGTAATCCCAGAGCCCACCTAGTTGTAAGAGAAGGAGACTAAAACCCCTCGACTCAATGGGAGGAGTGTCAAAGAATTTGAAGCCATCTTTCTTATGCCGCAAACTAGCTCCAACAAAGCTTTAAGCCCAGTCTTGACTGGATGAAATTGATCTTCACATACTCACCTGCCAGTCAGAAAAAAGTAAATCCTCCAAGAAGAAAGATTACTTCACCCCAAGAGCCTACAAGTTGTTCATGCACAATGTTTGACATTCAATGAAAAATTACTAGGAATGCCAAGAAATAGGATCAGACTAAAAAGCAAACAATAAAGACAGGTCCAGATGTTGGAGTTATACTACAGGGAATTTAAAGTAACTATGATTAATATGATCAAGAATTTTTTTAAAAAAGATGGATAATTTTGCCAGAAAACTGATATCTATAAAAAAGAATAGCGTCAAATGGAAATTCTAAAACTTAAAAATACAATATAAGATATTATGAATTCACCAGATCAAACATAGAGTAAGAACGGATCATTAAACTGAAATATAGATTAGTATAAAATATCCAGATCTAAACACGCAGAGAAAAAAAGATTGAAAACACAGAATGAGTGTAAGAAATATATGGTAGGTGGTTAAAATGACTACCATATGTAATTGGAGTTTCAAAAAGAAGAGAGAGAAGGAAACAGAAACAATTCATTTGAAAAAATACTGGCCAGGAATTTTCCATAAGTTGGAAAACATTAAGCTTACAGAGTCAAGAAGTGCTATAAACTCCAAGCAGGATTAACACAAAAAAAAACCACATCTAGACAATATATTCAAACTGATAAAAACAAAATACAAAGAGAAAAATCTTTAAAGTAACCAAAAAGAAAAAAAAAAGACATCTTCCTTCAAAATAAGATTGACAGTTGACTTTTCAATAGAAATGCTGAATGCCAGAATTCAATAGGATGATTGATATCTTTAAAGTGTTGGAAGAAAATAACTGCCAATTTAAAATTCTATATATAGTGAAGATATCCTCATGAAATAAGGCAACATAAAGACAGATTTAGACAAACAAAAATGACAGAATTCATCTCCAGAAGACCTGCTCTAAAAGAACTACTAAAAGGAAAACTTTACGCAGAAAAAAAAAATGACTTGATATGGAAACAAAATAACGCAAGAAGGAAGGAAGATCACTGTGGGGAGATGGTGGGGAAATCTAAATAAATATTGATGATTGAGAAAAATAATCACAAAATATTTTATGGTTTAAAATATATAGAGAGTTATAATACATGAGAACCATAGCATAGAAAGCAATGGGGAATGATACAGAGAGTTGAAGTGCTGTAAGATTGCATTCTCTGGGAATCAGTAAAAGAAGTGTTAGGAAGACTGTCATAAATTAAGAATGGATCCTAAAAGATCTCAAGTGAGCACTAAAACCACTGTTAAGTGAGAAAATAGAAAAGTAGTTTTAAATCATACTTGATTGATTCAAAATAAGGCAAGAAAGGATAAAAATAACAAAAATAGATATAATAAATAGAAAATAAATAATCAGATAGTAGCTTTAAACCCAAATTTATTAGTAATTACATAAAATGTAAATGAGCTAAACATTCCGATCAAAAGACAAAGATTGCTAAAGTGTATACAGAAAAACAAAATCCAACTAATGCTCCTTACAAGGTCCAAACTTAAAATATAAAGCACAGAGTAAAAACATGGAAAAAGTATATCATGAAACACTAACCTAAAGAAAGCTGATATAACTATTACAATACAAGACAAAGTAAATTTTAAGGCAATAGCATTACTAGAGATAAAGAGAGATTTTATCATAAGAAGATAGGCACACATTTTATAAAGCAAAATATCAACAAATAAAATAAGAAATAACAAATCCAAAATCACAGTTGGAGATTTTAACTCAATAGTCTCAATGATAAATAGAGGAAGCAGACAAAAAAAAAAAAAGAAAGGAAAAAGAAAGAATCAACCAATAAGGATATAGACAATCTGAATAACATATTAACAAATTTGAATTAATTGGCCTACATAGAACAGTACACTGCAAAACTACAAAAAAATATATTCTTTTTAGGCACAGATGGGATATTTGCCAAAATAGACATATGTTCACCTATCAAGAAAGTTTTAACAAATTTCAAAAGGATAAAAATTTAATAGTATGTACTCTGACAAGAGTAGACTTAAGCTTGAATCAAAAACAGAAAAATAGCAAAAAATCCCCAAATTTAGGAAATTAAGTAATAAACTTCTAAAAAGCCATGGGCCAAAAAAGAAATTAGAATCTAAAATATAAAATATGTGTAACTGAATAACAATGAAAATATGACATATCAAGATGTGAGGATGTAGCCAAAGCAAAAAAAATGTGTAGCCTTAAATGTCTGTCTTAGAAAAGAAGACACGCTGAAGACATGCTTAGAAAGACAGTCATCTAAGCAAACCTCTCAGGGAGAAACAGAAGAGTGAACAAAACTTAAAGAAAGTGAAAAGAAGTAAATAAGAAGGAAAAGACTAGAAATCAATATCAATAATAAACAAATACACAAGAGAAAAAATCAACCAAGGCAAAAATTGGTTCTTTGGAAAGATTAATAAAATTTGTAAGCCCCTACCAAGACTGATCAAGAGAAAACACAAACTATCAATATCAGAAAGAAAAAGGGGTACATCAATACAGATCCTATATTCAAAAATAATAAAAGAATATTATGGTAACTTTGTGCTGATAAATTTCACAATATAGGTAAACTATGTAAATTTCTTGATAAAAAGAAATAGAAAATCTGGACATTATTGTAACTAAAAAGAAAGTTCCAGAGCCAGATGGTTTCACAGGCAAATTTTACCAAACATTGAAGAAAGTTAGCATCATTGTTACCCAAACTCTTCTACAAATGCCCAGGACTCTGGTAAATGCTAAGTAGGCAAAGAAGAATATGACAAGGTCTTTACCCTAAAAACTCTAGTGAGGTGACAGATCTGCAAACAAATAATTACAATAAAATGTGCAGGGCACCACTGCAGAGGCATAACATAGTGTTTTGACTGTAGGTGGTTTATTTGTTCTGAAGGAATCTGTACAGCTTTGCAGAGAAGGTACAGTTGAGTTGGGTCTCTAATGTTAGGTAGCAGAACCTGCCAGACAGAGAAAAGGAAGAGCTGGGATTCCAGGAAGGGAAAATAAGGAGAGCAAAATGTTCATCTTGAGTGAGCCTGGTATGTTAAGGTCAGGGTGACCAGCTTAGTGTAACGGGCAAAGGTGCATGAGGCAGGGGGTAGGAAGAAAAGACGATCAGTGAGCCACCTCCTATCTTATTTCCTTCACTTGTACTCTCTAGTCTCCTCTAGTTGAGTTCATTGCTTTTTTCTCTATGCCAGTTCAAGGTAAGCAAGCAGCATTTAAATAACCTTGGAGGCAGGGGTATAAGAAACAGCAAAGGGAGGAGTGTGGGATGAGGGTGGAAGGATTCTAGGAAATGAGGAGAGGAAAGACAGCTAGTGTTTGCCACTGTCCCAGATATGTGATCCTGCTGCCCCAGCAATGACAATTGCACTCAGGTATTGATCCAGAGTCCCAGCTATCACCACTTCTGCATGTCTCAGTTCCTGCAACTTGGCTTCCAGTTTTTTCCTTCCTACTGATTCTTCATCTTTTCATGCCTAGTCTCCTCTGAGAACTAGGTCTCAATCCACAGTCAGGGCTGAAATCGATCTGTTATTGGTTGGATCACTGGGATGACAACATTAAGTCCCCCAAATTGGAGCAGAGCAGAGCATCTGCACTTTATCCTGAAGTCACAGCAGGACAATCGGATGTGCTAGGGAGACCAGAACAATAACCATTAAAGGACAAAACAAGGTAGCATATAATTAAGCTATTATATTGTCGATATAAACTTCCAGTCCTGTGAAGCAAAATCACAAAGAAGAACACTAAAGCCTTCTGAAGTCAGGGAAGGCCTCAAATGGATGATTTTTTCCTCAGGACCACTCAGGAAAGAACAGAGCATAAACACTTTTGTTTTCTTAAAGAAACAAAGTTAGAAAACCCTGGGGAAAATACTGGGAGGGGAAAAATATTGGCTATTCATGTCACTCAGGCTATATTGATAGGAAACCAAAACAACCAATCAATGTAGTTGATGCAATGTTAAAACATCAAGCTTGTTGCTTAATCGATTTTATTATTTTATTGAGTTTGACAAAGCATTGAAGAATCTCTTGTCTTCAGAAAATTGGGGTAGGTTCAACAGCCATTCAAAGGAGTTAGTTTCAAACAAATAGTTTGAAAGTCCCAGAAGTAAGGCTAGAAGTAGGGCCAAAGACCTTGAATGCTCTCTGTGATGTTTCCCTTGATTAATTGGCCTCGGCCAGACTTTTGTTGTGTTTTTGTCTGGAGTTATTTTGGATGACATTCCACTTGTCACATACCAAGACTTTCTAGTGAGATGCTGCTAGGTTCTTACTAGTATCTCCTCAAATGCCTTCTGTTTGACATCATTTTCTCTTCCTCCCTAAGATGAATTCAACAAGCCAACTGAAAATGTCAAGAACGTTGTGTGTTAATTGACATTAGGAAATGCTTGGCCTCTTTTTGAATACTTGGCACTAAGCTCTGGACCAAAGTATTCTAACTGCCTGCAAACATTTTGTTGACCTGAGAAAAATAGGTTTGTGGAATCCATCTGCATTTTCTGATAGAGAAATGCTGTGGTAAAAGATTTTGTTTCATTATTTTGGAAATTTTGGCTCTCATTCACCAGTCAGTGTTTATTGAGAACCTACTATATTTCAGGTATGATATGTACCTTGTGGGAATATTTAAGGCAGTGTTTTCCAAACTCAATATCAAGATGTTAATAGATGTTCCTTTGACAAAATGGTTTCTGGCCAAATAACTTTGCGACATAAACTCTCCTCTTTGAGTCATAGAGCATATTAGAATAATAAAGTTTTAGATAAGTCTTGCTGCAAAGAAACCTGCTTAATTTTGCTTTGCTTAACCCAGGACTTTCTTTTCTTAAATGATTTCTGACCATGGAATCCCTTATTTTGAAACATCCATTAAATCTCATGAGATACTGGGAAATTCTGGGAAATCTCATGGGATACTGAAATTCTGGGAAAAGGGGATTGAATTAGACTTCTCTGCCCTGCCCACCCTGTATTCATTGGAGAGTGGAAATTGAAGAACCTTCATGATATGTCACATATTAGACAAGTGCCCAACAGAAAATTGTTGTTAGGAAGAAATTGTAGTAAAACATATGTTAATGGCAGAAAAAGATCCATGTAAACATTTAGCCAAACCATTTTTTCTCTCTTGTTTTCTTTATCCCCTTGTTTTAATCTCTGTTACCTTTCTTAGGCCTTAGGCACAGAGAGGCAGTGGTTCCTTTTTTTTGAGCTCTCTTATTGGTAGCCACACTGCTCCTTCTCTTTCTGCCAGTTTCTTAGATGATTTTTGATGCTGTACATCCAACCAATGTTAAAAAGAGGTTTGGCTTTACCTTCTCATTCCTGATGCATGACCAAGCCTTGTCAAGTTAAAAGATGACTCACAAATATGAAGGTTCCCAACATAGTTGGTGGGTGTGCTGCTAGGAATCTGTTCCAAATATGAAGACCGTCCTGAGAGTGGGTAGAAGACTAGAGAATTGCCCCAACTGCAAGATCAGGTGAGTTATTCCAAGAGTCAAGGGGATCATTAAAATCCTAGGAGGTGTGAGTCAGTGATTATGACAGCACCTCTAGGAACAGTGGACCTATCAATGGAGAAGAACGTCTGAGCTGAAAGGAAGAGCGTTGGTGGCTCTCAAAATTGTGAGAGAGCAAAGAAATTCCTCTGGGAACAAAAATGGCTCAGTTTAATGCTTTTCCAACTTCGGATTCAAAAATAAACTCTAAGAAAACATCTGCTTATACGAATGTTCTCTTGTTGTGAACGCTCAGGTGCCTCTAGGCATGGAGTGTGGTAGTATCTTGTCTTCTGATAGAGTTCAAAGCCAAAAAGAGCTGTACTAAGCAAGTGTTTTGAAAATGTAAAAAAAAAACCAACAAAAAACCTAACCCTCCCCCAAACTCCACTAATATAATGTAGTTTGCTAGTAAATTGGGAGTATTTAAAATCTGTTATCCCATTTGGTTTGAGGATATAATTAAAGATATGTCTTTCCCCAAAGCTTGGTTCTTATTCATCTTTCATCCTGGGCCTACTGAGGGGCAGTTTGCTAGGATCCCAGCCCTATAGGGGCATCCAATCTAAGAAGAGGAGACAGACTGTAAACAGACACTTCCAGTACAGTGCTATAATAGACATTTCCATGTGGTATGGTGGGAGCACAGAGATGGCATTGAGGGAGTCTACTCTGGGTTTGAGGAAGAGAGAGAGTTTTGCGTATGTAGAAATGGGTCTCTAGAGGAGGCGATGCTTGAGCTCAGTCTTAGTAGAAGAGTAGCTTCAGGTTGCAGGGGTGAAAAGAAGAGATTAGGAAAGGCACTTGGGGGAAAGGAAGCAACATGGACGGAAACACAGAAGCAGGGGACTTAGCTGTTCTATGAGGCTGTGGCATAGAATGTAAGTGGACCTATAGGTCAGGCAGTGCTCTAGTTTTCTAATCCTGCCATAACAAAGTCCCACAAGTTTAGTGGCTTAAAACAACACAAATTGATGATCTTACAGTTCTGAGGGTCAGAAGTCTGACAGGGGTCTCACTGGGCTGAAACCAAGGTCTGGCAGGGCTGCATTCCTTTCTGCAGGCTCTGAGGGAGAATCTGTTTCCTTGTGTTGTCCAGCGTCTAGAGGACACCCACATTCCCTGGCTAGTGGCCTCTTTCTTTGATCTTCAAAGCCAGTAATGTAGCATCTTGTGACCCTGCTTTTGTCGCTTATCTCTTTCTCTGACCAAAGCGAGGAAAAGTTCTGTGTTTTTAATGATTCACGTGATTAGAATGGGCCTACCTGGATAATTCAGGACAACATCCTTATTTCAATGTCTGTAACCTTAATTACATCTGCAGAATTCCTTTTGCCATGCAAGGTAACATATTCACCGGTTCTGGGGTTTAGGGTATGGGCATCTTTGGGTGGGGATGACGGTCATTATTCTGCCTACCGCGGGCAGGGGTGACTCTGATGAGGTAGGCAAGGACCACATCATAGATGGAAAGCCCTGTGTGCCTGCCATGCATTGGAGCAAGGTTCTGATTCCTCTTCCAGTTTGGATTGACTCTCTTGACAGAGCTCTGCTATTTGGGGACTGAAGCTGGTCTCTAGTCTCTGTGGCTCATTGACAAAGAGAGTGATTGAGGACTGATTGCTATTCATTACCCTTAATAGTGCCCCTGACCCCAGGCAACTTAACCCCTGTACAACAGTAATTAAAAAGCTATTTGTCCTCGCTTCACTCTTTATCTGAAGACACATACCAAGACAAAAGAGGCGTTGACTTCCTATGGATTCTACCAAGCCTTTGTTTCTGCCAGCTCTTGCCAAACTTTCCTTTATATTTGATTTTCAGTTAAGTGCATAGAAAAAAAGATATGACAGATTCCACATATATTCCCTTCAACTGACTTAATTATATAAATTTATAAAGGTGAAATTGGTCTCAACCAGTTCTTTAAATTATCTTATTTTGTACCTTATAGAAGAAATCTTTCAGAGAGTCCAGTATTTCTCAAGCTTTTGTCTTCTTTCTACACAGTTCCCATGCTCAGTCAATGTTCCTCAGTAACATCTCTCATTAAAGTAAGTGATTCCTAATGGAACATAACCCACAGTTTGAGAACAGCTGATCTAGTCAATCTCCCTAATTTTATGAACTAGGAAACTGATACTCGGATAGGTTAAGCGAAATTTGACCAACATCACGTTGCTACTTAGCCACTTCACTTAGCTGACAATCCAGGATTTGACTCCAACACTACTTTTCTCTAGGCTTTTAAACTTTAGACTTCACATCAATTTAGTTTCAAATTTAATTTTATCTCAGGATTTCCAATTATTCCTTTGTTAAAAGCAAAATAATTTTTGCATTTAAGTCTCTTGGGGTTTTTTGGCTTAGTCTTATATTTTAGAGGCTTTGCTATCTTCACTGGAAAAGTAACATTCAAGGACCAATCATTGACACGCAGTCTCCTTCTATGCCCCACATCACCTCTTTTTGACAAGGAGACATGAGCTTTGTTGACTCATGGTTGTTTTTTTTAAATCTTGTTCTTTTCATCTTCCTTGTAAGACTCACACTCCCCTCACTTCCTCTCCACTTCTAGTTCTCTTTCCTTTCATAATATCCCACAGGCCACATGCCTCCTTGTCACCCCCTGGGTCTACAACTAACAAAGGACAGACACAAATAGCTGCAGCAGTAGATGTGGATTTAATTGCTTGGCCATATTCTTACTTAGGTCTTCTCTGAGTCTTTCCTCCAGATGCTTACCTAATTTTCCTCCTCCTTGCTCTATTTTTTTTCCCTACTAAAGAAAATGTACCCAGCTCCATCCACATCACAATTTTCTGTCAGCTCAGGCAAGGAGTTAGCTTCCCAAAAAAGATGGCTATATTGAGCATTTATGTAGCACCTTCCTCCTCAGTAATTGAAAATTTTCCATGGGGGAGAGATTTGCCATCTCTATTACAATGCCGATGAGAAATAGAGGCAGGGAGTAGGAGGAGAATGCTACTAGAATGTGGGAAGAAGATATATTATCAGTTACATTTTACAGATGGAGCAACCAAAGTACAGATTAGGTCTATCCAACTATTTCCCTTTATCATTTGGGGCCTTAGGGCAGGTCATAAAGTTGGAGCATTGATCAGCAGATTGGCTTGCCAAGAAATCGATCCAATCCTCTAGTGAAGATACCTGAAATAGAGAGATCTACACAGCCCATAGACAACTGTGTCTTAATACTTAGGCAGGACCAGCTGCTACAGAACATAGCATGGTGCCAAAATGAAAGGCACTGTGTTTGATTGTAATGTCCTGGGTGTGGACACTATTCTATCCCTTTTTCCTTAATCTCTGTGAGCCTCCATTTTCTCATCTGTGAAATGGAGAAAGGCAAATATGCATTTCAGGGTTGTTTTCAGGTTTCAGTGATAAAAATCTTGAACACATTTAAAAGCTGATGAGAAAGATTCAGTAGAGAGCAAGAGCTTTAGGATAGAAAAGAGGGGATAATTTATAAAGCAAGGTTCCTCCCTGATAAAGCATGGCAGGGGACTGGTGGAGGGATAAGCCTTAATTAGAAAAGAGGACCCCTCTTCTATAGCTGCAAGAGGCAACATGTAAGAATGGCTGCACACGTGCATGGGTTTGTAAAGGTGGTGGTGGAGAAAGCGAGGGTCTCTATCTTCTCTTTGCAGTAGGAATTGATGCCATCTGCTCTGAGCATTGAAGGATGTGAGGAAGTTGGAGGATTGAGCACAGTGAAGAAAGTATGGAATTTTCACTGTGGAGAACAGGAGAGAACTGATAAAGACTCAGTAAAAACTCGGCAGCGTTTCATGTCCTGTTGAGCACACTGACCATGAACACATAATGACAACACTCTGCCCATTAATTTTCTGCAGTGATGCTAAGCAATCTTGGTTGATAGTTGAATTTACTGAGAAAGGCCAAGTAGGTGTGAGGAAAGGGTAGTGGGGCAAGGGAATTGAGGACATTGATAAGAAAGTGGTTGAAGTAACAGAGTATTAAACATAAGCAGGATAGGAAAGGAAGTGAGGAAGGAGGACACTGATAAGTGAGAAATTATGAGGGTGGTCACATGAATTCAAGCAGCTGGTTTGATAGTAATAACTGAGTGAGCCACCTGGAAGGCTAAGAGTTGTGTGGTGTCTGAGTTCTTGATTTTGAAGGTAGAACTGTTCTGGATGATAACAAGGTCCAGGGAGTGGCAATGAAAACACACTACCAAAGTTGAGAGTGGAGGAGAAGGTGACTGGAAGTGAAGAGTTCAAGGAACCCAGCAGCCAAGATGTTTGGTATTAATATAAATGTTGAAGTCACACAGGATGTTGACAGTAGGATCTGGGTATAGAGACAAAATGTGGTAGACAATAGTGATAAAGAGGAGTAGAAGATGGTCAAGCCAAAAGCAAGGGTCTTGATGAAGCCAGGTTTTTACAAGAGGGTGCAGGAGGAATAGTGTGGAAATGGCAGTGTGGAACAAGGAGTGTGCTGCTTCTGCCTCCAGACTCTGGGGTATGCGGCTGAACAAATTTTTCTTGAGAAAGCTGTATAGAAAGTTATATCTTCAGGAGAGAGCCAGCATTCTACAAAATGGGCACCAAATATCTACATCACACGGTTACCAAGATTAAATGAGATAGTGTATGTTGAAATGCCTGCCATAAAAATGAAGGTTTTGTATATTTAAAAAAATACACTTTACAATGCACACGATACTATGCAAGGTGCATTTTGTGCATTATTTCATTTAATCCTAAGTCATATAGGCACGTACTACTTTTTTTTTTTTTTTTGTAATGTATCAGAGTTGAAGGTACCTTAGCGGCATCTTGTCCAGAAATTTTCTTTTTTTTTTTTAATTTATTTTTTTATTGCGATAACATTGTATAAATTTCAGGTGTACATCATTATACTTCTATTTCTGCATAGATTACATCATGTTCTCATGTTCACCACTCAAATACTAATTACAACCCATCACCACACACATGTGTCTAATCATCCCTTTTGCCCTCTTCCCTTCCGTCTTCCCCTCTGATAACCACCAATCCAATCTCTGTCTCTATGTGTTTGTTTGTTGTTGTTTATATCTACTACCTATGAGTGAGATCATATGGTATTTGACCTTCTCCCTCTTACTTATTTCACTTAACATAATACCCTCTATGTCCACCCATGTTGTCACAAATGGCTGGATTTCATCGTTTCTTACGGCTGAGTAGTATTCCATTGTGTATAATACCACATCTTCATCCATTCGTCCCTTGATGGGCACTTAGGTTGCTTCCAAGCCTTGGCTATTGTGAATAATGCTGCAATGAACACAGGGGTGCATGTATTTTTATGCATTGGTGTTTTCATGTTCTTTGGATAAATACCCAGCAGTGGAATAGCTGGATCATATGGTAGTTCTAGCCTTAATTTTCTGAGGAATTTCCATACTCTTTCCATAGTGGCTGCACCAGTTTGCACTCCCACCAGCAGTGTATGAGAATTCCCTTGTCTCCACATCCTCTCCAACACTTGTTGTTCCCTGTCTTGTTAATTATAGCCATTCTGACAGGCGTGAGGTGATATCTCATTGTAGTTTTGATTTGCATTTCCCTGATAGTTAATGATGTTGAACATCTTTTCATGTGCCTATTGGCCAACTGTATATCTTCTTTTTTTTTTTTTTTTTTTGGTGAGGAAGATCAACCCTGAGCTAACATCCATGCTAATCCTCCTCTTTTTGCTGAGGAAGACCGGCTCTGAGCTAACATCTATTGCCAATCCTCCTCCTTTTTTTATTTTCCCCCAAAGCCCCAGTAGACAGTTGTACGTCATAGTTGCACATCCTTCTAGTTGCTGTATGTGGGACGCGGCCTCAGCATGGCCGGAGAAGCGGTGCATCGGTGCGCGCCTGGGATCCGAACGTGGGCCGTCAGCAGTGGAGTGCGCGCACTTAACTGCTAAGCCATGGGGCCGGCGCCAACTGTATACCTTCTTTGGAGAAATGTCTGTTCAAGTCTTTTGCCCATTTTTTAATTGGGTTGTTAGTTTCTTTTTGTTGAGATGTATGTGTTCTTTATATATTTTGGAGATTAACCCTTTATCCAATATATGGTTTGCAAATATCTTCTCCCAATTGTTAGGTTGTCTTTTCATTTTGTTGATGGTTTCCTTTGGTGTGCAGAAGCTTTTTAGTTTGATGTAGTACCACTTGTTTATTTTTTCTATTGTTTCTCTTGCCCAGTCAGACATGGTGCTTGAAAATATGTTGCTAAGACTGATGCTGAAGAGCATACTGCCTATGTTTTTCTTCTAGAAGTTTCATGGTTTCAGGTCTTACATTCAAGTCTTTAATCCATTTTGAGTTAATATTTGTGTATGGTGTAAGATAATGGTCTACTTTCATTCTTTTGCATGTGGCTGTCCAGTTTTCCCAACACCATTTGTTGAAGAGACTTTCCTTTCTCCATTGTATGTTCTTGGCTCCTTAGTCGAAAATTAGCTATCCATAGATGTGAGGGTTTATTTCTGGGCTTTCAATTCTATTCCATTGATCTGTGTGTCTGTTTTTGTGCCAGTACCATGTTGTTTTGGTTACTATAGGTTTGTAGTATATTTTGAAATCACAGAGTGTTACACCTCCAGCTTTGTTCTCTTTTCTCAGGGTTCCTTTTGCTATTCGGGGTCTTTTGTTGTTCCATATAAATTTTAGGATTCTTTGTTCTATTTCTGTGAAAACTATTGTTGGAACTTTGAAAGGGATTGCATTGAATCTATAGATTGCCTTAGGAAGCATGGACATCTTAATTATGTTAATTCTTCCAATCCAAGAGCACGGAATATCTTTCCATTTCTTTGTGTCTTCCTCAATTTCTTTCAACAGTGTTTTATAGTTTTCAGCGTACAGATCTTTCACCTCTTTGGTTAAGTTTATTCCTAGGTATTTTATTCTTTTTGTTGCAATTGTAAATGGGATTGTATTCTTAATTTCTCTTTCTGCTACTTCGTTGTTAGTGTATAGAAATGCAACTGATTTTTGTATGTTGATTTTGTATCCTGCAACTTTACCGTATTCATTTATTACTTCTACAAGTTTTTTGGTGGATTCTTTAGAGTTTTCTATATATAAAATCATGTCATTTGCAAATAGTGACAGTTTCCCTTCTTCCTTTCCAATTTGGATCCCTTTTATTTCTTTTTCTCGCCTGATTGCTCTGACTAGGACCTCCAGTACTATGTTAAATAGGAGTGGTGAGAGTGGGCATTTTTGTCTGGTTCCTGTTCTTAGAGGGAAAGCTTTCAGTTTTTCCCCATTGAGGATGATATTAGCTGTGGGCTTGTCATATGTGGCCTTTATTATGTTGAGGTACTTTCCTTCTATACCCATTTTATTCAGAGTTTTTATCATAAATGGATGCTGTATCTTGTCAAATGCTTTCTCTGCATCTATTGAGACGATCATGTGATTTTTATTCTTCGTTTTACTAATGTGATGTATCACGTTGATTGATTTGCGAATGTTGAACCATCTCTGCTTCCTTGGAATAAATCCCACCTGATCATAGTGTATAATCTTTTTAATGTATTGTTGTATGCGATTTGCTAGTATTTTGTTGAAGATTTTTGCATTGATATTCATCAGTGATGTTGGCCTGTAATTTTCTTTTTTTGTGTTGTCCTTGTCTGGTTTTGGTATCAGGGTAATGTTGGCTTTGTAAAATGAGTTAGGGAGCTTCCCTTCCTCTTCAATTTTTTGGAAAGGTTGAGAAGGATAGGTATTAAGACTTCTTTGAATGTTTGGTAGAATTCACCAGGGAAGCTGTCTGGTCCTGGACTTCTATTTTTGGGGAGGTTTTTTGATTACTGCTTCCATCTCCTTACTGATGATTGGTCTATTTAAATTTTCTATTTCTTCTTGATTCAGTTTTGGAAGGTTGTATGATTCTAAGAATTTATCCATTTCTTCTAGATTGTCCAATTTGTTGGCATATAGCTTTTCATAGTATTATTTTACAATCTTTTATATTTCTGAGATGTCTGTTGTAATTTCTCTTCTTTCATTTCTGATTTTACTTATTTAAGCCTTCTCTCTTTTTTCTTGGTGAGTCTAGCTAAATGCTGGTCAATTTTGTTTATCTTTTCAAAGAACCAGCTCTTAGTTTTATTGATTTTTTCTATTTTTTTTCAGTCTCTATTTCATTTATTTCTGCTCTGATTTTTATTATTTCCCTTCTTCTACTGATTTTGGCTTTGTTTGTTCTTCTTTTTCCAGTTCTTTTAGGTGGACTGTTAGATTTATTTGAGATTTTTCTTGTTTGTTGAGATAGGCCTGTATTGCTATAAACTTCCCTCTTAGAACTGCTTTCGCTGTATCCCATAAATTGTGGCATGTCATATTTTCATTTTCATTTGTCTCCAGGTATTTTTTGATTTCTCCTTCGATTTCTTCATTGACCCAACCATTGTTCAGTAGCATTTTGTTTAATCTCCACATATTTGTGGCTTTTCTGATTTTCTTCCTATAGTTGATTTCTAGTTTCATACCATTGTAGTCAGAAAAGATGCTTGGTATTACTCCATTCTTCTTAAATTTATGGAGACTTGTTTTGTGGCCTAATATGTGACCAATCCTGGGGAATGTTCCATGAGTATTTGAAAAGAATGTGTATTCTTCGGTTTTTGGATGGAATGTTCTGTATATATCTACTAGGTCCATCTGTTCTACTGTGTCATTTAAGGCCACTGTTTCCTTATTGACCTTCTGTTTGGATGATCTATCTGTTGGTGTAAATGGAATGTTAAAGTCCCCTACTATTATTGTGTTGCTATTTCTCCTTTTATGTCTGTTAATAATTGCTTTATATATTTAGGTGCTCCTACGTTGGTGTATAGATATTTACAAGTGTTATATCCTCTTGTTGGATTGTTCCCTTGATCATTATGTAATGCCCTTCTTTGTCTCTTGTTACAGTTTTTGTTTTAAAGTCTATTTTGTCTGATATGATTATTGCTACCCTAGCTTTCTTTTCATTGCCATTTGCATGGAGTATCTTTTTTCATTCCTTCACTTGCAGTTTGTGAGTGTCCTTAGGTCTGAAGTGTGTCTCTTGTATGCAGCATATATATGGGCCTTGTTTTTTTATCCAATCAGCCACCCTATGCTTTTTAATTGGAGAATTTAGTCCATTGACATTTCAAGTAGCTATTGATAAGTATGTACTTACTGCCATTTTTTAACTTTTTTTTATCGGGGTTTTAGTAGTTCTTCTCTGTTCCTTTCTTCTTCTCTTGCTCCCTTCCCTTGTGGTTTGATGGCTTTCTTTAGTATTATGTTTGGGTTCCTTTCTCTTAGTTTTCTGTGTTTTTCTTATAGGTTTCTGGTTTGTGATTACCATGGAGTTCACATACAGTAACCTACGTATATAGCAATCTATATTAAGTTGATGGTCTCTTTAGTTTGACCTCTGTTTGAAAGCTCTACTCTTTAACTCCCCTCCTCCCACATTTTATGTTTTTGATATCATATCTAACCTCTTTTTTGTGCGTTTGTATCCATTACCCTCTTATCATGGAAATAGATAATTTTTCCTATTTGTGGTCTTCTCTTTCCCCCTTAAATAAGCCCCTGTAGCATTTCTTGTAGTACTGGTTTCTTGGTGACAAACTCCTTTAATTTTTGCTTGTCTGCAAAACTTTTTATCTCTCCTTCCATTTTGAATGATAACCTTGCCGGGTAGAGTATTCTTGGCTATAGGCTTTTTCCTTTTAGTACTTTAAATATATCCTGCCACTCTGTTCTAGCCTGTAAGGTTTCTGCTGAGAAGTCAGCTGATAGCCTTATGGGGTTTCCTTTGTATATAATTGTCTTTCTCTTGCGGCTTTTAGGATTCTCTCTATTTTTAACTCTGGACATTTTAATTATGATGTGTCTTGGTGTGGGCCTCTTTGGGTTTATCTTGTTTGGTGCTCTCTTTGCTTCCTGTACCTGGATGTCTGTTTCCTTCCTTAGGTTAGGGAAGTTTTCATCTATTATTTCTTGAAATAGATTCTCTGCCCCTTTGTCTCACTCTTCTCCTTCTGGGACACATATCACACGGATGTTAGTGAGCTTGATGTTGTCCCAGAGGTCCCTTAGACTGTCCTCACTCTTTTTAATTCTTTTTTCTTTTTTCTGTTCAGCTTGGGTGATTTCTTCTAGTCTTTCATCCAGCTCACTAATCTGTTCTTCCGTATCCTCTACTCTGCTTTTGAGTCCCTCTAGTGAATTTTTCATTTCCAGTATTGTATTCTTCATTTCTGATTGGTTCTTTTTTATATCTTCCATTTCTCTGTTGACATTCTCACTGAGTTCATCCATTCTTCTCCCAAGATCAGTGAGCACCCTTAACACTCTTTGTTTGAACTCTCTGTCAGATAGGTTGCTCATTTCTGTTTCATTTAGTTCCTTTTCTGGGGTTGCATCCTGTTCCTTTGCTTGGAACGTATTCCTTTGCCTCCTCATTTTGCCTCTTTCCCTGTGCTTGTGTCTATGTATTACATAGGTCAGCTATATCTCCTGGTCTTGGAGAGATGACCTTATATAAGTGATGCCTTAGGAGGTCTCGCAGTGTGCTTTCCTCTTGTCACCAGTTCCGAACGTTCCAGGAGTGACCCCTGTGGGGGCTACATATGTCCTTCTGTTGTGGTGGGGTTGCTCTTCCCATAGCTGCCTAGGGAGGATGAGCTGTCCCCCTCACCAGCTGTTGTAATGCTCAGCTGCTTGCAGTTGTTGTGGGCCCTTCAGTCTCTTTATCAGGTGTGGGGAGCCCTGGCACAGTTAGCTGCAATGTCCAATAGCACATTCCTATTGCAGTATTTCTATTAAGTGACTAGGCCCCCAACATGGCTGGTTGTTAGGCTCAGGGGCTTATAATGGCTATAAGCCTCCAGCCTTTAAGTCTCTTGTCAACTCTCTGAGGATTGCAGCTGGGTATGGCTGGCCTCAGGCACAGGAGCACCCAATTGTTTCAGGCTTTGGAAGGTGGGGCCAAACCTCTATGTGGCTTTTTGAGAAGCACAAGTCTTCTGCAGCTGACAAGCCCCACCACCCACTGGTCCACACACAGTCAACATTGTTCTGCCCTGTGCACATGCCCCAACCTCCTGAAGTGGACCCAGTCTCTCCAAGGCAGGAGCCCCCACACTCTCCACCCACTCCTTGCACATGCCCTGCCCCACAGAGGTGGACCCACTGGCCAGGTTGCAGAGAATCCAAGCAGTTTACTTAGCAGACCCACAAGTTGCCCAAGGGCTTGTTGTTGGGTGGGGCCAGTAGGCTGTCTGCCCTGGCTGAGCTGGATTAAATCGGTGCTCTAGTGGGTGGGGCAGACCCTGGGCTAGCAGGCCAGGGGGAGAACTCCAATGGTGTTTGCTGGCATCTGTGTCAGCATGCCCAGACTGGGTCACAACAATGGCCGCCGCCAATGTCCCAGTCCCTAGAGAGGTCTCACCTCTCACTGAGATGCACTCAGAGCCTATCAGGTGAGTCTCTTTTCGTCAAAGGATTGTACATGTTTCTTTCTGGTGATTTTAGGTTGCTTTGTGAAAAAGGTGAATTTGTGTGTGGGCTGGCTTTAATTTCTTTGTGAACCAGCTTTTCTGGGGGTATTCCCCAATGTTATTAGTAGACAGCAAAGTCAGTTATTATGCCACTCATCTAGGTTGTGCTGGGTCCAGAAAATGTGTATAGCGGGCACGTTCCCCGGCTCAGGTCCCCCACTCAGATCCTCTCCAGGGAACACTGCGTACCTTTGGGTTGCTCCCAGGCAGCAGTGAAGCATTGTGGCTTGTGAAGGTGGTGTTTTTTTCTCTCCAGAAGGGAGTTTCTGCCTCTTTCACCTCAATTAGGATTGTTGTTTCTTGCAGGGGTTCCTCTTATTCAGTTTTCAGTTCTTTCTCAGGGGTAATTTTTCCAAGAGCAGTTGTAAATTGGCTGTGTCCGTGGGGGGAGGTGAGTTCAGAGTCTGCCTACACTGCTATCTTGACTTCTCTCCTCCTCTCCAGAGGCAAGTTCTATTATTATCTGCATTTTATAAATGAAGAAGCTAGGTTTTAGAGGGGTTAAGTAACTTGCACGGGTCTCCCAGCTCAGAGGCAGCAATCATGAACCCAGGCAGTCTAAGACCAGAGCCCACATTTTTAAACACTGTTATATGCTGACTATTTTTGTTGAAATAACTGTATCAGATTGTCCATATGAATGAACTCATGATAAGAATTTATTTTGAAATCATTTAAGGAAGCCTAAATTAAGTCAGGCAAAATTTGGGGGTAAATGTGAAAATTCTCAAAAGCGTAGTGTTTATGTTATTTTCAGTATGAAAATCCCACTACCATCATACCCTACTTGCAGGGCCAGGAAGGGGGATTAAGGCAGTTAATTTTTTTGAGCCTGGTGCCTCCAGGCAAGTCTGCAAGGCTATTTTGGACTGTTTGATCTTGATTGATGACTATGAAATAACAGGGTGAGTCAGGGAAGAGATGAAAATGAATTTGGAGTAAATGTAGCTAATAGTAGAAGTAGGTGGAAATAAAAGGAAATATGTTGGCAGGTGTGGAATGATGGGAGGGCTAGAAAGGGAACACCAGGGATCTAGTTGCCCACGTCTCCTTAATGTCAATCAGGGAAGGGAAGGTGGAGGGGCCGAGTGCTCTTACATCCCTCATGGGTCTTGCAAGGGGAGAACTGTCACTTGCATCAAGCCGTATCTCTAGCCTGTCAGGGACATCTGAGCATAATTTAGAGTCCAGAGATTCCAACAACTCTCAGTTCACCCCTAGGAGGGAAAAGGGGGTGGTGGCAATGGCCAAATCACAAGAACCTTCACCTAGTTCTCATTTGGACCTTCTGGTCCTCATATAACCCACAAACTGAAATTCTGGGTAAAAATTCTTATTCTTTCCTTCTCTGAGAAGCAAAGGTCACTCGTACCTCAACACAGTGTTCTATAATTCTGCCATCAGAATTGCCCTCGGTAATGAGCACTGTATTGAGATGGAAAGGGTACATAGGGATTCAGGTTCAAGCTAAGGACATTCCAGATCACGTCTGGGGATGGGGCGATGGTGAGCATCACTCCCCACACTAGTGGTTGAGACTGGAGGAGAGATGATCATGAGAAAGGATTAATTGAACGAATATTGACATTTCCCCCCCTTTTTTTCAAGGGAAAGATTTTTTTTTTTTTCTGTCCCAACCCTGAAGGGACTAAAATAGGACCTCAGTTGATCCTTAACCCATTTGGGACACTGTACTATTTTCCTTACCAGGTTTGTCCCAGAGTATGAAGTAAAGGTGTTACTTTTCCAACTTATAGAACAAAATGATCAGCCAGAACATGTTCATTAGCTAGTGGTACTATCTTGAGTAAAGAATATTTTAAAAAGTACATTCAGAGCCAAAGAGTTCTAAGGAAATTTTTTTAAAGTACCCAGTGAGAACTTCCTGACAGCCACATCTTTTTTCCTTCATTTCAGATGCCCAGTCTCTGAAGTACCCAGTTCTGAGAATCATTAGGAAAAGACAAAACTCTTCCTGGCAGGTAGTGAGATGTTTGGTTGTTTTGACTCTTCATTGATCCCAGGAATGTTAAAAGGCATGTTTTCATGCAAACCACACTTTAATAAAAAGATGACTATAGTTAAACCCAGTCCCATGGGGGAGCTAAAAAACAAAAGTATGTATATATTGGAAAATTTAGTGCTTCTGTAGCCAATTCTGTCGAGTTCACAGAGGAGGCGTTTCTGGAAGGTTTTACGCCACTTCTGTCTATTCTTATTAGGATGGCAGTTCCTAGCTTTTTCAGTTATGGTTTGTCAGTTTTTCCATTAAAGCTCATGGCTTCTTGGAACACAAACTTCTGGAGTGTTTCTAATCCCTCCAAGTCTTGCTGATGGCTTGCAATACACATCCTGTACCATATCTTTGCCTAACTTTTTGGTGTGAAATTCCAAGTTTTGTAAGTCTAGTCTTTTCCACATGATTCCATACAGCTGTCTTCAGATCCAGGAAATCCTTGGACAGAAAACAGAAAATCAGATCCTCTGCTTTCTGGAATGTGAGGAGCTTTACACAAGGGGGTAAGAGATTCCTGGCATGTAAAGTGGAACAAGTCTCAATTGTTCCACTTCCTTTTGGAAAAGGTCAGCATTGTTGACCATATGTGCTTCTGTCACCATCCTTATTTACAATTAAGAATAAGAACAAAAAAGACTCTGATTTTGTTAGGAAGCCTAGATTAGAGTTCGAGCCCTTCCACTGAGTAGCTGTTTGGTCTTGGGTGATCATAGACTTTTTATGGGAAATGGCTTCCCCTTTGGTAAAATGAAATGGTTAGGTGTGTTAGAATCTAAGCCCCTCCTAGCTTTCACATCCAGAAGATTCCGGAGAAAATGAAATGTCTTGTCATAGGTTTCACAGTACTACTCCATATCACCAGTAGATGGCAGACTTGCATTGTAATCTGAAATCGATACCATGACGTGATAACGAGTAGTCCCAATGGGATGAAGTTTATCAAGGTGGTGCAGTATAATGACTATCAAAAAAATGTTGTTCTTGACTAGCAGATTCATGGACCCCCTAGGCAAAGATTCCCTGTTTCTACTGAACCTGATGAGGACTCCACACCTGCCCAATTGATATCCTTTCAAACTATGCTTTGAGAGGCAATATATCCATGGGAGCAAACCATGCATTTCTTCTCTCACTCACTCTCATTTATTAATTCAAAAACTATTTGTCAAGTCCACTATGTTCCGAGTCCTGGGCTAAGTGCTAAGGATACAGAGATAAACAAAAAAGATACAATCCCAGTACTCAGAAAGATCATCCTCCAGAGGGATAAGTGTGCCATCAAACAATTGTCATTGCAGTGAGAGTCTACAGAGAAGTACACAAGTAGACCATGTAACACGAGTGTGAGGGAGAGGGGTGTCAAGAATAACTTCCTTACAGAAGTACTGGATATTTGAGAATGAGTGAAGTTTGGTGTAACAAACAGGAAATTAGTTGGGGAAAGAAGTGGGCCAGGCAGAAGAGCATGTGCAAAGATTCATAGGCAAGAGAGGGTGAGGACCATTCCAGGAACTAAAAGAAGTCAGAATGACTGTGGCATAGAACCAAGCAGAGAGTGGTATGAGGTGAGGAGGAGACTGGATCCCATGGGGCCTTGTAGGCCATGAAAAGGAGAAAAGTGGTTTCACAGAATTCTTCATGTCCCCATGATGCCATTGGCAATGGCAATTTTATCAGAGTAGTTGGCTGGCATCTTGGTGGGCGAAGAAGCTTGGTTCAATAGTAAAAAAGAGAATAGGCTCATTTTGGCTGGGAAGTGGAGGAGAGGAGCATGGAAATCTGAGAATCAAAATTGGCTTGGATTAGTTTAGATCAAAAGAATATTCATTGCATTTCTGAGATTAATTAATCTATTCCTTGCTGGCCAGGACCCAATATGGCAGCAACTAGCCTGTCAAAGTGATGCAACAACCTCTATCACGTCTTTGTACCATTGGCTTTATTCTCCTTAACACTAATCACAGCTCCTGTGTACCAGACACCAGGATTGCCACTTTCACTGCAAGAATTTATAATACCATGCAACCACAGAGTTTGGCTGAAGAGCCCTGTGCCACCCCTCATTTGTCTACCAGCCTCTCACTCATCATGACTCTGTATCAATTAAGCAATTGTTTTTCTCTGAAAATCTCAGCTCTTTAATAACATGGCTGCTTAGCAAATGACATTGTGAATCAGCTCCCGAAGGGTTTCTCTGCAGTAGAGAGAACAAACAACATGTCATTATGGATTTTCTGGCCATAAAACCAAGACAGGTATTAGATTTTAAAGAATTACAGGCTGAAGACAGGCCATCACTTAATTTTAAAGGCAAGGTTAGGTTTGTGGTCTGCTGTGAGTCTTGGATGCCCACGAAGTTGAAGGTAGACAAAATTATATCTATGAACTCAAATGACTAGTACATACACTGCCCCCTCCCCCAGTTCTGTTTTAAATGCCCAGAAGAGTGACTATTGTGTACCTAGACGTTTGCTTTAAAGCACTCAAAATCCAAAGTCAATAACTCTTTTTTTCACTGCCTTTATGGGGAGCTAAGCACATTAATATAATGCAATTCTGTGTGTAAGAAATCACAGATGCTTTGGCGCTACTGGAAATTTCTCATTTAGCTTATAGTGACATTCTTAGACCATGCAGCAAAAAACTCAAGAACTATTTATTTTCAGGGCCTAGCTGCAGTTTGGCAGAATACAATGACCAGACATTTATTTTTAACCTTCTCCTTCCTTGATCTAACCATATGGCTAACTGTAGTTTACTATAAATATAATGAGGATCTATTTGGGGATGTGAGGCAGGAGTTATAGACAGTTTTATTAGTATTCATAAATATTTATATTCCAGGTATAATCGTATTATTATAGTTTTGTATATACTCACACATAAAACTCATGAGGCTACTTATTTTATCAACTCAGCCATGCCTCTACTCCTAGGCAGAAAAATATACTAGAGATGATAAAAATAAGGACGTGTCAGTAACCTGGCCACATTGCTTCAAATAGAACCTATTTTCCTAGAACCACAGTGCTTAGGGTCAGCTTGACCCACTGGTGGGTCAAAATGTCCCCCACTCCACATACCACTTTTCTCTCCTTCCTGGTCTGAAATCCTCACCTTTAGAGACAATCATAGATGGTACGATCAGTTAAAAGACTGTTTTCCCGCTGGAGGAGACATGAGGGATGACCTTCCCATGCATTACACATAACTGTGACCTCCCTGAAGTTATGTACAATTCTCAGAGCATTAATTAAACACCACTCTCTGTTCTTCACTCAAGAAATACAATTGTATCCACTCTAATTTATACAAAAAATGACCTTGTTAGCAAACCAATACATAAAGTAGTCGTAGAAAAAATAAGCTCTGATATATCCTATGTTATTGATGCCAGGTCATGGTCTTCAAGAGGTCCAAAATAAGATTCTAGAAAGGAGCCTAAAGGGCTTCACAGACTATCTGAAGAATTATGAACTTCATAGCAGTTATTGTCACTGGGATGCTAAAGAGAAGGGAAAGAAGCAGCACTGGGCAGCTTCTTAAAAAATAGAAACGGAGATTGAAGCACTTTGCCAACAGAACTGTGAGCATCCAGTCAGTGGAGTTTTCCCTGCATATGTCCAGGCACCCCTGGCTGGACAAGATGGGGGCACATGTATATGATTAGATGACTTTGAAAGGTTGGATGCAGGAGGGGCCAACGAGAGCCAATTTCTATGTCTTGTTCCACCGAGGCTGACAGAACGTTAGAGCTAGGAGGGACTTATTTTAAGAATTCTCCCTCAGTTTCCAGGTAATGGAAGCAAATCCGGAGAGGCTGAAGGTCACACAGGAGTTGTGACACAGACCTGCTAGGGCTGTGCCTTGAATCCACTTCTAATTCCAGTGAGGTCCAATTTCCTCCACACAGCATATTAAAGCAAGCAGGAGAAGCAAGGTGACTAAAGAAAGAAGTTTATTTGCATGCCCAGGAACTCCTTAGCTTGCTGAAATGGAAACCCCTGAGAAGAAACAGTAAAATGCAATCCTCAGATTACCCTTGACTAAATGACATAATGAACACTGAGCCTTTGGTGTGACCTGTTAGATATAGTCCTTTCTCTAAGATAGTCCATGGTCTAGGATCTGTTCTCTTTGTCCATTTGCTTCATACACACACAATCCTGGACCTTATATGCCTGCTGGAATTCCCCGCCCATGCCTGATCGCCTTCTTTTGGCCAAAAACAAATAGTTGCTTCCACATGAAACACGTCTTTTTAATTTTGTCCTTCAAGGATAGATGTCTTTTGCCCAGCAAGTCTCTAGCTATGTAATCTGTTCAACCTATCCAAATCATCAAGCTGAGGGGGTCTAAAAGGCACTCCTAGAGCCATCCTTCCCCACCTAGCCATTATGCCTTGCCTATCTGTCTGGAGCATAATGGAAAGAGGAATTGGAAGATAGAACTTGAGTCTTAGGTATATGACCTTGGGTAAGATTCAATGCCTTTGAGCTTCAATGTCCTCATCTACAAAAGACAGATTAAAATCCCCACTGTCCATACCTTACAGAGCGGTGAGTTCCAAATGTGGAGAGATATGCAAAAGTGCTTGATAAACTTAAAGCACTTTGTAACTTCAACGCATTGTTAGTAGCCCCTAGGAGTCATGCCATGGTAGGAATCTGAAGCCAGGTATGGAGAACTGCTAAGTATTCTTAAGATCCATGCTCTGGTGACTCCTTGCTCGACCTGAGCATTGAATCAGCTGTACCTCTAGGTTTTTTGACCAAAAGAATCACCATCTTCACGGAGATACACAATTTTACACCATCCTTAATATGTTACAGAGATTGCCTCTTCCCACTGCTGCTTCTAACCCAGAAGCAGAGGTGGTTCAGGAAAGAACAAACTTTTTCTCATTATCAGGCAACCACGTGGGTTGTCCTTATTGTATTTTTCCAGAAGATGTTTGTCTGGTGCCTCAAAACTTTCCTGTGGCCTCCTTGACTATCTTGCTAATTCCTTGACAGAAACTTCATCTAGTATCCCCACTTTTTCACCTGCCATGTGCACCGTGCAACACAAAAGTGTTTTTTTCCCATTGTTTTTCGAGCCAAGAGTATCAAAATTTGGTGGCTTCATTTTCTGAACGCATTTCTTCTGAAACAAATCTTAGTAATAAATCTCTCTTGAACCTGGCATATCCTTTTCTTTTCACACACTTACCCTATAAGGTCACAGCTCTGTTTTCTTACCGCTCTGACATCCTGACAGATGGTATAATTTACATAGTGAATTAAAGCCACTCTGCCTTTACCCTCTACAGCATGCCATCCGAGGAGCACAGGCCATGCACCTGCCCTTTCTCACCTATGACATTTATGGCAAGAGCTCCATCAACTAATCATGTTTGCCTCCTTCCAGACCCAGTTTATGCTTGACAATCTTGGAATATAAATTAGGTCAAGTGTTGATCATTTGGAACATCATTTGTACTGTCAACTCAGTCTGTTAAGAAGCCTTGGGAAACAGGCATGTTCATTCAGATGAAAGGATTTGAAAAATATTAAAAGTTTAGGTAAATGGGAGCACTATGTATGTCCAGTAAATGTTAGAAGAGATCTGGTTAAGTTCAGGTAGTGGCCCGGCAAGTTGCTGGGAGGCATCCCATATCTCCTACTACCTTTGACCAGGGTTCTTCTGAGGTCATGATTTTTAAAATTTTTTGCCCTATCAAAAGGATGAGTTGAATAGCTAAACACATACCATAAGAAGAACTATATAGAGGGACGGACATTCCTACATATGATAAAATAGAGAGAATGCGCAGTGGTAGTTGATTTCAGTTTCCCATTCCTCTTATTGAGGAAATGATGGCTAAGGGAATAGTTTTTTATTATTTTAATTTATTTTTACTCCAACTGTTTACTTTGAAAATTTTCAGACCTACAGAAAAGTGTATAAAAAGTACAACACATTACTGTCTATCTTTCACCCCGACTTACCAGTTGTTAAATTTTGCCACATTTGCTTGATCTCTCTTTATATTTTCCCCTTGAAAATAAGTTGCAGACATCATGATGCTTCACCCACAAATACTTCAGGGTATTTCTTCCAGCCACAGTATCATTATTATATCCACAGAATTTAACACTGATATAATTTTTAAATAAATTTTATTGTGATAATTTATATACAGAGAAATACACAGGTAAGTGTACAGTTAATTGGTTTTGACAAATAGATATAATCCATGCCCCTATCAAGACATGACTCTATCCAGATAAAGGGCATTTCTACAACCCTAGAAGATTCCCTTATGCCTCTTCCCACCAACCCTCTTTTTTTTCTTTTTTTGTGAGGAAGATCAGCCCTGAGCTAACATCCAATGCCAATCCTCCTCCTTTTGCCAAGGAAACTTGGCCCTGGGCTAACATCCGTGCCCATCTTCCTCTACTTTATATGGGACGCGGCCACAGCATGGCTTGACAAGTGGTGCATCAGTGTGCACCCGGGATCCGAACCTGGGAACCCTCAGGCCGCTGAAGCGGAGCGCGCGCACTTAACCACTACGCCACCAGGTCAGCACTGCACCAATCCTCTTCACCACTAGACGCAACCACTAATCTGATTTCTATCATCATAGATTCATTTTGCTTCTTCTAGAACTTCATATAAATGGAGTCATCTAGTATGCATATTTTAGTTTAGCTTATTTTCTCATATTAATATTTCTGAGATTCATTCATGTTGTATGGTGTATCAGTAGTTCATTCCTTTTTATTGTTGATTAGTGTTATATTATCTAAATATAGTTCAGTTTCTTATCCATCTCATCGTGGCTGTTTCTAGTTTTTGGCAACTATGAACATTCTTGTACAAAGTTTTGTGGACATACTGATACAATGATATTGCCTAATATACAGTCTATATTCATATATATATATATTTTAATTTTATTTATTTATTTTTTCCCCCAAAGCCCCAGTAGATAGTTGTATGTCATAGCTGCACATCTTTCTAGTTGCAGTACGTGGGACGCGGCCTCAGCATGGCCGGAGAAGCGGTGCGTCGGTGCGCGCCCGGGATCCGAACCCGGGCCGCCAGTAGCGGAGCGCACGCACTTAACCACTAAGCCACGGGGCCAGCCCTACAGTCTATATTCAAATTATTCCAGTTGTCTCCCAAATGTCCATTCTGGCTTTTTTTTTTTTTAATTCCAGGATCAAATCAAGGATCACACATTACATTTACTTGTCCTTTCTCTTTGGTGTCCTTTAATTGAGAACAATCCTGCCTTTTAAAAATATCTTTTATGAGTTTTTTTTAAAGTTTGAGAAAATTATCTTGTAGCATGTCCCTCACTTTGCATTTGTTGATTATTTCCTCCTGATTAGGCTGAGTTTAAATCTTTTTTGTAAAAAACACAAAATGAATGATTGTGAAACCTAGCCTCTAAATAGCTCCCAATGATCCTCACCTTCTGGTGGCCACGCCTTTGTGTACTCCGACCCACATTAAATCAGGTCTGGCCTGTGTGACCAATAGAATACTGCGAATGTGATGATGTGTGATTTCCAAATCTAGGTTATACAGGCATTGCGGCTTCTGCTTTGAGCTCTCGGTTCACTAGCTCTATGAGAAGCTGGCTGTGATGCCATAAGAACACTCAAGCAGCCCTGTGGAGAAGAACTAACTTTCCAACACCAACTGGCCAGACAGGTGGCATTTTGGAAACTGATAATCCCTCCCCAGTCAAGCCTTCAGATGACTGTAGTCCCAGCTGACATCTGATTGCAGCCTCATGAGAGACCCCAAGCTAGAACTTCCTAGACAAACCCTTCCTAAATTCCTTCCATCAGAAATATAAGAAATAATAAATGGTTATTGTTGTTTTAAGCCATCAAGTTCTTGGGGTATTTATTGTGCAACATTAGATAACTAATATAGTGACATTGTTTATTTCCTACTGAATGATAGCAAGCATCAACTGCCATTATTAGTGGTGCTAAGTTTGATCATTTGGTTAGGTTTAAATCCACCAGACCTCTCCATTGTAAAGTTACCTTTCTCCCTTGTTGTAAATAAGTAATCTGTGAGGTGATGTTTGAGACTGTCTGAATATTCTGATTCCCAACAAACTTTCACCCAATGGCTTTAGAAACATTGGTGATCTGTGTCTGAATCAGTGTTTACACTGATGTTTGAAAACGGAGACTTTTCTAATTCAATCTTTCCTTTTATATTTATTACCTGTAATGCTTCTACACAGAAAAGCAGTTTTCTTCACACCTTGCCACTCTCCCTCTAGCTCTTTTTTCCTTCTTTAGTATCACCATCATTAAATCATGAGTATGGACTCGTGGATTAATTTTTATTCAATGTATTATAATCCCAAATCCTCAATTTTTCTCCATTTATTCAAATTCAGTCATTGGGAACCCCTTCAAGCTATCTCCTGAGTTATTTGGAAGTATCCACACTGGTCTTTGAGCATTTTGAGGGAATAATCTTAATGCTAGTACTGTCTAGATCTTCTCTGTGGATTCCACAGAGTCTACAGAGCACTGGGATTTCTGTTTCTTATTTCAGTTAGCTTATTAATAATTGCTGAATTCATTTAAACAAATATCTATTGAGCACCCACCAGCACCAGGCATCATTCTAGGCATTGGGATACAGGCCTAGATAAAAATATGAACAAAAGAGAAAAAAAAAATTCCTGCTCTAAGAGAATTTACATTTTAGTGAGAATGTTCTCACATTTTGTTTATGTAATTTTCAAGTTGTTCAAAAGACCAAGCCTTCATCTCCTGCTTCTGTAGAGATTTTGTTTTCTGCTCTTTAAAATACAGCCTGTTTACTTGTTTGTTAAGTAAGATGGCTGCTTGTTGCCATTGATCTCTCTCTCTTCTCCTGCGTTCTTATATCTGAGGTCACTTTGGTAGTTATGTTTCCTCCATGTGATGAGCTATCTTTTGTGCACTATGGCAATGAGAGAAGTATTTTGAAACTTTTGGACATGGGCAAAGTCTTTTCCATCTCAGAGTCCAGCTGAAACTAACTTCTGTATTCTGCGGCTTCATGATACTTTCTGTATAACACCATTAAATCTCTCCCAGAGGCGGTCATTTGGATCATTACTGTTTAATCAAATCACTCTAATAGTGTGTGGGCTGCACCTACATAATATCAAGCACACTGTCAAGGCACAGATGATGCCTACTGAATATAATTTTTAAACCATTGGGTTGATGTGACTGAATTGACTGACTATACATGTGGCTTGCTGTTTTAGTATTACATAGGTCTTTTATTTTATGTTGAAGGTTAAAATTCTACTCAAGGCTATGGTCATTTGAGGCTTCTTTCCTGTATAGAAACTGCTAATTTTAAGTAACAAAGACTATTGATCCTTCTTTTGTTTTCTTAGAAGATTTCATATCAAAACCTTCTTTCACCTTTCCTCTATTCCAGTGGTTCTCAACTGGGGGCAATTTTACCCCCAGGAGACATGCCACAATGCCTGGAGATATTTTCAGCAACATGACCAGGGGGTGCTATTGGCATCTAGTGGGTAGAGGCCAAGAATGCTACTAAACATACTACAATGCACAGGACAGCTCCTCACAACAAAGAATCGTGTGGTCCAAAATATCAATAGTACTGAGGTTGAGTAATCCTGCTCAATACACATGGTCTGTGTCACCCTATAATATGTCACTGTGCTAATACCCAGAGAGTAAGAGGGGGTTGGTTAAGTGATGCCTGAACATAGCCCTTGAGTAACATAAGCAACTGTATCACTGGTAATCGTAGTGGGATCAAATTTCGAGAGCAAATTAATAGTATCTGAGTTACTGGGAGAACTGAGTTCCACAAAGCATGACCTAGAAAGAGTTTCATTTTTTTGCTGCTTTCTATAGGCTTTCTAAGGGAATTCTGTCCTGCCACTTGTGTTCTTTCTTCCCTGTTTTCCTCTTGGGTACATCTGGGGAGGAATGGTCCAGGGACCCCAGCAAAAAAAGCCTTTATCCTCTCCCTGCCTTGCAGAGGCTTTGTTTCCTTAACTTGGGTTGGCCCAACAGTCCTCACCTTGTGGGTTACAAAGCACCAACTCTATTCTTGAAGAACCGCCACCCTCACTCTGTTTAGGGAACCCTGCTTTGGTCAGTGGGTCATCAGTTGCCTCCACAGCCAGTGAGCAAGTGAGGTGACACAAGCTGTGGTGGCAGAGATTACACCAGCTTTTTGCATTTGGCCAGGAATCCCATGGGTCATTCAATCTCCTCTCTTGTGATGCCTTTGTGGGCCTTCCCCTAACAAATACTTACTTGTTCTTCCTCAAAGCTCACAGGGTGTCAGAAGCCAAGACTGAGCCCTCGTTTGCATTCCCGGCGCCCACTGGCATGACCTCAAGAATCCTGCAGCTGCAGGATGAATGGGGCCATTTGATGGTTTAGCTGAGGGCTTAAGTGGAGTTGGATGGCACAGAATCCTCCCATTTTAACAGCACTGTCAAATCTTCAACCAGACTCAAACTAATGCTCTATGGAAAAATCATTTGCTTGTCTGAGTTCCCCACCTTGCAACTCTTCACAAAGACAGAGCATCAGGGATCTGGATTTTGCTCCCACAGCACCAGCTCTGGGCTTGGTACACAGTGCTCAGTAGATATTGGTTAAACCGAATGATGGATGCCAAAGTGCCAAAATGAAGACTTACAGAATGTTTGGGACTCTAGGGGAGGAAAAAGAAATCTTTTTCTTCTACCCATTTTAGCTTCTCTGACTGGGGCCCTATAAATTAGATTGATAAAAGGCAGATTAACAAGAGAAAAACAAACAGAAGTTTATTAACATGTGCATTATGCACACACATCGAACACTCAGAGATGAGTAACTCAAAGATGTGGTTAGACCTTGGGCTCAGATAGCATCTTTTTTTTAAAACATTTATTTATTTATTTATTTATTTATTTATTTATTTATTTATTTATTTATTTATTTTGTGAGGAAGATCAGCCCTGAGCTAACATTCATGCTAATCCTTCTCTTTTTGCTGAGGAAGACAGGCTCTGAGCTAACATCTATTGCCAATCCTCCTCCTTCTTTTTTTCCCCCAAAGCCCCAGTAGATAGTTGTATGTCATAGTTGCACATCCTCCTAGTTGCTGTATGTGGGATGCGGCCTCAGCATGGCAGGAGAAGTGGTGTGTCGGTGCGCGCCCAGGATCTGAAGCCGGGCTGCCTGTAGCAGAGCTTGCGCACTTAACCACCAAGCCACGGGGCTGGCCCTCAGATAGCATCTTAACAAAGGAACAATAAATTTTTAGAGAAAGGACAAGACAAAGGAATAGGACATTGAGTTTCTAGGGGCAGCCAATTGTCAGAAGGCAACATTTGGGGAGGCTAATGGTAGACAAGGGCTAGTTTTAGTAAGGTTTGTTATGTAGACTCCTCTGGTGCTGTCTCTGGGCTGATACTGGTCTAGAGTTGTCTCTGTTGATTAATCTGTCCTTCTTGGTAGAGATGGGAGAGGGGACACTTTTACAAATTTAGGTCCTGCTTTTAGACAAATAGGGAGAAGGCAGAGAACTTTTCTTTGTATCTGCCTTTTCTCAATTGCTTTCAGGTCAAAATAATCCTCATGCCAAAGTGACATATTTTGAGGTGACATATTCTGCTCCCCTTCAGTGCTGTTTTTCTTTGTCCCACCCCCATTCTTTAGCCCCTATCTTTAAAGAGCAGTGTTTCCTGAAAAGAGTAATTTGGTAAGAGCAATATGTTTGTTTACAGTCAAAGAAATCCCAGCCTTAACAGCAGGCACATTGTTCTCACACAGCCAACAGACTGATCACTTCTAAAATGCAAATCTGAGTGTGTCCAACTCTCAGGGAAAACCCAAAGTCCTTACACATGTTCTGGAGTCTTCCACCACTGGCCTCTATAACCATCTAGCCTCAAAACTCATCACTTCTCCACTATACTCTGAGCTCACCAAACCCCTTTCCATTCACTGAACCTACTTTGCTCTCTCTGCCACTGAGCCTTTGCACATTCTGTTGTCCCTAACATTCTTCTTGCCTTTCTTTGTGGGGCTAGCTCCTACTCAGGCTGCATTTAGCTTAGGCTGGTAGTTCTCAAAATTTGTTGCCTATTAGAATCACCTGGGGGAGCTTTTCACACCCTACACCAATTAAACCAGACTCTCTGGAGGTAGAAGCCAGGCATCACTTGTTATTAAAACTGCCCAGGTGATTCCAATGTGCAGCCAAGTTGCAGAAGCAGTGGTTTAGAGAGCTGTTTCTCATACTTTAATGTGCATAGGTATTACTTGGGATCTTGATGCAGATTCTGGCTCAGTAGATCTAGGGTGAGACTTGAATTTCCACAGTTCTAACAGGCTCCCAGGTGAGGCCCATGTTGTGATGTACTGGTCGTAAGACCATACCTTGAGTAGCAAAGGCCAAGCCTTTGGTTCCTCTAGGACAGCGGATCTCCAAGTGTGGTCTCCAGACCAGCAGCATCAGTATTGCCTGGAATTGTGTTAGAAATGCAAATTCTCAGGCTTCATCCCCAGACCTACTGAATCAGAAACTCTGGGGTGAAGGCCAATAGTCTGTGCTTTAACAAGTCCTCCAGATGATCCTATGCACACTCATGTTTGAAACTGCTGCTCTAGGAAATATTTCTGAGATCCCAAGACTAAGTTGATTTTTCTCTCTCTCTCTAGCCTCCTCTGCTTTTCCAGAGCATTCTGTGCTTCCCTCTCCTGTAGCATGTTTTATACGTACTGTTTGGTTGTCTATTCATTGCTCTATAGTCCAAACTGGAGGGGAAAGTCTGTGATTGTTGAACCCACGGGATCTCCATGACCCAGCACAGTGGCTGGCACTGAATAAGCACTCAAAAAATATTTGTTGAATGTATTACAGAAGGACAGAAAGTTAAACCGCACCTTATTGCGTCATTCTTTCCAGGTAATTTCCTCTGTGGCTAGCATAAAGAATGGGGAAAAGAGAAAGAACAAAGTTATAAAATACCATCAAGGTCACCTTGTTGCCTGAACTCTGTCCCAAAGAATGGCCCTTAGACGGCAGGGTCCAGGTTTCCATGATTCCTCTCTCTAGCAAAGCTATAAATGGTAGTTTAATAAATGCCTTTTTATGAGGAGGCTGATCCTGGCAAAAATAAAAATTGGGAAAGGAGAGGGGCAGTTGTCTGGTAGATTTTCTGCAGAATTACCTGGCAATAGTTTCTTCCCTCTCATGCTGCAACATGATGAAAAGAGAGTAATTCAGATTCCTTTCACACTCCACTCTCTGAGGTTTTCTCGCTTACCTGATGGGGTCATCTCCCTAATACTCCTCTCAATAGGAACATCTCCATTTCTGCCAGGGAGCAGAGGTGAGGGTGTGCCGATTGCTAGGGCCCATAAACACCATTTTTTTAGCAGTAAGATAAAGGGAGAGAGACTCTTGCCCTCCCTCAGACACAGCTAACAGCAGGTTTCAGGGAGTATCCCTAGCAAATTCATTTTGGTTGGTATAATTCTGTTAGAAGATGTAAAATTGCTTCTAATCTACCAGGAGAGGCATAGCGGACATCCACAATTCTCCTCCCTGGAATCACAGAATCCCAAGGCAAATACCCAGGCCTAACTCTAGCCCAACGAAATCAGAACCTCTGAGAATAGGGCCTGGGTATCTGCATTTTTAAAGTCCCCAGGTGATTCTAATGCGCAGCTTAAGACCCACTGGCTTGGTGTTAAGAACAGGTGGGAGCTTAGAAATCACCCACTCAATGTTATACAGTGGTTAAAATGAGTAAACTAGATCTCTACACAGAACAAAACAGTATGGAGTGGAAAAAAATTGCAGAATAAAAGTGTAGAAAGATACAAATTATAAAATGCACTCTCAATATTATATATTCTCTACATTGTTTATGTGTAGGTAAAAGTCTGCAAGTGGATTAGGAGGAAGTGATTTCTTTCAGGTACTTTCCTCTGGGGGAAGGGGAAGGAACTAAGGTGGGAGGATAAAGGGGCTAAAAGGGGCGTCCATCTTCTGTCGTGCTGTACTTCATTTATATTTTAAGAACAGGTCTTGAAAGAAACATTACAAAATATTTGTTGTTAACATTACAAAAAATATTAATGGTCTCTTTTGGTTAGAAGGTTTGTATACAATTATATTCTTTTGTGCTTTTCTATTTTTTTAAAACGTTCTCAAAACAAAAATGATTATTTTAAAAATAAACATCTAGCACCTGGGTTTTTGTAAATGAGAATTATGAGGCCTGGAAGCGTAGGTGACGTCATAACCATGTGAGCGGCAGGGCCTGGGCCTCTGGACTCCCACCTGAGGGCTCTGCCATTGACCTCTGCTGAGTCACAGACTGCCCTCTCAACGTCTCCTTGACCTCCTCTGACAGCAGTTCACAGCCTCCCACGCAGGGCTCTCGCTTCAGGGGCTACAGGCAGCTGTCTCCGTCTTGGCCCCTTTCCAGCGCGGGGGGTGCGGCAGCGGCTGTGCGCTCAGAGCCCCAGCGCCGTGCGTTCTGCTGGCCGGCTGGGCTCCTGGGCACCGCGGCGTGACCCCGGTAGGCTGCTGCGTTTGCCGTCGCAGAGCCCGCGCTCAGGTGGGCGTTGCCGGGCGGGAACCATACAAGGAAGGCAATCAGTGGGCTTGTATCCAAGCTGAAAAGCCCCCTCTGAAGGCAGCGACTTAGACACGACGCTGGATGAATGTGCTTTGCTGCGGAGCCTGCACCTGGATTATTGACGGGCTGAGAACGGCGTTGAAATGAAATCGGGAGACTGAAGAGATCTGCTCTTTTGATTCGTGCCCTTCCAGGATTTCTCAGGCTCCAGATGGCCCTGGTCCAAAGCAAAAAATCTCCCTGTGATGCTAGCAAAAATTTTGGGGTGTCAGCTGTGTAAGCCATTTTCTCATAATAAAAAGCAAGCACACAGTAGCATGTGCTGGTTTTTCTCCCCTCCCATGTTCTGATGTGGCTGGCTCACCTGTCACTGAGCTGTTTGAATGAGCTGAGATTTTCCTCTTTCTTAGCAAGCCCTAGAGTGAAAGCAAGCTAGTGTCTGAGAACAGTTGAGGAGCCATGTTCATAGAGTAGGAGTACAGTCCACAATTATGCCGGGCAATCAGAGATTTAATGGATGAATAGCTGTCAAAGCACGGTGGGGTGTTTGATAACCTCTAAGGCTGCTTATTGTGAGTGGAAAACACAAGGTGAAAAAAGAGACAGAGATGGATGAGCTGGTGTTTCTTTCCGGTCCTTGCCTTTGAAGAGTTTGACAATACTGCCAAGTACTCCCTGGGGAAGGTGCTCTTGGAGGCCTAGCAGGATTCTGGTTTGAGTAAAGAGGAGGAGAGCCACATAATTAAGGAAGAAAAAGCAGAAATTGGGGGCAGGGCCACACATTGAATGCAGGAATCCAAAGCACAGAAGTCCCATGGAGGGGAAAGGAGAAGAAGCCCCATTATCCAGTATCCACAGAGGAGGAGCTGGAGACGGTAAGATGAGATAGGATCCCCACCCCAGGTCTCCAAACATAAAATAGGGAGACAGAAGCATCTGCTTCACTTTTGAATCAGTCTCTCCCAGGATTTTGCCAGCTCCCGAAATTAAGCTCAAGTGGTGTCTTTGGCATCAGAGTGTTTTATTGCTGGATTGCAGTAGGAGGAATTTTTCTTAATGCCTGGAAACAGGAGGGCATTGACTGTCTAATGCAGGGACATCAGATAGAGCTCCATTTGCTTGCCAACTCTAGTTGAGTGGCGGTGGCTGGCTGGAGCATTCAGCTGGATTAGTGATGTCTGTCTTGGGTGTGGAATGGTAAAGGCAGTATGTGTGCTTCCTGTTTGTCATCTCTGCTTTGGGATGCTTTTCCTTCTATAGGGGCACCACCACCACTGACATCAATGTAATAATCTCGATGTAATAATCTTTGCTTTAGACTCCTCTGCTAAGGAGCTTTCAGCCTAAAAGGGAAGGCAAAACAGGTCACCAATGATATTTTTTTCCAGGTCCTCTATGTCCTGTGAAATTGGCCAAGTGTGTGATTCAGTTGCATTGAAATGCTTTTCTACTGGCTTGCCTCAGTTACCAAAATGCCTACAGACCTTATGCAAGAGAGAACAGACCTTTGTTCTTAGGTTCATCCTCTTAAAATTAGACAGATCTTTATGCTTAGGCTTATCTTTGCAACATTAAGCAACCAGAAATTTGCAATTATATGGCTAAAATAAATGTTCAGTGACTAAGTCTCCTTTCAAGGGTCTGATGTAGGTAGTTTTGAGCACAAATCCAATTACATAATGGGTTCTTGGGCTTCTCAAGCACTAATAACGGTTACAGTGAAATAAATACAGAAAAGTAGTTAGAACAGAACTCTGCTGCCAATCTCTTGCTGCCTGTGGGAGGAAGGAAAAGCCCAGAAAGGATGACTCAGGTCTTGAATCCAGACAGAGCTGAGTGGAAGGACAGGAGAGGGACTGTGGAGAAAGGAGAGAGAAAAGAACGTGGGAGGGATTCAAATCCTTATTGCAGACAGCTCCAGCTTGACAAAAATGTGAAACACTTAAGTTTGTCTTTAGAGCCTGTGGTAGGCCAAATAATGGCCCCACTAAAGACATCCAGGTCCTAATCCCTGCTCCCTATACAGTCATGTGCCACATAACGTTTCAGTCAACGACAGACTGCATATACAACGGTGGTCCCATAAGATTAGTACCATATAGCCTAGGTGTGTAGTAAGCTATACCATCTGGGTTTGTCTAAGTATAGTCTACGATGTTTGCACAAGGACAAAACTGCCTAACGAGGCATTTCTCAGAACATATCCCTGTCATTAAGTGGTACACAGTAAAAGGGACTTTGCAGATGTGATTAAGTTAATACTCTTGAGAAGATGAAATTATCCTGGATTATCTGAATGGGCCCAATGTAATCACAAGGGTCCTAATTAGAGGGAGGCAGGAAGATCACAGTCAGTGAAGAAGATGTGATAATGGAAGCAGAGGTCAGAGTGACCCGGGGCCATGAGCCAAGGAATGTGGGTAGCCTTTAGAAGCTGGAAAAGGCAAGGACAGATTCTCCCCTAGAGCCTCCATTTTAGACTTCTGACCTCAAGTACTGTAAGAGAATAAATGTATGTTGCTTTAAGCCACTAAACTTGTAGCAATTTGTTACAGCAGAAATAGGAAACAAGACAGCGCCCCTGGCTGATTTATTGTGTCTCCTCCATCCCCACAGCCTATATGCTTCCAGTAGCCTCACTCCCATAAACACCTGTTCCTAGGAAAGAAGGCTCCATCATGTGTTGTTTAGAATGAGTTGTAGTCACACATTTCAATCAACCTCAGCAGTGTTTGACTAATGGCAAATTTTGTCCATGTTAAAGGAATTCTAAGGAAAAGGACCCTTTCCTGATCCCTCTACGTGTAAAGCTGCCAGCTTAGCACCAAGGGAACATTTATGTCCTGAACAGGAAGAATATTTTAGGTGGGAAATCTCTAAAATCCCAGGTTGTGAGCTATGTTTGCCATGATAAGGTATCATAAGACCCGCAATTTTAAATAATTTTTGATTGCTCTGTGTCAGTTATGAGGCTATGAGACCTGTCTTTATATCAGCCCTCCATCTATCCCATTGAGGGAAAGAATTACTTCAGTTGGGCATATGGACTAAAAGCATCTGTATCCCTTCAGGCTAGTTAAGGTATAACACATGGAAAACTCCTTTCAGAGAATTAGTCTGTAGGTTCCGTGAGACCAGGACCAGGGCCTGTCTTTAGCCATCAATAAGTTGAGCAACTAGCAGAGCACCTGGCACAGAGTAGACATTCAAGCAATAAATCTCAGTTGAATAAATGAATGAACTAAAGAGTAAATAATCTTTGATGATGGCCATTCACTACATGAATTTTCCTAAGGAAAATGACATGTAGAAAATACTAGAGACTGTTGCTGGTGTTTGCAAGAAATATAGTGGTCTTTAAAACAGAAGAAAAAAATAGATTTCTCTACATGTGATCCTGGTATAATTACAAGAGATTTTAATTTTCTCCTTTATCTTTGTCTGTTTTTAAATTTTGCATATTTAATATGATTTACATTTATCATCAGAAAAAAAGTTATTTTTTAAAAAGTAGATTCTTAGGGTGGTAGCCGACAGGGTTAAGATTCGGTGCTCTTACTGCAGCTGGGTTCGTTTCCCAGTCAGGGAACCACACCACCCATCTGTCAGTTGTCATACTGTGGTGGCTGGGTGTTGCTCTGATGCTGAAAGCTATGCCTCTGGTATTTCAAATACCAGCAGGGTCACTCATGCTGGACAGGTTTCAGTGGAGCTTCTAGACTATGAAAGGCTAGGAAAAAGGACGTGGCCACCCACTTCCAAAAAAATTGGCCACTAAAACTATGAATAGCTGCGGAGCATTGCCTGATAGAGCTCCAGGAGGTGAGAGGATGGTGCAAAAAGACCCGGCAAGGTTCTGCCTGCTGTACACAGGGTTGCTAGAAGTTGGAATCAACTCAATGGCATTAACAACAAAAAACAAGATTCTTAGGGAATATGGTTAGTTGGCTAGAGTTGGATGACTTTCTTCGGGGATGGATTTGGCTGTCAGAGGGGGGCATGAAGCTCAGGAATATAGTTGATTATTGATACTTGGTTTTCTTACAGGAAAGTGAGACACAGAAATAGCCAGGAGATATAGTTTAGTCTTATGGTAAGGAGCAATGACTTAAGTCAGAACTTGAGTCTCTCCCTTACTAGTTGTTGGACTATAAACAAGTTACCTAGCTTGTCTCAGCTCTGATGCTCTCATCTGTAGAATGAGGTAAACATACCTTACAGGGCTATTGAGAGGTTCAGTGAGATACAGGTTATGAAGCATTTAGCCTCATGCCTGGCACATTCTAAGTACTCAATTCATGTCAGCTCTTATTCCTTTTATTTTGAACAAATTGAACATCCTTGGCCTTAATGCTGACATTTCCTACTGATATGTAAACTGATTTTTCAGTGCACACAAATGGAGGGCACTGGGAATTCCTGGGTTTTTTTGCTAGCAATAATTAGAAATGACAGAGTCATTAGATGGTTAAAGGACATAATTAACTTCTCTGGCTCTTAGCACTCTCCTCTGTAAGAGAAGGAGATGGAATTTAAGATTCCTCCCTGCTCTAAGATGTCACGTTTATAAGATTTATTTTTTCATTGGAAACCTTCATTTGAAGGATAATGACTTTTCTATTTTATTTTTTATGTAGTTATTTATTTTTGTGAGGAAGATCAGCCCTGAGCTAACATCCATGCTAATCCTCCTGTTTTTTTTGCTGAGGAAGACTGGCTCTGAGCTAACATCTATTGCCAATCCTGCCTCCTTTTTTTTTTTTCCCCAAAGCCCCACTAGATAGTTGTATGTCATAGTTGCACATCCTTCTAGTTGCTGTATGTGGGATGCGGCCTCAGTGTGGCCGGAGAAGCGGTGCATCGGTGCGCGCCCGGGATCCGAGCCCGGGCTGCCAATAGCGGAGTGCACGCACTTAACCGCTAAGCCACAGGGCTGGCCCCGAAAATGACCTTTCCAAAAAATTTACTTTTTTTTTTTAAATCAACCGCAGTCTATTCTCTCCTATAATCTATTATCCCAAATGAATATCTGGGAACACAACAAGAAATACCCTAGTATCTGGCCAATGTCTTTGCATTCCACATACCAGGCTACAGGTAGATTCTAATTTTTGTTGTTGTTATTGCTTGGGAAAACTAAATTATATTTGTCTTGGAAATGGACTAGAGGGTGAGGAGGGCTAAGAATTTTTAAAAAACTCATGCATGGTTAAAGAGAGTAAGAGCTAACTATTTCAAGGTGAGCAATGGCTAACATTGTGATGGAGAAATTTATGATTATACCTGACTAAAATGTGTAGTAACTTTTTGTTTTATAGATGATTGCCCCGTGCCTGCCCAGGGCTACCAATTACAGTGCCACCTCGTCTAAACTGGCACTCTATCCCTTTTCCTCCTCATCGACCCTTACCTGCCCAATGTTTCATTCCCCCCAGGGCCTTGCTTCTAGTTGCTATGGCAACAGCTAGGTAATCCAAGCTTAATGTGCCCTTCCTGCCTTCTCAAGCAAGGGAGAGTTCTGGAGACAATCTCTTCTTGGAAGAGAAATGACACTAATGGGGGGAATATCAAACTAAGAGTTAAAACTGATATTTTGAAACAAGTTGCCTGTGGTACCTCTCAAATTACAACATGGAAGCAGTCTTCCTCCCTACCTACATGTGCAGCCAACCTGGCACCTTGTTATTTTTGTCCTTTCCTTTTACTAAACATCTCTGTACTATCTTGCTATGATAACAGTGACATGCTGGGTATAGTCTATCCTATGGAGAACTACTGAGTGCTGTGACTGCACAGGTGACATTCAAATCCAATCAGCCAGCACCTTTTCCTGGACTTGTAACTAATGCAGGAAGAAATGACACTAGAGTAAGAAAAAAACAAACCCCAAAAACCTCTGGCAATTTCTCATCTTGTGTCTGATTGACTTCTTTTACACCTGAGGAAGGTATTGTCAAACCACCAATCCCCCAGAGCTGTGCTGTCGTGGAGATGCTAAATTGCAAAGGGAAAACAACTCAGTGTTAAGGGGAAAGAGAGCTCTGGATGTGGAATGATTACAAGGTGGAGCAACCTTTGGCAAAATGCTGCAATATCTCCTTAGTCTTACACACTAGTATCCTGGTTCTAAGATTTCCCGTCTCAGGTGCCCAGACCTCCAAACTCTATCTCCTTCTTCTCAACCCAATTTCCTGACTGACATGCACCAAAGAGGGTAAATGACTAACAACACCTTAATGTTACCCATCCCCAGAGGTATTTGCATTTTGCATGAGGTAAAGAGGCAGTTCTGAATACAGGAGAATTTAAGTGTAGAAGCAGGAGGCGATGGGAAAGAATTAGCGATGCAGATGATTCTATAGTCCAATAACCTAGAATGAATCCCATCTGCACTTCTGCCTTTGGGCAAGTTACTTAACCTCTCTAAACTTTCATTTTCTCACCTATATTAGGGGATCATAATTGCTCTATCTCATAGAGGATGTTCAGAAGTTTAAATTACATTACCAATATAGTGTCAAGGGATCAAGTAAATGCTTAATAAATGATGGTTCTTGTTATAAACAAAGCTTTAAGGGAAAGAAATTAAGACTGGTTGTGGAACTTAAAACATCCTTTATTCGTTTATTCAACAAATACTTATTGAGCACCTGTCAAATGTGTCCAAACACTGTTCTAAAAGCTGAGCTGGGAGAAGAGTAGTGGACAAGACGGACAAACCCTCTGACATCACTGAGCCTACGTATTAGTGGGAGAAGACAGGGAATAAACAAAAACATGTATAATATAATTTCAGGTAGTGATAAGTACTATGAGGAAAAATAAGGAGATAAAGAGTGATATGGAGGGGGGCTATTTTAGATAGTATGGTCAGGGAAGAATCTCTGAGGAGGGGACATATGCACAGAGCTTTAAATGAAATAAAGGAGAGAGTCAGGTGAGGCTCCATTGGAAGGAATCAGCAAATCAGTCGTGTTTTGTTGGATTGTTTGTTTTTCTGGAAATTTCCTGTTACCTCTAGAATTATATCAATAGATGGAAATTTACTTGGCTAAAGGTAAGATCGATCTTGAATCTGAGATTAGGACTAGATGAAAGAAGGAAACTAGAATTTGTTGAGTTCTTATTATATACTAGGAGCTGTACTCCCTGCTTTCAACAGGTTCATTTTATCCTCTAATCGCCTAATCACTCTGTCATTTTTCTTCTTCTTTTTTTATTGAGGTAACAGTGATTTATAACATTGTCTAAATTTCAGGTGTGCATCATTATATTTCGTCTTCTGTATAGACTACATCGTGTTCCCCACCAAAAGTCTATTTGCCACTGTCATTTTTCATAGCAGCCTATGATGTGATTATTACTCTCCCAATGTGGAAACTGAGCCTTGAGAATTTTCAGCAGCTTGCCCCCAAATAATAAGGGGCTAAAATGGAATTCAGACAGATTTCACCAACCGCTGGTAAGCTCTCCAGATAGTACACGACACAGCAGGACTAGGCCCCAGAATGCCTTGGAAGAGCAGTCCCCCCAACCCACAACCACACACACATAAAGTCTTTAAAAGCCATTAGCCCTTATATGGTTCATTGAGAATGTATCCAAAAGCTCCAAGCCGAAAGTCTTCACTCAGCACAAGCATGGATTACAGTAGCCTGGCCTTGAGCCATCTTTAAAAAGAGTATGGCTTCTACTTGAAAGCCCAGAACTGCCCATTTCTAGATTCACCCAGGGCAGAGCTAGAATGTAGGCATTCTATTGCTACAAGATCCCATTCTATTGCTATCTTCCAGCCCCGATATTCGATATTCCTGAGCTCTAAGAATTTCACAGAGGACCAGCTGTTCTGCTCTGTAGGGAGTTTTCAGATGAGTTAATGATTTTTTGAATGTGCAGTTAAGTGGCAGATTGCCAACACATGGGTCTTTGGTCACCTGTAGGAGGCATAAGTATAAAGAATATCACTTTTTTATTGTGTAAATGAACGTACAAGGAAGTAATTGTAAAAAGAAGGTTGACTCTTGGGAAACTTGACACTTATTCAAGATGCTGCCTTTGCTTAAAATATTCTACCTGCCATTGAACATTATCTATTTAATCTACCAGGTGAATCATCTACCTAAAGGGATGATTTTATCCCCTTTAGGCAAATGGGGGATCTGAGACTTGGAAATATTTGCTGAGCTACCTGATATTAGCCAGCCAGCATGCTTAGATTTGAGCCCATATCTGTCCAGATGTGCCCAAGTCTATGCTCTTTCAACTAAAGCAGCTACCTCTTTTGGAATTTACCTTTAGAATCAGCAGCATGTTCGTTCAAATAACCTCACTGGTAGCTGACCATTGTGCTTTGAAGGTAGATTTAATTTTGGAGAGTCAAATTCATTTGAAGCCAAGACTGAATGGATGACCACATTGCATGATGTCATTTTTGTTATTATGACTAGAAAAAATAAGAGAGAAGGGCAAGACAAGTCCTCATTCATCTTTGCTTTCCTCTAGCACAAGTATTGTGTTTTATGCAATCAGTGTATATTTTTTGATTTAAAATTATTTGTTGCAATATAACACATTGATCTGGCGTCAACCATTTATACCCAGCATTAACTTGTTGAGTAGATTTTCTGTTAGAGAGGTGAACCCTGAAGGAATAGGATATAGGATAGGTGAGTTTTGATGGTGGCATTAGAATGCAGGAAGGTCAAACCTCAGTGGACCAGTTCCAGGAAGGGAGGTGGGGAGGATGGGGAGTAAAGGATGGGGAGGCTGGGGGCAGGAGGTGAAGAGGCTTGGGAGGGAGGGTAAAGTAGTTAAGGGGTAGAGGGTGGGGAGGCTAGGAGAAGTGGAGGGTGGGGAAGCTGGAGGTGGTGGAGGGTAGGGAGGTTGAGAGGTGGTGGAGGGTGGGGAGGTTGAGGTTGGAGATGGGGAGCCTGGAGGGTGGGGAGATTAAAGGATAGAGGGTAGGGATGCTAGGGCAGTGGAAGGTGAGGAAGCTGAGGGTGGTGGAAGGTGGGGAGGCTGGGTAGTAAAGGCTGGGGAGTCTATGGGGGTGGAGGGTGGGGAAGTTGGGAGTCATGGAGGGTGGGGAGGCTGGGGGTTGGGGAGTGGAGAGATTAAGGGGTAGAGGGTGAGGATGCTAGGGCAGTGAGGCTGGGGAAGCTGGGGGTGGTGGAGGGTGGGGAGTCTGGGGAGTGAACGGTAGGAAACTGAGGGCAGTGGAGGGCAGGGAGGCTGAGGGTTGGAGGTGGGAAGGCTAGGGGTGGAGGGTAGGTAGGTTGGGGGGTGGAGGCTGAGGAGTCTATGGGGAGTAGAGGGTGGGGAGGTTGGGGGTTGGAGGTAGGGAGCCTGGGGGTTGGGGGGAGGTAGGTTGGGGGGTGGAGGTGGGGACTGTAGGAGCAATGAAGACTTAAGATATAGGACTAGACTTCAAGAATAGAGCTGGAGGGGAAAGACTAGAAGGACTAGGGAAACCTGCCTTCACAGTCTTATGAGAGAAAAGCACTTTGGGAGTAAAATATAATGAAATGTCACATAAAATTGTACTTCCAGGAACCACTTAGCGCCTTGGAAGAGGTCGTGGTAACCTCATTTGCCTCAGGGAGAGCTGAGTATTTTTTTCACTTGATTCACCATGGAATTAACTCCAGGTAAAATATAAATCCCTCTGTTTTTTGAGAGTCCTTAATCACCTCCCTGCCTCACGAGTAGTTGTGGCTGTTATGGAATGATGATCTACCTTTAACCTCATCCACCACCAATAACTAGCAAAGAGAAAGTAATTAATAAAAGTCTGAATATGCTTTAATTTATTCAGGCTACTCAGCTTCATGAGGTAGAAGTGTAGGCTTCTCTTTCCAGTTAAACGTTTACTGAGAGCAAGTAGGTATGTGTTAAATCATGAATTCTAAAAACATACATATGGAAACATGTACATTTTACCTTAAGTAGGATATAATTCTCAGACATGGAACTTCAATAACATAGCTACCCTCATTTGTGCATCTATAAAAAGCAGTTCCAATTTTAGTGAGGTACCTAGAATATGTTACAAAATGTTGGCATATAATTAATTCAAAATATTCTGTCATTAAATCACGTAATGGTGCTTTGTGAGCATACATAAGCTTAATTGGGAGTAATGAAACTAAGATTGAGATCCAGAGTGCCATAAATAAAATAATGATTAGCAGCTCCTGCAGTATACATTTAGATCATCAGGTAGTCTTGCAATGTTCCCAAGGTTTGTTCTGGGTTGACAGTCTCTCTTTTCTACGTGAAAACCACAGAAAGATTACTAAAGATCCTAATTGGAAGATTTGAAGAGTTTCAGGCCTGTGGGATTGCTCTGTTATGAGGAGGTAGAGGACGTGTATGTCAGCTGACCCAGCAGTCAAGGAGCTCCTTTTGGTTTGCAGTGGATGAGTGGGTGTAGCACACTCAGAGGCCCCTTGAGGGTGGGACATTATACTGTAGTTAAAAGAGTTCTGCAGGTTCAAGGGCAACATATTTGACCTCAATAATTTCAGTTTCCTCATGGGTGAAATGGGCAGATACCCATTAATACCTGCTTTGTGGGGTTTTTTGAAGATGAAATGAAAAAGCTCATGGAGTGCCTGATACAGTGCCTGGCATGTAGGAGATATTCAATAAATGCTATTGGTTTTCCCATGCCCCCAGCATAGTGTCCTGCACAGTGTAAGAACAATAGATAATTGTTGATATGACTGAAGTGTGCCCATTGAGATGAGTTCCCTAAGGGGTTGGGGGAGGTGCCTTATATTTTCTAGTCAGACACTGAAGGAATAAATGGAACTCAAATCAAATTTAAGACACAGTTAGGCTAAAGGAAACAGAGAGACTGGAAAATAATAACAGGGTCAATAGTGGTAGGAGGTCAAATTCTTGCTTTCCCATGATGGGATCCCAAAGCTGAGGGCAGAAAAACAGACATGTGGCATTCATTCTGCCATTTCTCCTTCTCGTGCCCATGTAGCCATTACCAACTGACTGCAGCTGTTGCCCTCTCTACCCAGGTGGGTCCTCAGACTCCTGGACACAGCGTTCTGGCAGGCATTCATAATCCATTAGTGTTGGCATTCATGACAAAGCCTATTTGCTATTCTGACAGAAGAGTGCAGCCCACTGCCTGACTGACCCTGTCAGTTGAATAAAAAAAGGAGGACAGTCACTCTTCTCTTTTTGTCCCCTTTCTGAATCCCTCCTAGAGTAAGAGGGAAGGGCTCTGTTTCTTTCTCTTTGTAGAGTGACTTTTTAGCCTGTAGGTGACTCCTTACACTTGATATTTGATATTTGGATACCACTTCAGAGTTTATATAAGATTTTGAAGTGTACTTAATCCTGATAGTAACCATACATGAGAAGTGGGTTACATATTGTTACCCTCACTGTACATAGGAGAAAACCAAGGCTCTGAGAAGTTAATGAACTTATCTAAGATTATAGAATCAGTAAGCAGTATAGCTGGAACTTGAAGATTGGGATGTCCAACTCCAAAATCTGGCAATTATTATCAGGGAGAAGACTATAGAGAGTGATGGCACATGAATGCTTCATAGAGGAGATGCTGGTCTTCAAAGAGAGGATAAGATTTGGAATTGACAAGACACAGCACGATGGCATTCTAGGCAAATTACCATGAGCAGTGGTACAGAAGTTCTGCTTTGCGGGCATGGCAAGCAGTTGTGGTGGGTATCAGCCACAGGATGGAGAGTGCCATGACCGGAATGGGAGGTTATATAGTGATGTTGAGGAGTATTAGGAGATGAGTGAATAAGGAATCTATAACCACCAGGGGAAGGCTTTGAATGCAAGGCTAAGCATGTTGCATTACTTTTTTGATTATCGAACTATAATATATGATTTTCTCTAAATCCCTTTGGAATCGATTTATATTTTCAGTTCGTTAAATATGGTAACAGTCTAAATTTCCTTGCTTTGATCCTAAAATAATATCTTTTTAAGATTCATGGTAGAAAGGAAAAATCTGATATTTTTGAGTTGGCAAACATGTCTGTATACTTTTCCACTTATTCCCCTTGTGACTTTATAATTTATACTGCTGTATCTTGGGGGCATTGGTCTTTCCTGGAAGATAAGAATACTTAATACAAATTTAATACACAAAAATCAATAAGTTTCGTATATACAAATCCAAGTAACTTAAATTTTATAATGGATAAAAAGATCTCTTTCAAAATATCAAAGAAAAAAATCCCAAACCCATGAAATAACTAAAAACTAGGCTTAAACAAGAAATGTGCAAGCTTTGTATAAAGAAAATTTTTAAATGTTAATGAAGGATACAAAATATGACTTGAACAAATGAAAATATATACCTTATTTTTGGAAAGACTCATCATAAATATATCAATTCCTCTTAATTTAATGTAATCATAATCAAAATACCCCCAGGATTTTTTTTTTAGGACTAGATAAGCTGATGCTAAGTTCACATGGAAAAACTAGGAAGCAAAAATGGCCAGGAAAAATTACGAAATAGAAGAGTAATGAGTTAGGACTAGTCCTATCAGATAGTAAATTATGAAAAGACAGTAATTAAAATAGACAAACCAATTAATGGGCTAAAATACAGTCCAGAAATAGACCTAAGTGCATATTTAGCATACGATAAAAGTGTCATTGCTTATCAGTGAGAAAAAGGGATTGTTCAGTAAACATTAAAAATCAAGTAGAAAAAGAAAAGAAAGAAATCAGAGAAGTGCTAGAAGAAAAAAAATATATATATATATTTGCAGAGAGGGGAAGGCTTTGCTAGGTATGACACAAGAATCCAGAAATCATAAAAACTATCAATGTATTGAAATAAATCTTTTAATCTGCAAGAAAAAAACAGCACAAATAATATTAAACAGACATCTAAGAAAAAGTATTTGCATCATATCACAGACAACAGACTTATTTTCCTCATTTTTAAATATAAGTAAATATGAGAAAAAACCAAAAAATTCAACGGAAAAATTGGAAAAGATAAGAAGAAATAGTTCATAGGAAAATAAGGGAGTTCTTAAGCATTTGAAAAGATGTCCAATCTCACTGATCATGAGAGTAATGCAAATTAAAACTACAGTGATAGTCCATCTTCATCCATCAGAATGGCAAAGATAAACTAGTTTGATACTGCACTGCATTAGTGAGGATATGAGGAGCAGTCCATATCAGACATCAGTGGTGGGACAGTGACTAGTACAACTCTGTGGAAGGTAATTTGCAATATCTTTCAAAATTATAAATGCATATTCCCTTTATCTCAGAAATTCTACTTCTAAGAATTTGTCCTACAGGTATACTAGCACATACATATGTACAATCTGTAGAAACATATTCATTCCAGGATAGTTTATAATAGTAAAAGATTGAAATAACCTAAGTGTCTGTCAGTATGGTGCTGGTTAATTAAACTAGGTAGATGCATGTAATGAAATACTATGCAGCTATTAAAAATTAAAAGTAATGAATTTTAAATATTAGCTCTGTTTTGACCACTGCACAGCTCAAGGTCGCTTTTCTTTTCAGCAAAATCTCAAAAAGTTGTCAGGAAGAGGGGAGGGACTATGCGTGGTGACTTCTTTCTCCAGTTAAATTCATTACAATAAAGAATAATTCATTAAATTTTAGACAGGCAGACTAAATAGATTGTGGCTGCCCTTTAAGTTACATCCCTGAGAGTGAAAAGGAGAGGATGAAAAGGATAGTTGTATGTCATAGTCAGGAATGTTCCTAGATCCCTAAGGAGACATAAATGGAAAATCCCTAGGTCCAGTAGTGCAAGAGGTTGCATAATCTGCAACACAGACACAGAACAGGAGAGACGGCCTCAGTACGGTGTAGTAAAATATTAGGACCAGGACCCCAGAAGCTGGGCCTGGGGGCCATGGCTTGCTGAAAGCACAATGCTTGCCTTCTTGGTAGTCTAAGATGCTTCCAGGTGCTGAGAGGGGTGGGAGGAGAAGGGAGGCGTAAAAGTCTGGGAGCCCTTTGCGAAGAACTTCTCATCCTTGGTGGATTCCTTACCCCTCAGCAGCTGTCCACTGTCACCACCCTGGGAGCATCCCTGTGAGGAACAGAAGAGGATACTGTGGACCCACATTTATGCAGACATGTTCTGTCTGCATTTGATTACCCCAAGGGTTCTCAACCCTGCCTGCCCATTACCTGGGGAATCACTCAGGTTGCTAATAAAATTTACCTGTGCCTAGGCTCCTCCACCAGTGGTTCTGATCTAGGTGGCCTGGGGTGAGCCCAGGCATTGGTATTTGTTAAATGTTCCCCAGGTGATTCTACTCTGCAACTAGGTCTGAGAATCTTGAGACTGTGCTCTTTTCATATCTTTTTTTTTTTTTTTTTTTTTTTTGGTGCTCAGTTATGCTTGTGAATAGAAATGTTTGGTGTTTGTGAGTTTCATTTCTGTTATTCGCCAAACTCATTTGGGTCTTTCATCAGGCTTAAGATGGAGAGAAAGAAAAAGAGGCAAACAGAGAGAGAGAGAATCACTGACAAGAAAAATCTGACAGAGAAATGTAAAAGAAAAAGAGGGAAATTTTGAGTTCTTCACTCCAAACTCACTCCAGAATCTTAGAGCACATGACCTAAAAATTTTCAGAAGTTTATAAACTTCTGAGTTGATTTTTATGCACACTTTCAGTTTGAAAGCTCTGATCTATTGGGAGATCCATTTAAAGTACAATCAATGAGGGAGCAGATAGGGATCACGTGCTGAGTGGTAAAGGGTGACGGGACAGAGTTCCATCATCAAGGATATGTGGACTAAGCAGAGGAACTTGTGTAGGCTCCTTGGATTTTTGCATAAACAACCCCATGAAATTAGAGGGATTTTCATGAAAATCAAAACCTGACTGCATCCACTTTGCAATAGGAAACCTAGCTGAGTTGGGCACTCAGAATGAAGCTTGACAGTGACACCGGTCATTGGATTTAGGGCCCATTCTAATCCAGTATGACTTCATCTTAATTTGATTACATCTGCAAAGACCCTCTTTTCAGATAAGGTCACATTCACAGGTACCAGGAGTTAGGACTTCAGTATATCTTTTTGGGGAACACAATTCAACCCACTACAGACACCCTGTGCAAAGCTGTCTTCATTTTGCTTAAAGCTATTTTACCCATGAGACCAGCAGTGGCCACACTTTTGAGATCCATTTTTCCCACCTCTTAATTTATGGACCTATAAATTATTCTTTCTAGAGTTGTACTTGCACTTGGTAAAAGTATAGCTAATAAGCAAGGGATGGTGACACCTCATCACTTTCTCCATCATCAGATTGATAAGCATTAAATTACACTGCCCTGGGAGCAAATGGCCAGTTTGTAGAGAAAAAACAATGGAGTAGCAATCAAAGTATATGTGAAGACAGCTCATTTTAGAGCTCTTTTTCTTCCCCACACATTGGAATACTTATTTGACCCTAAGAAGTTATTTGACTTCACATAGCAACCGCTTTGTTCCGTCCCAGTACCTGAATGTCTGTGAGAAAGCACAGAATTCCGGAGAGACAGGCTAAGTGGCCTCTTGGGATTCCTTGGGAACATTCTGATTTTTTTTTCTGTTAAAAAAGAAATTTTTGTAAGAAAACTCCTCAAATCCAGTTCCAACCCAACTTCTTTTAAGTTCAAGTAAATACTTGAAACAAAGAAACACCTTTGCTATTTGGTCATTGACTAGGAATAGACTGAGTTCTTACTCATTGAGATTTTATTTCCACTGGGAATTGTAGGCATGATGTATTTTAAGTGGACAACTCTATTTCCAAGTTGTCAATGAAGACAGTCTTTAGATTCAGGTGCCAGGATCCAGGATCAGTATCATAGAGATAAGGACACACAGAGGAGAGGAGAAGTAGAGATAAGGAGGAAGTGAGGTCAGGAGCAACAGATATCAAGAGCCCAAGGGCGGGGGAAGCTGAAGGCTCTCAATTGGATCAAGGCTGATTGTCCCCACTGAGAGGAATTCTCAGTGCCTCCCACACCTAGCTGGAGTAGGGGATATCTCCTTCCCCCTGGCACCTGCAGCATCATGGAAGTTTTACTAAAGCAGTTCATTTTAAGGGAATCCTCACATGCACACTATTACATTTTGTTCCTATAGTTAAGGGAGATGAGGTAGGGGAAAGAAGAGGGAAAAGAGGATTCAGGACTTCAGTTCCTTTGCTATTTGCAGTCCAGATACATTAATTCTATACAATGTGTAAAATTCTTCTGTTTCTGAATGAACAGATATTATTTTTCCACTTTCCAGCTCCAACCTACAGGTGCATGGTCCAGTCATCTTTTTTTCTCATTAGTAAATGTTGTAAAGGAAGTTCCCTGAAAATGAAGAATCTGAAAAGTATTTCACTAAATGGCTGGAGAGTGAAGGCAATCCAAATAGATTCTGACTCTGGCTGTAGTGTCAATGTTATAAAGGAAAGGAGCCATTTTGCAAGGCAGCTTTCCTCCTCCTGACAACAGGCCATGCTAGCTGCTAAGAAGAAGTCATCAAGGCTTACCTGGACTGGGGCCTCTGGGATGATGCACATAGACAGCTTAGAGTAAGCTGGCTTCTGAGATTGACTCATGCTACTAGACAGAATTATTTGACTCATATTCCTCTATGGCCTTAGAGTTGTGCATATGAGTCTAAAATATCACTGTCTGTTGAAAATAAGAAGGAAGGTTATTGACCCGTAAGGGAACAGGGGAAAATACATAACTAAGTACTCTCAGTTATGCCTTGTACGGGATAAAGTATGACTTCATCCAAGTATGATTTGTATAGGATGAATATACTCAAAAGTTTTAGGTTGCAACCATGTTGGCAATCCTTATTAAGAATTGGAGGTTTCCTATATATTGAGATTTAAGGGGTCCCAAGAAAAGGTCCCCTTTAAAAATTTTCCACTAGGACTCCATAAAATTCTCACAGCCTGTACTTCCTTGCAGAAAGGCAGGGCTCCCCAATTAAGAGATGTGAAGCTATCAATGAACTTTCCAGCCTACATGGTAGCTCTCCAACCCAGTTGCCATTACCACCTTCTTCACTGCTGTTCTGTCTCCCCTGGTTGGAAATCCCAGAGAGTGTCATGCAGGAGCAGCACTGCCCTCTCGCCTCTCCTACTGACCAGCTCCTTGTGAGCACCAATCCTCCAGGTTTCAAGGAAATGAATAGAAGCATCTCCCACATTAGGACCCCTTGAGTTAAAGCATTCAAGTCACCTGCTAACTTTATGTAAGACATTAAAGTCTTAGCATTCTTTAATATATTAGTGTAAATTTAGAACTGACATAGGAGCAAGTGGACCTAGACTTGGATTGAAAAGGCCTGAATTTATAACTCAGCTTTTCATGTCATGACTGTAATGACGTAGGTCAAGTTACATAACTTTTTTGAGGCGCATTTTCTTCGTTTGTAAAAGTAGAGTAACAATATTTATCCCATAGGGTTGTTCTAAGGATGGGATAACTCATGCATAGCTATGCCTGGAACATAGCAGAGAATTAATAAATGTTTATCTAATAAATAGATCATTACTTTACACTTTTCAAGATGCTTTTATATATATTATCCACTTATTCTTCAAATGCCTCAGTGAGGTAGACAAGGTAATGAGGGCAGAACCAAGATTAGAACCCAGGACTTCTGACTTCCCAGGAGTAAATCTGGTGTTACCCAATAGTGTAAATCCAAAGGGAATAATTGAATAGCATATCCATCTACTTAATTACTTAGGACTTTTTTCTTTTTTTGTGAGGAAGATCAGCCCTGAGCTAACATTCATGCTAATCCTCCTCTTTTTGCTGAGGCAAACCAGCACTGAGCTAACATCTATTGCCAATCCTCCTCCTTTTTTTTTTTCCCAAAGCCCCAGTAGATAGTTGCATGTCATAGCTGCACATCCTTCTAGTTGCTGTATGTGGGACGTGGCCTCCGCATGGCCGGAGAAGCGGTGCGTCAGTGCGTGCCCGAGATCCGAACCCGGGCTGCCAGTAGCGGAGCGCGCGCACTTAACTGCTAAGCCATGGGGCCGGCCCTACTTAGGACTTTAAAGAGTTAGATTGAAACAGTCAGAGGGTGAATAGACTTGCCATTTGAATAAAATATTCAGCTGTCTCTCCTTATTTGCTAAATAAACTCATTTGCTCCCAGGTATTGGGCTGTGTCTTACCACTATTCAATTCAGAAAGCTCATTTCAGGAACTTAGCACAGCAAGTTTCCCCTATATAAGTCCCAAGAGGCCATCCGAGGAATCTAAATGGTACAGCTTGAAGTCAGCACTGTCGGGCCCCCTGGGGCAGTTGACACAATGACTGACTTACTCATTGCCAGCTCATCTGTATCAGGTCACAGGTTTTCTCAAATCCCAAGATGGACTCTTTTTTTTTTGCAGTTAATGTGCATTTGGAATAGTTCCTTTGGGGGGATGCTAGTCCTCTTCCTCAACACAGGAGATTCAAAGAGGTACGCTCACCTGGCTCCAACCTGAATTGTTTCTTTGCTGGAAATGGTTATTCTCTTCAAATGCCAGCGTGAGCAGCTGGGAATAGTACTGCTCTACTTGGTGTATCTGATAAGTGAGAAATGTGCCTGTTCCAGGGAAAGTTCTCTTCTATCTTTAAATTAAGAATTTATATGAGTTAATGTGAGCACCTGGGCATAAATTAATGTGCCTATGAATCCAGCTTTTGGAATATTTAGTTAATTAGAAATGAAGATTTATCAGATAATCCCCTAATGGCATCAAAAAGAAAGGATCATTTGGTTTCTAAGGAGATTTTTATTTTAAAGGCCATCTAGCAAAAAATCTCAACATAAATTTTTGTTGTTCTCTTTGAAATGGCTCTACACAGTGCTGGAAGTGTTTAACTTGTTTCAAAGATGCTAATTTGAGCCCCAGACAGCTGCAGTAGTTATTAATATGAGCACAACGGCTGACAATTTGACAACAGCCCCTAGTTTTCATTTACTGCTTTCATACTAAATGTTCCTTTTGTGCCCAGGGCATAAAAACCATGGTCAGATGACTAACTTGGGAGACACGCCTGGAGACTGACCAGCATCTGAGAGCTTTTTTTTTTCTTTAAGAGAGTTATACTCTTTAATAGAGAAACTGGTAGATCTCACAGTAGATTATAAATCTTTAACACATTATTAGTCTTTCTACAGTGCAGTGAAAACTCAAGGAAAAGAAAAGAAACTTACCAATAAAACGAGTGAGGAGCAATGTGTCCTTAATGCGTATTTGCTCTAGACAAATTAACATATAAAAGCATAATCGGACATTGGCCTAGAATTATAACAAATAAGCAGTTCTTTGTCATTCAGCTGAAACGTGATTTAGAGGTGAATGTTTTAAGTCAAATTTATTTTTTGCCTACTTATTCTTTGTAATTTTCCAAAAAACTAATGCTATCTAAATGAAAACGCAAAAAACAACAGAAAAATATCTGATGGCATGTATTTTCTTTTCTTAGTTGGGTTTTACGAGTCCGTGCTGGATTGATGTCTGTTTGTATTTGGTTTGTGGGTTTTTCTTACAGAGCACCATTTTGCTTGGTTGAACTTTGTTTTGTAAATGCACAAAGGCTTAAATCATCCTGTGGGCATCTCTGCATGTGTCACATTCACCAGACAACTTGTCTAACTCTGTGAATGTGTTTCTTTTGAAGGACTCAGCTGATCCATTGTTTGAATAAAAGCAAATAACCAACTAAATAGTGAAAGATGTACAACTTAATATCATTCACCTAGGCTGAGCAAAGGTAGAAGTATAAAGTATAGTGATTTCCCTGTAGTGTACGCTTTCACAATTGAAAAATGACTCTTAAAAAATGACTATAAAGAGATTGATTAATTAGGAAACACACCTTACATCAAGCAGCCTGCCTTCCTAGCCAGAAGATAAGCCCCATAAGGCCAAAAACTGTGTCTGTTTTTTCACTCTGAACCCTCTGCATCTCATCTGGTGTCTGTCACATGAGTGAATGAATGAATGAATGAATGAATTTTTATAGCACTTGAATGTTTATACAGGACTTGAATGTAAGTTGTTTAATTTAATCCTCACTACCAATATGCAATGTGGGTATTCTTATCTCATTTTTCAGAGAAGGAAATTTAAGCTCAGGTTGCAATGATTTGCCCAATGTTATTTAGCTAGGGAGGGTAGAGATGAAACTTGAATCCCTGTCTTTTCACTCCCAAGTCTAGGTCATTTCTAAATCCTCATAATGTCAACTCTCTGTCCTTAGAATTTACTTCTGCTGCTATGCTGACCTTATTCTAGAACATCCTTTAACCTTTCAGTGTAGGCAAACTTTTTCTGTGAAGGGCCAGATAGTAAACATGTAGGGTTTTATGGGCTGTACAACCTCTGTCACACAGCTCCTCAATTCTGCCATTGTAGCAGAATTTTTATAGGATTTGTAGAATTTTTGTAGCACGAAAGCAGCCACAGACTATATGTATCAACATATGAGCATGTATGTGTTCCAATAAAACTTGATTTATAAAACAGGTGGTGGGCCAGATTTGGCACACAGGCTGTAATTTGCAGACCACTTTCAGAGAATATCAGAGGATCTAAGTTCTAGCCTGGGCTATCTTATTAGAAATGGAAATAGTAAGACAATTAAAATAACAGCTAACATTTATTAACCAAGTCAGGAAATATATGTGCTTCATCTAATTTATCTCATTTAATAAACCTATACACAGAAAAAATATGTCACTCACTCAAGGTCATTGAGCTATTAGTTGTAGAGGTGGATTTAAACCAGGTCTGCCTACTTTAGCATCCCATCAAGGCTTTGGAACTATGAAAAGAAGCTCCTGCTCTCACCAAGATCAAACAATGGCACTGCGGGATCTGAAAGAAGTGACTCCATTATCTTTGGTGACATGAAATCCAGAGAGAAATGACACTGTGTGTTCCCACAGGCTGGAGCCTGGGGATGTGATCTGCCCAGCATGAGCCCACCACTGCATGATGCATCCACTGGTGACCCAACACTCTGGAGACAGTAGGCTCTGGGGGATGTCTGCTGCTCCTCTTGGCATTTCCTAACTGCTCTCTCTGGGTCCTCACTGCTTTCTAATATATCAGTGTAAATGTTTTCCTTTCCTTGAATATCTAATACAGAACTCATTTAAATAGAATTATACAAAAATCATACAAGACAAAGACAATTCACTGTGCCAAATTCAAAGATGTGCAAACCTGCACCCTGGGCCACAGCACCTTCTCATTCTGTCTCATCTTCAGGAGTCCGTGTCTGGTACCAGGGACAGAAAACATCACTAGTGGGCATGACCACCAGGCAGTTTCCCGGATTGGGCATGTGTATGTTTGGAGCTTTGGAAGGATGCTGTCATGAGGCTGAAGTGCTGGAAACCTGGCCACAGGAATGCAGCTGGATGGCAAAGTGAGAATCTTGGACAGGCATGACTGATTTTTCAATGAAATAATGGCCTATGCTGAGAGCTTCCCTTAACACAGGCAAAGTATACAGGTACATTTCCAGCATTACAAGAACCAAATAATCTCCCTATTTTCTTCCATTGGCAATCCATTCCTTGTTGCTTGCTTCATAGACTATAGGAAAGGTAACATCCTGAGACCTTGGGATACACCAGGGCAACTTAAAGTATATGGTATCACAAAAAGGGAGAGAAAATGGAAGCAGGATATAATAGGAGAAAAAAATGAGCAAAATATCACCTTTGACTAGTTTATAAAAAGAAATGGTGGGGGGAGGAGAGAGGTGGAGATGGTGTTCAATGGGTGTAGAGTTCTAGAGTTCAATGAAAAAGTTCTAGAGATCTGTTGTACAACAATGTGAATATACTTAACACTACTGAATTGTACACTTAAAAATGGCTAAGATGGTAAATTTTATGTTATGTGTTTTTTACCACAATTAAACATTTTTTAAAAAGAAGAAAAAGTGGTTCAAAACCAAGCCCCATGACTAGTGGTGTGAATCTGAGAATACCTAGGAGCCTTGTCTTTCTTGTTGGTAAAATCAGGGTTATGATTCCTACCTCGTTAGGTTGATGAGGTTAAATGAGATAATGTACATAAAGTGCCAAGTACAGTACTTCACACCAGTAGAATCTCAATAAAAGCTAGTGTTCTTTTCCCACGTCTATCCCTCTCTCCAACACCTCTTTTGCCCATTGCTTTGGTAGCAGATTTTATCTTCCTATGGAATCTTTTTCCAGGGAGGTCAAAAATGTTTCCCGCTTAATTTAGCTTGCTTCTTTTGCCCCTCACTGGTCAGACAGTGTGCACAGGTGTTGTGGTCTACCCAGTGCAGTGAGCAATAAACTAACAGTTACCTTTACTCGCATTAGTGCCTGAAATGATTAAATTGTAAAGTATGAACAACTCAGGGAATGAGGTAGACAAGCATTTCCTGAGTGTCTCAAGGAAGAATATGAGTTGTTGAGCAGTAACCAAAAGTACTAAATCACGAGGCATGCCAAGGCTGAGAAAAGTTAAATATAGAATGTGAACGAGGAAATCTGATCCTAATGGACTGCCTGATGTCCCTTCAAGGACAGTGGGTGAAGCTGAGGACCAAGTTGGAGAGAGCTATCAGTAGCGTTTACTAAGAATTCATATTTCACTTAATGCTTACTAGAGGCAAGGTAATTCACCTTCATCTCCTTCCCAGTAGTCTCAGATTTAGTTTGACATTGGCTGTTTTGTTGTAGAGACATGCATGATACAATTTTACAAGACCTATTTTGCATAAATTTGTACCTAGCACCTACTCTGGGGACAGCCCAGTGCTGAGTGCTGAGAGGAATAGTGACAGAGTCCCTGTATGTCTCCTGGGTGAGCAGAATGGAAGTGTGTGAGCATACACAAACACATACATGCACAATCACACACTCACATGTATCAGCTAAGCACAGTGCAGGGCAGGTACATTAATAATTACCAAACCCAGAGCATTGGACAATCAATGCTTCAGATGTTACAGAAGTGAGAGATCATGGCAAAGTGGATCAGTGTTTATCAAACTTTAATGAGCAATGGAATCCTCTGGGGATCTTGATAGAATGCAGATTCTGATGTGGTAGCTCTGGGGTGGGGCCCAAGATTCTGCATTTCTAACATGCTTCTTGTCCACTTTGTTTATTCATGCATTTATTCATTATTGAATCTGTCACGCACAATGCCTTGTGCTATAAATGGGACAAAATAATGACTAAAATACAGCATCTCCCTCAAGAAGAGGGCAGGTAAAGCAAAGATTATAATTTAATAATTGATAGAAATATTCCTGGGGTTCTTTCTGAGCCCAGAGATATAAGATGCAGGCTGATTGGTGAAAGGGAGATAAGAGTTTCCACAATAAATAAGTGGTTATGGGGAGTAGGGGGATGAGGTAGCTCAAGCAGGAGGAATGGCGTGTGTGAAGGCCTGAGGTGTTCAACAGCATCATTAAGATTGTTTTAAGTCTTGTGATATGGCCAAAGCAAAGGCTCTGGGTGGAAGAGTAGAGGGAGAAAGAGCTGGACGGTAGTCAGGGGCCAGGTGGTGGAGTGCCTCATGTGCCAAGCCAAGACATTGGTGCAACATCCTGAAAGCAAAGGTGAGCTGAGGAAGGGAATCCAGAGGCAGCTGAGAAGCTCCCATTTCTAGATGGTTTGTCCTCAGCCTTGTTCTTTCACTCGTAGATGACCATGTCAACTACTCTCTAGGACTTAAGCCCTTGATTATATTTTACCTGATTTAGCGGCCATCCCAACCCCCACAGCAAACATGTGAACCTCTGCTGCTCCAGTGGTTTTCTTTAGAAAAGGTTAGTAATGCACAGAGAAACAAAAGTGATTTGTTTAAAGCAGGGCCTCTCAGATGTTAAGAGAAGCTTCAGTAACTTCTAATATTTGAGTCTCCGGGTTTATTTAAAAAGTAAACACAAGTCAAATTAAGGTGACAAAGTTTACAGTATATTACAAATATTCTCTTGAATAAATTAAAACTTTTACCATAACAAATACACCATAAGTGTACGCTATTTTAAAGATAATTTTTAGTTTTATAAACATTCATGTACATTAGAAGCAGAACAGGAATAAGATTAACGCTTGCTTCCAATTCTGTATTTCAATGATTGTATATATAGCCTAATTCATAGACAAAAAGTGGAAATATGAGGACTGTTGTCGGTTTGACGCTAGGCCAAACTGCCACCCCAGCCCCTACCTTCCCTACCCATTCATCCTAAGAGGCCCTGATCTAGGAGCTTTAGAGATTCTATTTTCTTGTTTAATTATTGGAGAAACAAAATACTAGACCTCATAGAGAAAAAGACCACATTGACTGAAGGGTATGCAAGGTGACCAACGAGCAAACATCAGTGACCTTCAAAAGCCACCTTGAAGGTCGACCAAAGAACTCCTGTATTGCTCCAACCTAATGCCAACACGGACACATTCAGCAAGATGACAAAAACCACTGAAGAGGAAATAGGCATGTCATCATGTGAAAGACAGACTAGCTGGACTTCTATCATCACCCTTCATTTTTTTTTTTTTTTTTGGCTTAGTGAAAGATTTCCTGATTTGAAGAGACAGGTTTATTTTGGAGGCAGTGAAACACCAATGAATGCACAAACGAAGCCATATCTGGCAGCATAAGAAGCAGTTTGCAGTTTAAAAACAATAATGCGAACCAAATTTAGCTCCCATTCTCTGAACCAGCCGAAGAAGCAGCCACTGCACGTGCCCGGCAAGCCGCAGGCAGCACGCCGATCCATCTTTGTGGTGCATTTGCTGGCCCCGTACATTAGGATTACAAATCTTTGTAGGACTAGTTCCTGTGCTTTAATGATTTTTTTAGAAAAATAAAACAAGATCTAGATTCATACGGAGTCTTATCAGAGAGCTTACTGAGAGAAGGAGCTGTATTGTGAGTTATGAAGAGCAAAGGGGCATCCCAACAAAGAAAAAAAATTAAACTATTGTGTAGTCACTTTGATAAATTAAAACTGTCCAGCATGGGCAAAGATCTGACTGGCCAGAATTAATTCTGGAGTGAAATTTTATGGTTATGTCTTTCAAAAGCCATGAAAATCGGCAAGCATAAAGCTGAGAGGGCCTTGCAAGCTTGCAATGAGAACACACTGTCCCTCTCATTTATTTGCAAGAACGCTGCCCCGGCTCAAAGGTCTGCAGTGAGCCGTGCCAGTGCATTTTGGCTTGCGCCATGAGAGCTTGATGCAGTCTGGTGGGAGGGTGAGGGTAGTGTGCGCAGAGAGCATTCTAATGAAAAAAGATTCTGCTTTATAGAGATAAAGGAGCCACAGAACCATAGACATTGGAACTGGAGGATTCACCTTTCCAACTGCCCTTTCCAACATAGCAAGAAGATTTCTGGCATGGCTGAGAACTTTTCTGAACTCCTGTATTTAGAGTTATGTTTTCAGGGCCTGACAAAGCTGTAGTGATCAAAGTAGTTAAACCAATCACTTTGATCAATCTGTGGCTATACGCCCTATAGGATGTAGAGCTGGGTCTCTGGTGCAGAGGAGGAAGGGGAGGTTGGAAACCATGATTGAAGTGGAAATAAAGAGGTCTGTAGATTATGAGGATGTCAGAGCAGAAGAGGCTTTAGAGGTAATCCAGCTGGATGCCCTCATTTATACAGATGAGGCAATGGAGGCAGAGCCCGAGTGATTTGCTTAGAGTCACACAATGATATGTTGTTGGGGTGGAGTATTTACAGCAAGTAGAACTTCTGATTTATGTGAGTGTGGCAGATTTATTGCAAAAGTGGTTCCAATTCTTTCCCTCTCTGTGTCCTCGTCTGTAACCAGAGAAATATTCAGCCAGTCCTGACCAAGATCAGCAGAAGCAGCCAGCCAACTGTGATTTGAGAGCAATAATAATGGATATTGTTCTAAGCCTCTCAGTTTTGGGGTGGTTTGCTTGTGGCATTCTCGTGGCAATACGTAACTGGTTGGTGGCACTGTAATGAGAGGTTGGTCATTGGGAGGAGAAAGAAGGAGTAAGATAATTTCCTAACGTCTTAAATCCTGCGGTTTCTATCATCTGGGAATAGTGGCCAATTTAGAGGATGAGAATATGTCGTGGAAATGGAATCCCAGAAAAATCTCCTCATAGCCATTGTTGCATTGTGCTCCCTAAATGCCAGACAATCCTGATCCTGAAGCATTTGTGTCATCACACTCTGGGGCTGAAACAATGCTGGAAATTTTCCAATCCTGACTTTACAAATAAGGAAACTGAGGCTGGGCAGTGTTAAGGCAGAATCAGCCACATAATTTGTAGGACCCAGTGCAAAATGAAAAGGCGGACTCTCTTGTTAAAAATTTAAGAATTTCAAGACGATGACAGCAAAGCATTAAACCAAGTGCAGGGTCCTTCGAAATGTGGGGCCCTTCTTGCAACTGCGTAGGTTACACACCCTGAAGCTGGCCTGGAGTTAAGCAATTAGTCTAAGGATGTCCCTTCAGAAGTCCATCTGGTTAACTTTTACTAAAAAATGTAACTCAGTACATTTGTTAACAGCTAGTTCAAGATGTAGGGCAAGATCCTAAAGCCTCTAGCTCCTACTCCAGTGATTCTTTTTCATTGTTTGACAAACGGATAGAAAGAAAACCTGAAGCAGAAACAATATGGCTGGCTTGGGGTCTGACTCAGAGGGAAGAATTTCTTCATAGGATACTTGAATCGTGGGAATTTGGATTCAAGCAAGTAAACTCTGAAATTAGAATTCTTACATCAAGTATTTGCTGTGTCCAATTATATCTTTATGATGTTTTCTTTGTGGAAGTTGATTGCTGTTCATTATAATAAACTACTTGAATTGTCTGTCTCTTAGCTATTTCTTGTCTTTGCTTTCTTCTTTTTCTTTTTTTCTCTTTTTGTTAAGCAGAAAATTCTCAGGTGCTAAATAATAAGGATTTACGTTTTTAAAAAATTTCTCCTAAGTTTTGCCTTACTTATAACATAAACAATTTTACAATAGCTCTGAAGTCCTCTCTTGCCTTCACAGCTCTGGAAAAATAATAGCTTAGTATGTGCATTACCCCATCCTTAACCAACTTCGTCACTATTTTGAACACTCTTCTCTTTGACTGACTCAAGACACTGCAGTTAAATATTATTGGAGTCCTTGTTTCTGTAGGAAATCAGTCTCCATTATTTTATGGATACTTAATTTAAGAAGAAAATGGAACTCTGGGCTTCCTTAAGGTTTTCTGACTTTTTTTCTCCTTGGCTTATCATGGGAAACTCAGAAAGGGCCCCATAGGTAACAGAGATGTATTTGTGGATTAAAAAATATTTCTTTTAGAAAAGACAAGGTTTCTGTGACCTCCTTTTTTAAAGACAATGAAAGTGACAAGGCAAGATCTTAGATCACAAAGTTAAAGGCATCACTAAAGGCAAAAGCCAGAGATGAGAAACAGCTGTGAGAACACAGGTAAAAGCTAGTGGCGATGTCATAAGGAACAGAGCATCAAAGGCCAAGCTAACTGAACACTAATGCTTGATGCCAGGCAGAGTTCTTGCTACGTAGACTCACCAAAGACACATATCAGCCCTAGTATCTGCATCATTCCTTTGTCAAGGCTCCCATCCTCCTGGCTTTGTCTTTACAGCTGAAATGAAGGCCAGGTTGTCAGGGCATTTGCTCCCTATCCTACTTCTTTTCCCTCAAAAATCACCATTCTGGACTTACAGTTGGCCAATGACCTTTAAGTGGATTAATGAAATGTCTAATTTAATTTGGAACACTGAGCCTCAATTCTTCTTTGGTTTGTTTGGGTTCTTATGGAATCAGAATAAATTTTCATAGTCCCTAATGGAAATGCCAACTTTCTCCATCAAATTGTCAACGGGCTTCTGTTACCAAAAACATTTTCAAACCAGTTTCCAGAGGAGGTCCCATAGTGCTCAGGATTGGTCAAAATACTATGTGTCACAATAATCAGGACCTGGCTCTGGTTATTATCTTTGGGGTCTGGTTTCTCTTCTATCTGCTGTTCCTAGCCAATCTATTTCTCACCTCTCTCCCACTTTTCTCCCCTATATTTCACCCCAAATGCCAAAGCTGTGATCCTTTTTTATTTTTGCCAAGGTCACATTGGCACAGAAATCTTTCTGCAGGCTTCCCTCGAGGACAAAATCAAATTGAAACTTTCTGTCCTTAAGCTAAAAGCTGTATAAGCCTCAAGCTACTTGGCTTCTGTTTGGCTTTTATTTTCTCTTCTTTTACTCACTCTTTTCCCTCTTTCTCTCCCAAATACCAAGTACCCTAGATTTCTTTCTCTGTCTCTCTCCTACTTTCTTTCATTTGACCCTGAAAGACAAAATCTGATAAGATCCCTTTCTTTGACTCATTAAAAAATTGCCATAAAATTTATAGCTGGCTTAGGCCAGCCATCACTGATCTTTCTTGATTTAGTTACTGCCAAGAAATATTTTATGATTACCCACTGACTTATTTGCAACAAACACAACAAAGTCCTTGGTGTTAGGAGCCTGCATAGATCTTCTGATTTGCTTGGAAAACAGAGTGGGTACGTGAAGTTTCCTGTGTAGAATGGGGTGGTTTGGGTTGTTTGACTTGCACAGTTTATATGGGAAGACAAAATCTCCAAGACTTAATACGTAATAACATCAAATCATTTTGCTGCTGTGTAGAAAATGTATATAGCTCTGAGACAACACAGGAAACTTTCCCATACTTCCTTAAGCATTAGTTTCAGGAGGCCATTAGTGAGGCTGGTAATTGCAAATAAATTGCACTGGTGATATTAAAATTGTCCATTGGTGGAAACTGTTTGAATATCTAATGTGATGAGGTTAATTGATTATACAAGAGTGATTTAGAGGTTGACGTAATAACCACCGGTTTTGAGTCTGCTATTTGAAGGATAAATCAGGGCAGGAATGATTTAAATGTTTGAAACATTTAAATTGTGTTGATTGTTCAGTTGTGTATTTGAAATGTATGAAAGTGATCTCTTCTTCCTTTTACCCCTGCTATCATATTGGTCATTATGCGAATTTAAGGTGTTCAATAGTACCCAAAGCTCTCTAACAGGTGATGTTTTGTCCTGAGCAAAACAGTGTAATTACCTGGAACAGATCCATAAAGAAGATGCATGTGACCTGATGCATGTTTCCAAAGAAAAATCTCAACTGTATCTGTTGAAAATGATGGTGCCACTGGTGCCAGTGATTACTTGTGCACTTCACTCTCATAGAAGGCATCTGATGTCCAAGGAATGGCTGTATTATTCTGCCTTCTCTAGTCACCTTTTCCCAACCTGGCTAAGGCTAGTTTTGGGATTGGGGTAGTGACAGTAATGACTGAGTGTCCACAATTGCACTATTGCATCTCTTCATTTTGCGTGTCTGCTTAGCTTCTCTGTTTTTGTTTTTTCTGTCTTTTGTTTTGTTTAATGTGGTTATGCTTATTCTTACAAAAAGGTTAGGAACTAGTTTGGCAAAATTCTCTTAGAGTGAGAACAAGGCAAGGGAAAGGGAAGAATCTGAGACAAATTCTCTTATTAGATGAGGTAGGAGTGGGAGTCTCAAATTATTGCTAAGATTATAGTTATGATACCCTGTCCCTATCACAATCCACAATAAGAGCACACTTTATTAGTAGTTAACATGTTCCACTCATTTTTCTAAGTGTTTTTACACTAATTGTGTCATAATAACTTATATTATCTTACAAATTTGTAATAGCACTGTACAAACAAGAAAACTGTAGTTGAGAGAGGTTGAGTGACTTGGCCAAGGTTACATGGCTGGTTAACGGCAGAACTAGGATCTCTTGGTCTGTCTCCTTCTAAAGCCCCTGTTGTTAACCATCACAACTTTAGGGATTAGCAACCCCCAATGGCTGAGGTTATACTGAGAATAAAGAAATCATTTAAACACAATGACACTTTTTTATATATAAGAAATACAATTTAACCCCATCTTTTAGAATTTTTTTCGTTTTTACACAATTTTTTAGCTGAATGTACCATTTTGGACCCAGATCTGCATTAACATACTGGTTACCAAATGTTGAACATTTGTCTACAGATTAATACTGCAACTTCCCAACTATAAATGCTTGTGATTTGGGGAGGCAATTAAAATTTTAAATTTCTGTTATTTATTTATTTATTTTTTTACTATTTACTATTTTCTTCTCAAAAGATCAGGGGAAATTCTGTGGCCCAGGGTTATTATCTTGAGTGTATTCCCTCTGAGCAGTTCACTCATCTCCACGGTGCCTCATCTGTGAGGTTGGAGGGAGGATTTAGGAGGAAGATTAGGAGCTCATCAGAGCATGGGAGTGATGAGTGGTACACAGAGCATGTGTAATGAACTCCAAATGCAGTTGTTAGCTCCACCATCAAACAGGCAACCTAAAAATTATCTTTGCATTAAATTTCTAATTTTTGAGCCAATTTCTCTTTTGGTATAAATGTTTCTTTGCTAGCTTTGTATCCTGATTGAAAGTGAAATGCTATGCCTCTGATGAGATTCATCACTATTCTTTGGAAGACAGGTCTTAATCAACACTTTCTGTTTTTCTCTTTTGGCAGATGCCTTCAACCTGGAGTACATGTCTTGAGTCAGTCACTTTGATTTTCAGTGTTTGGAATCTGTGTTAACTCATCATCTTGGTAGTGAGTCTTGTGTCAACTCCCTTGACTGCTGGTCAGTTCTCTTCCAATCGAAATTGGAGTTTAAGCTAGTTATTAAGAAAATGGAAACAGAGGGTTAAGGGAAGCTGAATGTAGGACTCTGACCTTACATTTGGAGGCCTGGGCCTTTAGAGTTAAAACAAACACCAGTGCTACAAAAAGGATCATTCTAAGTCATCTGTTCCCAATTTCTTGACCCTATTACAAAAAGAGTTTATGGAATTATTACAAGAGATCTATACATCCCTATGCAGATTGAATAAACAATGCATCTTATACATACACTATTCATTTTTCACATGTAAATAGTGCTGTTGTAATCAATATGATATAAATTGTTTTGATAATATTAATTTCACTAAATTTATTTGATATTATGTATTTGTTTAGTCAATATATCAATATGGGCAAGAGATGCAACTACTATCATGAGACGTTTATAAACTCTTATGTTCGAAAGGAGTTCTCATTTTTAAAACAGTTGGGAATCACGAATCTAAATAATAATGGTTCCCACGTGGTTAGCAAAATAGGAAGAAACATGAAAGAGGTCAAAAATATGAAGGCACTTCCACGAGATAAAAAAGCAGGAGGTCCCTACCCAAAGCCATCAATTCCTGTCAGGAAATTGGCTGACACACCCTTGCTTTACCTTGGAGCTATGGAAGCCTGCTGCTTGATTTAGCGTGGGTGTTCAAGTACCCCGTGTCAGCAAACTCACAGGAAGAACTTGTCATTTCTACTGGTATTCTGTCTAAGCTTCAAAACAGCACAGCACTCAGGAACCCTAGTATATCATGTCTTTGATATTTTCCTGAGGAAAAATCAGATTATGAGTCAATGTGCACAGGGGAGAATAAAGGGATATCTCTGAGTGTGAAATTTCTGCTTCTAGTTGGTGATCAAAAGGATCATCCAAAGGGCTGGGCGGTTAAGCTGTTTTGTTGGTTTTTACTTGCCCCAATTTCGTCTCTCCTGCTTATGGTAACAAAATCCCTGTTTTCCTTTAGAGAATTGTCCGTGCCCACTGCTGCAGACCTGCTCTCAAAACTGCTGCTGGAATTACTGAGAAGAAAGTGAACTCCTCTGAATGAGGTTTTGAAGCTGGTTAGAAGTCAGTTTAGTACTGCTGTGGTCAGTTTTGCCATCACTGGGGAGAACCTGCCTAAGAATAAAGAAACAAAGGAGAAAGCTGGCCAGCAAATGGAGAAAGAGTCCACAAAAAAAAACAAAAAACAAAAAAACCATGGTATTTGAACACCTGATCCAGGTATCCCTGATTTTGACCTGTGGGTTATGTGAGCCAATCAAGTTTTCCTTGTTGCTTATATGTTTGACTTAGAATATTGTCATTGGCTCCATAGAGAAACCTGATTAATGCAGGGTTGTCCCTCAGCTTCTGATGGAATTTACCATCCTCTTTGCATTGTTTCTTTTCACATTCCAACTCCAAGAAAGCTCCACTCTGCCATGTCAGGACTGCTACAGCCTTACTCCATTATAGACCCTCTCAGTGTGGAGCAGAAGGACTTTTCCTCTAGCACATCAGCTGACTTCTAGGGACAAGGCATTCTCAGCTATACTGAGAAGGTGTAAAAAAAGGTGGTGAGAAGCAGAGACCCTGTAGTTCTCCCAGGAAACTTGACTCTCAGATAGCATGGAAAAGTCATCTCAAACTAGAATGTTCTAAACTGCAAACTGAAGCTTTCTTTCCTACTGGCAATAAAGAGTGAGTGATGCACTGCAGTATACAAAGATTGCCAATTTCTGCTAGAGCAACCCAGTAGCTCAGCTGGGGATTCTGCTAAGAGGGAAGACTATAAAAAGCACTGTTTTATGGAGATGGGGTATTTTGATGCTGACCCTTTGATTTTGTTGCTATTCCTTTTTTCTATTCTTTTTTTCATTCTTGTTTCCCCCGCTGTGTTCTTTTTCATTATAACTTTTTTCTTTGTCTGAAATTGGACGCACAGAAATGAGTCTATAATAAGCGGACATGAGAAACCCTAAATTTCTTTCATTTTGATTTTCTACTTTATTAATATTTCATGAAACATACAGGAGGCATTTTAGCTTACTGGCCCTTCAACTTAGTCATGCTACTATCTAATCCATTGCATGGAAAATTTGAATTGCATCATAGCATCTAAAACCGACATTTCTAAATCTGTTTGTGGTACACCATGTAGTAAATTACTTCAGTCTCACTAGTACTTAAGAAACCTTCATCATACATCATTCCAACATCCTAGACAGAAAAGCAAGTAGAGAGATTCGTATATAAGGGAAAAAAGGGAATGGCAATATTGCAACCCATTGATAAAGATTAAACTGGCTTCTTTAGCTTGATTGGACATGGCTTATCTTTGATTTATGTGTCTCCTTGTGCTACTTAATATATAATCAAATAAGATAATTGTTCTTCAGTGATCTTTGCATAGAAGTAAAAAAAAGCCTGAGATTAAAGTCTTTATAGAGTTTAAATGATTTTTTCTCCACGAAGCTTTCTACTCTACTCCTGAACTAATTCAAATCTTTTTTTGTACATTTGACTGTGGAGTCTATTTACTTCTGTCCTACACACTAGGTTATAATATACTACAGAAACCCTAACATATGCTGATGGAGAACTTACTGCTTTAATTGTTATCGTGTATTTGACATCTGGTTTCCCCACTGGGTTGTGAACTCTTTGAGGGCAGGAGCTGTGTCTTTTGTTCACCTTGAATCCCCTGTCCCTAGTATAACATCTGGAACATAGTAAGCACCTAGTAAATATCTGTTAAATAAGTGAATAAATAACTTAATGAAATAGCGTAAGTTAAAGTCACTGTCACTGAATATTAGAATGGATCAATAAGTAGTTATCAAACTACATGTGACTAGGTGAAACTAAAAACAACAGTGACAGCAACAATAACATTATTGAGAAATCCTCAATAAGCATTAGCCACTAGCATGTACCAGACACTATATACATGCTTCTCAGGCATCTCCCTTTATCCTCTGAAAAGTCCCATGATGTAGTATTATTATTCCCATTTTACCATAAGGAAAGTGAGGTTTAGAGAGGTTAAATGAATTACCAAGGCCAAATGATCAACAAATGGCAGAGCTGAGGTACTCAAACCAGATCTATCTGTCTCTAAGACCCATGATTTTTCTAGGAAATAGCAGGGAATGTGACTGCGGGCCCTGCAGAACCAGTTCGACTGACCCTCTCTCTTATCAATAGAGTGATTAAGAATTGCCTTTCAAAAATCTGCAAAGTCAGAGCATGCCCCAAAGAAGAAATCTTGACCTGAAATGAACTTGGAACCAAAGATCCTCCTTCCCACGGAACCCAAGGACCAGAACACAACCAAAACTTGAAAGTCGGACTCTTACCAGAAGCGAGGGGTCCCTCCTTCAGGAAGAGCTAGTGTTAAAATTCCTTCCCCATCTCATCAAAAATGCTTAGAACCCTATCATAAAAGTTTAGAACCCATCATAAATGTTTAGAACCCTGTCATAAATGTTTAAAACCTTACCATAAATGCTTGAAGCCCACCAATCAAAACCTGTCCCACCACTGTTTCTGCATGCCAGCCTGTTCTCCCTAACCTCTTAAATTTTGCCCCAAATCATGAATCTGAGAGACAGATCTGAGGGCACACACCCTCTGTTTCCCTGCAGGTCAATCTCGCTAAAGAAGGCTGATCTCTTTTCCCAAAGGCTGATGCCATAATTAATTGGCCATTTATGTGCATTGGGCTAGTGAACCCCAATTTTGTGCAGTAACAGGAACACTCAGAGAAGGCTCCATGGAAATGGTGGGCCATGTGGCCTTTGAGAGATGAGTGAATGGTATAGAACCATATACCCAAATGCTATTGCAAGTGGTTGAAAGAAGGTAGGGTTAGGGAACTGCCACACTTGGGTTCTATCCTTGCTCCACTACTTAACAGCTTCGTAATTGTGCGCAATTTTACTTAGCCCCCAAGCCTCAGTTTCCTCAGCTTTATGCTACTGATAACACCAACCTTGCAGAGTTCTTGTGAATAATGAGCTACACATGATACATTTTTTATTGTCTGACAAATAGGTGCTCAACAAATGGAAGCTACTTTTATTAGACAGAATTTGTTTACAGGGTATGTGAATCAGAATTTAATCTCTTACCTAGGGCTTAATTAAATTTGTAATTTGTAGGCTTCAATAGACGCAATCTGCTGCCATATTGACAGCCTGGATAAAAATATACTGTATGAATGGGTCTGGTAAGTTTTATTATTGATAATCTTAAGCAGTTCCAAATAGAATGACTATGAGTGACATTGAGATTGTAGCTATTGATTGTACTTCTAGTAGTAGAGTCTGTCCAACATAGTTTCTTTCAAGTTACTGGCAATATTGTTTGGCTTCCTGGGATTAATGTAAAGTACATTTGCCTCACCTAGGAGGCATCAGAAGTTTACAGTGGCCTTTTGACAAGTATTATAGAGTATCAAATGACAATGGGGCCAACTTGGCAGCACTGTTGATTTCCATCTCAGCTTAATTACCAACTCTGCTGCCTGCTCTTTAAGCCTTAGAGTCAGAGATGAATCAAATACTGAAAATATAAAGTTGGCTTCTGTTTCTGCCCCCTCTCATTTCTACCCTTATGGATTTGAAGACAGAGAAAGCCACATTTCTTTTTCTCTAAGGTACCACCGAAGGTATGTTTTATGACTTAACTGGGCATGTTGATTCAACTGCTATCAGCTCTGGTTACTCTGAAATTACTGAGTTTAATATTTCCCCTGTGGACTCCATGGTGTGTTAGGTGGTTACTAAACCCCTGGACATCAGAGGTGGAGCACAGCTGTGATTCTAAAAGACTCCCTCACAAGTGGAGAATGGTCATGGCAGAGCTTATAGAGTTGGGACGCCCTGTTAAGGCTGTTAGGTGCCCAACCAACCTTAGACAAACTCTATGCTGCAAGTGAATTATAGAGATGCAACAAGAATGAATATTTTAGTCTCTTGAGCAATTAAAATACTCCTCAGACAGAACTACCAGGAGGGTGGAAACTGTCAGACAGGCAATTTTACACATATATATTTTCTTAAGTAGGGATATGATTGCACATATCAAAGAGGGTCCTGAGAAGTTTTAGTTTTTGTGTGTTTGGTGATATAGTGAAAAATGTTTTAGTAAAATATATCCCCTCGAATAGTGTATTTATTAACAAGTAGCAGTAAAAAGCCCTGAAGTTGGGAGAATGGAATTTGAGTCCACGTCCTACTGCAATGGTTTGTGTTGACTTGGGTAAATCACTTACTTTTTTGTTGTTGTTCCTACTTTGTAAAATTCAGATTTGTCTTCCTGGAATACAGAGTCCAGTTCTAAGATTATAGTTCAGTTCTAAGATTATTTGTTTGAGATTGTGAAAGTCTAATGTAACGAAGCTGAGATTTTTTTTGATTGGGACTAAATTCTATTAACCTTTCTTGAACAGAAGGAACATTTTGCACTATGCTAAGGCACTCTACTCACATAAGTTAGCATGTGACTTGCCAGGTAAAAAAACCATGTATGGAATACTTTAATAAAATATATCCCTTCAAATACTATATTTATTAATGAGTAGCAATAAAAGAATGAAAACTAGAGTTTTCAAGATTTTCACACATTATCTCTTTTGGTCCTCATAAAAAGTTATTATTCCAATTTAATAGAAGAAAAGAACTGATATTTTTAAAGGATTAATTTTTTGCCCATGTTTACATAATAAGCGGCAGAGGTGGATCTTAGCAATCATACTCTTGACTTTTACCCCACTGTGAAATGCCAGTGGTCATGATGATATTAGGAATCCTTCTGTACTTTGCCATGTATCTTTTGACTTTCAATCAAATGCTCACGACCATACACATTTTAGAATAGTTAAAGGAGAAGCTATCAATCTGTGAGAAGCAGACCCCTGGGAAGGTGGTTGGAAGGTTATTTCTAAAAGCATTTGAATCTTCACAGACTTTAAGCTTTATCTGTTCACCAAATGTCTTAGTTTGGGCTGCTATAACAAAGTACCATAGACTGTGTGGCTTGTAAACAACAGAAATTCATTTCTCACTGTTCTGGAAGCTGCAAGTCCACGATCAGGGTGCCGGTATGGTTGAGTTCTGGTGAGAGCCCTCTTTCAGGTTGCAGTCTGCTGACTTCTTGTGGTATCCTCACAAAGCAGAGAGCAGAGAGAGCTCTCTAGAGTCTCTTTCATGAGGGCACTAATCCCATTCATAAAGGTTCCATCCTCAGGAGCTAATTACCTCCCAAAGGCCCCTCCTAATACCATCAAACTGGAGGTAAGGAATTTCAACATATGAATTTTGGGGGATATGAACACTCAGTCCATAACACCAAATAAGTAATATCTCAAATATATGTCAACAGTTCTTCTATTACTCAAATATTTCAACACATTTGTGATTATTAACACAAATAATTATGTACAAACACTACTGAATTAGTAATAATTTTCTGTAAATATGTATTTTCTCAATCAATGGATACTGAAGTACAACTAATATTGCTTGGACTCTATGAAAATTTGGATATTAAAATGAGGCCCTGTGAACTTCCTAGGGTATTATATCATGTTCTATATCATGACTTGAGTGTTGGCTACATGGATGTACGCACTTGTCAAAATGCACTGAATTATATGCTTAGGATCTACATATTTCCCTATTAAGAATTTTACCTCAATTTAAAAAAAATGAGATGTTGGAAAGTTGACATCCCAAATGTATAGCACCCTTCTACTCCTAGTTAGCTTACCCCTTATAGGCAGTATTTTGGGCCATAATGAGGTACCTTTCCTCATGTTGCCCTCTGTGAGCTAAACTATGAAAAGTCACCATCAGTGGGTGAAATCGGCCACCTGTGAGTGCAAACCAAGAAATTTCTTGCAAATGTGTGTCTGGAAAGTGCAAAAATAGCTGTAATGTCAACCAAGGTGATCAGGAGATAGATTTGTGAAGGCAGAAAGAGAATGTGATTGCAATTTTGGAATTGGAATCTAATTGAATGTTTGGAGAAATGAAAGAGTCAACAAGATTGATTAGGTTCTGTGAACAGAAGAGGGGTAGTCAATCTGAAACATAAAAAGGAAGTCTGAGGATTATCTAATGCTGCCCAGAGAAGAAATGTCCTAAACCTAGTAGATTCAAACTCAGATGTTCTCTTGGGTAGCAATGTGGATCATTAAACTTCATCTTTGTCCAGGTAAAATAGGTCCGCATTAGCTACCTTTCTTTGTTCTGATTTCCAATCTTGAGGCAACCTTTTGTTGGCTGGTTTGGCTTTTCAGGTAACCTAATTCTAGGAAATAAATGCCCTAGGTAGAAGATATGAATATTTTAGATACTTGCAAAAGTTTATTAAATGAGTATTCTGTATTATACATCAGTCTCTTTTAAATTTGGTTAATGCGAGTCAATTCCTTTGTATCTGATCATTTCTAAAGATCTCAATTTTAAGTTTATGGATCTGAAAGACTATAATGACTCCTTGTATTAATCAAGAATTTTTGATTTTCAAGTGACAGAAACACAACTGAAACTTGCTTAAGCAAAAGCAGGAATTTACTGGCTAATTTAACTTAGAAGTTCAAGGTAGCATAGCCTTCAGGCAGGCAGGATCCAGGGCTTGAATAATTCAGTTAGGAATATTGCATTCTCCATTGCTAAGCCCTGCTTTACCCTCCATTAGCTCCATTTTTATTCAGTCTTTCCTTTTGTCCTGACAAAATGGTTGTCAACAGATCTAAATTAGTCCTAAATTCTAAGACATTCCAGGGAAAGAAGAATCTCTATTTCCAACAGTTCCCCCCAAATCGTGGACCATTATCTAATTGGCTTGACTTGGGTCAAGCAGCTAAGCTTGAGCTAATCACTGGAGCCAGGGAAACAGAATGTGCTGACTGGCCTGAGCTATGGATCCTGGACCTCCACTGCAGCTGGAGGGTGGGACAGCCCCTCCATTTGTGAGGATGAATACGGGGGAAGGGGAATTCTCAAATAGAAGGTAGAGCTACTAATATCAGGCGAAGGATGAATGGAAACTAGACAGACAAAACGCAATAAATATCCACATGCCCCTCAAAGTCACACTGGTCTGTGAGGTTTGGCCTGCTGGCAGCCAATAACCCCTGACTCATCCCTGCCCAGTCTTTCCTTTATCCCCTCCCCTTCCCCCAGCCAACAGAGGAGACTAAGCCACTATCAGTGGTCTCAGTTTGTAAATGTCTTTTTAAAAACCAATCTATCCTAAATTTAATCTAGGAAGTAAATCAAAAATAATGTGGAGCTTATATCTTAAGGGCATGACCCCAATAGTCATCCTGAAATAAATGTGGATCTGCTGAGAGTGAAAAGATATTCTGAAACCAAAATGATATTTTTTGAGACATGATCTTCTGCTTTGGGTTTTCTATTCTCTTCTAGTTTATTGAGACTAACTGTGGTTGGGTCTTTTTTTTTTTTGGTCACAGTAAGCAAACAAGCAAACAATAAGTAAAGGCTGCTCTGTAACAATGGATCATCCATTCATTCTTTCATTCTGCAACTATTTATTAATCACCTGCTGTGTGCCCAGAACTGGTCCTAAAAGAATACAGTATTAAAATTCTTTTATGTGATTGTAAACCAGAGATAACTAGAGATGGGAGTGATTTTGGAAGTCATTTTGTCAATGTCCAACATGATATATTCATAGTTAAATAGTCAGGAATGGAGCAGGCTGGACTAATTCAACCAATATTTATTAAACACCTGCTCTGTGAGCTATAAATAAGGGCACAGAAATATGCCATGATTATGGAAACACAGGTTGTTTGGTGCATAAAGTGGGCACCTGTATTGGTTCTTATTGCTGCTGTAACAAATCACCACAAAATTAGTGGCTTCAAACACCACAAATTTATTTTCTTATACTTCTGGAGGTCAGAAGTCTGAAATAGGTCTCACTGGGCAAAAGTCAAGGTGTCAGCAGTGCTGCATTCCTTTCTGGAGGCTCTAGAAGAGCATGCATTTTCTTGCCTTTTCTAGCTTCTAGAGGCTGCCCGCATTCTTTGGCTGACGGAAGGCCATCTTCAAAGCCTACAATGGTGGTCAAATCTTTGTCATATCACATCATTCTAGGTCTCTCTCTTCTTCCTCCTTCTTCCACTTCTAAGGGCCCTTTTAATTACACTGGGCTTATCTGGATATTACAAGATAATCTCCCCATCGCAAGTTCAGTTGATTAGCAACCTTAATGCCATCTGCAACCTTAATTCTCTTTTACCATGTAACCTAACATATTCATAGGTTTTTGGGATTAGAACATGGACATCTTGGTGGGGGGGAATTATTCTGCCTACCAAAGCATCCAATCTGGATTTGGGGATCAGAAAAAGCTTCCTGGAGGAATTTATGCCTAGGTAGAGATTTAAAGGATGAATAGGAGTACCCAATAGAGAAGAGATATTTATGGGAAGAGATATTTATGAGAAGAGTGCAGCAACAGTGAGTGGACCAATTGGTTCAAGAAAGAACTTAACTGTTCAGCTGTAATGAGTGAGTTGTCTGACTGTCCAGCTGCAGCATCTTCAGGATCTGCCTCAGCTTTTGAAGCCAGGCCATGCTTTTTCCAGGTAGCTCAGTCAAAGACTAAGCATAGCCAGAGTACTAGGGTCTGACCATTTCTGCCCAACACGGGACTCCTCTAATAGGCATTCTTTGCTCTGGAGCTCCTATTGGGTTGACCAAAACTTTGTCAGATCTGAGGCCTTACCTATCCAATCCTGTTTTCTTTCACAGGTATCAGATCAGCATTGTGGTCTGAAAGCCTCCTTTGATCAATTCTTCTTTGTCTCCCTTTATCATTCACAGGCATTACCCCCATAAGCCGCTTGCACTCCTATCTCAGTATCTGTTTTCTGGAGGACCCAGCTGAGGCACAGAGGGACCACAGGAGCAGAGGCTCATAGATGAGAGAAAGACGTGCTTGCAAGTAGTTCAGTATAGCAGAACACAAGATTCAAGGATGGACCTGGGTTGGGCTTGGAATTATACCCTTTGGGGTTGTCTTAGTCAGATAGGCTAATTGCTTTTAAAAAAGTCTCACACTTCAGTGGTTTCACACAATAAGTATTTTCTCTCTATTCAACAGGCCACACAGGTGTTCCTGGTCAGGTATGTGTCCTTGGGGCTCTGCTTCACCCAGCAACTGTGGAACCTCAGTTCCTTCAGTCTTTTTATTTGGCCCTCTCTAGATCTTGAGTCCTCTCCCTACAGCCAGTGGTTGGGAACATAGACTGGGAGGATCATGTATGTGAAAGTGGTATGGATGAAGCCAGAAAATGGTGCACCTCACATTTTTGGTGAACAACTATGTAGATCCCTGTGGTCACAGGAGTCAAGAAGGCTTGGGTGGAGAACTACCCAACCCAGCTATAGGTGATGAAGGGATATGACATGGTATAGTGTACCAGATACCCCAGCACCTTGTGAATATTCAATAAATATTTATTGAATGAATGAGTTTGGAGCTAGACAGACCTGGGTTCAAATCCCAGCTCTATTACTTGACCTTGAGCAGGTTACTTAGCTCTAAGCCTCATTTTATTCATCTGGGTATAAAAATGTCTATGTCATAAAGTTGTTATGAAGTTTCCACGGGCTTGAGCACACAATAATTATAACTGACACTCATTGAGTTCCAAGCATGTTGAAGGGATTTATATTTATTATTTCATTTGATTCTCACTGAAACCTTAAGTGATGGGTAGTATTACTATCCTCAGTTTATATGTAAGGAAACAGGCATTGAGGCATCAAGTGTCTTTCTCTAAATCATATAGCTAATAAATGGTGGAGCTGCAGTTTGAACCCTGCCTTCAGAGTCAGTGTTCTTTACCACAATACTATACTACTTGTAGTAAGTGAAGTGCAAATTTTGGTGTCTGGTACATAATTGATGTTCAAGAAATTGCAAAGCAGAATTATCAGCAGTAAGTCCAGGAGCAGGTGATGTGCAGTGATCCAGGCAACAGGCTAGTCACCGATGTTAGAAAGGTTTGAATCAAAATCCCAGGTGTGTGGTGAAAATCTAGTTCTTAGGAGAGTTACAGGAATAGAACTGAGCTGAGCTGCTATCCTGGAAAACTGCTACACCTTATAGATTATAGGCGTAAAGATTGGCACAGGGAACCAAATAGGGACCCAGGTCCTGAAATAGCATCATAAGGTGGAAATGAACTCAGAAACAAGGCAGAAACCAAGCAATTAAATTGTAGCTCATACTTAGAAATGGGCTAGCAGGAAGCACGGCATGACTCCGTGTCACCTGGAGAGCTCTGACCAGCATGGAGTCAGCCTGGGGGATACTGAACTGCACTGGGCATCAGGGGGCCCAGCTAAGAGGAGCAAGAGAAGGAGCAGGCATCAGGCAAGTCTTCCCAGCCATGTTTATTGATGACAGTAAATTGCTAGTTTAGTAACCCCGTGTGTGTGTGTGTGTGTGTGTGTGTGTGTGTGTGTGTGTATGTGTACACGTTTGTTGTGTTAATCAATCTTCTAGTGTGTATGGAGCTATTTTTAGAACACATTCTTCATAAGACTCCTTTGGATTCCTAAAACATTTCTACAGCCACCTTATCAAGATGATTCTTAAGAAAAATAAGCTCATTTCTTGTAAGCAAACAACCAACAACATTAACAACAATATGAATAAATTAAAGAATCCTCTTCCAAATCAATCATCACAATAAAAATAAGCCTTTTTTAAAAAAGGAGACTCGATTTTCAACCAAAACCCCATTTAGACATCATCTTTAAAATATGTAGAATTTTCCTAGCTATCCACCATATGAGGATATAAATGCAGTGCCAATATAGAGTGACAATCCAAGGGATAGTCTTAGGAAAAGATTGTGAGGAAATCAATCAGGTAATAAACGGCTTCCCCCTCTATTTTCCTTTTTTCTTTCTTTCTTTTTTTAATCAAGAATTTGAAAAGAAAAACCTGGCCTGGACTTAAGAAAGGAGCAGTTGGATCCTAGTTCTTCAGGCTGTTTCTTCTCCTGGCATACTTTGGAGGAGGATGTGGGACTGAGTTGATACTGTCGAGGTGAAGGACAGCTTCATTTCCATTCAAGTTTGCGTCTGTTTCAAACTCACAGCACAATTAAATGTGCTTCTTGGGTGTCTTACTAAAATTGAGGCTCCAAGTCTTACAGAAGTTTCCCACGAACTAGTTGTTAAGGAAGGAGAAAATCCAAATTCTGGTCTGCGATCTATTTTGGCAAGAGTCTTAAAATTTCTGGGCCTGTTAATTCCTCTGCAAATCAAACAGTTTTGACTAGATGGAAATTTTCAAAAATCCTGGCACTTTGGCAACATGGTAAAGTTTTTATATTCATAGGCTAAATATAGAGAACACACTCACATATGGCAAATTACAATGAAGCAAGAATTATACTAGTTTGAATCCTATGATCCATGAATTTAAAAAAAAAATTCTGCAGAAATGATTGGGAAACTCCAAAAAATAATAATGACAATGTCAATTGTCTTATCTTAAAAATAAGATTAGGGGTAGATGTTATAATATTTTTCTCCTTCCTTTTCATGTCTTTCCTATTCTGAAAGAGGCATGTCAAATTAGGCATTAATTTTCCACCTCCAGGTGGCAATGTACAGCAGTCTGGCTCAGACACTTGGGCAGACAATAATAATAATAGCAGATATTTCTTAACTTATGGCAGGCACTGTCCAGAGCAATGATCTCACTTAATCCTTACCATACCTTCCCAACAACACACACACCATTTTACAGATGAGGAAACTGAGGACCATAACTAATAGTGCCAGGCTAATGAGTGGCAGCCTGGAGAATGGCGCCTGGTTTGTTTGGCTTCAAGCCTATGCTCTTTCCACCGTGCCATACGGCTTCAACACTGGAAATGTGTCCTGCACTGAAGATAAGGCAAGAGTGTAATTTGGGAACTGAAGAGGAGAATGAGGCTGAAAGCAGAATGAGAACCCTTGAACAAATATATAACTTATTAAAGATTTGTAATTTCACAAAAGTTCTAAAAGCCTAATTCTTTTTTTCAAAACAACTCACAGATCCCTAGCAACCATCCAAGGAGGCCCTGAGCATCACAAAACAGTTTTGAAAATCCCCATCAACATTATCTTTAACTAAGAGCTTTTCAGTATTAAACCTGCATCTGTCCTTTGTTGATCTTTAATTGTTAATATAGGATAGTCCCTATTTTTAGAAGGGCAGATATGTTACCCTTATTAGTTTTCCTTCTAGGGCCCTACCCTTCTCTTGGAGGTTTGTTCAGTGACAATGATCACAATGTAAACTGAGATGAAATTTGGGGCAGGTGAAGCAAGAAGAGGAGAAATGAGCATTGGATTTAGCTATTGACCCAGGAGTGAAAGAGGGTTGGACTAAGCAACTGATCCTCTCCAACCCAATCGGTCTCCCTTTGGACAAGGCAATTCTCATGTGAGGGACGGGTTGGGACTACCCATAGAGGGGGGCTGCATCCACGGCTGAAGATGAGACTGAATGTCTGCTTGAGACTCCACTAGGGGTTGTGCCTGATGGAGTAACCAAACCAAGCAGAGACTAAATGCTAGCCAATCCCTGCAGAAGAAATCTGCTCTTTCTGGGGCCTGGGCCCTGAAGGTTTACATGATATCTGAGGCCTTTATTTGAAAGATTAAGTCCTAAGAATTGCATCTTGATCCTATCTTCCTGATTGGCTTCCTAAGTCGGAGCTCCATCATGGGGTAAGCATGACAGAGGTTTAGATGTTTTGAGACATTTCTGGCACCTGGAAGTGCAGACTGTTGCATCCTCAAGAAAAAAGATACATATATAAATATATATATTTATACACACATACTCACACATATACATGCACACACGTTGCTTTTTCCTAACACCCATGCACATCAAAAGCAACATGGGAAGGGGAGGCCTAAAGGTAACATGGAGTCAAGGCTTCCAGGCTTGCTCTGCTACTGATTATGTGTGGCCTTCGCTGAGTATGAAAAGTGACCTCTTCTTAATGTAGTATGTTGTTGTAGGATCAGAAAGATTGGATGTTGAAAAATTGTAATCTCAAAATTTGACAACACTGTTCTATTTGAGGAGCCACCATGAGCACAAAGTACCCGGGAAGCAGAGGGATTGGAACCTTACCCCAGGACAGTTTTGATTTTTCTTGGGTCTCATGACAGGTCCATTATTTCTGTTTGTCAAAGAATCTAAGTCCAAGAGGCATTTTCAAACTTGGAAAGTGCAATTCAATAGGAGATATCACTACACAGGGATGATCACTGTTAACATTTTTGTGTCTTTTCCTAATCTTTTTTCAAAGCACACATGTATGAATGTGTATGTGTGTGTGTGTGTGTGTGTGTGTGTGTGTGTGTGTGTGTGTGTGACTGTCTGTCCTCTCTGCATTGTTGCAGACTGTCAACAGCCTGTGGCTTCCCCCACACTCATCTTGTAGCATTCCACACACAATGAGCAATTGCTATTTTACTGATAATTTCAAGCAGATGAGAGAAAAGGGTAGAAACTGCCTCAGAGAGCACATAGCATTTTGCTTTAAAAATTCCCGTTCCCCATTTAGCTCCTAGCTAAATCTTCTCTCTCACTGCATATTTCCCCCATGTAGGCAGTTCTGCTTCTCTTCTCAGCTTACAAATACCACAATCAGCAAAAAAAAAAAAAAAAAAAAAAAAAGATTGGTATCTTGCTGAATAGCTATTACTATGTAATATCCAGGTAAAGGCAAATTATGACACCAAGTATCATGTAGCACACAAAAGTATAGACGTATACTATTTTCTGAGAACTATACTCATACTGTATACTTTTTATCTCCTTTTGTTACTAATATATTCTGTTCACTTCCTCATGTCATTAGATACGCTTCAAGAAAACATGATTTTCAATGGCCTCCCAGCAAGAGTATGAACTTTTGACATAAGAAAAGCAGTGTGGACATGATGTGGACTCTGGAGGTGTAAGTTGACCCTCATCATAGGAGACTACATGGACCTTTGTCACCTTTGACACTACATGAGGAAGCTGAGCTTTCCCTGAGGAGGTAAGAAGGAGATAGCGAACCTAATACTGAGCCCTGCTGTACGCCTTATATTCGTTATCCCATTTAGTGTTCCAAAAACCCTGTGAACTATTACTATCTCATTTTACATATAAGAAAACTGAGGCTCAGAGATCAAGATAGCTAATAGGTAGTAGATCTTGGATTAGGGACCAGAATTGCCTGAATCTAGACACTAGTTCTTTCTGTTTCACCATACTGCACCTCTGAAAGGTAAATAGAGTCTTAAAATCAAGTAAGATAAAATGCCTCATAGAACTGAATGAAGAACATTTTAAAAAAAATGTTATAAGTGAGTATAGGACATTCGGTTACTTAGAATTAGAGGGACAAATGCAATGCCAATAGGCTTCATATTTAGTTTCCGGAAGCCTAAAATAGGAGTCTTGTAGCCAGGTAGGGAAGCCACTCTCTCCTTAGGTGGTCAGGGATGAGAGAACTGGACAAGGGTAGAGTAGGAGGAGTGCAGCCAGCTCAGCTCTATATGAGCCAAGTACTGGAATGGACTGAGAATCTTTGTAAACCCGCATCACTTCTAACAAGTAGATTTGCTAGTCTAGAGAGTATTCCAGCAATGTAGGGTTGAGGACACGAGGAGAGATCTTTTAAGGCATGTCAGCCAAATGTCTTTGGCAATATTTAATGATCTTGGCAATAAAATTCTGTACTCTATAAAGTCGTGATTTCTTAAGACACTTTTAAAAATTTTATTTGCTCGATTTATATTTTTTCCCCTTTGTCTCTGTTGACCTACCCTCACTAGCTAGGCCTGACTCTCTGACATAAGCAAGGAGCAAGATAAGCATTCAAGTAATTGAGCTACCAAGAAGGCCAGCAACACAAGCCATCTACCAAAAGCCACCAGGAGAATCCCCATCTTCACTCCAGGGTTTCTGCCATCCAATGATGGTGGCAAGTGGGACAGGAAATTATAGACACCACTATCCTTATGCCGCTCCTTAAGCTGATGGAGAAACAACAGGCAGGCATGATGCCCAGAAGGTCTCAAGTGTGTCACTCAGGGCATCCTCTTTTATTCACAGCCTGAAATGTTCTCTATCAGTTCTCAATAATGGGGCTCAAACTCCCTCCAAACCTACCACAGCTCTTCAAGTCCTCTATATAATTCTTTCTTCTTTAACAAGCCTGTGTACCCAGTATAGGCTGAGAGAGACACCTTCTTATTACTGATGAGCTCATTTTTTGCTTAATTCTACCACCTAAATATATTTCAGTCAACCAAAAAACATGACATAAAATATTTCCAAGTATGGACAACCACATGAATTATGCCTTTTATGCATAGAACCTAGCAGAACATATATTTCTCTTCCTATATTGCTTAGAGTAACAATCTCTGTATACCAGGCTATAATAAATAGCACTACTACCATCTGCACTCATCTCTACCAAACTAAGGGGAAAGGTCACTATGAGCCAGGGAGATCAGACCAGCACCAGAAGGTGCAGTGCCAGGTTTCGGATTAGGATAAAACCAGTGGCCTTGGGACAATTCCCGAGGCGGGCCTTCAGCACTGAGGTGGGTGGGAGGGATAGCTGTGTCAGGAACTTCTTCCCTCCTTGTGAACTTCCTTAGCAACTAATAGCTGCCTTGTCCCACCAACCCCATCTCAATCCCTCCTTTACTTTTCCCTCCCTGGCTCCTGCTGCTGTAATAATAGCCCTTGCAGCTGGCAGGGTCAGAGGTGTGCACGGTTACACAGTCCCTCTTCACTCCTTTCAGAGTCTTTACATAACGTCATAGTCTCTTGGGCTGAACAGAACATCCTGTCAAAAGCAGGAGATATTTAGAGAAAAGGAGACAAAGAAGGGTTACAGGGCAGACTCCCTAGTTCCCTCTAGCCTTGCCACTGCTTTCTGTCATCTGGTAACAGTCTGAATTCCCCCTTTCCCAGCCTGCCCTGCTCCAGAGCACTCACATCACTATGGCCCAGACAGCAATTACAACGAGCTGCAGACATGTGGGTCAAGGGAGGACTGACAAGATTAGCCTCATGTCAAAAGGATAGGGTATGAGAGAGATAGCCAAGGGCTTCCTTTACTCCAAAGCAGCATTTTATTTCTATTAAAAGATCAGTTACTCAAATTCTACACTTAGATATATACCTGAAAGAATTGAAAACAGTGACTCATACAGATACTTCTATGTCAATGTTCATTGCAGCATTATTCACAATAGCCAAAAGGTGCAAATAACCCAAGTGTTTATCAACAGATGGATGGAGAAACAAAATGTGATATACACCATGGAATATTATTCAGCCATAAAATGGAATGAAGTTCCAAATATATGCTACAATATGGATAAACCTTAAAAACATTATTTTAAGTAAAATAAGCCAGACACAAAAGGACAAATATAGCATGGTTCCACTTATATGAAATACCTAGAATAGTCCAATTCATAGAGACAGAAAGTAGATGAGAGGTTACCAGGGGCTGGGGAGGAGAGAAATGGGGAGTTATTGTTTAATTGTTACAGAGTTTCTATTTGGGGTGATGAAAAGTTTTGGAAATAGATAGAGGTGATGGTTGCACAACATTGTGAATGTAATTCATCCTACTGAATTGTACACTTAAAAATGGTTAAAACAGCAACTTTTATGCCATGTATATTTTACCACAAAAAAGATAAGTTACTCAGAAAGCATTTGTTCTTTTCCTTGTTATTCAAAAACAGTCTAACAGTCTTTTTAGCTTCTGCAAAGTTGCTGAAAATTTTTTGATGTCATCAGATTGGCAATATTTTCTTTTCTCTTTCTGCATTTCCCCATTGTCTGCTCCTTTGAGCAACTATTAGTAAAAATAATTACTTAATATTTTTGGAGTCCCAGGCACTCTTCTGTCCCACATTTTCATGTGAAAAGTACTATCATTATCATCTCTATTTTACAGAAAGAGAAGCAGATATTCTTCCCAGTGTCACCCAGCAAGTAAGGACAAAGCCAGAATTCAGTCCTGGACAGGAAGGCTCCAAAACTCACATTCTTACCCATTACTCTATGGCATCCTTGGAACCCTGCAATAGACACTTTCAGGGAACTCGTGAAAAATCAGACTCATGGGCTATCCCATACTGATGGAATCAGAATTTCTGGAGGTGGGTCCCAGGAATCTACATTTTTAAGAAGATCCCCACATGTTTCAATTTCAAAACTTACTACAAATCGACAGCAATCAGTGCCATTGTGGTACTGGCATAAGGATGGATATATAGATTAATGGAATAGAAGTAACAGTGCTCTACACTCTGGCAGGGTATACAGGATGAATTGACAATGGTTGGAGGTGTTTACATGCAATTACAAGAAGAAAAATTCTTAGGAAACTATAGTAAATTGTCTAATTGAGAGATGATGAAGATTGAACTATGACAAGGGATAAGAAGAGAAAATATTTGAAAATAACTCCATGGCATCTAGCGTGGGTGACTGGTAATAAAGTAATGCCATTTTCTAGTACAAAAGATAGGAGAAAGAACAGATTTTTTGAGATGAGGAAGAGGACAATGAATGATTTCAGATTTTTTGAATTTAAGGAGTTTAAGCCTGTGAGTCTATCCAGAGTGGCTTGGCAATACCAGTCAAGAAGTATGGGCTAGAGATATAGATTTGAGATTCAGGTGCTTGTAGGTATTAACTGAAACCATGGAGGAGGTAAGATTCTCTAAAAAGGTCAGAGAGACAGAGAGATGGGTTAAGTACAGAGCATTAGGGAATACCTATATTTAAGGGGCAGGCAGGAAAAGAGGCATAATTAATGGAGGTTGAGAAACAGATGGAGAGAAATAGATGAGAAAAATTAAAAGAGATTTTAAAAGGCAGACATTTCAAGGACAATGTGGACCTGACAGACTCATCAATGTAGTACTAATTATGATACATTTAGTTGCAAGTAGCAGAAACCCATTTGAGCTAACTTAAGCAGTAGAGAAGAATTTAATAATAGGATTCAGGAGCGTTTCACTCAATCTAAAGGCAGACTATGTGGCTGGGCCTCACAGGAGGCTGGAAACAGGAACTGGACAGTTACCAGGAATCAAGGGAGATACCTGCTCAGTTCTTTTATCAACTGCTTCATTCATCTCTCTGCACACTGTCTTTTTGCTATTGCCCACCTCACAGTGCTTGATTTACATGTTGAATAGTTCTCTGAATCCCAATTCAAAGTCATTAGAAAAAGAATCTGATTGGCCCCAGCTGGGTCAGGTGTCCACCCACAATCCAATCAACCATGGCCATGGTGGGGATGAGGAAGACTCACAGAAAAAACATGGCAGCCATGATTCCCTTCTGTGAACAAAGGGAATATTTCTCAGAGAAAGACCACTCTGAATTGCGCAGATGCCCCCAAAGATATCTACTCCAAGATTAATCAAAATGACTGCACAAAGATTTGGTTGCCCTTTCATGGAGGCATCAATTACAAGGAAAGTTGTGAGAACCCTGACTCTTTTTCTCTCTTCTCTGTTCCTGTTTCCTCTGTTAGCCCAGAGGGAAAGTTGCATTAATGTCTGTGTTGATTTCTCCATAACAGAGACAAGAATGAAAGAAATTGCTTGTGAAATGCCTTGACATCCTCAGGTCAAAGGATCTAAACAAATACAAGGGATTTTTTATTTTTTTCTAGGGAGAGCTAGAGCTTTCCTGTTATTTTTGCCTTTAGCTGGGTCTCATTGATTTCCCAGATTGCACTAGCTGCTTTCTGGCTTTCATTAATCAAACTGCCACCTGTGATAGACTGCTGGTCCCTCATCTTATTTTGATTAATTCCATTCTCACAGTCATCTTTCCAGCACGGTTTGCAGTGGATGATTTGTTAGGGGCAGAGTGTGATGGGGGATGACTAGAAATTCGTGGTAGTGGAGTCATCTCCTAAATCTGATTGAGTCTATCTGAGTTAACAGAAATAATTTTCCCCCCTCATTCCTTCCAGCTCTAAGAATAGCAGTACCAGCTGTACTTGCCTGAGCCATATCTACGTTAATAAAATAAAGTGGGATTATTGACGTTTTCTTGCTTCAACTAGCAAATATGCATCTTTGAATTTTTGTCAACTAAAATGCTCTTATAATGGAACATCCACAGAAATGGGCTTGACATAAAAATGATAATGCACACTTTACTCATGCTAATTATGCATTTGTATTCCTCTTACTTATGTTGTCCTTTTATCTATTTTGCATTTCAGAAATTAGTATTAAACTGAGGCAGTTAAAGGAAAGCAATGTAATTTAGTAGTCAGGAAAGGGGTTTTGTGGTCAGACTTGTGTCTTATTGCCAGCTCTATTATCTAAGACCTGGGTGACCTGAGGGAAATTATTTAACCTTTCTGAGCCTCCATTTTCATACCTATACAACTATGCTGTTTTGAGGTTTAAATGATATATGTAAAGAATGCACCATGTGTATCTGACACACAGCAAAGGCTAATTAACGTTAGTTCAAAAAAAGATGTTTTGGTGCCAGAGAGTGGCTTCTTAGCCACACTCTTCAGAATCATTGTTTCAGACATCGAGATAGAGGAAGAGTTGAATGTGTGGATAAATTCAAGAGAGGTCTGGGAGGCTGGTTTAGCAGGTGACAATAGTGGACTTCTTGCTGGTGGGAATGGGGTTGTGCTCTCTTTTGTATCCACAGCACCTCCACATCACATAGCAGAGTGTGACAGAATTAACCATTTGAGAACGTACTCGTTCTTTATGGGATTGAGCACATCTGGAGGTCTCTGGGGCTGGTCCACCAGTGTGTATCTGCATAAAGGCCTGAGGAGGCTCCTGGGCAACAATTCTTTCAGGTTCAAGTGACTGGAGGCCACAGGCCAGGCTCAGTAAGGAGGGCGATGCTAAATATATCTCCTACTCGAACATCCTGTGGTCCAGACTATGTGTATCATGCCTCAACTAAGATGAAAAGAGAAAGGACCTTCATTTACACCTTTGTAGGGCATTCAGAGCACAAGGCCACATGGCTTTGTAATCAGCTTAATATTACAAATCAGAGTGAACTAAACTTTTCCCCCTTGGGACAACTTCTAAAAACTAAACAGGTCAAGGACACAGTGGCCTGAGCAGCACACCTGATCACCCAAAAGATGAAACAGCAAGCAAAGATGAATGCTTTTGACCCCTTGCTGGCTGAGAGGACTAGCTCACAAACACAGGCAAGATCTAGGGACAGGGGAGTTGCCTGGTAGGGGTATGGGAGGAATGAAGGAAATGCCATTTATGGCTGTTGCTGTGGCACTCAAAGTTTACCTCTTGTGATGTAGCCTAGGAAATAATCAGCACCTAACAAATGTTTGTGGCATAAATTCCTACTAATTAAGCAATTTGTGTGCATCATACTTGTGCATTGTCCTTTTTCATTTATTTTGCTTCTAGAGACTAACATTGAGGTTAAGAAGTTCAAAGGAAGTCTTTGTGGCAGAAATATGAGCTTCGGTGTCTGAGAGGGACTTGGGCAAGTTACATCATGTCCCCATACCTTTTTTATTTCATCTCTAAAATAGGATTATTGGGAGATCTAATTGGACGATATGTGAATGTGTGCCTGATCCTAATAATGGAGTTTTCTGCATGGCAAAAATCAGCCGTAAACCCCTTAGCAAGAATTCATGTATACAATTGCATTCTCTTATTCTCATAGTTGAAGATAGAAACATAAAGAGAAGCATTCAAATTTGATGTAAAATTAATGAGGAAAGAAGTCTGCAATGAGAGGAGCAATTTGATTCATTTCTGTTATAAATTATAATTATTTGTAAAGAATGTGTCTCATACTTCTTTTATACTTTCCAAAGATTTTAGCACAGCTCTAGGTCCATTTAGGTAGGTGCTCAGTAAATACATATTAGTGTATTGATTTGGGGTGCTTCTTACAATTTGGGAAAATAATAATGCAGTAGTAAGGCCACTGGACTAGGAGACAGGAGACTTGGGTCAAGGCCCAGTTTTGCCACTAATTAGCCACGTCATCTTGCATAAGTCTTCAGGCTTCAGCATACTCTTCCTTAAATTAAGGAGTCCCCCCCAAATTCTTTCCAGTTCAGATGTTCTATATTTTTACATAGGCTCTGAAGACCCAGAAGAGTGCTCTTCATGAGGGACAAGAGGAGTGTAGAAATAGCACATAGGAGGGCCCCAATATGAAAAGTGACAGTTTCATAGGCACTGACTCTATGTGAGAAACAGAGAAACAGTAACAAGAACAAAAATTTGAGTGCCTATCAAGTTTCGATCACTGTGCTAAGTGATTTACACACATTATTTAATTTAAACCTTACAATGACCCTGTGAAATGAGTATTTAGATTCCCAATTACAGCCCAGGAAACTGAGGTTTAGACACTCAAAGTCTTTCATTATTAAGTAAGCTAGCATTTCAGTGACCACTTGCCTCATATACCAACTGGAGAATCTGGTTTGCCCTTCTTATTAATAAAGAGAACTAGAATTTAGTATTGGGATTATGTCCATAGCCTTGGGTTTTTATCATGGTTCTTAACCTTTATTGAATTATAAGTTCCTTAGGGAATTTGATGAATATTATGCAGATGGCGGCAGAAGTCATAAACTCTTTGAAGTACACTTATGGTTTAAGAGTATCTCTCAGATAGAGTCAAATTCTGCCCACAATCTTCAATGGCAGCCTAAGAACATCTCAAGTAACTTCCAGAGAGTGCTTCAAAGGTCTAGCAACATGATAAAAATCCTTGCCACTACTATCCTTTCAGGTTATCATGTTTTCTCATTTCTTAAGTCTTCATCCATCACATATCCATTTCACTGAGTCTTGAGTGCTTACCTTGGAGCAATAAAAGGTGAATCATCTGTCCTAGATTTCTGCACTGCCTTTGATCTACTTCTCCATGGGCTTCAATTCTGGATCTTCACCAAATCCCCCCTGGATTCAGTGGGTAGAGTTGATCACTGAATACTTATGGGGTATTTGTGATAAGCCTGGTGACAGTACTTCAGCCTGCTTATTACATCAACTACAATCTGTCCAGGCTGAATTAGATTAAGGGGGCTGCCATCCTGTCATTTAAAGACCCTTCAAATGAAAATGGCCAAGAGCCAGATGATGCAGGACCTTATTTTTATTAACAAGGAGTTTGAATTCTATACTGAGGGAAACCATTGCAGAATTTTAAGCAGAGGAGATGTGACCTCATCAGATTTGATTGTTTTCAAAATGGCATTATCACTACAGGAGGAAAAGGCTTGGAGAAGATTAAGAACTGGCATAATAAAACTAAGTAAGAGGCTTAGATCATCCCCAGTTTCCCTTTGAGCTTCTTGAAGGAGAGACCTTGTCAATCTTTCTTGCGGAGATGGTGTCCACAGCACCTAGCACAGAGCCTGGTACATGGAGATTAGTCAGTGAAGACTGTTGAATTAATAAGTGAATGAATAAAAGACTAAAAACTCCTTGAGGGTAAGAAAAGTTCTTTGTCATTGATTAATTTCTGAATGACTACTGTTTACAAAGAGTGATTTTGGTGCAGAAAACACAAAGTGGCACAGCATCTTTTCAAGTAAATTATAAGTTCCTGAAAGGCAGCAGCTGTAACTATTTTTCTTTGCATCTCTGCTTGCCTGTCCTGCTAGCACCTAGGACAGTTATTTGTACATAATAGGCCATTAATAAATGTTTACTGAATGAAAATTCTATTTGAAAACTAATGGAGGTTTTTTTTTTAAAGCAAACTGCTGAAACCTCATTTTCAACATCCTTTCTGCACTTACCCGTGCCTCCTAGTAAGGCTGATTCTGAGAGTTATGACTATGAGCAACTGAAATAAGTAGAAACAAAGAATGCCCAAACTAGAGGAGGCTTTAGAGATCATCTGGTCCAACTCCCTATACTGTGTACAACTGCTGGGTTTTGCTTTTGATTTTGGTCTCACGGTTGACCCCTGCCTGACTTCTATGAGCTCTGTCCTCATTTCTTTCCAGCCCTGGGTAGCACACATTTACATGACTCTACTAAATCCATTTGAAAAAGTAAAAATAGGATGAATTCCTAGTGTGATCCAGTGAGTATCATTCATCCTGGCTCAGATCAACTTTTTTAGCATTACTTAAAGGAATGTCTTCAGGATCAGGCAGTGCTGGGAGTTCTAGAAGTAAGGATACAAAACAAACATATTTGGAGTATCTTAATGGGATTTTGCAGAGTGTGCTGCTTGCCCCTCTCAAGCACCTTAATAAGCAAAGCAAAGGTAGCTAGGGTGGATGTTAGGATTATGTAAATTCACAATTTAATAATTTTATCACTAATGTAGCATTCCTAAACTCTCCACTGGAATTTTTATACCTCCTATCTATTTACAAAATGCTTTCAAAGATCTGATTTCTCTTTGTCAGTACCTGTTTTCCCATTTAAGTTCTTTAAAATATCACTTATGAACCCCTACTCTGTGACAAGCACTGTGCTTTGTATGGTGGGCTATACAAAGAAGTAGAGGATTTGCCCCTGTAACAGCATGTTTTGGTTGCCAGCAACAGAAAAACTGGCTAACGTATTGCAAGGCTATCAGGTAGTTCAAAGAAAGGCTAGAATAGCAGGCTTGGCCAGAACAGGATCTGGTTGATCTAGGGGTTCAAGGTAGTAGAAGGTAGACAACTTCCCCAGGTCACTACCACTAGAGTAAATCAACTGTTTTCCTAGTTTGTGATACTTTGTTCAAGTTTCAAAGCCCTGGGAGAGAAATTCCAACTAGCCCTTGAGTCACTTACTTACCCTTAGAGAAAGGAAGGGCAGAGAGCCCTTGATGGACTGTCCCATCAAGACTGCACCCAATGGAAGAGAGAGAATTTCCAAAGGGAAAAACAAGCTACTGTTACCAAGTAGGAAAATGGATACTGAAGAGCCAAAAATACAACCTATGACTACAACAATGCAAAGATTTTACAGTTGGGCTTAGAAGATGCCACGTGTCCATGAAGAGTTAAATAAAGGGATAAGGGTTGAATAGCCAAACAAAACAACAGTACAAATACCTCAAAGTAATGATCTGATTAAATCTTAGATGAGTGACATTGAGGATAAAGCTGTGAGTTTAGAGGAAAAGAAATGACTAGGGAAAGTCAGGCAGCTCTCACAGAGAAGGAACAATTTGAGCTAGGCATGGAAGGATGGGTAGAATTTGATTAGGTGGGGTATTATTCATCATGCATCCACTCCTCAGTAGATTTAAAATAAAACGTCCAAGGTGTGCCTGGATTAGAATAGTTCATGTAATTAAGTGCAAAAACTAATACTTGAACAGCAAAAGATAAGACATATACTTAGAATAGAGTCTTTCACATAGTAAATACACAATAAATGTTAACTATTGTTATTAACATTATCATCATTATTATAAATCTAAAACTATTCCTCCAATTATGCATCACATTAATTTTTATAAATGTGTCTCCAAAAGGCTTGGTATATATCTCTGCCCTACATGTTACACAGTCCAGTATGAACATCTACCAAAGACCATGTCCCTGAACTGATTGAAAACTGATCTCTGGGACTCGGATTTAAAAGGTCAGCCAGGGCAGCCACAACTAGATCTTCACCTAAATTAGCCAGGATATTTTTAGATGCCCCCAGGCTGATATAGCCATACCCTCTCCAGCATGCTGTTCTACTGTTGTCACTTTCCCTGATAAGATATTCTTATTTGTGTCAAATCAAGTTATTTTGCTTTAATATTTACGTGTGCTAACCCCTGCAGAAATCAAAAACAACCTGTCAGCATCCTCCTCATAATAATTCTTACACTTGAATGCTATTGTCACTTTTCGACTTCCGCTTCTCCAAGCTAAAAACACCCTGGATCCTTTCATCTTTCTTTATAGCTTCTCAGCTTTTAAAAATGCCTTTGTTGTTGGTTTTTTTCAAGATCACTTTCAGTTTCTCCACATCTTCTTTTATACTTTCTAGAACAAAATTATACAGACTAGATGATCATACGGAGTTCCAGTGAATAGGGCCAAGAGACCTCTCAAGAAATAATAATGAACAATTGTGGAGTGCTTATCATGTGCCAGGTATTGTGCTGTGCAATTTACATACATTCTTTGACAGTCAAAACACTCCTATGAATTAACTATTATTACCCCTATTTCACATGTATGCAAGGTTTCAGAGCTGGTAAACGGCATAGATGGACAATAATCAGGTCTGTTCAATACCAAAGCCTGTGCTCTTAACCCCCATGCTATATTCCAGCCCACTGAGTTTGCGACCACGGTAACAAACAGACTACTGGATGAGCAAGGCCCCAAAGTGCTCTACCTTAGGGCAGTGTTTCTCCAATTTTCCCACCTATGCAGAAGATATGGGGAGAATCACAATGTAGTCTACCAGAAATGGGAGAGATTCTTTGGGAACTCATGTTTATCTTATAATTCATGCATGTTTTGCATTTCATTAATAATATGTTTATTGACTGTTTATTCAAATATAAAAAAGTTAAAATTACAAACAGCAAAGTAAAACTGAAACTCCAAAAAGGTACATCATATTTATTTTGTTACTTTGAGTTCCCTAGAATATAGGAAGCCCCAGTTGAGAATTAGAGCCATAGTAATGGCTATAATAACTTTAGCATGGGAAATATTTCAAAGGAATTGTAATGCTTCTCCCTAGAACCACTCTCTTCAAATCATCTTAGTAAAGCACCATAAGAGATCAAGCATCACTCGGAATTAGATCCTGATATGCCCTCTAATATACACTGTGCAAAATGTCTGTTAATATAACTCAATGTCTATGGTATGGGGTTATTTAGAATAATCTAGGCAAAATTCTGGGGACATCTACCTAAAATGATGATTTCCATTTTCAAATCATTGACCTGTTGCCTTTCATTCTGGTAATAATTAAATATAATACAGGAAGCTGCTGCTTGTTAAGCTCATCCTGAGTTTCTAACAATAGACTATGTCACCTGCTTTTAAGAGGTTTTTCTTTCTATTGTTTTATAAGAGTGGGGGTGGGGAGGGTGACAGTGCATCAAGCTTATCCAAAAGTGTAATCAAGTAGTTATGATGTGAAGTTAAAAGAGAAGGCAAGTGTTTTCTGCTTCATCAACCTAAGTTTGACGGTAGTATTAGTGGTATTGGTAGCTCTATGTGGGCATCAGTTGTTGGAGAGGGGAAAGAAGTCTGCGCTGAACTCCTGAAGTTTGGCCCCAAACAAGGGTGGTCCTATAATTTATCATCCAAACTGGGGCACTTTGGAGAAAGAAAGGGGGCACCATTAATAATTAGGCCTAGACGACAGTCATAAACCGGGACTGTCCTGAGCAAACTAGGACACACCATCACCCTACTCATAACTAATTCCTCACATCAAGTCAAAGGCCAAGGGTGGTTAATTTTACTAAACACCTACACTATCCTATCTAATTTCAGGTTGCTTTTTTGGTGACAGTTATAACTAACTTTTAGATGTGGGTGAGAGCTGTGGGCTCTCAAATTTTAAAAAGTCTTCTCCCCAACCCCCACCAGTTCCTGTACCAATATGACTTTCTTATTCCCATACCTTAGGTATTTGTGCATATGTCTATTTACCAATAATTACATCTACACTAGCAACATTATTGCTTATTCATATCCAACTTAGGTTCCATTTAACCATGAGGTTTTTTCGCAGCAATAAAGTGGTTAGTCAATTTCTCATCATATATCTGAGTATGTGTATGTTTGCTTCTAATTGTATTCTGTATAATTATCAAATTTCTGTTTCATATTTGAAGAATTTTTTCACAGTTTACAGTGAATTTGATTTCTGTCTTTAAAAGTGTTGGCAGCCCTCACCAACTTAATCCCACTGCCACCTTAATTAATGGTTGTTGATATCAATCACAAAACTGCTTAGTGTGACACCAATGAAAAAGGCTTCCAAGGTCATTCTAACTGCCATAACAGAAAAACTCTCAAATCTTAGTGGTTTAACAAAATAGAATTTATTTTTTCACTCAGGTCAAAAATAAAATCAGTATTCCAAACAGCAGGATGACTGTCCTCTGAACAGTGACCGAGAGACCTAATTTCATTCTATCTTCTTCTTCCTAGACTAGGCCTGAAGATGGTACACATCATGTCCACCTACCTTCTGTTGGCCAGAATTTAGTCACATGACCATACCTCACTGCAAGGAGCTTGGAAAAAGCAATCTAGCTGCACTCCCAGGAGGAAGAGGAAATAGGTTTGATTAACACCTAAGCAGTCTATACCGTAGAGGTGATTCTTCTATACCATTTGCTTTCACATTAAGCAACAATTGTACTTAGTACAATAAGTTCAGAACCTCTTCTATACCATATCTCATTAGAGTGTGAATAGCACAGATGCTAAAGCCCTTGTAGAGGCAATAGATCAAAGAGACTCAGGTATGACCTTGAGTAATTCATTTAACCTCAATTTCCTCATCTGTAAAATTTAGGTTGCCAGCCCTGATGGTCTAGCGGTTAAGATTCAGCACTCTCACCATTGTGGCCCAGGTTTGTTTGCCCAGCCAGAGAACCACACCACCCATCTGTCAATTGTCAAACTGTGGCAGCCGCACGTTGCTGTGATGCTGAAAGCTATGCCACCAGTATTTCAAATACCAGCAGTGTTACCCATGGTGGACAGGTTTCAGCAGAGCTTCCAGACTAAGACAGACTAGGAAGAAGGACCTGGCCACCCACTTCCAAAAAAATTGGCCAAGAAAACCCTATGAATGGCAGCGGAGTATTGTCTGATATAGAGCCGGAAGGTGAGAGGATGGTGCAAAAAGACCGAGCAGGGTTCTGCTCTGTTGTACACAGGGTCGCTAGGAGTCAGAATCAACTCAACACTAACAACAACAAAATTTAGGTAAAAGTGCCTAGCACCATTCCTGGCACATAGAAAGTTCTGGTAGCTACGATTATTTCTTATGGCTTCCTAATGGAATGTGCTATGTACCAGTATTTGATTCATTGTAGTTTTGTTTTGTTTTTGTAGTATCTTTCCTACTATGGAAGCTAAATTAACTGCTATTTAATGGACATATCCACCTGAAGGCATAATATTACCTTTCCCAGTGCCTGGGGCTTCTTTCAGTCCTCCAAGTGTTATTAAGCAATAACTGGTGGCACAAGTGCCACCTCAATGCCTGCAAGATCCTATTTATAGTCCATCTATTTCTCAATGCATAGTTCAATCATTTCTTTCTTTATTCTAGTCAGGCTTTCCATTTTCTCTTACGAAAAGCACTTGATTCTGGGCTATCTTGGAGTCCCTGTATCAGATACTTTTATAGGATACAGTAAATATCAGTTCAAGAATTACTGGCATTAACAGTTGTAAATTGTTCAAAATCAAGAACTGTCTGCAGGCCAGATTCCCATTAGACACTGTGTTCTAGCACTGTATACACTGTCATTTTTATTTTTACATTTGCCTTCAGGAAAGAGAATGTCATGGGCTCATACATATAGCAGAAGATGGAGGGAAAAACACAGGATAATAGGTACTTACATACATTAACATTATTTTTTCCAGTTTCATCGAGATATAATTAACATATAACATTGTATTCGTTTAAGCCGTACAATATAATGATTTGATACATGTCTATATTGCAAAATGAACATTAACTGATTTTATTCTCACACATTTAATCCTATCGGACAAATATTGATATCCTCATTTTAATAAAATGAGCAAGCTAAAATTTACAGAGATCAGTTGACTTGTCCAGTTTTGAGGGAAACTTTAGGCTTCACAGAAGACACATGAAATTTTCTAACCCAGAGTTTCTCAAGGTGTGGTCGAGGGACTATCTACTTCAGAATCATCAGAGCAAAATTTATAGGACCCAAATCTCTCCAGGTGGCTCTCAGAAAGCTGCATTTTAAACAATCATCACAGGTAATGTTGGAGCCACACGACAAACCAGCCGGTCTCCACCACTGCTATCTTTACCGCTCCACAGAAATCAGTGTAGCTGGGGTATGCCATGACCTGCTTGGACTAACTCCAATGGACATTTTCACTCATAATCTTACTGAGTCTCTCAGCTTCATTTGATGTCACTGATCACTCCCTTCTTGAGAGTTGTATTACCTGGGCTTCTGTCACAATTCCTACTCATGGTTCTACATGCTCCCTGTTTCTTTTCTATCCTCTTCATGCATCCTTCTTCTTCTGCCCACACTTTAAATGGTGATATTCTCCAAGGTTACATCCAGACCAACTGCTCTCCTCATTGACACTCTTCTCCCACAGTCGCTAAGAACCTTTACCTGCTGTCCGTCTCTCCTGCCCAGTGACTCAGACACACATACTCAGTGATCCATGGGTCTGATTGTCCACCTCCATAAACAACATAACCCCAAAAAACTAATCATGCACACACATGCACTACTCTAGTTTTGTAAGGAATTTATTAAACTTTTTATTGAAGTATAACATACATACTGAAAAGAGCATAAATCATAAGATAAGGCGTGATGATCAGATTGATGAATTTGCAGAGAGTGAACATACTCGCGTAAGCAGCACCCACATCAAAAAATAGGCTGGCCGCCAGTAGCCCTCCCTGTGTCTCCCCACCCCTTATTTTTTATCATCAAGTTTTATTTAAATTTCGCTATTGTTCTCTCCTGATGTATGGGGTCAACCCAACCACTGTCAGGTACTAAACTAGAATCAGTGCCTGATTCCATACTAGTTAATCGAAATTAAGACTCTGAAGATTCCTGTTACAGGCAAACACCAAACATAAGGGAATGACAATTCGATGTCTGGACGCAGGAAATGATTCCTCAGACTTTCTGGGCTTCACGAAGGAGGATCAAGTCAGCAATTTCCAAGCACTCCCTGGGGTTATGGAATGGACGGCTCAACACAACTCTTCCTCCCTGTAGGGCCATTTCCTCACGTGCCTTAATCTGCATGACATCATATTGCAGGGATGTGCTTCAGGTTTTCAATTTCTTCTTTGTGCTCCCTCTTCAAGCGTAAAATAGCAGCTTGGTATTCTGCTTCAGTGTACTGCAATCCCACTGTTTCTTCTGTGTCTTTTGTCTTTGGGGTGGCCAGACAGCTTGGAGTCCCTAAGGAGTCCTATTATCCTGCTCAGTGGGGCTGTGGACAGGCTTCTTCCTGATCAGCATCCTCCTTGTGCTCATTTTCCACATCTTTGAAATGGAGTCATGAGGCCAAATGGAAGGCAAAGCCAGAGACCTTCTTAGGCTTCTCCTTCTATTTCAGTTTTGTAGCACTTTTCTGCCTTCTTCTCTCTGGGCCCCCTTCTAATTACTATCCTCCCCACTCTAAAAGTAACACTATTCTAACTTCTAATACCATAGATTGGTCTTGCTTGTTTTTGAATGTTCTATAAACAGAATCATATAGTATGTTCCCTTTGTGTCTGGCTTCTTTAGCTCAACATTATGTTTATAAGATTCATCCACATTGTTGTATGTAGCTTAGTATGTTCATTCTCATAATTATGTGATATTCCATTGTATTAATAAACCACAATTTATTTTTCCATTCTATTACTGATGGGCTTTTTTGTTATTTCAAGTTTGGGGCTATTACGGATAGTGAAGCTATAATATTGTTGTATATGTTTTTTAGTGAACAGATGTACACATTTCTGTTACATATATACCCAGAAATGGGATTGTTGGCTCAAGGTTATGCATAAGTTTGACCTTAGTGGATATTTCCAAACATTTTTCCAAAGGGTTGTGCCAGTTTATACTTTCACCAGCAGCATATGAGAGTTCCAATTTCTCTATCCACACCAACACTTGATGTTGTTGATCTTTTTTTAGTTCAGTCGTCCTAGTGGGTATGTTGTTTAATTTGCATTTTCCTGGGACAAATCACTAATCATTTTTGCATGTTCTGTTTCATTTAATTGGTGCCACCATCTACCCAGTCACAAGCAGGAAATCTGGGCGTCATCCTTGGTTCTCCTCTCCCTTACCCTCACATACTAATTTTATCACATAAATATTTCTCAAATTCCTCAGCACACTGCCATCAATTAATGCCAAAATCTTTATTCAGAGCTTCCTTGCTATTTCTTAATTTGTCTACTTTCATGGTCTCCTATATGGTTTCAACTTCTCTTGGTCCCCAAATAAATTATCTGCAAAGCCATCAGAAGGAGCTACCCTAAACCCAAATCTGCCATGTTTATGCCATGTTCAACCATTTCCATGGCTTCCCACCTCCACTAAGAGAAAGTCTAAGTATTTTAAAATAAGAGATAAACATATAAGACCCACCAGCACCTGGCTGCTGCCCTCCCGCTGACCTCATAGCTCATCATTTTCTGCCACTACCTCCACAATCCAGCAATGCCAAATTCTCTGCTCAGTGTCTCTTTTCTTCCAGAAATGCTATATCTTCTACCTTCTCACTCCAAAATCCTCAAAAAATTTGAAAGTGAAAAACAGAACTACCATATGATCTAGCAATCCCATTTCTGGGTATATAGCCAAAGGAAGTAAAAACAGGATATTGAAGAGATATCTGTACTCCTATGTCCACTGCAGCATTATTCACAAGAGCCAAGATATGGAAAGAACCTAAGTGTCTGTAAATGGATGAATGGATAAAGAATATGTGGTGTATATATATATATATAATATATATATAATGGAATATTATTCAGCCATGAGAAAAAGAAAATCTTGCCATTTGTAACAACATGGATGGAGCCTGAGGGCATTATGCTAAGTGAAATAAGGCAGACAGAGAAAGACAAATACTGCATGGTATCACTTATATGTGGAATCTATTAAAAAAAATAAGTCAAATGCATAGAAATAAAGTAGAAAATTGGTTGCCAGGGGCTGAGGGCATGGAGAAAATAGGGAGAGGTTGATAAAAAGGTACAAACTTTCAGCTATAAGGGCTGAGGAGCTAATGTAAAACATGGTGACTATAGTTGATAACCCTGTCTTATATAATTGATATTTGCTAAGAGAATAGAACTTAAATATTCTCACCAAAAAAAGAGAAAGATAAATATGTGAGGTGATGGACATATTAATTAATTAGATAGTGGGAATCCTTTCACAATACATATATACATATACATATACCAAATTACACAATGTATACTTTAAATATCTTACAAGTTTATTTGTCTATAATAGCTCTAAAAAACCCCTCTCCAAACAAAATCCATTCTGCACATCCTGCACTGCTCCTAGAAAAGTTCCAGTTTAAACTAAGTGAAAGAAATGATTGCCAAACCTTGAGTTTGGCATTCCTCTCCATAGGATGTTTATATTTTAATGGAGGATGAAAAACCAGTTGCTAATTGTGGAATTTCTAGCATTAGTGTGCATGTGGAAGAAATACAAAATTACACCATGAAGCTTGCAGCCCATGCATAAAAACAGACCTTTGAAATAATAATTCTTAAGTATAGTTAGAAAAGAATAAATCTGTATCCTTATGTAAATCATTACACAAAATTAAATTTCAGATGGATCAAAGGTTTAAATATAAAAAAAGAAACCAGAAGAGTGTTAGAAGAAAGTATCTTTTAAAATAATTTTATGATAGAGAAAGCCTTTCTAAACATCATAAACAAGAAACTATAAAGGAAAAGATGAATAAATTTGATTTCATGGGAAAAAAAGCAAGACATGAATGTAAAAAAATCAGTATAAATATGGTTGAAAGACAATGGTAAACTGGGTGTGGAGCATTAGGTTTTCTATACATAGTTATTGCCTGCGCAAATTGGTACAGCCTTTGTGGAGAGCAGTGTGGCGCTTTGTGCCAAAACAAAAATGTTCATTCACTGAGCAATCTCATTTTGGAGCCATTAACATGGTGATATACATTGACAATGTTTATGGCTTATTATTGAATGGAGAAATAAGTAGATAATAGGCTGATCTTAAAGCAATTTCATTTGTGTAAAATTATACATGACCTAATACATTTTTAAAAACTATATATGTATCTATATCTATATGTGTGTGTTTATGCACAGAGAGGTGGAGCTCTTAAAGAACTGTTAGATTCTAAGGCATGAGAGCAGAGACACTTTTCTCTCTTGCACATACCTTTGAATGTGCAGTGCCTGTCCCATAGTAGGTGTTCAACAAATATTTGGGGGAGAAAAGGATACAGGAAACGAGAGAAGGAGGGAGGAATGGAAAGATTATTTGCCAAAATGTTTATAGTGGATTATGGGCTTTTGGGTTGTTTTTACTTTTAACATTGGACTTCTCTATATTTCTTTGATTTTTTTCTCCAAGGACCATGTATAGTTAGAAAAACAATAACAAAGCTAGTTTTAATAAATAAAAGCTTTGTAGCTGGATATATGTTGGCCAGATTTGGAGATCTGTGAGAGATTCCAGAGTAGTCTGAGACTGAGGAGAAAGGGCTTTCAAACAGCCAAGAAGAAAGAACCGGTTTTCATTTCAACTGCAGTTTCAGTGCTCTCTTGCCACCAAAAAGGTAACCACTTCATCCTCAGGTAAAAACAGGAGACTTTCATCCTAAACATGGCAGGCGGTGCTGACAGTTCCGAAACCCTGCTTTCCTGTGCCAGTGGAAGTCCCTTGAGCAAGCCGGCCCCATCTAGGCCTCCCCCTAGACGCCCCTTGTCAGTGTTAGCCTAACCCATGGGATTTGCATTGCTGATCTAAAGTCCTCTCTGCCCTCCTTCCTCTCTCCCTGCCCCCTTTACATAACCTCCATTGCATTTCCCTCAGTCATTGATTTCCGTCTTTCAGTCTTTCAGGTCACCTAGGCACATGATCCAGTTCTAGTTTCTACAACAGACAAAAAGAAAAATATCTGCCTGCCAGGAGAGGAAACAGGATGCTAAAGCGGTGCCTCATTTGCCCCACATAAAGTGCTTCTGTCTGGATCTTCTCCCAGAATTCTTGGGAGAAGAGGCTGCTGCCAGCGGGGTGTGCTTTTTCACATGGGGTTTGGCAAGTCAGAGATAGTCTCACTTCCCTCTGTGCTGTGGGAACACTCAGGCCAGATTACAGGAACGGGGTCTCTTTGGGTTTGCCCTTGAGAAGCTGAGACTGGTGCTCTAGTGTGTTATCTGCCCAGGACTGGAGACAGCAAGGCTCCAGTCAGCTCAGTTGGGCAACTCAGCACTTTGCTTGGAAAGGCCTGTCCAACCCCTAATGTTAACAGAGACCACGTGTTTCTTTCTAAATGAACAAAAGCCAAGTTTAGTTCCAGGGCACTTTTTCAAGCACTTAATCTTTGGCCTAGAGAACTGATGCACTTTGCCCACGACTTGATATCTTAATATGTATTTTGAATATTTATTTCTGTATTGGTCAGTGTTTTTTTGGAAGCAAGCATGGTTTCTTTTTTATTTCCCTCCCTCTCAAACAGCATTATTTTATTTATTTTTTTCCAGTTTTATTGAGACATAACATTTTGTAAGTTTAAGCTGTATAATGTAATGATTTGAGATTTGAGATAGTGAAATGATTACCACAATAAGATTAGTCAACATATCCATCACCTCACATAGTTACAATTTGTGTGTGTGTGTGTGGTGAGAACATTTAACATCTACTCTCTTAGTACCTTTCAAATATACAATACAGTATTGTTGACTATAATCACCATGCTCTATATTACATCCCCAGAACTTATTTGTCTTATAACTGGAAGTTTGTACCCTTTGATAAGCATGGTTTACAATTCTTCTAACCATGCAGTGGATAAACTCACTTTATACCCACTTTGAAGAATAGAATTATAGCACAAGGATTCCCCAAGAAATAAACCAGAAAAATTATTAAAATGCACATCTGATCATGTTATTACTGTATTAGTGTGGTGGAAATAAAGACCATACACTTAACCTTTTAAATTGGGTCTCTGTCATCTTCAAACAGGTAGACAAAATAGAAGACACTCCCACACAGCAATGACTCCATCTTCCTGCCTGCTTGGTTTCTGGATTTACAACTGTACTTTCATTTGTTTTTTTTGTGCAACTGGCTTAGTTGAAGAAAACAGTCAGGGGTATCCTTACAACAGCTGCCATTTTTTGTTGTTAGGGGTCTCCTTCCAAGAATGGCTTTTTTTTTCCCCCAAGTAAAAGCATTCCTTTGAGATGGAACTTTTGGACAGGGGTTTACAAAGACATAAGAGGGCTTTAGGCAATGCCCTTCTTTCCATACAGGGTAGAGAGCTGCGGGCATTTCTGGTAGCAAAGGGGTGTGTGGGGACCTCATCATTACTGCACCCGGTGCCCCTGCCAAAAACCCGATTCAGAGTAGCTCAAGCAATTAGAACGCTAATCAGGGTCACATAGAGTAGGAGAAATCCCTGAAGCACCAAATTTCAGGAAGGGGGAACCAGGGCAGCTTTGGAAACCTCTCCATTTAGAAGGAGGGCATTAAAAGCTGTCACAGTTCTCTCTCTTTTTGAGTGGCTCACGTTTCTGCTTCTCTGTGTGTACCCCAAAACTGTATATTCTCTTGTAGACAGAAATGATTTTCTCTACTAGGTAGGAGAATGTCCTCTGGCACCACAGCCCTGCGTTCCCAGCTTTCTCAGCAGCAGGTAAAAAATGCCTCTTCTGAGCCTGCGTGTGTTATTACTCACCAAGCCCCTGGCCAATCACTGAAGCAGGGGAGCCGAGGTCTTGTGATTGGTCCACTGCTGGTCAGTCCTCCATCGCCAGACCAATCGCCTGGGGCTGGGGAGGCACGGTCATGAGGTCTCGTGTGAAGATGGTGCTCTCATTGAGAGGACTTGTTAAAGCAATTCCGCAGGAGTAGGGTAGTGATGAGTGGACTCCAGTGGTCCTCTGTGACTCTCCTACGGAAGACTCTTCAGTGGCTCCTCAGTCTACAGGATGTTCCTCACAAGCACACGCGTCCTCTGGGTTAACCTTTGTAGTTTCATTCCTCGCTCCGTGGTTCTGAACGAATTTCAGTTCTTCAGTTAAGCGGTTCTGTTCTCCTCTGCACTCCCCGTCTCATCTACTTAGCAAACTCCTGTTTAACTTTCAAGATTCCATTCTGATATCACTTTCTTGGAGAGACATTCCCGCATCATCATCCTTCCCCAGGCAATTTCTTCCTCCTATGGTTCACCATAACTACTTCTTCACATTACTGTAGTTCTTAGCACTCATAATCGTTTGTTTACATGTTTTACTGTCTCTCCTCCTCCAGACTGTGGGATACATTAGGCTCTATTCATCTTTGTACTCAGGGTCTAACACAGTCGCTGCCACTTTGTAGATGTTTGTAGAATGAAAAGGTGAATAAATTAATAGCAGAGAAGAGAGAGAGAAAGAAAAACCCTTTAAATCTGACCAGTTTTATGAGTACTTTAGAAAATTTAGAAATTAGAAAAGAACTTATACAGGGTACTATAATTCCAACCTGCATCATGAAAGCAATTTGTATTGGAACCATGTTTGTAAATTGGAGGGTAGTAGTTGCAGAGCAACCTCTAACATTGTATTTAAATTAATTAAGCTACACCTAGCAGCTGGTATGCTGGGGGAGTGGAGAAAGGGAGGGAGCTTGGAACAGCTGAGAGATATAATTGAGGATAAGAAAATCACAGGATTTCAGATAGAGGAAAGCATATGTTTTGCATTTTCCAGGGCAGTTCTGATTTTAAACATCCTGTCCCATTGTCTAGTTTTTGTTAGCTTGTTGTTCTGATATCTAGGTAGGGAAATATGGCAACAATATGTAAAATTAATCTCTCTGTCTAGTTGCTAATAGAAAAGAAAGGCATGGAAATGAAGGCACAAAGGGACTGAAGGGAATGATACAAATTTCTCCTAATTTGAACCTTTCAGCCTTGTAGAATAGTCTGTTGATACAAGACAGAGAAAAGCAAATTTATGGAAATTATTAAATTACACATCTGACATCATTTAAGGATAAAGCATGAGGGAATCACATTTTACTGAGTTACTTGATATCTTAAATAAATGTTCATTTTCACAAAGAAAAGCCCATTGTTTCCCTCTCTTTTTGCCAGACTTATAGGAAGCCTGGCCCCCAAATCAAAGGATTAATTCCCACATGTTGATAATAATTTTTAATTTTAAGAAAAAAGAAAACTTAAAACAGTGGTTTCTAATCCTAGAAGATCTTTTAAATCTACTGCTTGCCCAGTCTTCACTGAGATGGAGAAGTGGGAGGGACCCACATATACGAGCACTGAGAAAGTCAGAAGAAAGTCTGCTGTGGCTAGAATTTGAGGGGAAGAGACAGTGACCCCTGTGTGATGCTGAAAGAATAACATTCTTCCTAGCACACAAGATGCAAGTGCTGGGGACTTCCTGGAAACATTGGGGGAGATTTTTGGAGTGGGTGGTTTTCTTGCAGATAGCAGATATGCATGCAACCAGGGAAATACCCCTTTGCTACTGTTTTCATGAGATTCTTAATGCTTAAGGAAAAGGGTATTATATATGGTTTCCTTGTTAGAAATTGTTCTAAAATGCAATGTTTCTGCCATAGTAATGCGAGTAGAGAAGGTCAACTTGCAGTGATGAGAAAGAGCACTAGACTGGATGTCAGAGGCCCAGTATTCTAATGCAGGGGCTCATTCTCTGCTGTGCAACTTTGAGCAAGTTTCAGTTTCCTTTGTGATCTACCACCTAGGGTTCTGCTATGATTAAATAATAAATGGGAAAGTGCTATACAAATGTTAAGATGGATTGATTGTAATTGAATTTGCTCTTGATTGAGGAGACTTGGTGATTAGTGAATAGTTCTCTAGAGTAATTGTTCTAGGAGTTGTATTTAAATGCCTGTAGCATTTGTACCTAAATGCATATAAAGGATGCCGTGGCCCCGATGACCCTGGATATTCTGATGTGTGTGTGGGGGGAAGGGAGGGGGTGGTATCTACATATATATTTAAAATTCTTCAAGTGAATCTCAGGGACACTAGAGGCTGAGAGCCACTGCTTTAGTGTGGAGGTCGGTGCTGAGTGGACAGAGACCTGGCAACTGAGTCCTGGCTCTGTCTACAACAAACATTTCTGTGCTGCGGGAGGAAGCTCAGCAGGATCTTGAAAAGGTCACTAAACTCTCCATGCTTCATTTTCCCCATTTGTAAAATGCAGAGCTGGGCTAACCAGTGAATGTCTACCTTTTTAAAGCCACTGACTCCTTTATTCAATGAGAATTTTACTTGGAAGCTTTGACGTGTAAAATAAACAAAAAGCAGCACTGCTTTGATTCTACTTAGCAGCCCCCACAGGATTTCAGAAACCACTGGCCTAGATGGTCGATAACGTCCCTTCTAGCACTGGAATTCTATTCAAGGCACAGAAAATTTTCATAAATTTTTACTGGCTCTATTCGGGAGGCTGGAATTTTCATGGTATTTATAATCTGAGGACTGTGAATTAAGGTAAGTAGGTAGACAGAGCTGGATTTTTACATGTTTGTTGTCTTCTCTTTTTCCTGCTTTGCTCTGTTTTTCAGATGCACTGGCCAACTGGCTGCCAAATAGGTTTGGTCAAAAGGATGCAATGGCAGCAGACTGGAGGACAGGAGAAAATGTAAACCAAAATATTTCAACTCTTCTTTCTCTGTGTTGGGTGATGTCTCTGGCAGACAGAGGCTCTCCTCCCTCTTTCCAGAGCCGGCCCGCTGGGGACAAGAGTGTGCAGGTATCCCTTGAGTCTAATAACACCTCTTCCCACTGTCCTGCCAGCCGTAGGGATGGAGGCAGCTTCTGTCTAATATTGTATGCTAATATCTACATTGCCTCACCACCACCCCCTTCGGCCTCTCAGCTCTTCCAACACCTATGTAACAAGTTCTCTGAATTAATTTCCCTCTCTTGAACTACCTGGCAAGGACTCTGTTTTTCTGACAAGATCTGATATCCTCACTGATAGTGGTGTATTGGGATTACAACATGAGGACCTTGAAAAGCATGCTAAGGAGTTTGCATTTTATGCCTTAATGTCCGGAACCTTGTGTTAAGGAAAATTAGTGGTCCCAGTGTGGATACTGGACTAGTAAAACAAAAAAGAGGACATGAGGAACAACAAATGGTACCATAATACAATGGAACAGTTTCACTATTTAACTATATCAACTGTTTTACGCATTTCTGGTTGTTTTTTACCAGAGAAATTTTTTTTCTAGCACCTTGGAGGAATCCTGCCTCCAATTATCTCTTGGCTACCTGATCCACTCTCCTTTTTCACTTTGACTTTCAAAAGGAGGAGTCAGATGGCCCATAGAGTGACCTGGGTCACCATGTTAAAGGAATTCCATGATCCTCCATGTTAAAGAAGGTGAGGATAACTTAAGAAAAGTAATTCCACTCCTAGGTATGTACACAAGAGAAATGAAAACATACATCCATACAAAGACTTGCATTCTAATGTTCTTAGCAGCATTATTCATAATAGCCCCCAAACTGGAAAAAACCTAAAGATCCATCAACTGGTGAATGGGTAAACCCAATGTGTATATCCATACAGTGGAACTCTATTAAGCAATAAAAAGGAATGAACTACTGACACATCCTACAATGTTGATGAACTTCAAAAACATTATGCCAGGTGAAAGACACCAGACACAAGAGACCACATATTGTACGATCTTATTTATATGAAATGTCCAGAAAAGGCAAATCTATAGAGACAGAAAGTAGATTCGTGATTGCCTGGGGTGGGGTAGGGTGGGGGTTGGGGATGGAGATGGGGATTAACCCATAAAATGGTATGAACAATCTTATTGGGGTGATGGAAATGTTCTAAAATTGATTTATAGTGATGGTTGCCCAACTTGGGAAATGTACTAAGAAATCACTGAATTGTATACTTGATGTGAGTGAATTATATGATATGTAAAATATGCCTCAATAAAGTCATTTTTAAATAGGAGAAAGGTAATAGGCAGCAGCACTGTTATTAATCTAGGCCTTTTTAGAAACCAATTAGTTACTTACTATGTCACTTTCAGCCATGTTATCCACATATCTATGTTGTTTTCAGGGACTTTCATCCCAAAACGGTGTTGAGAGCTTTGCTGAAGTCTAAATAGATTATCATTGGTCTGGTATTCCTATGCACCCATTCAGTTCCATCAAAAGAGATAACATGAGGGGCGGGCCTGGTGGGTAGTGAAGTTGGTGTGCCCCGCTTCTCCGGCACCAGAGGGTTCCCAGGTTCCCTTCCCGGACCTATATGCACCAGCACATATGCACCTATTATCAAGCCATGCTGTGGCAGGCGTCCTACATTTAAGTAGAGGAAGATGAGCACGGATGTTAGCCCAGGGCCGATCTTCCTCAGCAAAAAGAGGAATACTGGCAACACATGTTAGCTCAGGGCTAATCTTCCTCACCAAAAAAAAAAAAAAAGATAATATGATCTGATGTGATACAGGCTCTTAAAAATGTGTACTGATGAAAAACAAAGATCATTTTCTTGGAGGTTCAGGACTTTAAACTCCCACCATCATTTAACCCCAAAATGGTCCAGAAGCTGGTAGTCTAATACCAATTCCTATCAGAGGTTTAGGGAAATATTAACTGGTGCTGGATAGTCTGCATTCAGAAGTTTGGAAGAGAATGCTTGCCTTTGTTCTGTGCACCCAATAGCTGGGAGATAGGTGATAAACAAATGCTTTTAAAAACAATTTCTGCCCAATATGGTAATAGCTTTAATTCCTGTGATCTGAAGAATAAGAAGCCCTGTTTATCTTGCTGTGTTGTGGCAATAAGGTGCTTGCTGTGAAAAGCTCCTGTTCATAACAAAGCTCAATGACTCACATAATAATCTATTGATTCTTCCCACACTGGGTTTGTCATTACCTTCAGATTAAAGCCCCCTTTTCTGATTTCAGTGTTCGCAGATCTGCCATCAACAGCCCAGTGAGTACTGGACCACGATTTTTGAAATGACTTAGCTGGATATTTAGTTTCTTTCAGTTTTATTATTCTTTCATGCTTTCTCTCTGGGAGGGAAAATAATAAGACTCCACCTCTCCACACCCAAGCCTGTACCTCAGCATGGCTAGAAGAGGGGAGATTTCACTCAGCCATAGCTCTGCTATCGTTAATTGAGGGATCTCAGGAAAATTACTGGACCTTAGATTCTTCATCTACAAAACAGACTTCTTATGGTGCCTGTCTCCTTCACAGCATGGTTGTGAAGACGAATGTAACATAAACATCTTTTAAAAATATTTAATGGAGGAGAGATTCAGAGACATTTTGATTCCGGGCTGAAACCAAGCTGAATTTCAGACCTTTGAGGGGACGTAGGAGGAAAGCAGATGACAGAATTAACCCGAAATTTTTCAATCGCTGAATCACTTTGCAAATTTCAGCTCCCTGCTTGGTGCTCCTCATGCTAGGATCTTTGCAGCTGATTGGAGTAAAGGAGGGACAGCTGCAGGTCCTTTGATAATTGAATCTTAAGAGGACTGACAATAGATGCCACTGCATCCCCCTCCAGGTGCATATTACTGCTACTAGCAAGATGTCCATCCCCAATCAAAATCCCGTCCCTTACACTCTTTTCCGTTGCCTTTCCTCTGCCCTGCCACATCTAATATTCTTTTCTTCTCTCCTTAATAGATGGCTAAATGCCTGAAGTGTGATGGCAATGCTTGTTCCCATGGAGCCGCTGCTTCCAAGAAAGCTCGCAACAGACAAAGACAAGGCAGAAGATGGCCTCCTCACAGGAGATGCAAAGAAGCTGCTCTGATGAGGAAACCTGTTCCCAATTCCTGTCGCTAAAATTCCCCTCTTCTGCTTCTGGTTTTCTTCATTGTGCACCCCCCAGAAGTAATTGTTCCCTCACAGGACAACACACACAATAGAAAAATATTGATTCTATAACCCAATTTTGGTAAATGCTACCAAAGTGGAGAGAATGATTTACAGAAAGATAGGGCCTCCTGATTACTTTAAGATTTCATCTCCCACTGAGCCTTTATGTTGTTGGGAGAACTCTAAAGATCTAACATATACTTTGGAACATTTGGAAGAAAACAACCATTACCTGTGTATCAGCTTGTGCAGATGTATCACATACCTATAGCTATGACTGCATGAGATTATTAGAATTAATGCATTTAAAATACCTAACACATGTCAGATACAATGCTGGGTACTGAGGAAACAAAGATGACAAGGTCGTCTGCCTTCTAGGAGCTCACACTTTAGAAAGGTAGGCATATGAATAACTATCTGTAGAATATTGTGCTAATTTATTTAGAAAATGCAATAGGAACACAGATGAGGAAGCAAAGAACTGTGGTGGAGAAGAGGAAAGAGTCTAAGAGTCTGAGAGAAAGTGATAGCAGAAAAGACATTAATTCCGGGTTTCAAAGGATGAATTGAAATTTTCCTGGTTGGACAAGGATGGAAAGGGCATTTCAGCAGAGGCAAACTGAATGAAGACCTCAAGACATGGAAGTGCATGGCATGCCCAAGGAACATGTAATCTGAAAGGTTAGAATGCTAGGTAATATTTCACCATGGGTGGTTATCAGCATTACCATCATTTGGAGCATTTGTTTAATTTTTCAGTTTCCTGAGCTCCAGCCTAAACCTACTGAATCAGAATATCTGAAAACGGGGACCAGGAATCTGAATTTTGGAAATGCATGTGCTGAATAAAAGTTGAGGACTATCTGGTTTAGGTAGAGTGGGGGATGCAGGGAAGGACACATTGACTCATGACTACAAGTTGTTTTATGGTTAGATGCTTATATACTATCAGACAGACTGGCCAATTCAATTCCAAATGTGTTCAATCAAATAAACAGAATTCACTGTTTGTAAATTTATTATTGTAAATTGTAAAACTTCTGTAAAAGTTCTGTAAAGAAGCCCACTTATAAATTGAAAGAGTCAAAAGGCAAAGATCCAACTGAGCCTGTTCAAAAATGGAAAAATGTTTTCTAGACTGTTCTCAGCTCCAGAGAGAATCTTATTCTCTTCTAACACTGGGGATCTTGATTAAAATCTCTCCCTGCTCAGCAGCACAAAAGTCTCTCAAGGAGTCTCAAAAGAGAGTCATCTCAGAGTTGCTCACAGTAGTCTTTCCATCCTCGAACTTGGTTGTATCACTTCATGGGGGCTTGGGTGACAACAGAGACACTGTGAGGAGGACAAGGCAGAGAGCAAGCTGGGAAGTTGATGGACTCCTTGTCTAAGGCACAGAGCCTGGACCAGAAGGACTGGATCTTCAGAGGTGGACTTCTTCCCAATGGGCACATCAGCATCAGTGCAAATGATGATCCCAGATCAGAAGCAGACAACACAAATCAGGCAGAGTAGCACAATAAAGCCAGAATGAGACAAAATATTGGCAGCCACTCAGAGCTATGCACTTTCCCAACTTGTCCTCAGAGTGATTTGTTGCTGATTTCAGAGTCATATAGTAGTCCTAGCTACCTAGCACCCCAATAATTGTACACACAAATACCTGCAATTAAGTTACTGGCTTAAAATTGATCCATAATTCACTCAGTGTTGACTTAATGTTTCTCAACAAAACCTTTTTTTCCCTCTAAAGTAGTATTTCTTATATAATGGCCAGTGGACTCCTCCACCAGACTCTTAGCTGAACTTGTTAAAATGTAGAAACTTGGGTGTCACCCCTGGCCTTCAGAATCAGACTCTCTGAGGTTAGGGCCCAGGAATCTGCATTTTCACATGCTCACGCAGGTGATTCTTAAGCACATGAAAGTTGAAGAATCTCTATTCTATAGTCCCTGGTCAAACAGGTACTGCTTTCCTTTCCAGGTACTGCTGAAGTAAGATAACTGAACCAGGAGCCCTCACTGGGGCCAAATTGATGAGGTAGAACTTGTGTGGAAGTCGAATGTAATTGGCCTCTAACCAAGTGCAGTTTCATTCAGGAAATTAATGAAACAGGCCAGCTGCGAAAATATCTAAATAATTGGTTAAAAAGAATCAAGTTATTTTGATATTGTGAAAACATATAAAAATTCAGCTTTATAATGTCCTTGCTTTACTGTAGCTGAGTGTACTAGGGAGACTAATCAAACACGGCTCATAAAGACTAAGAGGGAATCATAAAATAATAGAGCTGGAAGAAACCTTCAAGATGGCCTGGTCTGGTGTTTTATTTTACAAATGAAGAAACCAGAGCCTGGGGAGGCCTAGCAATCAAGGTCATACAGCTCATTAGTGGCCAAGAACCAAAATGTCCTGACTTCTGGCCTATGGTGCCTCCTCTGAGACTAGAATAAATTCCCCACTACTAAAAAGGTAAGATAATTTTTTTTTTCCTTAAAAAGTGGCCTCATCTTCTCATTGAAAATAAAAAGTATAAATCAAGATGCTGATTCATGGACCAAATGGAAAGTTTAATGATTTGATGATCCCAGGCTGAAACAGTCATTCAATCATTTATGCATTCATTCAATAAGTATTGTAGAATGATAGTTCTCCTCATACCTAGAGTAAGCAGGAAAGGCTCTCCAGAGAGAGAGGGACAGTACATTTTGGTAAGATGACACTGCAGAGAGCTTGCTGTTTGGCTGCCAAGCTCTCCTTCACCTGTCTTCACCTGTCCCCATCCAGTCTTCTATCTCACATTGTGTCTCAAATTGAACTGTCCACCCCAGAAGGCCAGGCTCATTCTCCGTCTTCACCTTTCCTTCTCTATGCCCCAGTCTGGTATGTCTTCCTAACCTCTCTTTGGTTCTCCAAATTCTGTCATTCAAAGACCAAGCTCAAGAGTCTTTGCCTCCTTCTTCAAGACTGTTCTCTCTTCTTGGATCTCAAGGGCCTTCAGTGAATTCCTATTATACCTCTTATACTCCTGTTATTACTGTTCTGAATAATATACTGATATTATCATTTTCCATTAGTTAGAATTTTGCTAATGCAGCTTTGGTAGGCAATAGGATGTGGTTGAAAGAGCACAGGGATTGTAATCTACATTGCTACCTAAACACCTGGGTTTTTTTGTGACATGCCTCACAGCTATCTCCAGCTCAACAACTTTCCCACCCTCAGTCCACCTCTCAACAAACCTGCTCCTCTTCCTTTGTTCACTGTCTTATTAAGCAAGAGATAATGGTAAAAGATGACCCTCAGCTTCTGGCTCAATGTGGCACATAATTTAATAAGACAGTTTTTGTGTTCACAAAAAACCCAGGCGTTTAGGTAGCAATGTAGATTACAATCATAAAGCATAATTTTCCCTCCTAAATTTCTCCAGAATCCACCCCCTTCTCTTTACCACCACTCCTGCTACCATTCTTAGGGCTGCCACCCCTTCTTACCTAGATTATCAGAACGACTTCTAACTCCAACTTCGCCCCCTTCAATGTTTGCTCCATTCTGCAGCCAGGATGATCATTCTTCAATTCGCATACTGTCGTTTCCCTTGATACTGTCACTTCCCTGCTTAAAGCTTTTGGCTCTCAGGATAAAGTTCCAACCTTTCAAAGCCCTTTTGTGATCAAGTTCCTTTCCAGCCCTCCAGCCCCATCTTTTTTACTTTCCCACCTTGAACTTCATCTCCAGGCAGACTGAACTGCTTGCACAGTGCATCAGACAGTCTGTTGCTGCTAGACCTTTGCACATGCTGGTTCTTTTGCCTGGAATGCCTTTCTTTCATGTTTTTGCTTGAATGTCCACTGCTGATTTTCAGGGACTTAGAAATTTCTCCTTCTAAGCTAGGAAGTTTCTCTGACCCAGGTGTCACTCCTGTGTATTTTCCTAACATTTTGAGTTTACTTCTTGTTATGGGTTGAATTGTGTTCCTCAAAAAGATATGTTGAAGTCCTAACCCCCGGTACCTGTGAATATGAACTTATTTGGAAATAGGGTCTTTGCAGATATAATCAAGCTAAGATGAGCTCATTAGGGTGGGCCCTAATCCAATATGACTGGTGTCTTTATAAGAAGAGAAAGATGCTATGTGAAGATGGAGACACATACGGTGAATGTTATGTGATGACAGAAGCAGAGATTGGAATGATGCAACTGCAAGGCAAGGAATGCCGAGGATTGAGAGCCACCACTAGAAGCTAGGAAGAGGAAGAAAGGATTCTACCCAGAATCTCAGAGGGAGCATGGCCCTAATGACACCTTGATTTCAGACCTCTAGCCTCTAGAACTGTGAAAGAATGAATTTCTGTTTTTTTTAAGCCACGCAGTTTGTGGCACTTTGTTACAACAGCCCTAAGAAACTAATATACTCCTATTGTGGTACTTATTGCACTATATTGTATTGGCTGGGCATTTTTGCTTATCTTTTTCCTTCCTCATTGAAAGGTGGTATTGAGTCTTAGACATCTTTGAAATACATGCATATCTCAATCCCTAGGACATAGTGGTTGCTCAATAATTAGTAGATGAATAAGTCCAATGTCATAAAAATGAACTGAAATATTTTTTTTTTTTAAGATTTTATTTATTTATTCTTCCCCCAAAGCCCCAGTAGATAGTTGTATGTCGTAGTTGCACATCCTTCTAGTTGCTGCATGTGGGACGCGGCCCCAGCATGGCCGGAGAAGCGGTGCGTCGGTGCCCGCCCGGGATCCGAACCCGGGCCGCCAGCAGCGGAGCGCGCGCACTCAACTGCTAAGCCACGGGGCCGGCCCTGAACTGAAATATTTTAATAACTCTAGCAAAGCACCTGACATGGAAAAGTACTTGGTGAATGTCCGTTGCCTTCCTTTTCATCACTCTAATAGTTAAAATCTGCTCAGGAGCAAGGACTTAGCCTAATTCTTTCTTGTGCTCCTTCTAAGCACCCAGAATAGTGCAACAGAAACCACTGGAGCTCCCCAACCATCCATGTGCTCCCCTACATTCTCCAGCTTCCCTGGCATTTAGGGTTAGGGTCATGTACTGGATTCTGGGCAGTGTGCTATGGACAGATGTGATATTAGCCAAATCCATCCTGCTTAACCCTCCAAGGGCTTCTTCCCATGCATGGCAATTTTAGGGGCCCCATGGCAAGTTGGGGGCCCACAGACTGAATAGCTACAAGAGGAAGGAGGGTGAGCCAATCTGCATAGGATTCTATATGAGTGGGAAATAAACCTTTATAGTATTAGCCACTGAGTTTTGGGGTTTATTTATGACCATGGCAGAGCCTAGCTTATTTTTACTAACATACAAAGCAATGTGGACACATGGGAGGTGCCAAGAAGTGCCTCTTGGTTGGCTACTTAAATCATCACACCAAATAAAGACATCAGAGAGTCCTGACTGAATAAAGACTGTTTGAGAAATACAGGCATCTTTATGTTTCCTCTTGGCATGCTTCACTAGTTTTAAAAAGTGTCTAGGGCTTGAATGTTTTGATTGAGAAAAAGCTGCCCAGCCAAGACAGCTGCTGTGGTGAGGCTGTCTCGCCATGACACTGGCCTGGTCCATGTGCCCAGGCTTTAAAAGAAATTAGTTCAGTGGGACCAAACTTAATTGAATGCTGCCTGCTTTAGTGTCCTGCTCTCTCTCTGCAGGTGAAAGGGGTATAATATTTATATTGTCAAGCATGGTCTTATAAGAAATTATTGTTATGCTGCAGCTCTTGTCATAAAGTTAATAAGGATGGTTAGAGAGAGGAGTCAAGATGGCGGTGTAAGCAGACTCGGAACTCACCTCCTCCCGCAGACACAGCCAATATACAACTACTCGTGGAAAAATTACCCCTGAGACAGAACTGAAAACTGCATAAGAGGAACTCCTGCAACAATGGACAATCCTAACCGAGGTGGAAGAGGCAGAGACTCCCCTCTGGAGAGGAAAAACGCCGCCTTCACAAGCCGCCAGCTTCACGGCCGCCGGGAGCAGTTCACAGTTATGCAGCCTCCCTGGAGGAGCCGGCCCTGAGCTGGGGAGCGCCCCCGCTGTGGGCATTTTGTGGACAGAGCACAATCGAGAGGAGTGGCATAATATCTGACTGTGCCTGCTACTAAAACACTGGGGAGCACCCCCAGAAAACCCGGTTCACAAAGAAACTAAAACTGGCTCTTAAAGGGCCCGCGCGCAAACTCACCCGTTTCAGGAAGCACCCTAAAATCACCAGAAAGAAAGGTGCACAGTGCTGTGGTGACAAGAGACTCACCTAATGGGCCCTGAGTGCATCTTGGTGAGGGGTGAGACCTCTCCAGGGACTGGGACATTGGCGGCGGCCATTGTTATGGCCTGGTGTGAGCGTGCTGACACAGACGCCACCCATTGGAGTTCTCCCTGAGGCCTGCTAGCCCAGGGTCTGCCCCACCCGCTAGAGCACCGATTTAATCCAGCTCAGCCAGGGCAGGCAGCCCACCCTAGAGACTGGCCCCACCCAACAACAAGCCCTCAGGCAACTTGTGGGCCTGCATAAATTGGTGACTGGATTCTCTGCAGCCTGGCAACTGAGCCGACATGAGCAGGGCAGGGTGTGCACAAGGAGCGGGTGGAGAGTGTGGGGCGGTGGCAGAGTGTGTGGGGCTCCCGCCGTGGAGAGACTGGGTCCGCTTGGGGAGGTCGGGGCGCTCACACAGGGCAGGACTGTGTTGACTGTGTGTGTGGACCTGTGGGCGGCAGGGCTTCTCAGCCGCAGAAGACTTGTACTTCTCATAGACCCACATAGGAGGTTTGCTCCACCTTCCAAAACCTGAAACAATTGGGTGCTCCTGTGCCTGAGGCCAGCCCCACCCAGCTGCAATCCTCAGAGAGCTGACAAGAGACCTAATAGGCTAGAGGCTTACAGCAATTGTAAGGCCCTGAGCCTAACAACCTGCCACGCTGGGGGCCTACTCACTTAAAAGAAATACTGCAACACAAATCTGGTATTAGAACTTACAGCCAACTGTGCTGGGGATCCCCACACCTGATAAAGAGACTGAAGGGCCCACAACAACTACAAGCAGCTGAGCATTACAACAGCTGGCCAGGAGCATAACTCAGCCTCCCTGGGCGCCTACAGGGAGAGCAAACAGGCCACAGCAGAAGGATACACGTAGCCCACAAAGGGTCACCCCAGGAACATTGAGAACTGAGGGAAGCACACTGGAAGCCATCACTTACATAAGGTCACCTATCCAAGAGCAGGAGACGTAGCTGACCTACCTAATACGTAGACACAAGCACAGGGAAAGAGGCAAAATGAAGAGGCAAAAGAATACATTCCAAGTAAGGGAACAGGACAAAACCCCAGAAAAGGAACTAAGTGAAACAGAAATGAGCAACCTACCCGACAGAGAGTTCAAACTAAGAGTGTTAAGGATGCTCACTGATCTGGGGAGAAGAATAGATGAACTCAGTGAGAATGTCAACAAAGAAATGGAAGATATAAAAAAGAACCAATCAGAAATGAAGAATACAATACTGGAAATGAAAAATTCATTAGAGGGACTCAAAAGCAGAGTAGAGGATACAGAAGAACGGATCTGTGAGCTGGACGAAAGACTAGAAGAAATTACCCAAAGTGAACAGGTAAAAGAGAAAAGAATTAAAAAGACTGAGGACAGTCTAAGGGACCTCTGGGACAACATCAAGCGCACTAACATCCGTGTTATAGGTGTCCCGGAAGGAGAAGAGTGAGACAAGGGCGCAGAGAATCTATTTCAAGAAATAATAGATGAAAACTTCCCTAACCTAAGGAAGGAAACAGACATCCAGGTACAGGAAGCACAGAGAGGCCCAAACAAGATAAACCCAAAGAGGCCCACACCAAGACACATCATAATGAAAATGTCCAGAATTAAAGATAAAGAGAGAATCCTAAAAGCCGCAAGAGAATGTCAAGTTATGTACAAAGGAAACCCCATAAGGCTATTAGCTGACTTCTCTGCAGAAACCTTACAGGCTAGAAGAGAATGGCACGATATATTTAAAGTGCTAAAAGGAAAAAAATTACAGCCAAGAATACTCTACCCAGCAAGGTTATCATTCAAAATGGAAGGAGAGATCAAAATTTTCCCAGACAAGCAAAAATTAAAGGAGTTTGTCACCAAGAAACCAGTGCTACAAGAAATGTTAAAGGCACTGATTTAAGGAGAAAAGAAAAGACCACAAATAGGAAAAATTATCTATTTCCATGATTAGAACGTAATGGATACAAATGCACAACAAAGAGGTTAGATATGATATCAAAACATGAGGGAGGAGGGGAGTTAAAGAGTAGAGATTTCAGACAGAGGTCAAACTAAAGGGACCATCAATTCTGTATAGAAGAAGGAAGGAACAGAGAAGGATTACTAAAACACTGAGAAAAAAAAAAAAGTTAAAAAATGGCAGTAAGTACATACTTATCAATAGCTACTTTAAACGTCAATGGACTAAATGCTCCAATTAAAAGGCATAGGGTGGCTGACTGGATAAAAAAACAAGACCCATATATATGCTGCATACAAGAGACACACTTCAGACCTAAAGACACTCACAAACTGAAAGTGAAGGGATGGAAAAAGATACTCCATGCAAATGGCAATGAAAAGAAAGCTGGGGTAGCAGTACTCATATCAGACAAAATAGACTTTAAAACAAAAACTGTAAAAAGAGACAAAGAAGGGCATTACATAATGATCAAGGGAACAATCCAACAAGAGGATATAACACTTGTAAATATCTACGCACCCAATGTAGGTGCACCTAAATATATAAAGCAATTATTAACAGACATAAAAACAGAAATAGACAGTAACACAATAATAGTAGGGGACTTTAACACTCCACTTACACCAACGGATAGATCATCCAAACAGAAGATCAATAAGGAAACATTGGCCTTAAACGACACACTACAACAGATGGACCTAGTAGATATATACAGAGCATTCCATCCAAAAACCGAAGAATACACGTTCTTTTCAAAGGCACATGGAACATTCTCCAGGATTGATCACATATTAGGCCACAAAACAAGTCTCCATAAATTTAAGAAGATTGAAATAATACCAAGCATCTTTTCTGACCACAACGGTATGAAACTAGAAATCAACTATAGGAAGAAAATCAGAAAAGCCACAAATACGTGGAGATTAAACAAAATGCTACTGAACAACGACTGGGTTAACGAAGAAATCAAAGAAGAAATCAAAAAATACCTGGAGACAAATGAAAATGAACCACATGCCAGAATTTATGGGATACAGCAAAAGCACTTCTAAGAGGGAAGTTTATAGCGATACAGGCCTATCTCAACAAACAAGAAAAATCTCAAATAAACAATCTAACAATGCACCTAAAGGAAATGGAAAAAGAAGAACAAACAAAGCCCAAAATAAGTAGAAGAAGGGAAATAATAAAAATCAGAGCAGAAATAAATGAAATAGAGACCAAAAAAACAATAGAAAAAATTAATAAAACCAAGAGATGGTTCTTTGAAAAGATCAATAAAATTGACAAACCTTTAGCCAGACTCACCAAGAAAAAAAGAGAGAAGGCACAAATAAGTAAAATCAGAAATGAAAGAGGAGAGGTTACAACAGACACCTCAGAAATACAAAAGATTATAAGAGAATACTATGAAAAGCTATATGCCAACCAATTCGACAATCTGGAAGAAATGGATAAATTCTTAGAATCATACAACCTTCCAAAACTGGATCAAGAAGAAGTAGAGAATTTGAATAGATCAATCACCAGTAAGGAGATCGAAACAGTAATCACAAACCTCCCCAAAAATAAAAGTCCAGGACCAGACGGCTTCCCTGGTGAATTCTACCAAACATTCAAAGAAGACTTAATACCTATCCTTCTCAAACTCTTCCAAAAAATTGAGGAGGGGGGGAAGCTCCCTAACTCATTCTACGAAGCTGACATTACCCTGATACCAAAACCAGACAAGGACAACACAAAAAAAAGAAAATCACAGGCCAATATCACTGATGAACATCGATGCAAAAATCCTCAATAAAATACTAGCAAATCGCATACAACAATACGTTAAAAAGATTATACACCATGATCAAGTGGGATTTATTCCAGGTATGCAGGGATGGTTTAACATTCGCAAATCAATCAACGTAATACACCACATTAATAAAATGAAGAATAAAAATCACATGATCATCTCAATAGATGCAGAGAAAGCATTTGACAAGATACAGCATCCATTTATGATAAAAACTCTGAATAAAATGGGTATAGAAGGAAAGTACCTCAACATAATAAAGACCATATATGAGAAACCCACAGCTAATATCATCCTCAATGGTGAAAAACTAAAAGCCATCCCTCTAAGAACAGGAACCAGACAAGGATGCCCACTGTCACCACTCCTATTTAACATAGTACTGGAAGTCCTAGCCAGAGCAATCAGGCAAGAGAAAGAAATAAAAGGGATCCAAATTGGAAAGGAAGAAGTGAAACTGTCACTATTTGCAGATGACATGATTTTATATATAGAAAACCCCAAAGAATCCACCAGAAAACTTTTAGAAGTAATAAACGAATATGGTAAAGTTGCAGGATACAAAATCAACACACAAAAATCAGTTGCATTTCTGTACACTAGCAACGAAGTAGCAGAAAGAGAAATTAAGAATACCATCCCATTTACAATTGCAACAAAAAGAATAAAATACTTAGGAATAAACTTAACCAAAGAGGTGAAAGAGCTGTACACCGAAAACTATAAAACATTTCTGAAAGAAATTGAAGAAGACACAAAGAAATGGAAAGATATTCCGTGCTCTTGGATTGGAAGAATTAACATAGTTAAGATGCCCATACTTCCTAAAGCCATCTATAGATTCAATGCAATCCCTATCAAAGTTCCAACAACATTTTTCACAGAAATAGAACAAAGAATCCTAAAATTTATATGGAACAACAAAAGACCCCGAATAGCTAAAGGAATCCTGAGAAAAAAGAACAAAGCTGGAGGTATCACACTCCCTGATTTCAAAATATACTACAAAGCTATAGTAACCAAAACAGCATGGTACTGGCACAAAAACAGACACACAGATCAATGGAATAGAATCAAAAGCCCAGAAATAAACCCACACATCTATGGACAGCTAATCTTTGACAAAGGAGCCAAGAACATACAATGGGGAAAAGAAAGTCTCTTCAACAAATGGTGTTGGGAAAACTGGATAGCCATATGCAAAAAAATGAAAGTAGACCCTTACCTTACACCATACACAAAAATTAACTCCAAATGGATTAAAGACTTGAATGTAAGACCTGAAACTGTGAAATTTCTAGAAGAAAACATAGGCAGTACGCTCTTCGACATCGGTCTTCGCAACATCTTCTCAAACACCACGTCTGACCGGGCAAGAGAAACAATAGAAAAAATAAACAAATGGGAGTACATCAAACTAAAAAGCTTCTACACAGCAAAGGAAACCATCAACAAAACGAAAGGACAACCTAACAATTGGGAGAAGATATTTGCAAACCATACTTCTGATAAGGGCTTAATCTCCAAAATACATAAAGAACTCATGCATCTTACCAACAAAAAAACTACCAACCCAATTAGAAAATGGGCAAAGGACCTGAACAGACATTTCTCCAAAGAAGATATACAGATGGCCAACAGACACATGAAAAGATGTTCAAAATCATTAACTATCAGGGAAATGCAAATCAAAACTACAATGAGATATCACCTGACGCCCCTCAGAATGGCTATAATTAACAAGACAGGAAACAACATGTGTTGGAGAGGATGTGGAGAGAAGGGAACTCTCATACACTGCTGGTGGGAGTGCAAACTGGTGCAGCCACTGTGGAAAACAGTATGGAGATTCCTCAAAAAATCAAGGATAGAACTACCATATGATCCAGCCATCCCACTGCTGGGTATTTATCCAAAGAACTTGAAAACACCAATTTGTAAAGGTACATGCACCCATGTGTTCATTGCAGCGTTATTCCCAATAGCCAAGACTTGGAAGCAACCTAAGTGCCCATCAAGGGACGAATGGATAAAGAAGATGTGGTATATATACACAATGGAATACTACTCAGCCATAAGAAACGATGAAATCCAGCCATTTGTGACATCATGGATGGACATTGAGGGTATAATGCAAAGTGAAATAAGTCAGAGGGAGAAGGTCAAATACCGCATGATTTCCTTCATTAAGTAGTAGATAATAACAACAATAAACAAACACATAGGGACAGAGATTGGATTGGTGGTTACCAGAGGGGAAGGGGGGAGGGAGGAGGGTGAAAGGGATAATTTGGTACATGTGTGTGGTGATGGGTTGTAATTAGTATTTGGGTGGTGAACATGATGTAATCTATGCAGAAATAGAAGTACAATGATGTACACCTGAAATTTTTACAATGTTATAAACCAATGTTACTGCAATAAACAAAAAATTAAAAAAAAAAAAAAAAAGGATGGTTAATTAAGACATTAAAATCTAAGCCACAGTAATTATCTGTAAGTAAAGTAAATGTCTAGTAAGCTAGAAAACAGCATCACCAATAAAAGACAAATCGAGCAGACATTCTCTAGTAATAGAATTAAAATTTCACAATGTAAACTGGATAGCCACTTGTTATTAAAATGTGAATACAAGCTTTATTTGCAGAGACATAAACTCCAGAACATTTGGGTAAAAGTGCCAATTCCTAATTGGTGAATTGGATCCACTTTACTTGACTATGCATCACATGTTCCCGGGATGAGACAGGAGACTTGTTGACCGCAGTTCATTAATGCTCAGAGGGCAAGAGTCATCAGTATTCATTTATTATGACTGACTCATGAAGGGCAAGTAGGAGTGTATGCTGCAAAGAGTTCTCACTACTAGTGAGAACTGAGACTATAGTAATACTCATCAATCCAACTGTTTTTATCTTGTCCATTCTCTCTCCCACCCACATAGATGACTAATCTGCACCTTTTCCTCTCTCTTCAGCCTCCAACACCCTCTCCTCAACTTCACTCTCAGCTAATGACAATGCTTCTTATTTCACTGAGGAAACAAAAGCAATGGCAACAGAATGTCCACACACTCCATAACCACATTAATTCACCTACCTGCATCTGTTCCCATTTATTCTGCCTTCTCTTCTATTACTATGCAAGAAATGTCTGAGATCCTGTACTTATGCACTAGATCCCAGCCCCTCTTACCTACGCAAGTCATTGCTCTAGAAATTTCCTCTCTCTCTCCTACATCAGTAGTTTTTTCTTCTCTACTAGATTGTTCTTACCAATATAAAGTGTCAAGAACTGTAAGGGGTCTGAGATTTTACCCTACTTGCAAACCACAAGTTAGCCCACCACAGTTTCATAGCTGCTAGTAGAAGCTACGAGACTCCTGGGTCAGAGACAAAGGACTATTACTGACAGCAACAGCAGTAGCCAGAAAATCAGCAGTTTATTGTGCTGGTTCCTCAAGCCCCAATCCCCACAGGGTGATGCAAAAAGGACCAGGTGACACCTGCACAACAATGAATTGCAATACAGGAGGGGAACTCTGGGCTTCGGGAACTTGAATTATTTATTATATTGGACAGTAAACATGCCTGCCCTTTGTTCTAGAGGAAGACACTCTCTTTGTCTTCAAAAGCTGTTTATCATACCAATATCCTTGAAAAGAAAGTCCAGAACAGAAGCAACCAGTGACTCTGCTCACAAGACATGCAGAAATTCAAGAAACTCATGGAAAAGTGCCTTCTTACAACAAGCATGCTTTAATTTCTCCTGTCATTAATAAAAATATCTTTCTGGACCACCATATCCTCTCTACCTACTACCCCATTTCTCTGCTCCTTTTTATAGCTATAATCCTCGAAAGACTTATCTATGATTGCTGACTCAAATTTATCTCCTCTTGTTCTCTCTTGAATACACTACAATTAGGCTTTTATCCCTACACTGCTTTGTCCAGGCCACTGATGATCTTTGAGTGCTAAATCCCAAGATCAACTCTCTTTTCATATTTTTTGACCCATCTGCAGAATTTGACACAGTTGATAGCGCCCTCCTCCTTGAAACACTTTCTTCCCTGGGATTCAAGGACAACATTCACTTTCCTGTTTTTGCTATCTACCTCATCTACTGTTCCTTCTCAGTTTTCTTGACTGGTTTTTCTTCATCTTTCATCACGCTGGAGTGCTTCCAGTGCCAGAACTAGTGCCTCTGCTCTTTTCTATCTGCCAGAATAGATGTGGATATCTATAGCCAGGATATATACCCAGGATTGTATATATGTATCACCCTTTGATATCCAGGATTATGGCTTTAAAGCCATCAATGGGATGACAACTATACAGTCTGGGCCTGTTCTCTGAAATCCAGACTAATATATCTAACTGCCCATTCCACACCTCCTCTTGAGTGTCTCTTAGATATTTCAAATCTAATGAGTACAATACAGAATTCCTGATCACGCTTCCCTTAAACGTGCCCCTCCCACAAGCTTGCCCATCTTATCAAGTGGCAACTCTATTATTCCAGTTTCTTAGGCCAAAATCCTTGGCACTATTCTTGCTTCTTCTCTATCTTTTATATTCTGCATTTCATCAGGAGCAAATCCTGTTGGCTCTACCTTCAAAATATACCCAGAATCCAATCACTTTTCACCACCACCATTGTTGCCATCCTGGACTAATCCACTGCCATCTCTTCCCTGGATTATTATATGAGCCTCCTAAATGGGCTACCTGCTTCCACCCTTGTTCCCTTTCAGTTTATGCTCAACACAGAAGACCCTGTTAAAACATAAGTCAGAGCATGTCACTCTCCCCGTCAAAACTCTCCAATGGCTTCCTATTATATCAGAGAAAAAGCCACAGTCCTTACAGGATCTCCGTTCCCCATCAAGTCTTTGACTTTAGCTTCTACTACTTTCCCCTTCGCTCACTCCATTCCATGCCAACTCTGCTGGCTTCCTTAGGTTCCTCATCCCCAGCCATGCTCCTGCCTTATGGCCTTTGTGTTTACTTTTCTCTGCCTACTATGCTCTTTCCTCCAGATAGTCTCATGGTTTCTTCCCTCATCTCTTTCAGATCTTTGCTCAAATGTCACTGGAAAATATAATTATAAATGAAAAGCACACCCCCACCCTGAACACTTCCTATACACCTTGTAACCTTATTTTTTATCCATAACATTAACTAAAATCTGATACAATATACAGTTGAAACTCATTATTCACAGTAGTTATGTCACTATGAACACTGAATTAGGAAATACTGAAGCATTGCTCCTACTGTGAGCCTCAATTACAATGTTTTCTTCAACCGTCAATACATAATATTATTTTATGTGTGCTTCTGTTTGAAGACACTTTACTTAATATATATTGTTGATTCAGTAACATTGAACTTATAACTTATGTCTGAACAAAGCTTATCTAACACAAGTATTTTCTCTGTAAGGGACACCACAGCCTTCTTGTGCAAAGAAACACTAGACAGAACTTTAGCACTATGCTTGGGGGCCATTTTAAACAGTGAAATCACTAACAACACAAAAATGATAAAAACGTGGCACTAAATAGACCAATAGAAGGACACTTGTTAGTACAAGATAGTATGAGAGCAGAAACAAGAAGGCAGAGCGTTGCCTTGTTTGACCAGACCTATGAATGTGCCTGTTGGGAAACTCAAGTTTTTCACTGCTCTGGCATGTTTACAAACACTGTGAGTATTGCTTTTGGAGTCACAAATAACTTCTAGCAAGTAGGAGAATTCGCAAATATGGAATCACGAATAATGAGAATGGACTGTGTTTATTACATATATCACTTATGTGTTTGTGTATGTAACTAATATGTATTTATTGTGAATTTCTTCCTAGTGAAACGTAAACTCTATGAGCCTGGAGGTTTTTGTCTGTTTATCTCACTGCCATATTCTCAGTGCCTAGAATAGTACCTGGCCCACTCAATAATGTTGAATGAATAAATGAAGGTACCTTTCTCCCTAGGTTGGGAACCGCAGTGCTATTGAGGATTCTGAAGGCCAGGACTGTTGATATTGGGGGCCAGAGCCCCAGGGGCAGAAAAGCCACAGGAGCATTTAGAGTCAAATGTCCAGGGGAAATGTGAGGTTGATATGCCAGAGAAAGAAGTCCAAATGGGTCATCAAGCTCAAATGGGGAGAAACAGATAGGGAGAACTAGGGATGAAGCTGGGGAATTGAAGGCCAGTAGAGGAATGTACCAAGCATTAGGTTGAGAGACAAAATAGGACAGAAGTTAGGAAAATCTCTCAAACTGTAGTTAATGTCTTCGGCTGAATATTTCACGACCATGACCGTGAGGTTTGTGGGAGGGCCAGCTGGGTGTAACAAGCCAGCAATATAGAATATACCACTAGCTGTGAACTGCTTAAAATCAGCACATGTGTCTAATCTAACTTTGTACTTCCAGCTCCTGGCAGTACTTGGCATACAGTAGGTGCTATACAGTTTATTGCATTGCAGAAACCTCTATTATCTATCACAGTCCTCTTGGGCCAGAGAGAAGAAGAAAGTGTTTCTTCAAACTCTTCGGTCTACAGGTCTTGTAAAGAAGGCCTTCATTTAGACTGGACTCCTTGTTAACCAGGTCCCTAACTCAGGAATGAGCTTCCTCCACCCTGTTCTCAGTCCCACTCTAGCTCTCCGAGCCAGACTTCTCGGTATTTCTTTAGCCCTGCTGTGTCCTGGAGTAGACCCATTAAGACAAAATGTTTACTGAAGTTGATTGACTCAGTTATCTTTTCCAGGGCAGCAGTTCTTAATCTGGCATATATGAATTGGCCTTGTCTGTGAACCTCCTGAAATGTAAAACGTACATATGTGCCTGTGTGAAATTTTCTACAGAGCGGATTCACAGATTTCACTAAGGGTGACTTGTTATTCAGAAAAATTTGAGAACAATTTCTTAGAATGATTCTGATGGTTCCTGCAGATCAGGGATAGAATTAAATATGATCAGAGAACCTAACAGAGTATCCATCTAAGCAGTTGACTGCTCATTCTTCTAGAGAGAAGTTCTAAAAGTTCAGCATGCATGGAAATCTCTTGGGGACTCTGATAGAAAAGAGATTACTGAGATACTGAAATTCAGATTCAGTAAATCCAAGTTAGGGTACTAGAATTGGCCTTTTAAATAAGCTTAGCAGGAGATTCTGATGTAGGTGTTACCCAGAGCACACTTCTGACTTTCTAAAATGTTTGGCCAAGTACAGCACAGCTCTCCCCCAGTTTTTGATCAGCTAGGACCATTTCATTGCTCTGGACAGTGGTTCCCAAACCTGGCTGGGCACAATAATCACTCAGCGAGCTGAGGGTTAGTGGTGTTGGTAGCAGTGGTTTTAAAATACAGATGCTCAGGTCACACCCTAGAAACTCTTATTCACTAGAGCCGTGGTGGGGGCTGAAGATTTACTTTCAAAAATCTCCCAAGGTTATTCTACACACAGCCATGATTAGAACCACTGCAGTAGAGGCCAGGACCCAAAGCATCCACGTTTAAATAATTCCACACAGAGGGCACAGCATTCCTTTTGGACCTGGTCCCAGAAACAAACCAGAAGTTAAATATTACAACCAAGGTTTGCTGAGAAAACATTTTTATTTTATTAACCTTTAGACCCCTCTTAATAAGGCAAGAAAGCAAGTAACAATTTAACACTTGTTAATGTTTTACTTTCACAAAAGTCAGTGAAGGGAGACAACTTTCACAGAAATCATAACCCATGGATTGAATTTCAAAATGGAGTATTAGCCTTGTAAAGGCCAAAGTAAGATCCATACTAGGGCTCCCTATGGTCTTATCATAGCTCCAAGCAACAGTTTGATTAAAATGAAAATGACCCAAGTAAGGAGCTGAGCAAAATCCCAGAAGGAACAATTGTGAAACGAACTCCAACTTTTTAGAATAGTATGTTCTCCAAACACCAAATAAGAACAATTCAAATGTATCATTAATGCTGAAAATCACCCCCAGTTATACACAAAGAGTCTTCAGTAATTATTTTTTTGTCTAATTTGTGTCTCTCAAATTATTGTGTCTCTCAAAATTATGAAGAGAAGCTAAACAGTCAATATCTAATAACAAAGAAAATCCACAACCACTATGTACCATTTATACAGAGGACAGGCTAAAACTAAAACCTTAAAGAAAGTTTAAGTATTATTTTATAAGAAATTCAGTTTAATTAAACAGATGCTCATTCAGTGCTTATTTACTATGATTCAAGTGAGATAATGTATATAGAAGCCTTATCATGGTATCCATTGTCTAGTAAGTGTTTAATAAGTTATCATTGTAACATCTTAGGATTCTGAAGTCTTGTGACAAATCTGATATGAATGAAAGCTCCCTGCTGACTTTGGACTAGACTTTCTGACTAATGGCCAAGCTCCTAAATAACACAATTAAAATTCTCAAAACAAGGAGAGATGAAAACTGCCTTAACCTCTACCCCAGGAAGATGGAAATCTTTTCTAAAGTATGAGAGAGTCAAGACACATATTTCCCATCTTAGAACAAAGCTCTAGTGTTGATGAAAAATGGCTCAAGTGGTTTTAGACTATTAGTTACAAGCCCCTAGGAAACTCGGTATGAAGTATGTGGATAGAGAGAAATGTAAACCGTAAAAAACAAGTCAAATACCTGAGCATTCCTGGATTTGTCTGAAAGAATGTCACCTCTGGAGGGAAAATATCTTGGGAATCTCTCCAGGCTTCTTCATCTCTCACTCCTATTTTCCACTGTAGCCCTTTACTGCTTTTTTTCCTACCCCACTCCCTCTGACCCACAGGATTTAACGCTTAAGGCTCTTTCTTGCTTCCTTAATTCCTCATCATCTAAGATCTTACCATGGCCTTACGCTGAGCAATACCACCCCAGACCTACTGAATCAGGATCACATTTTATCAAGATCCCCAAGTCATTCATATGTGTATTAAAGTTTGAGAAGCACTGGCCTAAGACATAATTTAGTTCTCCTTTGCTTCACGGTGCCCATGGAGAGCTTAAATTGCACGTTAAAAAATTTGTGGCTAATTCAGTAAACAACGGGGAGCCATGGAAAATTTTTAAGCAGCAGGCTAAAAGAGTACATGCCTGAAATTTTTTCACCTTGATGACCGATGATAGTCTTATTGCACTAAGGTTTCTAAACTACTTTGGCTTGTGAGAGAATTTGAGTAGAAGCCGAGAACCTTATATTAGAGCAAATATCATGCACTGTTTTTAAAAATTAACTGACTTAGAATCTTATAATGGAGAACAGAATACAGCTACAAGTTATGTGTTCCAGTTAAGACAACATCTACCTTCCTGCCAGAGGAAGTATCCTCACAACAGTGTGTTAATCATTTTCAACTGCAACCTGAAGAGGTCATAATAGTTATTTTTTCTGACATGCTTGTGATTTAGTCTTATGAGTCATCCTTCTTAGCAAAACAGAAAATTGGATCCAGAGTCATGGAATTGTACAGAAATAGCTCATGGTTCAGCTCCCCAGATCTCTCACTCTGCTTTGACTTTTTTTTAAAAGCAAACTCTCCTAACTTTATGATTTTTGACCTTAGAAACCACCAAGTCGACATCCACACCATTTGACCTTTTTTTCAATGAACTAGCCACTTGGTTCAGCAAACAAAAGCCAAATCAACCAACAGCAAACACTAATAGATGGTAGGCAGAAATAGCACTTATGAGCAATGTGAAGGATAAGAAACAAAAGACGAAGATTTAAAGCACCAAAAGACAAAGAGGGATAAGGATTTTCCCAACCCAGTCAAAAGTGAGGAGAGCCAGCCCTGATGGCCTACAGGTTAAAGTTCAGTGTGCTCTGCCTCAGCGGCCCAGGTTCGGTTCCTGGGCATGGAGCCACACCACTCGCCTGTCAGTAGCCATGCTGTGGTGGCTGTTCACATAGAAGAACTAGAAGGACTTACAACTAAAATATACAACTATCTACTGGGGCTTTGGGGAGAAAAGGCAAAGAGAGGGGAAGATTGGCAACAGATATTAGCTCAGAGAAAATCTTTCCCAGTCAAAAAAAAAAAGTCAGGAGCAGTGGTAATAGCATAAGCTAAAATTCTGAGCCTCCCTAATGTAAAATTAGCAGCTATAAATTGCTGCCTAAGTACCAGACACTTAATATATATTTTCCCTAATCCCTAACAACCCTGCAAGATGGGCATCATTATTTGCTCTTCACAGATAAGCACACTGATACTCAGAGTTTACCTAACTTGCCCCAAATTATAGATATATCAAGGGCAGAATCAGGATATTGTACAGGTTTGACTATCTCTGAAGCCCATGACTTGTCCACTCTACCACAATGCCTCCTATGAGGAAAGGGTTTCCTTCCATTTTTCTATCTGCTAAGAGTTATCTCACTGTGAAGAGGAAGAGTTCCTGGACCTCTTAAACCACCATTTCCCAGACTGTGCTCAATGGAACACCGGTCCTGAGTGAATATCTGTAAGAAAGGATTCTAGGGCCAGGTAAGTTAGGAAAAAGGAGTATTTAGCAGATCCCAATGCACATTTAAGAAGGCCTTGTGAACTTATTTGACCTTGCAACATTTGTTCTACCTATACTTAGAATTTTAAAAGACACTACAGGAAGTCTTTGAGTTACCTATGTCTAGGTGCTTAACAAGAAAACAAAACAAACAAAAAACCTTAAGCATTACAGGGAAAACCATGGTGTATTACCCTGAGAACCGGATAAAGGACTCACACATTTGTGAAGGACCTTCAAGATAATAACTAACTCCTGAACTCCCCCTCTCCCTTCTCTTCACTTCCCAAATCCATTTAGACTCTAAATTCTGATGTTTCCATGCCCCTCAAATCTGACCTCTCCAATAGGGAAAAACTATCCCTGTTGCCATTGCTTTGTTTCAAAACCTTCATTTCCACATTTCATCTTCCACACTTCATTTTTCCAATCAACTTCATTTTCCACAGTTCATCTAGAAATGTTTCTAGAATATTAAATCTTAAAGAACAAATCTGCTTGTGCCAAATTTTATTAACACCTCTACTCTCTGCTACTTACTAGAGGAAGCACAAACCTTTAATTGGCACTTGAAAGCGTCACACTCTAGTTCCAGCATATATCTTGATACTCTCCAATCAAGCTGAGCTCAACAATGTTCCCAACACATTCCAGGTCCTTCATGATCCCTTAGTACGCAGTGTTCCCTGACCCGAGTGTACTTTCCTCCCTTCTTTGCATCACAAACCCCATTTCTCCTTCACACCCAGTTTAGTTACCACATCCTTATTAACACCTTTTTCAGCTCTGAGGCAAGTTGGCTGCTTTCTTTTTTACACTTACAGACTTTTTTCCTTTCTCTATAGGTTTACCAGGTACCTTTTTAATTTAATTGCTTTCTTATTTCTCATCCTCACTAGACTGTAAACTCCTTGAAAGTAAGAATTCCATCTTTTTTATTTTTGCAGGCTTGTTTTTAATAGGCGTTTATTAAATGTAGCAAAAATTGAGGGCTTGCTACGGAGCAATCCAGATATAAAGATTTAGCTACAGTGGCTGCTCTGTTTTCTCTCTCATGCTTTCTCATTTTGAAGTTAAGCTTCATCATACTCTAAATCTCTTATCTTTTTGTGACTTTCCAAGTTTCACAATTATTTCTTTAGGATTCTTGCCTGAAGTATGACAGTCCATCATACCATTTCTTTGATCATCCAGAGCCTCTTGAACCAGGCTTATCATTTCTTGCACAAGTGTTTATGATCTAAACCTTGTTGTTCATGTAGAGGAGAAGCTTTTCCTTTTGAAAGGCATCCAAGCTATTTCCCAAACTTGAAAGTTAGTGAATCACGAATAGCTTCCCCCATAGCGATGCATTTCTCCTTTGTTTATCTCAGAGATCTTTGGCAAGATAGCATAGTGTTTGTGTAAAACAGCAATTCTCAAAGTGTGGTGCCTGGAGCAGCACTGGCAACATCACTCAGCAAATGAGAAAAATGCATGCTCTCTGATCCCACCTCTGACCTACAGAATCAAATATTCTGGAAGTGGGGCTCTGTAAGCTGTGTTTCAACAAGCCCTCCAGATGAGTCTAACACATACTAACATTGAGAACCACTGCCGTTAGAGCTTGGGCTTTCAAGTCAGACTACCTGGATTCAAGTTGTCATTCTGCCTCCTGACACCTCTTGTGCCCCATCTCACATCCTCTCGACCTGCACTGTAATTCCTGCCATTGCTGTGATAACTATCTTGACCACACTCTGCCTCGGCTGCACTCATCTCTTGGTTTCTGCTTTGTCATCACCACATGGGACACCTGTAGGAATCTGTTCAACATTCTAATGCATGTGCAAACCTGAAAGCGCAGGGCAGTTGACCACTGATGGGGCAAACTTTAGTAAATAGGAGGATGAGAGCTAGTTATTAAACAGTCCCTTGTTCTGTCCCTTCAGGACAATTTTGTGGCTTTTTCTTCTCAGCACCTCAGAGAGTCCCAAGTAGATTCAGGCCCTATTGGCCACTCAGTGACCATGTCAGTTACACAACTTGGGGTGGCTTTCCCTGTTTCCCTCTCTCACTTTTCCCAGTCCCCCATTCCTGTTCCTGGGGGTCACTTCCCAAAATAAACTACTTGGTGGGCAAGCCCTTGTTTCAGGCTTTCCTTTCCGGGGTCTTGGACAAGGGTGATGAATCGTCCAAGACTAAAACTAAGACATCAGGCAAGTTCCTTCACTTCTCCAAACAAGCTTCAGCTTCCTAACCTGATAATTGCATTTACCTTATAAGCTTTTTCAGAGTAATAAGTGTGATAACGCAGGTAAAGTGCTTAGAACAGCACCTAGATCAAAGTAAGTATCAACAAGAGTTAGGGTTACTTTTATTCCCTTCTTTTAATTTTTCATAACTATTTTGTCTCCATCTGTGACACCATTTTAATTTCTTATAGATAGAAAGCCTAAAAACTTCAGAAACCATCTTTTTATTTTAGGGAAGATATCAGTTTTGAGAGCAAATCCCATCTTTTCTTCTTTGTCTCTCAGGGGAGCTAAAGTTGAAATGGGAAGATCATAGTTTTTGGAGTTGGAAAGCATTGAATTCAAATCTTGGCTGTTCATAGTAGCTGAATGGATTTCTGAAAGTGTTACTTCTTCTGCTTTATCTGTAGACTTGAGATAATCTTACCTACTTTTCAAGGTTGTCATGAGCAGTAAGTAAGACAATGTATGTAAAGGATCAGGCACATGATAGGTGTCAATAAATGCTGGTTCTTTCCTCTACTTAAATTTGCCTTTTTCTCCCCATATTTATTGTCATCACCCTCGTCCAAGACCTCATCACCTCCTCACCTCTTGCTGGACATTCACACAGCTTTTTGGTTTCTTTTGTCACTATAATCTTTATAGCCTTTAATATACTGTATACCCATACAGACCTTTCTAGAAGCATTATTGCATTTTTATGGGCTTTGATAATGTAGTCCCAAGCTACCTATGCAATCTTATTTTTCATTACTCCAAGTTCTATTTTTCATACATTCTCCATTTCCTATCACACTAGATACTCAAACTTTGTATGCTTGCTCCTCCCCACCCATCCTCACACTTCTCCTAGACACTTTCATTTCTGACCATTTTTTTCTCAAGCTCCCTCATCTGGAATGTTCTTCCCTTTCCCTTTCACACGTTTTCATTTCCCAATTGTCACCATCTCCAGCTACTGCCCTGGGCTCTTCCTCCTCTAACTTGTCTGCATTTGTACTCAGTAACACACAATTGGGTGCCTAAGAGTCCACACTTAAGGCCCGTTCTCCCAGGGCTCAGTGCCAGGGCACTGGGATAGCACCAAGAAACAATGATAAGAGGTCATGTAAATGTGGGTAAGTTAGAGTAACTTATCTTCAATGTCATTTCAATTTCACACAGCCCTTCAGTCTAACAGCAGGATTTGAAATAAGAAGTGATTGCTCACCAAACAAAAACCTCCTAAGGAAAGCTGCCCAGGATGAACAACATTCCAGTTATTGCTCCCATTTCACTCCTGCTCATCTCAGAAGCAGTTCTAAAAACTATGCAACTGTCTGTATTCATTTAATTTGAGGAGAAACTAAAGCCACAGTTTTCTGCTTCCCTTTGCAGAGGGAAAAAAGTTAAGATGCACAATTTCATGGCTTTCTCTCCATGCTCATAGCGGGTCACCAGGTCTGAGTGCCACCCAAGGTACAAATGATTTGTTCATAGGGTAAGAGCTATAGCAGCTTAGTGTTTCTTGGCATTCCTTCATAGCCACTTTGTTTTGGTGGTGAGTTGAATGCATGTCTTAAGGAGATAACTTATGATTGCTGAAATCTTAATGCCAAATATGTATAATTCATTACCATTTATTTATTATTTACAATCTTCCTTCTTCCAAAAGTAATTTCAAGTATCTTGCAATAAAAATGAATATGTACTCATACATGGAGTTTAAAATAAATAAGAAAAGGACATCAAACATCACAAAGAGTAAGGTACCAAGTCTCCAAGGACTTCACTGAGAGAATAAAAGCTTCCTCACATGGCAGTCTGGGTGGTCATCCTAAAAGTGATTGCCAGTTTTGGGATCTTGGCTGACTCGCAGCCTCAACCAGATAGATGATCTCTCCATAGATGACTCCTTTTTCACCCGGGTCAGCTGGGAAGTTAGTGGGAACAAGATAAAGAAGTAGAGAATTAAACCAAGGATGAGCTTTTAACAGTAATTAAGTATTGAGTTAACTTCATACTCCTGACAGCCAAACTAAAAAAGAAAAAAGGGGAAAACAAAGTTAGATATAACTAACTCTTATTCTAATAAAAGGAAAAAATACCTGATCTTCAGAACAGATGAATTTTCTTTCTGTTGAGTTTTGGAGAAATTAATCCTAAGAATAAATGTTATGAAGCCAAATCATGGGAAATATCTTCAATAGCAGTTCTTCAGAGGATGCTTTTTGACCATTTCCTGTATGAACTCATAATTTTTAAAAATATAATATTAAATTGGAGTTCAAGAAAAGCATTTCTATAGGGAGATGTCTATTCAGGGACATTTTGGTGGTACAGTAGTCCCCCTTTATCTGCAGTTTTGCTTTCTGGAGTTTCAGTTACCCACCGTCAAGCATGGCCCAGAAGCAGATGATCCTCTGATTCTGACGCTACATCAGAAGGTCAATAAAAGCCTAACGCTACGCCTCAATGCCTATATCATTCACCTCACTTCATCTCATCACACAGACATTTTATCATCTCACATCATCACAAGAAGAAAAAGGGTGAGTACAGTACAACAAGATATTTTGAGAGAGAAAAAGACCACATTCACATAACTTTTATTACATTATATTGTTATACTTGTTCCATTTTATTATTATTGTTGCTAATCTCTTAGTGTGCCTACCTTCCTAATTAAACTTTATCATTGGTATGTAGATAAAGGAAAAAACATAGTATGTATAGGGTTCGGTACTATCCCTGGTTTCAGGAATCCACTGGGGATCTTGGAACATATTCCGTGTGGATAAGGCGGGACTACTTTACATTAAGAGTTGTTTTTAGCATATGGAAAATCAGGACGATAGCCCTTGAACAATTTGTTTGTGAGGGAAGACGGGTTGGTGGGTGTAGGATGCATCAAATTTATAGTCTGATAGTCAGTGATTGAGGAAGGCATCTAAGGGTAGCTAGGCATTTGTCTCCATGGACTAGCAAAAAAATTATACACAACCAAGCCCTAAAAGCACCCAGGATCAAGAGTAAGGCAAATCCACTTCGGGAGTGGATTTTCTCCTGAAACCTGCAGGGTGCTCCTTGGGGACAATTTTCTCTCTGGTCTTTATGTTCATTTTGTACATATTTTATCTATATAAGAAAGGAGATGGGGGTTGGAGGGTGGTCATGCAGTGAAATTTTGCCCCAGATCCACACCCTGTGGAGATGATACTGAGTGCTTAAAAGCTTAAACCATTGGATTCCCAAGGACCCACTGTAATACACTTTGTGAAATTTGAGTCTGGCTTTTAGAGGCCATTTATCAATGCCAAAATTTTCTACAGGTTCCTACAGACTTTTAGAGGGGAAAATAGCTCAGCTGGGGTGTTCTCAACCTGCAAGTTTTCCAGCTCAGCCAACAGCAGAGTACTAACAATAGAAGAGTGGTAAGGAAAGCAGTGTTGTGTGATGGAAAAAAACAAAGTATTTGGAGTCAAGAGACTTGTAGTAACTACTTCTATTATCCTGGGTAAGTCATGTTACCATTTTGGACTCAATTTCCTCAATATTAAAACAAAAGGCTTGAATTATATTATCTCTAAGCCCCATCTGTATTATGACATGATTATTTGTACATTATGGATATGAGTGTGGTGCGTGTAGGGGGGTGGATGAGGGTATGTTTGTGTGTGATCATGTTACTTCAATATGTAATATCCTAAAGTGGCTTTTAGGATAAAAATCCACTCTTTAGACTTGGCTTATAAAACTCTTCATGATCAGAACGTGGTTTATGTCTCCATCTCACCTCTCACCACTTACCTTTTATATATATACTATATGTATACCATATATGTATACTATCTATACTATATATACATACACGTATACATGTACATATATACATGTATGTATATACTATATATGTATACTATACATATACTACATATACTACATATGTATAGTATACATATACTATATATATTTTATATACATACTAAATGTCCAGTTACCCCAAGCTATGATGTCTCCTGCCTGTAGCCTCGCACACATGATGCTCCTCTTTCTGGCACGATCTCTATCCTTCCCCTGGCTCTCACCTACCCATCCTTCAAGTCCCAAATAATTATAAAAGCAAGAATAACAGTAGTAATAGTGTACTAGTAATAGTTTAAGAGTAATAATAATAATAACAGAAATAAGAGTATCAGCTATATCTTTGCAGAGCTTACTACGTCCAGCAATTATGTCAACAACTTTACATACATCAACTCATTTAATCTTCACCTCAAACTTATGAGTTAGCTTTATTATTCCCATTTTAAATTTGAAGAAACAGAGGCCCAAAAAAGTGACTTACTCAAAGTTATTTCCTCCTGAAAGGCCTTCCTGATCTGCTCTCTCAAATCTCCATGAGCTGCTCATCCTATGGACTCTCGTAGCACCAGTAATAGCAATTAACACACTAGATTATGACACCCACAATGCTCTGTGAAGGAGTCTTACTTACTATTATATTCTCAATGCTTGACATAGTACTTGGTTCAGAGTATGCACTTAATAAATATCTATTGAACGGATAAACAAACTAATAAACTCAGGGCTCTCCTTACACAAAACTGTGAATTAGGCCTAATTAGTCATCAGTGAGTCTAATTCCCCATTCTTTTGCCCATTCTCCCTTTGCTCCTCTGTTCCTAGTTACTTAGTGAATACTCATCAGTTTTTGCTTCTCAGCATCTGAACCCTCTTCAAGACTCAGTGGGAGGTAGGGTCCTATCTCTCATTACAGAAGCTCAAAGGCTTATAAAAATGTTACTTCAACCATGGCTGAATACTGGTTGCCACTGTAGATACAGGATAGGAAGCTGCTCCTGGCTCTGCTGCCTTCTGAATCATGATAATCTATATAATATTACTTCCTGAGCTGCCGATGGCAGTCAGAGAGACTTATAAGTAGAAGCCTCCCACATGTTCTAGATTGTTCCCTGTCTGCCCCCCAATGAATAGGACAATATGAAAACTTGAAGATTCTGCTCACCTTGCCTCTGGAGTGGTCCTGGGTGCTGGCCACCCATCCCACTGGGCGGAAATGACACATAGATCAATGTGAGTTGTAAGCTGGATACAATGAATTTCTCAGTAAAGGAATAAAATAACATGCCAAAGTTTGTCCTCATTTGAGGTACTCTTTCTGGTTAATTTCCTTTTTCTTACAATTGGATTGCAGCCAGATCCTTATTTTACCAAAACCCAGAAATCCCATCACTTGATGGGATGATCCTCCCCATTAGTCATCAGAGGCCCCAGTTAACTGTGGAGTCTGCCACAGTCAAAAGGAAAGTTGGCAATCTCTGATGAAAGCTAAAACTTCACTTAAACATTTTCTCTTTCAGAGATACAGGTGCAACACAAAAGGGTATTCCGGTTATAGTTTCAGAATCCACAGTTTATAAGGCATCATTTCCTTGTGTATGTAGACTCATTCACTTAGGGTTCTACCACAGCAACTGGTTTATATTATGAAATTAAAACCAAAAAGGAATTTCATAAATAAGAAGGTGTAGTGTAACAGGAACTGCTGGGTGGGATCTGAGGTCCTAGGTGTTGTTTTTGACCATGTTGTGGGTCTGATGTTCCTTAGGAATGTCCTGGCCCCCACTATTAGCTAGCATCTGTTTCCAGATGGAACTGGGCTAACAAAAGTCTAGGGAAATCTCTGAAAGGCAAAAAAATTTTTTTCAAATGTAGTCTGAGAAACGTGGAAGGAGGAAAGTCAGTGGCATGCGATGTTTTGGTGGTCACTGGCAACGCCTTCTTAGCAGCATCTGAAGCTCTAGGCAGCCCAAGTCTGTGGTATGTGGGAATGCCCCTAATTTTCCATCCCCTGGGGCAGCTCTGAGTACAAGTCAACCTGACTGGGAGAGTGCTTTGGCAAACTGTCTAAAGTGAGAAAAACACTGCCTCTGTGATATTAAACTTTCCAACTCAAACAGGGGAATAAAGAGCCATGAATCCAGATGTGTTGCCGACAGTGTTAAACAGTGAGATATTGGGAAACAGCTGTCTCTTGGGTTGATTTGTGTCCTCTAATTTTTATCCAGATGTGTGCCAATACCAAAATCCAGCTGGAAAGTCTTACTGTGATCCCTCTTATTCTCACAACTACTCTGCAAATGCTGGCAGCAAAGTAAAGTGACGCGAATGGCAAGCCATAGCACTAATACACTTTTACAAACTGAGACAGAATGCTGATGACCTCTGGTCTGCCATATGACACCTTACAGGAGAGAAAAGACCTGGGAAGCCTTACCCCACTGAGCTTCCTCACCACAGTCAGTAGCTGTTTGGGACATGTAATTTCAATCTCAAGGTGTCTAAGACACATTCACCTAGAAGTACTTGTTAAAAACACTTATTCCTGGGGCTGGCCCTGTGGTGTAGTGGTTAACTTTGGCGTGCTCCACCTCTCCGGCCCGGGTTCGCAGGTTTAGACCCTGGGCGTGGACCTACACCATTCATCAAGCCATGCTGTGGCGGCAACCCACAAACAAAATAGGGAAAGACTGGCACAGAATTTAGCTCAGGGCCAATCTTCCTCAAGCAAAAAGAGGAGGATTGGCAACAGGTGTTAGCTCAGGGCCGATCTTCCTCACCAAAACAAAAACAAAAACAAAAACACTTATTCCTGGTTCCTGCCCTCAATATATGGAATCAGAAATTCTGGGCAGGGACTCTGCATTTTAAACAAGTTCCTGGTATGATTCTTATGTATTCCAAAGTTTGAGGACTTCTGCATATTTGAGAATCCAGGCACTGTATTCCAAGCACTGTGAAGATCCATTCAACTGCTTAACCATCATAAAGCAATATTTATTTCAGTCAGAAAACAGCCCCCAAGTCACTGTCCCAGTAGGCTCTCCATTCTGCAAGCTCTTACCCCTAAATTCCAATATGCTATTGCTGACTCTCATTCACATGTTATTCCTGGTTCTTGTCCAGCTTTATCACCTGGTATCCTATCTCTGCTTAGTTTCAGGAACATAAAACTTTAGAATGTCAGAGCTAGAAGGGACTTTAGAGATCACCTCTTCTGATACCCACATTCCACAAAGGTTTGGCCTTGGTGGGGTCCCACTGAAACTTCTCTTGAGAGAAGATTCTATTTTGGGAAAAATCAGTATCTACTCAATCAAACCCACGTTTTTCTAATTTGACAAATCAGTACTGAGAGTCCAGCATTGTTTTAAAAGGCTCAGCTCCGAGAAGCCAGAGCCATATCAGTTCAGAGGCAACATCATCCAAAGCAAGCCATAAATGTATTGTCTTCTCTTTACTGTTCTTCTGCTTGTGACTAGTTCTCTTTGAGTGCAAGTTTTATGCATTATCAGCATTATACTCCTGTGTACTTAGCACAGGCCTGCACATTACAGGCTCCTGGCAAATATCTGTTTAATGATGGAAAGAAGGGAGAGAGGAAGGAAAGGAAGAATTGTTCTCTGAAACAGAATTCAGAGCTGTTCTTGATCATGAGGACCTGAGCTACCACCAATAGTCTTCACGTGGCTAACACTGCTGATGTTCATCAATATTCATGTTCTTTACTTCATGGATACAGAGCCACACTTTTCAGTCTCCTTTGTGGATAGATGTGGCCATATAATTGAGTTCTGGCCAAAGAAATGTGAGTAGAAGTGATAGGTACCACTTCCAGTCTTGGCCTGTGAAGACCTCCCACACAGGACTCTTACTCTTTCTCCTTCCACCAACTAAATGGAATCAACTATGAGGCCCTACAGGAAGGTGGATCAACAAGACTGAAGGGCCTCTGGTCTCTGACTATGTGGAACAAAAGCCCCACTGCACTTCACTGGACTGTGATGTGAGCAAGAAAGAAACTTGTATTGTTTCTGTGCCCACTTAAATTTTGCATTGTTTGTTACATTATTTAGCCCATTCAACTAATCATGCTTGGAAACAATCATGCTTATTCTCACAGTTTTGGCCACTGATATGATGTTTCATTAGCCAGGCATCATTGAAATCGTCTGTTTCTCTGAGTTGTAAGTTTCCTGGTTCTAGGAAGTCTGCACTTAACAGATGTATGATCATCAGCCAATGAGCCAATATCATCCTATCTTCCAAAGATCATGTATGAGTGAGTAAGGCAAGATAGGATCTGTACTAAATAGAGGAAAGTAATAAGTTAGGTCAAGTTTTACCAAAGTGACCTGTCATCAGGGCCAACTGCATGGGCATATGCTTGGTTTAATGTTTGGCTGTTGCCACCTTGAAATTCTTAATACTTTTTGAACAAGGGGCCTCATCATTTCATTTTGCACTGGGCCCTGCAAATCATTTACCCAATCCTGATCATCATAGTTAACGAAAATGAGGAGTTTCCCTTTGGCCCATCTAGGACTTCTACCTCCCGGATGACTGGCCCCAAGACTTTCTGGACTACAGAAGTACAGGCTCAAAGACTAGACCTGGCCAGCAGTTGTATATATACACAACCTCATCTCATATCTGTCCTGCAACATGGACAACTCTCTAAACTCTGACCTCTCTTACTCTTTGGAAGGTGCTGGATGAGGGAGGTGGTGACATATTCCAAGCAATTCTCCAGCATAAAAATGGAAGTCCTCCTTTATAAAAACTGGAAAGAAGGTATGCCACCATTTTAAGGGCTTTCTGTTTTTTTCTTTTCCTTGATATAACTTTCTCCTCATCTTTAATGTTTGAATTATGTCCTGTTCTTATGATGCTCCTGGTTTCTGATTCCTGGCCTAGAGATTATCCTGATTTTTCATTAATTATTAGCAACCTCAATTACCTGCTACCTCAGATGTTCCAGATTTTCCTCTCTGTGCCAATGCACTTATCCATTCTCAGCTGACTCCTCAAAGATGTCCCATTGAACCTTCTAACCTGCCTTTCATTCTGGTCCTAGAATTTGCCCTTCAGTTCTGGTTTGATGATCAGTTCTTGGTAGGTTTTTTGACTGAAGTCACACCTCAATTCTGCCATGACTACCAGAGGTATCCCTCCCCTTTCTTCAATGGCTTTCACCAGTGGTGGCTGGGAAACGTTTAACCAGCTCTTTGGGGAGAAGTGAGATAAAAGCCTGATTGGTAGTATTTGACAATTTCTATGGTGTAAACATTCCCACCATAAGCAATTTCAAGCTAGCAATGTGATGTCACTGAACTCACAGTTGGGAAGAGATGTGTGCAACTGATTCAACTTTCAAAAGCCTGTATAAGGCAGCTCCAGCACACCAGTGGCTTAAAGTTTAATTTGTCTCTTTCTGAAGAGCAATTGCACCACAAGTCACCCAGTTGCTCAAGCCAAAACTTTCCCGTTTTCCAAAGTTCCTTTGAGAATGAACAATTCATTTTATATAAGAGAAAGTCAGGACTATACATGGGAATCAAACTTGATGGTGGGGGCTATGTTTGACTTCTTTTTTCTCCCTTATCCTTACATTAATTGCTCACTAAATCATATATAGCTTATTTCCTTAATAGCTGTTAAACTCACACAGTCCTCTCCATTTCTCCTGACATTTCCATTTTTTTGCTACCTTATTTTTTTTACCTTGATTGCTTACTTGATACTTCTGTCTCCAGTATTGCCCCCTTCTAATTCCTTCTCTATATTACTTGCTCAAATGCAATGTGATCATATTATAACCTGGGTTAAAATCCTTTAATAGTATCTCTTTGCCTGTAGGAAAAAGTCATACATGGACTTTGGTGAACTGATTCAACTTCACAACTTCAGAGCTTCATCTGTTATCTTCCCATCTCTTATTCTATGCTCCAGCTAAGCTGAGATACTTCAAGTCTCCCCACATTGTTGTATTCCTTCTTGCTTGTGAGCCTTTGCATATGGTCTCCCTCTGCCCGAAATGTTCTCTTCTGCTTTTTTCACATTGCTAACTCCCATCAATTTTCAGGTGGTCCTTTAGGTACTGCCTCCTCCAAGATGTCTCCCTGACATCCTCCAATGTGGTTTTATTTTTTCATTCCTCCTCTGATCTCATAGCATCTTGTTATCCACACTAATAATGACATATTTATCAGGGTCTCAGCAGGAAACAGATGGCATACTTCAACTGGGCAATGTGAGAAGAGTTTAACAAAACAAATGTCTAGGCAGATTTGGAGGAACCAACAAGGGATAGTATAGTACTCTGGTGCTAGCAGCATCAGAAAGTGTTACCATCCTAAGCCTGATGAAGGAAAAGGAAAGAGCAGTTACTACAACTCAGAGAGAGTACTTGATGGAGGTACTTCACCTTATGAAGGCTGTAGTCTTTAGTGGAAAGAGCCACAGCAACTCCACAAGGAGGGAACCCAGGAAAAAACATACCCCATCCTCATACCTCCATGCCCTCCAATCTACTGCTAATGACTCCAATTGACTAAATTCAACCAGAAGCCAAAGAACAAATAGAGGAAGATGTAATTTGTATATGTAATCCATAAAGGTCAGCCTCCTAGGTGATAGAACAGGGTTGAGAGAAGTAGAGTGTGGATTTGGAGAGACAAGCACAAGGTATCCAGCACAGCCAATGTCCACCTATTGTATGCTTAATTTATTTGACAAATGGTATTCCTAGTTCATAAAAGTGCCCTACATTATATATTTGGTTATCTCCATTTTTCCAGTGAAAAAACAGGCTCAGCTATCTAGGCTAGCTAACAGGCGGCAGGGCAAGGATTCAAATCCAGTTCTGTCTGGGTCTGAAGGCTGAGCTCTTTCTACTTTCCCATACTACCATTATTGTTGTAATATTTTGTCTCATCCAATAGATTGTGGTCTACTTGAGTATAAAATTAACATTTCATTTATCTTTATATCACCAGTGCCTTGTGCAGGTGCTTGCCCATAGTAGATATAGTAGATAATAGATATTTATGGAATTGATTAACAAAATTAACAGAATGATTTGGTAGTTTAATTTATGTGAGTGAGGATTGGGTAATGGGAACATGCCAGGGGAAGTTAGTGAATAATATCTGGCACTAAGGCTTCTCTTTGCAATGTCCTTTATACGTAATTGCCCTCCTCTTAGCATCATAAGGAGAAAGAAAGTTTATCTGATCTCTTAACCATAATGGAGTGTAACAAAAACTGACAATAAATGGGTTCTCTGTATGCTGATCATCCTTCATGTTTTCCCTGACTTGGCTAAGGGCTGGGGATAACAAACAATGGAGCTTGCTCTCTCTAGTTCTTCCTCTGTGACTTTTCTTCTGAGCTCCCATGCCCCTTTCTAATGGTTCATTTCTCTTTCCCTTTCACTTAACTTGGCTTTTATATATCTGTCCATCACTGAGTCTCTAACTACCAGCTAGGATGGCTGGGCTCTTTTTTAACTTTCAAAGGAAGCTGCCTGCTCTGAATGTGTGATGCTAGAGAGTAGGTTTTGGTAAGTCCTTAAGAACAGTTGTTTATGTTCTTTCAAAGGTTGCCAAGTAATAAATAGCTGTTTGAAAGTGAAGGGTAAAGTGGTGTTTCATCACCCTGTTCTCTGCTGTTCTTGTGATGGCTGAAACCATAAAACACTGTGTTTTGACCTTCATAGGGAGATCTTATCAGCCTGGGGTTACTGAGTGGGCAGAGACACTTGCTTCTCTACTCAGTACCCAGGGCACTACTCAATCCCAGCCCAGTTGGAACTCTGCTGGTTGAACCTTTGAAACTCTGAGGCGGATTGAAGCTTCTGAGCCAACAAAAGAGGCAAAAGGGCTTTGTACTTCAGCAAGGAAATGTTCCAGTTCTTTTGCACTTTCCTAATGAAGGCTGCCCCAGCGTCCCTGGCGCACAGAGGGAGGTTGTAGGGAATAAAGGGAAGTTGACTCTTTGGGGTCACTCCTCTCTTCCCAGGAACGTTTATGGATGGCCTTCCAGCCATTGAAGAGTTTGTTACTCATTCAGATTTCATAGCTTTGGATCTGGGTGAGAAAAAAAAAGAGCTATCTTGTATATTGCTGAATTGCATCAAATAGTCCAATGTATAAACTCTCACACATGCCTTGTCTCATTTATATTAGTCTCCATTTAGCTTCACTCATTTAGGTCACCTGACCAGCCTTGCAGAGATTTCAGTTTGCCGTTCCGAATTTAATTTGTAAATTATAGCGCTATGAAGATGTAAATTATTTACTATTGTTTTTTGTGTGTGTGTGTGAGGAAGATCAGCCCTCAGCTAACATCAGATGCCAATCCTCTTCTTTTTTGCTGAGGAAGACTGGCCCTGGGCTAACATCCGTGCCCATCTTCCTCTACTTTATATGGGACGCTGCCACAGCATGGGCTGACAAGCAGTGTGTTGGTGCGCACCTGGGATCCGAACCCGCGAACCCTGGGCCACGGAAGTGTAGCGCGCATACTTAACTGCTGCACCACTGGGCTGGGCCCTACTGTTGTTGTTTTTGTTGGACCAAGTTAAAGCGCTTCATAGTATAGACTCAGATATTAATTCTAGTACCATGTAATGCTTCCAATAAGCTGAATGAAGAGTGTCTTCCCTCCTGACACAATTTTAGAAGATGTAAGATTTTTAAAAGCCCAGGACCCAAATTCCAAATTCCTTTGTGATCTGTTGTGTTATATACCTGGTTATGGAAATTGAGGTAAGTAGAATTGCAAACAGCAGGCCTGAAAAGAGCTTTAGAATTTAATCCCCAATTCTCGACTTTGGGAACTAGAGTGATTATTGAACAGGAGTTAGTGTGTAAGATGATAAGTGTCCTACTGGTCATTAACTAGAAATCTCCAAATTTGCAGAACCCATTAGATTAATTATTGTATACCATCTGAGCTTAAGATGAAAGAATACAATGTAAAAGATGGATCTGATACCATTTAGAAGCATCTGGCCCTAATCAGACTCCAATTTTAGATCTAGTCCTACCTGAAGTTTTCTACAATTTATTACATCAGAAGACTCAAAGAGTTATTTTTATGCAGAGAAAATTGGACTCAAGTAAAAGTTATTTTCATCACTTCATCTAATTACAAAGCTAAGCACAGAACTATGACTATTCAACTATGTTGCAGATATAACAGAGAAGGAATAGCAATGAAAGACACTCTTGATTTGCTGCCGAGGTAAGCAAAGAAGGGGGAAATGACTCTCATGATTGGAGGAAGTAGTAATTTCTTTTCATAATATTTACATACTCTGTTTAGTTAGGCATTTTAGTGGTTGGTGTTAACTATGATATTGATTATTCCTTAGTAGCATATAGTTTATCACAGCAATGAACTGTGTTTTTATTATCAGTTTTATAACTGATTTCAGGGAATATGGTCTCCCACCGAGAAAAAGAAAGAAATGGATTTATGGCCAGGCCAGGAAATGTGAATTTGAGCAAACAGACATAAAGTCTAGATTTAGGCTACGGGTCTATATCCCTTTGAGTGATGCTTTCCTTCCCTTGGGATAAAACAAAACTACATTAGCACTGAGGAGGGAATCATTGGCACTGAAGAGAGAAAATTGAGGGAAAAGCAATACCTTGTGTTTCAAAGTGAAGCAAAAGAAAATTTAGCGTGATAACGGAGAGCTCATAAGTCAGTTAACTACTTTGAGTTCTTAAAAAAAGCAAAGAACACGGGGGCCGGCCTGGGACGCAAACGGTTAAGTGCGCGCGCTCCGCTGTGGCGGCCCTGGGGTTTACTGGTTCAGATCCTGGGCGCCCATTGACGCACCGCTTGGCAAGCCATGCTGTGGTGGCGACCTGTATAAAGTAGAGGAAGATGGGCACGGATGTTAGCCCAGGGCTGGTCTTCCTCAGCAAAAAAAGAGGAGGATTGGCAGATGTTAGCACAGGGCTGATCTTCCTCACACACACAAAAAGCAAAGAACTCTATTTCGTTCAAGGAAAAACTTTAACTTCTCAACTCTCAATTACCTCTGGACAGATTAAATAGACTTTAGCATGTCTAGTTCCCTTGAATATACTGCTGATGAGAAGCAGTCTGCGTACAAGTCAGGAAACCCGGAATTAAATTCAAACCATGTAGTTTACAGCCATGTGAACTTGAACAAATCACAATATCTCTAAACTTCAACTTCCTCATCCATTAAATAGTGTAAATAATGGCTATTTTTAGGGTTGGTATGAGGGATAAATGCAAAAAGATAAACCACAATAAATGGTAGTTTTTAATTTCTGATGAAAAGATTGTCTAAGACTCAGCACTGTCAGTATATTTCCATTGTCTCTAGAAGTGACTGGAAGGGAAGCTATTTTCTTATTCATTTAGTTACTCTTGCTACCCAGAGACCAAACAACTTAGAAAAAAGTTATCTCTACTCAAGATGGGAGTTTGCACTAGTCCAAGATATAGTACTTCCCAGAAAATGGAGGAGGTCGGAGAGAGGTTGGAACAAGTAATTTTCAGGCTCCCGTGAGCTAGAACCTTATTGTGCTTGCAGTCTGGCAAATTCTCACATTTCAGAAACAGCCGTATATAAATATATTATTACGCAAACAAAAATGCCAGTGTGTATGGGTGGGGAGTTGGGGGGTGGGGGGGCGTGTGCGAAAGGTGTCATTCCATGAGCACGGACATTTTTATTTTAAATTCTTACTATGGAGCATCCACTATGTGTTCAACATCATTTTAGGTGCTTTATATATGCCATTTTATTTAATTCTCACCATTATCCTATGGAAAAAATATTATCCTCATTTTGCAGTTGAGAGAACAGAGAGGTTAACCTAGATTCGTGAGCAATGTCTACATTAAAAAGTAGAGGTATGGCGGCCAGCCCAGTGGCACAAGCGGTTAAGCGCGTGCTCCGCTGTGGCTGCCTGGGGTTCCCTGGTTGGGATCCCGGGCCCGCACTGACGCACCACTTGGCAAACCAGGCTGTGGCGGCGTCCCATGTAAAGTAGAGGAAGATGGGCACGGATGTTAGTCCAGGGCTAGTCTTTCTCAGCAAAACAGAGGAGGATTGGTATTGATGTTAGCTCAGGGCTGGTCTTCCTCACCAAAAAAAAAAAAAAAAAAAAAAGTAGAGGTATGGAGGCCAGTTAGGACTCTTTTGCAATAATCTTGTTGAGAGGAATTGTTGGTCTGTGGGAATGGAAAGAAGTAAACGTCTTGAAAAGATTCTACAATGTTATTGTTTTTGCCCAAAATGGCATATTACAGAAATCAATTAATTCAGTTAAACAGCAACTAAATGTGCAAACATGTTCTTACGACTCTTCTGGATCATATCTTATACTTTCCGTTTAATAAATATGATTTATAAATAAATCAAATGCACTTGAATTCAGAGATAATGTTTAAACCCACATCTAATCTCTATTTTAAAGGTCTTTAGATAGTGAGATTGAGAAATCTCCCGTGTGAAGTGTTCAGCAGTCCTGTCTGCCAGCACCTACTTTTGGAAATTTGACGGATAAAACTGAGCTTTTGGTTAGTGAGCATTATGATGGCCCTGAAGGGATCACTATCATCTCAATAATTTACCCTTTTGTGAACCTGCCAAATGAAAATAGTCAAAATAATCTTGTCTTATTTAGCTGTTTCTTTTATACTGCCTCTCCCTTCTCTATAATAAACCATATGTACATGCAGCTGTAAAATAAAGGAATATCTTTAAAATATATTTTTTTATGAACTCCATTTTGAATAAATGCATGACTTATCTGTAACCAGGGTGAGCAGTTACATATTTGGTGACTAAACACTTTTCCTCCACTAACTTGATGCTAAAGTCTTATATTTTACCATCAGAGAGATCTCAAGCATCAAAATGCTAATTACTCTAGAGCAGCGTTTTTCAAACTTGACAGTCCAATTGACATTTTGGATCAGATAATTCTTTGTTGTGGGGAGCTGTCCTGTGTATTGTAGGATGTTTAGCGGCATCTCTGGCCTCACCCTACTAAATGCCAGTGGCAACTGCCCTCCCCTTTCCCAAATTATGATAATCAAAAATGTCTCTAGACATTGTCAAATGACCCCTGAGGAGGCAAAATTGCCTCTGATTGAGAACCACAGCCCCATAGACAAGATTATATTACTTCACTTTCAGTCATAGACAAAATGATTTTGTTTGTTTTGTCCACATGGACAAAAATCTGTAAGAATAAACCCCAAAAGATGTTTGTCATCTATTATTATTAAAAATAAATTTATCCTTGGTAAAAAAAAAAAAGCAACATATGTTCGTTGCCGATAAAAGCATAAAATACAGGTAAAACTATCAGAAAAGAATATTTACTCACTCTTATTTCCATGTTCCAGAGACAATCAGCATTACTATTTATTAATCTTCTTGATGAAACTGTTCAAAATGAAATTATACTGTACATATTGCTTAGTAACTTGATTATTTTTAAATTAATAATATATGACAAATAATTATCCACCTATAGCATAACTTTAAATAGAATAGCATTACACCGCATGGCTTTACAATTGGTGAGTCATTCATTCATTTAATAAAGACAGTGAACCTCTATGTGTCAGCCACTGTGGTAGGTGCTAGGGACAAAACTACAAAAAAGACAGATGGGTAAGAAACTGCCCTCATGAAATTGGAGAGACCAACAAAGCAAATAAATAAAGTAAGAGAGAAAAGGCAATGGCCTAACACCCTCTAGTGAGACAGGGCTTGGCTGGCAGGGGAGGCGGATCAAGACAGATGAGGATAGAAAAGTGGAGTAGCTAGTGCTGAAGACAAGCTGTTGTCCTATTGATCTGTTTCCCTCCATGCATTTATCATTACACTGCTTAATAAATGATTGAAGAATTTAGATTTTTACATAAACGTGAACATCCCCAATCATCCCTACCCCTGGTTTGGTAACCTTTCTGCTACTCTTCCTCCCTCCCAATTCCTCAAGATGTGCAGGCAAATGTTTGACATCTTGTAGTTGTGTTCTTACCAGGTCTGGACATATACAGAGAGACCCTCTGACTCTACTGGAAGCACCCAATAGGTGAAAATTATGATTAAAAAAAGTATTTGCACTCAAATCAATATGGTATTCTAGACTAAAAGTCTTTTTGTTTTCAAGTGTTTCTTCTAAGTGTAACAACAGCCCTATCTCCTCATGATTAGTGTTAATATGCCTGCCAGGATGGTAATTCCTTTTCTCGCCAGCTGGTCCCTTGACAGAAACAGCCTTAGAAGAAGAAGTTCAATGGGACTCTTGTCATTCCCCCTAAAAACATGCAGAACCCAGAGATGTGGGAATGGTAAGCCAAAAATTTCCTGAGCAGGTCACTAGGAGCAATGGGAAACAGGTAATCAGGGCCATTCCTGTTTCTATTTCTTGGTTCCTGGACTCACGTATTTTACCAATTAAAGACATAGCACTGTATAGTAGTCATTGATTTAGAGTGTATACTGGATTCTTGGAGATGGAGTCCCATCTTTGTTGGGTATCATTTCTAAGCTGGCACCATAACAGGTAGTTCTATCACTCTTTCAGGTAGGCATCTCCAGAGTGGTACAGTATGAGACAGGACTAGTTTATCCCACTGTCATCTGCCCATTGCTGCACCTCTTTTGCTTTAAAATAAGCCTGTTGGTCTGTGCAATGTTATGTGGTCAGTGGATCAAACAGTCTGTAAGCCTGCAGATAGTGGTGCTGGCTGAGGACCCACAGATTGGAAAGGAAAGACAAACTCACACCAGGAATGAAAGTCAATTCTCGTCAAAATGAAACTCATCATTCCTATTCAACATTGTACTGTAGGTCCTAACCAGTGCAATATGGCAAGAAAAAGAAAGAAATGCATTCAGATAAAGATGGAAGAAATAAAATTATTTGCAGAAGACATGCTTACCTATGTAGAAAGTCCTAAAGAATCTACAAAAAACCCTATGAGAACTAAGAAGTGAATTTAGAAAGGCCATAGAATAAATGTATAACTCTTAGTTTATGGCACTTGTATAACAATGGAATCAAAATACATTTAAAAATTAAATACAAAAAAAATAATAAAATTAACAAATTAACAGCATCATTTTGATGTGACATGTTCTTTTTTCTTTGTTTTAACATGAATATGAGACCCACTGTAACATCCTACATTGTTTTGAGATGAGCATGCATCTTATTACCTTGTTCAAATAGAATAACTCCAATTCTTCTTCCACTTTTTCTATTTAAATTATTTATACAGCCTTCTGAAATCAATTTGCATTTTAACTGGCTTGAATGCTTCATTTATTTGTTAACTCTTGATGAGTAAGCACAAATGAAAGTGATACAACTTGGATTCCACATAATCATAATCACAACTACGAATGTAAACTTTGGCACTGAAATGTTATATGTTATCTCCAAAATGATCCAGAATATGATTATATTAATTAATCTTTAAAGATTTTTCATATAAATTGACCAAAAAAATCACATAGGGACCTTCTATAATAATACACCTGTGGACTATACAGAGGTTAATGAATCCAAGTTTTAAGAAACATTGGTAAATACCACTCATTTGGCAATAAACCCTATAAAGTCTAGTAGTACCTCTTGTATTGTGTCCTATACATTAGAGCTAGGAAGTTGTTAAGCTTTTATGGTACAGAGAGTTTAGTGCTCAGTAAGTGTTTATTTCTTATTTCCTAACAGATAGTGGGCTCTCATCTGATATTTATGGATTAAGTTGTACCCAAATTCTTCTTCAGTAACAGAATACCTTTGACCTATATAAAATTCTAAGCCTCAAATTTTGTTTAGGAGATGATCAAATTAATATGTCTTAGATACTAAGCATTGAATGTTTCTATGTACAGCACCAGAGTATGAGCTTTATCTCATTTGATCCTACCACAGCCTTATATAGAAGGTTATGTTGTTATTCCCACTTATAATGCTTAGGAAAGAACTAAAGTCCTGAGTCTTAGAGAGGGTCAATAATTTACCTAATATCACTTGGCTACCATGCATCAGAGCTAGGGTCTGAACTCAGGCAGATGCTTTAAACCAGAGCACTAGACCCCCATATTCTAATGCTCAGTGAATCCTGGAAGCTCCATGGATATCCTTAATAATATTTGCCTCCTGAGTTCTACAGTTTTCCCTCCAGTTGATTAAGTTGCTTGGAACGCCTGTTACATAAACATAAGTGAGGAAACCCCATCTTTAGTCCATGAAGATCCATAAGGAAATGATCTTATTTCTCGATGAGGTTTAGTATATTTATTTGTACTCTTGAATTTTTTGCATCTATTTTTTCTTCTTTAATGATTTGATTTGGGCAGCTGTGGCATGCTACTAATGTGCTAGGAGCCCTAAGGCAGTTATGTGAGGAGACTGACTTTTTATGAAAAAGAAAGAGATGACTCTGATTATCTTTGATAATCAAAACTTACCACTCCCCCTTAAAATACCTGAGAAGACGAATTGCTTCTCCTCTATATTAACCCAGATAGAACTGAAGGAGATTCACAAGCCACCTGGATCTAATTAGACAGTGCACTGTGTGGAAATGCTGGTGGCAGCATTCTGAGGGGAATTAGTTTTAACGGAGAGAACCTTAGATTTGGAGTCAGGAATTCTGGTTTCTCTCTGGCCCCTGTCTCTAACTAACCTCTCACTCTATGTTTTTCTTTTATCAAAAGAAAAGGATACCTCCTCTGCTACGTCATTTTTACTTTTACTTTGTAGATCAAAGAATAGATCCTTTGGAATTGTTTCAAAAAGCACAAACCACTGCAGAATGCAAAAGATTCTTTTGTTGTTATTATTATAGTACTGCAGAATTTAAACCATTCTTTGTTTTTTCCCTCAACTTTTACGATTATATGATAATTAACTTTCTTTCTCATTTGTGACGACTTGATTGGACCAAAGATGGAAAGCATGGCATTTTGAAGCTCTAATTTTGGAGTACAGTATCTCTGTATCACCTCGCTCAGCCATAGAAGTCCTCTATCATGCAATTAGAGTTTGCTTTTTTTTTTTTTGGTGAGGAAGATCAGCCCTGAGCTAACATCCATGCTAATCTTCCTCCACTTTGTGTGGGACGCCGCCACAGCATGGCCTGACAAGCGGTGCGTTGGTGCACGCCGGGGATCCGAACCCGGGCCGCCAGCAGCGGAGGGCACACGCTTAACCACTACGCCACAGGGCTGGCCCCTAGAGTTTGCCTTTAGAATTTGCAAACTTCCCTTCCTTTTCCTATTTCTCTCAGGTTTCAGAAGTTGAAATATTCAGGCATGTTTGCAGGAAGTCAAAGAGTTATTATTGATTCCATATTGGGCTGAGGATCCCAAAACAGTTCAAACAAGAGAAAAATAATCTACATAGAGCTCGTAATTAGCCAGCTGTAGCTGGGGCTAACCAGCTTCTATTAGGGGAAACTTTAGCTGGATTAAATAATAGCAGTGTGCAGTTCCCTGAATCTGGCACCGGTTTGGAAATGTAGTGACTCTGCGCAGTTTGCTGTTATAAAGATATTTGTGGTCATCCTCCTCATTTCATGGCCAAATATTTGGAAATTTGGGACATGGAGTATGTTCTTGAAAATACTCCAACTGTTCATTAGGCAGCTCACAGTAGGAGGGGTGAAGAGATTCTGTATTTCCACTTATGTTAGACTCTCAGCACTAGTCTTGCTCCTTTGGGAAGTCAGAGGAAGACAAATAGACAAGAAATAAAAAACAAGCAAACAAAAACCTAGCACATGAGCACTGAAAACCTAGAAGCATCAAGGATTCTTTTTTCCCATACTCACTCTTCCAAGAGGCTTAGTCTGATTTAGTAGCTGGAAAATAGATTTTCATTAGTTTTCATCTCCAGCATCAAACTTTAATTTTGCATTTTTCTAATTTCTTTTTAAAATGTTTTAAAGTATTATTATAAAGATATGCGGTCTCTGTAGAAAAATTTTAAATCTATTGATAAACAAAAATGGAATAAAATGAAAAAAAGGAATCAACTTGGACAACCCATGTGGTTAAGCATTATCCTTGCTGAACTTACCTCACTGGATCAATGAAGATTCAATCAGCTAAGTGATGTGATACTCCTTCAAAAGGGTCCAGTTGAATACAGAATAGTAAGAGCTAACACTCTCTGAGAGCTTACTGTGTGCCAGACCTTGTTCTGACCACTGTACAGGTGTCTTCTCAACAACCTCAGATATGTACTGTTATCCTCACTATAGAGAGAACAAATTTAAGGCAGAGAGTTGTTTAGTAATACACCCAGGGTCACAAAACTAGTAAGGGGCAGAACCTGAATTCGAACTCAGCAGACTGACTCCAGAGTGCATACCCTAAATCAGGAGTCAGCAAATTACAGCCTGAAAGACAAGTCTGGCCCTGCCACTTGTTTTTATAAATAAACTTTTACTGAAACACACACACACATTCACATACACACATTAATCATAATCTTAAGACTGAAGGATAACTTCTTTGATTATTAGGGGGTATATCCACGGTCTTCCAATTCTTTCCTTTTTTTGGGGGGGGGAGAAAGGGAGGGGATGATAATGGCTAAGAATAAAGCATTTGTTAAACTTACTTAATATTTATACCAATTCCAGACAACTACCACTGAAAGGATTTGTAAGAAGGAAATATTCTACATTACCTCAAGGAGAATAGAACATGAGTTTGTTACACCCTTTGATCTATTAGATAGGGCTAAACTCTCCGATAGATTCTGATAATGCTGTCTTTGATAAGCACAGCTGGCTGTATTGTTGTCATAGCTCAAAACTCAACTGAAGTACTGATGTATGCCTTCACCCTAAGTAGGACTCTGAAAATGCTACTAAGTTTGAGATCCTGATTTGGAAGTCAAGAACTGCGTGATGTAAACATAATTTTGAAATCTAAATACCAGTTATTCGTGAAAGAAAACAAAACAAAAACAAAACTCCAAAGGCTGGCAATTAATCAAGTCAACATCAACATGTGTTTGTTAAGCTCTGCTTTGAGCATTATAAAATAGATATTAGAACGTCTGTATTTTTAAGAAGCATACAACCTTTCTGTAATAAAGGTAAAGTTTATTCTCTTCACAAACAGGGCTCCTTGCCAGTATATATGCATTGTTTAAAGCACATCCTTCTGGGTTATTCCATTCTATGGGGACTGTGAATCTTTCATTGCCTTTGAACTATTTTACCACACTGTAAATTGTAGATAACTGATAGCAGTACAAAAGAATTCTTGTCTATAGATATGCAAATAAATTCTGTCCAGTGGAAGTTCAAAGATTTCTCTCCTCCACAGTGGAAGCAGCCATTTCTGTGTCCATTTGCAAATTCATTTCAACATTCTTGATCTATAATCATGTCTGTTCTTTGGATACTCTTTTGAACTAGTTATAATATCTTACCAGTTCTCTCATTTGTTTAATGAGTTAAATAAAATCTTTGACTTGTTCATTTTATATTTGTTAAAAAATTACCCTTTAACATGAGCTTAGGCTTTACAGTTAGTCAGTCATAGATCCCAATCCTAGTTTGCCTATTTACCAGCTCCGTAACATTAGGTAAAACTTACCTCTCTATTAATAATACCTGCCTCATTGAATTGTTGTGGGATTATGTGACACATATGCTGAAACTTAGACACACTCAACAAATTTTTTTTTTTTTTAAGCATTAACAGAGCCAGTGTATGGAGCGGCTACTGTGTAACAGCAACAAAGTGGACCCATTCAATCAACACCCAGGAAGCACAATGAACGTGACTTTTCTTTTTTTACACCTCTAAAGTTCCTGCCTTAAGGCTTATGACTCAACTACCTAATTAGGTCAAAATGTTTTCCAAAGCCATATAAACAAAACAGGCTCATGACTTTCAAATTCCAGTTAGGCTTATTTAATATGCAAAGGTTAATCAGTGAGTAATCTTGGCAATCATGTTTGTGCAGGAAGACACCCATAATAGTCAATTTCATGCATTTCCTCTCTAAATAAGTTTTCCTAAAGTTCTTCCTCTCAAATGCAATTCTCATCTAGTGCACATTAACTATGAGTTCTTTTTCAGAAGATTAAGAACATAGGCTGTCCTCAAAAGATCAGTAATCCTTAGCCTTAATTCTAGCTCAAATCATGAATATAATTAATTCCTCCTACAATTATACTTTGCCTTTTACATTTAGAAATACTGAAACAAGTCCTCTTTTTTTGGAAACTGGAATAAATCATTAAATACTTTTTTTAAGTGGTAAAAAGCCAATTGACAAAACTGAACATATTACTGTGTGGTTTACATGCCATTTATATAAGCAGCCATTAATTCCAATCTGAGGTCCCTTTCAAAATCCTTCAGAAATTAAAAAGATCTCTGGATTTTAGAAGATTTATTACCAATCTTCTTAACTTCTAGAACAAAATTATACCAGCTCTCCCCCACTTCAACATTCCCCACCATCTAATCCATTCATATATTTATACTTAGATATATACACACAGTGCTTCCTAAATGAGAAACATGAAAGTTTCAATAAGCTCTGTGTAAAAGTAACTTTGGAACACCTTACACAATATCCCTCTTGGAGATTCACAAAACATTAGATTACTGAAGATTCTAAGAAGCCCAATAGCAAAGAAAACTGTTTGACTTTGTTAAATCCAGTGTTTCCCAAATCCCAGACCTCACCTCACAGGATCCTCCTCTTTGCCGTCTTCTTCCAGCCACATTTGCCTTCTTCCATTCCGTGTACATGCTACTGCAGAGTCTATAAATGCTGTTTCCCAGTATACCCACACTGGATCTCAACTCTGGTTGACATTAGCATCCCAATGCCCAGTCTAAAGTGTATCAAGTATCAGTATTTTGTTCAAGTGCCCCAGGTGATTCATGTTCAGCCAGCATTGAGAACCACTGTCCTGGGCTCTAAGCTTTGTGAAAGCAGGGCCTGCATTTGATTTTGTTTACCATCATCATTCACATAGTAAGTAATAAAAAAAAAAATTGTCAAATAAATGATGAATGAATGAATGAATCTGTCAAATAAAGGGATGAATGAATGAGAGGAGCAAATAGTGCTCCTTGGGAAACACTGCCATAGGGAAACTCACTGAGCAACCATATTGCCTGATACACATTTGCTTGCAGGTGGGGAGAGGTGGTTCAATTCTGACATTTCATGAAGAGCTCAACCCTTTTGGATTTCTTCCTGCTGAGTAGTTCTAGATTAAACGACTTAGATTTCAGCTCAAAGTCCACGGCAAAGCATGATCCTGGTCATACTCTAGGGCTGAGGGTTACTATCAGCCCTAGATAGTGTTTTCTGTAGCCACCGTTGATCTCCTTTCTTTAGGGTCTTCTGACCACAGAGATTCACATGATGATCTCCCCACACCCAGAACCCATATTTACATTTGAAATTCTTTCCAGGGCCAGTTGAAATCACACAACCGCTGTGAATGCTTTCTTTGCTCAGTACATCTCACACCACTCCCTAGTTCCTCTGAACAACCATTGCCCTTATTTGTCCATCATTACAAAGCAGTGGTTCTCAGGGACGGTGGTGTAGACTTTGGAGTCAGATTGTCTGGTTTCCAATCCTTCTTTTCCCACGTTCTAGCTGTCTTAATAATTTGCAAGTTACACAACCTTTTCATATCTCAGTTTCTTCATCTATAAAATGAGGATGATATAAAATGTTCCTGCTTCATCAAGTTGTGAGGATTAAATGAGATCACAAATGTAAAACACTTGACACCATGCTTGGCACATGGTAAGCATCTAATTATTAGTAGCCATTATCATTTCTCTCATTCTCATTTCTCATCCATAGTTGTGATCATTTAATCTTGCCTGCTAGGTTTATATCTTAATGAACCTTCTTGGATTATAAACTCATGGAAAGAAGTGCCTTGATATTGTATGCTGCACACAGTTGGTTTTCAAAACAAAATTGTTGGTTATTATAGATGGCTCCTTGGCAGGGAACATATTTGGTTTAGGATTCTCTTCTCTCTAACTCTCACATCCCTAAATGAATGAAATTTTTAGTATATGAAGAAGTGTTACCTAGATCTTCACAGTTAGCCTGGACTCAAGGCAGAGATTCTCTGCTTACCTCTAAAGTCCTATCCCAAGAGGAATGTGGCCCATCAAAGAATACATCTAATCAAGACTTGGGGTGGTTTAACTGTACAAGATAGGTATCCCCTAAGGTCTGCACTACCTGAGACATCTGAGACAGGCTGGGATATCTCAGTGTCTTGAGAGGTCAATGAGATGTCAGAGAACGTTTAAGACTGCCAGATAATTAGCACCTGAGAGGAGCCTATTCAACTTCCGTATCTTCCAGTTCAATATGAAAAACCCCAAGATGCTTTCCTCACACCATTCACCATGTTTCTTTCTCCACCCAATTTTACAGAACTTCTCTTACAAGAGGGCATGCAGCAGTGGCAGACTAGGATCACCTGAGGAACATTTAGAAAATACAAATGCCCAGATTTTATCCAAGACCAATTAAACTAGAATCATTAGAATAGCTAGAGATGGGGTTGTACAGCAGTATTTCACAAAATGTCCCCAGGAGAATGTAATGTACATGTAGGTTTGGCAATCAAACCTAGAAGGAGATGCTCCCCTGATTAGGAATCAATAGGCAGTGACAAACCTTCAGAGCACGATATTGTGCCAGATACCATAGAGGATACAAAAAACAACCAAAACTTGTCTCTGTCCTCAAGGTGTTTTCAGCTACTTGTAGAAGAAAACTTCCACCCAGAAAAAGATAAATAGCCAAAAGGCTATAAGTGGTGGGTGTATGAGTGGGTCAGAAACCAAACGCTGCAAAAAGTCAGAGACGAGAAGTCAACGACAGTTGTAATGACCAAAGGTTTCATGGTAGAGAAGGGAGGTACCTGAAGACTTAGAGGGATAGAAAGTCAAGAAAGGCCATTCTTGACTTTTTCACATCAACTTTGGGACATGTTTTCAGGAGTATAGGGGGCTACTTGAAACACTCATATGTTTGTGGCCTAAATTTTCAGGACCCCACAAAACCTTTCTAAATACAATTTGTTATTTCTGTAAAGTTTCAATTCTCAGAACAGCTCTTGAAGGTAATGCTACTGTTATTTTCAGTTTAAGAAACTGACACTTAGAAGAGATAAGTGACAGCTTTAAGGAAGTGTAGTACATCTGCAGGGGCACATTAGACTTGAGGGAATGCAGGTAACCTCCACGGAACTCATATTTAGGCCACTTGTCAATTTTTCTCACACAAGTCAGTGCTCCTTTTGCAACTTGGTCTCTTCCTAGGTCACACAGGAAAGACAAATTTCCCCATAAGTAGTTGGGCAAAGCTCTAGTGGCCTAATCCTCTGTCTAGCCACCTATAGCCTTCTTCTTTGCACATGGCATTGAAATAAGTACCTGACTACTTCTGTGCTCCTCTTGGTAAGAACCAGTAATCTCACTTCTACTCATTTCAACATAGTTTCTATGCTATTAGACCTAAGAGTTTTATACAGGAAAAAAAAAAAGCATGGAAATTAATATACTTTTTATCTCCTTTCAAGAGTATCTTTTTTTACACATAGAATTTGAGGTATCTAGAGTTTCATTTCTGAGAATCATACTTTTGTAACACTTTAGTCAAAAGAAACTCATTAACTTTCCCTAATGGAAAAGTTAGAGGCATCACATGCTTATTTGAAGCTGAAGTTTTATTCTAACAGAAGATACTGCATACCACATGCTGGTTGGCTTGAGATCTTTTTTGGGGGATCTGACTGAACATTGACCCCAATTACCGGCATTTTTTTTTTTTTGTGCTTCAGTGCTGCTGTTTCAGAATAAAAAGCAATAACTCAACCCTACAGAGAAGCTTTACAAACTTCCCCAGTGAGCCTAAAGCTCATTTCTCTTTTTTTCACGGTCACTGAATTGATTTTTCCTTGTTGCTTGTACATAGCGTTCAATCACAGTGAACTGCAGAATCATATGACAATGAGCTATCAGAGAAACTATGGAACTGGAGGGGAAAATACAAATTTTTAAGCCTTCTCCATTGATAATGTCCCAGACTTTGGCTTTCTCATCTGGGGAGCTTGTGTTGATTTTTAGGTTGCTCTATCAGGTAGTTTTGATTTTGCCTTTTGTGAGAACATATCAATTGTCACTAAGAGTAATGTGTAAATTGGTTTAATTTTCTGTTTTGAGTTATCTCTAAAACTTAAGTGGAATAATGGTTTTTTCAGGGGTCCTTCAGAGTTGATCTTAAAATCAGGCCATTAAAAATGTGCTAGTTTCCATGAAAAGAAAAAAGTAAAACAAAAAAGAAGCCATGGCCCTGGTAACAGGATCCAACTCAGAAGAATGGCAAAGGATAAGAGCTGGGCAGTTTCCCTTCTAGGAAACCAGTTCAAATTGAACTAGGAGGCCCAAATTGATTCTAGGAGGAAAGTCTCTAGAAAAAATGGAAATGAGAAATTACCTGATGGGTTATATTTGTGAGCTCTATTGAAATGCTGGCTGCCAAAGAACACAGAAAGACAAGTGTAAATACAGAGAAAACCAAGTGAATTCTTTAAAAAGATGCAATGAATAACTCTAGAAAAAACAAAAATTATAGTCACGGAAGGAAATAAAATTATGTGCATGACTTGGCCGAGTAATGAATTATATTTACCTAGTTAAATGAAGTTAAACCTAAAGTTGATCTTTAAAAATATGGAGATACAAAGAATTAAAAATAGAGATGCCCTATGATCCAGCCATCCCACTACTGGGAATCTATCCAACGCACCTGAAATCAACAATCCAAAGAGGCTTATGCACCCCTATGTTCATTGCAGCATTATTCACCATAGCCAAGAAGTGGAAGCAACCTAAGTGTCCCTCGACTGACGATTGGATTAAGAAAATGTGGTATATATATACAATGGAATACTACTCAGCCATAAAAAAAGACAAAATTGTCCCATTTGCAACAACATGGATGGGCCTGGAGCGTATTATGTTAAGTGAAATAAGCCAGAAAGAGAAAGACAAACACTGTATGATCTCACTCATATGTGGAATATAAACCAACACATGGACAGAGAAAACTGGACTGTGGTTACCCGGGCAGTGGGGGTGGGGGGTGGGCACAAGGGGTGAAGGGAGTCATATATGGGGTGATGGACAAACAAAAATGTACAACCCAAAATTTCACAATGTTAGAAACCATTAAAACATCAATAAAAAAAAATATGGAGATAAATACCAGAATAAATAAATCAGATATTTGAAAGTGTTGCCTTTGGAGAGTGGGGTTAATGTTGCTTGGGGTAGGGAGCAGCTGTCTTTTTTAGTATAAACTGCTTAGCACAATTTGACTTCTAAAACTTTGTATCTATATGGTTTTGATAAAAAATTAAACATTTAAAATATAATTTGTATTTCTAGCCCTTTTTTGCATTAATACAAGCTTGGCATGCTTTCCTCAATGTTTTGTGGAGCAGTGCTAAAAGGGGTTGGCATTTTAAGCATATGGATTAGGAAGACTTTAGTGGGTTTGGTAGGATGGAAGAAGAGCCTTAGGACTGGGGTTCTGTCTTGATGGGCTCCAGTCAAGTGTTATTAATAATCTCTGTTGGCATTGATCCAGCCCTGATAAATAAGGAGAATAACTTTGATAAACCTCAGGGGGCTGAGTTCCTTGTGTTCATTTGGGATGCTGAGCTTCTCTTTACCGTTACTGGCAATTAGCTCAAACATAATTCTTACTTTGAAAAACATTCCTCTGGGCTGCCTGGGTATGCATTGGGCTTGTGTTTAAATCCTAGATGTGTCAGAGCATCTTGCTGGATCTAAGACCTTTGGATGCATATGAATATGAGAGACTGAGGAACCAGAACACACGCCAAAAAAATGGACAAGGATTTACCTTGAACTCTTGTCTATGAGCAGAAATGCTCTGTGTCTTCTTATTCATTCTAAAAGCAATTTTTCTCAGTTTGCAAAAGAGGACCCAAGGCAGGGTGGTAAGTTTGGGCTAGAAATGACATTTTTTTATTTGGATAAGTTTCAAAATCTTGTAATAGTTGGCTTTTGTAACATGGCTAATTATATGCATGCATCTATGTTCTGTCATTCAAACAGCAAAAATGTTTCTGAGACTGCCAACTGGTCATTTGAGTTGAGGTATGTGGTTTTTTATGATCTTAAATATACGGAATTGTTTATACTCAGGTTAAGAATTAAGGGAGAAACCCATTCTAATTCAGGCTCAGATTAAGAAGGAACATGGTATGTGTTTGGTGAAAGAAAACTAACATTATTTAAGCATCTACTATGTACCAGGCACTTTACATACATTATTTCATTAATCCTCACAAAAGCCTGCATTATTCTTATTTGAAAGTTGAGATACAGAGAAGTCATGTGACCTTTCTAATGACTTTTAGGTAGTAAGTTGTGGAAATGGAATTTTAACCAAAGTTTTGCTAGCAACACAAAAGGAAAGAGGTTGAGCAATTTTCATCAACATAAATCCACTTGCAGCAAAACGACTTGTAAAACTTGTTAAAAAGTAGAAATTGTGGGGCTCCACTCTTGACCTACTAAATCAGAATTTCTGGGAGAAAAGCCAGGGAATACCCTGTGATTTTTATCTACCCCAAAGTTTGAGAACCACTGCTATATCATAATTGCAAATTATGCTCCAATTATTTTGCAGAATACATGGTGTTATCCTGCGATTAAATGCCCTTGAAGATTACCTTTCTTCTATCACTCACTATTTCTCAGTCCCTATGGATGCAGTCAGAATTTCTGAAAACTCTGTGTATAGAAAATGTCAGAAAATTAAATTTTAGACTCAAATTGGACCACAAAGAATTAGCATTTTCTCCTTAGACTAAGTTTATGGAACAGTCATACAAAACAATGGTGGAGAAGGAAAAACAAGAGCTGAGAACTTTTCTGTGTGTGCATTCAAGGCAAGAACTATGACAATGCTGCATCTGCTTACTGTGATTTCTTAACAATTGATACGAGTTTTAACTGATACACACACAGATTTTTCCCCTACCTATTCTGATGGATTGATGGCTGTGTGCTAGTCTTTTTTTTTTCTCTTTTTCTCTCTTTCTTTTGGTAGTCCTTATGCATAGTTTATGCCTTGAGTAGCTTAGAATTTGAGAAGACTGAATGAATGTTCCCAGAATCCCTGGAAAGGTTATTACCAGAAATTTAATAAAACATGAATATAAGACATGAATATAGACAAAAATCAAGTGCAGTACAAAATTAAGAAAACATCAGAAAGGAGGAGAAAAGATGGGAGAGTTTGTACTGGCCCATTTTTTCCATAAATCCAAATAAATGGGCCATGCCCTAAATATAACAGAGCAGAAATGACAGGATAAAAAGAGATGAGGCCAGTTTATGCTTTTCCTACTGTGTCCCTTTCCAAAAATAGAAACTTGTTAATGGAGAAAGGTGGGAGGTATGGATTTGGGCACCAGAGTGTGGTTTTTCTTTTACAATAATTCAGTGTATTATAAAATAGGAAAGTATAAAGTCACCAGTTCATTCTGGGATATTCATTCTGAGTTTAACGAATATTTATTGAATGTCCTCTACATTAAAGTCCTCTGAGTTTTGAGGACTTAGGGAGCCAGGAGACATGAATTCTAGTCTCAGTTAGTTGTATGACTTCAAAGTGGTCACTCATTTCTCTGACTGTCAATCTCGTTCTCTGTAAAAGCAAGCCAGATATTTCTGAGGTCCTTTCAAGCTCTGTGAGTCTGTGTCTGCATTTACAATTGTGCCACAAGGAGAGTCTGAATTTTATCTTTGGTGGATTAGGAGATTTTGACTAAGGTTATTATAAGTTTGTTTAAATTGATGAAAAGTTACAATTGTACATAAGGATACTTAAAGTCAATATGATAGTCATTACTTTTGGATAATATTTTCAGTGAATATGAGTCCAGTAAAGGTCCCTAGTCAGCATCTGCTTGTTTCTGAGACCGTTAACAAGTTAGTTGTTCTGCTGATAAAATAAAATGCTAATGCTTAAGGTGTAAAGTAGAGAGGAGAAAGTGGTAAAATATTTGCATCTTGATCACCCTTTTGTGCATATTATTGCATTCAACTTATTTTTGAACAGCTTTATTGAGGTATAATTGATGTAGAATAAACTGCACATACTTAAAGTGTATAATCTTATAAGTTTTGACATATGACATATGTCCCTATGTTCAATATGACCTATGAATCCATCATCACAATAAAGATACTGAGCATGTAGAGCACTCTCAAAAGACTCCTTGTACCCCTTTGTCATCCCTCCCTTCCACCTCTGCCCACAACATTGCCTCCTACTCACCTGCCTGGCAACCAAAGATCTACTTTCTGTCACTACACATTAGTTTGCATTTCCTAGAATTTTATATAAATAGAATTATATAGTATGCATTCTTTTTCATCTAGTGTCTTTCAAGCCAAGCAATTATGTCAAAATTCATCCGTGTTTATGCATGCATCAAGAATTCAATCGTTTTATTCTTAAATAGTATTCCATTGTACAGATATAATATATTTTGTTTATTCATTCACCCATTGATGAACATTTAGGTTGATTTCAGTTTGTGAGTGTTACAAATACAGCTGTTATGGACATCTGTATACAAGTCTTTATATAGACATATACTTTCATTTCTCTTGGGTAAATAAATACCAAGGTATGGAACGGCTGGCTCATATGGCAGGTTTATGTTTAACTTTATAAAGAACTTCCAAACTTTGTCCAAAAGGATTGTTCATTTAACATTGTCACCAGCAATGTATGATCCCTTTATCATTATGAAATGATAGTGTTAGCATGGCATATCTTTTTCCATACTTTTACTTTTAACTTACTCGTGTCTTTATATTTCAAGCGCGTTTTTTAATAGGCTTTCGTATACTTGGGTCTTAATTTTTTATTCAGTATGATAATCTCTACCTTTTAATTGGGGTATTTAGACAGTTTACACCTGTGATTATTAATATGACAAAATTTAAATCAACCTCTAATATGATTTCTCTTTGACCTATATGCTCTTTGTTCCCCTTTCTCTCTTTTTCTGCTTTTTTTTAAATAAACTGGGTACTTTTTATTTCACTTTTTCTCTTTTGTTAGCTTATTAGCTGTAGTTCTGTTCTGTTATTTTAGGGGATACTTTAGAATTTACAGTATACAAGCATATCTCGTTGTATTGCGCTTCACAGACGTTGTGTTTTTTTTACAAATCAAAGGTTTGTGGCAACCCTGCATCAAGCAAGCCTATTGGTGCCATTTTTCCAAGAGCATTTTCTCACTTTGTGTCTCTGTGTCACATTTTGGTAGTTCTCACAACATTTTAAACTTTCTCATTATTATATTTGTTATGGTGCTCTATGATCAGTGATCTTTTTATTTTTTTTTTTTTGAGGAAGATCAGCCCTGAGCTAACATCTGTGCTAATCCTCCTCTTTTTGCTGAGGAAGACCAGCTCTGAGCTAACATCTATTGCCAATCCTCCTCCTATTTTTTTTTTCCCCAAAGCCCCAGTAGATAGTTGTATGTCATAGTTGCACATTCTTCTAGTTGCTGTATGTGGGACGCGGCCTCGGCATGGCAGGAGAAGTGGTGCGTTGGTGCGTGCCCGGGATCCGAACCCGGGCCGCCAGTAGCGCAGCGCGCACACTTAACCGCTAAGCCACGGGGCTGGCCCTGATCAGTGATCTTTGATGTTACTATTTCAATTGTTTTGGGGCGCCACAAACCGCACCCATGTAAGACAGCAAACTTAATCGATAAATATTGTGTGTGTTCTGACTGCTCCACCCACCAGCCGTTCCCCAATCTTTCTCCGTCTCCTCAGGTCTCCCTATTCCCTGAGAAACAACAATATTGAAATTAGGCCAATTAATAATCCTTCAAAGAATGGCCTCTAAGTGTTCAAGTGAAAGGAAGAGTCGCATGTCTTTCACTTTAAATCAAAAGCTAGAAATGATTAAGTTTAGTGAAGAAGGCATGTCGAAAGCTGAGACAGGCTGAAAGCTAGGCCTCTTGCACCAAACAGTTAGCCAAGTTGTGAATACAAAGGAAAAATTCTTGAAGGAAATTAAAAGTGCTACTCCAGTGAACATACAAATGATAAGAAAGCAAAACAGCCTTATTTCTGATATGGAGAAAGTTTTAGTGGTCTAGATAGAAGATCAAACCAGCCACAACATTCCCTTAAGCCAAAGCCTAATCCAGAGCAAGGCCCTAACTCTATTCAATTCTATGAAAGCTGAGAGAGGTGAGGAAGCTGCAAAAGAAAAGTTTGAAGCTAGCAGAGCGGTTCATGAGGTTTAAGGAGAGAAGCCTTCTCCATAACATAAAAGTGAAAGGTGAAGCAGCAGTGCTGATGTAGAAGCTGCTACAAGTTATCCAGAAGATCTAGCTAAGATAATTAACGAAGGTGGCTACACTAAACAACAGATTTTCAATGTAGACAAAATAACCTTCTATTGGAAGAAGATGCCATCTAGGACTTTCATAGCTGGAGGGGAAAAGACAATGCCTGGCTTCAAAGCTTCAAAGGACAGGTTGACTCTCTTGTTAGGTTCTAATGTAGATACTAACTTTAAGTTGAAGCCAATGCCCATTCACCATTCCAAAAATCCTAAGGTCCTTGAGTATTAGGCTAAATCTACTCTGCCTGTGCTCCATAAATGGAACAACAAAGCCTGTATGGCAGCATATATGTTTACAACATAGTTTCCTAATATTTTAAGCCTAGTGTTGAGACCTACCACTCAGAAAAAAATATTCCTTTCAAAATATTACTGCTCATTGACAATGCACCTGATGACTCAAGAGTTCTGATGGAAATGTACAACAATATTAACGTTTTCATACCTGCTAACACAACATCCATTCTGCAGCCATGGATCAAGGAGTAATTATGACTTTCAAGTCTTATTACTTAAGAAATACTCAAGCCTTTTGTAAGGCTATAGCTGCCATAGATAGTGATTCTTCTAATAGATCTGGGCAAAGTAAATTGAAAAGCTTCTGAAAAGGATTCACCATTCTAGATGCCATTAAGAATATTTGTGATGCATGGGAAGAGATCAAAATATCAACATTAACAGGAGTTTAGAAAAATTTGATTCCAACCTTCATGGATGACTTTGAGGAGTTCAAGACTTCAGTGGAGAAGTAACTGCTGATGTGGTAGAAACAGCAAGAGAACTAGAATTAGAAGTGGAGCCTGAAGATGTAATTGAGTTGCTGCAATCTCATGATAAAACTAACGGATGAGGAGTTGTTTCTTATGGATGAGTAAAGAAAGTAGTTTCTTGAGATGGAACCTACTCCTGTGAAGATGGTTGAAATGACAACAAAGGATTTAGACTATCACATAAACTTAGTTGATAAAGCAGGGTTTGAGAGGATTGACTCCAATTTTGAAAGAAGTTCTACCGTGGGTAAAATGCTATCAAACAGCATCATGTTACAGAAAAATTGTTCATGAAAGGAAGAGTCAATTGATGTGGCAAACTGCATTATTGTCTTATTTTAAGAAATTGCCACAGCCATCTCAACCTTCAGCAACCACCACCCTGATCAGTCAGCAGCCATCACTATCAAGGCAAGACCCGCCACCAGCAAAATGATTATGACTCGCTGAAGGCTCAGATGATGGTTAGCATTCTTTAGTAATAAATTATTTTTTAATTAAGGTATATACATTGTTTTTTTAGACATAATGCTATTGAACACTTACTAGACTACAGTATAGTAAAAACATAACTTTTCTACGCACCAGGAAACCAAAAACTTCATGTGACTCGCTTTATTGTGATATTCACTTTATCGCAGTGGTCTGGAAACAAACCCGCAATATCTCTGAACTATGCCTGTACATCTTTAACTTACCACAGTCTACCTTCAAGTGATAATATATCATTTCAAGTGATATTATAAGGACCTTATAATAGTTTATTTCCATTTTCTCCCTCTTGTTTTTTGGTCTATTACTGTCATACATTTTACTTCTACATATCTTATAAATCCTACATCCCACTGTTATTATTATTATTATTATTTTATTGTTGAGGAAGATTAGTCCTGAGCTAACATCTGTTGCCCATCCTCCTTTTTTTGCTGAGGAAGTCTGGCTCTGGGCTAACATCTGTGCCTATCTTCCTCTTCTTTATATGTGGGACACCTGCCACAGCATGGCTTAATAAGCGGTGTGTAGGTCCACGCCTAGGATCCGAATCTGCGAACCCCAGGCCGCTAAAGTGGAGCATGTGAACTTAACCACTATGCCACCGGGCCAGCCCCTCCATTGTTATTTTTACTTATGCAGTCGATTATCTCTTAAAGATATTTAAAGAATAAAAAACAAATCTTTATTGCCTTTGCATAGATCCAAATTTCCACTGATATTATTTTCCTTTTGCCTAAAGGACTTCTTAAAACTTTTCTTGTAGTACAACACTACTGCTGATAAATTCTTTCAGCTTTTGGATGTTGAAAAAAGGCTTATGTCACATTTTTTGGGGAAAGCTATTTTCACTGGATAGAATTCTAGATGGACAGAGTATTTTGCTCTTTCAGAACTTTAAAAATGTTGCTTCACTGTGTCTCCACTTGCATTGTTTTTGACAAGAAATCTGCTGTCATCTTTATCTTTGCTCCTCTGTATATAATATAACATTTTTCTCTGGCAGCTTATGAAATTTTTTCTTTATCACTGGTTTTGGGCAATTTAGTTATGATGTACCTTGATGTAGTATTGTTTTTTTTTCTTTTCCTCCCCAAAGCCCCGGTGCATGGTTGTATATCCTAGTTGTAAGTCACCCTAGTTCTTCTATGTGAGCTGCTGCCACAGCATGGCAACTGACAGATGGGTGGTATAGTTCCTTGACCAGGAAACAAACCCAGGCCACTGAAGCAGTGAGTGCCGAACTTTAACCACTAGGCCATCAGGGCTGGCTCAGTGTAGTATTCTTTACATTTCTTGCTCTTGAGGTATTTGAGCTTCATGAAGGTTTATAGTTTTCATAAATTTGAAAAATTTTTGGCCTTCATTTCTTCAACCATCTTTTTCTGGTTCCCACTTTCCTTTGGGAACTCCAATTACACAAACATTAAGTCACTTGAAGTTGTACCACAGTTCACTTATTCTTATGTTCTTTTTAATTTTTTAGTCTTTTTTTTCTGTTTCATTTTTTTTTTTTTTGGTGAGGAAGATCAGCCCTGAGCTAACATCCATGCCAATCCTCCTCTTTTTGCTGAGGAAGACCAGCCCTGAGCTAACATCTATTGCCAATCCTCCTCCTTTTATTCCAGCCCTGAGCTAACATCTATTGCCAATCCTCCTCCTTTTATTTTTCCCCTCCCCAAAGCCCCAGTAGATAGTTGTATGTCATACTTGCACATCCTTCTAGTTGCTGTATGTGGGACGCCGCCTCAGCATGGCCGGACAAGCGGTGCGTCAGTGCATGCCCAGGATCCAAACCTGGGCCGCTAGTAGCGGAGTGTGTGCACTTAACCGCTAAGCCACAGGGCCGGCCCCTCTGTGTTTCATTTTGAATAGTATCTATTGCTATGTCTTCAGGTTCACTAAACTACAGTGTTTAATCTGCCATTAATCCCAGTCATGTCTTTTTCGTATAGGTTTTATTTTTAGGATTTATTTTCTGGTTTTTGTGTCTAGAAGTTTGATATGGGTCTGTTTTTAATATCTTTATCTCTCTATTTAGCATGTTCAATTTTTCCTTTAGCTTTTTGAACATAGGAAATACAGTATAATAATTTTCCAATGTCCTTGTCAGCTAATTCCAATATCTGTCAGTTCTGGGTCAGTTTTGTTTGACTGATTTTTCTCACCATTATAGGGGGTATTTTCCTGCTTCTTTGCATGCCTGGCAATTTTTGATTGGATGCAAGATATTGTGCATTTTACCTTGTTGGGTGCTGGATATTTTTGTATTTCTATAACTATTCTTGGGTTTTGTTCTGGGACACAGTTAAGTAACTTGGAAATAGTTAGATCTTTTCTGCCATTGCTTTTAAGAGTTATTAGGCAAGACTTGAGCCGTGTTTTGTCTAGGTCTAATTATTCTCCACTACTGAGGCAAGACTCTTCTGAGTACTCTATCCAATGGTTCATGAATTATGAGGTTTTTCTCTCTGTCAGGGGACTGACAACAGTCCCCTAGTTGATCCCAATAGTCCTGGCCCCATGTGGGATCTAAGTTCTGTTGTCTCTCATCTTTTTCAGTATTTCTTTCCCCAGCCTCAGTTTCTGCACATGATTTCCCTGATAATTATTTGACTGAATGCTTGAGGTGGACCCTCTGCCAATCTCCAGAGTACTCTCTCTTTGCAGCCCTCTCCTCTCCAGTACTCTGCCTGCAAACTCTAAGTGCCTTGGTCTCTCCAGATTCTCAGTTCCATCGTCTCAACTCAAGGATTTTCCTAGGCTCTGCCTGTATTTTTGCTCAATGTACAATGGCCTGGAAACTCGCTTGAAGTAACAAGTTTTGGGAATCATAGGGTTTCCTCACTTGTTTGCCATCTCTTAGGGATCACTGTCCTTCATTGCCTGATAGCCAATATCTTGAAAATCATTTCTTCATTTACTTTGATTTTTTAGTTGTTTCGGGCAAGAGGATAAATTCAATTCCTGTTACTTCTTCTTAGCAAGAACCAGAAGTCTTCTCCACTTTTTTTAAAAAGAGTAACCTGACAACACTAAATAGAAGATAGAGTAAGAACACCGAAATCACTAGGGAAAAAAACTTCTACAGCGTTTTGGGGGAAGGAATAACCCTAATAAATATGTTTGAGCAAATATTTGTTTAAATATCTAAATGAAATAAGCTATGACAGGCTTTTCTTTTTTTCTTTTTTTTGTGAGGAAGATCAGCCCTGAGCTAACATCCATACTAATCCTCTTTTTGCTGAGGAAGACCGGCTCTGAGCTAACGTCTATTGCCAATCCTCCTCCTTTTTTTTCCCCCCAAAGCCCCAGTAGATAGTTGTATGTCATAGTTGCACATCTTTCTAGTTGCTGTATGTGGGATGCGGCCTCATGGCCGGAGAAGTGGTGCGTCGGTGCGCGCCCGGATCCGAACCCGGGCCACCAGTAGCGGAGCGCGCGCACTTAACCGCTAAGCCAGGGGCCGGCCCTGTGACAGGCTTTTAAAATCCATCTTGCAGAAAGGCTTAAGAGCAGCTTCAAGAAATACATCATTTACAAGCATGCCAATATTATTATTTTTATATATTCTCAATGCAAAATGTAAGAGTGAAAATATCATCCCAGTCATAAAACTCTATGCAGTTTTAGAAAATGTGACTATTTCCCCTGCCCCAACTTGGCTGTGCTGATTCGTTTACTATACATTGGGTAACTTGCATCTAAGGGCACTATAGATGGCAATGAGGTTTTGAATGCCTTCACATGAGCCTCAGGTCTCATCTTTGCAGGATGATGCAAGTGATCATTACCGTTGATGAATTTTAAATATAACAATCATTTTGATTGCACTGCTCAAGTCTGACTCAGTAAACTATCAAAAGCATTTCCCTCATCATACACAACAAATCTCAGGATTCTACCAAACATTTTCATGAGAAAATCTGGAAATGTCCAGGGTTTCACACATTAGTACCAGGCCAAGAAGACTGCTTTTTCTTTTGCCTTGGTCTCTGGGTATTAAATGAAAACAGAGAATACAGTACTAGAGAATAAAGTTAGGGAGATTAAAATCAAACCTCGAACTTCATAGTCGGCTCTTATACTTCCTCTCTTTCTTTTATATTTTACTCTCATTCCCCCTTCCCTTTTGTGAATTCTTTATTTAGCTTTTAAAAATTATTTATGGTACCTCAAATTCTTTAGGAAAGGAATGGGCAATAATACATTCAGTACATGTAAACAGCATTCTAGGCGATTACAACAGGCGGCTGACGTACTTGGGGGGCAGACTCTTCACATATTCAGCAAGTAGAGAATCAGTCATAGCTTGATGTGATGCTAGAACTGGAAAGACCTTAGTGATTTCATGGTTCAGGGATGGTAAGATTCTGGCACGAAGGCCTTCATTCCTCTATCCTGTGTTTATGGCTAATTTATCACAAAACACTCTCCCCTTGCATCAAGATTATCTCAGCTATCTCAACTCAGTACCCCCGGCAGCCACTACCAATCACTCAAAGTAGGTCTATAAAATAAATCCTATCTGCAATTCAGGATCTAGTCCATTCTCTTAATTTTATAGATATGGGAAATGAGGCTTCTAATCAGCTCCAGGTCTTAGACTGGGGCCAGGTCCCTAATTCTGTCCCAGAATGTCTCCATAGCCCTAGAGGGCCTAATATTTTTGTGTGAATACATGATGACAAAGCAAACACAGGATAACAGAGATGGCCTGGAAAGAAAGATTAAGAGACCTTCCTCCTGTTCTGCTTATTGTCAATCTGAGCCCAGGTATGAAATGGAAAATTTCACCAAAAGAACAAAAAGAGTTTCAACTGATTTAGAAACTAATCATGTTTGTCAAGCCACCCAGAAGAAAAGGGTAACATGAGACTTTTGTGTTTTTTGCTTTTGTCTTGTTTTGGTTTTGCCTATCCAGCTTGATACAGAGCAAGGGAAGAAGAACATCCACATAAAAGTATTTCAGGGTCATTGGAAGTCTCCATCCACTTCAAAATCCTTCTCCCATCCTCAATTCCTGATACACGAAGTTCCTTTAGTAGATATATAGCCTGTCAGTAACCACTGAATGATTACACTGAAAAACAAATTCCTGTAGAGAGAAGAACTCACTGATTAGGGTGTCAATAAGTATCAACAGATTATTTTCTAAGAACAGTCTGTGATAAAGAGGGTGAAAAAAAAAAGAAAAAGAAAGTACACAGCAAGAGAAAGGATGTGGAAAAAGGAGGCTGGGCCACCACAAGGTATTTTTTTAATAATATTGAAGATAAGTGAGGATTTAGTGAGTTGCCCAAGATCTTTCAGGTGAAATTGAATTTTGAATCCTGAATCCCTTGACCTGATACACATTACACTCTACTGCATTGCACCCAGCCCTGGCCATTCCTCAGACATCCTCTCCATGACCAAAAATTGTCTATCACTCAAAGTTCCAGATCATCACTAATTCCAAGGGAACACTTACTATCTGCTAGGCTATATGGTTACTGCTTCTCATATGTACTACCACACTTAGTACTCATAGAAAACTTATAAAGTACATTCTTTTATTATCTCCACTTTACAGATAAGAAAATTGAGTCTTAGAGAAGTTAAGTAATTTGCCTAGGGACTTTTGGCTAGAAAGTGACAGAGCAGAGATTTGAAGCACAATCCGTCCCATTACAAGCCAAACTTCTAATCACTAAACTAATCTGCTTCCAGTCTTACCAGAACCAAATAGAAAAATCTTAGCCTTGTTTTGTATGTTCCTCAGAACTAAGAATGCAATTTTGGAACAATATATAATAATTCTAAGGAATTCATATTTTTCTCTACTTTTGCTAAAAATCAATAAAAAATGTAAAAGGATATCTGATGTAAGACTATGTGAGACAACTAACTGCAGAAATCAACCACCAAACCAAGGCCCTTGATTAAAATTGAACTATTTATACTTTAAAAAAATCTCTGCTCAATGATACAATTGAATGTTAAATATTATAATTCATTTGTTACAAACCTCATATCTGTTTACACACATATCTATTTACACACACAAGTATGATGTTAAAAATATACAGCAAAGCTTCACAAACCAAAGCCTCCTCACAGGACTGTGTGTGAGCCTCTTCCTGGCTAGCTGAATGGGCCAAATTCAGCCTGGGAGCTTTTTAAAGGCTGAGGACGACATGAAGCTAAATATTTGTTTCGTCAAGGCTAAAGTCTTTGGAGGACTGGTGGTGATTCTCTCTAAACAGAAGTTTTTAATAGGTCAGTCGTTAGAAACCAGAGGAAGTCAGAAGAATGATGCAATGAAGAGCAGGGTTTGGAAATAAAGAGCTGGAACCTGGGGATCTACTCTTAGAAGAATCAGTGTTATTTTCACTTGTCTGAAGAAAAAGTCAACAACTTTGAAAACTGAGTAAGTATCAATAAAGGAAAGATTTTGCGAAATGTGCCCAGGTCTTTACCCAGAAAATCCTCTTTGGGAGAAGAATCAGAAACTTGCTAATAAATATTAAAATTATCTCTATTGAATCCATACAAGAGGATTCATTTATCTTAAAGAACATGAGGTCCAATGATATCCCTGCATATTATTATAAAGTTTTAGGATAATTATTTTAATTTAGTGCCACAAAAGCAAAACAAAAACAAAAAACATTCTGCTATGTATCCATATAATACAAATCAGTATAATATGCTTGCCTTTAAAAGATGTAAAAAAATATATATATATAACAAATATGAAACGGTAAAAATAATAAAAGGTTATGGTATATGCTAAGTGCCAAATGTCTAAACCAACGAGTAATGGCCACTCAAGTTCTGAGGAAGAATCAGAGACCGATGAGAGGGGAATGGGCCAAGGAACCTAACCCATCATTTTAACTGAGAGGAAATAAGAATAAAAAAGAACTTATTTGGGGGGCCGGCCCAGTGTCATAGTGGTTAAGTTCACGTACTCCACTTCAGCAGCCTGAGGTTCACAGATTGGGATCCCGGGTGCGGACCTATGCACCGCTTATCAAGCCATGCTGTGGCAGGCATCCCACATTAGACAGAAGATGGGCACAGATGTTAGCTCAGGGCCAATCTTCCTCAGCAAAAAGAGGAGGATGGGCAACAGATGTTAGCTCAGGGCTAATTTTCCTCACCAAAAAAAAAAAAACTTATCTGCCTAGAGCTTAAACATCTATAGTAGTTTCTCACTGAGCTCAAATCTGAATTGCTGGTCTAAGGCATCTGCCATTACAACAGATTGTCAGGGAAAGACTCATGAAGCAGCAAGAACTAAGCTGACCCTTGCAGGGAGGATACGGATTGTAACGTTTTGTTGTTCTCTTGGGCTTTGCTTATTGGAAGTATGCTAAATCTAAGTCAACCATGCCACCTTCAACAGTTGATTGAAAATGAGAAGTTTGACCAATGTCTATTGTTGGACTTGCATGGACCTGAAATGAGTCACAGATACTTCATTCATTAAAGTCATTCATTCAAAAGACATTTATTTGAACATCTACTGAGTTCTGGAAATTGCTAAGTTTTGAGGATTCAAAGGTAGAAAGATGTGATCACTGAATTCAAGGAGTTCAGAGCTTCTTGAAATGATAGATTGATTGTGCCATAAATAATTATAATACTATGGGTAATTGTTATAATGGAAATAAATACACATTGCAGTGCAAGCATCAGAAGAGGGTTTCCCCCAGGCCAGCCCTGGTGGTCTAGTGGTTAAATTTGGCCTGCTCCACTTTAGAGTCCTGGGTTTGGTTCCCAGGTGTGTACCTACACTGCTGGTCCATGGCCATGCTGCGGCAGCAGCCCACATACAATAGAGGAAGATTTGCCACAGATGTTAGCTCAGGGTGAATCTTCCTCAAACAAAAAGAGGGGAATTGGCAATGGATGTTAGCTCAGGGTGCATTTTCCTCAGCAAAAAAAAAAAAACAAAAAAAGAAGAGGGTTTCCTGTCTTAGTCTGTTAGGGCTTCTATAACAGAATACAAGAGACTGGGTGGTTTATAAACAACAGAAATTTATTTCTCACAGTTCTGGAGGCTGGGAACTACAAGATCAAGGTGCCAGTAGATTCGGTGTTTGGTGAGGGCCACTTCTTGGTTTTTAGACAGCCGTCTTCTTGCTGTGTCCTGACATGGCAGAAGGGACAACGGAGCTCCTTTATAAGGTACTAATCTCATTCATGAGGGCTCTGCCCTCATGACCTAATCACCTCCCAAAGGCTCCAGCTTCAACACCAACGCATTGGGGATCAGGATTTCAAAATATGAATCTTGTGGGGATATAACACTCATTTTATAGCAGTTCCTAAGTCTTCCAGCACAGTCTGGGAAGGCAAGAGAGAATATCCACAGAAGGTTTAGGCAGAGGACATGTCTCTATTTCTCTCTTCTGGGCAGCACTCCGAGAAGGATGAAATCACTTGGGGTAGAAGGTGAAGTTCCACCCCAGAAAAGGCATTACTAGTAACTCTGGAAGTTGGTAAGGATATTCTTTCTATGGGGGAAATATTAAGACCCTAAATCTCTACTTATACAGCAATTTAAACATGTAGGTTGAATTACCCTAGGTCTCTCTCTGTGAATTCATATAAAATCACTTAATATTAATATCTCTTATCATTTATCCCAAGCTGCTACTGCTAATGTAGGACTTCTGGTTCCTTGCAAGATTCCTCAAAAAGGTGATGGAGATGTGAGGAATGAGTGGTGATGGTTGTACAGCATTATGAATATACTAAAAGCTACAAGTGTGCCCTTCAAAATGATTAAAATTGTGAATTTTATCTCAAAACAAAAAAGATTCCCCCAAAATATTTCCCAAATTCCTTAAAGGATGTTTTACAAATGCTTACAAAACCAGTATAAGACTCCTGCTCACTTCTGGCTTCTACTACATGCCACTGCTTTTTAAATTTTAAAAAATCTATATAATAAAATATTTCAAACATGCAGAAAAATACACAGAATATTCACCATCCAAAATCATATCACTATCCAGAATCAACAAATATTAACATTTTGCCATATTCAAATTATTTTCAATTCAGATTATTTTCATAAAAACTGAAAAGTAACATACAGTTGAAGACTTTTCTGATTTCATTCTCCTCTCTCTCCAAAGACAGCTTCTCTTCTGAAGCTGTTATGATTCCTTTCTGTAATACATTTAAAAATATTTACCATATATTTTTTCATAAATTGTATACACTATTATTTCATGAGTTTAAATTTGATAAATAAATGGTATCTTACTGCATACAAATTTTTATCCCATATTAGGTGTTCAAGATTTTTGCTGAAACATGTAAATGTGTTTAATTCACTTTAACTGCTGTATACTAGTCCATCGAATGCATATACTACAACTATTTATCCATCCCCTATTGACAGACATATAGGTTGTTTCCAAATATTTACTATTACAAACAGGATAGCACTCATCATCTTTGTTCATGTCACTATGTGCACATGTCTATGAGTTTCTCAAAGATATATATAAGGAATAAAATTTATAAGATATTACCAAATTCCTCTTCAAAGAGGTTGTTACTTTCTCACATCTTCCCCACATTTATGTTTGTTCTCCTTATTTTTGTTTCCCTCATGGATGAGAAAGAGCATCTCCTTATTCATACGTCATTAATTACCAGTGAGTTTGACCATATTTCTTAAGGTTTTTAACCATTTGTGTTTCTTCCTCTGCAAATTTGCAGTTCATACCTTTTGCCAGTTTTATGTCTGTTGTTTGTCTTTCTCTTACAAATTTGTGGAAGTTCTTTATATAGTCTGAATTCCACTCCTCTATGGACTTTACATCTCCAAGTTTGAGACACATAATCAAAAAAATTTAATTTATATATAATCTAGTTTATCAATCTCTTCTTTATGGGTTCAACCTTTGCATCTTGTTTAAGAAATTCTTTCCTGCCTTGTTACAAAGACATTATTCTATATTTTATTAATAATTTTACTTTTTGCTTTTTACATTTAGGTTTTTCTTCCTCATGGGAATTTCGTGGCAATAGACCTAATTTTTTTTCCCATGTGAATAGACAACTATCAGAGCAAGTGTTACTAAATAGTACATTTTTTTCCAATTTAATATAATGTCACCTCTCACATACAACAGGTTCTGTTTCTGCATTGTTTTTCTGTTTCATGTATCTATTCATTTATCCTGAAGTCACTACTATGCTATCTTAAGTACTATAGCTTTATAATAAGCAGGTTTTGATATCTGAAAGAGAAAGTCCTCAGGTTGGATTCCTGAGGAAGGAAAACCCTGAGATAGATACTAGCATGCAGGAGGTTTCATAGGGATTTCTCTTGGGATTAAAACATGTGCAAGGGAAAGGAAGGAAGCTGAATGGGCAGGAGAAGTTGAGCTGTGATGCAATTCCAATGAAGGTCTCAGCCAACCTCACAGGGAGCTCCAGGGCTGGGATAGCCTTTCAGAGTTGTCCCAAGGTGGGATGAAGGGTTGGGCCTTTATACCCCAGGGTTGTTCAGTAAACCTCCCTGGACAAGGGGCGTAGCCTTGGGCTGCATGGGTTTTTTCAACTGAGGCAATATCTGAAGGCATCTGACAATTAAAGAGTGCCTGTCAGCAGCACTCTCAGCATTTGAGGCATGAATTCCTTTATTCCCAAAGAGGGATCTGTATGGCACATCACATCCTCCCTTTTTTCCTTATTCAAAATTACTTCAACTATTTTTGGCTCTTTACTGTCAATATGAATTTTACAATCATCTCATAAAATTCCACAAAAATAAAACACCACCTGTTGGGATATGATTGGAAGTTAGAATGCATAAATTATTTGTGAGGAGATGACATTTATGATACTGAGTTTCCCCATTCATTGACCATGGTCTTTACATTTATTTAAGTCTTTTATGTCCTGCAACAATGTTTTACCATATTTTCCATAATGGTCTTGCAAATCATTTGTTAGAGTTATTCCTAGGGATATCAGAGTTTTTGTTCCTGTTTCAATTTTAATTGTTTTTATTATTATTATATTTTTAAAACTGTTTAAAGTGGTATATAGAAATTCAACTGATTCTTCCATCTTATCTCATACATTGATGAACTCTTATTATTTCTGTATGTCTGTAAATTCCCTTGGAATTTTCATGTAGAGAACAATATCATCAGGGCCAGTTTTCTTGACAGTGCCAGTTTACTCTCCATTGGAGTAGATTTCAGCCACTACTCTGTACTCTCACCCATTGCTCCTTTCCTACACTTAGGCCCTGTTGCTGAATCTCATTGAACCAGATTTTTCTTATCAAATGATGAATTGGATTTCAGTGGCCCTGTCATGCTTTCCAGCCACGCTTCTGCTGGTGCCCATCCTTCCCTCCAGTCAGGCCCCGCTCTCACCTCCAGAAGACTCAGTAGATGCAAATAGATACTTGAGCAGGAACAAGGGGTGGGGGTCACCTCACTTTGTATTGTGGACTTATGGAATCTTAGCTCTGGCTCACCAAGACCCACTGCCACGTACTAAAAACAAAACAAATCAAACATGTGATGTGAATTTTGTTTTAAACAAATAAATTAAAACTTTGTTTCAAATGGAGCTGTTTTCTTTGCAGTAGTGAGATTACCCATGCATTCATAAAACAGAAGTAGGATGACTACAGAAGTCCTGAACCTGGGTCTCACCTTTATAGGGCATTAAATCAGCACTTTAGATAGAATGTTAAGTCCAGATGAGGTGTGAATTTCCACAATTAAAGAGATTATCTAGGTGGGGACCTCTTCTACTTACTTGGTAAAGACAAACTTTTTCAATATTTATTTCTATTATTATTATTTATTATTTCTAATCTGCATACATTAAAATTCACCTATTTTTGAGGAGTATACAGTTCTATGAGTTTTGATATATGCCTAGATTCATGTAACCGTGATCACAATCAGAATAGACAGTTCCATCACTCCCAAAAATTCCCTTGTGCTGCCTTTTGTAGTCATACCCTTCCCTGACCTGTAACCCCCAGTAGCCACTGACCTGTTTTATGTCACTATAATTTTGTCTTTTCCAGAATGTCATATTAAAGTAATCATACCGTCTGTAATTTTTTGAGACTAGCTTGTTTCACTTCACAGAATGCATCTGAAATTCATCCATGTTGTTACATGTATCAATAGTTTGTTCCTGTTTAATGCTGAGTAATATTTCATTGTATAAATTTAGTTGTATAAACTATAGTTTGTTTAGCCATTCATATATTAAAGTCTGGGTTGTTTTCAGTTTTGGGTGATTATAAGTAATGCTGCTTAAATACTTTTGTACAGGTGCTTGTGTGAATGTAAGTGTTCATTTCTCCAGAGTAAATACCTAGGAGTGGGATTGCTGGGTCATATGGTAAGTGTATGTTTAACTTCATAACCAAACCATCTTCTAGAGTAGCTATGCCACAAAGTAATGTATGAAAGTCCCTGTGGCTCCACATCCTTCCCACAACTTGATAGTGCCAATTTTTGTTTTTTCTGTTATTATTTTTTTAATTTAGACATTCTTTAATAAGTGTATAGTAATATGGATAGCAAATAAGCATACAAAAAGATGATGAACACCATTAATCATTAGAAAAATGCAAATTCAGCTCTTTTAAAACTCATGAAAAGGGTATTAGGTTTCATACTAAAGAGACAAGAAATATATCTTTCTAGGAGGTAAATAGTGTGGCAATGTTGGAAGTGTGACTCTCAACTAGATACGGCCTATGGATGGGGGAAGAAAAAAAGGAGATTCGATAAAGATTCTGGAAGAATGCCTGGTCCAAAAATAAGAAAACACACTCCACAGTGTCCTGAAAGTCACTTGCTGGAAATCGCTAATCTGTTGTTGGAAATCAGGTGTAGAATTGATTTTCCAATAATGGATTTTTGACAGTTGTTAAAAAAAAAAAAAAGGTAGGACATTTGCAGTTGAAAAGCGTAATTTTTCTGTGCTGTCTGAAAATTCAATGGTCCCTTCATTACAGCAAACAGTGTGTTACATACAGATAAATAGAGGCAAACTGAATTATTGGGCATCAGTCCCAGCAAAGGGTTCCATAAAATTGACAGAGACCTTTCAGTGGCTTGTATAAGTGCCAGAAACTTGAGGTGAAATTATAGCCACAGATTTAAACGCCTGCCAGAAGACTTTACCCCCCACAAGTCATCCTCCCCAGTAAGTTCCGAGACTCTATTCCCTTGGCCTTCTCTAGTTTCCCCTTAGCACTTTGGAATTGTGAACCTTTCCTTCCTACTTACTTCTTCCTGAGACTTGAAGGACTCCCCAGTCCAGGCCTCCCGATCTCTGGTCTTCTTTTGTATCTCATTCTGCTTTCAACTCTCCCCAAATCTCAGCCCCGGGCTTCTAGCCAGGGACACTTCCCACTCTTTCTGCCAGGCAGGCTTCCCAGGGTTGAAGGGGCTATTTTTCTCTGTGTGGCCTCTGAAGGCTCCCACAGATCTCCTCCAATTTCGCCTTCCCACTCCAATGATTTCTTCTTCATTTTTTGTCAGCTCTAAGGACACATTTTTCTACTTTGAGCTTTGGCAGCACTGTCAGCTAAACTCCACAAGTCACATTTGAGTCTCACTTGAGTTACTTTTCTTTTCTGCCAGATTGCAGTAAGTTTTCAGTTAGTTTCTTCCTAACTTATTTCATACTTTCTCTACTTTCTTTGACCATCTCTGTGCCAATACACACTGTAGTTTATTTATTTAAAACCATTTAAGTTCAATTCTAAATTGAGGGCCCCACTGTTCAATACATGAATTGGGAAATAAGAATGCTTATGTTTTCCATTTGCTTCCTTATAGGGCCGTTTCTATGGTACATTGCATCAGGAAGGTATTTTGGAGTCCATTATTCTGATCTATTCATTTTGGAAATAAGAGATAATATTAAGAGGAAGGATGGCCTGAGAGAATTTATGACAAAAGCTTGGCACTTCAGGCACAGACAGATTCTAGTTCTCATTCTACTGTTGACTCATGATAGGACCTCAGAAAAGCCATTTAGAAGTATCCTTGTCTGTTAAGTGAGGATGAACTACCTCTCAAGTTTCAAATGAGGAATAAATTGCTACATCACTTTCCTAACACATTGTGTTTTGAAGCTCATCCATTGTCAGGGACCTGAGCCAAGCAGTGGGGAAATGGCTCTCTGGATATTATCACATATCCCTCATAGATGAATCAATTCTTCTAGGCAATAGAACTCATGCATGGAACCTAGAAAAACTTTTTTTAACTAAATCACAGGTAAGCCAATTCTTTCAAGCAATGGAACTTATGCACAGAAACTTAAAAAAAACAATGCAAGTTTTATCTAAAACGTGTTAGCCTTAACTTCAGTTTAGCATAATTTATGATGTTGCAAAGTTGGGTTAATCTAGCCTGGAGCCCACAAGGCCAAAAGAATTTAAGGACATTTCTCCTTGTACCAATGAGTGGCATTGTAATTAATGAACCAATGATTCAATACCTATCTTGCTAATAGACTGTAAGCCCCATCAGAGCAGAGATGGTGTCCTATTGTGTTCAATCTATGTTTGTTAAATGAATAAGTGAATAAATGACTTTTTTTTTTTTTTTGCTAAGGAAGATTTGCCCTGAGCTAACATCTGTGACAGTCTTCCTCTATTTTGTATGTGGGTCGCCACCAGAGCAAGGCTGCCGATGAGTGGCATAGGTCTGCGCCTGGGAACCAAACCCAGGCTGCTGAAGTGGAGTGTGCTGACCTTAACAACTAGGCCACAGGGCCGGCCCCACTAAATGATTTTTCAATTAAGCAGCCGAAATATGGATTAAAAGTGAAACTGATGTCAGGATTTTGTTGTGTCAGGGATTCTGAGATACTCTGGAGTTGAACATTCAAATTCCACTTGTCATGTGTTGTTGGCACAGCTCACAACTACCATTTGATGTGTGCAGGCAGGCACAGATTTTTAGAGGAGGTTGGCCTAATTTTTAGTGAGATGAAAGATTCCTTTTTTTTTTTTTTAAGTCTTCTAAGTGGAATTTATTTACCGGCCTATAAATGTTGGACCTGAGGTATAAAAACATAAAAGACTCTATTTACATAGGCTAATTAGATTGGAGGTCTGAATCGGGTTAGGTCCATAGAATTTAATTATCAATAAAATATACCTATTCTCATCAACTTGGCTTCTAATCAGTCCTGTATGTGGAAGTACCTAATTTTTTCCATGTGTACTTGAGTGTATACAATAGCAATAGTCTCCGCCTATCTCCAGACTTTTGTTGTTTTGTGCCACTGGAACTACATAGGATTCCAACTATAGCTGTTGAGCTCCCTCTGGACATAGCTGAGGCTCTGTTGAAGGTAGATCATTAAGCCTGAGGATCAGAGTTAGACTTGTTTCAACCTCATCGCTATAATAGTCACAGACTGGGCAGCTCAGGGAATGACCTCTTCTATGGTAATCTGCAACTGCAATCCCATATCAAAGCAGAATCCTCACTTTGTTGTATACCAATCACCAGGACACTATCTCACTTTCCTCAAATGCCTTCAGCAGGTGGCTCAGTTTTTCCCTCTGCCAGCCATCATTCCTTTGATCTTTATAATAAGTTGTGATAATGCTTCCAATGCTCTGGTCTGAACCATTTGAACTGTAATACCCAATTTAGAGATCAAAACTACTCAAAACTGCTTTAGATCCTGAACCTCAAACTCTAGCTCATGAGGATACGTCATGTTGAGGTGGAAAGGACGAGTAAAATCAGAGAGGCAAAAAGAAGAATGGTCAAGGGAGAGGAATCAGCATGTTTAAAGGACCAACAATGAGTGAAAGAGACACCAGCTCTTTTAAGAAACTGAAAGACATTCAACATGGCAGGGTAAAGATGATGGAGTAGAATCAAGGGTTAAAAGTGTTAGGCAGCACAAGGCATTTGGAGCCTTGGAAGCCACACTAAGGAATCTAGACTTTATCTTAAAGCTTGAAGGATTGCCAGCAGGGTTATAATAAGGTAATATTTTTGATTTTGGAAAGCTCAATCCAGCTTGAGAATAGAGTAGGGATTTGAGGAGGATGAGACATGTAGCCAAGAGACCTGTAAGAGGATGTTGTAGAAATCTGGGAAAGACGTGATGTTGGCCTAAACTTGAATATGGCAGTAGGAATGGAGAGAAATGGATGAGTTGGGGAAGATTTCAGGAGGGAGAATCAGCAAGCTTTGGTGATAAATAGAACCAAAGAATGAGAAAGAGGGACTTCCTAAGATTGACTCCTAGATATGTAGTTTAGGCAACTGGATGGTAGAGTAAGGTGGTCAATTTGATTTTAGAGAAGTTTGAGGCACTTGGCAGAAATCCAAGTAGAAATACTCATAAGACAATTAAATAGCTGTATCTGGTTATTATAGAAGAAAGGTTTGGATTGGAGATGTAGATTGGGGATTTGTCTGTACCTAGATGGTAACTGAAACTAGGGCAGTGGATGAGATTGCTAATACAACAAAAGATAAAAGAAGAACGTTTATGTCTTAGCTTTAGTTCTCCAGAAAGTAGAGCCTTGGGCAGAAGCTTCTGTGCGACTACCTTGTTAGGGAGTACAATCCAATGGAAGCAGGAATTGAAAAAGGACAATGAGTCAAGAAGAAAAAAGGACTAATAGGAGTTTGCTTTACCCAGCTGGCTGCTGCTTAATATGAAATGGGACTATTTTTCAAGAAACCTGAGCTCAGCACTGTATAGGGAGGGTTCAGAGGGGAAGAAGACTGTATCAACCCCAAATCATGGCTCCAATCTCCCATTGGTTGAAGGTTTGCCCCAGTGATGTTAACTTTCCGCTTCCCCACCCTCCAATACACACATCTCCACTTCTGGGTTGCTCCTTGCTTAGGTGATCTTTGTAGGATCTTTGTGGCATCTTATGAGTCACTGGCCATAGGGAAGCCCCAGATTGAGAGGCAAGAGGCACACAGTGGGTATGAGGCAGGGCACTGCAGGTCAGACCCATGTGAAGTCAGTATCGCAGGAGCTGGCAAAGCCCACCTAGATTTGGTCACTATAGCAGTGGCAGGGCTGAAAAAAGTAGGCAAGGACTTCAGACACACATGAAGCCAAGAAGGCTTAAGCTGGTTCATAAAAAAGTGTCTACATTCTAGGACAGAATGTAACAAACATTAATACTTAGGGGATGGGCAGAGGAAAAGAAGTAGGAAAGGAGACTAAAAAAGCTAAGACAAACTGCTAGAAAGATTGGGTGAGGGAGAAGTTGAAAGTAGGGAAAGGCAAGCAAATAGACCGGTATGCTACATTCCAGCTAAATGAATGATTTCACAAGTTTTTCCATCTCTGTACCATTGTTAATGTTTCTTCTTCTTAAAGTCTCTTCCCCCTCAATCCTACTGCTGCCAAGTCTAACCTTGTAATTTTACCCATTTGGCAATGAATTACTCCTGTACTCCAAAAGTCTTTCATTATCCTTCTCCATTCAAACCAAAGGTCATTTCCCCTCCTCAGCCCACTTATGGCACTTACAACACATTTCTCTTTGGGCTATTGTTACCTATGTATATGTTGTAAACTCCTGGTCATCTTGTTATCTCCTCCAATGCTTTGCCAGTCATAGAGGCCCTAGGGATACTTGTTGATTGTAAATTACTTGAAGGATGAATCATCACTGAAAAGCTGTGCTCAGAGGTTAATTAGCTAATATTTCAAAGGACTAAATTCCATCATGACAATTCCCTGAAGCCCAGACTCTAAGTGAGCAGTAACTTGTCCAGGCCAGGAAATGATAATGAAATGGACTTTTCTCCCTTCATCTTCCTCTGCCTCACTTTTTATGTCTCCTTTTGCCACCTTCTCTTCTCTACTCTTTCCCCACATACATGCTCATTCCCCATCATTTTCTTTCTTCATTCGTCATAACTCTCTCTCATTCTCTCCTCACTTTCTTTTCAGCTCATCTGTCCTTTCTTCTTCCCCTTTTCTCCACCAGTTTTTAAGTGTTTATTAAGCACCTATTATGTATAAGGCATTTAAAGGAAATCAAATTACTGACCTCAAGGAAAAGAAAATCTAATTAGGTAAATGGAACACACACATCTCAATAACTTATTCACCTTCAGTAAGTGTCTGGAACATGCCTCTCTATTCCTACGATTTCTCCTTTCTCTTCTCCTTCCCCTTGCCACTCTTATTCTTGCCTCCAATTCCTAACAACAGCAGCTCATTTTCAACTGGTCATCCAAGTGCGCTATAGCTTTCGGTTTGCGACCTAGGGCTTCAACCAAAGCAGGCCTTAGTACAAGGCCAACTCTACCACTTGCCAGCAGAGCAACCGTGGGCCAATTAAGCCTCAGTTTCCTCATTGGAAAATTGAGAATAATAACAGTGCTTCTTAGGACTATTTTTAGATTTAGAGATAATGTATGTAAAGCACATAGAATATTTGGTACAGAGGTACTGCTCAATAAATGGAACTATGGTAATGCTAATCATCATAATATATTGACTATTATTGAATCACATTCTACATTTTATGTTTATAAACCAGAGTTAAGATTACCCTTTATAGCTGTTAAAAATAATACACAGCTAAATGAGGTTGCTTATATAGCACACGGCTTTTGATAGAGGTAGGGGTGGATAGGGGAGTAATCTCACTCTATGGGAACGAGCATAGGAGCACTTTGCCTGAATATGGATGGGTGAGAGGCAGTATTCCAGCCTTTATCCCCGCTGCCCTTCCCCTTCCAAGGACTAGGTAAAGTATGCTTCTCAAATAAAAAGGAAGAGTATGTTTTCTTTATGTTTAAATTTAGTTCCATGCTATAAACTTTTAACTCTATCCAGGGACATGGGCTGCTTTCTGTTAAGAGGGTCTCACAAAAGGGTCAGGCTTTTGTTTGTGTTTCTGGACACAATTCTGTGTTCAGAATTGTGTTTTTGGTATGCTGTTGGCACTGACAGTCCCTATGGTTACACACTCTGTTAGCCAGAGCACTTCCCGCAAGCAAGCAGAGGAGTAGGGACCAGAATGGAGGAGGTGGCGGGCAAATGCCCAGCAAGCAGTCTTGTCAGTGGAAAGTAATGGGGTTGGAATGATGGATGAAAGAATGTCTTGTGAAATGGAGACAAGCAAGGGCAAGAGTAACAATAACCGGGCTGAAAAGGACTCTGGAAATAAAGGGAAAAAAGCAAGAATTTACCACAAAAGAACAGAGGGATAAAAATATAACAATTATTAATACACAGATCACAATGAACTTTAAGTTTCTAAATTATTATGTGGAGAATAAAAGATATTTATTTTGTGAATTTAAGGCATTTGAGTTATTTTTATAGCTCCAAATATTTTTTGCATTAAAATTTAGAAGTCAAACCCATCTGATGATACAGATCTTCCCACACCCCCAGCTCCAGAGAAACGGTTCTTCAGCTTTTTGGAGCCATGAGATACCTTTATGAATCTGATGAGAGTTGTGGGCCCTTCTTCCTAGAAAAAAATACACTTATAAACAAAATATTACATGCATAATTTTATTAATTTATGGACATGGACACGCTACAGCCTATTCATGATTCTCTGATAAAGAAACTAGAATAAAATCTTTTACCCTCATTTGACTGATGGCTTAGCTAAAAGAAATCATTATTTTCAGAAAATAATCATGATATTCTCAAATGGTAAACATTGGAAAGGACAGAAAGTTATTACTTAGTCCCAAACTCTAAGAAAATATTAAAATCTTCACCTTGTTTATGATATAATACAAACTAAATATAACATTAACAAGGCTGTCAGATTAACTTGATAACCTCTGCTTATGTGTTTTCTCTAAGGTCACGAATTACGTAAAGGAAAGTGAAAAATTATACATTTTAGCTGATTATGTAGCTTGCTTGTCTGGTCAGAGGCAAGGGGTCTTCAGAGAGAAGAGGCAGGGCAGAGAGAAAGGGGACCAGAGAGAGACTATGAATTGGAGAGAGATTTATAAACCTACTGTGTATGGTAAATAAATAATGAACACAAGAAGTTCAGAGAATTAAAATCAGGAAATGGCCAAAACACAAAACTGACTTGATATAAGGGCTTTGTAGAGCACAAATCTTAAGACTCAAAAGTGAAATTTAAAGAACCATGAACTGCTAAATGCAATGTGGGATCCAAAGTTGGATTCTGGAACAGAAAGAGTTCACTAGTGGAAAAGCTGGGGAAATCTGAATAAAGTTTATGATTTAGTAAATAGTATTGTAACAATGTTAATTTCTTTTTTTTTATTATTTTTGCAATATATAATTCTTTTTTTCCTCAAAAAGGAAAATAAATAATATTTATTTATTTTTTTCCTCAAAAAGGAAAAAAAAGAATTGACCTGTGCTAACATCTGTTGCCAATCTTCCTCTTTTTCTTTTTTATCCCCAAAGCCTCAGTAGATAGCTGTGTATCATAGCTGTAGAGTTGTAGCTCTTCTATGTGGGATGCTGCCTCAGCATGGCTTGATGAGCGGTGAGTAGACCCACACCCAGGATCCGAACTGGTGAACCCCAGGCCACCGAAGCAGGACATGTGAACTTACCTGCTATGCCACTGGGCCAGCCCCTAATTTCTTAATTTTCATAAATATCATGGTTATGTAAAATGTTGAGATTGGGGAAAGTTGAATATTATATTTGCAACACTTTTGTAAATCTAAAACTATTTCAAAATAAAAGATTAAAAAAAATTTTTAAAGAATCCTGAATAGAGAACCTAAAAGAGATCCTGAAAAAATCATCAAATCATCAAATATGATTTCAGAAAACTAAGTGCCGATCCATCCCAGTTTGAAAGAAAGACTTCACCTGTTCCTCAGTAAATTTATTTTCTCATTTCATCTCCCTTACTATCAGAGCCCTACTTTACATTTAACTTGGTCCCTCTGACCAGACTTCTTTTCATTCATGAGGAAAGGAAAATACCTGGTTGACCATGCTTTAGCCTTAAATATTCTTGAAATAGCTCTTCTATTTTCTGGAGCAAAAAGATCCCTCTTTAACCCTTCTCATAGGTGAAAGTAATCCAGGAATTAATCGTTTCCATTATATTCAAACTTGCTTCAAAATTTCAGTTCCTCCTAAGATCCTATCTATGCACACTCAGTTTAATTAGGTGGAAAAATATCTAATGTGTACTATTGAACGGTGCCTTGGTATGTGAGCAGTAGGGGAAGAAAATACTGCTTTTCCAATCTTTAAGTAATTATATTGGCTGGCTTAATAAAAACAGATCATCTGAACATTTTTATGTAATCCAATACAACAAATGTTTATTGAGAGCCTTTTATGAGCCATGTGCTGTGCTAAATGATGGGAAAACAAGGCTGACAGAGATGAAATCCCTGACTTCAAGGAGATTCCATTTTAGGGAGGACACAAACAGGGAAAGAGGTAATTTCAGTGTATTAACTGCTATCAGAGAAGTACATATAAAGTTTTACGAGATTACACGAGAAAGGCATTGAGACTATGACGAAATACATGTTTAAGCATTCTTTTGCCCAGTGTTAAACACCTATACAACAGACTAAAATGGTGTCTTTCCCAGGGCTTTTTTTAAAAAACAGATGCTTTTTCCCTCTAAAAAACACAAAGGATCTTTAAATTGTTCTACTCTAGACACTATGCATCTATGACATGCCCATTTTCTGTGAAACACATTGTTGCATTTTTGTCTAACACGTTATTTTCCCAATGACTATTTATCATCTGTTCTGTTTGTCTAGTGAACAAAAAGTGTCAGGCGACAAAATAAACCTTGCAAAACAATGAAAAGGCAACCATGCATCATCGATTTAGCCGAGGTAAAAAAGGAAGAAATAAAAAGAGCATAGAGACTCAGTTGCTTCTGAATACCAGAAAAAGGCATCTGTGTTTCTCAACAAGTTAATAGTACCAACTGTGCCAACTAGTTGGAACCACCGAGAAAAATTTTTAAAAAGCCAGCCAGATTTTAATACCAAAAAAAAAAAAACTACAGCTGTATTCGGGTGCTCCAACAGTACGCAGTCAATCAAAAAGCTAACAAAGCAGCTGTAATAAGATTTCATGTGTTCACACACACTAATTTGTCCTACCACTACCACTAATTCAACCAAGGGAAATATGTTAATATCTAAAACTACTTACGTATCTATGGCATTTTGTTATGGGTGCTTGGGCTGCCACAGCAAAATACCACAGACTAGGTGGCTTAAACAGAAATTTATTTGTCACAGTTCTGGAGGCTGGGAAGTCCAAGATCAAGGTGCCAGAAAGGGAGGTTTCATTCTGAGGCCTCTTTTCTTGGCTTGTAGACAGTCGTCATTTTACTGTGTGCTCACATGGCCTCTTCTTTGTGAATTAGGGTCAGGGGCAAACTCTCTGGTATCTCTTCTTATAGGGACACTAATCCTAATAGATCAGGGCCCTATCCTTATAACCTCATTTAGCCTTAATTATTTCCTTAGAGGCCCATCTCCAAATATAGCCACACTGGAGGTTAGGGCTTTAACATATGAATGGGGGGGTGGGGTGGGGGTGAGACACAAACATTTAATCCATAACAACTCATAAAAGAAGAGAGAGGTGATGGCAAGTGATGAACGTAAACCATCAGTTGAAAACAATATAAAACTACAGGTTAAAAAGTTAGTTCCTGGATATACAGCTTCTAAAAGCAGTGTCAACTACAGTAGCATTTCTAGGATGTCAGTGCCTTAGGCATACCTTCTTGATTGTCAGAATGAATAGAGTGTCCCGGGAAACCAGCATATCACACATGATAGGAAGTAACACAGTGGTTGGATTAGGGCTAGACAAAAGGCCATGGATGCAAAGAAGGTGCTAGTAGATGAATAATATTCTCCGAGAGAATATTCAAAAATTTGAGCAATAGCAACTTTCTAAACTTATATTTGAATTACAATAGTACGTTGATGACTTGCTGAAAGTAGCTTTGGAAGCACATTTAAAGGCATTTTTAAAAATGAGGAGCTACGGGGCTTTTGGGGGGGGTGTGTGTGTGTATTTCCCCAGTCCTATCCTGAATGTGCGGAGTGCCCCAAGGTAGAACATTTTAACTTCTCTGCGTCTAGGCCTCCATATTCATTATGTAGAATGGCATTGACAAATATTTTTCTATAAGTTATCACATTGAGACAGAGTAATGTATAATATAATAATAAAGAATGATTTTTTTTTTTTTTTTTTTTTGTGAGGAGATCAGCCCTGTGCTAACATCCGCCAATCCTCCTCTTTTTTTGCTGAGGAAGACGGCCCTGGGGTAACATCTGTGCCCATCTTCCTCCACTTTATATGGGACGCCGCCACAGCATGGCTTGCCAAGCAGGGCGTTGGTGCGAGCCCGGGATCCGAACCAGCGAACCCCGGGCCGCCGCAGCGGAGCGCGCGCACTTAACCACTTGCGCCACCGGGCCGGCCCCAAGAATGATTTTTTTTAATATGGGAAAAATGGACTCTAACACAAATACAGCTAGTACATTTGAACAATGCACTTAGCATCACTAGTCACCAGATTCTTCAATTGTAAAACAAGAATGTTAAACTAAAATCTGATCTCTGAGGTTCCTTTGAACTTTAAGACTCTGTTTTTTATGTGATCAAACTTACAGGTATAAAAAGATTCCAAGGAATCTTTATTCTTAGATAAAACGTTAAACCTATTTTCTTATTATTCTAACTTAAAAATACCATTTTATTTTGTGTACATTTTAGGCTTTATAAAGCAATTTCTCTCATTTTATATTTTTTCTCATTTGTAGGGTGCTACAAGAAGGATTTGTCTCCATTTTTTAAACAAGGGAACTGAGTCCAGAAATGTGAAATGACTTCCTCAAAGTTATGTCACTAGTGAATGGCAGAGACTCAATTCATCCTTTGACTCTAAATCCAGTATCTTTTCTACTCTACCTGCCTAATAGTAAATTCTACTCTTCAGTCCACATAAATACCATTTTCCAATGGAAAATGAAAAATTATTCTTCAGTCAACTGTATTATTCCACAAGCATTTACTGAATACTTATACACCTGTGCTGGGCTTTGAGGTTATGTTAATTAAATCAGAGTCCCTGCAGGATCCCTCTCCACAAAGCAAATATAGACAGACATGTTTTTACTTTTTTTATTTTTTATTTTTTTATTTTTAAATTTTTTGTTTATTGCAGTAACATTGGTTTATAACATTGTAAAAATTTCAGGTGGACATCATTATACTTCTATTTCTGCATAGATTACATCATGTTCACCACCAAAATACTAATTACAACCCATCACCACACACATGTACCGAATTATCCCTTTCACCCTCCTCCCTCCCCCCTTCCCCTCTGGTAACCACCAATCCAATCTCTGTCCCTATGTGTTTGTTTATTGTTGTTATTATCTACTACCTAATGAAGGAAATCATACGGTATTTGACCTTCTCCCTCTGACTTATTTCACTTTGCATTATACCCTCAATGTCCATCCATGTTGTCACAAATGGCTGGATTTCATCGTTTCTTATGGCTGAGTAGTATTCCATTGTGTATATATACCACATCTTCTTTATCCATTCGTCCCTTGATGGGCACTTAGGTTGCTTCCAAGTCTTGGCTATTGTGAATAATGCTGCAATGAACACAGGGGTGCATGTACCTTTACAAATTGGTGTTTTCAAGATCTTTGGATAAATACCCAACAGTGGAATAGCTGGATCATATGGTAGTTCTATCCTTGAGTTTTTGAGGAATCTCCATACTGTTTTCCACAGTGGCTGCACCAGTTTGCACTCCCACCAGCAGTGTATGAGAGTTCCCTTCTCTCCACATCCTCTCCAACACATGTTGTTTCCTGTCTTGTTAATTATAGCCATTCTGAGGGGCGTGAGGTGATATCTCATTGTAGTTTTGATTTGCATTTCCCTGATAGTGATTTTGAACATCTTTTCATGTGTCTGTTGGCCATCTGTATATCTTCTTTGGAGAAATGTCTGTTCAGGTCTTTTGCTCATTTTTTAATTGGGTTGTTAGTTTTTTTGTTGTTGAGATTCATGAGTTCTTTATATATTTTGGAGATTAAGCCCTTATCAGATGTATGGTTTGCAAATATCTTCTCCCAATTGTCAGGTTGTCTTTTCATTTTGTTGATGGTTTCCTTTGCTGTGCAGAAGCTTTTTAGTTTGATGTAGTCCCATTTGTTTATTTTTTCTATTGTTTCTCTTGCCGGGTCAGACATGGTGTTTGAAAAGATGTTGCTAAGACCGATGTCGAAGAGCGTACTGCCTATGTTTTCTTCTGGAAGTTTCACAGTTTCAGGTCTTATATTCAAGTCTTTAATCCATTTGGAGTTAATTTTTGTGTATGGTGTAAGGTAAGGGTCTACTTTCATTTTTTTGCATATGGCTATCCAGTTTTCCCAACACCATTTGTTGAAGAGACTTTCTTTTCCCCATTGTATGTTCTTGGCTCCTTTGTCAAAGATTAGCTGTCCATAGATGTGTGGGTTTATTTCTGGGCTTTCGATTCTATTCCATTGATCTGTGTGTCTGTTTTTGTGCCAGTACCATGCTGTTTTGGTTACTATAGCTTTGTAGTATATTTTGAAATCAGGGAGTGTGATACCTCCAGCTTTGTTCTTTTTTCTCAGGATTCCTGTAGCTATTCGGGGTCTTTTGTTGTTCCATATAAATTTTAGGATTCTTTGTTCTATTTCTGTAAAAAATGTTGTTGGAACTTTGATAGGGATTGCATTGAATCTATAGATGGCTTTAGGAAGTATGGACATCTTAACTATGTTAATTCTTGCAATCCAAGAGCATGGAATATCTTTCCATTTCTTTGTGTCTTCTTCAATTTCTTTCAGAAATGTTTTATAGTTTTCGGTGTACAGCTCTTTCACCTCTTTGGTTAAGTGTATTCCTAAGTATTTTATTCTTTTTGTTGCAATTGTAAATGGGATGGTATTCTTAATTTCTCTTTCTGCTACTTCGTTGCTAGTGTACAGAAATGCAACTGATTTTTGTGTGTTGATTTTGTATCCTGCAACTTTACCATATTCGTTTATTACTTCTAAAAGTTTTCTGGTGGATTCTTTAGGGTTTTCTATATATAAAATCATGTCATCTGCAAATAGTGACAGTTTCACTTCTTCCTTTCCAATTTGGATCCCTTTTATTTCTTTCTCTTGCCTGATTGCTCTGGCTAGGACTTCCAGTACTATGTTAAATAGGAGTGGTGACAGTGGGCATCCTTGTCTGGTTCCTGTTCTTAGAGGGATAGCTTTCAGTTTTTCACCATTGAGGATGATATTAGCTGTGGGTTTCTCATATATGGTCTTTATTATGTTGAGGTACTTTCCTTCTATACCCATTTTATTCAGAGTTTTTATCATAAATGGATGCTGTATCTTGTCAAATGCTTTCTCTGCATCTATTGAGATGATCACGTGATTTTTATTCTTCATTTTATTTAATGTGGTGTATTACGTTGATTGATTTGCGAATGTTAAACCATCCCTGCATCCCTGGAATAAATCCCACTTGATCATGGTGTATAATCTTTTTAACGTATCGTTTTATACGATTTGCTAGTATTTTGTTGAGGATTTTTGCATCAATGTTCATCAGTGATATTGGCCTGTAATTTTCTTTTTTTTTGTGTTGTCCTTGTCTGGTTTTGGTATCAGGGTAATGTCAGCTTCGTAGAATGAGTTAGGGAGCTTCCCCCCCTTCTCAATTTTTTGGAAGAGTTTGAGAAGGACCGGTATTAAGTCTTCTTTGAATGTTTGGTAGAATTCACCAGGGAAGCCGTCTGGTCCTGGACTTTTATTTTTGGGGAGGTTTGTGATTACTGTTTCAATCTCCTTACTGGTGATTGGTCTATTCAAATTCTCTACTTCTTCTTGATCCAGTTTTGGAAGGTTGTATGATTCTAAGAATTTATCCATTTCTTCCAGATTGTCGAATTGGTTGGCATATAGCTTTTCATAGTATTCTCTTATAATCTTTTGTATTTCTGAGGTGTCTGTTGTAACCTCTCCTCTTTCATTTCTGATTTTACTTATTTGTGCCTTCTCTCTTTTTTTCTTGGTGAGTCTGGCTAAAGGTTTGTCAATTTTGTTGATCTTTTCAAAGAACCAGCTCTTGGTTTTATTAATTTTTTCTATTGTGTTTTTGGTCTCTATTTCATTTATTTCTGCTCTAATTTTTATTATTTCCCTTCTTCTACTGATTTGGGGCTTTGTTTGTTCTTCTTTTTCCATTTCCTTTAGGTGCATTGTTAGATTGTTTATTTGAGATTTTTCTTGTTTGTTGAGATAGGCCTGTATCGCTATAAACTTCCCTCTTAGAACCGCTTTTGCTGTATCCCATAAATTCTGGCATGTCATATTTTCATTTTCATTTGTCTGCAGGTATTTTTTGATTTCTTCTTTGATTTCTTCATTAACCCAGTCGTTGTTCAGTAGCATTTTGTTTAATCTCCACGTATTTGTGGCTTTTCTGATTTTCTTCCTATAGTTGATTTCTAGTTTCATACCGTTGTGGTCAGAAAAGATGCTTGGTATTATTTCAATCTTCTTAAATTTATGGAGACTTGTTATGTGGCCTAACATGTGATCAATCCTGGAGAATGTTCCATGTGCCTTTGAAAAGAACGTGTATTCTTCGGTTTTTGAATGGAATGCTCTGTATATATCTACTAGGTCCATCTGTTGTAGTGTGTCGTTTAAGGCCAATGTTTCCTTATTGATCTTCTGTTTGGATGATCTCTCCGTTGGTGTAAGTGGAGTGTTTAAGTCCCCTACTATTATTGTGTTACTGTCTATTTCTGTTTTTATGTCTGTTAATAATTGCTTTATATATTTAGGTGCACCTACATTGGGTGCGTAGATATTTACAAGTGTTATATCCTCTTGTTGGATTGTTCCCTTGATCATTATGTAATGCCCTTCTTTGTCTCTTTTTACAGTTTTTGTTTTAAAGTCTATTTTGTCTGATATGAGTACTGCTACCCCAGCTTTCTTTTCATTGCCATTTGCGTGGAGTATCTTTTTCCATCCCTTCACTTTCAGTTTGTGAGTGTCTTTAGGTCTGAAGTGTGGAATAGACATGTTTTTAAAAACTGAAGTTTCCACCAGTTTATACTATTTTCCACTCTCTTATCTCCCTTACTAATTTTTAGTCTTCCTAATTTCCACCACTTCCATATGCTATCAGATGAAAGATACCTTCTTTGACATTACTTAGAGTTTACTTACAGGTGAGCATTGACTTAAAGATGTGGCAAGAGGTAAATATAAAAGGGGAAGATGTAGTGTTATACAGTTATTTTCTACGTGTGGCTTCTTGACTCTTACACATGGGAACTGGATGCTTTGTGCTATTAGGCTAACGTAAAATGACAGAGGGTAAAGATGAACTCTTTGTTGTGTTGGCAGCTGTCCAAATAAGAGTTCTAATGATGGTAGACATGATAGAAGTTCTGATGAAATAGAGAAATTTCACAAATAAGAATAATTCACTCAAGGAGATTCTATAATGTTGTACTGTCTTTGTGTGATAGAAAGATCACCTAATCTTTGCATGTTAGACCACTCAGAGTTGAACATGCCGTGCACCGGTATAATTACTGCTATATATAACAGTATATATATACATATATACTGATATTTCTGCTGTTTGAGCTACCAGTAGCTGAGAAAGATTTAGAAAGATAGGTCCTAAATGATATTTCCCTTTATTATTAACAGAGAAATGAAAATATAGGGACTTTGAGAATAGCTTGGTAGTTAAGAGCACTGCCTAGGGAGACACGATGATATTTGAAATGATGGGCTCAAAATGGAGTTGGATTTGGAGTAGAGGACTAAATTCTAAACTTAAAGTTAATAAGCTGAGGAGAGCGAAGGCTCTCTAGGGCCTGGACTAGGCTGTGGCTATAAGGTTGACAGGAAGGGATGGCCTGGACTTGACATAGGGGTCACCAATGAGGCTTATATCTTGGGAACTCTCAAATCCCCTCAATTAATCACTTATTAAAATTTATTGAGGAAGGCCACATTCTGTTCAAATATCTCCACAAATCTAAACCAAGCTTTATTTATTTCCAAGCCTTAGAGGCAAGAAAATTATATTCTTACTTATGTCAATTTGGCAACTGAAATCAGAGGAGTGACTTTTTGGGAGTCTTGGGGTCAGGGAATATTGCTAAAAATATATTTCATTTCTGGCCCAACAGACCCTTAGCATTAAAATTAATTACTTGGTCTCATTTATAGGAAAAAACATTTTACATTGCTGAAACACAGCTGAGAGGCATTTGTGTCAAATAATTCTTAGGCATGAGAGACAATGTATGAAAAGTGCCTTCATTAAAACATAAGGGTTACTTTATTAGTAGTCACTCTTTGTAATCACTGGTTCATGGCAAAACTGGGAGGAAAAAAATGAGGCAAGAGAAAAGAAAATATTAGTGGCTGTTATGCTTGTTTTGTGCTTTTACAACACTGTACACATGCTACACATCCCTAACTATGCTTACATAATATCAGGTTATATAAGAAAGACCTTACATAATTATTAGCCAGATCATATAGTCCTATGTTCACCATGGAAAGATCTATATTCTGCTCCTAAGGCTATGAAATGCTATTTTATGCCTTGAAGGAAGCAAGTAATGAACAGGCTATAAATAAATTTTAATTTCCTTAGAATTCACAACTAACACCGATGATTTGTTGGATGTCCTCAAACTCATTTGATAACAAAAACAGTCTAATTAAGGTGACTCCACCCACATAAAAGACATATGTTTCCTTTCTAAATCAACATTTAAATTTTGTTCTAGTGTATTTAACACAGATATAAATGATCCTGTGTTTTAATTTCAGTATTTCTGTGTTTCAGCTTTTTGCTTTATTAACTGGATCTATCAGAACTTTAAGATTTCTTTGAGCTTGTTTGGTTTTATTTTACTGTTTGGATTTACATTTGAAAACATTAAAGCAATATATATTTTGATTTTGCTTTTTACCATATGTACTTCATTGTGTAACATAATGTTGAACTATTACTTTAAACGCTTGGTTGGGTTGGCCCCGTGACCTAGTGGTTAAGTTCCGCGCTCTCTGCTTTGGCGGCCTGGGTTCAATTCCTGGGTGCGGACCCACGCCACTCATCAGCAGCCACACTGTGGCAGCAACCCACATACAAAATAGAGAAAAACTGGCAATGGACGTTAGCTTAGGGCTAATCTTCCTCAAGCAAAAAAAGGAAGATTGGCGACAGATATTAGCTCAGGGTGAATCTTCCTCAGCAAAAAAAAAATAATAAAATAAATAAATAAATAAAAGCTTGTTAAAATAACCAAGAGTGATATCAATATTTAACTAATTAGTTCTTAGGGAAAGATCCTAAGAATAAGTTACTTAAATAAATTTTGGAATAACATTCCCTGGAGATAATCAACTAGATTGTTAATACCATGACCCAGGGAATCTAGCCATGTCTAATAATAATCCAAAATTGTGAACATGAACTATGACCAAGCTTGGTCAGATCCTACTTCTGGGTAAGGACGAACAGGCTCTATTTTGAAATCCTATAGGATATTTTCTAGGCATGAAAACTAAAAACCATGGGTGAATCGCAAGTGATTTTTTAGTTCAACTACTGGAACTTGGGACTTTCAGTGTTAAACATGAGAAAGTCTCAGGCAAACTGGGTTGAGTTGGTTACCCCACCAATTGTCCTTGCCTTTTCTCCTACCTGGAAAAAGAATGTAATGTCCAGGAATACAACTTTCATCTTGGGACTATTGGACAAAAGCTTTACGTAGACAGAAGTGCAAATAGATAGGAGAAAACCTGTGTCACCAATGCCCTATCTATATCAGCTTTAAACTGACTACCTCTAAATTTCATATAAGGTGAAAAAAACCAACCTGGTTTTGTTGAAGTCACTGTAATAGTATTTCCTGTTAAATGCAGCCAAACGCATTTTGAACTGATGGACATATCCGGTTGAATCTAGAGATTCAGAGAAGCTTCTTGGAAAAGATGATTAAGCTGAATCTTGACCAAGGAGTAAAAATTAACAAGGCAAAGAAAGGTTTTTAGCCTGTGGTCAAACCACAGCGGGCACTTCACAGAGTGACTAAAATTCCAACAGAAAACCCATAGTCTCTCTGGTATTAAGAACGAGAGGACGAAGTCCACGACAACCACGGCCACTGGAAAGTAAATGTGCATGTGAGGAAGGGAGGTGCCTAATTCCAAAAAGGAGAAAACCAGAAAATATTGAAGGCAGACCAAGGAAAATGACCTATAAAGACAGGGAAACAATGATTCAAACGACTGCTCACTCCTCCTTATAAACAATGGAGACTAGAAGATAGTGGAATAAATTGTTAAAGTGCTAAAAGGAAAAATCTATCAACTCAGAATTCTACACCAAGTGAAAATATCCTTCAAAATTGAAGGTAAAATAAAGACATGTTCCAATAAGAGAAGATAATTCATTGTCAGACGACCTACATTACAAGAAATGCTCAAGGAAGTTCTCAGAGTGACAGGAAATGGTATCAGACGGAAGCTCAGAAATTGTGGAAAAAATGAAGAGAATCTGAAATCATAAATTTATTACTAAATACAAAAGATTATATCTTCTCTTATTTATTAAAATAAATGACTGTTTTTAAAAATTATACCATTGTGTTATAGGGTTTAATCTTGTAGGTGTAATAATGATAACTACAGTATAAAGGATGGAGATCTGCAATAAATGGGCCTATACAGGTACAGAGTTTCTACATTTTATATTAAATAATGTTAACTCTAAGCATGCTATAAAATGTTTACTGTGTATATTTACAGTTATAGCTAAAAAGTTGATATATTAAAATGGAATTCTAAAAAATTCAAGGAATACAAAAGAAGGTAATACAGGAGGAACAAAGGGGAACAGAGGGGAAATCAAAAATTAAAAAATAAAATGAGATTTAAATCCAACTATATCAACAACTACAATAAATGTTAATGAATTAAATGCTCCAATTAAAAATTAGAGATAATCATAAAGGATTAACAAAAAAGGCCCAAATATACGCTCTCTACAAGAATGAACTTTAAAATAGACACAAATAGGTTAAAAGTAAATGAACTGGAAAGAAATACTATGCAAAGAGTAAGCATAAGAAAGCTGGGGGAACTCTTAATCTCAGATAAAATAAGACTTTAAGACAGAATACAACCAGAGATAAAAAGGAACATTTCATAATGATAAAAGTTCAACTCATAAGAAAGAAACAACAATCAAAAATGTGTATACCTAATAAAAGAGTTTCAAAATATATGAAGCAAAAATTGACAGAATTAAAGGGAGACATAGACAATTTCATTATCATAGTTAGAGATATCAACACTCCTCTCTCAGCATTTGATAGAAGATCTGGGCAAAATTCAGTAAAGACATAAATGATATGAATGGCACTATCAACCTCCTGGGTTTAAATGATACTACAGAATACACATTATTTTCAAGTGTACCTGGTATGTTTACCAGTAAAGGAAATAAATCATACAAAGTGTGTGTTCTGACCAAAATAGAATTAAAGAAGAAATTGATAACTGTAATATATCTAAGAATTTACTGGAGGGAGACTAGAAAGATATGAGAAGACAAGCCACTTCAGGATGGACAGAAAAGATAGTAGTGTTGAAACTTATGTCCAAATACTGTCATATGGAATTATTATTTATCAAAATAATATAAAACAGAAGAATTATTATAAAATGCCCAAACTCCAAGTTTAGGGTAATAATCAAAGCCTGCAAGGGATATCTAAGTGTGAAGATTCCCAAATTAAATGTGGAAAGAAGAGAAACAAACTATTAAATAGATTAATTAGCATTTAGGGTAAAAATGTACATTTCTAAAAAAGGTTGACAGTGGCCATTTCATTCAGAAACTCTTGTAGAGTGTCTATAATGAGAAAAAGGAGCTTCACAACTCTGGTTCCTGTTCATTTCAGGGAACCAAGAGTGCATCAATTCAACTCTTTGTATTTAAGTTTCCTGTTTATTCTTATCAACCTTGGCCATGGGCTCTCAGAAGGATTAATGAAGTAACAATCTGAAATCATTTGGGGATACTTGAGAAGATGGTGTTCATTTAGGTTTTATGTCCTTAGAGTACAAGTACTACTGGATGTTCAGTGCTTGTATTGTATGCTTTTCTCCTAGAGCAGAAGTCTGTGAACACAATTCCTATCTGACCACAGTTTCTTCTATCTGGTGGTACATAAAGCTAGCATTTTCTCTGAGAAGTCTAAAAAGAAAGAAACCCTAGGAATTAGAGGCACAGACTTTAATCATCCCCTGGCTGACAGGCTGTGAGTGATACTTTCAGAGCTGGGCAAGTAAGTGGTAGTTAAATTTTCAAGTCTTGAATGAGCTTCCCCACTAGCCTCCCCAAGCAACCTTGTTAGCCAGTTCTGGACTAAAGGTTACAGAGTATAGAATCCTGATCCAATAAACGATGGTATTATAGAGGCACACAGTGCTGTTCAAAAAAAATAAAGCAAAGTTTTTGTTTCTTCTTTGGAAAACTTATTTAATTTTTAAAAATGTAAAATATACAGTCTTTAATGTACAACCATATTTGGGTGAAATATATTCATAAGACAGATTCAAGCAAGGTAACTGTGCAATTTGTCTAAAAATCTGTAATCAGAATTATCTGACTAGATCAAATCTTTTTATCCTATGTTTTCACAGTACCCTTTTTATTACTTGCCATTTATTTGTTAAGGAAACTGGCTTATTTATCTTACAGAATTTCCCCCATTCTGGACTCGGCTTATGGCTTCCTTGGGATGTTGTTTAGCGTGTTCCTCTATCTTCCGTATTTCCTGTAAAATGGTAATTGATGCCTAATTGAATGCAATTTTCTTGGCATGAATACGTCGGGGGGAATGTATACTTTTGATCAAATCATGTCAGGAGACATATAATAGCTTGTTGTCTTTCTTTTTGTGATTTAAATTTTATCAGTGGATTCAGGTGCTGTCAACCTAATCTCCCCAGTATAAAGTTCCCCATGAATCTTTCTCTTAATTGTTTTAGCAGTCAAAAGTATTATTTCATTAGATGTTATAAGCTGATTATTTCCTGATTCTGTCATTCTGCATTTATTAGCTGAAATTCTTATCAACTATTTGGTTACACGGTTTGTACAGTAAGAGAAAAATAAATGCTTGATTTTTTCCCTTTTATTTTCCAGTTTTTAGAATAATAATTTGGTTCCCTAGCAACCTTCAAAGGTGACCAATGAATTTTGTTTTGTTTTGAACTCGTGCATTTTAACGTACTTGCTTCAATCCATTGGAGTCGTTACTCTTTTGATGCACAAATGCCCATCTCTGGCCTGTAACAGTCCTTTCAAAGTTGTCTCCTGAGTCCTCTTGACACAATCAGAGTGATCTTTGATCAATTCCGTGCTTTCCAGCATGATAAGATGTTTCAGGCTAATCTTGTACATTTCTTGCCATGATGTGGCATCAGTCATTTTTCCAAGCAGCCTTGGTTCCTTTTAGGAAGAATGGGTATTGAGAGATTTCAGTCTGGGTTCAATGATTATTGCTACTGTGTTGACATTACTTTCAGGAATTTTTCAGTAGATAGAGGTAGTGAAACCCGCAAACAGCCATTGATGATGGGGGCCAAACCGGTGGTGCAGCGGTTAAGTGTGCACACTTTGCTGCTGGTGGCCTGGGTTTGGATCCAGGGCGCACCGATGCACTGCTTGTCAGGCCATGCTGTGGTGGCGTCCCACATAAAAGTGGAGGAAGATGGGCATGGACGTTAGTCCAGGGCCAGTCTTCCACAGCAAAAAAAAAAAAAAAAAGAGGATTGGCATGGAGGTTAGCTCAGGGCTGATCTCACACACACACAAAAAAAGAATTAAACAGCCATTGATGATTAAGCAGCTAGTAACTATGGGGGATCAGAATTGGCCCCTACCCCCACTAACTAACCAACTAACCAAAGGAGTTTGGGATGGGAGGCCTGCCCCCAGAACAGGCCATTACCATAGACATCTTCGGTGTCTGGGTGGGTCGGTGCTAAGCCCATTCTTAGTTCTGGTTGCCCTTTATAAAACACATTTACGTGTGTAAAGAAAATCTCCATTTGTAAAGGTATCTTCTTCCCTATACCAAGAAGAAAGGGGGGGATGGCCTTACCTAGAAACTTATCAGAACGAAAGATGAGAACTTAAATCTGCATGATAAACTCATCCATTGTTAACTGTGCTGTTTAGGTAATATGCTATCTGACTCCCACTAGGTTCCTATAGGTAACATCCCCCTGGAGCTGAGGTCACCATGGTAACGGGTGTTTGAGCTATTTTTTCAGGAACTGAACCCCTTGTCCACTTGAGGCCAGCTTGAGACCACCTACCCATCAACTGGGCCCATGCAGACATGTGTCCAATAAGTAGACACGCGTCTGATAAGCGACCTTTTGACTGCAAGAGGTTGGAACTGCACCCTGAGGCCCTGCTAATGCTGCCATTCTGTGAACAAGCGTCCTACGAAGAGGCATGAAGCCTGACTACACTTGCGCAGATCATCAATTACCTCATCTCTCCTCATCTCCAATCATTTCAGACCACCTTGCCCCCTACCCCATAAATATCCCCAAGTCCCTATTTTCTGGGAAGTGGATTTGAGATTCATTTTCCTGTTTCCACACTTGGCTGCCTTGTGATTAATAAACCCTCTCTTTCTGCAACCTCGTCGTCTCGGTGATTGGCTTTCTGGTTGGAGGGCAAAAATGGACCTGGTGCGGTAACAGTAGGAACTAAATTTTTTTTTAATTTTTTTCTGAGGAAGATTCACCCTGAGCTAACGTCTATTGCCAATCTTCCTCTTTGTGCTTGAAGAAGATTCGCCCTGAGCTAACAACTGTGCCAATCTTCCTCTATTTTGTATGTGGGTCACCACCACAGCATGGCTGCTGACCAGTGATGTAGGTCTGTGCCCGGAAACCGAATCTGGGCCACCGAAGCAGAGTACACTGAACTTAACCAGTAGGCCACAGGGCCAGCCCCATGAACTAAATATTTTTCAAAAGGAAAAATGAATCATGAATTTATACTGGTATTAACAATTCAAATTTAGGATTAAGAGTTTTTCCTTAACTCATTTGATATCAGTATTTATATCTCTTTTCACTTACTCTGAAATAATTCATAAAGACAGTAACATAATTATTCATGGGTAAAGTAAGTAATTAAGTTAATGAATTATATAAAACCTAATACATACACATATTAATTATAAAACAGCAATGTCAATATGATTACTAAGTATCTTTCACATTTTCTTTTTTGTTCTATTGTCTTAAAGATATATCTCTTAGGAATGTACATTCAAATTACTGAGTTTCATAGATTCTTGAAAGATTTATTCTCTGTGAGACTAAGCTACTAACTTGACATATATGTAGTTATGTGTAGTTTCATTTTGTTCTTGATATTTTAAAGGAATTTCTTTGTTTTTCAGATTACTTTGACCTAGGTTGATTATATATACCTTGTTTATATGATTATCTTTTTTAAACAACTTTGAGATATATTCACATAACATACAATTCACCCATTTAAAGTGTAAAATAAAATGCTTCTTAGTGTATTCACAGTGTTCAACCATCACCACAATATAAGTTTAGATCTTTTTTGTTCACCCAAAAAGAAAGCCCATACTCATTAGGAGTAACCACTCATTCCCTCCACCTCCATGCCCCCAAGCCCTAGGCAATCACTAATCTACTTTCCATCTCCAGAGATTTGCCTATTCTGAACATTTCATATAAATGGAATCATACAATACCTGGTCCTTTGTGACTGGCTTCTTTCACTTAGCATAATGTTTTCAAGGTTGATCTATGTTGTAGTGTGTATCAGTACTCCATTCATTTTATTGATGAATAATACTCTATTATATTCTATTTTATGGATCTTATTTATCTATTCATCAGTTGATGGACATTTTGGTTGTTTCCACTTTTTGGCTATTATAAATACCACTATGAACATTTGTGTACAAATTTTTATATGGACATATGTTTTCATTTCTCTAGGGTATACACCGAAGAGTGGAATATACGCATCTTTTAAAGATACATTTCTTTCTTATTAAAGAAAATAGTAGTGACACTATCATTTGCCATGTTATACCAGACCTAGTACTAAGGACTTATGTACCACCTTACGCAATCATTCAGCAAAAAATATCTTAGGGAAGTTGTTCGCTCTTTCTCTTTTTTAGTAGATGTCCAAAGGAAAGGAGCTGCCCCACAAAAAAACAAAGGAAAGAAAACTCAAGGTTCAGTTATATCATCCATACCTCCTTTGGTCTCCTGTCAGCACTTCACACCTACCTCAACTCTGGTTTTCAACATGATTTTAGCTTTCTATCCACAGCTCAGAATACCTTTTATGGTATTCATTTGTATATCTCCTCCTGATTGACCCAAAATCTCAAAGAGCACTTACTGAAACAGGTAGAGGAAATAGAGAATCATGTAGTGGAAAAGGCATGTGATTGAAAGTCAGAGACCTAGGTTCAAATCACAACTCTGTAACTCAGTAGCAGTGCGACCCACAGCAAATTACTTACTCTGTGCCCAGGTTCCTTCTCTGTAGAAAGAAAACAAACAACACAGACCTCACTAATCTTGTGAAGATTAAATTTAAATGTCATAAAGTACATAGCACCATGCCTCGCATGTTCTATGTACCTGACAAATGCTGGTCATAATTACTTTTTACTGCATAATTTCAGTTTAAGAGTAAGTGATATTAAGATTTAGTGAAAAGAGTTTAGTAACTGCATTGAATTCTTTTCTCCAAGCTATATAATTTATTATCACCAGCTCAACAAAGGTTTAGAACTGGCATGGTAGTTGGTTGTACACAGAGTTGCCTTGACAAATTATTGTGGGAAAGTTGTAAATGTTCTGCTTCCAGCAATTTGTTTTCCTTTCTTTCTTTCACATACAATAATAAAAAAACTTGGAACACTCCAGGGAACAGATGAGAAGGTGTCTTTAAAAGTGACTACAGATAAGACTCAGGCAGCTTGGCCCCTGCCCAGAGTTTCCTCATTAGTTAAATGTAAATACCCCCATTCAGCTGTCTCCATTGAGACTTAAATCTCTTCTAGTAATAGCATCTTCTATGCCTGTTATCCTTAGGATACATAAAATTAATTTCTCTAGATTGAGTTCCTATAATATCATCATAATAGGTCTCTACGTTCAATCACTGAATCTAAGTCAGTTGGTCACAACCCAGCCCCATTTGTTTCAAATTATAATTATGTTTGCCAAGTTAAGTTTATTCATAAATCTTCCCAGGTGTCCAAAGGTCTACATTATGCTCATAAATTTGTTAAGAATTGGAATGCAAATTTAAACTTAGCATCATTTTAGATTATATTTTCATTTCATTTAACATCATGCACTGCAGAGCTGGCAATAAGCCAAAACATCTTTCATAATTCTAAAAAAATCACTGTGTTTTACAAAATTGCTCTCTAGTTGACATTTCCTTGTTTGCTAGTGGAAAATTACAGCAAATTTTCTGAAATAAAAATTATTCTATAGCAATAAACTTTTCTGAGACTGTATCATCACCATTGTTTTCATAATTATAAATATAAACAAATCTGTAATGCCCTGCAACCGGGGTCCACTGAAAGGATCATTGTTTACCTCCTACAAAGAAAATTTCTGATGTGAAAAATAACATTTGCTGAAATCAAAATGCATAATTTTTAGCAGCTTTTTTGAGGTAACATGAAGAATACAATTTCATACATTTTGACATATGTATATACACCCCATGAAACTATCAATATTAAAATAATAATCATTCCTAATAGTTTTCTCATGCTCCTTTGTAATCCCTCCTTTCTACTCTTCTCTCCACTCTCCCACTGCTGCCTCATCCGTTGGCCATCACAGATTTGCTTTCTGTCCCTAAAAATTTGTTTGTAATATAAATGTATTACACAAATAAAATCAGTAGGTACTCTTTTTCGTGTGTTTTCTTTCACGCAGCATAATTATTTTGAGACTCACTCATGTTGTGATACATCACAGTTTCTTTATTTGGGCTATTACAAATAATGTTGCTGTAAACATTTGCCACAAGTCTCTATATGGTCAAATCCTTTTGTTCTTCTTAGGTAAATAGGAGAAGTAGAAGGGCTAAATCATGTGGTACATGAATGACTTTTTAAGAAACTGCCCAACTTTTTTCCAAAGTGATTGTACCCTTTTACATTCCCGTCAGCAATGTATCAGAGTTCCAGTACATCCACACGCTTGTCAACACTTAGTACAATCAGTCTTTTTAGTTTTAGCCATTCTTATAGGTGTGTAGTGGTAACTCATTGTAGTTTGAATTTGCATTTCCCTAACAATTCATGATGTTGAGCATCTTTTTAAGTGCTTATTTAGCATCTTCATTGAGTTGTTGGTTTCCTCACTATTGAGTTTTGAAAGTTATTTTTATATAGTGGATACAAGTCCTTTATTAGGCCTCTGCATTTTAAATATTTTCCCCCAGTCTGTGGCTTTTTATTTGCCTAAGTTTCTTTTGAAGAGCTTAAGTTTTTCATTTTAATGAAGCTCAATTTTCATGGATTGTGCTTTTAAAAGTGTCATATTGAAGAAATGTCTGCCGAACATGATATCACAAGATTTTCTCTGATGTTTTCTTCTAGAAGTGTTATAGTTTTAGGTTTACATTTAAATTTATGGTCCATTTTGATTTAATTTTTGTATATAATTCAAAATATGGAATGAAGTTCCTTTTTTTGGTGGGGGAGTGATATAAACTTCTAATTGTTCCAGCACCAGTTGTTAAAAAGATTATCCTTTCTCTACTGAGTTACCTTTGAACCATTGTCTAAAATCAGTTCCCCAAATATATGTGGACCAATTTCTGTCAGAGAAATGAGACAATTGCTTCCCAGTCAATCTCTTAGCTCACAAATTTTCTGATTTCCTACTTGGTCCTCTTTTCCCTAGGTAAACACACCAGTTATTTCAATTGCTATCCGTAGTCATGATACAATGATGGATATTTTTCCTGATTGGGAATGAGAAAAATGAGAAGCAGCAATCTGTTTATTACAGACTTTAATTCTGTTTCCTTTTGGTATTGTCGTTTTATTATTTGTCTTTATAAAGGTAACACTTTGGTGATTGTTGGCCCTATGTATACGAATATAACTAAGGCACTGGGTCCATCATTCAGTGTCATTGAGACACAAACTGAGGCATCAAAAGGCTTCTTATGCACAGGTGACATCTCAGAAAAATCAGACTGATATGGCAGGAGGGCACGCATTTCACAAACCTTTTTACATGTCTGCTGTGCCTAAACCAGCCATGCAAATGAGGACTCCCTTATCAGGAGAGGACAAAAACATGCACAGAATTGAAAGTCTGCAGACAGGGAAATAGGAAGGAAGGAGCAAAAAAGGAAGACAAAGGCAATAAGAGGGGGGCAAGTGTAGGATTGTGCCTATTCCTAGACTGTGTGCTCCTATAGAGCGTCTATTCCTAGAGAATCAGCAATCCCTGATATCATATGTAAAAATTAACCTTTCACAAGACAATGACAAGATCATGGGGCTACGTTAAGACACCACTCAGAATACTCATGTGCACACACACACACACACCACCAGATTGAGTTTCTTAAACAAACATTTAGCTTTCATTCACAAGAAAGCTGCTGAGTCACCTAAGATAAAATTCTAATAACACTGAATTGATAGCTAACTCTGGTCTTTCAGGGCGTTTGCCATACTCCTATACCTTTTCATATTTAAAAAAATTTTTTTCTCACATTCAAATGCCTACTTGATGAGGGATGAAGAAGTCATTAGAGAACCAACAGGTGAAACAAATTAAATATCTTTAATTCTGATGATGTCCACTAAATGCCGGGAGGAAGAGACTCCATATAAATAATATAACTAACCCTTCCCTAAGTCATCCACATGAGTCATATTGGCTGTGTTTATAAATTCAGCCCCAAAGTAATTGATTAAGTGTGATTTTTCTTATGTATGTTTCCCATTATCCAAAGTATTTTTGCTCCTTAGCACAAAAAGTTGAGAATTAGTGGCAGAATAAAAAATCTTCGATTATCATTATAAACCAATAATGATAATGAGTTGGCCTACTATTTTTATATCTCAACTTGGTCAGGCGATAGTCATGTGATTTGAATAACAATGTATGAGATTCATGTTTAGTATAACTTAGGGAGCAAATGTCCATAATTTTCCTCCTATGGAAACATACCACCCAGGAAGCTGTATACACTCCAGACATACCAAAAATTATAATCTCTAAATAAGAAGAGAATAAAAACAGATTATAGTTGCAGCCAATGAGTTTCTTAATAGCCTAGAACAAAAGTAAACAGTCATTGTCATTGTCATTAGTATTTCATAAAACACCACTAAATCATCTTTTGCTTTATACAGTTTTTCATGTTTTTGAACCTTGGTTACATCTAAAACCTCAAATCAAATTATTCTCACCCATAATTACTTCTGAGTCACTAGATAATAGAAAAATATTTAAAAAAAATAGGGACAACTCCATTGGGATCCTGTATATTTAATTATAAAATAACCATTAAATAAAGATTCACAGCTCTTTAATCATATTTTAAAATATTAGCACTAAACACTTTAGGACAAGTCAACTGTGCCCTTCTGGGTTTTGATCCCAAGTAGGTCATCCCAAGGGCTTTGTCTACATATGGTCAAATAGCCACCTGCTTGCACAGGACGTCATTTAGTTGGCTCTCTTAATGATCCAAGTAGGTCACTGCACAATTGATTTGTATGCAGCACATTCAGATAGACTTAATAAATTTGCCAGTTCCATTATGTTTTTCCATTTTCCAACTGCAACAGCTCATACAATATGTGCATAATTGAAAATTGAGGAATAGTAGTTTGGAACACACTCGACCCAAAGTTTAAATATTCCTATAGAACGAATAGATGAGCTACCTTAGATATTAACTAAACGATGTCTTAGCTGAAAGTGTGTAAGAAATGACAGACCCACCTCTCGGTTGTGTTGGGGAAGAAAACCTCTATCTTTTGAAATAAAGAGGGAATAGCTACAAATACTTACATAATACCCACCATCTACCTGGTAATTTTCTGCATGTTTACATTCATTATTGTACAACTATATGAAATGGATCTAATTATTAATCCCATTTTATAGAAATGGAAACTAAGGCACAGAAAGGTTAAGTACCTTGCTCAAAGTCTCACAGTAGTAACTGGCAGAGCTGGAATTTGGATCCTAACAGTTTGACTTCAGAGCCTGTACCTTCGATCACTAGGCGACACTGCCTCTCCTTCCTTTTGTCTCCTTATACTTTCCCTCTTGCTGCGTTTAAGCTTCACTCTGGTTTCCAGAGAGACTTTTCACCACAGCTATCCCTTTATCAATGTGCCTTCTTGCACATAGGTTGGGGTGGGGATGAGCCAGAAAATAGGTGAGTTGAGAAGAAATGAGTTCAGTGATCAAATAAGATTTTATGAATTAATATAAAGAGTTAATAAAAAGTGAAATTTTAAAGAGTAGGAATGGAAAAATTGGGAGGAAGTCAAAAATGGAAGTTGATGATTAGCTTTTCCAAACCAGAGGAAAATTATCTCTCTGGATTTGAAAGAAAATAAAATGGGCAATTTAATGATCTATCTGAGATCCCTGAGATGGCACAGAAATCCTCATTTTAAGCAATATGAATCTCTAATAACACCAACTCCTGGCAAATCATGTTTTAAATATATTTCTGAAATCCTACAAATGGCAGTTCAAGTGATAATGCTAGGGTACAAGATTAGCAGTGGAATAGATCTATAGTCTGCCAGCTTTACAGTGGTGTGTTGATAAAGGTCTAAAAACCAGCTAGGAGGGAGCAGGGGGATCCCTGATTTGTAGCCTTAGTTAACTGATTTCTGTGGAACAAATGCTCCTACTACGGCCAATTTCAAGCTACCAACTTGACGTCACTGAACAAGGAGTTTAGAAGAGATATACAACAGCACACTGTTTTATGGTGTTTCCTCCAGAAAGATAAAGCAGATGTCAACAACTTCAAGAACACAGGTAATAATAAAATAACGTGCTTTGAGTATTTATCACCTTTGTTTATATATAATTTATTTGTATGTTTATATAATTTAATTTTTAATAATGGCTGTGTTTAGCAATCAGCTTGTAAAATTCCTGAAAATTTAATAATCAGCCCTTGCAAGCTGATATGATGAACTCACTATAACACTCTACTGCCACCAGAAATTGTTTAGATGACTTTGCAAGCCATAATGTCAAAAAATAAAAGTCCACTAAATTTCTCAGGCATGGTATCAAGTAACTAATTATAGGTAGGGCACATCTCCCAGTTGTCTTACTCTGGAGTCCAAAAGCAAATTCTATATTCTAATCTGAAAAGGTAAAAATGTTTATTATGAATGTTCTCCTGGCCAAGAATATTCAATGTAGAAGATGCTGCTTGGCAGAAAACTACTTTCCAGAATTGCCTTAACTGAAACAACTCACTGTTTAGAAATTCCATAATCACTGGAAAAGAAATATAGATTCGCAGACTAAATAACTGGCTGATAACACACCATTGATTCTAAAAGAGACAGAGTATAACATAGTATTGAAAACCATGGATACTAGAGTTAGACAACCTGGCTTTCAATCCTGGCTTGTGCACTCATCATCTGTGCGGACTTGAGCAAATAATTGCTTTGTGCCTGTTTTCTCATTTGTAAAAAGAAAATCAAATTAATATTTACTTCAAAGGATTGTTGTCAGGATTAAATAAGTTAATACATGTAAGTTCTGAGAATGCTACCTGGCACATAGTAAGTGCCCATTTAGTGATTGCCTATTGTTAAGAATAGAAAATATATACTTTTACTAATTTTTTCTATTTCTTTTTCTCTAATAGTTTAATTCTTTATCTTCATTTATTATTTTATGGCAGCAATAACAGCTACAATTTATTGAGCACCTATTTTTGCTAAGCCTTTTAGGTATGTGTGTGTGTTTGTGCATATGTGTGTGTAAGTGAGTGTATTTGCACGTGGTTGCTCATAATTTACAACCAAACTTAAGACAGACACATATTACCCCTTCTTTATAGGTGATAAAAAAAATGAATTTTAGTGAGGTAACATGACTTTCACAGCTGACACAGCTAGCGAGTGGTGGAGATAACATTTAAACTCAACTCTTTCTGCCTTCAAAGACTAAATGTACCTTTTCCCTATTTAGCACTGCCTCTTTATTATCTCCCATCATTTGATGCTCTTGGTCACAGCCTATTTCTTGAAATACTCTTTCCATCGTTGCTGTGACAGTTAATTTCTCCTGATTCTATTTCTACCTAATCATCCCTATTTCAGTGAGTCCTAGCCACACATTATAAACCATGTTCACATGGTATTCCACTCCGTGTGAATGTCTATCTCTGTGTCTAAATTTGTGCCTTGTTATATGGGCACCAGTCATATTGAATTAGGGCTCATTATAATGACCTCATCTTAACTTGACTACATCTGAAAAGACCCTATTTTCAACTGTCACATACTGGGGGTTAGGACTTCAACATATGAATTTTGGGACAGGGGAGACACAGTTCAACCCATAACAGTACTTACTCCTACATTTATTTTCCCATGATGAGAAATTTCTGTTTGGTCTTTTATTGTCTATCCATGCTTTTTTTCTAGGCTTTCATTTTAAAATGGATAGATTTGCAAAAAAGTGAAATTTTCAATTATTTATTTACATCATACCTCTTTCAAAGGGAATTTGTAGTTACTTACAAAATATATACAGCAAAAAGAATAAACCAGATATATAAAATAATAAATATGAACATAAGTAGAAATATACATCCAGAAGTTTTTTATTTTACATGCCATATGTCCTGCATAGTAACTAGAGGTGAGTTGCAAGTACAGATTATAATGATTTAATATTTTAAAGAACTTTCATGGTTATAAAAGTAACACGTTTATTATAGAAATTTAAAAAATACAAAGAAGGCATTAAACCCGTGCTTAATCCCACCACTATGAACATTTTGGTTATGTATCATCCCAAGCTATAACCATATCAATAAATAGACAGATATTTGTAATTTGAAAGTTAACGGTATAAATAATTTTGCTGGCTGTCTTTTCCATTTATTATATTGTGAGCATCATTCTATAGTTTATTAATACCATAATTTATTTAACTCACATGATTTAAAATTTTATTATAAATGAGTGGCTAGAGGCATTGCAATTTTTTTAAGTTTGATTAAAGACTATAAAATCAAGAACTAGCCGTTAAAATTCACTCTTACCCAAACAGAATATGCAAAGCTGGATAATTTAGCAAGACTCCATTGAAAAATATAAATCACCAAAGACAGAGTTTCAGTAGAATCTTATACCGCAAAAAGGCACCAATAATACCTGAAAGACTCTCACTCCATTTAATTCACTGGTAGCTTTCAGGATATATAGGCAAAAGTAGACCTGCTCTTTGTCTGAGGAAAGACATCACCTCATCCCTCAAGGTTGCTCACTGCAAACACAAAATTAAGGAATGGCCTGGGCAAATGCAGTCAGGGTTTTGCATTCTTGGTATACCAAGCCAGAAAGGGCAGGAACTCTCATGGCCCATGACAGATTGCTCTCCAAACAATTTCTCTTTTCCAGTCATAAACTCAATCTCACCAAATCCTGGTATTTATGAGACTGTTTTTCCCTCCTTAGCTTAAATTTTTAGGTTTACTTTTTTTATAAGCTTCGAAAAATAGGCATTATTTTAAGAGTTTTCTGTAGCCCTACATATACACTTAGGCAATCTATAAATAGCTATTGAGCACCTATTATGTCAGGAAATGTGCTACATGCTCAACTAACCTTGTTCCTGAGTCTCATCTCTGCTATTTTCTCTCAGGAATTGCTAGACATGTAATATGATTGTTTTTCTTTGACATTTTCCAAAGTATCTGATTTTTTAGTTTTTCCTTCATATATTTTCTTCCTCAAATTTGACCTTTTTTTTGGTGAGGAAGGTTAGCCCTGAGCTAACATCTGTTGCCAATCCTCCTCTTTTTGCTAAGGGAGATTGGCCCTGGGCTAACATCTGTGCCCATCTTCCTCTACTTTATATGTGGGACGCCTGCCACAGCATGGCTCGATAAACAGTGCGTTGGTCAGCACCTGGGATCCGAACTTGCGAACCCCAGGCCGCGGAAGCAGAAGGCGAGAACTTAACCATTATGCCACTGGGCCGGCCCCAAATTTGATCTTTTTAAACCAGGTTAAATCTTTTTTCATGCATACTCTTCCTGATCTTTCATTGCCTACTTTTCCATGCCTTATCAGAATGCTACAATGATACAAGGATATCATTGTATCCTTGTATCATTGTAGCATAAAATAAAGAAAATAAAATCCTATTTTCCAATAGCATCTCCATAACAAGTTTTTAACTTCTGCATTCTGCTTTTTGTGCCAAAGTCACAACCTTTAACTTGAGATCTAAATCCATCTGTGTTCCCCTTAGTCTTCCAGTTTCCCTCCCCAAACCTCCAAGTCACTAAAACTATGTTCCAGGTTTCTTCTGGCTCCCTCAATCCTCCTATGTAAATCTGTCTCCACAGAGAGCAGTTGGTAGGTTTCATGCATCTTGGCAAGCTTGCTGATGTATCTTAGGTGCTTACTCTAGGAAAGGAGCACACATTCCAAATGACAATTCAATTCAGGCTTGTATATGCCTACCACACTCCATTTCTCATTAAGGAGCTACATACCACCCTATTTTTCTCTTCCTCCAAGAAGTGGTAACTTGATTGCAAACACCTGTTATTGCCCATGCCCCTGGCCCCTTCTTGGTCTGTGAAGCAAGGAACATGGAATCATCTTCAGAATGTACAAATTCACAATTAACTGTACAGAAGTTCTACTCTTCATTCTCTATTCTGTGGCAGGTTCTACTCCATATTAACCTCTCAGCACTGGTTTTGATTGCCTTTTATCTCCTTGAATCTTTTTTCCTTTCTGACTTGTTTTCTGATTTTTTTTCATCTTATCTAAAAAGTCTTTATCCCAACACATAAGCCAGAGTTTTGACAGACATTCCTCAATTCCCTCAGTTTCTCCCTTAGCAGGAAAGCTAGCTTGCATGAATGTACTAGATAGTAAGGCAAAAACATCATATCTCTGCTAGCAATTTAAACAGATCCCCTAAATTTATAATTATGGGTCCCAAGTTGAAGTTTTCTCCTTAGAAGCTGTTAGATTTGATGGGCCTGTTTTTTGGAGATTGAAAGGACTTCTACAAACATTGCCTTAACCTTGCTTGGCCACTCTGCTCCCTTCCCAGATAATCTTTGCTAACATTAAAAAATAATTATTATAACTAATTTTACCAAAACATCAACCTCATTTTCCCTTAGTAAACAAATAGCTATGTTACATGATACTGACCATTTAATGAATACCTACTGTGTGCCAGGTGCTTTACTTATCAAATTCTAATATAGACAGCTCTCACAAGGTATGCCGTAAGTGAAAACTATATAATTCTAAGTGCTTTCAAATATTAAAATGGTGGAACTGGGAATCAACCCCAGGCAGTTAGATTCCAGATCTTTGCTCTGCTCTTAATCACTGACATATATATTAATCTTAATCACAGACTGACTGACTTAAATCACAGACTATATATATATATATATATATAGTCTGGTTAAAATTCGGGTCTCTCATAGTCACAGCCCAGGTTTGTTTCCTGGTCAGGGAACCATACCATCCTTTTGTTGGTTGTCATACTGTGATGGCTGCATGTTGCTGTGATGCTGAATGTAAATGCCACAGGTATTTCAAATACCAGCAGGGTCACCCACGGTGGACAGGTTTTAGTGGAGCTTCCAGACTAGAGAGACTAGGAAGAAGGATCTGGCCACCCACTTCTGAAAAATTTGGCCATGAAAACCCTATGAAGAGCAGTGAGCACTGATCTGATATAGTGCCAGAAGATGAGAGGATGGAGCAAAAAGACTGGGCAGGATTCCGCTGTGCTGCACACAGGGTTGCTAAGAGTCAAAATCGACTCGACAGCACTGACAAAATATATACATATATAGATAAACATTTATATATTTAATTTTCACAATAACTCTGCAAGGCTAGTTATCCACAATTTAAAAATGAGAAAATAGGCAGAGAGAGGTTAAATAAATTTCTCAGAGTCATCCACCTATCAGTGTCAGATTCAAACCTAGGCCTTACTGATCTCTTTTCACACAGCACATTGCCTCTTGTATAAATTCTCTTCACCCTAGTTAAAGCTTGCCAAATAATAGTATCATTATATCAGTTATCTATTGACAAAATAATCCTACATAACAAACAATCACAAACCTCGATGAATACATTTAAAAATTTTTATCTCACATGTCTATGTGGCTCCACTTACTTGGGCTGGACTTTCTCATGAATCTGTACTCAGTGGTAGGTCAGGTAAACAGATTTCTAATCCTGATTAGGCTCACTCACATGTCTTGGGATTGGATGGCTGTCAAATGATTTAGGATGGTATTAGTTGCAATGACAAGAACAATCTGGCTCTGCTACCCAGAATATGTTCTAATGGAAATGGCAGAAGTTCATGAGCAAGAGTGAAAATATGAGGGTCTTTTTCAAGCTTCCACTTGTGTCATGTCTGTTAACATCCCATTGGTCAAAGAAAGACACTTGGCTGGGTCCAAAATATCAGTGAGAGGACACTACAAAGTTACATGGCAAAGAGTGTGGATACAGGAGGGGTGAAGCATTGGGGCCATAATATAATCAATCTACTGCAGTCATTGTATTGGCACTAAGCAACCAAGTCATAGAATTATGCATTTAATTGTGTATGAGAGCTTATTACTAAATTTTCAGGAATTTTGTGAGCCAGTTGTTAAACAATTTGTAGCTTGAAATCAGCCCATAATGAGGGCATTTATACCACAAAAACTAGTCAAACACTACAAAGTAGGGCTTTAAATAGTCAGTTTACCAGTACATTGCCGTATGTATCTCACAACTTTCAGTCTAATGCTTCTCTTATGTACAGAAAATCTCCAGTGATTGTGTGATCTAGTTACGTTTCTATCTTGCATCAAAGAAATAATATAGGCATTATGATCAGGTTGCTGTTTTGTTGTCTTTTCCTTAGTTACCTTCTATATATGCAAATAGCCTAAAATTAATAGTTCTAAAGATAGATGGCTCATCATTTCTTGAACAGGTACGGTAAAAATAGTAATTAAGCAAACATCATCAAAGAAATTACTTATGAGTTTAAAGATTCCAATTTGCTATTTTTAAGAGTATTTTAATTCTTATTCATTCTGTGCTTTTAGCAAATCTGCTGTAGATAATCCCAAGGGCAGCATCAGGTTACAGATTCTATGAATTTTTGCCTGTAGACAGCTGAAGCTGTAATTTAGGCTGACCTAAAATCATAGATCATATGTGGAATTTCTTCTATCACTAAAAGGATTTGAGCAGAGGTATGTCTTTTTTCATAAAAAAATAAAATAAAAATTCATTCTATTTCAAATACAAGTAAAAGTGTTTTACAAACTGTAACCGATGAAATTGGGGATGCAGGAAATGCAAATATTTCTAACCTTTTAGCCATTCCCCAAGTCTCTAGTATCCCATCACTGTCACCATCAAAAAGAAAGAAAGAAAGAGAATAAAAAAGTTGCCAACAGGCCATGATTCAAGTAATTATATAATACTGGAAAGAGTTGAAAATGACTGTGTATTGGTGTTTTTCTTTCCTCAGTGGGTAAGGAAACTGTGAAGCGATTCTTCTTTCTCTGTGAAAATTTTAACTATAGTAGTAAGTTGTGAAATTGTAGCCAGTATTTCTTTCTGATTAAGAAATGAAAACACTGAATTTCAGCACATACACATATATTCTCTCTTCCTCTCTCTCTCTATATATATTTCTTTTCTTTTTTTGTAGAATGTAAAGGTAAAGATTATACTTGAAACCAAACTATCTCAGTTCAAATTCAAGCTCTGTGACTTTGCGCAAGTATTTAATCTGTGTTCATTTTCCTCATCTGTAAAATGTGTATAAAAATAGTATCCACCTCATAGGGTTGTTATGAGTATTAAAAGAATTAATACACGTAAAGTACTTAGAACAGTGCCTATAAATTCTCAAAAGATGTTGCCTGCCATTATTCTGTGATATCCAAACAATTTTCATTCAAGTCAGTTTTTAAAAGCTAATCAGTTAATTCAGAATGTTAAATCATATTAGTTGTCATTATTTAAGATATTGCTTTATTTCTCAAGGATTTGTGTGTTACCTTGGTATAGTTTAGGAGTGTGTAGACAGTCTCAGGAGGCTATCAGCAGCTCAGGCACAGGGTAAAGAAAAGGACTTCCCACTTCGGCTTTGAAGGCCATGTACATTAATCTATACAGAAGTGTATGTAACAGAGATTTTATGAAAACATGTGATATCTGTGTCACTTATAATCAAATATCTCTGTAGTTATAGGATATAGAATAGATCTAAGTATGCTTAATAATTATCCTTGTTTTAGATATCTTTTTTTTTTTTTTGGTGAGGAAGATTAGCCCTGAGCTAACATCCATTGCCAATCTTCCTCTTTTTGCTGAGGAAGATTGGCCCTGAGCTAACATCTGTGCCCATCTGCCTCCATTTTATATGTGGGAGACCTGCCACAGCATGGCTTGATAAGCGGTGCATAGGTCTGCGCCTGGGATCCGAACCTGAGAAACCCGGGCCGCCGAAGTGGAGTGTGCGAACTTAACCACTACGCCACCGGGCCAGCCCCACAGGTACCTTTTAACTAGAAAAAAAATCTTAGATGTGTTAGAAATATTTACTCATATTTTTATCGTTTAATAACTGTAACTTCACACTGGGGTCGAAGAGAATGTGTGAATTGTTATCTCTTGATGGTATATGCCTAGCAAAAGCCCAGAAGACATAATGGGAAAAGAGAAGAGTGAATGGTCCTGGTAATGGCATATGAATTACTATAAAAGATGACTTCACAATTTTATAATGTACTAAGCTGAGAGATAAAAACTGTTTTATATTTTATAAGCATGATGCTTAATTATATAGAATAGATAACTGGAAATCGCACATGTACAAAGACATGCCTAAGTAATGAAAAACCTACTGAGGTAAAAACTGGCAATTGAAAAGTTATATTCTATAAAATTATTTTATTATACAGTGCTTATAGGTAGAGCAAAATAGGTATAGACTACTGATGCTATTTATAAATCTGTTTGGGAAATCATGTGCTGTGGCAATAATAGGCAGCATCTATAAAACAGGTCCAGTTTGTTTTTCTGGGCTTTATTTGAAAGATAGGCAGAGAAGAGAATTATTGAGGTTATAAACAGGGAAATTGCTATGGTTTTAATGAATATAAATATATAGCCTTATGTAATATATATCTTATTATAGAATATAAATTTATTCTTATATTTATATTTTAATTAAGAGAAATATAACTCACATTTACATTTATAGGAGATTAAACACCTTCAGACACTCAGTGTAATAGTCATGGAATATATTGTAAGGAAACAATATTAGATAACTTTAATTTTAATTTAAAAATTAAAACTTATGGTATGATAGGTTACCACTCAAAACCAACCAGAGTTGAGTTAATATTCAGAAGCCGACATTTTCAAAGAATAGCACTGCCAAACTAACCTGAGTGATCCTTACAGATACAACAAGAAAATAAAGAAGACTTTAGATATTAGCTTTCATAAATATATAGAAGTATATTATAGTATACACAAATACTTTCATTACTTTAAGTGAAATTAAAGTTGTCTGTATAACTGGTCTTGTTTTTCATTATTGTTAATGTCCTCTGTACATAGAGCACTCATCCTCCCTGCTCATTAAAAGGACCCAATCTAAAAGAACATATCAGGTATGTTGACATTGGGCCATTTAATCAAACAATTTTTTTTCTGATACATCTATAGAAAAAGAAAAAAAATGTTTTTAGGGGTAAGATGAATGCTTTTATGGAGGATCCCTTTCCAGGTTAAAACAGTTCACTCAGCAGCACTTTGAATACAATGTAGAGCCTGGAGAAGCAACCTGATGGTACTTTAGTTCATTGTACTAACAGCACTCAGGACGAGTGTTTTATTCACATAGATTTCCCCTAGCTGAAATTAATTTCTCCCTCCTTTGTGCTTGCACAGCACATGATTTCTTCCTCTCCTACAGCATTTGCTACATTTTACCTTATTCTTAAGCTCTACTTTTTTGTGTAAAAAGGGGAAACATCAATACTTACAAATATCTTGATAAAAATTTTAAGGTTTTTCTATTTCTTTGCACTTTCTCCATATACCCTTCTCCTCTAAATCAATACTCTAAAGCATGTGCTTGCTACACAGAATGCTAAGTACAGGTCCATTGGCACCACCATAAAACAAACCTACAACACGGAAGATGAAGGAAGAACTAAGATGAAGGCACAGTGTCATATTTTATAAATTTTTAGTCTAAACAGTGGCATGCTAGAAAAGTATCAATGTCTTTCTTTCTGACCAAAAAATATTTGTAGCATATACTGTATCATGAAAAGCAGATTATTTGTGTGCATTTGAGGTCTCCTCAATGGCGGTAAACTGTTTTCTTTTCTTGGGTAAACGCAATCTCAGAATAAAATCTTATACTTCTCTGTGTCCTAGTACTTAGTGCCCTACACATAGGAAGTACTAAAAATCTTTGTTAAATTGCATTATCAAACCAATGGAGTTTACATTTGTTGATTCTAGTCTTTAAGCCAATGATGTGGCAAACCTCCCCCTTCTACCCAGTATCCACAGGTCACTAACATTCAAAAAGAGAAAAAGAAAAGTTTTTAACTGACTTAGCTTTAGCTGTCTTCTTTGTAGTCTGGGGAGTTTAGGGACAGAGAGTAGATAGATCTAGTCATGGGGTCATGGATGAAACCTGAAAGCTTTAAAATATATCTCAGCTGTGTAAACAATGACACAAGTTTACAATTTCAAATCATTTAGAGGCCATTATCTTGATAAAGGCACTGAAGCCTTAGAAGTGAGAAAGAAAAGACAAGAGCCTTGAAATAGAAATTTAATATATCCAAATTAAGTCTGCATGTGAGGTGGCAGAAGAAAAAAAATCAATCATAGGTTTTGGCCCATAAGGATTTTGCTGCTCATCCATAAGAAGGTGAGACCAGTATCATTTGTACCATCTACTACTATAGATTCGCAGCCTCTTATGAAGACAGGACAAAGTCATTATGAACTGTTTTAAAAAACTCTAGCATGGTTTCAATAATACACTCAAAAAACTATTTTAAATTTATAAAACAAATTAGATGCTTGATTTGTTCATGTGACACTGGACAAATTAGTTTGACTGAATACACACTGACATATCTTCTGAAGCAAACAGTTGTTTGGCGTCAGTATAAAGACATCCTTAAGGGAGAGAAACAGAGGAGCTGACTAATGAGGGTCTATAACAGTCCCACTGTTTTGTTTTGTCCTCTTTTCCTTATCCCCCCATCCCATGAGGGCATTTGGCTCTTAAAACGTACAAGAAAAAAAAAAAAGAAAAGGAAAAAGATCTAGAAAGAACGATTGATCCACAGATGCAAGACAGTGAAATAATATAGAACAGAAACCAGGGCAACAGAATGCAGTGTGTGGCAAGAATGAAAATAAACAGACCTAGTCTGTCTTAAAAGCTCAATTTTGCCAGGTGGAATTTAACTTTGTATTTGTATCAACTTGGTCCCTTGGAGTATTAGGTTTTCCGTAGGTTTACTGTCTATGAAGTGAGCGTCTCTGTAGACTTAGTCTCTCTCTGGCTATGTTTGATTAAGGGCCCTTTATTCCTTAGTTTTGTGATATCTTAAACAGTCAAACCACTATTTTAGCAGAGCAACATTTTTGTGGAAGTAAATGCAATGTAGGACTGTGCTGTAATAAAAGAAGTATCACATGAGAAACCAAAGAAATAATCTCCTTTATCATTCTAGCAGCATCAACTAAATCCTTATAAGGCTGTCAGGTTTCCTCTGTGAATATCTGAACTAAGGCTTCTTTATTGCATTTCATGGACTGTCAACACCTTCCACACTATGGGAGATTAGCCCATGATCTGTCCCACAAAATGTGTGAATCCACAGATACTTTGTGGTTATATGACACATCATAAATAGAAAATCTTATTATCAAGCTTCATGACATATCCTGACTTAAAGGTCTTAAGGACCACAGAGTAATCAAGAGACTACATAAAATGTAACTACACTGCAGTAGTTATTTCATTTTTTATACGTTATGCATAATTAGCTTTAATATCATCTGTGATTTGTAAAAATGAGACATGTAGGCATTTCTTTCAGCCTTGAAATATAAAACTTTAAGCAGGTTGTCATAAAGAATAATAAAAGAAAGTTACTATGAAGAACTTTACAAATATGAATAGCCATACATTGTCAAATAATAATCAAAGAACATTTTTAATGTGAATGAACTGGCAATTTATGTAGAAGTACTTGCTAGTAATCAAACAGTTCAGATGAGTTGCTCTATTGTGATCAGACTGCCCCCATTATATTGTGTTTAATTCTGGGCCTTATATTTTAAGAGGCAAATACATAATTTTAGAGTATATTCACAGGAAAACAAGGACTCAATGTCGTTTGAGGCAAGCTACAGTATTTGGGAAGATTTACATTGGAGAAAAGACGAAATCAGAAAAGATCTGATGTTTTGAATTATATATATATGGCTGTCATGTGAATAAGAATTAACTGTTCTTCATGTCTCCAAGATAAGTGGGGAAACTGACAGTAGGAACTTTTTGATTCCATACGATGTTGACTCTGGAGCTCTCTGCAGCTAGAACAGGCGACCTCTCAGAAAAGATAGACATTAAAAGTATTTAAAGCATGTAACATCTTTATGAATATTATAGAATTAATATGAACACAAATTGGAACAATAGTCTCATTTCTGTGTCCTAATGATGGGGACATTATTAGGAAGAGCAGAAGCTGATAGTTATCTGTCTCCATGGGCCTCACTATTGCTACTTTCTAGCTGAAGTTCCTCCTGTGAATAGCTACTGCATTAATTTTTATGATGCCGTCTGCTCTTCCCAAAATTAGTTAGCCAGAAGCAACTCCATTTATTTGATTCTAGGATAATAGTAATAACTTGGGGTAGGAGGAGATGTTGGCATGGACAGTGTCTCTCTTTGTTCATCACAAAAAACCTAATGCCACTCAATAACACGCATTGACTTCATACATACATATATAACATTGAATCATCATTCAGTAGATGTTACTGACCGAGTAATCTCCTTATTAAGGTACAAGGTATGATAGACTAGAACAGTAGAATTGGGAATGGAAAGGAACCAATGGATTTGAGAGCGATATTACACTATCGTGTTTCTGAGATGTGGTTGTTGAATTAGGGCTCTTATCATGTTAATGAGTGTATGGCAAATGTGAGCTATAAAACAACACTGACGTTACAGTACAATTTGAGAGAGGGTTGGGTATTCAGAAAAATGAGAGGCCTTTTAGAGATCCTACAGACATTTCTTTTAGCTTAGAAAGAACTTTGGGAAACCAAAATGTGTTAATCATTATAAAAGTCACAGCTCTTAATTCTGCTGAGATAAAAATCCTAGAAAAAGACTTACCAGTAAATTTCTGTGGTTAGATTTAAGGTGACACTAACTAAATCAGGGTTTCAGGAAAGCAGTTTTGAGCTGTGTTTGAGTGGAAAATACTAGAGATCCTGTTTGCCAATAATGTAAAGATGTAAGTGAATTCATTATAAGCCTCGTGAAAAACTCATAACTAGAAAGATACCTCTGTGAAGGCAAGAGCAACCTGGAACTTGTCGCAAACTGATTATGGCTATATACTTATATAACTCTGCTCATTATATATGATTTATTTTCAAGATTCCCTAACATGATACTTTGGGAGGGCTGTGCACTTGATCATACTCTGAAAATACTCTACTGTAATACACACTGAGTAGAAGGGGAAGAACCAGAGAAGAGGAGAAGTGAAAGTCTCTCAATCAAAGTGGTTCACTCTATAGGGAAGTTCTTTCTTCTCTAACCCTCCCAAGATTTCTTCCCTGCAACACCAACTCCTTTTAAATTTTGACTAGTGAACAGCAGAGGGAGGTATTCCAAGACATGCATTCTGAGAGCCATTTTTAGTTGAGCTTTGTTTATTCACAAGTATAGAACAAAGACTAGATGTTGCTTTAGTTCTTAAGGTTAATCCACTTGTATATCACTGGAAAATAACCATTGAGCTCTAAACACAGAAAAAGTGTGTATAATACATTTTTCTTGCTTCATATGCCATATGATGCTGTACTATAGTATTAATGTTTAGAGTATATAACTACCAACATTACAAGTGAACAATTTAATCTTTTAAAACATCAAAATATTGAAGGACCTCCCATTTTTGTGATTTTTTTTTAATAATCTCAGAAACACAATAGTATAATATCTGTCCCTAAAATCCACTGATTCCTTTCCATTGCGAATTCTACTGATCTAGTCTATCAGACCTTATAATCTCTTGCCTGGACTATAATAATCTCCTAAACTCCTGTCTTCCTTCATTCCATTCATCCTATGAAACATGGGCAGATTAATCTTCTTATAACACCGCTCTGCAATTGTCATATACCTGCCTAAAATCTCCAGTAGCTCACCATTAACTACAGAACAAAAATAGGTAGCCATTATAATTTATTTGAGCAAATTCTGATTAACAAAGTGTTTTAGCAGGTTGATATTGGTAGCAACAAAGAAGGGAGGTAGGAAGATTATGTACATGATAATTTCAATCTGGTTAAAATGATAAGGACCTAAATATGGTAGTAGTACTTATAAATCAGGAAAAAATCACACATCCAAGAAATATTGCAAAATTTTAATTACTTTGAGGATAGTTTGATTTAAAGAAGAAAAGACAAAATCAGAAAGTTGGGTGATACTGGGTGTATCTAAGAGGATACTGCAGCCAGTGACTATAATGAGGGGAATTAGAAAAGGGAATCAGTTTGGGGGATGAATCAATAAACTAGAAATGGTTATGGGAATGTAAATAAAAATGTTCATTATTTAGAAATAGGACAATGGCTTTTGTTTATAGTTGGGGACTTGAGATTGGGATTTGATGATAAAGGTAAGAATTTAAACATTAAGAAGACATTAAAATTCAAGGGTATGCATACATTCTCAGAGGAAATGTTTTCAAACAGGGAAGAACATAATGTCAGAGATGGAACTTTAAAGAACACCTACACTCAAGAGGGGACCCTAGAAGCTAGAGTTGATAAACATTAAGCACACATGAAGGAAGAGAGCCAGTAGAATTCAGCGCTACAGAAGTTCAGCAGAAATAAACTGCTGAAATATCAAAGAAGATACAGATGATAAAAAAGGGCTTTATATTTGGTGATGTGAAAAATCTCACCAAATCCAAAGATGACATTTGAAGGGTAAGAATCAGAGTGGCGGAGATGGGTGATAAGTTGTATGAGGATTAAAAGGAAATGGAGGCAATGAATCACACTTTTATAGCACTTCACAATTTATAATAGGCTCTTTACATATCTCAGAATATTAAGAAATTGGATAGTAACTGTTTGATTCAAGTAAGATAATTTTTAAAATCAAGGAGATTCGGCAATGTTTAAAGACAGAAAAGAGAGTCAGAGAAAAGAAAAAGACCCAAGCAGCTGGAGGGGGTAAAAATAGGAAGCTAACTCTACTCTGTAGTACACAGGCACTGAATGGAGAACACAGATGAAAGAAGGAAAAGTAGCAAGTTTTACCAGGACCTTTTGAGCTAAAGATAAGAACAAATGAGAAACTTCACTCTGCCTTCATTTTTCTTTTCCAGGAAAAGAGAGGGAGAGATGATCTTTTGAAAGTGAGAGTGGAGCTGGGGTTTCAAAGAGAAAAGGTCTGCAACAGCCACTGAATTGTTAAGAAAGCTGATTTTGGACAGCATGAATTTATAATGGACCAAGTCATTATAGTTCTCCCCACATTCTCCCATCAGTGTTTGGTGATACAGAATTAGGAGTGTAGAAATCAAATATCAGAGAGAGATTCAATATGGAGTATTTGCTTATGGGCTTAGCAAAAATCTACCATTGAGATAAAACCCAAAGCAAACATATTCTGATGTAAATTTGAAGGGCCTCAACACACTAAACCATACAGATATTCTAAATATGGAAGTTTTTAATGTTTTAAAATAGCTATTAAAATATTTCCATAAATTTGTACTGTGAAATTAACCAGGTATCGTTTCTTAAACGCATTCTTATTGTCCCATAATAACAATACCCTAACTTTGTGAGGTGTCTTACAGTTCATACAACACTTTCATATGTATTAGCTCATTTGATCTTCACAAGTCCAGACACTACTCAAGTTGAGTCAGGATAAAGAACTTAGAACATCTGAGTATCTTTCAACTTTGTCTCTGTCAATCAAAAGTTTTCTTTTACTCTACCAGTTATAATAAGGGCTTAGGTAAAGTTACGGTCACGTTATGAGAGAAAAAAAAAACACTTCTTCGCTTGCTATGCATTTTTTTGAGTTTGCTTCTATCTATGGTTTTGGTTTTCACTCTTTGCCTTCTGCCTAGCCATAAACAACTGGGCTGTGCCTAGGCCTGTGGGTCATATAAGAACGACCTCTGCACTTACAAGCTTACCTAAGGACTGTGTAATCTACTTTTTCTTTAGGTTTGATAAAATTCTAGGCTAGTTGCAGCAATATAATTAAATACATTCAAAGTGCTGAAGTTCAAGCAAATAATTCAGCAAATTGTACTATCTTCTCTGTGCAAATACTATATGTGCTTAAAATTTACAACATCACAGGGGAAATAAAAAATGTTCAGGGAAGAGGTACAGGTTTTATGTGATTGCAAGCTCAGCATGTGTGAACAGAGTGATATCACTGTCAGAAAAGCTAATGTGCTCCCGGGCTGTGTACAAGATGTCTGGCATATAGAGCAAAGACAGTGATAGACTATTGTGTTTTCCTTCATATTCTTATTGTATTTCCACACCTGGTGTGTTCACCTGTGGACTCAGAAAAATGAAGAGATGTCCAGAGGAGAGTGTCCAGTGATAGAGGGACTCAAAGCAAGGTCATATCAGAAATGTTTGAAAGAACTAGGAGGATTTAGCCAGAGAATTGAATATATATGGGCAGCAGAAGGAAGAAGGATTATCATTATTGCGTATGACCAACAGAGAGGAAAATTAAGGCTTTTGTATTGACCTTATAGGAGGCATGTTTAGACCCAGAATGAGTAAGACTTTGGATTACTTCATGAGGATTTTAGTTTACTATTTATTAAAAGATAACTTCTTGTCAAAGGGCTTCAACACTGGACAACGGATTGAATTAGGATATAGTTAAGGTCCTTTCTAAATTTGAGTCTGATTCTTCATGTATACTAATAACTTATAAATCACAGTGTAATTATGTCTGTAATAGCCACATGGACATAAAAAAAAAGATTTTTGGCAGAGGGAATAATCTTTATAAAGAATGTACTATTTCTGCACCCCTGTGTTCATTGCAGCGTTATTCACAATAGCCAAGACTTGGAAGCAACCTAAATGCCCATCAAGGGACGAATGGATAAAGAAGATGTGGTATATATACACAATGGAATACTACTCAGCCATAAGAAACGATGAAATCCAGCCATTTGTGACAACATGGATGGACATTGAGGGTATAATGCAAAGTGAAATAAGTCAGAGGGAGAAGGTCAAATACCGCATGATTTCCTTCATTAGGTAGTAGATAATAACAACAATAAACAAACACATAGGGACAGAGATTGGATTGGTGGTCACCAGAGGGGAAGGGGGGAGGGAGGAGGGTGAAAGGGATAATTCGGTACGTGTGTGTGGTGATGGGTTGTAATTAGTATTTGGGTGGTGAACATGATGTAATCTATGCAGAAATAGAAGTATAATGATGTCCACCTGAAATTTTTACAATGTTTTACAATGTGATAAACCAATGTTACTGCAATAAACAAACAAACAAAAAAAAGAATGTACAATTTCAGTTGAAGCTTGAATGACTGGTAGGATTTTGACTGTAATAGCTAACAATTAAATGATATAAGTGTATGGGGATTGCAATTATTCACACTGCAACTTAAGTATGAAAAGAAAAGGTAGAATTTTCTTTTTATCTAAAACTGATTTGGTCATTTTCATGATATCTCATTCACTGATATATAGGGGAAGAGGAATAATTTGTTTTTAGTATAATTCAGGAACCTGGGTTCAATCAGTATTTTTTAATCAGTTCCTTTAAGTAAAATTCAGCTTTTTTTTTTAGGTAAGATCCTCAGTCTTTCAGATTTCTACCTTTCCCTCTACATCCTATTTCAGATGAGTATTTGGCATATTAGGAGAGAGGAGCTTCCATCACCTTGAGGCATTGGGATGAAGGGTCACTGGATTTGAATAATGTCTTTTGCCTCCTCTGGTCTCTGTGGTGATATCCCTTGTATGCCCAGTTGTTTTTGGTCTTTCGTTGGAAGTTGGTGGCTAGAGAAACTCATGATCTGTGCATTCTCAGTTTGGTCAGGACCTGGTAGCCATCTCTAACTGACAAGTCTCATTTTGTCAGTACTTTAGACATCCCTGGTCTAGAAGGTTCATCCTGCAGTTTTTGCTAGAATATCACTTTGCTCTTTTAACATCAGGCTTCATGGCAGGTCTGGTAGCTCTCAGTTCAGCTATCTTCTGAGTACAGAGGAAATTCCAGCAGTCTGGAAAGTAAACTCCTGCCCTTCCTCTGCCTAACTATAATGCCTGTTCAAAGTTACCTGAATGTGGTCCCCCCTCAGCCTAGCCAGGTGATGATATCCTCCCAAAGATCTGAGAACTGGGGCAGAAATTTATCTGTCCTTGAGTTTTCCCATACCTATCTGGGTATTTCTAGCTACAGCCCCTCACCCTGTATCCTCAGAGTGAGAGTGAGTAAAAATGTTATTGGTTGCCTTCCTTGAGCATTTCCACCTCTTCTTCATAATTCTCAGAGCCAAAGAGAATAGGCCTTTCTTCCACTTTACCTAGTTCAAAGCCACTGTCTTCTTTATACCATTCTCTGGCCTAAGCCTTTATGGTGGACTGGGATATCTTGTCTTCAAAATGGGAGAAACTCTATCATTTGGACCACTAGGCCTAGCCTTGATATGTTAAACCATAAACAAATTTATATTTTATCTCTTGACAATGCCTTGATTTGAAGCCTAATAGCTTGCTAAAAAAAAAAAATCCTATATTGAATGTCAAAAGTCAAATATTAACCCTTTGTTTTGTATTTCTTATGTAGTAACCTAAATCCTCAGCAGAAAGGTGCCTTGGATTGAATAAATCTTCAATATATTGAATGAATATACCTAGAAAGTCACATTAATATTTCTCAAAACATTACCCCCTATTCCCATTACATATATATTGTGGGCCACAAACCTGGTCGTACTAATTTCCCATTTAAAGCCTTTCAATAATTTCCCATTCCCTTAAAATAAAATCCTTTTAGAGGCTTTCCTAACTAACCTGACTAGGTTAAGACCCCTGTGTGCACTTCCACAAGCTCCCATAATTCCTCTTTCATAACACTCATCATAATTTTACTTTCTCAATGTCTATTTTTCCTAATTTGAATTCAAAATTTCCAACATCTAGCATATTGTCCTTGCACATAGCAGGTGCTTAATAAATATTTGTATGAATTATAGTTTTAATTATATGCATGAGTTATATTTCTCACGTGTAAATCAATAAGCTGGTAACCTAGTTTACACAGTTCATTTTGAGATTTGTAAATTTGGTACTACTCTGAAAGATGAACCCACTGTGGTTGGACTGACAATTATCAGTTTCTAGTCCTCCAGAGCCAGGCTTTAAAATATAGGAAATTCACCAATAAGTGCCATCTTGTCATATTTCTTGACAAGTAATAATTTATCCTCTCCTTGGGGACACCTCTGCCTTGACACAAGAATTCTCCCCAACTACAAGAAGTAGATCCATCTTCATTAATACCTAAGTTCTTAATGAGGACGTTTCACTTTAAGATACTCAATTATCTTCCACAGATTTTTATCAACTTGCAGTTGTGCGAAGTTTTCTCACAGTCTTATTTTACTTTAAGCTGGTCCTTCTGTTTTACCAGGCTTCAGTTAACCAGGTTTCATCATGTTACGGCTAAATGGATGCGATTAGAAAGGGCAGCATATAGCAATCTATATGTAAATTGTTACTTTATCCGTTAACCTTTATATTTGAAATTGGAAAATCAATAAAAAGAAACTTTAATTTCAAACAAGCGTACACATTAAAAAAGGAGAGGGGGACACTATTTTTGATCCTGAGACAGCAACAAAACTAAAAACTATTCCAAAGAAACAAATGGCAACAGAGGTCAACAGGCTGTGACCTATACCTATTTTATTTGAAAAACATTTGCACCTCCACCAAGTGCATTGCAGAATCTTAAAAACAATGGGCAGATAGGTTTAGAGTTCTGGAGGAAGAACATTTTTCCATTGTGGAAAAGGTTCCTTCCATATCCATGAGGGCAAGTACTGTTTTTTTCCCCCTTCACTGGGGCCCAGAACAATGCCTGGCACAGAGTAAGTACTTAATACTTAGTTGTTGAATGAATGAATGAATGAATGAAGCTAGGCTGCGAAGGCGGAGAGATTAGTGGCTGTCGGCGCCCAAGCACAACTGCTGCCTTTCCAGCAGGCTGGCTGGCATCTCCTATTTCCTCACCTTTCTGGCAGTTCTGAATTCCCACGTTTGCTCCTGCTTCGGGATGGCTAAAATTCTGTCCCTAAACCCCGCCACTCCCCAGTTAATCCGCTCATTTCTCACACAGACGCAGCTGTTGCCGAGGAATGGCGAGCTGAGCAAGCAGGGTAGGGGCGCTGAGGAGCCCGGGACCTTCAGGGGTCGAAGGTAGCCCGCTAGCTCCAAACCCCACACGAACGTCTGGACCCTTATTTTTCCAATCTCTAATAAACAACCAACCTGCTCCTCGCACCTCCCCGTGCAGACGCCGCAGTGCCAACCTGGGCTCCGACTGACACTGTGAAGAAGGAAAAAGCGCCAAACCGCCCTCACCAGGCGAGACGGCGAGGCGAGCGCGCGGCACCCCTGGCGCCCGCCCTTCCCGCGCGCTCCGCTGTCCGACGCCGCACGCTGGGGGTTGCGGGGACCACCGCGCGAGGGCAGCCGGGGGCGCGTGCGCGCAGTAGGGCGGGGGAGATGGAGAGCGCCGCGCGCCGGCAGGTGGGCGCGTCCTGTCGCGCGCGTGCGCGCGCCGCGCCTTCTTCCTCACGTTCCCCGCGCGCCGCGTCCCCTCCCCGCCGGGAGCGCGCGCCTCCCGTCCTCGCGGCGGGTTCCTCTCAGTCTCTCAGAGCCGTACGCTCCACGGAGCTCCCGCCACAGCGGTCGCCTCCGCCGCGGCTCTCTAGCCTGGCGGCTTAGTCTCGGCCTCGGCGCCGCGTCCCAGGCTTCCTCGCCCCCTCTGTCACACCCCTTCCCTTTCCCGCCCTTCTCTCCCACCCGGTCCACCGAGAGAGTTCTGGATACGAAGCAGGCGGGCTTGAGAAGGGGGTTGGAAAAATGGAGGTGCCGCGCCTGGATCGTGCCCTCAACAGCCCCACCAGCCCCTGTGAGGAGGTGATCAAAAACCTCAGCCTGGAGGCCATTCAGCTGTGCGACCGGGACGGTAAGAGCGGCCGGGACCGTGAGGAGAGGGGCCGAGCCCGCGCCCAGGTGCCGCGGCCGCTCCGGCTCCGCTGACCCTGCCCTCCCGGGCGACGGGGTCTTTTGTTGTCCCCCCTGTGCAAATAAATGCAGGTGGGGGCTCCCCTCCGCCCACCTTCCCTCAGACCCCAGAAACAAAAGGACCCCGGGGCCCGCGCGTTGGCGCGGAAAGTCGCCGTCGTCCCCGGCCGCGGCGCCCCGCGCAGTCCTCGCCCGTCTGGCCCCAGCCGAGGAGCTGCCCGGCGAGGGCGCCGTTCCCGCCTGCGGCTCCTGCGCGGGACCAGGCGTTTCCGATCTTTGCCGCAGTCCTGATTTTCTGGTGCTCCAGGCACCGAAGGGGAAATGCTCTCTCTGGACGTTTCTACCACCCCCACCCCCCACTGCGCGACACACACACGCACACACACACACACGCACACGTTAGCATTCTCTGCCCACAAACTTATCATTTCCTTTTTTAAACCTCCCGTCTTCAGACCTCCCAAATTTAGAAGTCTTTTTATCCTCTCAAAATGGGATTGGGATGACGGTTTTCAGTGAACGGGGTGGGGGGAGAGTGTGCATTTCAGCACCAAGGACAGCCACAAGCTTCATAGTTGGGGGCTGTGATTCAGAAACTGTCAAAAATCTGTAAAGGAAGTGGCTTAATATATCTGCTGTGGTTCAGAATATGTGGCGAGTACTCACCATTGTGTCTTGATATTATATCGCTTATTCTATTGTTAAAGTTGACAGTCTCCTAAAGAAGGAAATTGATTGAACACAGGTCTGAGCGTTAAAGAGATAAGCTAGTACTATGTGCAATATGGGTAGTTACAGAGCTTCTGTGTTAGTGGGAGTAGTTGGAGAGTCAGTGCTATTTCAGTAATGTGGAATAAAACTTCATTTGTAAAGCAGTCATCTGATCAGTAATTGATTGGCCAAATAATTGTGAAAGTGGACATCTGACAGAGGAAAAACCATTTACATGTTGTCAAGATGACCCTGAACACTTTTGGCTATAAATGAAATTAAAGTTTAACTGTATATAGAGACGATGATTTAAAAACATTTCTTAGCCAAGGTTATGTGGAGATACTAATATGCTCACAATAAGGTCATAAAATTTATCAGTATGTAATCCAAACAGAGAGCAGAGGTCTTGTTTCCAAAGTCATTTAAATGGTAATAACTTGGTTAGGCGTTGCGATACAGTACAGTTTAGGTCAACTGAACACTGAATTTCTGTTTATTAATAAATTTAGGCACAGAATAATTGCTCTCTGAAGCCAAAGCCACTTTAAATAATTTCTGACATAGGTGTAGTATGGATAAGTAAATACTCTTGCAAAAGCTGCTTATATTTCCTTTATCCTTAGACTGTTTTGGTCACCATAGTAATAGGTGCACATACTTATGATATCTAAAAAAATTCATCATTTTGGTATTCCATATATAAGCTTGCATTATTAGACTATAAACATTATTTTTAATATACCACATAGGAAGTCATATGGGTTTTAGTTTATACTTTCTTTTGAAATGAGTTTTTACAATGTTACCATTGTAAATATTTTGATTTTCCTAGATTGGTTTGACAGAAAATCCAGAATCTAATAAAAGTAGATTTCGTTTTTATTTACTTCAGTGATTTATCAAAAGCTCATTACTGTAGTTATTGGAAATAGGCAATTCATGGTTGCTCCCCAGAACCCAGTATTCTTAATACTTTAAATTGCATTTGCTGCATTTCAAAGACATTAGGGAAAATAAAGTTGTTTTTTTCTTTTCTATGAAGTTTACAGAGTTAATAATGTAGACTACAAAAATTAATGCTGCATTTACTGTGTTCTCTTCTCTTACAGTATACTATGTTATTTTGGTAATATTTTTTAGTTCTTTCAGTTCACATTATGAATCCTGCAAAATGAGCAAATTATATAACATTTAATTTGGAGTGGTGTGCTAGCACTAAGCAGTATCTATGAAAATTACTACTTATTTGCAGACTTTTAGTTGATTCAACATAGATTAATTAAATAGGGTTTCGTTTTATAAAATAGCTTATACCAACAAATACAAAGAGCTAACTCTTCTATTAAAAGATGTGTAAAAATTTCGAAATAGCTTGTGTAGAGAAGTTGTTATATGCTTAACTCTTTATTTTGTGACTCTACCTTACATGTCAATTCCAAAAATGTTAAGTTGGTTTCATAGGAATAATTTAGAGGAGGTAATATAGTTGTTTTTACAGAACAATTTAAAAATGTTCCACTAAGTTTGTCAACTAGACCTTATTTATCATAATTTTATACTGAGAAATATTCAGCTAGATGCTATTTGCTCCCTTCGCTTTCTTCTTTTCACTTCCTCTCAGGTCTCATTATTTTACTTCTGTCAATATATACCAGAGAAGGATTAGGATGTGGCAGAAGATCTGTTATGTGCTTAAGTACATAATAAGTGCGATATTTTCGTAATTTTATGATCATAGTACTACATTTGTCTTGTTTGCTCTTTACTTTTTCACTTTATTTTACCCTACTCTTAATCTGGTGATGTGAAAAAAAATGAGACCAACATTAATTCCTTGGAAGTGGAACAAAATAGAATAGGAGAAAATATAATATGATTGTTAAATATGCATTTCCTTTTACTCTCTCCACTTACAGATGTTTTTAATTTTACAGTGTTTTGCATATTGTGTCAACTAAGAGCTGTGGCTGCTGATAAAAGTAATTATGTCTTATGTTTCCTTGGCTGTCCTCTTTTATGTTGTTTTCTGTGTTGCTTGCCTATTTTCTTATAAATTAATCTGTTTCCATTATTAGCAACAATTCACAATGTTTCTTTTTTTTATAGTTTCTCAAAGTATTCAATAGTCTATGAAGAATATGGAATAGAATCCAAATGGTCATATAATTGGATTTTTTAATTAAGCAAGAGGTACACACACACATTATCTCATGTGTGCTTTTATCCTAGACATGTGTGCTTTGGCTGCTAGTACATGGTCCCTGCCTAGATGTTACTTGTAGTTCAAAATGAGGATCCTGGATAGACTTCTATTAGGAAAACTCTGAAGATAAATGCTGTAGATCTAATAGTTTCTCTAATCTCTATTGCAAGTAGAATAGTGTTTCTGTTCCTCTATCTCTGCTGTGCTGAACTATCCTCAAGTTGCATACATGATGTACTTTAATTGTGGGTTTTCAAAAAAATTGAAGGAAAAAAATGATTTCTCATCTGGAATCATCAATAATATGGGAACCCATTTCCAGTTTGCTTCTTCACATAGGTCCTTCAGACCCTAAATGATCTGTGAGGAGACAAAACAGCCCCCAACCCCACACACAGAATTATGTTACTTCTACTTCATCTTTTTTATCATGCATATAAATATATTGAAGCTTTCTTTCCTTGCTGAAGAGGAAAGATTTATTTATGTGTTGCTTAACCTGCATCTAGGCTCCCTGCCCTCTTGTTATAACAGTGAGGAAGAAAATACAAAATTAATTTGTTGTATAGCACTTAAATCCACCCCCAAGCCTTCCTAGTTGTAACAAGTATTATTTCCATGATTAGGGCGTTTTATGACTGCCTAGATACGGTTTATGGAGGTTATGATGCTAGTCAGTAAGGGAACACATTTTAAAGAAATTTAAAGAAAGAGTACCCATAACTATTACCTTTAATAGTAGAAGATTGTAAGGTAGTCATTATTCAGTCTCACTGACATGCATATAGTATATTGGTAATACCATTTTAGAGTCAGACAGACCTCTGATAGAATACTGACTCTTTATATGTTGTCACCTTAGGTAAATTACTTAATTTTTTTTAGTCTCAAGCTTTCTCATGTAAAATGGGTACAATAATGTCAATCCTGAAGGATTGTTAAAATAATTAAATGTAGTATTACATAGTATTTCTCACAATTCTTGACAAAAAATAGAGAATAATTATTATTGTAAATGGAATATTCTCCACATATCTTCTTGAGTTGAACATTTTTTTGCCAATGTTTAGATCTTTGTTGTTTTTCATTTCAGTTTTTTTTAGTTGGTAAATCCATCTTTCATCACTTCAGCTTCATGAATAGTCAATAGAAACTGTAAATTTAAAAGAACTGAATTTTAATCGGTTAACTGAACAGTAGATTTTAAAATCACAGTTACAGTACTCTATTCGTTGCTTATATTTTTTTGTCCTATTGGTAATATCCTTGTCAGCCTTAATCTTAAAAGCTCTTTTCAGCTTCTACTTCAAACCTACTGTCTGCTGCATTTCACGTTCCTTATGACCTTGATACCTGCTTTGGTTAAGTATTTGCATCAGAGCCCTTCTCTGTTCTTGATTTAACATTTTTTTTTTCTTTATGATTTTTTTCTACAGATAGATCTGTACTAGCACATGTGACCTCTGGATTCATTTCTTTGACCCAAATATGACTATAGAGATGCTATAAATTTTTATTAGTATGAAACAAAACAAACATAAAATAAAAGCCAAAAGAAACAAACAAAAAGCTTGAAAACCATCAGATTATGTTAAACCAATTCATATTCTTGGTAGGGGATCTACTTCACTCCCAGAGAAGACCAGGAAGTTATTAAAGTAAAACTCACATCAAAGGATATGTGACCAGACTCCCTCCAGTGGTAGAATGACTGATGTGTCATAAGTAGTAACACACTTGCTGGCAACTTGCTTTGTTGCCTAGGTAAGCTAGTCAGAAATTCACTCTCTAGAACCCTGTCTAGACAACTTCCAAGTCACTTTGCTTATTGCTACTGATATTTCCCCTTCTTTTAGGCCCAATCTTGATTTTTCCTTTAACTTATGTGAGTATAGTTTCCTGATTACTTTTATATTTTGTCCTGGGCTTCAGTAATAACAGCAGCTGTATCACTTACTGCAGTAAGCATAATCTTTCTAGTTTCTGATTTTCCTTCTCTGCCCTTAGTAGATGAATAGTTTAAGCTTTGCCTTATAGTAGTTACTTCTTTCTTGGGTTTGTTTTCCATTTCTGTTAAATTTCTCTATAAGAATGTTTTTATCATTTATCTAGATTCTGTTTTTACTGCTCTAAAGCATTTGCCTCTTTAACTGTTTAAAATATTTTATTATTACTAGATAGTAGTTAAACTGTCTTATTAAGCAGGCTATATTTTATACATATACATTTAAGAAGTAAACTCAGTATTTGGGGAAGACTTCTAGCAGAAATGTGTGGAAGAGTTGAGTCTTGCTAGGAAAAATAGATAGGCAGCATCAGCATGTTCTCTATATGGAAGGATAGTGAGTGGCAAAAGAAATCTAAAAATAATTGCCAAGAATTTGTGATTGATTGAATTTTCAGGCAGAATGGAAAATGATCAGGGGTAACTTTAGGATTTTAAGTCTGGGAAATCAGAAGAATCATTGACAGGAAAGAAAAAAAGAGAAAGGAGATAATATTTAGACATCATGATGACAATTTTTTACATCTCAAATTTTAGGTCTTAGTGGACCTCCAAATATGTCCTAAGCCCTTTTCCAGGGGCACTTCCCATTCTCACAGAAGTCTTGTTTGCAGAACAATATTATATACATACTGCCTTATTATTATTCTTTCAGTGTGCATCCGTAACAGAGCCCACTTAGATTCTTTTTAAACTCTTTTTTTCTAGATTCCCATTACTCAAAGGCTACTCATAGTTCAATGATAGTATTTTGAGAATCATTACTAGATAAAAACTAACCACTTGATACTTTATATAGGACTGTAAAATAGAGATTTTTGAGTCATCTGAATAAAGGTAGTTTTGGAGTCTTAGGAGACTTTTCAGAGAGATTTAGTATAAAGTGAAAAGAATGTTTATGTTAAGACATTTGGAATTGAACAGTAAGAGACTCCATTGGAAACTTATGTTAAAACTTAAATAAACTTATATTTAGCAATTCCTCTTATGTTCTGGGGAAAAGAGTTCTAGAATGAGGAATGAATTGTTCATAGAACTATATATTCCACTAAGGAGACTAGAACTTAGGCGAAAAAGGGAAGGTTAGGATTTGGCTTCAGTTTTAGAGTGACCTCAAATGAGCTTTGTGTCTCACCCCTTGAAAGAAAGGGGTGCTGGGGAAGGCCAATTTTGAATCCCAAAGGTGAAATAAATCTACGTTCCAGGTTTGTTAAAAATGCGAACAAGAGCTCTGCATTCGTAAGTTGAACAAAAAGCATCATACTCTGAATTGTAGTTAGTTTTATTTGTGTTATTATGACTATTTGGGTCAAGTTGGTAGTTCATTTTAAAGGGGCTGCCCTTTGGGGATTTTTGTATATATACTCTTTGTTGTAGTGGTTGTGGCAACTAGTGTAAATAAATCTGTCTCTTTGTTTTCTATAGCCTGTGGGAGTGTTGCTATCTAATAATAGTATGAAAGGTTTATAGCTTCCCTAAACATATGCCACTAAAGACAAGGCACAAAAAATTTTTCAATACATTGCATACTTACTTTGATTTTCTTGAAAAATAGTGTCTCATCTTCTGCAAGCCTAAATGTTGGTGAGTCTATCAGTGTTAAAATTTTAAAAGCTGATGATAAATGCAAACAAGAATGATGATTTTTCAAAACTACAATGAGATATCACCTCACGCCTGTCAGAATGGCTATAATTAACAAGACAGGAAACAACATGTGTTGGAGAGGATGTGGAGAGAAGGGAACTCTCATACACTGCTGGTGGGAGTGCAAACTGGTACAGCCACTATGGAAAACAGTATGGAGATTCCTCAAAAAATCAAGGATAGAACTACCATATGATCCAGCTATTCCACTGCTGGGTATCCAAAGAACTTGAAAACACCAATGCATAAAGATACATCCACCCCTGTGTTCATTTCAGCATTATTCACAATAGCCAAGACTTGGAAGCAACCTAAGTGCCCATCAAGGGACGAATGGATAAAGAAGATGTGGTATATATACACAATGGAATACTATTCAGCCATAAGAAATGATGAAATCCAGCCATTTGTGACAACATGCATGGACATTGAGGGTATTATGCAAAGTGAAATAAGTCAGAGGGAGAAGGTCAAATACCGTATGATTTCCTTCATTAAGTAGTAGATAATAACAACAATAAACAAACACATAGAGACAGAGATTGGATTGGTGGTTACCAGAGGGGAAGTGGGGAGGGAGGAGGGCGAAAGGGATAATTCGGCACGTGTGTGTGGTGATGGGTTGTAATTAGTATTTGGGTGGTGAACATGATGTAATCTATGCAGAAATAGAAGTATAATGATGTACACCTGAAATTTATACAATGTTATAAACCAATGTTACTGCAATAACCAAAACATTAAAAAAAAAAAGTGATGATTTTTGAGCATCTACTATGCGATAGGTTCTTAATAATTGCATTTTAGAATTATATCTGCCATGTAGAATAGGGATCAGCAAGTTACAGTCCTTGGGCCAAATCCTAAAACCTGCTGCCAGTTTTTGTAAGTAAAATTTTATTGGAACACAGCCATGGCCATTTGTTTATATATGGTCTGTGGCTACTTTTTTGCTACAGCAGCAGAGTTGAGTAGCTATGACAGCAGGCTACCTAACCCACAAACCTTAGAATACTTACTATCTGGTCCTTTATGGAAAGAGTTTGCCAACTCCTAATGATTGAGAAAATAAATTAATCTCTCTTGATAGGAATAAAAATGTTGAAACAAGAGTTTCTGAAAGAATTGTATAATCATTTTGTTTTTATATATTACCAGGGTTTCGATATTATGCAGGTCAGGCAGAGAGCTGGGGAAAGCTGAAAAACCTTATCAGGCAGTAGGCTAGCTCTGTGTGGAGTCAGTCAAAACTGGGTAGCCGTCTATGCCATTGTCTCTGATGGGCAGTGAGAGAAACAAGCCTTAATTTTAACTTGAAATCTAGTCTTCATATAAATAACTTTAGAAAGAAATACTGGTTATGCATTAGCATTTCCAGGTATACTTACAATTCTATTTTTTTTTTTTTGAGGAAGGTTGGCCCCACGCTAACATCTGTTGCCAATCTTCCTCTTTTTCTTTTTCCTCCCCAAAGCCCGGAGTACATAGTTGTGTATCATAGTTGTAGAGTTGTAGCTTTTCTGTGTGGGACACCACCTCAGCAGGGTTTGAGGAGCGGTGAGTAGGTCCGTGTGAACCCCGGGCCCCGCTAAGTGGAGTGTAGGAACTTAACCTCTACGCCACCTGGCTGGCCCCTCCAATTCTATTAACAGATATTTTTTAAAGTGTCCAAGATGATGATGTGAACTTGGAGAAATATGGATAGTTATATTGATAAATATTACAAAAATTTATGTATATATCATATTTTTCCTTCTAAAACAAATTCTCATGGAAAAAGAGTTGTCTCGTTCATCTTTCTATCTTCCATAGCCTAATGTAGTGTTTTGCAATCTGTATTTTGTTTTTTTTCCCAATATCCAATTTATCACTGACTGATACTTTATAAAAAATATAATAAAAATGAATTGTTAGAAAAATGAAATTTAAAAGATCCAAAAAGATTCAACAGACATAAAAATCACTGTCAAATTCCTATAAAGTTTCTAAAAGCCTAATTCTAATTTTTATATTTATCTCATCACACACTGGTAAATAGTTTGCAGAACAACTCTTTGAGTATGCTAGCTAGAGGACAGTTTCGTTCTATTCTTGTTCACTGATTAATTTTTAGGTACTAAACTTAACCAGTTAATATTCTCACTTTGTTTCCTTTTGTTCTTTTACTTGCCTGGTATTTTTGCTATTTATTTGTATTGCTATTTATTTGCTATTTATTTGTATTCCAACTTTAGAACAGAGGGAAAAAAGAAGAATCCAAGAATGAATGTAACTTGGATCTTACAGTTAAAGGATTTACTGGTATTTAGGGAGACAATACATTTAAATAGATAAATATAATATGTGATAAGTACTATAAGAGAGTGTAGAAAAGAAAGCGGTTAATTCTGTCTTGAGTCTCTCAGATGGCTTCACAGAGGGAAGCAGCATTTTTTCTGGGTATTAAAAGTAAAATAAAAATTTGCCAGGAGAAGTAGGATAAGGTCATTTCTGGCAGAGCTAAGAGCATATATAAAGGCATAAAATCATGTATGTTCTAGGAATACATAGCATTTGGTATTGCTGGAGGGAAGAAGTAAGTGTTCTTTGTGGGAAAAGAAGCTGAAAGCTATTTAGGGCTACCTAGATTATGCCATGATTAGGAGTTGGATTTATCTAGTCTGAAATCTTGTTAGATTTCAAACTTTCTAATTTGTAGAGACCCTTTAAAAAAAGACACACCTACATTTTGCAGAACTCTAAGAAGTAGCATTTTATTAGTATACATTTATCCTGTAATTTTAAACTTGTAGCATTTCTCAAATAAAGTCAAAGATATAGTGAGAAATTAAAATTAGCAGTTATGCTTGAAAGTTTCTATTTTATATCAGACTCAAATCCACTTTATTTCTGTATTTTATTTTTATTGCATTGTGCCTAGGAAATTCTGGTTCATACATAAATGTAGTGGCAAATGGTAATGTTTTTAAACTCATTTTGCCTTCTCAGGATACTCTTCAAATAAATTGATCCAGACTTAAACAGAAATCGTAAGATTTTTTTTCCGAAGTTGAGTCAAAAGATTTTTTTTTCCAAAGTTGAGTCAGAGTAAGTGTTCATTTTGGAGGGAGATGGTAGAATTGATTCATCAGTCAGTTCATTTTCACATTGTTCAGTGTGAAAATAATGTACTTGTAATATTCTGAGATACTCATTGATTACATTAAATAACTGCTCATACTTTTGTGCTGATCTCTTAAAATTTCAGAACAGTTGAATTTATTTTACTTGCATGGTGAATCTAAACCGTAAGGATCAATTTCATTACTGACAATTTATCTGCATTTATAAGCTTGGTAGCATTGTGACTACATTGTCAGATTGAATTTCTTCAGCTTATTAAAGAGCTAACTAATCAGTTTGCCCATTATTTATATTTGAAAGATATTTATCAAAGAGTTTTTTTGTGTGTGTGTGAGTAAGATTGGCCCTGAGCTAACATCTGCCAATCCTCCTCTTTTTGCTGAGGAAGACTGGCCCTGGGCTAACATCCATGCCCATCTTCCTCTACTTTATATGGGACGCCGCCACAGCATGGCTTGACAAGTGGTGCATTGGTGCGCACCGGGATTCGAACCGGCGAACCTGGGGCCGCCGCAGTGGAGTGTGCGCACTTAACCGCTTGAGCCACCGGGCCGGCCTCTCAAAGAGTTTTTTAATAAAGTATTTCTTGTTTCTTTTGAAATATTTATTTCAAAAGGACACCACCTAAGTTTGATATGAAAAATGAATTTTGAAATTTTCTACCCATAACATTACAATTAGCTCAGAAAAAAAAAAACACTTTCAATTTAATTGATAGTCTGTATGTGGTTATCCAAAACTATTTTGAAATATTTTAATATCCAGTCCTTATTAGTAAACAATTACTGCTTAATGAAAGCTAGCAACAGCTTTTACAGGAGCTACCCCTCCTGAGATTTTTAAATTTTATCTACTTCTCTTAATATAGTTGTCTCAACATTTCTGACAGTTTAGTTGATAGTATGTTAAAAACTGATTTAGACATTAAAATTTCCTTCTCCACTGTATGTTGTTCTGCCATCCTTGCATTTACCTATTTGAGAAACTTCTACAAAAGTAAATGGAGAGATCTGCCACATTCATATTCTCATCCAGTTAAATTGAAAAGATTTTACATAACCCCCACATTTGAATTAATCAAGTACATGTGATGAATATTTTGTATTCTCTGCATTTTCATACATGTACCAATGTTTTGTTTCAATTTTTTAACAGTTTACTAATTTAACATATTTACTGCAATGTCAGAAATGCAGGATTTAATAAATTGTTTCTCCAATTGTGTATGCTTTTGTTCTTAGGTGATATGGTGACTGTTCTGAGCACGTTTTAATTGCCAGATTTGCAGAACCTCAGGCACATTTTTTTTTTCAAAATTATGGAATTTGTCAGAGACCGTATCATTATTTGCAAAACCTTGTTGTATGAAAACTTCAGTTTTTATCACTACAATGTAAATTCTACTGACAGATGACTATCATTGAAATTTAGCATTGTATTTAGCTTTAGTAAGAGCTTCTAGCATATTTATTTCATTTTGAATATAGTTGCCAGTGTGGTCAATATTTACTGAAAAATCAACTGGTGCTAATTAATAGTAAGGCTTTGAGACATCTTGAGCCAAATCAGTCTCAATACATCCATGTTAACATTGGTTAAACATTCCTCCTTTTAACTAGGGATCCATTTCTAGTTTTATAGGTAATTATTTCATTACCTATACTGGAAAAAGTATAACTCTATCCCAAACTTAGAATGACTTCATCACAAATATAATTAGAGAAGTACACAAAACTCATAGTAAGCCCTTCTATTTAATGTGTTCTGATGAACTGAAGGGCCAAACAAATGCACCTGAGCCTTGTCTGCAACTAATTGAACACTGCATGAAAGTTCATAATGTGTGTTTCTAAAATTTTACTTGAGCATATACTTGCTGACTTGAGTTAAAAAAACAAACAAATGTGAAACGGGAACAGAACCATAACTTTATATACATTATGCCATTTTGTGCACTGAGGTAGCAGGCAAAGTTTTATTTTGATGTTTACACAAAATCACACAATACTTGTGAGACAGTTTAATGTATGCTATTTGTATTACAGTTTTAAAAATACTTTAAAAATAATTAAAAAGGAAGTTAAATGATAATGTTTGCTGAACCCATATTAAGGGATCATTAGACCTCTGTATTAAAAAAATTAAATCGTTGGTCAGAACCAATTTAAACCATTGGTTCTCAAAATTTATCACCTGGAGGGCTTGTTGAAACACACATTGCTGGGCCCCACCCCCCAGAGTTTCTGATTCATTAGATCTGGGGTAGAGCCCAAGAATTTGCATTTCTAACAAATTTCCAGGTGATGCTGATGTTGGTGATCCAGAGATCTCACTTGGAGAACCACTGCTCTAGGTAGCATGACCAAAGAGGTTCTTAGGTAAGGAAGAGATATTATATATTTGGTTTTAATAAATAGTATTCCAGCATCCATTTGAGGAATGAACTGGGATATTGAGCTCAGGAGTTTAACCACTTTTAAGGCAATTATAGGTAGTAGGACTATTATGACAAGGTAGATAAAAATTAGGGGTGGTATTGAACAACATTTCTGAAGTAAAAATCTGTTGACTTCGTGATTAAAGTGAAAGTGTGAGATATGAAAAAGGAGTTGTTGGTGATGGCTAAATTTGGTAGACTGGGAAATTGGGTCCATTTTGACACCAGTAAATCAAGTAGTAATTGTTGGTTGGAGGGAAGTGAAGGAGTAGCCTTGATAACAAGCTATTAAAATATTATCTGCACAAATTTCAGATATCTGTGGAATACCTAGATGGAAATGTCCAGAAGGCTGTTAGAAATATCCATGTCTTATATGAAGAGAGTTTGAGGATAAAGATGAAAATTTGGTAGTACTTTTCAAGCTGTTTTTCTGTTGCTCCAATTTCTCCTTTATCAAATGTTCCTTCCTTCGTCTTCTAGTCAGTCCTTCAGACCCATGTCAAATTGTTGAACTGCTCTTTAGAGTGAGTAAATTCAAATGCTGTTGTCTTTTTTTTGTGGTGTCTAAAAGGAGCATTTGAAAATTAATTACTTTTGATGTAATTAAATTTGACTTGGATGTGGTTATTTGGGGCAGTTTACATGGAAGAAATAGAATTGACATAAGCTCTGTATTTGGTAGATTTCTTCCCCTTATTCTGAAAGAGAATTAAGTGTATGATTTTCTTGGAAAGTCTATGACTTACTGTGGAAATACACTGGGTTAATTTTTCCTCCTTGGCAACATAGTCTGCAGCACACAAAATAAACAAACTGTTGGAACTCAAATTAGCAGAAAAATAACGACAATGGAGTCTAAAGAAAAACTAAAATCTTCACCAAAGCTATTTCTAAGGCTTTCCGTGCTGAACATATATTTCCAAGATTTTCTTTTACTTTGGATCTACTAATTTTAATGTTTACTAGGGTATTTATTGAATGCTAACCTCAATAAGACATAATCTTTTGCACTGAATTTTTTTTTTCCCGATTCTTTGTGTTTAAGCGTAAACCTTCCATTTTAATATAGTTTTTGTGTAACTTTTTCAAGGTGTGCTAAGGCTGGATGTTTGAGCCTATTTTTATATATTTTCTTCTGGTGCAATTCAGTAGATCGAATATTAATTTTCCTGGAGCTTGATATAGCTTTTTTGGTTGATATTTTAGTGATTAAAAAAAGAAAAAGGAAAGCCTAATGACTAAAAAGCAGTGGTTCTGGAATTTGCAGCTTACACTACTTGTTTTGCTAAAAGCTTTACTCATTCAAATTCTAATGATAAAATTTATGGTAATAAAATTTGAGGGTGAAATAGTGATAAATGTTCCAAATATAATCTAGCCACCTCGACCAGAATTTTTATTCTGTACCACATATTGTAGAAAGGTATCTTCATTTGTCTTCATCTATATGATATTTCTAAGAGCTTCACAAATATTTCTAAAAGCTTCATATAGTGGATCAACAATCATTGAACTTTTTCTTCACTACTCGCATAATAATTTGAAGAATTTTTTTCTCAGTTTTTTATTAATACTTTACAATTTTAATTTTCTGACATACAAAGGCCACTTAGTTTCATTATCATGTATTAATATTTTAATGAAAGTCTTAAATATATTTGCCTAGATACATGCATGATGCTATTTAGCACAATAACGTACGCGTGTATGTGTGTGGATATTTACTTATTTTTATTGCACTTTAAAATGCAGACATGCTGTCCTTTAAGAAAATTTGAAATATGAAATATAAACTTATGAAACTCATTAATCAGGGAATAATTATTTTCCCTACAGTAGTGTTCTCTGTCGTTTTTCTAGTGTTCTTAATTGTTTTCTTCAGAAGAATTTGACAGAATGGCAAAAGGTGGCAGTGAAATGTAATACCAACTAAATTGTCTTAAACAATGGTTTCTTAAATTATCTCTGAAATTTCTATGAGGGAAAGTATAAACCAGACATTGGAAATTGAAAGATTTAACATTTTTAGCTTCATCTATTTATAGGCCATGTGAAAGGTAGCTAAGTTGTAATTGTGCTGACAAATTTCAAAAGCACTCTAGACTGCTGCTTTTGTATCATTTACCTCTGAGTTTGCAAAGCTTGTTGCCCAGCATTTCTATCAACGTTTCTTTATTTTTTTCTTTTCTTTGAGCACAAGAAAATTCACATTTCTCGTGAAATGTGAAAAACATTGTTTTTAAGTTAAATAAACAACTCCTAAGGAAGATAAATGTGATGATATAAGAAAACAGAAAGGAGAAAAAAGATTTTACCCTGAATGGTTTTTGTTAAATTAAAAAGTAGTTTTGCAAAATTTTTGCTTGACTAATGTTATTACCCTAACAGTATAAGGTATCATAAATTATTTTAGTACCAGAATTTATTTTAATTGCTTTTCAAATGATTTTGTTGTCTCGTATTATCCCTAAGAGTCTGCAAATGGCTTACTGCCATTTTTCTGTTGAACTCTGCTACTTTTTATGGGGAAATTATATGCTTTGTTTTTATAATGTAAGGACTTTCAAAAGTGTCATGTAAATGCCATGGGTATATTGTGTATGAACCCCAAAGGGCACATCAGATAATCAATTGGGCCATAGAAGAAAGTAATTGAACTGCTATTAGTATTTATTTTTATCTTATCTAAAGTAAGAAAAAATGTTTGATTAATCTTATTTATATAGATTAATACTTGGTATATCAAACTATCATGTATACTGTGCATGGAGTACCTTTATATAATTGGTGTATGGAATTGAGAAATGAAAAATATTAGTGTTTGGTAAGACACCTACTAATGTACTTTCTCCATTCTGATGTACCCATTCTTGTGTGATATCTTTTCCAACTGTGACAGCCCTTAAAACCAGGTATCTAAATAAATTGAATTTAGAGCTGGTCATGTGAGTTGTTATATCACAAAATGTTAAACTAAGATTATCAAAATAAGAACACATATTCATATACTTCTTTTAGTAGTAAATAAAAAAAATTATTTAAAAATATTATGTATTTTATCATTTTAAATTTCCTTTTTGCCAGTCGATAATGTTCATAATATATTAGTACAGTAGTCTGTGTATATGATTTATAAAGAAATAACTGCACTTGTTCATGTCATGTTATTCATGTCATAAATGGATGTTGAATTTTGTCAACCCTCAACATTTTTTATATAGAAGTACAAGATCAAAAAAAGTTTTAATAAATGAATTTTTATTATATTCATTCTATTTTTATAAATCTTGCTTTACAGCAAGGTATATCTGTAATAAATCCACTCAAGATTCAAAGGTGCATATTATGAGTACATCACATAGTTATATACTCTTTCTTTATTATCAAAAAGATTTTTTAAATGTATTTTTTGTTAAGGTATAATTTACATAACATTGTATTAGTTTTAGGTCTACAATGTAATGATGTGATACTTGTAAATATTGCAAAATGATCAACACAATAAGTCCAGTTAACATCCATCACCATACATAGTTACAAATTTTTGTTTTCATGATGAGAACTTGTAAAATCTATTCTCCTGGCTACTTTCACATATGCAATACAGTATTATTAACTGTACTCATCATGCTGTACATTATATCCCCATGACTTATTCATTTTATAACTGGAAATTTGTACCTTTTGATCTTCTTCAACCATTTTACCGACCTCCCTACTCCCTGCCTCAGGCAACCACCAATCTGTTCTCTGTATCCATGAGCTTGTTTTGTTTGTTTGTTTGTTTGATGTTTTAGGTTTTTTTAGATTCCACATATAAGTGAGATTATATGGTTTTTGAGAAACCTCCATACTGTTTTCCATAGTGGTTGCACCAATTTACACTCCTACCAACGGTGCACAAGGGTTCCCTTTTCTCCACATCCTTGCCAACACTTGTTATTTCTTGTCTTTTTGATAAATAGCCATTCTAACAGGCTATTAGATGTTAGAATAGCCATTGTAGCAGGCTAATGACATGGTATCTCATTGTGGTTTTGATTTGCATTTCCCTGATGGTTAGTGATGTTAAGCATCTTGTCATGTACCTGTTGGCCATCCGTATGTCTTCTTTGGAAAAATGTCTATTTAGACTTTCTGCCCATTTTTATATTGGAATGTTTTTTATTTAGCTATTGAGTTTTATGAGTTCTTTATATATTTTGGATGTTAACTCCTTATCAGATAAGTGATTTGCAAATATTTTCTCCCATTCAGTAAGTTAACTTTTTCATTGTGTTAATGGTTTCCTTTGCTGTGCAGAAACGTCTTAGTTTGATGTAGTCCCACTTGTTTGTTTTGCTTTTGTTGCCTTTTCTTTTGGTGTCAAATCCAAAAAAATCATCGCCAAGACCAATGTCAAGGAGCTTACCACCTATTTTTTCTTCTAGAGTTTTATGGCTTCAGGTCTTACATTCAAGTCTTTAATCCATTTTGAGTCAATTTTTGTGTATGGTGTAAGATAGTGGATCAGTTTCATTCCTTTGCATGTAGCTGTCTAGTTTTCCCAGTACCATTTATTGAAAAGACTGTCCTTTCCCCATGGTATATTCTTGGCTCCTTTGTGGTAAATTCATAGACAATCTGCATGGGTTTATTTCTGGGCTTTCTTCTGTTCCATTGATGTATGTGTCTTTTTATGCCAATACCATACTGTTTTGATTACTATAGCTTTTTAATGTAGTTTGAAACCAGGAAGTGTGATGCCTCCAGCTTTATTATTCTTTCTCAAGATTGCTTTTGTTATTAAGTCTTTTGTGGTTCTGTACAAGTTTTAGGATTGTTTTTTCCAATTCTGTGAAAATGCCATTGGAATTTTTATAGGAATTGCATTGAATCTGCAGATTGCTTTGGGTAGTATGAACATTTTAACAATATTAATTCTTCCAGTTTATAAGCATGGAATATCTTTCTGTTTATTTGTGTTTTATTCAATTTCTTTCATTAATGTTTTATGGTTTCCATGTACAGATCTTTCACTTCTTTGTTAAATTTATTCGTAGATATTTTATTCTTTTTGATGCAGTTGTAAATTGGGTTGTTCTCTTAATTTTTGTTTCTGATAGTTCGTTATTAATGTATAGAAATGCAACAGATTTCTGTATATTGATTTTGCGTCCTGCAACTTTACTGAATTTGTTTATTCTGTTTTTTGGTAGAGTCTTTAGCATTTTATATATATAATATAATGTCATCTGCAAATAATGACACTTCTACTTCTTCCTTTCCAATGTAAATGCCTTTTATTTCTTTTTCTTGCCTAATTGCTCTGGCTAGAACTTCTAATACTATGTTGAATAAAAGTGGCAAAAGTGGGCATCCTTATTTTGTTTCTAATCTTAGAGGAAAAGTTTTTAGGATTTCACCATTGAGTAGGATGTTAGCTGTGGGCTTTTCATATATGGCTTTTATTATGTTGAGGTATGTTCCCTCTATACCAACTTTATTGAGAGTTTTTGTCATAAATGGATGTTGAATTTTGTCAAACACTTTCTCTGCATCTGTTGAGATGATCATATGATTTTTATTCTTCATTTTGGTAAGGTGGTGTATCACGTTGACTGATTTGCAGATGTTGAACTGTCCTTGCATCCCTAGCATAAATCCTGCTTGATCATGGTCTAAATCCTTTTAATGTATTGTTGAATTTGGTTTGCTAATATTTTGTTGAGTTTTTTTGCACCTATTTTCATCAGCAATATTGGCCTGTAATTTTCTTTTCTTCTCACATCTTTGTCTGATTTTGATATCAGGGTAATAACGCTGGCCTTGTAAAATGAGGTTGGAGGTGTTCCTTCCTCTTCTGTTCTTTGAAAGTGTTTGAGAAGAATTGGTATTCTTCTTTGAGTGTTTGGTAGAATTCACCAGTGAATCCATCTGGTGCTGGACTTTTGTTTATTGGGAAGTTTTTGATTACTGATTCAATCCGTTTACTAGTAATTGGTCTGTTCAGATTTTCTATTTCTCATGATTCAGTCTTGGCAGGTTGCATGTCTCTAGAAATTTATCCATTTCTTCTAAGTTGTCAAATTTGTTGACATATAATTGGTCATAGTAGTCTCTTATGATCCTTTGTATTTTTGTGGTATCAATTGTAACATTACATCTTTCATTTCTGATTTTATTTGTATCCTGTCTTTTTTTTCTTGTTGAGTCTAGCTAAAAGTATGTCAATTTTATCTTTTCAAAGAACCAGCTCTTAGTTTTATTGATCTTTTCTAATATCTTCTTAGTCTCTATTTCATTTATTCTTGCTCTAATCTTCATTATTTCCTTCCTTCTACTAACTTTAGACTTTGTTTTTTCTTGTTTACACCTTGAGGTGTAAAGTTGGGTTGTTTATTTGAGATTTTTCTTGCTTATTGGTGTAGACATTTATCATTCCCTCCTGGAACTGCTTTTGCTGCATCCTATAAGTTTTTGTATGTTGTATTTCCATTTTCATTTGTCTCAAGGTATTTTTTTATTTTCTTTTGATTTCTTCTTTGACCCATTGGTTGTTGAGGTGCATGTTGTTTAGTCTCCACATATTTGTGAATTTTTCAGTTTTCTTCTTATAGTTGATTCTAGTTTCATAGCATTGTGGTCACAGAAGATGCTTGATATGATTTCAGTCTTCTTAAATTTATTAAGACTTGTTTTGTGGCCTAACATATGATCTATCCTGGAGAATGTCCCATGTGCACTTAAGAAGAATGTATATTCTGTTGCTTTTGGAGGGGATATTCTGTATATATCTGTTAAGTCCATCTGGTCTAATGTGTCATTTAAGTCTGATATTTCCTTATTGATTTTCTGTCTGGATGATCTATCCATTGATGTAAGTGGGGTATTAATGTTCACTACTATTATTGTATTGCTGTCTATTTCTCCCTTTAGGTCTGTTTATATTTGCTTTATATATTTAGATACTCCTATGTTGAATGCATAAATATTTCCAAATGTTATATCATCTTGTTGGTTGACACCTTTATCATTATGTTATGCCCTTCCTTGTCTCTTATTACAGTCTTTATTTTATAGTCTATTTTGTTTGATATAAATATAGCTACCCCAGCTTTTTTGGTTTGTTTGCATGGAATATCTTTTTCCATCCCTTCACTTTCAGTCTGTGTGTGTCCTTACATCTGAAGTGAGTGTCTCGTATGCAGCATATAGATGGGTTGTGTTTTGTTAATCCATCCACTCTATGTCTTTTGATTGGAGAATTTAGTCCATTTACATTTAAAGTAATAATTGATAAGTATGTACTTATTGCCAGTTTGTTAATTGTTTTCTGGCTGTTTGTAGTTCCTCTCTGTTTCTTTCTTCTCTTGCTCTCTTCCTTTGTGGTTTGATGACTTTCTTTAGTGGTACGCTTAGATTCCTTTCTCTTTATCTTTTGTGTATCTACTATAAGTTTTTGCCCTGTAGTTACCAAGAGTCTTACACATAACAACTCATGTTTATAACAGTATATTTTAAGTTGATACCAACTTAAGTTTGAACGCATTCTTAAACTCTACATTTTTACTCTCCCCTCCTACATATTATGTTTTTTATATCACATTTACATCTTTTTATCTTGTGTACCTCTTAAGTAATTATTGTAGTTATAGTTTTACTACTTTTGTCTCTTAAACTTCATGCTAGCTTTATAAGTGATTAATCCACTACCTTTACTATATCTTTATTTACCTTTACCAGTAAGATTTATACTTTCATATGTTTTCTTGTTAATAATTAGTGCCCTTTCTTTTCAGCTTAAAGAAGTCCTTTTAACATTTCTTGTAAGGCAGGTTTACTGGTGGTGCACTCCTTTAGCTTTGCTTTGTCTGGAAAACTTTATCTCTCCTTCAGTTCTGAATGATAGCTTTGCCAGAGTATTCTTGGTTGGAAGGTTCTTTTCTTTCAGGACTCTGAATATATCGTGCCACTCCCTTTTGACCTGCAAAGCTTCTGCTAAAAAATCTGCTGATGGTCTTGTGGGGGTTCCCTTGTACTTAACAGGTTATTTTTCTCTTGCTGCTTTTAAGAATCTCCCCTTGTCTTTAATTTTTGGTATGTTAATTTTAATGTGTCTTGGTGTGGGTCTCTTAAGGTACCTTTTATTTGGAACACCCTGGGATTCCTGTATCTGGAGTTCTGTTTCCTTCCCCAAGGTGGGAAATTTTCAGCCATTATTTCTTCAAATACGTTTTCTGCTCTTTTCTCTTTCTCTTCTCCTTTTGGGACCCCTATAATGTGAATATTAGTCTGCTTGATGTTGTCCCCTAAGTCCCTTAAGCTAGCTTTACTTTTTTTCATTCTTTTTTCTTTTTTCTGCTTTGATTGGGTGAGTGCCACTGCCCTGTCCTTGAGTTCAGTGATTCTTTCTTCTGCTTTATCTAGTCTGTTGTTGAAAGCCTCTAATGTATTTTTCAGTTCAGTTATTGTATCTTTTAGCTCTGTGAATTCTTTTTGATACTCTCTTATCTTTTTTATTTCTTTGTTGAAGTTCTCACTGTTTTCATCCATTCTTCTCAGGAGTTTGGTTAGCATATTTTTGACTGTTACTTTGAACTCCTTATCAGGTAGATTACTTGCCTTTGTTTCATTGAGGTTTTTTCTGAGGTTTTATCTAGTTCTTTCATTTGGAACATATTCCTCTATTTCTTCATTTTGCTTGACTCTCTGTGTTGGTTTCTATGCATTAGATAAAACAGCCACCTCTCTCAATCTTGATGGAGTGGCCTCTTGTAGGAGATGAACTTTATTATTCAACCCTGCCATAACTCTTGGTTGTCTCTCAAACCTTTGTGATTGTCCAAGCAGTCTATTTTATCTTTAATAGCTCCCAGTAGTTGAGGGTGTGCCAAGACCTGTCAGTATCCAAAAGGGGAGGATCTCAGTCAGCACCTAGATTCAGGCTGATTGGAAGCCAGAACGTTATGTAGCAGCTTTTAAAGTATGCAAATATATACAGTCCTGTGGGACCGCAAGTGTAAGCCCTGCAGTCCCTAGAGCCAGATCTGGAGGTGTCCCCTGGGCAGCAGTCACAAAAATTGGGGCTCCAGATGAGTGTATAATCTTCTTGCTGGGAGATACTCGTAAGGTGTAGCAGGGCAGAGGGAGAGTGCAAAAATGGCATTCACCAGCCTGTGTTCCATGAGAAACCTGTATAGGCCCCTGTTGTGTGCCAAACCTAAAGCCTGCACATCAGGCCAAAGCTCTAGGACAAGCAATTAGGCCTCTTTCACAGAAAGACTGGAGTGCGTTTCAGTCTGCTGTCTGTGCAGTGCTCTGGGAGTGGTAGCCTACCAAAAACTGTCTCTCCAATTGTTACGATCCTGTAGGACCTAAGAACACAAGCCCCCCTAGCCTCCAGAGCCAGGCGATCAAGGGGCATTTCCTGGGTGGCAGCTACAAAAACCGAGGCACCAGACATAAAACCTAGGGCACCAGTTGCATGTAAAAGCTCCCCTCCGAGAGATCCTGGTGCCTTGGAGCCAGGCCAGAGGAGAGCATGAACATAGTGCCTGCCCTTCAAGGCCTCTGGAAAGACTTACAATCAACCTTAGATGTGTGTTTAATTAGAAGCCTGCTCCTCAGGCTGCAGTTATGATGATAGGCTAATAGGCCACTTTCACTGAAAAACTGAGCTTCTGTTGCCTCTGTAGCCTCTTCTTGTGCCCTGGGGGTGGTAGCTGTTTATTAACTCTTTCTTTGTTGGTTACAGTCCTGTGGGACCCAGGGGCATAAGCCTCATTGGCACCAGAGCCAGGCAATGTAGAGGTGTCCCCTGGCAGCAGCCACAAAAATCAGGACGCCAGACAAGGGTATAACCTCCTTTCTGGGAGATACCAGCAAACTGGAGCAAGGCAGTGGAAGGGTGCAAATATTGCATCCACTGGCCTCCCTTCCCTGGGAGCACCTCTGTAGGTACCTAGTTGTGTGCCAAACCAGAAACCTGCCCCTCAGACCAAAGCTCCTGGACAAGCAAATAAGCCTCTTTCACAGAAAGAGTTGGGGGTGTATTTTAAGCTGCTGTCTGTGCAGTGCCCTGGGGATAGTAGTCTGATAAGAATTATCTCTCCAATTGTTATAGTCCTGTGGGACCCAGGATCACAAGCCGCCCTGGTCTCCAGAGCCAGGTGATTAAGGGGGTCTCCTGGGTGGCAGCTGAAAAAACTGGAGCGTCAGACACATGTAAGAGCACCCCTCCAGGAGATACTGGTCCTCTGGAGTTTGGCAGAGGGAGAGTGCAAAGATGGCACCCACTGACTCAAATGAGGCAGAAGGAGAGCATATAGGTGGCACCTGCCAGAAAAAAGAAAAAAAAAAGATGGTTCCCACCAGCTAGAGCATGAAGATGGTACCTGCTGGCTGGAATGAGACAGAGGGAGAGCGTATAGATGGTGCCACAGGAAAAAAGAGGAAAAAAACCCTAGCATTTAAAAAGAAAAAAAAAAAGATGACGCCTACTGGCTAGAATGAGGCAGAGGGAGAGAGTGAAGATGGTGCCTGCCAGCCAGCAGGCCCCTCTCTGTGAGCTAAATTACATGCCTGCTCCTCAGGCCAATGCATTAAGATTAGCAAATGAGTCTCATTCACTTAAAGTCATGGCCCTTCCCAATTGGCTACCTTTGCTCTGAGCCCTGGGATGGCTGAGTCCAAGTGCACAAGCCCTTGAAGAGCCATTTCTCAGACCATTAGAGCCTTGTGAATCTCGTGGACAGGAGCCTTGTTGGTTTTCAAAGCTAGATGTTTTAGAGACTCATCTCTCAGGTACAGGTGTTAAAAGTTGTGGTGCCCCCTGTGGGGTTCAAACTCTTTGCTACTTAGGGAGAAGCTCTGGGTTTTGAGTTCCGTCTCTATTGTGGGGTCACCATGCTGGGGATAGGGTTGATGGTGAGATTGTGTCTCAGCTTCTCCTACCCACTTCAATGTGGGTCTTCTCTCATTTGCCATATGCGTAGGAGTCAGTCAGACAGTTTTTAGGTTTTTGTCAGAGGAAGTTGTTTCATATTACCTGCACATTTGGTGCGTCTGTGGGAGAAGGTAAGCCTAGGATCCTCTTACGTTGCCATCTAGAACCAGAAATTTAAATGTATTTTTTTAATATGATGCCATATGAAGCAATTTAGATGAATTCCCTGGGTAAAAAAATCTTTAGTTGTGTATGTGAAATTTCAGTTTAGGTGCTCATCAAGGAACTAAAACAACACCACAAATTTAGAAATATCTTGCTATCCACTGCTCCCAATGATAGTCCTCTTTTCCAAAAAATGTTGTCATTATCCTCCCCAACTCCCCAGGCATGGACCTTTAGAGACATTCTCTATGTAAAATCTTAAGATAATGTCCCTTGAATTCTTTCTCTTCATTGGTCTAAACTGATTTTGTCTCATAACTTTATAACTTAATAACTTTGAAAATCTCCTTGATGAACTACACATCACTAGTCTGTTTTTACTGTAATCACATCTTATTCTTGCTCTAAGAATAATCTTTTTGACAATAGGCTTTCAGTATCTGTCTTCCCTGTTAAGAAACCTTAATTAAAGTGTAATACATTTGCAGACTTTCATGAAGCTTGTTGCAACCTTCCTTCTTTTAGGGTCCTTTGGTTTTGGCATCTGTTACCCCCTGGTTCACCAAGCTCATCTGGCTGACTAGTCATCTGTACTCTTTTTTTCCTGTACATTCCATGTGTTCTCCTTCCAAAATCTCATCAAGTTCGAAGTGAACTGCCTTACCATGTACAAGTCATCGTACCACACTGCCAGGGCCAGCATTCCCTACTTTTACTTTTCTCCCACAGTTTACTCCTGTCTTTGTCTGTTCTAGCTGTGCTACCAGATTTATTATCTTTTGCTTAAGACTTGACTTCCTGCTTCTGTAGGATTGTACATGTTGGATCTCCCAACAACTCAAGGGCCTGCTTTCCTTTAAATTCAGTCTTGAAACACAGTTACCTCCTCTTTTAATGAACATTTATTCTATTTCCAAAATTCTTTTATGCTCCTCTTGCACATTATTTATATTAATTACTTTTTATTTTATCCTAAGTTGAATACAGGTTGCATTTATGTTTTTGTTGCTAACTACTCAGAGTTGTGCCTGGGGCTTGATTTGCATTTGTGCCCTCTTGTGAGATGAAGCACAGAAGAAGAGCAGGCATAGGAAGAAAAATTGGTGATATCTGCCTTCTCATTTTAGTAGGTGCCAGCTCTTTCTTGGACCAATCCAGCTGTGATACGATGATTTTGAGGAATCAGAATGTCACAAAGATTTCCTCATTCCAGTTTCAGCCTTTGAATATTGAAATTTGAAATTAAACTGGAAAACTAATTAATAATTTTTCAAAATTATAAATTGAAAATATTAAAGGTAAATATGGATCTTGATATTTTTAGTTATAAATATATTTAAAACATTACTTTAAGATTAAAGCTTTGTCATTTATTCTTTATTCATCCAACAGAGAGATATTAGGAAGGTCTCCTAACTGATTTGTGGGGCTGGTGGGGAGGGTCAGGAGAGTAAAGTAAAATAACTTGAAGGATGAGTAGAGATTAGGAAGGCAAAATCCCTGGAGATAGTGGTAGGGAGGGGGAGTAGAGATGAGACGGCAGTAATAGGCCAGGTATAAGAAGTCATTCCAACAGAAGCTTAGTAGTGACCGTTTAAAGTGAGAATGGGAGTTAGCAGAGATTAGGCCAGAGAGGAAAATATGCTAGATCTTGAAGGGCTAATTTAAAAAGTTATCCCATGTTAACTTTATCACATGGTTAGCCAAGGAAGGATTTAAAGAGTGGGAGTAATATGATCTTCACATGAATGGTTAAGAGGAGAATTTAAGCAATTCTTGTTTAGATAATTAAAACCAATAACTTTTGCTAAATGATTTGAGTAATTTAGGGGTGCGTGTGTGTTGTGTGTTTCCTTGTTCTGAATGATATTACTTCACTTTTATACCATTTTGGCATTTTGAGTGCCTAAGTAGTATTACATTTTATAACCATAATTAAGGAAACAGAATTTTAGAGCTGGAGAATACCTTAAAAATGATCTAAATCAAACATCATTTTTAAGATGTGAAAGTCATGGATTACTGAAGTTAGGTAGCCTATCTGATGTTATGTAGCTAGTAAATAGCAGAGTCAGGATTTATGCCAGGTTTGTATAATTCCAATGCTTTTAACCAGTATATCATCCTACAAAATTAAATCAATAATTGGTACACTTCAGACATGACTTTTTCAAATTGTTTTACTAATATATTTTTATTTTGCAATTTAAATGCTACTTTGTAATTTACAAAGTCAAGGTCACATTAATATAAACTACAATAAACTGTAGGGGAAGAAGACATATCCTCTACCCACTCTGGGTCCTTCTGGCTGGGTACAAATTAAATTGACATAAGACAGAATAATAGGAGAAAGTTAAACAAAACTTTATAACATGTATACATGGGAGAGACTCAGGAAAAACTGAGCAACTTGCCAAAATGGCAAGGGCTCTCATCTTAAATACTATCTTCAGCTAAAGACTATGCAGATTTAAGTCCTCGCCTTCCACATTGATAAGAGTTTCTAGAGATAAGGTCATTCCCCCTTCTTCCTGGTACAGAGAGGGAGCTACCTTTACAGATGGAGATTTCCCTTACAAATGTAAATGCCTCTTACAAATGGTAACTTCTAGCTTTCAGAGCTTCTCCCATGTCTGCAGTTTTTAAAAGTAACCAACCCAAAATATTCCTCATGCCAAAGAGACACACTTTGGGGTGGCCAAATCTGATGCCCCACAACACATATCTCAACTTTTACAAAATGTAGTGATTACTAAATAGACCATAGATCATGGTAAATTGCTCAGTTAGTTGTGTATACAAGAATCCCTTTCCATTGACTGGAAAGGGAGCAAAAGAGGCCTAAATAGTTTCATTATTTTTCTAGAAGTCTATATCAAGGTCAAATTCCATGAAAAGTCTTTATATGGCTATAGAATATATAGGGTTTATAGAATATATATAGGGTTTATGCCAATAAACCTGAAAAACTTTATTTAAAAAAGCTATCAAGAAATAAAACAAATCATAAAATATGCTTTCAGGATATGCAAATATTAGATTTAAAATGTTCCACCTTGCTAGGAGATAGGACCTTAAATTTAAACTAAAATATGAAAATTGATGACTAACTGCTGCCATTTATATTGTATATTACTATTAGGGTACATAGTATAATTTGAAGGGACAGTTCATAACCGTTCTAAATAGCCTAAGTGGTTACAATGTTAAAAGTCCTGTTTTATTATATTGTAAGTCCAGGTGTGATGACTTTTAAAAGATCTCTTTTTTATGGGGGTTTTAAATTTTCCCTATCAGTCAAATGAGAATTCATTTATTTAAAAAAGAAGAAGGAGAAGAAGGGGGCTGGCCTGGTGGCGCAGCAGTTAAGTGTGCACGCTCCGCTTTGGCGGCCTGGGGTTCACAGTTTCAGATCTCCGGTGCACACCGACACACCGCTTGTCAAGCCAGGCTGTGGCAGCATCCCATATAAAGTAGAGGAAGATAGGCTTGGATGTTCACCCAGGTCCAGTCTTCCTCAGCAAAAAGAGGAGGATTGGTAATGGATGTTAGCTCAGGGCTGATCTTCCTCACAAAAAAAAAGAAAGAAAGAAAGAGAAGGAGGAGGAGGAGTATCATTAATTTTAAAGTCCCTGGACTAGTGCAAATTTAATTTGGTTCCATTTCCACATCAGCAGGGGGAACTCAAGGACCAGATTCTCACTTGACGTAGATTTATTTCTCTTTTGAGTGTATATGTTTTGTATGACTTTTTATTGGCCTTTAATCTGAGATTTTTTTTCTTAACGTATTAAGTATTACCAGCCTTGGTAGGGAGTACCATATCCAGTAGGTGTTAGTCATATATTCATGTTTTCATGCTTTCATATTCTTCATTCATGCATTTCTCATTCACTCGACAAATATTTATTAGAGGCAGGCATTCAGACAGAGTCAGTAGAAAGGATTCTCATGAAGTTGTTAAAGAACATAAAGTCAGTATACTTAAATTTACACTACAAGATGTTCCAGTTCCTTGGGGACATTTTATTGACATTATCCTGGTGCAGCAGCTCTGTTTGCCCATGTGACATTCTAGGTAGATGTCTTTCATGAATGTGAGATTATATGCAAGTGTTGGCCATGGGACTAAAAGGGAAGTAGTTGATCCCTCTATTTTCCGTATTTTTTTCTAATTGCAACGTTTCTCTCCTCTCACCAACCATGAGGTTTCTCAATTGCTCACATTATTAACATTTGTTTTCATTTTATTCTTTAAAGTCCTTAGTATAGTCACGTATTTTGTCAGCTCACCATGGAGAGCATATTTGAATGTTGTCATGTATTTATCTTCATATCCCCTGCTAAAAGAATGGTACAACATCCTAGTTACAAGTATGCTGGAGGATTGCAGTTTTATGGGTAATCTGTGTCCATAATTCAACTTCAGCTAATTTTTTTCAAGCAGAGGGAGCACTCACACTTTAAGATTGAATTCTGGAGTGATAGTGACAACAATAGGATTTGAGTTAGTATGGAGCCATAAGCCTTAGCCTGATAATTCTTCTGGATTTCACAAGTTGAGTTCCTTATTAAAACCATATTTAAGTTTGGTCCTTCTCCAGTAACTGGTAACAATTCTGTATTTAAGAACGGATACTGTAAGGAACTCAAGGTCAGGATTTTATGACCTTAGCATCAGCTCATTCTTGGCGTTACTTTGTCTTGGTACATTGATTCTAGTAATTAAGCTCTTACTTTGACCACTTTGATCAAGCCCCTTCTTATATCTATCTCTAGCAATTAAATCCCTCTGTTTTCACCTGTAAATGAATCTATGCCTTGTTTTCTTGCACATTATCCTAGTTCTTTCTAGCCTAAAATGCTATTTTGAATACTAGGATTTTGCCTTTCATGATTCCTTAAAGGTAGAATTCTACAACTTCTGTTAGGCCTCCCTGGTGCAACAGCCTAATCACCTGTACTCCTTCCTGTTGCCTACTATTAGATTACTTCCTCTTACTCTATGTAATACTTTACCCATTGAATGGGACTTCGGCCATCTGTAGATTGCCAAATTTCTCTGATATTCTGTCTGGATTACCTCTCCCTTCCTGCTATTTTGAATTTCCCTGATTGACATCTCCACTTCAAAGTTCTGTCTAATCTCTGGGTCTCGCGCATACTGATTTGTAACAGTGTAAACCATCCTTAATCTGAGTCTCTGTTTTTATGGTAGTTACCTGAAAATTCTGTGTAAAGATTGGCTAGTTCTGGAAATGCAGTGGACCAACCAAACCTGATGAATACAACTCCATGTGGTGTTTAGGTTTAGAAACATTCGGAAGGACATTTATTTGAGTCAAACTTGTGTACTGCATAAAGGAGACAGAAAATTGTAAAAGCTACTAAGTAACTAAAAGCTGCTCTGGGTTTGTTTTTTGTTTTATTTACTTTTTTTAGTAGCTTTTTTGAGAACTAAATCTAAAGAGACAAGAAAAGGATAAAAGCACCTCTTAGTTCATGGTAAGTTACTATGTTTTAAGTGATTAACCATAAATATGGTTTATCTCCTGTATTTGTCATGCTTTATGACTTCTTAAAATTATGGGAAGCAAGACATGATTCATTAATATAGTAGTTAACATTTCAAATAGATAGAGATGGGCTTCTTTAGTAAAACAATACCCCAAGAGAGTCTTTTTCTTAATGAACCCTAGACTAACACAACAGAGATCTTTTACTTAAAGAATAGGGCATAGCTAAATTACCTTATTAAGAATATCACCAGTAAGTCTTTTATTTAGTTTATTAAGTGTAAATTTAGCTGCCTTACAGCACAGCATCTGAATAAACCAAATTACTTTTTAGGTCAACTGATTTTGTTTATAGTTTGTCTTTAATAAAGACTGATTCCTTTCTTAAAGTGAAACTCTTATTTCTGATTTCATATTTTCCTTTTTCAAAGAAGGGGCTTATATTATTGTTTTCATACAGGTAAAATCAAACTTTGATTGAAACGTATCCCTGAGTAGCTATGGGCCCTGTAGTTTATGGGCCCTCAAATAATTAATTAGAGTCATGCTAGTGTAACATTTAAGGTTATAAGGTAGACAACCTGTGTATTCCAAATGGTGCAGTAATTTTCTAAATTCATGTTTTATCTACTTATCAAGTTGTGTATCATAGATAGTAAATTAATGACAAAGTATAATTCAATTAATGATTCTATTTTACTTTATTAGAAGCCATATTTGTTTTCTGTATCATTTTCAAGGTGACAATTGTAAGCAATCATATTCATATTGTCTGTCAACTCATACTATAAATTTTATAAATTGGCAGCCATACTTCTATATATGGTTCCAAAATATGGCTTTTGGTTAATAATTTGTAGAAGACTATTTAGAATATGTTGTAAAGCCCTAAATCTATTTGGATAAAAAGGCTTTGTAAAAAACAAACAAAAAAAAGATAATCTCATATCTTCCTATGCACTTTGTTCAGTGTTGCCAGAGCGATCCTTCTAACATAGGAATCTGATCATGTCATTTACTACTCAAAATTATTCAGTGGTTGCTTATTGTCATATTATTAAATGTTAACTCTCTAACGTAAAAAAAAAAACTCTGTGATTTGACCATTGTCTCCTAATCCAGCCTTAGTTCCTGCCATTTTTGCTATCTTTTTCTAACCAAATCATTCTGCTTGCTTTGCTTTTAATGCCTCATGCTATCTTTTAAAGCTTCAGAATATTTTTAGAAAAATAACATTTAAAAGATAGCTTCAAATGTTAGCCAACTGTAGATATGTTTACCCTCTGAAATAAAAAATATAAAAATAATGAGGTGATATGAGCTCATGGTTAGTGATACATATTAGGAGTCAGTTACTAGAGATGGTAGTGAAAATTCTGGTAATTATAATTATGGACATGAGTTTCAGCAGCAAAATGTAGAGCAGAGACCCAGAGGCTGCAATTTGGGGAACTCACCATTGAATTACGGGAGAAAAATGTTAACTGTGTAAGTTAGAGTTCTTGGCTGCAAACAGTCAAGACTACCTTTATTAAAAAACCAAACACAATATATTAGAAAATTTCAAGTAACTCTTAATCAGTGTTAAAGCTAGAGGATCTAGGTTGGGCACAAAACAAAGGATGCAACACAGCTAAGATTCTGCCACAGGAATAGTCTACTTTAGGTACTACCACTAGTGCCATTGCCAGTGAATGCTCTCAGCTATTGTCACTGACCCTTCTTTCACTGGAAACTACTGCTGTGAGTCTAGACTCTTAATAAGTGGTGATATTTCTATGCGGAAAAACATGGATTATTCAATAAATGGTGTTGGGACAACTAGATAGCCATCTGGATAAAAAAAAAAAATTAAAATGGATTCCTACTCTGTAGCATAAGTTCCCTACAGATCAAAGTTTTAAACATTGAGAGAATGAAACCATAGAAGCACAAGGAGAAAACCTGAATGAATATTGTATTTAAAAATATATACTCTTGGAATGCAGAAGATGCTCAGGGATGACCATAAAACCAGAAATCATAACAAGAAAGATTGATAAATTTTACTACAGTGAAAAAATTGAAAACAAAAAGAAAAGATACCTAAAATTTAAAATAAAATGACTAAATGGACCCTCAAAGTATTTCCAGTTGGTGGCATAATCACACAGAGTGGAAGTATTCCAAGTGACTTGAAATGACAGCGGTTGGACTGTACATCCCTAGTGACATATACCCTACAGAAAAAAGAACTGAAAAAAGAAACTTTAAACTGTTTACAGAAATCATATTGTTGGTAGTAATGTTAGTATTGTTATTCTGAGACTGTTATGTGTGGATTGTGGGATTAAAAAAATGAGTAAATAAGTAGTATTCTAATTTTATCATCCTGGTCCTCTTGAGAACCAGGCATGGGAGAAAGGAAATATGTATATAAAGTGAACAAGTTAAATTAAAACCCTATAGTACTGAATTTGAATTAAAAGTATCAGTAGAACTCATGATGACTTTTCTCTTTAAAAATAAAATAAATTTTTCCTAGTTCCGTCAAATGAAAATGCCTAGAAACAAAGATCAATCCAATAGGAATGAACATCCTTAGTGCCCAGATTATGGTCTTGAAATGCCATTTTCCATGAAAAACAACCAGGGATCCTTGAAGAAATGGTTGATTCCAGATCTGGAAAGGACAGAAAACAAGGCTATCTGCATAGAATATTCTAGATGGATACACAGAAAAACTGATAATAATGCTTGTTTCTGGACAGAGGAATTGAGTGACTGGGTAACATGGTAGATAAATACTTTTTACAGTAGACTTCTTTCCTTTTTTGAATATTGTGTATTCTGTGTTTTCAGAATGATAAAGTCATTAAAAATTATTTGGAGAGAGAAATTCTTGCTTATTGTTATAGTCTGTCTATAGTATATACAGTAAATAGCATATAGTATAGTATATAGTACATATATATATATATATACTATATATAGGCATATAGTAATATGCCTGAAAGAGCATATTACTTGGGGGGTGGGGTTGGCAGGATTTACTCATATAATGTGATAACAAAATTTTGTAGTGTCATATGTGTGTTTTAAAGTGGAGTTATTAACTTCTTTATTGAGTCTACAAAAGTGAGCATTGCCTTCTAATATGTCACCACCTGAGTAGTACAAGAAAAAAATTGGATAATTTATCATGAAGCTTTGGGAATTGAATGATTAATAATTAAAATTTCCTTTGCCAATTCATCAAGTGGTATTTTAAAAGCATAAAAATAATGTCCTATTTCTGAATTGAGGAATAGACTGGTTCCTTAACCTAAGCATTCATGTATTCTATAAATATTTACTTTTTTGAACACTGTGGAAATATTGGTGACAAGCTGGACGTGACCTCTGCATTCATAATCTTATGGTCATATGGTGTAGTGGGAAAAACAGATTAAAGATATAAATAAACAAATAGAAATTATGGAAGTGCTCTGAAGAAAATGCAGGAGTTTATGGAGGATATCAGTAGTAGGGGGGCAAACTTAATTTAGGTAGAATAATCACAGAAGGCTTCTCTAGGGGTAATATTTAAGCTGAGACCTGAAGGATGAGGAGGAGTAGCTTTTGAAGAACGGGAGGTAATGATTATAAGACAGGGGAAGCAGCCTTCAGGGAGAGAGGAGCTTGGATTTTTGAAGAATTGAAAAAAGTCAGTAAACCTGTATTAGTTGTTGAAGTCTAAAATTTCTAGATGGAGCATCTGGGTAGATGCTGATGCCACTTACTAAAATGGGGGAATACTGGGTTGGAGCATAAGTTTGGGAAGGAAAATCAAGAGTTCTGTTTCAGATGTTTTAAATTTGAGAGGTCTGTGAGACATCTAAGTGGAGGTGTTAAGTACACTTCAGATCTTCAGATATAAATTTGGAAATTATCGGCAAAAAGATGATAGATCATCACTTATAGGGGAAACTAAGAAATGAGGGCTGTCTCTGAAGCTGTGCTGTCCAGTACAGTAGTCATTAGGGTCAAATGGCTATTTAAATTTAAATTAATTACAATTACATAAAATTTAAAACTTAATTCTTCAATCACACTAGTCATATTTCAGGTGCTCAATAGTCGCATGTAACTAGTGGCAACCGTGCTAAACAGCACATATAAAAATATTTCCATTGTGGGGATCAGAATTGGCCACCCCAAAATGTCTCTTTGCCTTGGCTAGATTATTTTTAAGAACAAAAGACTCTGAAAGAAACTTTGGCCTTCCCCCTAACTGCCTAAAAGAATTTAAGATAAAAGGCCTGTCCCTAGGATGGGCCATCACCACAGATAACTCTGGGTATCTCGGTAGACTGTGAGGGTCCTTGCTAAGCCCATCCTTATCAAAGTTCTGTTTACTAAACATTTGGTTTTCCATTTCCCTGTGAATTGTCTTCCTCCCCTTTGAAGTCTCAAACCACTACCCCCAACATCCTCCTTTGTCTTTAGCTGAAGATGCTATTGAAGGTGACAACCTCAGCCAGAAGAATGTTGAGTTACTCAGGTTTCCTGGGTCTCCCATGTATACATGTTATAAAGCTTTGTTTGATTTTCTCCTGTTATTCTGTCTCATGTCAATTTAATTCGTATCCCAGCCAGAAGGACCCAGAGGGTAGAGGATTTGTCTTCCTCCCCTGCACCATCATTGCAGAAAGTTCTATTGGACAGCACTGGTGTAGACCCCTGAGAAACACTAACTTTTGGTGAGTAAAAGGTCTAGAAAATATGAAGGAGCAGTTAGTGAGATAGGAAAAAAGCTAAGATCGTGTTTTAAGAAGCAGCAAGTGGTCAACTGCATGAAATGCTGTTGAGAGGTAAAGTAAGGGGAGAACTGAAAAGTATCCATTAGATTTGCTACTATGGAGTTTATCGGTGACATGACAAGAGGATTTTTGTTGGAATGGTAGAGGCAGAAACTAGATTTGACTGGGTTTAAGAGTGAATAGGAGGTGAGGAAAAGGAGATAGCATATCTTGGCAGATATTCAGAAGTTTGGTTATGAAGGGAAGTAAAGAAATGATCACTATCTGAAAGGATATATAGGAGTAAATGCTTTAAAAATTGACATACATATATACATATACATTCATACATACATATGCATATATATGTGTCTACTAGATTGTAATGTAAGCTCCTTGAAAGCATGAATTCTGGTATCTCATTGATTTGTCTTTGAATCCTCTTGCACTTAGGCATTCAACAAATGTCTGTTGAACACGTAAGTCAATTAGCCTTCTAACTGTATCTGAGAAAACAGTTTGTAATATTTATTTTATTTTGCTGTTCTCAGGGTGAGATTCTAATCCTCAAAATTTATAAATTTACTTATGGAGAACTGCTTTTGCCTTTTCATAACCTTGAGGTGACCAATGGTAGAATACTAGACTACCCTTTACAAAAACACGTTATCTTAGATATTTATTTTGCAACCAAGACACTTTTTAGTTTTCAAGTATAAAGGAAATTTGAAGTGTTGCGGAAAAATGGTCTATTCTTTTTATTTAGGAAGATAAATTTCAGTGTGCTGATCAATTTTATAACAATGGTCTGAATACAAATTGAGTCTCAGTTTTACAAGAAAACACTTTATGATGCAATAGCATTTTTAGTGTTTGCAACCACACTTGCTGGTGAAAACTGGAATGAAATAAAATGAATAAGTAATTTTTCAATACAGTCATGCGCCCCATAATGATGTTTCGGTCAACAGTGGACTGCATATACAATGGTGGTCCCATAAGATTAGTACCATATAGCCTAGGTGTGTAGTAGGCTATACCATCTATGTTTGTGTAAGTATTACAGGGGAGGAAAAAATTTTCCTCTACCTTTCTAGGTTCTGGCTGGTCTAAGAATTAAATTGACATGAGATAAATTAATAGGAGAAAAACAATCAAAATTTTAATAACATGTATGCATGGGAGAAACCCAGGAAGACCGAGTAACTTGCCAAAAGGGCGGAAGCCCTCACCTTAAATACCATCCTTAGTTAAAGACCAAAGAAGATATTGGAGTGGGGAGAGTCAGGGACTTCAAAGGGAAGGAAGGCAATTCACAGGTAGGTGAAAAGGAGCAAACATTTGGAAAAGAAGTGTTTGGCCACACAGACACAGGAGAACACAGAGGGGAGCCCAACAAACTGGCTTTTCTAGGTTTCTCCTTGTCTACCACCTAGTTCATGTTATACTAAGGTGATAGCTCACTTCCTGAGACAGGTTTTTTTAATCTGAATTCTTTTTGACAGTTAAATTTGAGAAAAACTTTTTGACTCTTTTGTTTCTCAAAAATAAATCAGCCTAAAATAATCCTCATGTTAAAGAGAAACATGTTGGGGTAGCAAATTTTGCTCCCCTTCAATTCACTTTATGATGTGGGCACAATGACAAAACCACCTAATGATGCATTTCTCAAATGTGTCCCCATCATTAAGTGATGCGTGACTGCAACAACTGTTATGTATGTTTTAAAATGCCAATTTTTGAATTTCTAGTGCAGAGAAAAATGTACATCTTTCTTCCTCATTTTTCTCTATAAAATATAATTGTGTATTTGTATTTCAAAGAAATATTTGCTCTTGAAATGTTTTAACTGTGTCTGTGCATACTGATATCTGTGATGTTATTATATCATCAATGCATTTTGCATTTTTGCATAAAATTATGTCACCTCAACCTTATAGAATTTGGAGGACACTCTTTAGAAAAAAGAATATATAATTATAAATAAAAAATTATGTACTGAGTCATGGAAGGGGATGATACAAATAAGGGGCCCTGAATATTAAGCTTCGTTAACCTCATGATAACTCATCTCTTATTACAATGTAACAGTACTGATTTTGTATGCAATATTTATTCTTTTGGGGGAGCTGTGGAATTCTCATCATATGGTATAACTTTGCTTGAAACTAACTAGTGTTGACCATATGCAAAAAAATAATATTCTAAGTATTTTGAGAGACTTTTTGGTATCCTTTAATCATGCCGGGACTGCTTCTTGTGTGTATTCATAAATAAATAAGAAAGTGCTATTTTAAAAAATGATAGGGGCCAGCCCCGTGGCTTAGCGGTTAGGTGTGCACGCTCCACTACTGGTGGCCTGAGTTCGGATTCCAGGCACACACTGATGCACCGCTTCTCTGGCCATGCTGAGGCCGCGTCCCACATACAGCAACTAGAAGGATGTGCAGCTATGACATACAACTATCTACTGGGACTTTGGGGGAAAAAACAAAAAGGAGGAGGATTGGCAATAGATGTTAGCTCAGAGCCGGTCTTCCTCAGCAAAAAGAGGAGGATTAGCATGGATGTTAACTCAGGGCTGATCTTCCTTACAAAAAATAAAAATAAAATAAAAAATAATAAAAAATGATAAAAAGTAGAAAGCCAAAGAAATAGAGCTAGGAATAAATTATTATAGTGTTAATAATTTAATGTCTTACACATGTGAGTATTCTTTACGTAGTTTAGTATTTATGTTCTAAAATGTCGTATGTAAAAATGAAGTATCCATCAATAAATTTCTTACAATAAAAGTGCCTTTAGTTTACCCATGTGAGAATAAATAAATTAAAATGTGGCTCACTAGCTAGTCTCTATATGTAGAGCTTCATGAAGCTGATTTATTTGATACTCCAAAGTGTTCTATCCATAATTGCTTTTATAAATCACAATATTATGCTAATTGGGTTCATTTATATGTAAAGTTATTAATTCATTTTCATTTTGATATGGATAGTGACCACTATATTGCAGGAAGTTTTAGACTTGATAATTGATGCTCATTGTTTTACTACATGGAAGTACCTTTATATATGTCAATTAAATGAATTTGCTTATAGATTGATAATTTTTCAAGATTGATAATTTTTCAAGATTACTAAATACATACCTGGCTGAACAAGGATCATTGTTAGAAAAAGGGAAAGAGGGAAGAACTTTGAGTTGACATCCATAATGGACATATCTTTTTCCCTAAGATAGGTTTAGACTCATGTAATAATTCCACTTCAAATGTGTATCTTCCTCAGAATTTCTAGTTGACTACAAGGTATTAAACACAAAACACAAGTCTTAACTGAAGTCATATAAAAATAACAAAGGGCCAGGTAAATTGAAAAAGCAGAGAGTAGGATCATGCAAACAACTTGTATTTGTTCTGTAGTAGTGGAGAAAAGGAGCAACAAAAGCAGTTCAGACCCTAAGTTTAATTCAGGTTCTGCATCTTTTCACATCACTTTTGTGCTGAATTGCTAGTAACTAACAAAATTATCAGACATGCCTCTTGCCCACTCCCACTTTTATCTGCCCCTGGGTGTTCTCGTTGAGGATTCAGTATTATAAATGGCAAAAAGATAGGCATAAATAGTCAACTTGTAAGTAAAGTTGATCAGTTCTGCTTTTTATCATTTAAGACTTTTCAAATCAAGAACAACAACATAACATCACTAGAAATAATGGAATGCATTGACAAGTCCCCTCAGTTTAGAGAGGAGGAACCTGAGTTCAAGAGAAGTTTCAAGTGACTTAGCTGAGGTTGTGTAACATGTCAGTAAGAGAACTTGGACCAGAAACTAAGCTTCTGTATTCCTACTCCACTACACCATGGTGTCCCAATTAATTGCCCTATTTAATTGCAAGGGAATAGAAAAGAAAAGCATTGAGTTCCTAGATATAGGGATATATTTAATTTTTTTTTTTTTTATATATTTTTTTTTTTTTGTGAGGAGATCAGCCCTGAGCTAACATCCGCCAATCCTCCTCTTTTTTTTTTGCTGAGGAAGACGGCCCTGGGCTAACATCGGGGCCTATCTTCCTCCACTTTATATGGGACGCCGCCACAGCATGGCTTACCAAGCAGTGCGTCGGTGCGCGCCCGGGATCCGAACCAGCGAACCCCGGGCCGCCGCAGCGGAGCGCGCGCACTTAACCGCTTGCGCCACCGGGCCGGCCCCAGGGATATATTTAATTTGATCATGAGGTGATGGAAAATACCATTAACTATTGAATGCGGAAGCATAAGAAAATTGCACTTGAGAAAATATGTGGTAACTAAGTGTAGAGTTGGAATTGACTTTAGAAAGAGAATCTAATGCAGATCAGTTCTCCTATTTTACAAATGAGGAAACAGTGAAGATTAAGTGATTTACCCAAAACAATACAAATAGTTCTAGAGCAACTATGATAAGGCAGCTATAGTACAGTACTTAAAAACTACACTTTAGGCCAGCCTGGTGGCCTAGCGGTTAAGTTTGGGGTGCTCCACTTCAGCGGCCCCAGTTCATTTCCCAAGTACAGACCTATACCACTCTCTCAGTGGTCATGCTCTGGTAGCGGCTCACATACAAAAAGAGGAAGATTGGCAACAGATGTTAGCTCAGGGTAAATCTTCCTCAACAAAACAAAAACAAAAACAAAAACACTACACTTTAATGCCAGGCCTCCTGGATTGAAATTTTGCCTTGTATATCAGTTATTTGACCTTGGGCAGGTCATATAACCTCTATGTACCTGTTTTCTCATCTCTTAAAATGGGATGATGATAATAATACTTACTAATTCATAAATTTTATGAGGATTAAAAATATATGTAAAACACTCAGAACACTGCCTAGCAGGTATAAGTGTCCATTTAATATTTCTATTACTAAAAGGGTTTGATCTAATGCTACATTTAAATATCATCTATTATAGTTAACTAAGAAACGTTTTATCCATTGATTTGCCCACTTAGTGGGAGAACCTGGACTATATCCTTGGTGTCAACAATTGTCATCCAGTGTTTTTTTCAATAATATAAAATTATTTCTTTGTTACAGATTTGTTTTATCATGTCATCATTTGCCAAAGGTTTTTTTCAATTTTATTCTCTGAATAGTTTTATCATTTGAGTAGTGAGTCAAGTGAAAAACAAATTTTCCTCATCTTTAAAACATGTTTAACAAAATGCTCTCATTTTATCATTGCTATTGCCATTTTGACTTTTATAAAAGGAGAAATGACAAAAAATATCATTGCTATTTTATTTACTACTTTTAGCCCATGTATATATTTTTTTTGAATAATTTAATTGCACAATAGATAGTGAGTGAGTTTCGCTTTTTTATTTGCTGCTCATTTACTAGTACTTCAATTCCACTCTAGGAGCAGTGATCACATCCATTTTAAAACTGATTAGACAGTTTACCTTGGAATTTAACACTGGATATGGCTAAGAGAGATAAGCCTGCAAATAGTGTGAAGCATTAATCTTGTGCTGTTTCTTACGTCAGCAAAACCAGAATTTTGTGTTTCTTTTGTGAACTAGAAAATCCAGTGCTATATGTGAAGGGTCAGCACCACAGAGATAAACAGGTTTTCTTGCTTTCACACAAAAGCTCAAAACTCTAAAATCCGTGAGCATTGTAAATTAACTACATTCAGATTCTTTAGAGTATGAGTGTCTTGGATTTCAGAGTTGAGGTTCCAGGGTGGTCATATTCTCCTGCTTTTGACCATATAGATTGCTTTTACAGAGAGGAAAAGTTTTTATTAATATTCAGGTGATAGTGTTCCCTTAGAACTATTTGCCTAATATTGTGACAGGTAAATTTTTGTGTCCTCCATTTGTAGCTCTTAACCTCTGGAGTAATGAGAAGCTGTGAAAAAGCGTTGGTATCAGGAGGTTTCAGTAGCCCTACAGCTGGTTCAATAAAGGCGGTTTCATCATTATTGAAGAATAGTACCTCATAAAACTTTCTTGAAAAATGAATTGAAATTCCCTTAATAAAGAAGTACTGTTACATGGATTTAAAACAAACCCAGGAATGATAATCACAGAATAGAAATTTTAAGATCCAAATTGGGGTGAAAGTCCATTTGGATACTATGGTTATTGGGAAAATAAGCTTTTAAAAATCTTTACTAGTGATTTGGATGTGAAATAACTAAGAAAAATGTGCAGATAATTAGGATTTGCTATAAGCATAAATATAAGAGAAATAATTCAGAAAGAGAGGCTTAAGGATTAGGTGCATAGAAAAGAGGTAATAAAAAGTGATACATTGTGAAAAAATAAAAACTAGAGGCCTGTGGAAAGAAATATTATACCAAGGAGGGTGGCAAGCTATAATATTAAATAACACCTTAAAGACAGGAAATTATATGTGATCTATAAAATGATTTGGTTAAAAAAAAAAAGAGTACATTCAAGAGAGAGGCATGAGGCAATTTAGAGATTATTTATACTCAAATGCCAGGTCAAAATTAGGAAATTATAGCCTCTTTCAGCATATATGGAAATGGAGGCTTAGAGGGTTATAAGATTTACTCAAGATCAGATAATTCCTTGTGGCAGAGCTAGAATTCAAACCCTTGTCTGTCTGACTGGGATATACAGTCTTAGCCAATCTGTAGTTAATAGTTGTGTACTTATGTATGTGGGATAGAGCTATCATCATAGGAAATTAATTTGAGTATTAGCATAAAGGAACTGTGTAATTTGTGGTAAATATTCAGAAGTATACAACAAATGGGATTTACCTTATTGATGGTGAAACTTAAAAAATTGGCTTGGCTTTGGCCTACCTCTGAGATCTACTTATAAATTCCATTACTTTTCATATTAACTTTGTCCTATTTCACATTTCCTTTCCTGGATCAGTCCTGCAATTCATTCTTGGCTCTAACTCTTTGTCCTCTTTTGAATGCTGCCTCAATATGCAAGCCTATCCCTACCTCTCTTGTGTAGCGTAGCATAGTCCTCACCTTCTATATGCCCCAGTCCCACATCTTATCTTCTATTTCAATACCTAAGAAATATTTATCCTCAGTTCCTGGCTTCCTTTAATTCTAGAAATTGGATATCCAGAATTGTAACTATTTTAAATCTGTAAAACACATATTCAGATGGATGGGATACCACTAAATAATGTATAGAAAAAAATAATAACTGAGTTCAATGATACCAAAAACATCAGTTTAATTAACTCTTTAGTTTATTTTCCAAAGGATATATACACTGACATTAAGCAAGTGACTTACTTGAAGTTTTCAACTTAACTGATTGAATTGATTAGATATTTTATATCATAGACTGATGAAGCTTCACAATGTAGAGTCACTAGATGCCAATAGTACCCTCCTCAAGTTGTATTGATCAAAAATATCTCTAGACATTGCCAAATATCCTCTGGATGAGAGCAAAGGGGTCAAAATCAGTAAAAGTATAGACTAATGTAGGAGAGGAAGAACTGTTCCTCTACCTGCTAGTTTCTTCCAGCTGGTCTAAAAATTAAATTGCATGAGACGGAATAACAGAAAAAATCAAACAAGTTTAATAACATATATACATGGGAGAAACCTGAGAAAACTGAGTAACTTGCCAAAATGGCTGAAGCCACCACCTTAAATACCATCTGTAGTTAAAGACAAAGGAGGATGTTGGGGGTAGTGGTTTGGGACTTTAGAGCGGAAGGCAATTCACATGAAGATGGAAAAGCAAATGTTTCAAAACAAATGTTTGCTGGACCATCTGTAGACAATGTGACCAGACAGAAAACTTTGATAAAAATGAGCGTAGCGAGGTTCCTCCCAGCCTACCTCACCTAGAGTTTATATATGGTGATAGCTCTTTTCTGGGACAGGCATTCTATCTTAAATTCTTTTAGGCAGTTAGAGAGAAGGTCAAAGTTTTTTTCTGAGTCTTTTGTTCTTAAAAATAATCATGCCAGAGAGACACATTTTGGGGTGGCAAATTCTGATCCTCCACACTGACATACGTTTTTATTAGAAACTCATTCAATTTAATTCCAGATTTTAGGAATTAATGAATTAAGTAAAAGAGTCAGAGAAACAGTACCATTTGAAGTTATACAATTTCAGTATGAATTACCATTAAGCTGTTCAGTTAGATTGCAGGGATATTAAGGGCTGTGACTGTCTTTTAGCCTTTGAACAAAACATCTTCTAAAACACCTAAATTGTTAATTTAGTTGATCTTAGCCCTGGTATCTTTTCCCCCACTTCGCTGATCATCCATATAACACACAGTATTGAGAATAGAAACCCAATAAGAAACTAAACAGAGAAAGAACATGATGTGATGAAAAAGTCCATGGACTTGGAGAAAAAAAAAGACATTGATTTGCATTTGTTTCTTTTAATTACTCACTCTTTAACCACATCATTTAGTTTCCCTGAACCCTAGTTTATTTATCTATAAAGAAGGGCAATTGAACTATATCAAATGGTTTTCAAATATCAGTCTGGAACTAGTGCCAAGCTATAGGGAAGTTTTCATCAATCTTCTGTTAAATGACATAAATATAGAAAATTTAGTGAATTCTTCATAAAGTTAAATTTATTCAATTTTAAAAGACTGCCTTTATTCTGAGGTTAAGTATTTCTACATTTGATGTTAAAATGTAATTTATTTAATTATATTATAATCCTGATGATAATAAAATAGAATTTTGTTTTTACTCTTACTTCACAAAATAAAAACAATTCTCTTGGTTTTGTCTGAAATTTTACTAGTCTGTTGAATGAAAAGATCTGAGAACTATTGACTAGATCTCTAAGGCCTTACCCTGAAAAAGGAGTATATAATTTTACAAGAATGTAAATAGTAGTTCTACTATTTACTTTTATCTGATAATATTATAATAAACTACATAAGGGTAATCTGGTGAATGCCACCAGAAAGAATTCAAGTTAAAAAAACAAAAAAGGGGGAAAAGAAAAAAAATCTGATGAAAATTTACCACCTTTAAAATGGGTTAAAGAACCTCAAATAAGATGGTAATTTTGAGCATAAACATCAAACTAATCCCCTTCACAAGATCTTGGCCAAAATGAATAAAGACAAATGAAAATAGAGGAAAAGTGTCCTTAACACTAAAAATTATGGAAGGATTCCATCAGCTTTCCACTCGCTGAGGAGTCTCTGTTATATAATTTACACATGTAATCCCCATTATAGAAAGGATCTTAAAATTTTGACTCTTTTTCCTTAGAAAACCATGTGATATTTCAGGAAAATGTAATAGGGAAGCTCTTGGGAGAGACCTGTTCTAGAGCCCTCTGATTTGCTGCAGAGAGGGATGGATAGGGAGCACAACTCCTCTTGGAATTTCCCTTGTTGCTATGGATCAGTAGTTCTTGAAAGTAGGTATTCTAGGGGCCACAGAAAGTGGAGTTACCCACCAGTACCACCAGGTGGGTAATGAGGCATATCCCTAAAATAGTAAGACACTTTCCTCATGTGAGAATCAACAATTCAATAAAAGAATCCAAACTTGGCTACATATTGTAACTGGAGGAGGAAATCAGACCTGACAGAATGCTAAAGATGACACGCTGGCCTCTGATCCGTAGATTAACCAAACTAAGAAAATAAACTGAGATGAAGTTTCTGTGCTGGAATTGTTCATATCTCTGGTTCTTTTTTCTCTTCACACAGACTTCAGAATTCCTTAACCAGAAAAATAAACTTATATAACTGCCCCTTCAGATTATAATCTAAGAGGAAAATTTTGATAGCATCCTCTTATATCAAGTGAGGAGATCTAACCTATGTCGGACTTAAAAAAGTCTTCTTGTTCAAGGATGAATACACAGAAAAACTAAATGAGACCTACCTGTGAAAAGATTCTACAAAGAAATAGGTGGAGAAAAATTTAACAATAAGAGGCAGAATAACATTTCTGAGAAAGATTTTGTATAGTAAAACCATGTAAATTGTATAGATTCTAATTTGTGTTCTCAATAAAATTCAAGATTGGATTTAATGAAACAAAAAATGAAAGATTAGATAAGACAATAAAGTAATACATAAAGAGACCTAACTGTGAACAGGAAAGAATGTAAGAAAATTAATAATGCTATACCAATTTTAAAATTCCATTAGCAGCAAAGAATGGAAGCCATAATGAAGAAAAAAAATCAGAGATATGGAGGAAACACAGAATTTTTCACTCAGAATGTAAAGGAAAAGACAGAGATGAAAATAGAAGATAATATATGTGGAGGTCAGAAACAGATTAATATACTGATACTTATGATTTCCAAAGAGGAGATAAGAATAAATTGAACAGGAGAATTGTCGTGCAGTCAGGTGCTTAGGTGATCAATTAGAACAAAGAACCAAACTGAAAGTAACAACTAAGCCTTTATTCATTTACTGGGACAGTACAAGCAAGAGGCAAAAAGAGTCAGATGGATGTAATGCAGACTGGGGTGGAATGGGGGGATGGTGAAATTGTCTCACTGCTGAGGAGCTCCAAACAAAAGACTCCAGCTGTTTTATAAAGGCGGGGGTGGTTGGGGAAAAGAGCTAGAACTGGAAAAGAACCAAGTTAGAATGGAGAAAAGTGCCTCAGCCAAGGCGCTTTATACGGAGGTCTTGGGAAGGTGCCTGATAAAGAGGAGGCACCTGGACTAGGAATTCAGATGTAACTATCATCATGGCTGTCTTAGGGGTGGGGGAGCCTGGCTGCAGTTGCCTCCAGAAAACTGTAATGCACTGACTGTGCACCAGGTCTAGTATAGGGAGGGCAGCACCTGCCATGAGGTCTGCCAGGCAAAGCCTTGTAATTGCCTATGATTGGATCTGAAAGATCACACATAGGATTTTGGTCTCAAGCCCGACTCCTACTTGAATTATAAGAATAATAAAATTTCCCATAAACAACAGGGGGATAAAACAGGTTAGAGTGAAGGAAAATCAGGCCAGCCCCAAACTTCACAACAACCTTCAATGCCAGAGGACAAAGTAACAGTAGAGCAATAGCTACAAAAATTTTAGCAAAAATCCTATATTTAACCAAGTTGTTATTCATGTGTGAAGACAATAGCAAAAACATTTTCAGAAACACAAGTATTCATAAAATCCTTTCCTAATCTTGGAAACAAATGATTTGAAAATCTGTTTCAACCAACTAAAAGAAAATCAAACTAACTCAAGATTAGAGAACTCGTGTTAAAAGGACTGACACTGAGTAGCAAAACCATTTAAGTAATAGTATCCAAAAAATTGTAAATAAGATTATAAAATGGAATGCAAATATCATAAATTATTTTAAAGGAAATATTTCATTTTTGTAAAAATTTAAAATATGTTGGCTCTGAAATCTAGAGAATACCATCAAAAATTCAAGTAAAAATTCAAGTAAAAATACCTCATTTCCTTCATTTTACAAACAGAAGGTTTTGTACTTGTTTCACTCTTCATACTGAAGAAGTGTAACTTCTAGTAGAATAAAAAGTGGGATTTATAACTTCCAAATTATTAGAGAAAAGAGATTTCAAAGAAAATAGAGTCCATATAGTAGAGGATAGAACCAAAGGAACAGCAAGGAAGAATAAAATATAAAGTAAGTTCTCATAGGCAAGAAGAAACACATGTAAATTAAACACTTCTAATAAAAGGCAAAATTTCTCAAATTGAGTCAAAATACAAAAGACACACCTAAAACAAAGTTACTCAAAAAGATTTAAAGCAAAAAATAAAATAAAACACAGAAATGAACAAACACACATTCAAATTGAAATAAAGCAGGCTACAAATTATTTCAAAGTATAATTGATATATTATACTTATTAAGATAAAATGGTCATTTTTAATTTAAAAAAGCTATAATCCCCAATGAAGATATAAATATTATATACACACACTGTGGCATCAAGATATAGAAGGCAAGAGGCTGGCCCTGTGGCCCAGTGGTTTGGTTAAGTTCGGCATGGTCTGCTTTGGCGGCCTGGGTTCAGTTCCTGGGCGTGGACCTACACCACTCCTTGGTAGCCATGCTGTGGTGGTGACCCACAACAGGAAGACTGGCACAGATGTTAGCTCAGGGCGAATCTTCCTCAAGCAAAAATAAAAGAGGAAGATTGGCAATAGGTGCTAGCTCAGGGTGAATCTTCCTCAGCACACACACACACACACACGCACAAAATATATATATATATATATATATATAGAAAGCAAAAAGTTTTAGACACATAAGGACAAATTAGCTGAAACAACATGGTAGGACACTTCAAGTAGACAAAAAAATAAATAATGGTTGGGAGGATCTGAATATTTTTCCTTTTATGGATCATGCTTTTGGTTTAAATCTAAGAACTCTTCACTTAGTCTAGGTCCTGAAGACTTTCTTCTGGGTTATTTTTCCCTAAAAGTTTTATGGCTTTTATGTTTCACATTTAAGTTTTTAATCAATTTTGAGCTAGTTTTTGTATAAGGTGGGAGGTTTAGGTCAAGACTCATTTTTTGCTTTTTTAAGATAAAATAAGATTTTGATTTTTACCCATCAAAACATATGGATATTTTAAATAGCAATAAATGGAATCGATAAGGGTGCAAAAAATAGGCACTCTAAAACTGTAGTTAGGGATACAAATTGGTGAAAACAAATGTGATTCAACATTTGCACTTCTTGGGATTTATCCAAAGGTAAATAATCATAGATATGCACAAAAATTTATGTAGACTATTGTTGACTGAAGTGTTATTACGGGAAAACACTGGAAACAATCTACATGTCCAGTGTTAGGATGACTGATTAATAGAATAGAATTTACCAAGATTAGAATTATAGGTAGTCATGGGAAAATGTTCACAATATATTATGTGAAAAACAGGTTAGAAAACAATATGCACAGTATGTTAATAGTATAGAGATTAAGTGATTTTTATTTTCTTCTTTGTGTTTTTTTCCTAAAAGTTCCAACAATATTCAAGGTTACCACTAAGAGTATTTTTATTTTGAGAGTTTATTGTAAAGGAAGCAGAGAACAATTTCAGGTTTTATTGTGATTACTATTTTGAGTTTTGTTACTGTCTTAATTAGTTTTTCTTTCATGACTTTAAAAGTACTGCAGCACTTTAAAGTTGTTTTTATGAAAAATACTTTTCCCCCAGCAGAGTATATCTCTGACTTTGTAATGAAACTCATTAAAATATATATTTATTTAAGCATATTTATACATATATAATTTTAACTATAAAATCAATCCCCTCCTATCTGTACTACAGTAGCAGATTTTTTTGTGTGTGTGTGAGGAAGATCAGCCCTGTGCTAACATCTGCCAATCCTCCTCTTTTTTTTTTTTTGCTGAGGAAGACTGGCCCTGGGCTAACATCCGTGCCCATCTTCCTCCATTTTATATGGGACACCGCCACAGCATGGCTCGCCAAGCGGTGCGTCGGTGCGTGCCTGGGATCCGAACCGACGAACCCCCGGCCGCTGCAGCGGAGTGCACACACTTAACCGCTTGCGCCACCGGGCGGCCGCTAGTAGTAGCAGATTTTTTATCACTAAAACTTTAGGAAGGAAAAAAGATGATATGAGAAAATTGCTCCTGGTTGCTATTTCTAAGGGAGGTGAACCTAACACCTGCAATTTCTTTCTTAGAGTGACAGCTCAAAGCTTATTATTAAAACGACTACCTTTTTAAAACACTCTTTCTCTTTATGTAAGGCAATTTAAGTTCAGTGAGAGAAGAGCCATACATATGAAATATATTAGTGTAATTTGGCAATGTTTTCAGCTTGCATTTCAATAATTGCTGTTCTTCAAAAAGTGCTTTTGAAATGTTTGTTCTGAAAAGCAATTTTCATATTTTGGACAGATAAAAGTACCATTTGTTTGTTCTCCATTCAGTATTACCAATCGGCAGTATAGCCACAGATATTAGAATCATTTGGCATGTAAAGGAGAGAAATGTAGCTAGAATTATCCTTAAGATGAAGTCTTACTAAGAAAGGGAATCTGCGTTTGGAAATACACTTGATTGTACAGAGCTGAGATAGTATTGGCTGATTGTTGAATATGAGTTTCATGTGAATCACTGTTGTTTCACCAATTTTATAGGCAGAATCATTGTCTTCTGTCACTTATCTCAAAATCTTAGTTAAAACTTGATTCACAGAGTGTGAGGAAGAAGGAAGTTACATGTACACTAGATAGAATTTATTTAAATTAAATTATTTACTTGTTCTGCCTGAGTAAGAAAGCTGCATAGAGGTTAATCTAGTGGCTTTGTAAGAACTAGGACTAAGATAAGTAGCTTGAAAATGAAGATTCTTCATATAACAAATCCTTTATAGGTTTGAGCTTTATATTCTCCTGAATGGGAAAATATGATTTGAGTAAAAGTTTCCATATTTCAATAAATCTCAAGTTTTAACAATTAGAAGAGAAAATGTATAAAACAATGTATTATATTCTAGAAAATAATCAATTATTTGTAACTTTAAGGTTGAATGAGATAACAATAGTGGAAATTTAAATGGCAAAATATAGTATCTTAGATAGTGTTAATATATTGAAGTTGCATTTTCATTAAATTGAATCAAATGCGAAATAGCTTTATTTTTCTCTATATGATCTTAAATAATTTTTTCATTCAGTTTTGAAATTATATGGACAGTTTCTCTTGCCTGGTCAGATGTGGTGTTTGAAAAGATGTTGCTAAGACCAATGTCGAAGAGCATACTGCCTATGTTTTCTTCTAGGAGTTTCATAGTTTCAGGTCTTACATTCAAGTCTTTAATCCATTTGGAGTTAATTTTTGTGTATGGTGTAAGGTAAGGGTCTACTTTCATTTTTTTGCATGTGGCTATCCAGTTTTCCCAACACCATTTGTTGAAGAGACTTTCTTTTCCCCATTGTATGTCCAGCTATTCCACTGTTGGGTATTTATCCAAAGAACTTGAAAACACCAATTTGCAAAGGTACATGCACCCCTGTGTTCATTGCAGCGTTATTCACAATAGCCAAGACTTGGAAGCAACCTAAGTGCCCATCAAGGGACGAATGGATAAAGAAGATGTGGTATATATACACAATGGAATACTACTCAGCCATAAGAAACGATGAAATCCAGCCATTTGTGACAACGTGGATGGACATTGAGGGTATAATGCAAAGTGAAATAAGTCAGAGGGAGAAGGTCAAATACCGTATGATTTCCTTCATTAAGTAGTAGATAATAACAACAATAAACAAACACATAGAGACAGAGATTGGATTGGTGGTTACCAGAGGGGAAGGGGGGAGGGAGGAGGGTGAAAGGGATAATTCGGTACATATGTGTGGTGATGGGTTGTAATTAGTATTTTGGTGGTGAACATGATGTAATCTATGCAGAAATAGAAGTACAATGATGTCCACCTGAAATTTTTACAATGTTATAAACCAATGTTACTGCAATAAACAAATAATTAAAAAAAAAAAAAAGAAATTATATGGACAGTCATAATGCAGATGAGCTCTATAGAAATTTCTGCCATTAGAGTCCAGAAAGTTTTTCATTAATGTTACTTATATTTTAAAGATGACTGCAATCAGAATAATAGGTAAAAATGTGAGTTTTTCTAGACAGAACAAAAATTACTAATGTTTTAGTATTTATTGCCTTTCCCTTTCCCAAGGCCATAAAAGGATTCTACTTGGTCTCTTCCCTTTCCTTGACTTCTGAAAGGCTTTAGGCCAGAAGCAATTTAGGGGTTCTCTGAGGCCAGGTGGGGAGGAGAGCAAAAGATGCATTAAATTTTTCTGGGAGTTTTATGGAGGGGGAATCTGGAGAAACAGGAGTGTGACGGAAGTACATAGGAGAAGAAGGAAGAATTTTTAAAAGTATTGTTCAAGAAATGACAATAAAGAAGTTACTTTGAAATTAGTTTTCGATTGCCATTGAGTTTCTCTGGCCACAACACAACTTGAGATGAGATAACATGGGTCAAAGATTTAATAAGACTGCGAATTGTCAAATGTTTTATATCAATAATTGAGATGGGAGCGTGAGGGCGGAGAACACAGTCTAATCTGGAAGTGAAAGGTATTGTCACAAAGTGACGTTCATTGTTGTTGTTTTGAATTTTTGTTGATCAAGATGTGCTATTTTATTGTTAAGGAACAAGTTATGTAGCTGATTTATGACCTACCACGTTTTATCATATGAATAACATATGTACATTTTTTATTCTGTGGATTGAATTTTAATGTTGGTTTGGGGGAAGGGAACATAGGAAGAAGTGGAGTAAAATTTGATCCAGTATGTCTTTCCTATATATGAGACAAACTTGGCAAGTCTATGTTTTCTCTTTTTTTCCTGTCATCCATCATATTCTGCTCTATACTATTAAGAAAAATGATAGCCTTTTCTCTAAGTGGAAATGTAGGATACAGTCTTCAAAGTAATCAGATGTCAGATCAGTTCTTAAGATTTTAATGATATTAATCAACAAGGCAATTGTTTTTTCTCTTTTAGCCTTATCTATTGTTTTAGCAGTCAAAATTAAATTTATCAAGATACAACAGGTAAAAAGATTCGTAGAATAATCATTGACATAGTAACTTGTAAGAGAATGGTCTTCAATATTATTTGTATATGTAGTATAACCATTACATGCTGTTTCTATATATAAATTTCCAAAAGGGAAAAGGAGGAGCAATTTTTATAGACTATCACTGATAATTGTTTCCTTTATTTGACTGGATTCTTTCATTATCAACATTTCTGACATTATCTAGCTTAAAACACCTGATATTACTTTAGAGCAGAATTGATAGGTCATGTAGGAAAAATAGTCTCGTGGGGCTTTTGAGATGGAACCTACAATGTAAGGTTAAATCTTTCATAGATTAGAAAGATGGATCATCAGTGTTTTTGTTTTCATTCTGTGAAAGCAGAAATTGGAAAAATAAATTTAAAATGTAGAGGTGGTAAGGCTTTTTGTTGGTAATATGACCTTATAGATGTCATTTACTATCGTTAACACTCAAATTACTTCATGAACAAAATGAAGTATCATATTTAGTAATTAGATAGTTGAGTTCAGCAATATGTACACAGCTAATGGCCTTGCAAACTGGTAACATCCATTAGTTGGAAACTAACTGTCTGGGCATTGTTTTCTTGCAGGGAACAAATCACAAGACAGTGGCATAGCAGAGATGGAAGAACTTCCTGTACCGCATAACATCAAAATAAGCAACATTACATGTGACTCATTCAAGATTTCATGGGAAATGGATTCAAAATCAAAGGACCGTATTACACACTATTTCATTGACCTCAACAAGAAAGAGAACAAGAACTCCAATAAATTTAAACACAAGGTAAAATCCTAACATATAATATAATACTTATATTCATTTGCATCTTAAAAACTTGCTAAGTATGAGGACATTTTGAAAGAAGGAATAATGTTCTATTAATTACTTATATAATGTATTTGACATTGAGAAGAATAAAAATTATATGTCATTTTAAAACCCTATCCCTCTAAGAAATTTTGTAAGACAATGAAATGCCAAGTAGTTTCTTAAAACACAATTTCTCCCGAAAAAGATAATATCATGACTTTCGTACAGACATAAAAATGAACGTGTTAAAGATTTTATTTAACTCATTAATGAGGTAACTGATGAGGTATTGCAACCAGTTCAAAGGATAATCCAAAGAAAAGACACAGTTACAGATCAGGATATTGAAATAAATGTATAACTGGAGGCAAAACTGGTTTGGGGTGGGGGAGGGAACGAGGGCAGGAAGGGAGGGTTGTCTCTCCACTGGACAAAATTTATTTGCATGTATTTAGACAAGAATAACTGAATCATTGGGGCTGGCCTGATGGCGTAGCAATTAAGTGCAGGTGCTCCCCTGTGGCGGCCCGGGGTTCACAGGCCCAGATCCTGGCCGCGCACCAATGCACTGCTTGTCAAGCCATGCTATGGCAGTGTCCCATATAAAGTAGAAGAAGGTGGGGCACAGATGTTAGCCCAGGGCCAATCTTCCTCAGCAAAAAGAGGAGGATTGGCATCGGATATTAGCTCAGGGCTGATCTTCCTCACACACACGCAAAAAAAATGAATAACTGAATCGTTATCAGATATCTACAAATTACAGGGTTGTAAAATAGCTTCCACAGAATCAGAAGAAGATAGCCAGAACATGTGCTAGAGGCAATGCACAGTTTTCCATTGAAGCACACATTTTTCACTATAATAACTGCCAAAAGAGGAATGTGATCCAGTTTATCAACTTTAGGGTATTTCTTAAAATACTTTAGGGCTTAAAATTGCTTTATGTAGTCAATTTTATTTTATGGTTTGAGAATGAAAAATAATCTTTAGATGTTTTAGACATGTAACACTTCTCTGATATTTATTTTCATAGCTGTCTACTTATCACATATCTTTTCTAATACATATCTCCCTTCAGAAGTAGCTATAGAGAGGATAATAGTTATCTGGTTTAAGTAGTCTTATGTTTCAGTATTTTCACTATGATAAAAACCAGTCTATTTTTTATATTGATACTAAATTTTAACTTGGCATATCTTTTGGAAGAACTGTCTTATCTTTTCTGGAAATTGCATTTACTAAATGTGCAATTATACGTACTATCTATGACTGAGGATTATACATACAGATAAGTGTGAGAGAGTGAACAAGATTGATGTCATTATTTTTCCCACGTTCCAATTTTGATTAGGCTTTCTGATGATGGATAATCTCTTTGCTGATGTTTGCCTTCTTAAAGTAGCTTTGAAATATTTAACAGTAAATGGTAACTAGGCCAAGATTTGATGCCCTCTCTTCTAGAATACCTTATCTTTGGAAATGTAGTGAATATTCAACTAGCATGTTTAATTAACTTATTAGTCTTTGTTTAGAAATACCTAACCATTTCTGTAACATACGGACTCCAGCCTTGAGTACAAGTGAAGCAACTGTTACCTCATTTATATATAAAAGAGATTCATTTATTTTAAATAAGTTCTCTCCCTTCACATATAAAATATTTAGTAATAAGCTACGCTGGTGAAATTGTTGGGTAGTAAAAATTAAACAAGTATAATACTTTTAAATACTAAATCTATTGAATTTTCTTTCATGTTTCTGGTTTGTTTTGTTTTGTTTTATCATTTAGTATTAGAATGTTTCATTTTAGGGCACATACATAGGGAGTGTACAGAGAAGAACGTTATACTGGAAATCAAGAAAACTGGAATCCAAATACGTTTATGTCATTAACTAGCTGTATGACCTTGAGCATATCTCTTGATCAAGTTGTGCCTTAGTTTTTATATCTGGAGAATAAGTGATTTGAATATAATAATTGTTAAATGTCTTTAAACAGGAAAATTCTGTCATCAGCCAGGAATTTAATAAATTCCTCCACATTGTTTACTGTTGATTCAAGTTATATTGCTAAATTAATTTTTTTCCTTCTTTCCTTTCTTAGGATGTTCCAACAAAATTGGTGGCAAAAGCTGTTCCCTTGCCAATGACTGTCCGTGGACACTGGTTTTTGAGCCCAAGAACTGAGTATACAGTAGCAGTGCAGACTGCCTCAAAACAAGTTGATGGGGATTATGTTGTTTCTGAATGGAGTGAAATTATAGAATTCTGCACAGCAGGTAAGAGAACTAGATACAAATACAGAAAAAAATCTTATTTAATAGTTCCTGGAGAGCTAATTACAAAAATATTTCTTTTTTGTAATTATAAGGTGATATGTATTGCACTGGTTTTTTTTGCATTGCCAGTAACAGAACAAACTATGTTGTATCGATCAATTGGAGAGAGCTGAGGTTTTCAGTGAAAGCTGGGTAATGGCATTAAACTACTTCTTTGCTACATGGATAGTTTGATTTTTTGAAGTAAAAGCTTTGCAAATAAAAATTGATGCAGTTTGAAAATATACCCAGCATATTTTGAACTTCATTTTGAGAGAGCGAGCTTTTTTTTCTTCCTCTTTTCTTTCGTTTTTTGTTTTTCTTTTTCATTTTTTTTTTTTTCACAAGTATTGAAAGAAAGAAGCCAGGAACATCCTTCTCTAATTTAGGGATTTAGGGGAGTGGAGGCAGATCTCAATGACTGGAACTAGCAGAAATGTTATTGGATTTTTCACTTGAGTGGTGAAAATCTGTCTCTAAATTAGTGTCCTGTGCATGTGTGTGTATTTATTTGCTTTCTTACAAAGTACCTCACAGCCATTTGGCATTGGAATATCTGATGTTGAGAGCTCATTCCCTTTGATCTTGAACTGTACCATAATATTCTATTAGATTGGAAATGTTACCATTCATCTCCTTCATTTATCTATTTGTCTATTCATTCAGTAAAGAAACATATTTATTGTGCACTCACATAGGTGTTGAAGAAGCGCAAAGATGTCTCTACCTGAATACATCTGTCATCCTCTCCTTTTGTCTTTTAGAATGGGGCTCTGTTTGCTCTTTGTCTAGGTGATTGTTTCCTCTAAAATGTTGTAGAGAGGCTGAGTGTTTGTTTCAACATAAAGGAGCTTGTAGAAAAAGTCTTAAAAACAATTAGCCTCACCTATTTCAGGTTGCTTAGCAACTTTCCCCAGCTGAGGCATCTTGCAGATAAGTCAGCCTTTTTTTTACCCCATAGCCTCACACTTGCATTATTTTAGACCCAGTACGTGCTTAGCTGCTGCTTTATCTCAATATCTTCTGTTGTTTCTTAATCTCAAACTCAGTATAAAACTTCTCTTGTGGATATTTTGAATGGATAAAATTTTAATTCTGTTATTCTGATTTATCTTCAACCCTTTTTGTTTATTCTATGACGAAGTTGCTAAGGATTGCAACGATTACTAAGGATTTCAATGTTTGACAGCAAGGAAAATAGTATCTTTGGTACCATATTTCTTCCTGTCTAAGATGTCATTGCTTATAAGATCCACCATTTGATGTATCACTAAGAAGAATTACTGCCAGTTAAACTATGAAACAGTGTTTTCTTCTCACATTTATTGTCAGTCTCATGTCAGAGATGCTAAAATGTGAAAAAAATACATTTTAGAATAGATGAAACGTGGTATTAATCATAGTCCAGTAATCAGTAATGAAATAGCTAAGGATTTCCGTATTGTATTAATAGAGAGTAAAGAATTCTCATTGAGATACTTTTACCAATATTTGTGTCATATTGGAATTAATATATCCCCTCAATTTTTTCCTAAATTAAAATTACACTTGGAAATCTAGCTCATGTTTACTCTCTTCATTGCATTTCTTTCCATTTACTCTCCTTGTGTCCTACCAGGGAGGTTTAATCTAAGTAAGACACACTAAGTAAGAGAAATAGTCTCTTTTGACGTTGTTTTAATACCTACATGCTGTTTTCCATAGGACTATACCAAATAGTATCATAGTATTTGTCCATTAAAAAGAGCTATAATTACTTGCTAAAACCCCATTTGACATTAGGGAAAGGTGTAAAATATTATTTCTTTTTTAGCTTAAGGAAGACCTGTGGCATTTCCAGTTCAGAAATACCTATCTATCTGTCTATCTATAAATAAATAGATACACACACATATACATTCACTGTTTTATAATCTAACCATATAAGTACATATTTTATTTCTCTGTATATGAAGGAAAACCTTATGTCTTCTTTCTTTCATTTAGAGTGATCTCCCTGTTGTTCTTTTATTTAACTACATCTCATAATTCTTCTAAGGAAGTTATGGGATAAATAATAAGGAGAATGCCAGCTTTTAAATGTGCCACAATTTTTTTTTTTTTTTTGGTGAGGAGATCAGCCCTGTGCTAACATCTGCCAATCCTCCTTTTTTTTTTGCTGAGGAAGACTGGCCCTGGGCTAACATCCGTGCCCATCTTCCTCCACTTTATATGGGACGCCACCACAGCATGGCTTGCCAAGCATTGCGTCGGTGTGCACCCGGGATCCGAACCGGCAAACCCTGGGCCGCTGCAGCAGAGCATGCACACTTAACCGCTTGCACCACCAGGCCGGCCCCCACAATATTTTTCTATAAATTATTTTGCATTTTTATTTCCATTAGTAAAATCTAATGAGAACTTAAGCTGTTCAAAGTTCGTTGTTTCAGTTTATCAAAATAATTCAGAGACTGTTTCACCTAAACTTGATCATTAACCTTGACTCTTGTGAGAAATTTTGAGAAATTTGTTTTGTATAAATTGTCTTTTAATCTGGACATCTAATTCACTCATAGTTGAATGAATAGCAAAGAATGTGCTATTTCTTGAGCACATACTTTGTGCTATGCACTGTGCAAAGTATTGGAAATAAAATAAAATAGAATGCCACTGACTAATCTACTCCTAGTGTAGTCTATGACAGAGATAAAACCCTGTACTTATCCCATAATGTCATAGTTGTCTGTATATTTATCTCTTCTCTTAGACTGTGAGTTCTTTGAGAGGAAGAATGATTTTTTTTTTATCATTTAACCTGATCATCTAATTCTGCATGGTGCCTTGTACATCATATGTTCTAATCTAAATAAATGTTTGTTGAGCCAGTGAAGCAGTAAAATTATGCTGCCATGAGCAGTTCAACTAGGTTGCTTTTGTTTGGAAAGTCTTATAATCTTTATAGACCAAAATTTTTGCTTAGATTCTTATATTGGAGTTTGACAACAATCCTGTTTTCAAAACAAAAAGTCGGTGAAAAGATCAGATTACTTTGAAAGATTCTTTAGATTTTCAAGAGTCTTGTATACCCGAAAACCATCAACTGAGAGCCAGAGACCTAGTCTCTAAGTTACTAGCTGTATGAACATTTGGCAAATCACTGTGACAAGCCTCAATTTCTGCATCAATAAAATGACCATATTTAATCTACCTTGCCAACCTCATAGACTTAGGGAGTAAATTAAATGAACATTATTATTGCTACTCCTTTAAAGTACATTTGCTATTGATTGCAGATTATAAGCTTCTTTCATTCAGTTTGTCAGCTGATTGGAGAAAAGCTAGGATGGTGCTGATTGACATTACTTGGGTTATGCAGAGTCTGTATTCCTTATTTAACATTTTTGTTTTAGGTTCTTGAATTTCAAAGAGTGAAAAAAATACAAGCATATTCTAAAAAAAACCATAAACCATAACAAAAATATTTTTGTAGAAAGAAAAATGTGCCACACAAAGACAATGAATGTTTTTTTAATGCAATTTCCTAGTCACAAAGATTAATTTCCTAAAGATGAATTTTAATAATCTCCAATTTATTAAGCATGTAGTTGGTATTTTTGGTAATATATTTTTAATAACAGACTTTTTGTTATTTTCAGACTATTCAAAAGTTCATCTAACACAACTGTTGGAGAAGGCCGAAGTGATTGCAGGACGGATGCTCAAATTTTCTGTTTTTTATCGTAACCAGCACAAAGAATATTTTGACTATATTCGGTAAGAATCAAAAAAATATATATTGATTTGCTTTACTAAATGCCATTCCAGATTCTAGGCTCAGGTTTCCCTTGAGTCTAGTTCTGTGAAAGAGCATTAATTTTCTTTTCAAAATAGTTAATTTTATTCTGACTTTTATTTCCCAGAATAATTAAGTAGAAAAAGTCAGATCATGGGATTTTTTTCCACTTCACTTAGAGTCTTTTCCATAATCATTTGTAATACCAATTCCTGTCTATTGAGTGGAAGATCTTAAACCTCCAGGGTTTAGATTGATGAACGTTTCATGTACACACTCCTCCTCTAATTCCCAATAACTCAGTGCCTTCTGTCTCATACCAACTACTAAATTATCTCCTCTTCTTTTGGGTGTCTTTAATACATTGAAAATGAGAGAATAAAAGAGTGATTCTTTCATGAAATATTGTAATGAATCAGGTGGGATTTTCAGGCTTCTGCCTAAGTGGAAATCTCTAAGCCTTTATCTTGGATTAATTATTCATGAAGACAGTCTCCTTTGTTTACTTTTGAATTCTAGTGTTCAACTAGTATTTCTAAGATAGCCTGTGTTTATCCCTAGAAGCAGTTTCTAAGAATTCAGAAGAATTCCATGCCACAGGTAGTTTTAACACTTCCAGCCCTTTCATATTTGTAGAAGAAAATTTCAGTAAATAGGCAGATGTGTGTTTTAAAGTGAGACTAACACTTTTAAAATGATAAATTCTATATAGGTTCTAAAACTTTTATACAGTAATCCCTATAACTTGTCATTTTAAAAGCCTTGGTCTCACTTTAAACTCTAAAGAATTCTTAAGTTGACAGGATTGTATATGAAAAAATTTTAGGAAGCTTTGTTGTTGTTTATTCATACCATTCTAGTTTTTCTTAAATCAAGATCATGGTTCTAGATTTAAATAAGCTCCAAGCTGTGGAAAATGCAAAGAGAATCATAGAGAGAGACGTGAATTTAGGCATCTGTGTTCTTCAAATGAAACTCTGTATTTATAGGATACAGAGTTTAGTCCATAAGTCTCTTAGCTGGCAAATTATTTACCCTTGAGTCTATATAATTCATGGTGGATGCCATTCACCTAATTTAGAGAATACAAACTGAGAGATATGACACAAATTATTGTACCTGTCAATTGTTGAATGGGAATGACCATATATACTCAACAAGAAAAGTATTTCTTTATATTTGTTAAGCACAAAATTTGAAAACAATAAAAGATCCACTATTACTATTTTCTTTAATAAGAAATACATCAATAGAATAAATAAATACATCTTTGGTACTAGGTTTAGATTCCTGGAATATTGCCATTTTCTATTTTAGGTGGCCACTGGAGGTCAGTATTCCTCTGATTTTCTCCAGCCTTTGGATGGGAACTGGCCTTCTGTTTTTGAGGTCCTTAGATACTCTAAAATTTGCTTCATCTGTTTTTAAAAATTCTTGCAAGAAGAAAAAAAGATAAATACAGAAATGTAAAATGAAAAAAGTTATTGTATATATTGTATGATTGCTCTCAATATACTAGTATGAAAGATGTCTTTACTAACAAGGAAATTTACCTTTGTTGGATTTTCCATGATATTTGTAAAATCCCTGTAAATTATATCTTGATGCAGTGTATATAAATAAATACACTTGCCAACACACGGGTACAATTTTTCAACATTGCTTTTGAAAAAAGCTATATTAGAAAATTGTAAACATTAGCTTCAGTGGATCTTGATTTTCTTTTTATGTAATGAACTCTAATCAAGACACACTTCCTTTATCAGAATCCATTTAAAATGTCATCTTGTTATTCAGAATGTTTGAATAGAAAGGAAGCTTTCACTTACCTGACAAACTTTCCAAATCATTATAAATTATGAAAAAGCCCTAGATAAATTCTGACTCAATCCATATGGAATGAACTCATTTTGATCTCTTCCTGTAGAAATGAATTCTAAATGAATATTGCTTTCCCTTACCCCAGATCAAAATACCACTTTCTCTCTTACCCCTCAAGTTCACTAGGTAGACTAATTGTCCTTAAAATACTTTTCTATATCTGAAAATTTTCTCTTCAGGAATCTACTGAGATTGATAAACGTGTAGGAATTCCTATACTTTTTGGTGCTAGATTGTATATCATCAGAGTTGATGTCTATCACTGATATTAGGACATTTCTCTTAGCCTAAGTTCATGTTTATATAGTTTCTGCTGTTATTATTTCCTGTAATTTCACTTGTACATTCAGGTAGGACAATATGTTGATATTTGTTTTTGTTAATGAGAACATAACAAGGGTAAGAATTTTTGACCCAGGACAATGTGGGGTAGATACACTTCTCCCTGTTCCTCCCACTAAGTACTACTAAAAACCCTGGACATTATATATAAAAGAAACATAAAACTCTGAAAGGTGGAGAGAAGAAGGTCTGATTAGGGATTTCAGGGCTCAAGGAACAATACAATGATGAGTTTCCTGGGTTATCTTTTTAGCCTTATATTCTGGACTAGATGCTAGAGAAGCCAGCAACCCAGAAATGCCAATGGGCACAGACCAAAGAAAAACAAATCCCCCTAGAAAGTCTGAAATAGAACTGTCAACCCCAAATCCTATATTCAGTGAAAATATCCTTCAGGAATAAAGAGAAATCAAGACATGCTCAGATGAAGGAAAACTAAGGGAATTTGTCACCAGCATACCTCCCCTAAAAGAATGACTAAAAGAAGTTTTTGAAACAACAAGGAAATGATAAAAGAAGGAATTTTCGAATATCAGGAAGGAAGAAAGAACAAGAGTAAGAGTAAAAATATGGGGTCCAATCCAGGATATCATACTGCATTTATTTATCATGTCTCCTTAGTCTCCTCTAATCTCTGACAGTTTCTTGGTCTTCCCTCAAATCTGCATTTTTAAAAAGCTCCCTAGGTAGCTTTTAGGCACTGGAATTTGAGACTCATTGCTGTTCTCAAGTCAGGGGCAGATCTGGGGTATGCCTCAATGACCCACAGACTCTTTAAGAAGCCTAGTGACTGGGAGAACCTTTTCTTGCCTGAGTGGTAGCTTGTGATTTTCATCCTAAATCATGCTGGTCAAGGACCCAGCAAGGAAGAGAAGGCACACTCGGAATTCTGGAGAAAATTTAACAAAAGCACCATTCATAGAGGTATGGGGAGGGTTAAAGCAATTAATAAGGGATGCTAAAGCAACCAGAAACTATAGAGGTGAAAGGTTTTACCATTCTTGGGAAGAGAAGGGGAGTAGAGGTCACCCAGCAGGACAAGTAGTCAGAGATATGTAGTTATAGACAAACCCAGCCCTGACAGAACCACAAAGCTCTGAAGCATGAAGTAGAGGAAGACTCACTCAAGACTTTACCTCCTCCTCCCCTACATCTGCTGGTGCCTCCTATTGGTAGAACTGAAAGGGAAGGGACCAAGGGACAAGGAAGAACTGGATGACAGAGTCAGCCCACAGTGGAAGGCAAGAAGCGTAGAGAATAGATCTGGGGGCAGGATAAAGGAAGAATAACCAGCTCTTTTCTAAGCAAAATGCAGGAGAGAGGACCTGATTAGTAAACCATGCCTGGGTAAAAATAAATAAATAAAACAAACAAGATACTTTTGTGCCAATATATGTGGACAGCACTCATTTTAGGACTAAATTCTGACATATTTTAAAGAAACATTCAACATATTTAACTAACCAGTACTGTTAGCCCAGTTTTCTCTTCAAAAAGCCACTTTTGAAATCCAGTAGGCATATAATGGATGTGATTTCAGTTGTGCAATTTCTAATTCCAGTCTGGTTTTTCTGGCCAGGAAATTTATGTTAAAGACTTCTAAGATTTGTAGCTCACCTTAGGGTCAAGGCTAGAATTTGGCCATCTATCTGTTGTTGTTAGTGCCATCAAGTCGATTCCGACTCCTAGTGACCCTGTGTACAGCTGAAGTGGAACCCTGCCCGGTCTTTTTGCACCATCCTCTCACTTTCTGGCGCTATATCAGACAATTCTCTGCTGCCATTCATAGGGTTTTCATGGCCAATTTTTTCAGAAGTGGGTGGCCAGGTCCTTCTTCTTAGTCTGTCTTAGTCTGGAAGCTCCGCTTAAACTTGTCCACCATGGGGGACCCTGCTGGTATTTGAAGTACCAGTGGCATAGTTTTCAGCATCACAGCAACATGCAGCCACCACAGTATGACCACAATAGGTAGTGTGGTTCCCTGACCAGAAATGAACCCGAGCCACAATGATGAAAGCACCAAATCTTAACCACTAGACCACCAGAGCTGGCTTTAGCCACTTATAGGAAATGTCAAAAGATGCATTCTCCTTGATCTTGATGACATTCAGGCTTTTAATAGTAGACAGTTGATTTTTAGGTCTATCACCATTAAAATCTATAAATCTTTACCACTGTTGTACCAAGCAGTGACCATTTCTTTTCTCTTGCAGAGAATATCATGGAAATGCTATGCAGCCCTCTGTCAAGGATAACAGTGGTAGCCATGGCTCTCCTATCAGTGGAAAATTAGAAGGCATCTTCTTTAGCTGCAGCACTGAATTCAATACTGGGAAGCCACCCCAGGATTCACCTTATGGAAGATACAGGTTTGAGATTGCAGCAGAAAAACTTTTTAACCCCAACACTAACTTATACTTTGGGGACTTCTACTGTATGTACACTGCTTATCATTATGTGATTCTTGTTCTTGCCCCTGTGGGATCACCAGGAGATGAATTTTGTAAGCAGCGCCTTCCTCAACTAAATTCCAAGGATAATAAATTTTTGACCTGCACAGAAGAAGATGGGGTGCTGGTTTACCACCATGCCCAGGATGTCATTTTAGAAGTCATTTACACTGACCCTGTGGATCTTTCTCTGGGCACCGTGGCAGAGATCACTGGTCATCAGCTCATGAGTTTGTCTACTGCAAATGCAAAGAAAGATCCCAGCTGCAAAACCTGTAATATCAGTGTTGGACGTTAATGCCCGCTTTTCTTATTCTTACTCAGTCCCTTTTCTTCTCTTAGGAGCATTGATCCTCTGTTGTCCATTTTTATCACCAGATGTTTTCCACTGAAGCATGCACATGCCGCTATCACCAAAAGCAAACTGCCACTTTTCAAATTTCATTCAGAGCTGTGTTAGTGTTTCCTATTCCCGACCCTTCCCACTTTCAATGATGAAATATCCTAAGTTCTCCTTCTGACACTTTATTGCCTAGATGCTGCAATGTTTTTATTTTTCCTTTATGCCAAACATAACAACAAAACAGTTATATAAACTGCTTTAGCAAAATACAAAATAACGGCTTATAAACGGTATTTAAATATGCATTCATTTTAATCTACTGAACAAATATTGAGATAACTCCAAACCGCATGAAAGGGTGTAATTGCAGCATGAGTTAAATCTTGAAACCTAGAATTGTCAGCACTTCCAACTTGTTGTTTGACAGTGTTATTTATGTTATTTATATTAGCTAACAGGAAACAACTACTGTGTTTCAACATAATAAATATAATAGAAAAATATTTTATTTGTATTGTTGTATAAAATATTTACAATCATATAGAATATATAGAGTTACATTTTAATAGCAATTGTATATGTCACGAAACCATTTTCCTTATCAAAGATGTTGTTTGTAAACCTCAAATAGTTGTGTATCTGTCCTGTTACAAGTAGATGACTTTAATTAAACAAATTTATGAAGGACATTATTCTGATTCATAAAAGTTATAAAATATCAGGTAAATACAGAGAAAACAATAAGCCTCTGAAATAGTCAATATTCTTCCCATCCAAACTATATGAAAATGTGACTTTGTTCAATATCATGCTTAAACATTACAGAAAACATAGAAATACAGACATGGTTGGTACAAGAGAAAATGTTGACCTTTCACTTATTTTTACAAAAGCAAAAATAATAAACGTGTTTTAGTACAAAATAACACAAAACAATATACACTAAAGTTGATGAAGCAAATAAAATATTCTGGCTTCTACTCCAAGGTGTCATAGCAAACAATTTCCAAACATTTCATTTTGTACAGAATGAAGAATAACTACAGCTCACAAGAAAGCTTTTTGACTTTACAAAGTATAGACCTTGGAACATTAAGAAAAATGCATATTCCCAATGGAAAAATAGTTATATAATCTTATAGTAAACAAAAAGATTAGCAATCATACTATGCTCACATTAGATTATATACTACAGACACATATCTATCCAAAATACCTATTTTGAAATTTCAATACAATCTTTTATTTTAATATAAACATCTGTCAATTATAGACAAAGATAATTCACAAAGTACATGCTATCAGAATGAACTTTGGTAATCAGAAATGTAAAATTTCGAATAACAGATAAAATAATGTGCTATTTTTATATAGAAATAAAAAATTAGCAGTGAGACATTCTAGTATATTTTAGGGTACTGAAAGCCTAGCAGACTTAAGGGACAAAGTAGTAGATTTTTTTTCTTTGTCACTTAAAAATCTATTAGCAGTTTCAAGTAAATTACATTCTTACTAGCTATATTCCTTCCTACTTAAAAAAGAAGAGTTTTTTTTCCTCCTCCTCCTGATTTTTTTTAAATCATGCTCTTTTCCATATAGCAACATAAGCAATCTTTGGACACTAAATAGACTTTCCCTAACAAGTGGCCCATTGAACAAGTGGATGCTATATGTTATTTAGATTTGATAAAATATTAGATGTTTTCTGAAATATACTGATTGTGAGTTTTCTCCTTGGCATAGAGGAGGTTGAATTTTTTTCCAATTATACTGTTACTTGCTATATTTTCCTCCCATTTAAATCCCTCCTCCTCATTTATAATCACACTTGCCATCCCTTCTTAAAACAGCTCATACTACCTACCACTAAAGTGCTTCAGTTTTCGGTATGTCAAAACTACTTAGCAACAATGGCAGAGGAAAATAAACCTGACTTTATCGTGGGTGAAAGTGATCACAAACATTTCCTAAACCTCAAATAGTTTTGGCCACATCTTGCTTGCTGATGAGGACCTCTAATAGTCTCAGTTTGGCTTTTATGTGCTTGTATTCATAGTACTCATCTGCCATCGGTATCCTATCTTCCTTTTGTGGACTTCTGCAAAACAGAAAATACTGTCTATTAGTTCATAATCAAGTCATTAAAAAGCCTTTTATGATCTTTCCTAAGAAAGTACAGGGTAGCAGTTTCCACTTGGTTTTTGCATCATGTCTTTTTCACCTTCCCTTCACCTTGATTCACTCTCTCTTCCATGTGTTATTAGGTGAGTACCCTTTGAGAACTTGAATGTCATAGGTGTTTTGCAAATATATGGTCCAGTACATAGACATATCACAATGGGGACAGTGAAAAGGTCTGAGGAAAAAAGCAAAAACCAGAACCCTCAAGGCATTCCTTGTCTAGTCATTCTCCCATTACCCATGCCACAGTTCCATGCCTAGGCAGAATGTTCAGCCCTTATGGTGAGAGTTGTTAAAAATAGCCTAAAAATACTACAGAAATTATATTAACAGAAATAATTGATGACTTTATGGTGATGGGGAAAAAAAGCTCAATGGCTACCTTACAAACATAAAATATTTCCAAGTTTTCTTGTAATTATAATGCCTGTCTCTGCTAGTAGGTAGTAGAAGCACTGAGAAGTTCCTTGATTAAAGTAATTTATAAAAGTCTACATTGCGGTGGTTCTCTTTGCACACTAATTCTACTAAGACTAGCCATTTGACAATGCATAGATTTTTATACATATGCATTCTAACTACTACATGTTCTTGTCATTTACTCTGAGGAATAATTAGGTAACATCTGGAGTTAAAACCATTTGCCATCCCACAAAAATATGTTGCCAGGATATGTTTTCTAAGGGGCAATAATTTCTTCAGGATCTCAGAAGGCTCTTGTCTCCTTGATTGATAAGATCACCAGTGCTTTTAAAACATTTCTACCCATGACTTTGAAATACAAAGGGTGGAAAACACAGATGAAGTCACCACAATTGCTACTGAATATAAAACACAAATACTCTCCAATATTAGTAGGGCTGAAAATGGGTAAATAGCAAACATTTAATGTTTTACCTATACCCCTTTCTATTTTCCCAGTACTAATAAAGATTATATTTATATCTCTTACAAATAAAAAAACAAGCTAATCTATAAATATTCCCTAAGAATGTAGTTATCTACTTGTGTTGTACCACACTATACATGGCCCTGCAATTTCTAGTACAGAACTCAGAATAGTACACAAATCTACAGACAGGGTTCCTCTTAAATGTTGTCTAAATTATATAACATAATTCCTTTGCCTCCATTCAGTGTTATAGGCCAAACTTATAACTGGGTGTCTAAATACCACCTTAATTTGTGTAGACAGATCTAAGTGAAGAAATGGTCTAATTTATAGGTAAACACTAGTAATCCATTATGTGACTTTTCCCTGCTCCTGCATACTCCATTTTTGCTAATAAAGAAGAGTGCATTCGTCAGAATGAAAAATTTTGCTAAGTATTTCCTGAGGTAGTTTTCCCATTATATAAAACATGCTCAAATGCTTAGCACAGTTCTGGCTCGTAACTATTAATAATGTCATATCTACATGATTATGCCTCTTGCATGGTAAATATTACCAAGAACATTTACAGTACCTTAAAATTTTTAGTAATCCTTTTGCATGGTTATTTTACCTTATAGATAGTTAGGCCATCCCAATAAAATGCCTTAGGAAAACAAGATTAAGATCTATATTTCCTAGCCATTCAACTATTTGATTTTAATATATCACCACTTTTGCATTTAGTTTATTACCACAAGAGGGCATACAACCTTAATCAAATATAGGCATATCTGAAGTAGGTTTAGGATTCACAAGTGCAGTAGAATACTTTATGTAGAACATAACTAACTTCCCTGTATGTCAAAGGCATTCCAAGTACCACTGTAGATCCATTAGGTAGGACTACTAGCACATTGGGAAGTTCTCAAACTCTTTAAAATAGACTCCTGGATTCAAATATGCAAAAATGTAAATGTAAAAGTTGTATGGAAATTTTGTAAAGGAAAAAAAAACCCATGAAATTATGTTTTACATTCTAAATTTAACAGCCACATAACATTTCTCACTAGATTAGTTAACATCAGCAGAATGGTAAATCACTTGGACTTGTAGCAATCAACTGGAAAAGAAGATTCTACGTAGAAAAGTAGGTGGGCTACATCTGTATTTGCTGAATACAAAAAGTTTCTGACTTAATAGGTCTAGTCCTGATAAACTGCCCTGGAGGACTGAAATGGAAAAGCTGCTAAGAGGTAAGTAGACCAAGCTTTCAAGATGCTTTGAAAACAGTCCCTCTCCATCAGGACACCCCTCAGTCTGCTGAAATGAAAGCAATTCAGGAAAGGCAGATATGTAGGTGGAGAGGAATACGAGGAGCCAGTGTATCACTGACTCCCACCTCTGCCATCTTAATAACTTTGAGACTTTGGGAAAATTAGACCCTTTATTATTTTTTTTAAGACTGACATTGCACATGACAACTATAGCTTCCCAAACTATCCCAGGGAGTCCAATCATTTCATCTTACAACCATGGAAACAGGCTCAAGATAGCTAAGTGATTTATCTGTCTATTCTAGAAGTAGATCAATAACTCTTATCTCATGATTTTATATATCTATAAAATATATATATAATTTTGTTGATGATACACCAAAATTTAGAGGAAACTAATGGAGTGCATAATGAGACTTGGGTTGACATAGAAAAACTGAGGACATATAGAGGCTATAGCTAAACCTTTATTTAAAGGATAGAAAGAATAGCTAAGAACTTTTGACCAAATTCTGAAATAAAATAATTAAGGGCAGATCCTGAAGAGTAAATGATATACTTAAAGCAAAGCAAGAATTATTTAATAAAGTAGGGAATAACTTGTGGAATTAAGTAACCAAGAACAAAGAAATTAAATGGGCTGAAAAATCAAAAAGATTTTTAAAGGTTTAGATAAACTCGATAGTTATAATGAGATTTATTATGCAAAGTTAGGGATTTTTAGAGTTCATCCTTTATTTTTTAAAGCTTGATGTCATACTCGATAGCTACAGCCTCCCATAAAACATACCTAATAATGGCACTATCAGAATATTGTATTAGACAAATCCTGTGTCTAAATGACTGTGGAAATTATTTATATTTTGTAGTCATTGTTCCTGCAACCAAATTGCAGCTCATTCTTAACAATACTACCCTAGGAAATATTAGCTTAAAAAACATCTCTGCCCACACTTACCTTCCTGTTTGTTTAAAAAACTGTTCTTCAAATTCTCGTAAGGCTTTCCGAAGTCTCTTCTTATCAGCCCTAGTTTCTCGAAGATGGTCAAGAAGTACAGGCCTATATCAGGTAAAATATATATTTACCATTACTGAGATCTGGCATAATTGAGAGATCATCATAAGCAGATTTATCTATTCAGCAAAAGCATATTATGATACAGAAGTGTTCAGCCTAAAAGAGTATCTTTTGAATAAGTATAGCACATGTAGAGCGTGACCATAGGGGAGCACGTAAGCAGAGGAAATTACTTGATGAAAACAATATAATAGGAAGGGAGAAAGGACAGATGGGAGAAAGCAGACTGAGTCCACCATAAAAAGTGGTGAGGGTAAAGGCCAAATGAATGGATGAGGGAGAAACAGACATTTTGAAGGAATACTCATCAGTATTTGGTGATAACCTGAACATAAGAAGCACAAGAGGAAGAGACTTTAAAGAAAATTCTACCCTTAATCTAGAGTATGGGGAGAATGGCAAAACCTTTGGGAATGAAACAAAGACCCAAAAGAAAGCTCTAGTTACATTGCAAATTCTACTCCATTCTACTAAGAGAGAAAAGTCATATACTTTAGAGCAGGAATTTTTATCTGGGGAACTTGTGTATAGTTTCAGAGACTCTATGAACTCCTTGAAATTATATATGGGCATTTTCTAAAAAAAAAAAAAAAAGATTCCATTGCTTTCAAAAAAGTCCAACCCCCCAAAAAAGTTAAGAAGAACTGCTTTAGAACAACCAACCAACCAATAATTAAATGAAAGAAAGAAAGAATGGAACGAAGGGGAGAGAGAGAGGGAGGAGGGAAGGAAGAAAGGAAGGGAGGGAGAAAGGAAGATTTTCTGTTTCCAAACAGGTGGCTCTTCTGTGAGCTGAAATTGAGGTACCAACTGATTCTACACGCACACTAAAATTTCAGCTTACGACTTAGTCCTTGGTCTCCCTTCATATATTTGTGAGGATCCCATCTCTATCTTGGGGCATACACTCACCACACAATAATACATGTTACAGAAAATCTCATAATCTGGCCTCTAATATATAAACCAAAGAAGGCCAAATGATCACGAGGAATGCCAGCTACTGAATAATGATAATGATAACAATGTGATAATACTAATAAAATCCAAATAGCTCATGACTGAGGGGCCATTAGAAGACAAGGTCAGCTCATTTACTTAAGACCCAAGGGATTCCCAATCTGGAGAAACCATCTTATCTAAATGGAAGAGAATAGGATAAAGGCCCTGACAACTGTTGACCCGCCACAGGATCCCAATTCCTTTTGGTCCAGCATTTTCAAAGGCCAGCTCTGCTTCACACACTGCCAGATTAGACTGGTGACAGACCGTGCTAAAAAAAATGTGTGACTGTAGCAAACTGAACACTAGCATTTATGGCATCTTTAGGACCTTATTGGGAGCCTTTGTTCTTCATGGCTTTTGTTCTCAATTCTCTAGTTAAGAGGACAACCAGATTATGCTTTTAAGGCTACTCTGGTGGATAGCATTTTTTAGAGAGTTTAATAGCTCTTCTGAATTTTGCATGTAAATATAAGGTACCCCAGACCAGAAGAAGTTAAAAGGAGACTCCACACTTCGGCTTCATACTCACATAGTGGCCTCATGTAAATTGGACATGGAGAGGGCTGGTTGTTTGATTTCTTTCTTTTCATCTGGTAGCAGGACTCTAACAGGCTCAGTCTCAGAGTACGTGAGGTGGTTGCCAACAGGTAGGTTAGATGCTGGATCTGGCAAAGAAGGTTGTTGGCTTCCCTGTGTACAGTCTTCATCCGAGTCCTCTTCCTCCTGCTTATCACAGGCAGAGTTTAAATCAAGTCACAAAATGCTAAGTGCCTCTTGAAGCAAAAACAGGAAGGGGAACCATAAACAAATACCATGAAAAGAGTAGGTGACCCCTTATGCCTACTGCGAACTGAGAAGAAAGCAACCAAGAGGAACTCTTCCTCAGTTGCATCAAAAAACTTGAAGAAGTTAATGAGCAAAGAGGCAGCCATGCTGGGCTAAAATGCTCACCAAGTTCATCTCTGTTTGCTGGGCCAAAGAAGGCACAGATGTCCAGGATATGGTCCAATCTAGGCTGCACTGCCTAGTAGTTCCTCCCTTTCACCCAGACGTCTGGGACCTAGCTTCATAAGTTATGTGGATTAGGATGAGATGGACTACAGACACCTTTTGTCACCCTAAATCAGGTCCTAGTGTGGGCCACATTTAGATACAGAGGATACTCAGAAAATTGACACATTCAGAGAAGAGCTCTATGAAGGCCAAAGAAAAATGGAGTTACTCTTTAACCTGTTCTGGTAATGCTTGTCACAACCAAAAGATTTTCTTGCAAGGAAATCTGAAAATCATATCCCATTTTAAATTATGCTTCCTTAATGGGAAAATTTCAAAGATTATGAATCACCATTGTCTTTGTCTTTAAAATTATGGAAGTATAAATGTATTCAAGTATACTTAAATTTATATTTGTTAATATTTATTCCTTTTTATGTTGAGTTCTGGAGCAAGTGACTGTTTTAATAGAGTAGGATTTGTGGGGCTTTTCTAGTGCTGTATTCCCATAAATCATTCTTTATTAAAGTAGTCTAACTCAATTTCAGTATTCATATTTTCTATTAAAATAAATCTACTTATATCTTGTACAGTGATGGTCAAATGGTACCAGAAACAAATGTTGCATTATATCAAGAAACATCCTGGGGCCGGCCCGGTGGCGCAAGCGGTTAAGTGCGCGCACTCTGCCGCGGCGGCCTGGGGTTCGCCAGTTTGGATCTCGGCTGTGCACCGAAGCACTGCTTGTCAAGCCATGCTGTGGCAATGTCCCATATAAAGTGGAGGAAGATGGGCACGGATGTTAGCCCAGGGCCAGTCTTCCTCAGCAAAAAAAAGAGGAGGATTGGCAGATGTTAGCACAGGGCTGATCTTCCTCACAAAAAAAAAAAAAAAAAAGAAAGAAACATCCTATCAATTTTCTTATTAAAGGAGAAAAAATAACACAGAATAGAAAGGCTGTTTTGTCTAGCTGTGTTGTAAATTAGATAATCCCAAACTGAAATCCATCATTTGTTCTCCTCACCCAAGCAATGAAAGCAAATGTTAAAACTGGTTTCAAAAATACAGTTGCTCTATATTTCTGTTTCACAATAGTTTTAATTATCAGCCACTGTTAAGTGTAGTATTGGTGTTGAGGGAGACCACTTTTCTACTTTTTGAAATAACAACTGGCCTGGTTAGTAGCATATACTACACCAAGAAGGCTTCTTTATACCTCTCATGGTGCTGCCTCCCTAACTGAACATCAATACAAAGCACAAGTATGGGTTTCTAGTTAATGTGAGCATCCTGACTTACAATTGTTGGAATAAGGGAAGGCGTTGACAAGATTTGCTTGATAATTCTGTATCGGTCATAAAGAGGCTTTATGAGGTTCTTGTCTTGCTTAGTTCCCTGAAAAACATGAAATTAATTATTGTTCCTTTCTCAGACAAAAATGAAAACACATCATTATTTTTAGCAGGCAGAAAAAAAAAGTCTTGAAGCCCCAAAGTAAGGGATTATAATACTGTAATGCAACAGTAATTAGAAAAAGAGAAGTCATTTATAAGATAGTGTATAAAGCACATGCCAATTTTCTTCTAGGAAAAGTTTCTTAAAGGATAGGTCCAAGTTTAGAAAGATGTTTTTAAAACTGTCTAAAGGAATCCTCAATGTGTAAATGGTAGAGGGCCTGTTATTTAATTACTTCTTCATTCTTAAAAAAACAATGGGTGGATTGAAACCTATAGATTTTTCTTCTGAAACATGTATTTTATCTGGACTTTCACGATTATATTCACTAACACCAACCTTGTCCAGGTCTTCATCACTATCTGCTTTGATTATATACTAGCTTACTGGCTAGCTCTGACATAAACTAACTATTTTGGATAAAACCATTAACTTCTCTGAATTCTCAATTTTCTACCTATACAACAAGGAGGTTGGAGTTATAAAGTTCCTTCCAACTAAAAAATTTCATAACCTCTTGGTCCACCATTGCATTCTATTACCCCTCTGCTATATGATCCATCCCTAAGCACTATTTTCACCAGGTGAAATTGTGCATAAAAATTTAAATAGCTTTCTATTCATCAATCACCTCTCTCTCTATCCACCTACCTACCTCTCCATGTAAAGTGACCACACTCCTCTGCTTGCCTTGGTTTTCCTCCCTGCTGTGTATCCTGTACTAATTTGCTACATAGCTATTACACACAACCTCCCTTTCACTCTAGTCCAATGGTTCTCACTTGGCAGGTAGCAGGAGGGGAATGGTAGAAATAGCACATAGCACAATCACTCAGGTATCTTTTATCAAAGTACAGATGCCCAAGTGTGCTATCTGGCTCTGCCTGCCAGATCCCCCAGAGAGAATCTTGAGGGAAAAGTAAATGGCTCAAGCACGTGTATTTTTTAAGCTTCCTAGTTATTCTCATGCTACCCTACCCCCATCCCAGTTGAGAACCATTCTGGCCCATATTGATCTCCCTTTTCTCTGAACTTCTCTGTCTCATTATCTAAGCCTTAACTGTTTTCTGTGTTTTAGTCTTGTCTGCCCAAATAAATAAGAAGTTTCTTGAGAACAAAGGTTATATCACATATTTGTTTAAATTCTCACAGTACCCAACACATCCCCTTCCCTACTACTAATCTATAAACCCAGGTGTATATGCAAAAGTACTCTAATTTTTAACAATATTCATAGAAATTCCACAGGCTATAACCCAAGGCTCTTTTATTTTCTGTAGAAAGAAAACTTACCTCTCTTTGTAGGCCTTTTACGTATGGGTTAAGTAACCCCAAGAGCCCTTCATTTTCTAGCTCAATCACTCCTTAAACATTTTTTTAGTCATGACAACTTTCCACGAAAAAAAAAAAAAAATTCATGTACTCCATGAGATTTTAATAGGTGATAAAGAAAAAAAATCTCAATCTAAGTTCAGAAAACATTGAAACAATGTTTTTCATTCAGTGTCTCATTGGGACTTATATTCCATAGAAAGCATTTCAGAAAATGATGCACTCAACTATTATTGGCATTTCTCTACTGCGGTTTGATTTTTGTGATTTTATTTATTTTTAGTATATTCTCTAGCAAATTCCAGAAAAACTAAATTTAGTCCTAAAAGAGAAAAAGAAGAGTGACCAAAAAACAAGTTAGAATGATGAATGCCATTATAGAAAAGTATCTTCCACAGATGCTAGATGAAAATCAGGGTACATATACAATGTCTGCACTCATCTTTCACTCCATGATTTTACCCTCAGGATCATCACCAAAGCAATTTCTAAAGATAGCATGAGGATTCAATGGCCATAAGTACAAGACATGTCAAAACTCTAACTCCATAAGTGTTCATCTTCAAACAGACTTGGACAGGAAGGCAGGCTGCCTGAAGAAGAAGGATTAGTGGTGAGACTATTTGCCAGGAGCTGTCCCTACTCACAGGCCTATGAAGAGAAGCTATAGGAGGCCTGCAAAGTCAATCTTCATCAAGGAAACTGAGTCAAGAGGCAGGCCCTGCTGGATAGGTACCCTAAATCTAAGGAGAAGAAAAACATTAGACTTTGCTATCCCTCAGCCACTTTCTGCTAAGAATCAGACATTTTTCTCCTCTGAATTCAAGGGCTCTCTGTTTCTGAAATACATCCTCCCTCCCTAATTCTGCATATTGGTGGCTGTCTGGGGTATGTTAGATGTATCTAACTTTTGATCTTTATGTGAATGTAGTAAAGAAGGACTATGTTGAGTAACCTTAAACAGCCAGAGAGAGATATCCAGAACATGAGTGGGTCATCAGGTTTTAAAGATGAATATAAGGAGATAAGCCACAAAAGATAATTATCCTTACTCCTTGCTCCTTCATTTTTTATGGCATCAGAAGGAGTGAAACTTAGAGGAGGTTGAGCAAGAGAGGACTGTGCTTAGAACATAATTTGATATGATTTGTTGATAGCTTGATAACTTTGCTATAAAAAAACTCCTGGCCCCCCATCCAGTAGGTTATTTGGATCATCAAGTTCTGGAATAGAAGCCACCAAACAAGCTGGCTTTCCAAGAGACAGAACTGCTGCTGAGTGGCCAACCCAAGTGTATTTCTTTCTGGGTCCTGGTCAGAAAGTTGTTTAGGAAGAAATTGCCATAGCTTAAGTGCTTTTACCACCATGCTTATTTTCCTTTCTTCTCATGGCACTGGTCCCATGTATTCTTTCACAGTAAACCACAGAAATTTATAAATAAAATCATTCAAACCATCCCCATAAATGAGCTCTCTCCTAAAGAAGGAAGTAAAATTGATGTTCTCCTCTCTAGAGAGTAAGTGATGGGAATCTATTACTCTTTAGCTTTAGGGACTCAAGTCCTGCCAAGCTTTTCCTATGTCTAAGTCTTCTCAGCCTTTTACTGAGGGAGACAGTATATATGGAGCAAGTCTGACCATTTGAACTAACAAGTCAAACAACATGGAAAGTCAGTACTGAACATAATCATACAAAGCAACTGCTGAACAGAATGGTTTGGTCAATTTAGATTTCTAAGCAGGGCATTGCATATGAGTATTGGCTTTGAAATTAGAGGACATGAGTTCAGGTAACCAGCCTCAAAACTCACTTGCTTGTTTTAACATGGAAAATTATGTAATCTCCAAACCTTAGATTCTTTTTTTTGGCGGAGGGAGGAAGATCAGCCCTGAGCTAACATCCATGCCAATCCTCCTCTTTTTGCTGAGGAAGACCAGCCCTGAGCTAACATCTATTGCCAATCTTCCCCCCCTATTTTTTCCCTTTTTCTCCCCAGAGCCCCAGTAGATAGGTGTATGTCATAGTTGCACATCCTTTAGTTGCTGTATGTGGGACACCACTGCAGCATGGCTGGACAAGCAGTGCGTCGGTGTGCACCCAGGATCCGAACCTGGGCCACCAGTAGCAGAACGCGTGCACCTAACCCGTAAGCCATGGGGCCAGCCCCCGAACCTTAGATTCTTAATAGGCAGAATGAGGATCATTTTTAATAAGTTATCATATGTAAATATCCCTGGCATAGAATCAGGTATACTAAATGTTATTTAAGCTATCAAACTAGTTGACTTGAGGTTACTTTCAATGTTGTACTTTACTTAAAAAAGGAATACCATGGTGCTATTAAAGAATAAATTTTAAAAATAAAGAATGAGAAGCTCTCTGTATTGATATAAAAATCTATCCAGAATACATAAAGTGAAAAAATGATATATAATTGTATAGACTGCCATCTTTTGTTTAAAGGAGCAAATTCAGAACGTATATTGATACTCTCTTGTATATGCTTTATATAGAAACTCTAAAAGGACACTTAAGACATTAATAACAATAGCTAGCTGCTTGGGTTAGGAGACAGAGCTGGAGCTGGCAGATGGAATGGGAAGGAGTCTTTTTGCTGTGTAACCTTTTATATTTTCTTTTTGAACTATGTGAGAAAGTATTACCTATTAAACAATTTTTTCAAAAAAAAAAAGGATAAGTAGGCAGAAGAACTTAATGGGATCTTCCTTTTGGTGCCCTTTACCTCTAAGTCTTCCTTCTCTCCAATGCACAACAACCCACTAACCAGTTATTAAATTTTTATTTGATTTTAAAAAATAAAATGAACTACGCTTTTGGGGCCAGCCCAGTGGTCCAGCAGTTAAGTGCGTGCACTCTGCTGCAGAGGCCCCATGGTTCGCAGGTTTGGATCCCAGGCATGAACTGACGCACCACTTGTCAAGCCATGCTGTGGCGGCGTCCCATATAAAGTAGAGGAAGATGGCCATGGATGTTAGCCCAGGGCCAGTCTTCCTCAGCAAAAAAAGAGGAGGATTGGCATTGGACGTTAGCTCAGGGCTGACTTTCCCCCAAAAAATAAATAAATAAATAAATAAATGAACTATGCTTTTAAAAAATCTGCTTCCCTCCTCAAAGATGCTGCAGTTGGTCAGGGGCCAGAAGAAGTAACTGCCATTACTCATCCACTTGTTAATTTGTGCTGTGCATCCGACTCCACCTACAGTTCTTAGAAAGGGCGATAAAATGGGTATATGTGGCAGCACAAATTCAGGATTTTCAAAGGAAAAAGGACATAAATAGGCACTACAATCAGACCCAGGGGATGATTCATTCATTTCCAGTGCTCAGTGGATACCCTGTGACCCAGAAGTGATTATCTCCAAAAATCATCCATAAATGAAAGAGGAAAAAAGTTACTCAGGAACAGTATCTGACCTGACAAGGCAACACTGTAGGATTTACCAGCTTTAGTATGGGCTCTGACTGAACATCAAATACAAAAATTTCAGAAAAAGTCATAATAAAGGTCTCCCTAGAAAAGAAATAATTCTTCATCTTGGAAGTTTTAACATTCAATGCATTTTCATCAGTAAAGCAAGGACCCCAGACAAAAATTATCTGTCAGTTTGAGTTTAAAGAAATGGGACCTAATGAGATAATCTCAAATGCTGATGAGATCACTGAGGAGCCAGGAATAATACCAGCTGCTTTGGAAGTTCACAATCTTCCCTTTGCTTCTGCTGTGGCTTCTGGTCTTCCCTTTAGGACCCACATTATAGCTGACGAGGCACTTCAGAGTTTGTATGTTAAGCTCTCCCAGGAACAATACTGCAGCTTTAGATATTAAGGCCTACATGTTCTACTACAGATGCTCTCTCTTTAAAGGGCCTAACTTTAGCCTACTGCAGAGATAATAGGTTTATTTGAAGGGGCTTCTGACACTTATTAAATAGTTCAACAGATATTTCATTTAAAATAACAGAAATAAATTGCCATTTAAACAAAGATGACTTCTAAAGAACTTAGAGATTTTTCTCTGATCTTCAGACTTTCATTTGCATGTGCCTGTTTGACATAAATACCTGAGTAGGGTGACCAACCATGCCAGTTTGCCCAGGACTGAGGCATCTTGTAGGACATGAAATTTTCAGTGCTAAAACCAGGAAAGTCCAGGGAAAACTGGGATGGTTGGTCACCCTATTCCTCAAAGATCTTCAAATTAACATGTCCAAAACAGACCTCTTGAGTTTTCACTCCCAACCCCAATCTGCTGCTCCTCTAGTTTTCCCCATCTCAGTAAATGGACCCATCATCCTCTTGGATTCTTCCTTTCATTCACTCTCTCCCATCCAATGATTCAACATGTCCTTTTGATTCTATATCCAAAATATACTTTGAATATGTCACTTCTTTCCATCTCCAAGGCTACCACACTAATCCAAGCCACCCATTTCATCTTCCCTTTCCCACTCTTTTCCCCTATAATTTATTCTCCACACAGCAATCAAAAAGATCTTTTAAATGTAAATCACACCATGTAACTTTCCTGCTTACAACCATTCAACAGCTTCCCAATACTTTCTACGGCTTAAAATGTCCTGTGTGATAGGCCCCAATCTATCTTTCTGACTTCATCTCATGCCATCCTGTGCTCCAGCCCCTAGACCTGAGAATTCCAAGCACAAACAAGCTCTTCCTTCAACACCTTCATACTTGGAGTCCCATCTGTCCAGAATGCTCTTTGCTGCTCTCTTGGCCTGCTGATTCTTCCTCATTAAATATCACCTTATTGGCCTTCCTAATCACCCTACATAAAGCAGAAACCATACCCTTATTTTCTATCATTTCATCTGTTTAATCTTTGCACAGTACTTATCAAAATCTTTGATTCTATTTACTAAGTTGTTTATTTGTTATTGTATCCCAACTCCCAGAAGAACATGAGCTCCATGAGGGCAGTACTCCCCATGACTTCTCTATCTTGTTTACTTTTTATATCTAGCATGTATCACAGTTCACAACAAATAGTAGGCACTCAAATCTTGCAAATGAATGATTGCCCACCAGTCACCAGGCATCTCCTTTTATTGCCACAATAATTATACAAGTAGAATTTATCTATATTTTATAGATGAGGAAGTTGAATCTCAGAGAATTAGTTCACTTGCCAAATGTACATGGTTAGAAAGTGGCTCATTCAAGCACTGAGTCCTGCTCTAAGTCTACTATAACAATCCCTTACTGTCTTAGTCAACTGAGTAGATCATAGAATTAGGACTTGGGTGTTGACCAAGCTGCTTTTATAGATGTGGTCAAGGTAACTATAAAATACAGGCAAGACCATCAAAAGCATCACAGATGTACCTTAGTGTGTACATATATACACAGAAGTTATCCACTGGCTATCACAAAAGTCTAGACTCTGTGGTGGGGGAGGGGATAGGTTGGCCGAGTGGATGAAAACCTTCTATTCACTTGTTGCATCATATTATATTGGTTATTTTTAAGTCTAAAATATTTCATAAAGATAGAGGTGGCCAAGGGCCCATTTCTACTTGTAGATCACAAGTCCCAATGTAAAGGACTAGTCCAGGGGCATATGGGTGAGCCTTTTGAGATTTGGCATATGTTGCCACCTTATGATTAAGACCAGATAATGTACAATAGAACAGGTAAAGGCAGCATTCTCCTCAAGACGACTTCATTCCAAAATTAAATATGCTAGTTTGTTCATTCATCTGTTCATTCACTCAGCAAACATTTATTCAATACCTACTATGTACAGACACTGCAGGATCATGAGCAATAAACAGCCTTTCTACTCAAGAAGTTTCAAGTATAGTATGAGAGACAGAAAACAGCATACAACATAGTTAGAGCTGTGATAGGGTAGCTACAACTCTTATTCAAGAAATGAAAGGCAACCACACCACTCTTGAGGTTGAGACAGGAAGGAACACAAGGGAGGTTCCTTGGCATAAGCAAAATATACAGAGATAGGCAGGATAAGGAGGGATTAATCAGGTAAATACTAATTGCTTTCATCTTCTTCTTTGTAAATTATAATAAATCTTTTCTTTGAGCTCCAGGCTCATATATCCAAATGCCTAATTGACAACTCTATCTGGATGTCTCACAGAGATTTCAAAACTAAGATGTCTAAAGCTGAAGTCTTTAGACAGCTACCTCTCTATTCTTATTTCAAAAAATACTAAACCACTTCCCTTACTATTTATACCTCATCCTTGTTTTATTATCTTTTAAGAAAACATACGGTAAAATGAAATTGTAATCCTAGTCTTGGGCCCATTTGCTAACTTATCAAGAGAAACTGGGGGAGAAAAGGATACAATATACCCTAGTGTCTTTGCCATTTGCTTCCCATCAACAGGCAACACGATAACCTCCAGAATGGCAACACATCCTGGAATCATGTGGCAACACCCACAGGTCACGGCCAATAACCCACTAGAAACTCATCTGACTGTAATTTCAGAGTCAGTCTCCTAAAGAGGTTTATGTGGTGCCAAACTGCTCTGACAAATTGGTCAAAACCATGCACCACGTGGAGTGTTGGGGCCCTGTGAAGATACAGTACCTTGGAATCCTCTTGAGAGGGAAGCTGCTCTCTCTTCTCCTTCAGGCATGTCAACACAGCATCTGGAGTCTCCTCTCCAGAGGAGCTTGGCTCAGGGCCCACAGCTTCTGGCTTCCCATTCTCTCTGGGGACCATGGGTTGCTCACAGGACAGGTTTCTAGGTAGGCCTTTAGGAGCACTGCCTTGTTCTTCTGATAGCTTCAGCTTCAGTTCTAAGAGAAATGCCATGAGTTACCATGAGCAAGGAGGACTCACTGGTCCTAATAAGAGCAGAGAGCTGAAAGGGAGGAATTCCCTCCCCTGATGCCAAGTCAGTGGAAATGAACAGTGCTGATGATGCCTTTCCATGGGGCAAGGGCAGCCTTAATAAGGCTGCCACTCAGATGTGAAAATAGAGGACTCTAGAGGCTGGGATCTCATGGAGATGGAGGATCATGTGTAGGGGTAACTCAGTGATTTAGATTTCAGAGGAGGAGTTCTGGAGTTCAGTGGTATCTGGCCCCAAAGTTTCCACCGATTACCTACCATGGAACCTGAGATTCTAGACTCAAAGATTCATTAACTTGGATTTTGAAAGGTTTGCAGTCATTAAGAGCCCCAGTGGAAATGCAAGTACTTCTGGAAGGTATTACACATGCGGACATATGAGGAAATACAGGAGGGATGGGAAAGAAGAGATGGGCGTGCTAGCCCCAACTTGACAGATTTCACAATTTTGTCTAACGCTAGCTTTTAAAATCCAGGAATCACCATTATTGCAATTTGGCTTTATATAAACCTACATAATTAAAAATAAAAAAAAAGCCATCTGGGACTTACCAGGGAATTACATTTCAGAATATGCTAGGGGACTGGTCATTTGAATGATGCCATTTATATTGATTCTCAATTACATAGCTCATTTTCTTTGTTTCATGATTTTTTTTTTTTAGTTAGACTCTGGTGTGGTGTTTAAACACTGCATATTTTATAAACCTGCTACATCATTACAGTTTAATACCACTGAATTAATATTCCTTTCCAGTTCTTTATCACCATGCTTCTAGAAATTTGGAAAAACACCCATGTCTCTACATATTGAAATAAGAGTGTGGAGAGGAGAAGAAGAAAATAAATTTTTATTGGTAAATAACCATAGTCCTTTAAAATGGATTTTAGGCTTAATTAATATTCCCACCACCATCTCTAGAGAGACAGAGAAAGAAGAACACTGGATTAGAAGGCAAGAGAACCGAGTTTTACACCTAGCTCACCACCTCCCAGCTATGTAACCTTTCCCTCTCTCTGGACACAGATGTCCCCATCTGTGCATGACGTATGTGGAATAAATGACTGCTCAGGCCTCTTCTGTTTCTAACATTCAAGAATCCAATAACCCAGGGAAGTTATTACTCCACACGTTGAGGTGTTCCTGGCACTGAAGTGAATCATTCCACTTGGGAGTCTGGAGTTCCTCGGTCTCTTTATAAGATTTATTAAATGGGGCCAAACAATGAAGGGGACACAGGACTCTCTATTTCAAGATAGGGCCTCCAATCTATGCGGGAGATAAGCTTAAAGAGGACCCAGGTGGAAAAGAATCAAAAACACCCTGGAGCACATTATCACTATTTTAACTGCTTCCTTTCTGGGAAAAGAGACCCTTCGCTGGCATTTACCTTTGAGCTGTTTACGACCTTTAGCCAAATCATTCATCCATTTCAGAACTTCAGGATTAGAAGTCTTGTCACCATGTGAAGGCTACCAAGGGAGAGAAAAATGGGGGTGGAATGGAGGGAGGGAGAGAAAGAGAGAAAAGGAAAAACAAAATTTTTAAACAGCCAACAACAGTTTAGGAACAAAACATATTAAGCTGGGAGAGAAATTCAGACATGAAAACTCCAGCTGTTGGAGTTGCTTCTGAAAAACAGAGCAAACATTCTTGACCTCCTCCACACTTTCATCCTCGCCATGAGCATTGTTTCTAAACATGTCTGGTCACCCAGCATTTTTCACATAGTCCTAACCAGGCCAGTGTCGCTCCAGTCTAACCCTCAATCACCTTGTGGGACACCTGCACCCCATACCTCACTGCCAGGCCATTCTTTTAATCAATGTAGATGACTGCACTGATACAAACCAGCACTTACTCCCTTGCCTGTGCTCACATACATGGCTTAAGACCACAGCCTGCCTTGGGAATACTGACAAACTGGAAGATTTAGTTCCTGTCCTCCAAGCTGAAGAAAGGAGACCCCAGGATCTCTAAAACCTAAAAATAGTCTGAAAAGTCAGTATGTCAGTGGAATACCCAGATTTCTAATCCTCTCACTATTTATAGATTCAATATCCTACTGGGCTAACATTAAAATAAAACTTAATCATAAGTGAGTGACCTTGGAAAAATTATTTAGCCTCTCTGTGCCTCAGTTCATCTATCAAATGAGGATTATAATACTGTCTCCCTCATAGGATTGCTGTGAGGGATAAATTATTTAATATATGTGAAACACTAAAAACAGTTCCAGGCACATGCTAAACACTATAGATGTGTTATCTAGAATTACAGATATTACTATTGTTATTACTACTGGCAGTGGTGATAATGGCAGTAATGTTGCTACCAGAACTTCAAAGGAATCCTGAATATTTCTTCACAGACAAACATACGTGTAAGTATGTATGTCCTACCAAGTAGCTAATCACACTTGGATGTGGCAATAAGAATATATTTTATATTTTAGAAGGATATGACTCTGTTAATACAAAGCATTCACCTTGATTTCTGGATTTCTTCTCAGAGCATAAAAGTGTATTTTCTACAGAAAAGAGAAACTAGGAGAAAAGGACAACCAAACATACTTAGCCTCCACCCCCATAAATCAGTAAGAAACTTTCTTAAACAAGTTGAGGCCAACCTGATAATTTAAATGCAGGCTCAAGAAGATTAATGAGTACTTTGAATTGAGGATATACAAGGAACTATATGAGAATTCTCAAGATGACATGATCATAAACATCATAATAACAGCCAGAAATGTGTGCATTGCTAGTGACCACATCTAGGGGCTCTGCAATGTTTCTTTAAGGATCCACTAAATCCATGTAACATTAGTAAGTTGTTAGTAAGAAAGAGGCATAGGGAGAGGAATGTGTTTCTCTCAAGTTCAAAGGAAAAATCAGTGCTTATGTGACAGGATCATCAAATGTACACGGGATTAGATATGTTAATTGTTTAAGATGAAAAGAAGATTGAAGGAAAATGACAGTGATTTTTTCCAAGGAGAGCTCAGATGGGATGCTATGGTTTCCAGAAGGGAAGCCCAGGTTTCAGGACCATGGACAGGGACACAGGGGCCCACCTCCAAAACAGCTTAGCCAGGTACTACCCATGGTCGGCTAGAATGATGTACTGTGCTACTTCCCTGGTATATAGTTTAGCACTTTGGCTTTGAGTAGCAGTCTGGTTATATGGACAGTCAATGCTTTATATTTGGTTTCTCAAAATCTTCCCAGTATTCTTCATTCTGATCTGAAAACACATCTTGTTCTCTGGAACACATCTTTTTCATTGGATATGCTCCACACAGTTAATGCCATGTTTTGAAATACTGTCAAAAATAAAAATAAAAACCTAAGACCCTAAGCCAATGACCACCAAAGAAATGAGCTTTCACTACTGCAAATAGGACTTATGAGAAATTTAAGGCTGAATTTTCCGATAAAATATGTTAAAGCTTGAAATCATTTTAGTGAAATGAATTTTTTATTTCCCTACTCTTGGGGGAGCTTTTAAAAGAGGTTAAATCAAGCTTACAAGGATGGCAGCTCTCAAATTATGTGGAAAGTTTTCATGTACGAGCTGTGGATCTTCAAGACTTCTAACTGCTGAACTGAAATATTCCAGTTTAATAGACCCCAAGGGCCATACATCTAGAAATCATACAGTGTAGATTTTGTTCAGTGCAATTATAATGGGGATCCCAAGTCACATAACTGAGGGTAGCACTGGACCAGATTTGTGGTCTGCCAAAACAGTTCAAAAGACACTTTAGAAAGATTTTTGGATTAGAAATTAAAAGACCTACATCGATTCCTTGCTGTGTCACTGCAAGGGGAAGTGGGAGAAGTCACTTCCCTTCTCCTGGCCTCAGTTTCTTCAATGGTCAAATAAGAAATAAGACTGGGTGATCTTTTCTAATTCTAACATTTTTTAATTCCACTGAAAGTGGAAATCTGGCTGAAACAGACTTTTTTAGTTCCATGAGCGTAATGATACCTAAATGTAAAATCAATTGTAGGGAATAAACACGGTTTTGGATAGGAATGTGAAATGGTTACTTTCAACAGAGAGGGAAAGATGTATGTTGTACTAAGGCTAGCACCAAGGCCCAGCAGGAGCTCAGATTCAAAAATTAGCAGTGAGTGCTATTAATTCCACAGTCAGGCTGCCAAGAAGGAAAGCCTTACACACAGCAACCAATTAAAGCCCATTGACATGTCAAACCTCTCACCACAGCCTGACACCCTGACAGGAAGGGTGAGGGGAAGAAAGCCGTGTTTCCTGAGACGTGGAAGGTTCTGATTACACCAAATACTTTTATACACACTGAGGCAGTGGTGAACACGAAGCCTTCTTCCTCTACTGCTCCCAAATCCATCCACCTGCATGTGTGAGTGTTTAACTGTGTGGCATGTGTCTGCTCTGGCTCTAAACCTTCTCTTGACAAAGGCAGGAGATGCCAGGAGTTCTCTTCCAAAATAGGCAGCTGCTGGGTGGCTATTATAGTTGAGGGTAATCCAGGGTTTGTGACTGCAGGTAGAAAAATCCAATGAAGAGTTAATGTGTACAATTTTCCTTCATTTTCTCATAAGGCAGAGGCTGCCATGGGATAGCCTGTTTAAATATCACTCAAATAGATTAAAAAGCTAATAATGTCTAGGACCACTTACTTTCTCTGTACCAAACCTGTAAGAAGCATTATATATGCACTTCCTGATTTAATACTCACAAACTTAAGAAGTCACTACTAATATTAACTCCACTTTACAGATGGATAAACTGAGACTCAGAAAGGTAAAGTAACAAGTCCAAAGTCAAAAAGTTCCTAAGCGGCTGTGCTTAGATTCAAATCCAGGACAGTCTGACTCGAGAACTGCCAGGTTAGAAGTATTAATAGGCCCTGGGAATGGAGCCCCTGTGTGTTACCCTACAGTTTCCAATGTGAGGGCATCTAACATTCCAGCAGCAAACAAGGATAATCAGCTTCTCTCAGGATATCTGCAGTTTTCAAAATGTGGACATTTATGAATTTTACTCCTATTCCTTCATTACAAAACCTACTCATCGTTAATATACCACCCAAGCCTGAGCTGATAGAACACAACTACATTAGGCCAGTTATAAGTCTTCCCTGGGCCTCAGTTTCCTTATCTGTAAAATAAAGGCCTATACTCACAATGTGTAGAGAACCCTCCTGCTCTATAAAAGACAATAAGTAGCTGTGACCGCCTGACTTCAAGGAAAAGAAGAATCTTCAACACCTTAACTAAGGTTGTCTTGAAAACCAATCTGATTTTTTTTACCATTTTGCAAAGCTAAAAATCACTCCTTAAACCCTACTTCTAGTGCATTTGAAGCCACTGTAGGAAACACAGGACAGGAAGAACGGAGAAGTAGAATATAACCCGCTCTTACCTCCCTCCCCAGAACTTATCCTACATTCACAGGGGCCTGCTGATTGCCTCTCTACCAAGTGCTTGGTGAGCCTTTAAATATTTCAAGGTGTATGAGACATTATTTCCTGTTCTCTTTTATTCTAACAACAAGCTGTTCTGGGCCCTCTGCCAATGACCCAATATCTTTGTGCAATTCTACATGAATATGATTTTTCTCTATGCCATAGTCACCATTAGGAATAAATAAAACTAGCATTGGCCATTAGGACACTTACTTCTGACACTATTGTTTCTTATGTAAAAAAAGAAAAGGTTTATGATTGCAACACTGCAGCACCAGCATGCAGACTGGTGTCTTTCCAACGGGAAATGATGGATCAGGGTTTTTTCTTATGAATGGCCTGAACAGAGGCCATAAGAGGTCCTTATCCATCAACGAGGAAGTACTTTAATGTCAAAGAAAACTCTCTCTCCCTCATTCTGTTCCACAATGAGAGATTCTGCCCTTTGGGTTCTTAATAGGTTCTTATCAAAATGCAAATGCAAAAGAGTTAAAGAAAAAAACAAGAACATAACTCAAAAGCTTTCCAAATTTCAGTCCCAGGGACACTAGTAATAGTAAGATTCCTTGGGTAAAAAAGGGGGGATCAATAATCAAATCAGTTTGGAAATAAAAGCTGTAATCCATTACTAGGAAATATCGTAGCAGAGATCAATTGACAGCATGTGAGAACAAGACAGATTCAGGATGGGAACTCAATTTATGATAGGTCCTGGGTTGGTCAATAGAAACAGAGCTGTCCCCTGGCACATGGGGGTACCCAAAAAGAAAGGACAGAAAAGCCCACATACCTCTGACACAATCTGCTCTTATTTCAAACCATGGGGTCCTTACCCGATATTTCTTTTCTTGTTCAAATTTTTCTTCAAATTTCCGAATTTTCCGCTTGAGGCTCTGGATATGTTTGGTGAGTTGGATAATCGTCTGTGGCTCCTTGCCATCACCACAGCTGCACCGTGAAGAACTTCGGGGCCTGCCATGATTACAGGGAGGGAAAGAATCATCAAAAACAATGGTATTCCAGTAAACACTGCTGCTGGTCTAGAAACTAAGCTTCCTGGATTATCAGAGAAGTCCAGAGGGCAGTTCATTATTTGATGAGTCTACTATGGTAGCATCTGCTTATTAATGGAGACCCCTGATCACAGAACTCTATTACAGGCAAACGTCATCAGGGACTTTAGTGTACAAATGTCAGAATATTAGTCCAGGAAATGTGTTTCATAAAGCTTGGAGGAGACCAATTTAAGACTAAAAAGAGAGCATTGTTGTGGTGTTACCCTCAGTAGGTTGCATGAGCCCCACCTACCAACGTTTTCAAGGAAGATATAGATGAGTAGTTAACTTTTCTTGACATAACAGAGCCTTTGTGAATCTGATGAAAGGAATGGGCCCCCTCTCCAAAAAATATGTTCACCCTCTCACATGACACACATTTTATAATAGCAATAATTCACTACCTCACTCAATTTCATCAATAGACAGTCCATGGACCCAGGTTTGGATAAATTCATGAATAACAGCAGGAGTTATTAAGGAGAAACTAAGAATTCCCTGCACATATTTTTAGTCAAAAGAGGCTCATTTTAGCTATGTATCAAAATTATTTGTGGAACTTTAAAGAAAAAAAAACACAGAGTTCCACACGTTTTTGGGAGGGGGGAGGGCAGCTATTGTAAGCTACCACTTTTCTCGAATCTAAGAAGAAATTGAGGTAGACACCTCCCAAGTGTTGCCACAGTCTATCCATTGAGCCCACTGTTGGACATGGAAAGAATATGGAGCTCATCGAGAATGATATTCCTGATATTTTCATGTACCTATACTTACTTAGGACTCTGGTCATTTCACCAAAAATGTTAAACATGTGAGCCCTGGGGTAGCCTGTATCTCACGACCATTTCCTCCTGAGACAGGAAGGCCTGAAACAGCATCCCAACTAGAAAGTACACCGATTTTGGCCATTTATCGTTCAGGTCTTGCCACTGTATTTGGTAGGCATGTTTGCACTATTTCAGACACATACTTCATTATAGTTTATAAACGTAGTATTTGAAAAACTGTATGAAATGAAGATGACAACAAAACAAGGTTTTCTTACATCATAAACTGCTGAGTGCTGGGTGGAGAAGGGGCTGATTCAGGGTCTAAGTTGAATCTCTGGCTTTGGCTGAAGATGGAGCATCGCGGTGAGAGCAGCGGGTTGTCACCATCAGTGATGTGATAGAGCAGCCTGCTGGTCCCCACAGACTGGAGGTCTTCTGGTGTGCTGTCTGCTTCATTCTGCCCATCTTTGTGGCCTGGCGCAGGGTCTGGGGAAACAAGATAAATCATCAAGACTCAGAAGTGACAGAGGGCTTGAGACTGTCATGTTCCTAAATAAAGATCATAAACATTCATTATACTGTCTTGCCTCTTTGTCATTTCTTCCTTCTGGGGATATGAAAGGCTTTCAAAATACTGTCATGTTTATTCTCACAGAACCTGGATAGAAAATATTACAAAGCCACCACCACCAAAAAAAAAAAAAAAAAAAAAAAAAAAAGGAAACACAAATTATTTTGGTCTGAGTTATGGAGTCAGTGTAGCCCAAAAGTATAACAATCCTCTCTTTATTTCATTATTGCATAGGGAGGGTATATTACAAAATGTTAGAGTGGAAAAAAACAATAAAATGGAGCTGGAGCAAAAGATGATAGATTATGCGGAAGAACAGGGATAACAGAATTGCTAGTGAAGGAAGAGAGAGGAGAAAACAAAAGAGGAAGAGAGGAGTCCTGAGACAGAAAATTATTCAGTAGTCATTAAAAATGATGGAGAACTCTGCTTATCAATATGGAATGACATTCACAATATGCTAAATGAAAACCACGGATATCATAACAAAACAGTAATGACTCCATTTTATATAAAAGCATACATTTATGTGTACAAATAAATGCACTAAAAAATCAAAGAAGCTACATAGCAAATACAAGAAAGGTAGAATCAGGAATGATTCTGTTTCTTCTCCAAAACTTTATGTAGTATTTTATTCTGGACAAAAACTAAAAAGAAAACCTGCTCTAAACCCTCTCCCCAGCCAGGCAGCTCTGTGCCTAAATGCTCACTATGATCATTCTCCTTTTAAATGAGCTCATTAGCTCCCCACCTCTGGGTCAGTCCAGAAGGTGGGTACCCCTGTGCTATGGAGGTGAGGGCAGGGGAGTGAGGAACATTAGGACACTGAGTCAGGGTGGCCAGGACAAGAGTCTTTCCATCACGGGGCTCTGTACAGAGTTATTTGAGCAGCAGCGAAAACAAACTCCTTCTCAATTTTGCCCAGCAAACAAGTCAGGACAACCCAAGGCTTTCCCTTACTTCTACTACCCCAAAGAAAAGGGAAAACAAATATTTCCTGGGTGAAAAGCAGAATCTGAAAATACTGACAATCCACTTTTCCAAAATAAACATTTATCACAATTTGGTACCGGATGAATCTTAATCATGTTTAGAATGGCTCATGTTCTCTAGAGCTTGAAATGCAATTAATTGCTTTGTGTAACATCAAAGGTCTGATTAGGTCCTCATGTGTTTTCAGTTGGCTTCTCCCCTGTTGGGCTGTAGACTGGGAGGGTGGATAACGCCTCCTATTGTGCCTTTGAAGCTCATTGACAGCACTTCTGCCAGTGACTGAGTCTGGTCAGAAATAGACGGAGTGAGGGCTAGGGAAGTGTTGGAGCCAGTGGAAGTCCAGTCCCCAGGCCCACAGGCAAGGTGTGCTGGTGTGACTGACACAACTCACCACAGGCAACACCCTTGCTAAGAATAATTTACCCAGAAAACACTGCAGTTTGTCAGGAGTCCTAAGGAGTAACAATAGTAATAGTTACTAACCAATAAATCACAGCATACACTGACAATGACCTTTAAATTTCTCCAGGGGGTGTATGGGTTCCTCACCAAATCCTTTTCTTAACCATTAGACTCTAAGAAGAAATGCATTTTATTCACTTTACCTGTTTTTAGGCAGTATCTTTTGGTAATAATGGGAAGAAAAGAATCTTTAGCAAGCACCTGGGACCAGCATATTTTTGTTGAAATGGGAAAGGTGTGAGGCCTTCAACCCTTCAGCTCAGCTGTAGCCTCAGGGTCAAAACCAACTTGAGTCTCTTGGTGCTGGTTTATAATGCCAAAATGGAGGTACCTGGGTTCCCAGCCATATGACTGTGAAGTGGAGGCAAGAAAAGAGCTCAGCTTCTGAAACCCACAGAGTATTTTCTAAATAGAATTTCAAAGACTCACAGATCATTATGAACAGCTCTGTTTGCACTGCATTGCAATAGTAACTGTAAACCTCCATTTACATGGCATCTGTTTTCCATGGGCACTCGCATCATTTACCAGTGCTGCCTAATTAACATACCGACACCCCTTTCTCCCCAATTTACCGCTGAAGGAAGCAGTGAGCCAGAAAGATCCCAAAGCAACCAGTTGAAAAGCAACAGAGTCAAAAACTGGTAATTTGGTAGTGCTTCAGTTCTTTGTCTAAACTCACCATTTGAGTTGAAAAGTGGCTTAATTAAATCAGCTGGCACATTTATATGCGTGTGCATTTGTGTAGACAGAATTATTGAGCTCCTTGCTCAGAAGAGGCCAGCATAGATTCAGAACCAGCCGTCACTGCTGCTATCCTGGGAACAGAGCCCAGGGCACTGCTTGCAGACCCTGCTCCCCAACAGGGAGAAGCTTATGGCAATATTAAACTCAGGTGGCTTCTGGGTGGTTCTCTGGGGGCACACCACTTTTTTTTCCAAAGGAAGGGGTAGCCTGCCAGGGCCCATAGTGTGATGCAGTATGGTTTAGAGGAAGAGGTCTGGGAGCCAGGAATCTTGTAGTTCTTACACTTTCTTGTGGGCCTCAAGAGAGTTCCCCAAATTCTCTCAGTGTCCTGGTTTGGCCCATCTCACAGGGCTGTGGTAGCAAAGTAAAAGGAGATCTGTTGTCCACCATTGTGCCTATAGTTAACAATACTGTATTGTACACTTAAAAAGTTAAGAGTGTAGCTCTCAAGTGTTCTTACCGCAATGAAAAAAATTTTCTTTTCCTTCTTTGTATTTTCTAAAATTTCTGTAATGAATATGTCTTAATTTTATAGAAAGGAAAAAATAAAAGTTAATATAAAAATTTGAAAAAAAAAAGGAAAAAAGCATTCTGAAAAGGGAAATGAAAAACAACCCCGGGGGCAGCACAATGGAGAACAAAGATTGTGAGTTTGAACCCCAGGTCTACCACTTGTTAAGAGGTGCTTCAGAAATAATGGACCTTTTTAAATCTTAGTTTTTTCATCTGTAAAATGGGGAGAATAATGGTGCCTGCCTCATAAGACTAAGCGAGGATGAAATGAAATAAACCTGTAATTTCTGGGGGCTGGTGTGGTGGCGTAGTGGTTAAGTTCACGCACTCTGCCTCGGCAGCTTGGGGTTTGCAGGTTCGTGGGTCCAGATGCGAACCTACACACCACTCATCACACCATGCTGTGGCGGCATCCCACATACAAAATAGAGGAAGACTGACACAGATGTTAGCTCAGGGACAATCTTCCTCAAGCGAAAAGAGGAAGATTGGCAACAGATGTTAGCTTAGGGCCAATCTTCCTCACCAAAAAACAAAACAAAACAAAAAACTATCTTCTACAGAATTTTTGCCATATCCACATAAACCTGTTTTTTTTACTCTATCTATATATAGAGTTAAAAAGTACATATTTTATATAAGTTTATATATTTACTAGATATATTTACTATGCATTTTAGATAGACAAATTTCAACTTACAGTTTTTTAAAATTTCAGCTTCATCCTAGACCTCAATGGCCAAGAAATCATGAATTTGATATGCTAGCTACATATTTTTAATAATGCACATTAAAATAAATTCCTATTAAAACTAACAATGTTCACCCATGCATCCTTTGTGCAGTATATTTGGTGAAACATTTAGCATAGAAACTGCTAAACACAGTAACCAAGAAAACCATCATTTTAATAATTATTATCATCAAAATAAGGTAGTTGAATTTTATCTTCTCTTATTGAACACCAATTACACTAGGAGTCCTTATGGGGTTAATATGGGAAATGAGAACCAATATATCCCTTAACATATTGTCCCTCCTACCAGTTTTTATAAATAAGAATAACAATCATATCTAATATTTACGGAGTGACTCACTATGTTCTCAAACTTGTAAGAGTTTTTGCATGTAGCTAATCTTCATAACAACCACATAAGGCTGGTAGTTATATGATCTCCATTTTAAATACAGCAGGGAAGGTGGTATAAACTATGTTAACTCCATTCAGGGAGGGTTTGACCAGTGCACGAGGCAGAAGACTCCAGATTTCTGACCCTGGTGGCCCACGCACTGAGCAGTAAGGAACACACAGAAGAAAAATAATCATCATCAGTGTGTGAAGGCCAAGAGACTACTTCTGATCTGGCTGCAACCTCAGGCTGCAGCAGTGGCTGTATTACAGCTGTTACATGAGTCAGGCAGATTAAAAAATATATCTTTCTAATGTGAGTGTTTAAAGCAATTAAAAATTTAAATAAATGTCTATCGCGACCAGTTGAGATGGACTGCTGAGATCTAACTGAGTAATAAGTTAGATAAGTCTTGTGGATTTGTTAATTTGCACTCTTGGGTTTGCCCATCATGGTGGGCTTATAGGTAGCATTCAGGTACATGCCCAAATGCCAAAATGTCAGCCTTCTTGCTTTTAAAAGCTAAATGAGCCAAAAGCATGTCCATGATTCTAATGAGGTTCAAGCATCAGAGTTCTCGGCCAGCCTCATGCAAAGAGGGCCACCAAAACAAAAACAAGGAACAGCTCAAAAACATCTGATGGATACACAATGAGTTCGTTGCGTATACATTCGGTTTTAGGTATGCTGAATTTGAGCACCTGAAGGCACTAAGGGGTTAGCTACGGGATCACAAGAGAGAGAGAAATGGGTAAGCCTGAAGTCATCCCAATAACTAAGGCTGGGGAAACAGATGAGCTTGCTTGCTCAGAGACTGCTGAGAGGGGAGAAGCGGTACCTCCAGGGTTAGGATGGGCTGGGGAGGAATGAGGACAGATGAAGAGGGATTCTAGGTTGGTGAAGCTGACCAAGTTACCAAGTGGGGCAAGGTTGGCACTCCAAGCAGGCTTCTGCATGCCAGCTTCTGTGGACTGCCACAAGAAACAACAGGGACATTGAGGCTTGGGAAATGTGCACCTTGAAAGCAGGGCTGGGCTTTATGACAGGCACTCTGCAGACCTCAAGAGGCAGTTTGCCACAATGGACAAAAGCATGGGCTACAGGTTCAGAAACACTTGGATTCAAGTCCCAGTTTTGTCATGTGTGTGACTTGGGACACATCATTCAATCTTTTTCAATCTCAGTGTTCCCATCTGTATAATAGGAATTCATTCATTCAACAAATGTTTATTGACCATCTACTGCATGCCAAGCCCTATTTCAGGTGAGAATGACAACAGTGTCTACCTCATAAATTGTTTGAGAATTAAAAAAAGATAAGGAATTTCAAGTGCTTAGGAGAGTGCCTGAGAGAGGGGTCATAATAATCCACCAATAAATGTTAGTTGTTGTTTTGTCTGTGTGGTGGTATCTTTTACCTAGTTAGGGAACTTAGGAGGGAGGCCGGCTGCAGGAGGGAAAGATGAGTTCAGTTCTGGATGTGCTGAGTTAAGAGGCACTTTTGGTCACCCAGGTAGGGGTGCCCAGTAGGACCTGGATGTGGGTAGGTATGGAGCTCAGGAGACAGAGTCTATCTGGGTTCCATCTCAGCATGCACTTCCCCAAATCCCCCTTCTGCAATAGGGGGCAGTACAGTGAGCCTCATTTTTATTTTGAAGGAGCCAATGTTTGGATTTCAACTAAAATGAATGGCCAATAGATTAGGGCACTGGATTAGCTGAGCAATGAGAAATTCCAAAATCCTTTCTGAAAACCAGAAAACTACATGGATCAAGAAGCCTCAGCTCAGATCTAAACTGATTCCTTGCCTCTGAATTTGTGGTTACAATCTTCTAATTAAATTTCCATTGGTAAAGACAGATCCAGGTTTTAGATTTTTTAACAGTTCTTAAAATAAATTTAATCTCAACACTCCTAGTCCCTAGAGAATTATAGGATAATTTTTGAATACTTTTTTCTTGAGTCACTACTATTAGACCTAAAATATGCAACACTTTTTACCAAGTAAATATACATTTAAATTGCAGAAATATAAATCTTCAGGGTATGTTGTCACTGATTATTTTAAAAGTCCAATAATACCTTATATACTTTCAGAAAAGACTTGCAAAGTTCTCTGTTAGTATTTTCACTGTCTCAATGGTAAGAATAAGGCAGAAATGACCTTCAGTTTAAAAAAGGTAATATAAACAAAGGCCCAACAACAACAACAAAAATCACATTGTCATTTGGCTAACATGTTGTTTACAATACCATTTTGGGAAGTGTAAGCAGTTTGAACTCACCCAAATTTTCAGTATTATAATGATATTCAATAAATTTAAGTGTCTAGATGAAAGGCAATAAATATCTTAAATATGCTTTAATTTCACACCATAACTAGCTTAGCAAAAGAAAGTCCCAAAGGAAAGAACGGAGGCAGTAAAGACCACTAGATTGAATGGAGACAGAGGAAGGCAAAGTGACAAGGTAGTGAGTGAGAAAGAGAAGCAGCCAAAATCTGTGGAGGAAGAAAAAGAAGAAAAACGAAGGGACATCATGGTGGTAGGGGTGGGTGAGAGGGAAGGCAAGGCAGAGTGACAAAGGTTGAGTTCGTTCTGAGGAAATGTACAGTCGAAGTAAACTTCTAGCCCATGGAAGACTGGGGTCTTCAGATATTAGTGACTTCCACCCTAAATCAGAACTGAACTGTGGGCTACGGTAACATGACCCACGCTCAGGACAGGTGTGAGATCTTCAGATCTCTGTCATACTGGGAAAGGGAAGAAATCCATTCTTTGCATTGCTTTATAGCAAAACATCTGAGGCAGGGATAATCCATGTTTTTGGAGGCAATTTCTATACATCACCAAACCAAAAGCCCAATTTGGGGAGGAAAGGAGAAACAATCTTCTAGACAAATCTACCAGGTGACTAGATGAATATTTTCACTTTTCCTTTGATTATTCAAGACTTACTCCTTTGCCTGTACACAAAATGTCAAAGAATAGTTGGGAAATGACCACTGAACAGTGTCTAACCTTTGAAACCATCTTTTTCTCTCTCTGTGTCACAAAAGTGGAGTCAAATACTCAGATTACAGAGCTCTGCCTGAGCTGTAGGGCTGGGGAAAGAGCAAGCATCATCCATGATAAGTGTTCAAGATTCGGAAGCCTCCTCTTGGTATACAGCGAAAGCTGGGTGGTGTGATGTTGATCATTTTTCAGCCTAAATGACTCCCAGGTCTTCTAATCAATTCCTGCACAATTGATCACCTCAGTGGTACAGCTGATAAAAATCTGCTATTAAGATAACAAGAGCCATTTTCAAAACAGTTTTCATTTCAGATGTGCTTTGTGAAGCAGAAGGAAAAATGAATATACAAAGCAAACAGGAAGACTATTGAAGGAGATTCCAACCTTCAATGGGGGCTGTATCTCTACTAGGCTCCTCCAATGTCAGTTGGGAAAAATTAGTCAAAGGAGTTGGACCCGCGGCTCCACATAGACAGAGCCAGAGAAAAGTATGATTCTCAGAGAATTGGAAGAGACAGGACAGGTTGTCCACCCTGGGCCTGGGGGGTGTCCAGAGCAGTGTCAGACACAAGTATCTAGACATGCTGTCTGGTCACTTCCAGACTGTACTCTCCATAAGCATGGAAGAACGAATAACCAGAAAGAAAGATTTTAAAATGACTATAATATATAGGAAACCATGTGCAGGGGAAACGGAGTATATGAGAACTCTCTGTACTGTCTGTTCAATTTTCTACGAACCTAAAACTAGGTTAAAATCTATTAATTAAAGAAAATAACATGACTATATGCCTACTAGTTAAAAGCCTGAGCTCTGGAGTCAGAGCCCTGGGCTTGGTCTCAGATGCCACTTGCTCACAGTTGTTATGTCCTTGGCCAGCTGAGCCTCTTCAAATGTAGAAGTCTCATTTATAAAAACTTGTAGCGAGAATAAATTGAACAAAGCACGTTATCACAGTCCTTGGCTTGACTTAAAAACTGAATTAAAAAATTGTTTTAATAATCACCTGGCAGTTTTTCTGATTTTTTCCTTCTCTATAAAGTAGTTATAGAAACAGCCTCAGAGAATTACTCTGTCATCTATGAATTTTGAAATCATTTAAAAAAATACTTTATTTGGAAAACAAGGGGTTAATGTGAAGCTCCCTCTTTCAGAGACTAGGAAGATGGTTATAAAAGTATCAGAGAAAAATTATTAACAGTAAAGATCTTTTCCAGCCAAGTTATGTCACAAGTTATGGATAGATTTTATGGTAACAAATGTAGTTTCAATTTTAATAGGAGATAATTATTCAACCATCAGCTCTATAGATTAGTGTTGTTATAAATACCTTTTGCTTAAGGGAACTAGGGTAATGTCAATCATATGCAAGACTCTAGAGCGGACCTAGGGAATGAACAGTAGTAAACGGCATTTCTACACTTTGAAAGTAGTTAGAAACTATAATAGATATTTAAAGACAAATGTAAGCAATATCAACTGGAGGAAAGGCAACAAGCTCTGAATATGGTAAGAAAATAATGATAGCTGACATCTATTGAGCATTTACCACTGGGGATGTGCTAAGAGCCTCATATGTACTATGCTACATCATTCCCACAACAATCGCAAGAAGTAGATACTATCCTTTTTCCCATCTTAAAAAAAGGAAACTGAGGCATTGAGAGGTCAAATACCTGTCCAAGAGCACCCAACTAGCACATCAAGTTCTGCAAAGAACTAAGTTTCTGAACAAGGCAGAGCCAATGAAAATAATGTGTTTGGGCTTTCAAGAATGTTATAGCATGGTTTTCATACCAAGAGTTCTTTAAAAACAAAACCAAGTGATGTTGGGCTAAATGTTTTGCAATGGATACAAAATCCACTTAACAACATGCAGCAAAGAACAGGGTTGAATTAGTATCTTTACAATGGACATACACGTCAGTACTAATCCTCGCAAATGGATCCTGGATTAATCTTATTTTACATTTCTGAAATGACATGGAAGAGGAAGTAGAGTGTTGAGTCTGAGTTTACAGATGATATTCTTCAAAGAGCAACACACTAAGCAAACACAGAAGCAGCTCACATACCATGAGGAGGCTCAATAGCAGGAGATGACCTTCACTGTGGTCCAGTAGGCTACGCAGCTGGAGAAAACTCCTCCATCTACTCTTAAATAATAAGCACTAAACTATTAGTTTGATAGGGAATGAGATTTTTGGAGCTTTTATGGAATGCACTTAAATGACAAAAAGGCCAAGCAAATAGCATCCACCTGTAGGAAGAGTTAGGAAAACAATCCAACAAGCATAATTATTTTGTAATTATTTTATAAAACACCCCCATGTCCATATTTTTTTAGGTATTTTTTTTTTTACTGACATCATTGTAGTTTCACATATAGTTGTAAGAAATAATAGAGGGATCCCTTATATACTTTGCCCAATTTCCCCTAATGGTATCATTTTGTAAAAGTATAGTGTCTGTGTCCATATTTATAAATAAAATTCTACTATTTGACTCCATTTGGAATACAACTATGCAGGTGAGGTAAATACACATCAAGAAAGGCACAGGGGCCTAGAGATGGTTTAGATCAGAGGAGCTGAAATGACTATAGGAACAGAGGGGCTGCAACAGGTTAATCAACTACAAATCTAGGTTTCTTCTGACAAAACAAAGTCAGGGATGGATAAAAAAATGACTTCCAAAACACATTATTTATGTAGAGTCTATACAGAGGGTCTATGGGCTTAATTTCAAATTCTCGAGTACTAGAACTATGGGGACTTAACATTTAGGCAGGAGGGCAGATAACAGAGTGTGAAGCACTTAGACTATGCAATCTGACTGGGGAAATGCCTCTACTCCTCCCCTTTCCTCCCACCCTGCCCCCACCCCCCACTCAGTAGCTGTGAGACCTTCAACAAGCTACATTAACTCTCCAAGTTTATTTCCTCATCTTTCATCTGGAGATAATAATGGCACTACCTCACAGGGTTGTTGTGAAGATAAAATAAGAAAATCCATGTAACAATGCCTGCACAAATGAAGAGGTCATTTTTAGCTAATGTTGATGGTATTCATTTAAAGGCCTTTAAGGCAGGGTTTCTAAAACCTTGGCACTACTGACAGTTTAGACCAGATAACAGTTTGATGAGGGAATGTCTGTGTGTGCGGGGTGGGAGGTGGTGGTCCTGTGCATTGTAGGATGTTCAGCAGCATCCCTGGCCTCTACCCACTAGATGCCAGTAGCACTTACCCTCCAGCTGTGACACCAAAAATGTTTCCAGATATTGCCAAATGTCCCCAAGGGGACCAAAAAAAAATCAATCCTGGTTGAAAACCATTGCTTTATCTCTTCAATAAATGGTGTTGGGAAAACTGGACATCCACATGCAAAAGAATGAAAGTGGACCATGTGCTATCGCCATACACAAAAATTAACTCAAAATGGATCAAAGACCTGAAGGTGAGACCTGAAACTATAAAACTCATAGAAGAAAATATAGGCAACACACTATTTGACATTGGGTTTAAAGGAATCTTTTCAGATGACATGCCTACCCAGACTAGGGAAACTAAAGAAAAAATAAACAAGTGGGACTTTATCAGACTAAAGAGCTTTTATAAGACAAATGAAATCAGAATCAAGATGAACAAACAACCAACCAGCTGGGAGAGAATATTTGCAAAACATACATCTGACAAGGGGTTGATCTCCATAATATATAAAGAACTCACACAATTGAACAACAAAAAAACAAACAACCCGATCAAAAAATGGGCAGAGGAAATGAACAGACACTTCTCCAAGGAAGATATACAGATGGCCAATAGGCACATGAAAAGATGCTCAACATCACTAATCATCAGGGAAATGCAAATCAAAACAACACTAAGATACCACCTCACGCCCGTTAGAATGGCTATAATCACCAAGACAAAAAACAACAAATGTTGGAGAGGATGTGGAGAAACAGGAACCCTCATACACAGCTGGTGGGAATGCAAATTGGTGCAGCCTCTATGGAAAACGGTATGGAGATTCCTCAAAGAATTAAAAATAGAGATGCCCTATGATCCAGCCATCCCACTACTGGGAATCTATCCAACGCACCTGAAATCAACAATCCAAAGAGGCTTATGCACCCCTATGTTCATTGCAGCATTATTCACCATAGCCAAGAAGTGGAAGCAACCTAAGTGTCCCTCGACTGACGATTGGATTAAGAAAATGTGGTATATATATACAATGGAATACTACTCAGCCATAAAAAAAGACAAAATCGTCCCATTTGCAACAACATGGATGGGCCTGGAGCGTATTATGTTAAGTGAAATAAGCCAGAAAGAGAAAGACAAACACTGTATGATCTCACTCATATGTGGAATATAAACAAACACATGGACAGAGAAAACTGGACTGTGGTTACCCGGGAAGTGGGGGTGGGGGGTGGGGGATGGGCACAAGGGGTGAAGGGAGTCATATATGGGGTGAAGGACAAACAAAAATGTACAACCCAAAATCTCACAATGTTAGAAACCATTAAAATATCAATAAAAATGTAAAAAAAAAAAAAAAAAAAAAAAAAAAATAGGATGCTAAAGAAGATGAAAAAAAAAAAAAAAAAAAAAAAAAAAAAAAGAAAACCATTGCTTTAAAACAACCAACTTAGGACATTTTAATTTTGCATTTTAGGGTGGGGAGCCCAGACATGTGTAAGTTTAATAAGTACTCCCAAGTAGCTGGGAACTTCCAGTCAGGGGGACAGTATATGAAATATGAGAGAGAAGGTCAGTTTCTCTCTGACTCTGCCCCACCTTAACTTCAACATTAGGAAGAGACCTACAGACCATGCAGATCATTCTTCATAAGAATAATTATAGACTGTAAATAAATGTACTACATTAGTGTTCTCTAATAATCAACATTAGCAACAAGGCTCTTACTCAAATGGAAAGTTCAATTTGAAAATCAAGATTTTAGAATAAAAGAATTAATTAGGCATTGCTTTGGAACTTTTATTTCTAGTAATATGTCTTCAGTTATCTCTGGTGACAGCTTTTGCTAAAACACCATACCATCAATCACCTGTAGTCAGACAGGACGGAGGTGACTATGCTTAGTCACGTGGAATGTCCAACAGTCTTTGTGCACACTGTGAAAATGACAGGCAGTTGAAAAGACAATCTTCATTCCATTTTCCATTCAACCCACCACAATAGATGCTTACTAATGCCATGGAGGAAACATTCGCTTCAGCTGTACAAGGCTATTGATTCAGTTAGAGATTTTGAGCCTAAGTACTGTGTGGGTTTCCATCTCACATTATGTGGTTTGCCTACAGGTAGGGTGACCGGCTGTTCTGCATTGTCTGGGACTGAGGATTTCCCAGCATGTGGGACTTTTAGTGCTAAAACTGGGACATTGGTTACCCTATGAACAGTCCCAAAGCTGCCTTGCAGCTGTTCCCTCTCTATCACTTTTCCCTACGGGCCCCTACCTCCTTCAGATCTGTCCATGTCCCCATCCCTCTCCTCTCCAGCCTGCAGACTTGGTGCTTGAGCACCTTTCTCCTGAAGTAAATGGACTGAGCTCATTGGTCACAGACCTTGAGTTCTAAGTCCATGTGGTCTGTGAGCCTCTTCCCTTTGAGGAAATTGAAGTGAAGCAGAGTCAAAGAGAACCTGAACTTCTCTCTCCTAATTCAAGACACTGTCCACTTAAACAATGGTTCCTAATACTCGGAAGTGTTTATGAAATATAAAGATTCCAGGACTTCCACCCTAGACTCACTAGGGGTGAGGACAGAGAACCCCCATGTTTGAAAAGCTTCCTGGTAACTATAATGTACGGAAAGGTTCAGGAACACTATCTGGAACAGAGTGCCCCTCCAGGGGTGCCATGAGATGTGTTCTTGCTGCAAGTGCAGTATATAATTGGATTTTTAGAATAAGGGAGCATTTCAAGTATTTTACTAGGTGGGACTTATCCTTGTAACCCAAAAACCCAAGTTAAAATCCAGTATTTTGATCTCAAGACATAGAGACTACAATACTTTGCTTAGACTATCATTTCAGATGCCCACTACAAAAGTTAAACGACTTAAGTCATGTCCCAATCAAGTCTAAAGTTTGAAACCTATTTAAGTAACATCAATTTATATTTATGAATTTTTGCTTTTAATGGTTAATTGGTAACATATCTAGATATTCCTGTAAAAATCATTTGTTGGATTTTGTCCTTGTTATACGAATTATTGACATCAATGATTACTAACTGAATATTTATATACATGTAAGGCCCAGGGCTAGATGCTAGACTTCAAGAAAGAGAAAAAAATTTTGTTACTGTAATCTTTTATAGACTTACGACCATCTGTGCTAATCTTATGCAATCACACTCTCAGCAGGAAATTACACACAAAAAACTACAGTTTCAAGGTGTTCAAAGAGCACTGCAGAATTCCATTCACAGGCCCTAATACGAGCATAAATTTCTTCCAAGTGACACATGGATTAGAAAATGTATGGCCTTCCTATAAGAGTGTGTCTTGGAAGCCAACGAGACCAAACTAGCCCATAACTTAAATCGTGAAAGCCTCTTCCAAATGCTTGTCACTTTGGCAATATCCCTGCCAAATGAAGAAACTCCTTAGGTCTCTGAAACCATCTAGTGGGTGGTTTTTAGATTGTGTCAAAGGGTTTTATTGGAAAATTAGAAAGAAACTTGTGTCAAATAAAGCATTATAATGTCCAACAGAGGGGCTGGGACTTCTTCACTTTCTCCACATCAACTCCCATGTGGTCATTTTAGCTAAATGAGACTCCTTATTCATAAGCTGTGCAAAGGCAGAAAACATCAGGGTGGGTTTTACCTTGGAAAACTTGCAAGAGCTGTTCTTGTCTAGTGCATACACACACGTGTACACACACAGAACGAAAACCTCTCTTTTTCATAAACTCTCTAAGAAGGACTCTGGAACATCTCAGATTCACTTACGTTTTGGAAAATCCAGCATTAAACCCACAAGTGTCCTCTGTAAGGACGCTTCTGCTCATTTCTGCCATTTGACACTTAACATGGAATGTATTGATGGCTCCTTTGTGGGACCAATCCCTACATAAACACAGCAGGTATTTCTATGTTACAAGGAGTGTGTTAATAAGCTTGTTCAAAATCCTGTCCATTCAGAATGAGAAAAAGTAAAACTATTCTTGACCTTTGGAAAGAATAAGACACACATATAAAAGTCATGATTTAAAAAAAAGAAAAATATATATCCATATCCAACATGCAACAAATATTTTACTGAACACTTTGGAGATACTTGTGAAGCTGTACAAAACATCACATAACACAAAAGTCAATTTTGTATTTGGCTTGAGGTTTTTTTAATGTGTTTTGCATGTTGTTTGTTTACACAGGGTAGAATATGGGATTGGTGGAAGAAGAAGGGCATGGTCTAATAATCTGACTTAAGTTCCTAATTGGCTTGACACTGGCTCCTGCCCAATTTTACACGCATCTCATTCAAACACAATGGCCAACAGAGAAGGGGAGCTCACCAGCCAACAAGGACAGTCACTGGCCACCTGCATCCGTGGGGAAATAATTTACCACCTACCAGCAGGGTCACACGAGGCCTCAGTGTCCTTACTATGAATGGTACTATTTCATGGGTTAGTTGAAGGATTTAATATAATAGATATAAAGTGCTTAGAATAGTGCCTGGATCATAGGAAGTCTTCAATAATAATAGTAGCTACTATTATTAGCTAGTATTGGCCACTATTATTCATATATATTCAAACACTGGAGATGACTATCTTGCTTGCTTAGGCCATGTGGGTCTGTTTTAAACAGTAATGTTTTAGGGGCTGGCCCAGTGGCGCAGCAGTTACGTGTACACGCTCAGCTTCAGTGGCCCAAGGGTTCGGAGGCCCGGATCCAGGGTGCGCACTGACGCACCGCTTGTCAAGCCATGCTGTGGTGGCATCCCACATAAAGTAGAGGAAGGTGGGCACGGATGTTAGCCCAGGGCCAATCTTCCTCAGCAAAACAGAGGAGGATTGGCATCAGATGTTAGCTCAGGGCTGATATTCCTCACAATAAATAAATAAATAAATAAATAAATAAATAAAACAGCAATGTTTTAAATGTACTATTGCTAATGGTACTGAAATAGATTACCTTTATAAATCCCTTCCTTCAATTTCTAGAGATAAAGGATACCACATAAAGCAGGCTCACCTAAGCCTATTTCTACCATCCATCCAGAAACCAGTCTGCAAACCTCTGACCCATCTGTGTTAGACAAGATAAGCTATGCTCTCACTTCTATTCACATAAATTAGCGTTTCTTTTCTGTCTAAGTCTTCCTGGGATCATTAGTTTGCCTTCTGCTTGCTAGCCAAACTACCATCTCCCGGATTAAAACTAGAGAAACAGACAAATGAGACCCAATTTTGAGACTTTAACACAGAAAATAATGCTAAAAAAAATGAAACGGGACAAGACAATATAGGATCAGAATGAGCTACACCACTTACCTCCACTTTCCCTGTGTTGATGGATCACCTTACAAGCAGTTAATAGAAGAAAGGAAGCAGCAATGTTGAAACTCCCCCATCCCTCAATACCTCAAAAATATTATGAGTCTCCAGACAGCACAGATTATCTAAGTCCAGTGACATAAAATAAGCACACCACTTGTTTGTCATAGGAGACCAAATAGGAAAACGAAGACTAGGAGCTGTGATGGGTGGTTTTCACCTGACACCCAGTTATGTCCGTCTGACTCTTGGCCCACAGCTGGAGAGAAGGCTCTATGTTACAGCACATCTTAATTCCTCCTGCTCCCTCTCAGCTTCTCCCTGTAACTCATGTTGCACCAGGCACCGTTTCCCACAGGGGGCCTGGTTTAGGAAGAAGCAGCACGAGGTTGAACTATCCTGAGAGTACAAATAAGGACGTCCCCAGCCCAGCCTCTTACCTGCAGCATCTGCCCCTTCAGCAGGCACACTTTGGGTGGACGCAGGGGCCAGGTCCTTGACTCCATGCACCTGAGCAGCTTCTTCCTGGTTTGTCAAAAATGCAGAGCACAGATCAGTTTCCAGGGCTTGGAGCTTCAGCAAGGAATTCTGCCAGCAAAAGCAGAACATCAGGCTAGCTAAGTAGATGGCTAACACACAACAGTGGGTCCGTAGCTCTCAAAAGCACCTTTCCCCAGCGCTGGCAGGAAGAGGGTTGTGGCCACCGATGCTTCAGGCCGAGCTGGTTGTGCCAGAATCAGACACGCATTATTCCACATGCAGCCTCAGTTTCTGCTTCATTTAAATCCTAACGTATATGGATTATCTGTGACACATGGCACTGATGATTTCGTCAGCAAGAGAGGCTGCACCAGGAGAACCAATCTGAGAAGGTATCTACTTCCCGGGTGCTTGAGGCTTTACGCTTTGCAAGGGTTTCATTCATTGTGCTGACATCAGGAGCGGATGACATTAGGCCCCTCCCAGGCTACCATTCATGAAAGCCAGCATCCCTCCACTGCAGACTGCAGCAGACCGCAGTGCACAAAGAGTTACTGCTGCAGAGGCCGCCGGCATCTGGGAGGCGCTTCAGGGCTCCCTTATCTACATCTGCATGTGGGTGTGTGTGCATGTCTCCTGAAGTTACTTCTCTCACACGGGATGGCTACAGCTACCTTTTATCAAGAACAGAGTGGAGGGAGCGAAGGAGATGACCTTGGTCACTCAGTGTGACCCAGCCCCTGAGGGAGAAGCAATTTATCTTTCATAGCTCCCAGCACAACCTCCCCTCCCACCCCCTTCATTTCTCATTGTAAATTTCTCCCATGGTTCTTAACAAGAACAAAGTCATACAGACTGACGCACGTATCCTGCCCTGATGCAGATGCCCAGCAAATTAATTCCCCCGACCAGGTGAAAGTGAGTCATGCCTGAGTCCCTGGCTGGGTGCCGCTCCCCTGCTCCCTCACAACGGGAAAGCTCTGCAGGCCTCAGCAGCTCCTCCACCCACTGGGCACCTGGCAGGGGTGGCTACCTGGATTGGAACTATTGGTCCTTCCCCTACTATGACCCTCCAACACACACACACACACACACACAAACACACACACCCTACCCTCCTCATATCCAACTACCACACCCTACTCCATACACACCCCCAACTCTATCCCACACATGCCCCCTCCCTCCCTATATATACCTTCACTCTGTCTTCCACAGCCCCATGACCAACCTCTGTACCTTCAAACTACTCTACACATACACTTTAACCCCTAAACGCTCTCACCTCACCCATATACACTCTCATTCCTACTCCTCACACTCATCCCTTTTATCCCCTACCTCACACCCCTCCACATACAACCTCATACCCAACTCCCATTCTCACACCCTATTCCACACACACACCTACCCCTACCCCCCCAACACCCTCACACCTTACCTCACAAACACCTACCCCCAACATCTCCTCATACCTAACCCCTCCCCTCACACAACACCCACTACCACACACATACCCTCATTCATTCTGTTGATGTGAGTAAATATGAATCTACAGCCATGTTTTAAAAGATGTTCATTGAGGAACATCTTAAATGTGTTGTCTCTCGGCCAGTTTGAAAGTGGCAGGTGCCTAAGCAGGCTCAGGATCCCTCCTCTGTCATGCTCAGAGACCGGGCAAGGTCTGCACAAACCTCCTTTGTGCTCAGGAGCTGCTGCCTGAGAGCCCACAGCTCAGATGAAGCATCTACCTGAGACCAGGCCATTTTTTACAGTTTCTCCCTCCTTTCTGGGATGTTTTCCCAGCAGCTGAATGCGGAAGCAAGAGCAAGAGGTTACTGACAGGAGGTACAGAAGGAGTAAGGGCACCAAGTTTCTGGAAAGGTTTAGTAACCAAGCATCTGGGAGGCAAAAAGAATGATTCCAGGCAAGCTTCCTACTGGAGGACCTTGGAAATCAGAGTGACTTCTCAAAAAGAGCAAAGCTATTCTGAAAATTAAGAAATAATGCCATGAGAATGTAAAATGATGCAGCTGCTAAAGAAAACAGTATGGCAGTTCCTCAAGAAATTAAAAATAGAACTGCCATATGATCCAGCAATTCTACTGCTGGATATATACCCCCAAAAGAATTGAAAGCAGGGACTCGAACAGATATTTGTACACTCATATTGATAACAACCTTATTCACAATAGCCAGGAGGTATATTATGGACTGAATTGTGTCTCCCCCAAATTCATATGTTGAAGCCTAACCCCTAATATAACTGAATTTGGAGATGGGGCCTTTAAAGAGGCAATTAAGGTAAACTGATGTCATAAGGGTGGGGCTCTAATCCAATAAGACTGGTGTTCTTATAAAAAGAGAGAGAGAGAGAGACATCAGGGATGCACACACACAGAGGAAAGGCCATGTGAGGACACAGTGAGAAGGCAGCCATCCGCAAGCCAAGAAGAGAGGCTTCAGGAAAAACCAACTCTGCCAGTACCCTGATCTTGGACATCCAGCCTCCAGAACCGTGAGAAAATAAATGTTTATTGTTTCAGCCACCCTGTCTGAGGTATCCTTTTTTTATGGCAGCCCTAATAGAATATTAGCAGGCTAATACAAGGTGGAAGCAACCCAAGTGTCCGTCAACAGATGAATGGATAAACAAAATGTGATATATACACACAATGCAGTATTATTTAGCCTTAAAAAGGAAGAAAATCTGACATATATTACAACATGGATGAACATTGAGGACATGATGCTAAGTCAAAAATGCTGGTCACAAAAGGACAATATCTACAGTAGTAAAATTCATAGAGATGGAAGGTAGAATGGTGGTTGCCAGGGGTTGGGATGGGAAAGGGAGTATTTAGTGGCCACAGAGTTTCAGACTGGGAGGATGAATCAAGTTCTGGAGATGGATGGTGGTGATGATTGCACAACAACGTGCAAGTACTTAATGCCACTGAACTGTATACTTAAAAGTGGTTAAAATGGTAAATTTTATGTTATGTATATTTAATTTTAAAAAATTAAAGTAAAAAAAGAAGAAAGTCAGTCCCTCTCTTCATTTAGAGGGAAGATGTGGAAGCAGCCACCTCTCATAAACTCTGTGCTCTTGTATATTCTACAAAGCAGAAGAGGACATGGCCTTCACACATAACCAGAGGGCATGTCAGCTCTGCTACATGCTATGCATCTGACTTTGGGCAAGCATCTTGGCTATTCTAAGCCTTAATTTCCTCATCCATAACAAAGAGGCAATAACAACAGTGACAAGGGCACTGCTCTAAGAATTAAATGAGGGAAGGCATGGATAGCACTCTGCACAGCACCAGCATGTGGCCAGCATTCGAGGACTGGATGCTGTGGTTATTAGGAATATCTCCAAACCCCAGATCTCTGGTCGTGTGGGAAGGCAAACTCTACACTCACTCTGAGGCCTTGACTCATCACTTTACCTCCCGGGGCCCCACTCTCCGCATCTGACTAGTGAGGACCTGAGTCTAGATGACTTCTAAGTTTCCTTGCAACTTGAAAGGAGAGAAGAGCAATCGTGCATGTATAGTGAAGATGGTGCACAGAATCTGGCACCGAGTGGGGGCTCAGACAGTGCTTGTGGAACTGAACCAAGTCTGCATGCAAGGCAAATAAATACCAAAGAATTCACCACATAGGAGTATATTAGTTCACATCAGAGGCTGAACTCCCACAGAGTGTGAGATATAATACTGAGACCCAATTACAGCCAGAAGTAGTAATGGGGTTGTTCTTATCCATCTTCCCCGCCCACCTCCTCCCTTACTGGTACTCATACTGAAACAGAAAGAAGACTCTGAGTGTCAAAGGAGATCCGTTTGCACGGTTTATTCCTCTCTGAGATACTAGATATGAGTAAGCTTCAAGCTTAAAGGAATGGGAAAGAAAAGAAGCGGCAAACAGAACAGGAGAGAGAAGATGAAGGTCTCGAGGTGTAAGAAGACCTCCAAGAAGAGAAAACATAAACTGCTGTAACTGGAGGACAAGAAGGCGGAATAGAAGAAATGCAGACCAGCTGTTGGCAACTATAGCACCCCCGCCACCCTGAACCCACCCACTACCTGAGGACACCCTGCTGTTCCTCGGTGCAGGAACAAGGGGTGGGGACTCAGACACCCTGTGTGGGATGGGCTCATAAAGGGATACCTCTCAGGATGATTAACCTATGAGCAATCTATGCCACTGTCACATACATGTCCTTCCAGTGGGCGATGGGAGACATCCAGCCTGTCCCTTAGGACTGAGCCCCACAGAGCCACCCGAGAAGGCCCCTGTACCTTGTGTACCTTGTACCCCTGGACCACCCTGTACAAGGCTGAGCCCCACAGAGCCACCAGAGAAGGCCCCTGGACAGCTTGTACCGCACACACAAGGGTCATGTCCACACACACGTAATCCCACACATGTACCTCTCAGGCTCTGGCAGCTTCCAATGCACAAAGAGCTGCACGAGGCTCTGGTGTATGAGAGTGATGTCAGCTGCTTGCTCATGGGGCTTCCAGTCTAGTGGGGAGACAGCCAATAAACGAGCAAACAAATCAAACAAGAATGACAGTTATCACTGTCACAGGGCTATGGAGGAAAGAAACCGCGAGCCCGGAGAGGGAGAGAGTAAGCAGCTGTCTCCCTCTCAGATCATGCCTGACTTAGTGACCTTTAATGCAGGAACTTGCTTTTCCCCTAGAGAAAAACAAAGGGCAGTAAGTCCCTGTGGTCCTAGCGCTCCCTCTCTCCAGCCCTTCTCTTACTAAGACTTCCGCTCCCTGCGAGGCTGCCCCCAGCCCATCCCGCAGGCCAGCCAGCTAGTGCTTTTCCAGGTTCACATCCAAAGTCTCCCCGAATGGGTCTCTAGGATCTGCAGGAAAATTGAGCAAAGGCTGATGGATCCTCCAAAGAACAACGAACAAGACCACCTCTGCTTCCCCAACTCTCCCATCTGATTATGAGAGAAGCCAGAGAGAAGTCCCTGAAACCTAGGTGTGGTTTTCTAAAAGCTAATTTTTCTCTTTTACATAATGGAAAATATGCTGCTTGTTTTAGAAAATACTCTACTCATTTTCTCTCCTCTACAATTACCAGATCCCGCTTTAGTCGGGTTGGAATGGAGAACACCCACACAGGCTGGATGGCTAAAGGCTATTTTAGGGGGCCTTTGTCTGCAATTCACCAGTTGCAGAGCAGGGACAGCTTATTTTTAATTTCTATGAAGAAATTTAGTGGCCTTCTCCCATCCCTTTATCTCTCCAAGAACTGTATATAGATTCTCTATGGTGATATGAAGCAAAATCAAACTGGAATTCTGCTCAAAACTGGGGATACAACTGGGTCCCTGAACATCCCCATTTCTACTTACCACTCTTCTTCCCTGAGTTTTCACGTTTCCTGTGTATACTCCCACCACCACACACACACACACACACACACACACACAAACACACACGTATATGCACACTACCCTTCCTTTCCATCTGCTCCCTGCCCCCACCTCCCCAGGCCCGTTTCAGCTATAGGTTGCTTCACAAACTTCCGTCAAATTCTTGAGCCAGTTCTGATTACCTTATCTAAACAGGGCCCCCCAATTTCTCTGTTACCATCTTATTTCCTTCCTAACTCTCACTATAATATGTAATTTCATCTATTTGTCTACTTGTTTATTGGCTCACTCCAGCTGCAGAAGAGCTGGAACCATGCCTCCATTGTTCACTGCTGTACCTAGCACAATGAGTAGAACAGGAGCCAAGCAATAAGAAGACTGCCATTGTATATTAGTTTTGTTTTCCCGGATCCTTCAGGCAGTACTTGGGAGGCCTTTCTGAGTATCCAGTTTCAAGCCCCCCCAGCTGCCCTGGTTCAGAAACTTTACAATGCTTTTGAATCCCTGGGGAGTTTGCTAAAAATGTGCACTCCCAGGCAGGGACCACCCCAGAGACTCAGATTCTGTGGTCTGGGGCAGGGTCATTTAGACGCTGGAGGCCCAAAGTCCACACTTTGAGAAATAATGCCCTATTCCCTAGGGCCTTGACCCACACTAAACGCTGCCTTGGGTGCCTGCTTAGCTCCACCTGTCCCAGAGACAACAGCTTTTCCCTCACCCCCTAGCCCTCTGACACCCTCATTAGCCTCCTGCCCTAGCCTCCCCTTGAGAGCTGGACCCCCGCACTAGGAAGTATAAAGTATGAAGTGCTCAGAAGCAAGGGCGTGTTGCCTCCTGAACTGCTGTGCTGTACTCTGGATGTTCTTGCCAAAAGACGTGGGACTTCTTCCAACGGTGATAGCTATGAAAAAAACGCCCAATTCACCCCACCCCTAGGGACACTGGGCTTTTGGCTAATCCCTGGAGGCCTGTGTTGCTTATGTCCCAGCATGCTTTGCAGCCACATCTAACTGAAGGATGACACACCTCAGCTCAGCCCATTCCAGTTTCCTCTGCTCTGGGTGGTCAGCTCTCACTGTCTTGCACTACTCAAGGAAGAAATTCAATGTAAGAGAACAAGCTGTTCATTTCAAGTAGCCCTCTATTGACAAGAGGATCCAGGTCCTATTCTGATGCTAGCAGTACTTCTTTTTAAATAAGGACAATTTCGCCACAACACAGAATAACCCAAACCAAATTTCCTTCCAGCCAGGTTATTCCAATCGGGGATGGGGGAGTCCTGTACATAGTTTTACCTCATTGTGATATCCTCATTACGTTGACTTTATTAAATAAACAGTAAAAACAAGATGTTTGGGAGGGAATAATGCAGTTTTATAAACTCATTTGAATTCAGGACTCTGAGCTTTTCTAGATAAGATGTTGATTTTCTAAACATAGAATGTGTCTCATTTTCAACTTATGGAATAGACTTCAATAGTTTCTCTTTGGAGTTTCTAGTACTTAAACTATCCAAAAGCACAGGTATTAAGGTGGATAAACCCCCTAACAAGTCATTTTTTCCAGATCACCAATTATATCCCACAGGCTGAGGTCCACAAATCTAGTCTGTTTTGTACCACTTTTGGTTACTTCTCTGTGGCTACTTAAGTTGCAATTTCTTTTAGCCCTGAAAAATATTCTGCTTAAAAACTAAACTCAGTAAATTGTGTGCACAGTAGACGACCCACTATGGCTTTTAATCCCAAAACTACCATTGGCTCATTCTGTGTCTGTGGGCAAACCATCCAATCACACTGGCCTGTAGGGCTTTTATTTTTTCTGATGAGACTACCTTAACTCCTTCAACTTCTAAAATTCAATGAATATTAGAAATCAATAACCATTCCACTGGAAATCATAAAATCACATGCCATAGGAAATAAATTACCTATGTCTTTAAAGATGGCAGTCACACTGGAAAGCATTAGCCATTTCCTCAAATACTAATATTTTGTTAGAAAACAAGAAAATAAAGTGTTTCTTTGCCTTAAAATCTGAGTTGTATAGCCCTAAGAAAGGCAACAATGTCCTAAAAAGAATAAAAGATACCAACACTAGCAAGTCCAGACTCTAGGATATTGAGTTGATGTGTGTCACTATAAATCTCTAAGAAGTAGGGATGACAAAGTTCATTCTTCTATTGCAGCCCCCACACCCCACCCTAGTACCAAACCCAGAGCTGGGGACATATTTGCTTCTCTATAAATACTGTTGAAAGAAAGAATTACTCCTTAGAAAAAATATCCAAAAATCGTAGCCTTCAGGAAAAATCTTGGTCTTAGGACCAGCAGAAATATTTTTTAAAAGTTGGCAAGGGTGGGGGGAACAGAATATATTATGAAAGCTGTCAGCTTTATATTTTTCCAAGTGAGAGCATGTGGGAAAATAAACAAATAATAAAAAAAAAAAAAAACTCCCCATCATTTCATCACAAAATAAAAATTTTAACAACAATAAGTTCATTCAACTGGGAATAAGAACCAGGATTTACACCATGACCACATGAGCCAAAGGATGTCCTCACTGACACTGACAAGAAAAGTTGGCTAAAAATAAATGAATCATAGGACACCATTCCAGCTGAGGAAGAAACACTGGTAGGAAAGCAAGGTCACTTTATCTCAACTCAGAAAATCATACCAGAAAAATGCCAAATGGCATCCTGCAGTGGTCCAGCACAAAGGAAAATTACCTTGGATATTATGCTTCCAGAGACCAATATTACACAGCCCAGCATCCATCTACCCATTTTCCAATAACAGAACTCCCAGATCCAAAGCAGGAAATATGGTCTACATCTAGCCAATCAGCTTATTCCAAACCCCAAGGTCATAGTGACTGGTTCAAGAATGGGTTATATGCCCCAAGCCAGATAAATGAGAATCAGGTATAGGACTTTTTAGAACTAGAAAGAAGGACTCTTTTTCCACTGTGTAGTAGACAGAATCCTAAAGATGGTCCCCAAGATTCCTTTATTCAGTCAAACACTAATCTAGGTGCTGCTATGAATGGATTTTGCATATGTAATTAAAGTCTTAACTCGACCAAAAATACAGAGATTATTTAGGTGGGCCTGACCCAATTAAGTGAGCCCTTTGAAAGCAGAGAGTTTCCTCCAGCTGGTAGCAAAAGACAACATCAGAGAGATTCAGAGTACAGAAGGATTTGGCGTTCTTGGCTCAAAGATGAAGAGGTCCATGCGACGAGGAATGCGGGCAGCCTCTGGAAACTAAGAGCTGCCCTCAGCTGATGACCAGCAAGGACACAGGGACCACAATCTGACAACCACAGGAATTAAATTCAGGCAACAACTTGAATGAGATTGGACTTCTCTAGAACTTCCAGCTAACAGTCCATCATGGCTAATGCTTTGATTTCAGTTTCGTGAGACCTTAAGTGGAGAATCTAATTGAGTCCACCCAAATTTATGACCTACATAACTGTGAGCTAATAAATGGGTGTTTGAAGAAGCTAAGCTTCTGGTAATTTGTTACACAGTAACAGAAAACTAATACACACTGGAATTACGAGCTGTAAAAATAATGTGTCCCTAGAGAGGGGTTGACCCAAAGATAAAGTCAAGATAGGAAAGCAGAGTTAAGAGATGAAAAGAGACAGCATCTGCATGACAATCTTAATCCCTGGATCTAGCCATGCATGGAGCTATCCTGATCCTAAAATTTCAACTGCATGAATCACTAAAATCCTGTTATTACTAAAGCCAGGTTGAACCAACTTTCAATCACAAGGAGAAAAGCCCAGATACTTGAAAAAAATAATAATGAAAATCCTCAATCAGTTCTGAAGTAAGGCCCAACCTACAGACTGGGTTTGCATTTCAATAGAAAAATACAGCTGCCTATTCCTACAGAAATAATACCATCCAGCCAACTCAGGAGTATCAAAGGCCTAAAGAAGCCTCTCGCTAGACCATTTTCTCAAAATTAAAACAATTTTAAGGGAGAAACACATCTCGAACAAAGCAGTAAGTACCATCTTGAGGTCTGATATGGCTTGATCCTAAAATATCTATATGCTAAACTGGGCGGTAATAAAAAGACAACCAAATCCTTCACATGGAGAGACACATAGACGTGTGGCTATAAAGGCTCAAAAAGGGACACCGCAAATGTACAAATTGGTCTACTTTTAATAATATTAAAGTATTAAAGGATTCTTCATAGATTTTAAAGAGGCTAATGTTGAGCTATTTTGACTAGTATAATTCAACAAACAAGAGATAACAGTATTATGTGAAGAAAAGATGAATTTTTCATATTGATTTTAGGTGGATAAATGATCTCTTTCACAGCCGGCTAAATGAAAACAGATGTCCCCTTTGCAGAATAAGAACTGTGATTACAAATCCAAGGTTTAACTTCTTGTTATTGATATTAGGTCATTATTACGCATTTGTCGCATGCTAATAATGTATTACATTTGTTTTTTATATCATAGACCTTTCTGAAAATTCCAATGGTATTCCTAAGAATTTTGTTCCTTTATGGTAGAACCTCAGTCAGAATATAGCATAGTGCAAGACCAAATCCAACCTCACTGTGAGCATCTTCTATTCCTCTAGTTCTTCACTAATCAATGAGAATGATACCACACACAAATATAAAAATGTTCCAGCTAATTTTAGTAAAGTCAAAACTAACCTTCAAAGCAGCCATACAGGTACAATACATCTCTAGGATGCCCTTTAGAGTCAACTAACACCCAAAATGTTTTGACTTTATTCTGTACACTCAGAGGACTTCATAATGGAGTCTTCAGAATAGAGCTGCACTTCAGAATATTCATTCCATTAACAAGATGCCATTAACCTCTCTTTCTAAGCACTCATAAAAGGAACACAATATGGTATCAGAGAACTTGTGAGTGTTGGCTTCTTTCAGATATATTAGGTTTTACTGGTTACCCAGTGAAATGGCATAGCCAGTGTGACTGTGGCAACTTTTCTCATGAAGGAACAATGTGACTAGAATTTTCTCCATCTTCAGAAACCATTTCCTTTTCCCACTTTCCACTTCACAGGTTAGAAAGGGGGAAGCAGGCTGGGAAGGATGGATTAGAAATACCCTTTTGACCCTCAATGCTAAACTCATCAATTTCTCCTCCCCTATAAAAGGCAATGTCATCCTCTTCCATTCCAGGACCTGGATGTATACGACTCAGTGACTTCCATTTTGGTTAGTTTCTTCTCTCCATCAGTGGCCCCTTCCATATTCAGTTACTTAAATGTCAGGCTGATAACCATGCTAATATCTGACCCATAATTCCTTGGCCCCTTCAATTATAATGCTACTTCCACTTAACTATGGCTGGCTGTTTCAGCAGGTTGCCATAAACTTCTAGGATCTCAAACCTCCTAAGAACAAGCTCCATCTCTTCCATCTCTTCCACTTGACCCTGTAAGTGCACTTAATTCTATCTTCTTCATTAACATTCTAGATTCCTCTATGTTCTACAATCAATCATCCCACTTAGACTCCTTACCTAGCGGGAACCATATGTCTCCACAGTTTGATTCTGGGGATGCAAAAAAAGCCAGAAATATTTCCCTCAGTCATCTCTTAAGACTTAACTACCTTGAAATCCTCATATTAGAGTTGTAGGGTTTATTGTGGGCAAAAGACTGATGAAGCATTTATTAATTTTTCCCATTCCAACATTGAGTACCTGCTTCTTTGGGCTTGCCATATCTCTCTTGGGTAAACTTATTAACCCATGGCAAAAATTTTTTTTTTCAATTTTATAACTGTCTCCTTAGGCCTAGAGAGGATAAACCGTAGATTGGTCTATGCTAACACAAGAGAGTTTCATAGCCAATAAGCCTCAAAGGGAAGAGAAATAAGGAATCCAAGTAAGGGCAACCAAAGGCAAATTTCTCTTTCAGGGCCAATGGCTTGTAGCTGACCTTACATCTAAGACCTTGGAATTCCAGATAAAAAGTGAAATGGAAACAAACTCTTATTCATTCAGTAGAAACTTGCTTTATCCAAAAGTTAAGTACAGAATACCTTCAAAGTATCTATCAGATAAGAAAATAAAACATTTTTCCTGAGCACAGAAGTCATGGGCATTTTTTGAGGTGACCATTTCCTTCTGTAGGAATGATGACATAAGAGTTGGGCTGGACAAGTATAATGGCAGAACTACAAAGAAGGTCCAAATTGACCCAGAACTTCAGTCTGTTCCTTAGGATGACTGTACTATTTCAGATCCTCAATTGGTCTCAATTCTTCACCTCTGATCATGTAGCCTCTCTCTCTCACGTAAGATTGGTAAATAATTATGTTAAGTACATATGTCACTTTTATTGCATTATTTAGTATTCACTTCCCAAACAAGGCCTTCCCAAACAAGCCTTACCCCTGAGTAACTCTGGGACAATTTGCCTCATTCCATCCCTGATGGGAACTTACGACTAAATTCTACAAGCACTGGCAAAATGCAAAAAAGGGTGGAATCAATGAGTGTTAAAATTGAAAGTACTCCTAGAGTTAACCCAATTTAAAACCTCCTGCCCCAATTTTGCAAATGAAGAACTAAAATAAATTGATGTTTTATGTTATGCAGTCTGGGAGTTGGAAAAAGTCATTTGAGGACCCAATATAGCAGGTTTTCTTAGGGAAGGGAAGATCTATTGGTTTTCTTTATACATGTGTTATTTTTCTTAATTGGAACTGAAGCCGAGAATGGAATCTACTAGGATGTGGAGAGAGAAAACAATGTTTTTTTCGCATTTTATCCTTCAAGCAACGTTTTGATCTATTAAATGCTCACCAGTTATATGGCCGGGGGGAATAACTAAAACCAGGGATTAAAGTGGACGAGACATTGACAGATCTCAAGTCTAGAATATTTTCCAATCAGGATCCAAGAGACCCCAACAAATAAAATCTCCTGATATCTTACTGAGGCAGAGTCTCACAGCTCAGGTCAATGGCTGGAGGTAGATTTAATAATTTTTTAAGAAACCAACTCTTATAGCATAGTCCCAGAGACACCAAAATTCATGGGATGGACACACAAGTCCTATCAAGAGACCCAAGGTCTCTGGGAGCTTGAGACTGGCAGAAGAAAAGTGAGACTGGCAGAAATCAAATCCATGCTCCTACCAAGTGGGAACAAGAAGTGAGCTTTTCAGTTTACTGGAAGAGTATGGGGAATATACACAGAGAGAGATGCTCATGTGTAGATATGTCACACCATATATCACCTTACTGGGTGTAGGAGACCTCAGGTCAAGTACCAGCTCTAGAATCCAACTATAGCTGAGCCCCTTTATCTGTGACAGAGCAAATGGAAATAAGTTTCAACAAGTAGAAGTGAAATACCAGATGTGAAATTTTTGGAAAATATAAAACATATATGTAGCATCTTAAAATTGTTAATATTTATATACAACATTTGGGTCCACGGAAACGCCTGGAAAATATTTGTGGACCATACTTCTCATGAGGCTCAAGAAACTTTTTTTTGACTTTAGACTTGCAAATTGGTGTGGAAGAAAGAGAGCAGACATGGAACTGGTGGGTTCTTTTTAAAGAACTTGAAGGCTGTGTGTGTGGAGGGTGGTACATAAACAAAAGAAAGGAACAAAGTGTAAAGAAGAGAGCTAACGTAAAAAAATTCTACCTTACATTTCCATTTAGAAATGGAAGGAATACTCCTGTAAAAAGTCAGCTGTACAAAGAGACCAAAAAACAATTGATAAAAAAAATTATAATCAGTAAAAACTGATCATCATAGTCAAAAACTAGAAACAACCAATGCGTTATAGCAAAGAGAATGAAAACTACACGCCAAACACATATGAGTCTCACAAACATAATACTGAGTAAACGAAGCCAGACAAAACAGTACATACAGTCCATTTATAAAAACCTCAAAAACAGACAAAACAAATCTATCCAGTCTGAACAGCAGTGATCCTTATAGGGGAGTAGTGACTGGAAGGAATTACAAGGGGGTGTCTGGGATGCTGATAATGTTCTGTTTCTTGATCTAGGTGCTGGTTACACACTGTGAGAATTCATCCAGCAGTACACTTATGATATATGCACTTTTCTCTACGTATTTTCTATTCCCATTAAAAATATTAAAGAGGTATTTCCCACCTGTGTTCCATAGGACTCTGTTGCCTAGAGAAATATTATTATGAGGGTCTTCCATAAAAGTTTAGCATTCCACAAGTTTGGGAAATGCTGGGAAAGATCCAGTTAAATATATTCCCACTTGACAGATGTCTCCATCAATGAGTTTGAACACACTGACCCTCCCTGCATGACCTTGGACCCACTCATGCTGTCCCCGTTCAAGCTTTTCTAAGGTTTCCTCCAGTCCCCAAATTTTAGTCACAGCAAAAATTTCATGAAAGGATGTAGCTCTACACTCACAGTTTATCCCCTGAATGGAACAAAACCACTTTAAATACACTCTCACTGTTACCAACCAGTCTGGATCAGCAGCACCACCTTTTCAGGGAAGAGTGCACATTTAAAATATGGCACTGCCTGCTCCTTTGGATGCGTGTCTCCCACTCTTGCACCCATGTAATCCCAGAGGAGTCAGCTGGCACATTTCATGAAATTTGCAAATATAATATAGTAAAGGAATACCGAAAAGTAGATTTTCAAATAGAGCTTTTCACAACTGTGATTTGAGAATGCTAAGTAATCTCAGCATTCTCATGGGTTTCCAGTTTACAAATCAGAGTTTCTCCCCAATATTTGAAACCTATCACAAGTTGACTCTTAAAATCGCATCATTTTTCTAGTCACTTATGTCAAAGCAAATCAGTGCTTCTTCATAACTAGCATTTTGCTTGTTCACAGTGGGGCAAACAGCTGTACTGTGTTCATTGATTCAGGTTCTTGGCTCTTTTCTCTTAAACACTTTTACACTCTTCTTACCATGCATGAGATTATGGAATTTGAAAGCTGTCTCTATGCACAAAAAAATAATAAGCAGTGTTCTGTGTTGTTATCTTTAGGACATTTTCCACAACCTTAATTATTTATTTAACTTGGTTTAATCAGGCAGCTGGTTTACCTGTGGCTATTCATTTCTGCCAAGCTCTACAGTAAAAGAGAAAGATAAAATCACCTAAATTCAGTTAATTACCTTTTTTCTGGAGGGAGAAGAGAGATGCATCTTCAAATGACAAATAAATAATTTGCCTGAAGCCCATCATTTCTCTTCCTGACATCTGAACATCAAGTCTTCTCATTCTTTTTGCTATGATCCTAATCAGATATACCACCCACTGCTCCTTAATTCTTAATGAGGGCAATAGAAACTAGACAGAATACTCCAAACCAATGTCTTAAGCCAAGACATTCACAATAACAGGGATCCTAATTATATTATACTGATTTCCAACAGGAGAATTAAATTATATATTTCAAAGAAAATCTAGAACAAGCTTATTAACATTGTGACGTCCAGTTTGGTGGGAAACCATTTGGATTGGAAAAGATGGCTTTAATGTCTGAAAGCATACTAAGAAGACCACAATGCAAATACCAAATTATATCCCGCTCCATGGATAAATAGTAAGCATGATTATATCTGAGACTGCAAAAGCCATTAGAAAAAGAGAGAGAGAGAGAAGAAGATAAAATAAAATTAAGAGAAAATTTTACAAATATAACTGTCACAGCCACGGTTAGACAATCCCGAAGCAAAGTTGAAAAGAGTGTAATGAAATGATTGCTGGACTTGGTTCAGGTCCAAGACATAGCAAGCAGTCTTATAAATAATATTTTAAATGTATTTGCTCCAGAGCAACGGGAAACATTACCCAAAGAACTACTAGCAAAACAAGTTCACTTAAGAGCCAAAATACTTAAAGTTTTAAGCAGAAAGAATTTCTAGTACTAGGAAAAGTAATAAATTTCATGATTAGCTAATTCGCATTTATACAACGAGTAATGATCACACCTACCTCATTTAAATCCTGCCAAGTTTCAAAAGCATCCTTTGGACAAACGGCAGTCCTCTGGTCTATTCTATAAAATACAAAGGAAAATTATTTCCATTTAAAAGAAACCTTTCCACAATGCACGTTTGAAGCTGGTGGCTGCAGATCTGGCCATACGCCTTTTAAAAATTCTCAGTGGTGTCCCGCTGTCCATAGAATAAAAATCCAAACTCCTTATAAAGGTCTGCAACACATTAGTGTTCGAACTCTGCCAGCTTCCTAGCCCCACCTGCTATCACTCTCACCATGGCCCCCTGTACTCCAGCCTCTCTGGCCTTCTCTGTTTCTTGAACACATAGTACTGGTTCCCTGTTCAAATCTTCACATTTGCTGTTCCAGACTGCTCTTGCCTCAGATCTTCATTCAGCTGACTCTTCTCAGCATGTGAGCATCAGCTCAGCTCCCATGCCACCTCCCAACAAGGCCTTCCTGATCTCCCCACCTAGAAGTAGCCTTCCTCTCACTCTCTCTCGCTATTCTAGATGTTCTTGGTGCTTATCACTATCTGAAATTATACTGCTTATTTCCATTTCCACATTAAAATGTAAGCTCTAAGAAATATGTCCATTTTCTACACTGCTGAATCTTCAATACTTAGTAAAAATTCAATATTTTATTCTTTCATTCAAAAACATTTTTGATCTGATCTGATACAGTTGTTACAGAAAGAAACCATTTGTTCACTGAAGACAGCTTTTGGAAATTTCATCCTATCTCTTAACTAACACAATAAATGTTACAGCAATTGCTGGGTAACATGGCGAAGCTGGGTTTTGCCACTAGATAGTTTCCAATAGAAAAAAAAAAAAAAAGACTTGAAACAATGCAAATCTACTCCAAATCAATTTTTTTTAGTTTAAAAAGAAAAAAACAAAACTCCACTACTGGCAGATGCTCAGCTCTAAATCATGATTTGTCAAATGTTATGCTCCATGGCATCTATTACATAACAGTCAAGTTTTTCTGCAGCAGTTTGCATGCTATTATATAATAAACCTATTAAATTATAGTTATTATCCTTATAAAAAGGTCTGCTATCTTAATGAATAAAAGATTTAGTCGGTGTTAGTCATTTATAAAAAGATTTATTTTGGGACATAATTATTTACAGTTATTATTCAGCCTCAATTTGAGTCCTGAAGAAAACATACCCATGTCCTCTGAATGGTCAACAAGATCAATGATTTCTAAAAGTCACGACGCACATTTAGAAGTGCCACAAGCCTAACTTCTTCAAAATATTCTTAAGAAGGCAAAATTTTTTCATTCCAGGGCATTGCTAACTATGCATACAATTTACTTCTGATGAAAAAAGTAAGGAGATGGTGAAACAAAATCGTGCAGGACACACTGATGTCTACCACATCTGCATGAACCAGCACGTCCCTCCAGGGTGTGAGAGAAGACTAAGGGTCCCAACCATGAGATCAGGAGGAGATCTCCCAAGTGAGATAAGAAAGTGAGGAAGAAGACCACTGGTATACCTAGTCCCATGCCCATCAATTCTCTGAGCCACAAACATAGTGATTTCAGGGCTTCAGAAAAGACAAAGTAGCTATTTGCCGCCAAGTGGGGGAAACCCTCTTGGGGATAGGATTAACCCATCCTATCCAATAACATCATGAATGGCTCAAAATTTCTTTGTACCCTACAGCGGTTCCAAATTGTGTTTCTGCAGAGTTATGGTAACACCAGAAAAATGGAAGAGTGGTGCTCTTTAATGGAAAGAATATTTACCAGCTTACAGTTTTAAACCACAAATTTCTCTAGGGCTTTGGTGCTAGCAGATGATAAAGCAAATACACAAGTAGCAAGCATTAATGGAAGAAAGCTGAAATAGACTTTGTTAAAAAATATACTCTACATCATTGAGATGCAGAGAATAGCCTACATGTAATACACTCACATGATCTTCCAGGAAAGCTACTCGTAATCTCCAGATAAACCTCCAGACCAAGTCTGAGAAGGTGGCTTAAGCATCAAAGGTGCTTTAATAACCATCTGAACATCTCCTAAATGCCTGGGACAGTGTTGGGGAGATAATAATAAATAAGCAGCATGTAGGCCTTTAGGAGGCCTACGATCTAGTGGAATCTTAAGCAGTAGATAAAACTAACACATAGCCTTGAGGCTATTTCAGCAAGTCAAGGATCGGGGCAGAGGAGCTGATATTGGAACGGTGCTGAGGAACTGGGGAGGTAGAGACAGACGAGAGAGAGAATTTTCAAGGATGAAAACAATTAAGAGGTCTTGAGTGTGGATTCAAAGTATGGAATGAAAGAGATGGGGTAATCAAAATTATTCCAAAGTTTCGAGGCTAACAAGAAAGATGACAGGTGGGTTTTCTAACGGAGATAGAAAAATATGTAATTTTGGTGGGGAGAGGGGGAAATGGGCACAAAGAGAGGCAATTCATGAGTTTAGATTTAGATATTCGATGCTTGAGGCGAGGCCAAAAGGGGAAAGTGAAAATGCCTGAGCAGGGCTCACCCTAGAACTGGGCACCCTACAGTGTGTTCAGCACAGTGAAGGTGGTGATGACGGTGATGTGCGGCGATCCCAGGATGTGCCATGTCCCAGGATCTGCATTGGTTTTTACCCCACTGTATGGCCAGAGCCTAACGCAATGCCTGGCACATGGCACACATCTTTCACGTGGATGGATAAACGAAGAAACAGAAGGAACCAACCCAAGAATGACTTCTTGATCTACTGTTTACTAGGTGTGTACCCATGGGCAAGATATTAACCTCTCTCAGTCTCAGTTTCCTCCTCTGTAAAGTGAGGATAACAGCAGCTACCTCATAGGAGAATTCACGATGTGAAGGACAGTATGTGAATAATGCTTAATATTACTGTTAGCTATATTAAAAATAACACATGGATTCTATAATGATATCTAGAAAATACCATCATAAAATTATATAATGTTGACACAATGGGATATTTTATTAATAATAATAATCAAAGCCTTGTGAATAAATAAACTGGAAGAGATAAAAGCTCAGACATCTTTACTCAGGGCCACTGAGCAGGTCTCCAAAACTGGTCAGTTAGGGGACAGAGGAAAGACAAGTCACAAAGAAAACACAGATGCATCACCAGCAGGTAAGAAGCTAACCAGAATAGCACTCTAAATACCAAAGACAAAGATGTTACAAGAAATAAGGGCATCAAAAAGAACCTAACAATTCACCAGCCTTTACTATGCCAGGCTGGGAATGCCAGGCAGTTTACTTACAATAGTTCATTTAATCTTCACAGTAACTATATGAGATTAGCATTATTGTATTATTTGACCTAACAGGATACAGGGCAGTTAAATAACTTTATCCATTCATTAAACAAATATTTATTAAGCACCAACTGTGTGCCAGGTGCTATTGCAGGTGTTGGGAATAAAGCAGTAAATAAAACAAAGTCCCTGCCCTCATGGAACTTACATTCTTGTGAAAGGAGAGAGAACCTAAAGAAATAAACCAGGGATCTGCAGTGCACCAGGTGCTAAATATTATGGAGAAAAAGAAAGCAAGACAAGGAGAACAGGACGACTGCCCAAGCCCACACTGCTAGAACACCTCCAAGTCATCTGGAGATACTGAGAATGAAAGGGAGAAATAAAAGACCACTGATTGATTGAAAAAGATAAAGGTCACGGCAGAAGAGAAAACAGGAACGGAAGCTTCTCATTAGAGAAGTTCAGCAAGGAAGAGAGAAGAACTGGACCAGCAGTTAGGTGTCTCCAATTCCCTTCTCCTTAAGATCTTTAAAGATACTGCTTGAACCATTTACCATCCTGCCCGAAAGTGGGCCTAAACACAAAAACTGGGTCACACTGGAACGCTCGCTCCAATTCTCTCACCTCGCTTCACCCGAAACAATAATAGGAGAGTGGCCTAGCTCATCTCTGTCAAATGTACACTTCTGGAGAGGGTAACGGTGAGGAGGCCAGTTAGAGCACTCTGCCAACTTCAGTATAACCCAGCCCTCTAGCCCAGGCCCAGGCAATGGGAAACGCTGCCTGGACTCCTCAGAGCCCACTTATGGCTCTCAGCACCAATGAGAGTGTCATGCCTCCAAACAATACACCACTGGCCCCTCACCCCACCCTCTCACCACCACCATCACCACCCTTCACCACCCGCCCCCGCGATCACCACCACTACCACCTCCCCTATCATCAGCCCTCCCAGCCCCTTACCACCACCACCACCACCCCTAGCCTCCTCACCAACGTGATATAATTCAAAATAAAAGCAGTTTCCAACAGAGAAACACAAAACTTAATTGTGTGCTGATATTAAAATGGCTGCTTCCTGCATCCTGTGACTGCAAAATTGTGGCTAGCCCATTAAAGCGCAACTTTGGTGTTCTAAATATTTTTGGTGTTCCCACATTGCTGGAACCCTGAAGCATGTGCTGAGCCAGCCTGTAGGGTCGTCCTGCAGTGGCCTTCCCTCGGGATGGATACTAGAATTTAAAACAGCAGAGTGAACAAAGCATCAGGAAATTTTCCTTGGTCTAAGGATAGGGTCAAACCACAGCTGTGATAATTTGTGAAAAAGCAGTATTTTAGTGTAGGATTTTTGATTTATACCAACATTTCAACTATCTATAATTCAATTAGCAGATGAAAATGTTTCCTATCTCAGTGAAAAGCTTCCCCATCTATCCAATTGTTCACGGAAGGTATCTGAAAGTTATCTGATGCTTTCTTCTACCTCAAGTCCGATAGCAGACTTATTACGAAGTCCTTCAATTTTTTACCCCAAATAACTTTTGCACCTGTCCTCTCTCCTCCACCTCCACCACTCCCACCTTAGGCCAAGCACCATCATCCGTCTTCTGGACTACCTCCCTGGTCTCCCTACTTCCCCTCTACCCTCCCCAAACCATTTTCCATATAACTACCTGGTCACTACCCTCCTGCACATGCACTTAAAAACCAAATTTCTTAAAGTATCCTATGACATCCTGCAGGATTTAGCATTTTTCCACCTCTTTAACCTCAATGTACACCCTGCTCCTTCTCTATTCTGCTACGTTGGCATTCTTGCTGTCCTTGGCTGCACCACGCTCCTTTCCACCTCAGGCTTCCATGTGCGCTCTTCCCGCACGCGTAATGCTCTTCCCTCTCCACTCTCTCTCCTGATTAATGCAGTCATCCCTTAGACACCAAGTAGCTCCCAATCAGGTCTCCCTTTTATGCATTCTGGCTGTATTCTGATCTTCTACATCTGCTCTGTAGCAGGTCTCAGTCCCTAATTGTGTGTTTGAATAATTATTTGATTTTCTCTTTCTCATGATGGTATGCTCTACGGGGCAGGGACCACATGAGTCTTGCTTAAAATTTTATCTCTAGGGTTAATCCTGGCATTTGACACACACTAGACACTCATATGTTTTTCAATAAAGTACTCATCCCAGGGTTAGGGACAGCTGCCAATTCTGGCACATTCCTGAGTGTGTACAATGATTATGACAAAGTCATGCTCTCTCCTCCACTGTAGCATGACAGCGGGACTAGCAGTGATGACTCTCATTCCCATCAGCAGATATTTCTTCCCTGAGGAAAGATTAGCTGGGGCTTTCTAACCCACATTAGAAAACCTGGGCAGAAAGAGGAAAAGGAGAGCATCCAACACACTTTTCAGAGTGCTTCATTTTCAGACAATCAGAACCTGAAAGTTGAACAGTTCCTACCACGGATTACTCTTACGAGTTCAAGATATTCCACCGCATTAAATTGAGCCTCTGTACTAGAAAGCAGCACAGGATACACTACTGTATACCCGGATGACTGTCGGCTGGCTGGATGACTGTTGTTTCCTGAAACTCTTTTGAAAACAAAAAGTATATCCCAAGAGGACAACTGTCTGAGCAAAACATTCTTTATGTACAAACAATAGCTCTATATGCAGACATAGACAAGATGCCAATGAATTCCAGTAATATTAGCAACAATAGCAACCCTCAATACCAGTAAATATAAAGTTCTTTTCTCTAGGCAGTCTAAGCTATATTGAAGACATTCTCTTATCGGTTTGGTTTTTTTTTTTAAGCAAATTTCTGTGCTAAAGGATTGAGGTCAAATATTGGGCAGCCAACATCAAAGGCAAAGAAACTGAGGCACAGAGTTTATGATGATTCCTGAAGAGACTACTGACAGAAAACAGAACTAGAAGTCCATAGATGTTCATGAACTGACTTTCTAACCCACGATGTACTTGCCCAGGTCAATGAACCCCCATAGAGGGGAGAAGGATGTCATGGCTAGAGGCAGAACACTGACCCCTAATAACATGCCCTCCCAGTAGCTGGGCTCCAAGCCACCCCCTCAGCCCCTTATCCTTCTCTGAATATTAGAATCAACCAGTATTATTAAGAACAGAGATTTCTGGACCCCACACTTACTGAATCAGAGTTTCCAGAGAAGTGGACTGGTAACATGTATTTAACAAGCACTCCAGGGGATTCCTAACTGAGAAACATTATCCTAAAGGTCCAGGCACAACAACCTGGGAAGAGGCCAGTGGCTAAAGGGCACAGGTGAGAGACTTCCGTGAGTATAGAAGTGATATGTGTGTTTCTGTCCTGGCCTCCCAGAGGACACATTCCAGAAGAGGAGAGGGCTATGTCCCTGGGGACACTATGAGAAAGTCCAAACACAAGGCAGCCCAGGCTCACTGGAATAGATACCGTTCCTCATCTTGGTGGGCTGTAACAGAGCCCAGAAACAGCCAGAACCACGGCAATGCCCAGAGAACGGGTGAGCAGTGAGTCAGGCTCACAAGGCGTGTCAGGACTGGAAGAGGGAAGAAGGCAGAATAGCCACAGGTACAGTTCAAAACACCTCCTGAACCAGAAACGAAGAGTTTGGGAAGGGATATTGAGGACAGAAGATCCAGTGGGAGCAGAGGTCCTAATAATACATTATTATTAATAATAATGACAGCAGCACCCGGTTTGCTGAGCAGGATACAAAGCACTTTGCTTGCATCATCTCATTTATTCCATCCACTTAGTAATTACTTATTAGACACCTGTTCCCTGTGCCGGGCAGCGCCCAGCCCAGGAGGCTCAGTGGCCGTAGTAGATGCTTCAGCTCTGTGGACAGTTCCGCTTACTCGAATTATCCCTTCTCAAGCACTTGCCAAGTCTCTTCACTTTTCTGCCTCAATATTTTGCGAGGCAGAGCTTGCTCCCTCAGCCTGGAAGTGTGAGAGAGCTACCTTCCCTGCGGGCAAGCCTCAGCCAGCGGAGAGAGAGTGTGTGGATAAACACCACAGCCCCCAACTTTCAGAGGGATACACCTGAGGACGTTCTGTGAGGTTCCTCAGAGAGGCCCCAGGGGACTGATCTCCTGTCACCAAGAGTGGCAACCTCAGTTACACACCTGCTGTAGCTCTTCCTCCTTCCCTCCTTCCTGCTGCTAGGGGTCACCTCCCTGTACCCAAGGCTCCTACAAGTCTCTGCTTTCCGGAGGAACCTAACGTAAGAAAGTGAGCAACGAGACAAAGTAGACACAATCCCTGTCTTTCTGGAGCTTACAGTTAGAGACAGAAAAAAATAATCACACAAACGAAGACTTAGTTCAGGGACAGACCCAGTGAAGGGCACAAGGGATCACAAGTGATGATGGGGGACGGCGGCTAATTTGAATGACAGGTGAATATTTGATGAATTTTCAATACTCATGGCACTGGGCACTGTGATATTACATCTGATACTCGGCCTTCCAACACTCTAACTTTTAAATTATGAATCAGGATAACTCTAGGAACAAAAGACTTAAAAAAAGGCATAGAGGACTTGAGTAGGCATTAACAGTAAACAAGCCTAAATCCTACCTGTTCCCTATTAAAGATTTCTTTCTCTCCCAGAAGGAAAAAGTCATCAGTCTCTAATCTTCACCTGTCCTCTTAGTTCCATCTTCATGGCCACTATCACCTCCCATAGGAAGGCTGCATTAGCCTCCAAGATGTCTCCTTGCTTCCCTAGACTGGTCTTTTAAAGACATAAATCTGAGCATATCATTCCTCTGTTTATAACTGCCAATGGCTTCCCTCTGGACTCAAAATCCAAAATCCACACCCTGGTTACCAGGCCCTGTGCAGTCTGGTCACTGCCAACCTTTGTGACGTCATCCAATACACTCTCTCTGCAGTTCACTAGACTTTCACCTTAGGGATCTTTGTCTCTACCTTGACTAAGCCAGCACCTCTGCACCTGCTATTCCTGGAGTACATATGCCAGTTAGGATTCTCATTCTCATTCCATTTTAACGCAAACAACAAATGCCATACAGGCCTTCAACACAAACCTGCCCTTACCGATGTGGTCTTGGCACAAGATGAACAGAACTGGATCAGTGTCTGTGTGTGGAGCAAGGATGAGTTAATGACTTAGAGGCAAGTCAGAGGAACCCGGGTGCCCCCATGCTTTTGTCTTACTCAAGTTTGACACCAGACCCTTTTTTGTAGTTACCTTAAAACAGGTTCTTAATTCTCTTCTTCCATCAGTTCTAAGTTCTTCCCATGCCCCCAAGTCTCTCCAATACTGTCCTGATTTCGTCTGCCCAGCACTTTTCATCTACACTTCTGACAACCACCTCCCTTTCCCTAGGGGAACTAGCCCTCCACATGCACATCCCAGGGGCTCTATGATGTGCGTTTGGATTTATTCAATGGGCTGGGTGTGGCCAAAATTGTTTTCATATGTTGGTGCTAAATTCAAGGCATTGTATAGGAAGCCTCTGAAGTCTGGCCTTTCTCCTGCTCCCACCCCTTCTCAATCTTTCTCCTCTTGGACCCCATCCCCATTTGCATGGGCCTGGGATTTCCTTTGCCCTGACGTCTGCAGGGTCACAGGAGCTCTCTTGGTAAGAACTCTGTGCTACTGGACCCCTGAGAGGCTTGCACTGCTCAAAGGCTACAAGAAGAGATTTTCTTTTGCTTTTACCCACAGAATAAAACATTCAAAGGAAAGGTATCTAGGACAAAAATTCTGATTTTAAGCATCATCTGACCCTATAAAAATCACTTTTAATATTGCTTTCTGATCTCAACTGACCCAAACCATAAAAGCCACAGCTACCATTGAAAATGCCTTTTAAGTTTCCTCTAGTTAAGAAAAATAAAAAATAAATCCATTCTCTCCTAATACTCTTCTAATATTCCTGTCTACCTCAAACTGATATGACAGTTCAAAAAACAGAGAAAATAAAATTACTTATTATGATTGCAGAGATATTAACAAATTTACTATGGTTCAAAAAAAAACCTATTTTTTTTCATTTATACACAATTTCTCCAATCACAAACTTAACAGGGGCTCAGTGAGGAAAATCTGGAAAGTAAAAACAAAATATTTTTTAAATCACCCACAATCATCCCACCTGAAAGTAACCATCAATAAAATATTGATTTATGTCTTTCTAGTATATGATTCTGCACATAATTATATATTAAGAAAAAATAGGATCACATTGTAATACTGTTATGTAATTGCTTTTTCCCCACTTATAAATAGATCATGAACATGTGCCCATGTTAATAAAGACTCTCGTAAAATACAGTTTTAAATATCCATCATGCTGATTGGTTTTTCTCAAGGGGGTGGTGGTACAACCCCTAGGGAGCATTTAGGAAATTTGGGGGCTATTTATGATTGGCACAGAGGCTGGGGATGCCTCCTGGCATTCTGTGGGCTAGAGCCAAAGGTCCCAGAGCCCCTGAGATGTGTGGGGCAGTCCCACACCACCAAGAATTCTTCCACACCCCACATGACTTCCAAATGTCCTCTGGGAATGTTAGAGCCAGAGGCACTTTGCCTTCAGCACAATCTGAACCAGAAAACTATGAGAGCTAGTGCACAAGTATGGAAGAGAAGATCAGATTGAATTGTCTCAAACTACCCTATGATTCCACCACATACAGAAATGCAGCCACATAACTTCCCATCTAGTTCTCTCAAAGTTATTATCCATTATATTCCCAACTTCTTCCATCATCCAATAATTTAAAAATTTATATTCTAAATTTCATTTCGGTTTACCATTTTAAATCCTACACCTAGACAGCTCTTTCCCTTAAGCACAAACCAAGGAAATATAATGGATGTACATAAAAATATGTTTTAAATGATTCTTACTACGGCAATATCTACAAATATAAATCCTAGAAGTAACCAAAATACCCAATAACTCGGAATTAGTTAAATAAATGATGATATATTCATAGAATGAAATATTTCACAGCCATTAATATTTTAGAATATCTCATGATATGGAAAAATAGAATATTAAGTGAGACAAACTAGTTACACAGAAATGTGTCTCTAATATTTCACATATATATATACACATAAATTCATATACATGAAAAAAATCCAAAAAATGTTTTTATCTAGTATTGGTTTAGGATAAAAGAAAAAACAGAGAGGCGTGGGTGGAAGCTGTATATGTCACTATACATGACACGTGTGTAGTATTTAACATAAGTCTTGAAAAGGAATAACGTGTTGATAAATACTATGACAGAAGCAATGGAGTAGCCATTGCTTCATTGGGAAGATGAAGAATGGCCTCATTCCTGTGGCCTCAGGAACACTGAACACTTAAACAGCTAGTCAAGGTTCTAAATTAGATTTAAGTTTATACACACTCTATCTCCTATAATTATTGACATTTCTCCCTTAAATCTATTCCAACTTAGGCCAAAAAGCTTTTAAAGTTGTTGAGATGCTAATGACAAAATTTTTTGTTCAATCTCCTAGAAATATTATTTGTAACACAGGGCTAATGACACCAAAGTTTGTAAAACATGTTTCTTATAGAAAATTGTATGTTAGAGTATTTGGTTTGAAAATCAAATTTGTTCACCTTAGCCATAAATGAACTCACCAGTCTTGTGATAATTAACCCACCTCTCCATTACTCAGCTTATGTATAAAGATTGTATAATCAGACTGCATTCTGGTCTAGCTTTATATGGGGTTTGCTTGAAATAAACAGCGCTTCTAACAGATTCAGGAAGTCCCTTTCATACATAATTCTTTTTTATGTCCACATTAAAACAATAACAGCAACACAAAAACACACACTACAATGGTAACAATGGTTACATCTGGGTGGTAAGACGACAGACATTTTTATTTCCTTGGAATTTTCTGTATTTTCCAATATAACCATGTTTCACTTATTTTATTATTTTTTTTAATGAACGTCTGAGTTTCCTTTCATCTTTATACCTAATCATTGCCCAGTGAAAGTGCTAAAGATTTATCAAGTGACCAAGGGCAGACTCCTTTTTTAAAAAAAAAAAAAGAGGGTTTCATTCCCAGAATAATCAAGTGTGGGCTTTTTTTAACCAGCAGTTTAAGGATTTCATGTTGGATTTTTTTATGCTCTATAGCAGGGAGGGGGAATTATTTTTATCTGTGACTGCAAGAGCTGGTATTATTAAGCTAAGGTCTTTCCATGTCTAATCCTTTAAACATCTAGGATGTTGAGCATTTTCAGTGTTAGAGCCAGAAGGGGCCTTAGAAATCATCTGACCCAAACCAGGGTTAGAGGAGGGGACTTAGCGATTTGAGTGAAGTGACCAAGGTCACCTGACAGACATGAGACAAGACCCTGTATTTCTTAATTTGAATGTTCTTTCCACTCCACCAGATTGCTTCTGCAGCCACGGGGGTGGAGCCAGGATGGGGGAATGAAGGAGACCCCTCACTATATGGCTCCTTTCCTATGCAGTATACTCAAAGTAAGCTATTTTAGAACATACTCATTACCCAACTATATACCAGGGAGTCTCAAAACATTGTTAAGACAAGCTATTTTTTTTTAATCTCTACCTCATCCCCTGCCCCCTCCCACACACACACACACACACCCTAAGAGCACACTAATGAGAAAGAACATGCAACATACAGAACTCCTGCTCTGATACAGTCCAACAAAGCAAATCTTCTTCTGTATTACTAAAAATTTCTGGGTGTTCATTCTTTTACTCATTCTTTCTCTTTTTAGCAGAACTCATTAAGACTTTGCTTACTTCGAAGAAAAACATTTAAATAAGAAACAATTGTCTATCTCAAAAACAAAAGAGGAAAGGATTTTTTTTCCCCATGGCAAAGTTGCTGCCAACAAAACTTCCTCTTTCCACAGAGCAACACAGTTTTTTCTTTCATCTGGAATATCACAAAAATAGTCAAAGCCATCAAAGGCCATTATCCTTGCTACTACCCCCATCTTAAACCCCCTCTTACTGGGGACTTTCAGATGAAGAGGCCAATGAACTCCAATTCGCAAATATAACCACCAACTTAATTAGTAGTAACACAGTGCTATAGAATAGCTCCTGTTTATAGAGACAAGATCTTTAACAACTTAAAAGGTTTAATGCTGTCATAAATTTTAATACAATATTTTAAACACAAGTGAGTTAATCTCTCTCAAAAGTAAATTTACTTAGCTGGCTAAGAAATTCCGACTTCATTAGTATTCTCTTACATTCATAAATTCCCCTTTGTCATATCTGAAGGTTTACAGGATTGGTACTGGCTTTAGCTACAAAAATCAATCAAACTGATGCATATTTTTCAAGTGACTGCTCTAAACAGATTGACGGCACGCTTGTCTTGGTTCTATTTCAAGGGGAGTGAGGGCTTAAGCAAATCTCAGCCTCACTAGGTGTCAAACTAGAAAATGAGAGGGTTGTATTAAATGATTACTAAGGTTTCATCCTTGCTCTGACTGCAGTTCTATAATTTTACATATTTTGAAAAGCTCCAGGTACTGAGGAGCATGCCAGAGTAGAGTAATATGCAGCCCCTCCACTTAGATGCACTGAAAATCTAAGTTAAAATGTAAACACATCATTTGGAAAAAGGAGGCACTGAGACAGTATGAGCCAGCACCTTATTAGGGCTTAGCTCCAGGCAGCCAGAGTCCCAGGATGAGCAGTTGCTGGCAAGAAAAGGATTGAAGCAGGCATTATAAATCATATGCCTATAGGAGCCAGGAAAAGAATATAAATAAATGAGATTTGGACGGGAATTGTAAAAAAATGGAAAGTTGCTCCTCAGCTCAGCTAATTGTTGCCTTGTAGACTGTAGGCATTGGGGTATCCCATCTTCAGATTTTTCAAAAGAATGCCAAAAATCTGTAAAACCTTCTGATTATTAAATATTGAATCAAAATATTTTAAAATACCCCACAAGCCAAATATATCTCCACACTAGATACATCTGCAGGACACCAACCTTGAGATCTCTGATGTGGGGCACCGTACTGCGAAGGAATATAACATAGGGATGAGGGGGCATGGCAAATAGGAGGAGGGATGCGATGAAAGATGACAGACAGGGCTAAATCAGTATGTTGGCTCTATTGAGGGAATTCAAAAGAACAAGCAAACTTAGAGGCAGGAAGAGGTTTGGACAGTGGTTCTAAACCCTTTTTGGAGTCATGAGTACCACATGAGACTCTGATAAATGCCTCAGGGGTTTTCCCTGGAAAAACAAACATATATGTAGTAGGCAGAACAATGGCCCCTAAAGATGTTCATGCCCTCATCTCTTGCCCCCTTTTCCATGTTACCTTACGTGTCTAAAAGAGTTCTGCAGATGTGATTAAGTTAAGGACCCTGAGATGGGGACATTATCGTGGATTATGAGTCGGCCCAATCTAATCACGTGAATCCTTAAAATCAGAAAATCTTTCCTGACTGTGGTCAGATGGAGACGTATGGAAGAATGCTCAGAGAGATACAATGTTGCTAGCTTTGCTAATGGAGGAAGAGGCCACCAGCCAAGGAATGTAGACAGCCTCCGGAAACTGGAAAAGACAAGGAAATCGATTGCTTCTCCCCTAGAGCCTCCAGAAAGGAATGCAGGCCTGCTGATACCTTTATTTTAGCTCAGTGAGACTCATGTTGGATGTCTATCCTATAGAAAAATAAGATTATAAATTTGTGTTGTTTTAAGCAACAGGTTCATGGTCATTTGCTACAGTAGCAACAGAAAACCAACATAGTATACATACATTGGAACTTGTGCAAAAACATTCACAGACCTCCCTGAAGCTCATCCACAAGACACAGGTTAAGTCTCCTTGTGCTAGAAAGAGCTGAAGATACAATGTGCTCTGAGAGCTGAAGGTATGATGCTATCTCTCCTTGGCAGGCATGGAAAGATCAATACCCAACCCCATGACATAATTAGCTCCAAAATGTCACTTCTACAAGGATGGATTCATTCTCTGAAGATTACTCCTTCAAGTCTCACTTAAATGACATGTGACCCCTTGATAGCTCCTTGCCACGGAAAGATCTGTCTTCCCTTTCTCAAAGTGTTCATTATGCTAATATTCTCCCCCCATCCCCAAGAAGGCGGCATTTTACACCTGCTAAGATTTAGCCTGGCTTCTGCCATCAGTTTGAGCCAGACCTAGGTCTGGCGTGTCCTCTTATAGTATCAGGTCTCTATCAAGATCCTACTGGGCACAATATGCCTGAACCCGGCCATATGCTGGCTTAAAAAGGAAGAGGAATGTTATCAGGAATGTGAACTACCTCACTCAGAGTTGTTTTTAGCCTCAGATCTCATTTCACCAGTTCATCAAATTTCACAATCCCTGTAATATTTTGAGATGAGTTTTTTTTTAAGTTCCATTAGAATGTGTCTGGGTGACGCCACCATGGTTCTGACAAATAACTCTGTAGTTTAAAGGTTACCAGCCCAATCTAAATACTAAATCAAAGAGTACCAGACATAACTTGCCTAACACCACTCCTGATCTGCAACTTAACACGGGATCCTGTGATTGCCAACACTGGTGCATGAAGCATTCAGGAATGCTGCTAGCTCAGAAAGGGAGACCCTGTAAAAGTGGAACATGGAGGCTAGAAGGAAAAAAGAAGAAAAGAAAAACAAGGTGTTTGGGTTCCTATGGAGGTTTGCCAAGGTATAGAGGGAGAGAGACCAGATCTGTTTTTGCAAGAAATGGTCAATCTCTTGGGAAGACCAGCCTGACTTAATGAGGAAGGCTGCCCTGTGACCTGTATCTGGTTCCTTTTCCTGACATGCAGAGGAGGTCTAGGAACCTCCTAAAATTTTACACAAACTTTTACGTGTACGTGCATCTCTTTTTTCCTGAGGAAATGTGCCATAGATCTCTGAGAATCTAAATAAAACTGTAATTTCCCATTCTCAAATGTAAGAGTTGCTGCCCTATGCTTCCTCATCAGAATGATTCTAATTCAATACTCTTAGCTCTTACTAGTCCTATGTGAATGATTCCCACTACACAATCCTATTAAATTTCTGACTTGCCCTCTGATAACAGTAATGTTATCACTTACCTTCCCCACTATAGACAGGACATAAAGTGGTTTTAGGTTTACCAAACATCAAGCATCTTTGAAAAAGTTAATTGCTAATACCATTTTTCCCCATCAGCCTCTGTGGAATATCCACCCCAAAGGGCTACCATGCAATCCATACACAAATATGATTTAGTTTGTTTTTGTTTTGTTTTGTTTTTACTATTTTGAAATATGCATGGGAATACAGTAAGCCTTATTCTTGCTGAGAGAGGCAGTCACCGGTCTGGTGGGAGGAGACAGGGCCCGTGCCTCAACTGGTTCTAATCAGCCTAAAACAGTTTTATTACAATAAGGCCTCAAATAGGAGGGAGAACGTCCTGACCAGCAGAGAAATTACAAGGTAGAGTCTTACCTGACCTGAGGCCAAGTAAGAATAAACAGATAAGAGATGGCAATTTAGGAGGAGGGAAATAAAATTGCCCATGAATCCAACTGGATAGGGAATCACCTTACTTTGGGGTCCCCTCCAACTCTTTGGGGCTCTATGACTCTAAATTTAATATGTTGGATATTTTAAAGCACAATTAACATAGCACAGCCAATCTTCTTTATAGTTGTTGATTCATTTAGACTGTGATACCTTAGAAAAAATTTCTAAAGGTCATGCTCAGAAGCACAGCATCCTTTCCACTAAGTGAGGGCTATGATTACACTGTACACAAGATCCTACAAAGACAGCTGACACAACTAGCAGCTGAATTCTTTCTTCTGTTTACTTCCAGAAGAGACTTTCCATAGACAGCTGCAATGCCAGGCTCCCAGCAGAATGCCATGCCAACCTTGCTGCAGACAGCTGTCCACCCACGTCCTTGCCTGGATCCAGGGATGTCTCCAGCAGGTCTAGCAGACCAGAGAGGCCAGCCTGGGGCTACTTCCAGGCTTAAGGACACCACTTGCATCAGCACAGAAGACACACCTGCTGTGCCGTAATCAGGCATTTGCAGGTTCAAATTCTGCCTCAGCCTTTTTCATTTGTGCAACATCAAGCAAGTGCCTTAATGTCTCTCAGCCTCAGGCTCCTCCTCCACAGAATGGGGCTATGAGTACCCACTTTATGAGGAAGTGGTGAAGGCTAAATGGGATAATTTGTGAAAAGCAATTGGCTTGACGTCTACACTGTCATCACTAGTTATCATTATTACAAAGGAAAACCTAATCATCTCTGGCATGGAATGGAAGACAAAATGAAATCAGCATTTCTCTCCCAGGGCAGGACTGTCTCCATTCCTCTCTGAGCCTCAAGGCTGATTATCTTCAAACTGAAGACACCGAGAAAAGAGGTTATTTACATTTCTCTTAAACTCAGACTCAATGATATTCCTTCTAGGCCTCTTTAAGCAGCTTCTCTGACTATAAGAGTGCCAACACAAGTCAGAAAGCCTTGATTTCTTGTGTGGGGGTGGCAAGCACGAGGAAATGAACCCCAGACACAGTGCAACTTCCAACACCAAAGGGCCCACCTTGGTTGAAGCCGCACTGTTTCTTGGCACCTGAAAGTGTGGTTTTGTGGACTCTCTTGAGCCGGTGTTCCTGCTCTCCCCTGATACTCCGACTGGCTGGGCACCACCTGCTCTGTCTCCTGCAAGAAGAAACAGCAAAAGCAGATGAGCTCTCAGCAGCTAGCATTTCCACAGAGTTCTTCAGCTGGGGGGTGGGTCTCAGAGCAGGGGAGCAGTAATACATAACACACTCTACCCACTGCACTTGGGGAGGGCAGCCAATAAGTGACCTGAAATTGAAAAAGCCTCTTTCTATCAGTCAGTTGCTGCAAGATAACAGAATAAATAAAAAAACAATGTTCAAAAGATATGATAGCCATACCAATTTTACAGACCTTAAAAATGTTATAGAAAAGTATTTAATGAATAGATAGATCTGAAAATATAATTTCTAGAACAATATTTATAGTACATACTTATTTTTGCAAAAACTAACATATGTATGAATGTTCACACACACACAGATTGGGATAATGTGAATCAAAATCTTAACAGTGACTAACTCTGAGATGTCATTTCCTTTCTTTTTTTCTTTTTGGAACTCATCTCTATTTTCTATAATAAACATACGTTATTCCTGTAATAAGAAAGAAATTCAAGTTAATCTGAAAACTAAGGAACAAATCATTTTTATAAATTCCAAATCCCAAGCATGCTTGATCAATCTCTCTCTCTCTCTCTCTCTCTCTCACACACACACACACACACACACACACACACACACGATTGCCATCATCTACACTGCATCCAAAGAAATCATCACATTGGTCATCCCATGATGAAATCTACTCTAATTTAGAGAAACTCCAGAATGCTAAACTTTCTAGAGAATAGCATAAACACACCCAAGCTAAAATGAATCTAGATTCAATACAAGGACACACACACCCAAAATGAAAGATTTATATGTGTTCAGCAGTTGAACCGCTGTAGTCTTTGAGCTATGCCAAACCTCTGACAAATTTTCCTCAGGATAAAATAGCCCCTCTTTACATGATAAATGAAATACTAAAATCAAAATCAATGAGAAATTCAGTAAATCCAGATGGCTACAGTCATGCAGTCACAAGATCCAAGTGATGCAGTGAATTTGGGTCTGACTGTGCAGGTATATGGTGGTGGCAATATAGACGGAGCTCTTCTACCAGGGGCGTGGGTTGAAGTCAGCACAAGTGTCAACATGTCAGGTGTCTTAGAAGTCATTTTTCCAAAATACCAGAATAATTTGGTGGGGTATTTGCCAAGTAGTCATCACAAGCTTCTAAAACAAAATCATATGAATGCCTTCCTATCAGAGGGCTAAAATGGGGAGGAGGAGCAGAGCTGAGGAAAAGGAATGAATTAGGCCTACCAAGATCCTTTCTTTAATTCCATTTTTCAAAGCCTCCAGCTTCAGGCAAGAAGACCCTCCACATGAAAGTGTTCCATTAGTATACAATAGTTCCCTAGACTTAGTAGCTGCTGTGAAAAATTCTACAGCTACCCAAATACTGGCCAAGGTTCTCCAAACAATGGTTTTCAAGTGAAATAGCTCTGCTTGCCACTTGCTAAGTGTGTGACCTTAGGCAAGTTACACCAATTATGTAGACACCAATTATGTAGACCTCAGTTTCTTTGCCTGTAAAATGGGGTAATACTTGGATAATACTCCAAGCTCACAAGGTTGTTAAACAAGGTGTCATTAGAACCTGTCTTAGTGAGGCACTAGAGGCACACAATGGACAAGAGATATTGATGATGATAATATTCCTTTTATAAAAATTTCCTTGAAGCTCAATACTCTGAAACTAGTGTTATGGAAATCCTTGGAGACTTAACCCAAATGAATTTAGCAAAAGCAAACCTATTTTTGTGGTAGAATGCTTGTTTCATGTTTCTGTGCAAATAATAATTCTATTTTCAACATCATTTAGAAGCCTCAAGATATACAGGCCTAAAGAAATGGCCCTTCTAATCTCTAAAAAGTTTAAACCAGAAATTTTCATTTTATTAAAACTTTACCCTTTTAGGAAAGGGTGGTGGTGGTTTTTGTTTTTGTTTTTGTTTTAATTTTAAAGGAGAGTATTTTATCTAATCCTTTGAACTCACAAGAGGTTGAGAAGGGTTAGAGGCCACACACTACTGGACTCCCATGGATCTTACAATTTATCTTAGGGATGAATAAGAGGGGCTCTGGAGAAAGTGCTGCCTTAATCTGCTCAAGTCAGACATATGAAAGGATCGCAAGAAGAGACCTTTTCTCTGGCATGGGTGGACAAGGAGTACTTGGCAACAGCTGACAATAAAGACCCTGATTCAAACAGAGAAAAAAGTGGCAATGTCAACTATGCTTCTTTTGCCCACTAAGAATTTAATTTAAACTTGAAGTTTTAAGAATTTAAAACTTCAAGATGATATGGAGATGGGGAAGTATAAGTAAAGAGTTTGGTATAAATCATCCTATTAACCAATAGAACAGACTTTGATGCAAAATGACAGATGCTGCCCTTTCCAATGACAAAATGTTAGATCATGCTCCAAAGTGCTGATCTCCAAAACCCCCTCAGATCAGAACACAAGTCCAGCCTCACTCAGAAAATGCTGAATGGGTTCTTCCTTCCAAAGCTCCTATGAGTTTGGAAAATCTTTTGTTCATAAGAAAAAGAATCAAGATTTTCAGTTTAGTCTCCTCCACTCCATTATCTCTTCCTGGAATGGCCCCATGGGGACCAACAGCCCCCAAAAAGCCCACACTGGAATCAATAAGCCTTCAAATCATTCTAACTTGGAGGCTACATGTCTTCCAGCTGTGGCCCAGACATCATGGAACAGAGAGATCTCCCTATTGTGCCCTAAGTGAATTCCTCACCCACAGAAACCATAGGAGGTGATAAATGATAATTGTTATTTTAAGTTTTAGGGTTATTAGTTACATAGCTACAGATAACTAAAACACCACTAACTCTCATCCATTCTAAGATATCATCTATTATAAAAAGCCACCATCAGTTTGGTTAAATAACAGCTTTTTAGGGAAAAAAAATAATGCCACATTAAGTGCATCCATCAATTTTTTGTCACTCAGGTAAGAGAAAGGTGAAAGTGTGAAAAGATGTGTGTGTTAGCACCAAGGAACTGCAGAGCATGCCCAGTAGAGCATGGTACTGTGAGTGATACAAAAGAAGTCTTGTCAGGAGCACACACCAGAAAAAGCAACTGTAAGAGTCTAATCTGGAAGACTGAAGAACCTCACAGGAAATAGGGAAGTAAACCCCAATCCTTACGTGCCCTTGTTTTTAAAAATAATTTCATATTGAAATTCAGCTTTGGAAGGAAGAACCCATTCAGATATTTCATAAGAAAGCTTTCCCTTACAGGAAGAAGGCAGAAGGAAAGGGAATATTATTCTTACTGAATTAATAGAACAGCAGCTTTCAAAGGTATTGTGCTGCCAGTTGTCATTTAGTCATAAGGATATAAAGGAAAAAATACAAATGAGAACAGTAATACTCAATCATATTCATCTGCCTCTATAACAGAGATTTAGCCAGACACAGGAGAGACCAGGACTCACTCCCTCGGTGAGCTCACACCTCTATCTCAGTTGTACTCTATCAACTGGCCAGTGACAAGGTTAACTAGGACTGCCAAAGAAAGTCCTTACAGTAGATAATGTACTGGTGCATGACTGAGAGTTAACACATTCTCCTCATCCACCCCTTCCACCCCCCAAGGTGACAATGTCCAGACAAGAAGTAAAGGACATATTTGATTACCTTTGCCCACTTAATCTTCATTAAATCTTTGTTTGGAATCTGCTGTAACATGCAGCTCAAAAATTCTAAAATTTTAAAGCAGAGTGTTCATCTTGAAATAATTGAGACATATTTTTACTTAAAAAGAAATCACTGGGGCCGGCCCTGTGGCTTAGCGGTTAAGTGCGGGCACTCCACTACTGGCGGCGCAGGTTTGGATCCCGGGCGCGCACCGACACACTGCTTGTCCGGCCATGCTGAGGCCGCGTCCCACATACAGCAACTAGAAGGATGTGCAACTGTGACACACAACTATCTACTGGGGCTTTGGGGAGAAAAAGGAAAAAAAAAAAAGAAATCACCAACTACATACCAAGGATGTTGATAGTTAAGGAGGTTATATAAAAGTGAAGAAGACATCCCTGCCCCCAAAGAACTTTAAAATCTACTATTTGACAAAGACTAAAGTGTAAGAGGGCAGAGCCTAACTTGCTTACTTCTGTGTTAATGTTTATCAAATGGGCAGGTCCAACCTGACCAAGGGGAACGAGGGAAGGACAAGCCAAGATCCTCTCCTCCAGGCTTCTCTTCCTGCCACCTGGCCAGGCATAGCCTGGATGGGCACCTGTAAGATGAGTCATCCTACATGTTTTCCCGCTCCCAGCAAGCTTCCTCTACCCTTCAACCTCACCTCCAGTATGTCCCAAGTCCAGTCTCAGCGGAGCGATTTGCTGGTTCTCTGCAATAGGCAGAGGCAATCAAATTGACTAAGCTCTGAGATATTTCATAAGAAAGCTGTTCATACAACAAACATTATTTAGCTTATTTTCTGATCTATGAGCAGAGGCTAGAATAGTATACACGATGACAAGAAAGAAGCTATTATGTTGAAAGGCTCAAAACCTCAGCTGAGTTAGGGAAAAATTAGCTGCCCCTAAGCAGAAATGATGAAATAGGATATCTTGTCCTTCTTGGGATTTTAGTGAGTTCAGCTGACTCTTGTAGAACTTGAGAGAATCTAGTTTTAATCCAACAGCACGGCCACTACTTCAAGTCCTTCCAAGTTCCCCAATTTTGGAAATCCATGACTCAGAAGAAACAAAAGAATTTTCCATCCTAATCTCAGTTCTTCTGATCTGCTCTAACTTGTCAAATCAGAATATTATCCTTGGGCCTCAAAGACATACACATCCTCTAAATCTTCCTTCCAAGTTGTGTTCAATCAAAACATCAACTTTTTTCATCTTCTCACACTTGAGGTTTTATCTGTGTCCATTCTCTTCTAAAGCTGATAAAATTTTATTTTCTTCAACTGCTGGCTTAAATTTTAAATTAAATGGTTGCATAACTAATCACTCCACTGCTAATAACAATGCCTTATATTTATGAGAGCATGTTCTTCCCAAGAGTTCTAATTACTATCTGATTAATACATCTGATATCTCCATAGTTCAGAAAAGCATACACATTTAGCTCTTAGAACGAACAAGGGAGAGTGTTATAAATCTACCCTATCCTATACCACCCTAGAGTTCCTTTTACCTTAAACTTGCACATGTCTGAGAAAGTGACTTAAAGCCCTTTTGAATAACTGGGAATTTTAAAGACTTTACTCTTAATTAAAAGAACTATTGGATTATCACATTCATTTCATAATTGGGGGAAAGGAGGTCCTGGAAGAGCTGACTTAAATTTCCTTTAAAAATATGTCTGATTATTATTTAAAATGTTCTGGCCCTTTAAGAAACAGGGGACCAAGAGAACTGTTTCTTCAGGTGTATTTTTTAAATAATTTCTGCCTACCTTCATCACTATTTCAACACAGAAATAAAATAAACCACGGAGAAGACAGGCATAGGTTCAAAATCCACACATATTCACAAAGTAGGATCGCCTCTGATCCTATTTCGTTATCTATAATAGAGATAGCCCATTTACTGCTTACAGTTGTAAAAATTTCTAGTAGAAAATAGGCAAATTATGTTGTCTATCTTATCCACTTTCCAAATCAAATAACATTCACTGAGTGCCTGATCTGTACCAGGCACTAAACTAGGCGCTTTTAACTGATATTTTCTCATTTAAGACTAGGAGGTGGATTAACTCTCCCAGTGTGCCTAGTGTCACGCTACCCCATCCCATGACCAGTTTCTCCTAGCACGGAGTGGCAGAGTTAGGTGGCCAGCCCTCTCACAGCTTTTAAGTGCTCCCCAGTGTCCACCAATTTTGCGGCTTTGGCTTCTGAGATTCCCATTAGCAACAGATCTATTATTCCATTCCGGAGAAGATTTTATTGTGGCGGATGCCCTAATGCCTTTTAATAATCTGACTTGTGCCTACTTAGATTATGATGCGCCGCTGGGCAAAAAAGTCCAAATTTCTTGTCTTATTTCCCCAAGTCCGGGAGTGGTTTATGCTGTGGCCTTACCTCAGGCTTTGTGGGTCCACTAATGGCTGCCATCTTGCTTTCTTCAGATGGAGCGGTCCCTATTATTTTCCTTGGAAATAATCCTCCCTAGTTCAACCACACTTACTGTTTCTGGCTGCCTGGACACGGTTCCTGAGACCTGTAAATCTCACCGTGAAAATATGGAGTCTCTCACACCCCGATTTTCCACACGGAAGGATTGGGACAAACAAACTCGAAGAGCTCAGAATGCAAAATAAGCAGAGCTCCATCCGAAAGAGGCTTACTGGAGATCTCGGAGAGCGGACAAAGAGGCAGCGAACCAACAGGGTTCTGTGGGTCCATTCACCTGCATCTAGGAGCCGTCCCCAGAATCTTCAGTAGCTGTCTTCCGGTCCAATCTTGTTGTCAAAACTGTCAAATGACAAAACTAAAGCAATTTAGAAATGGGTTTGATGTCCTTCATTCAAAGGAAAACAGTCCACAGATTGGGGGAGTCCAGTGCTTACCAAGCAGCAGGGCGCTCTTCCGGAGGGATTTTGGGCAAGAGCGGGTTTCATAGAGCTGTTAGAAGCAGCAACACAGAAACAGAGCAGGACTGGCTAGGATGTCGGGATTTCCTGAAAAGGCTCACAGGTCCTGTTTTCTAGGGTAGGGTAAACTAGCTAGCGCTCAGTTGGAGGATTGTGATTGGTGTACGTTACGTTTCCTTGACAGGTGTTTCCCCTAAGTGCAGGCTGACTTAAGTTTAGATTTGTGATGTGGGCGGGGCCGCTGGGGAGGCCTCCATTTTGTGGGTCCCAAGATCCAAATTAACTATCACAATAGAGCTGAGAAGTATCCCATGCAAATCAGCCTGAACACAGCCACATTTAACAAAACGTAACAGCTGGGGTGGATAGTATTCCAGTGTAAAAGCAACAGAGCATACAGTAGAGTATAAAGGAGAGTCACAAGGCATTTGTGTTCTCAGTGGCGTTTATTTTTTCTCCTCTGCAGCACGTGGATAAAGGATACCGAGACTGAAGTGAGAGAGATTCACAAAGAAAGGAAGGTCTTCCTTTAATGAGCTTGCATAGACTGAGCCTCGCAGGCCTCAGGGAGTGGTAGGATTAACCAGCTGTGTGAGAGGCAAGATTAGCCTCCTTGGGTGTTGTGACTACCCAAAATCTATGTACCTCCCTCCAGGAATCCTCACATTTCTGCTCCTGCCCACTGAGGAGATAGGGTTTGTACAAGCCTCCAACTCTCCTGTTCACTCCAACTGCAACACGTAATTGAGTCTACAGAAGGCCGCAAACAACAGGAAGCTCGAAGGAAAGCAGAGGGCAAACAGATTCTGATCATGATCACTTTGCTTTACTCCCTAAAGCACGGTATCTCCAAAGGCCCTGAAAAGAGCTTACTTACCCTGACCTTTGAACCAGCCTGACCCCTCAAGGTGTGTGAAGCATGTGACTTGATCCTTATGACTCCTGGGATTCAGGAACAGGTCATTCCTTCAGCTTTATGGCCTTCCTGGGTTTCTGACTACATTCATTCACCATTCAAATATGCGGTTCCTATCAGGGGCTACGTTCTGTGCTCTTTCTGGTTCCTGCCCTTAGGGAGCTCAGTCTAGCAGTGGCAATGGTGGTGGTGACACAAACCACACACAGGCAATTACACTATAGTATGATAAGTGCTAGTAAGGTAAGTGTGAGATGCTCTAGGAACATATAGCAATGACACCAAACCCGGTTTGTGAGAGAAGCATCACTGAAGTGGCCTAAAGGATGAAGCAGAGAGGAGGGGAGACAGAATGTACCAAGGCAAACATGTATAAGTGACAGCATGGCATGTTCAGGGAACTCAGGGCAGCTGACTCTATTTGGGGTTAGAGTCAAACACAGGTGCAGACGGTGAACATTGAGGTGGGCAAGGCCCAGGAAAAAGCCAGATCATATGAGCCCCCTAAGTCTTGAAGAGTTTGGGCTTCACTCTGAAAGCAATGGCATCACTGAATGTTATAAGTAAGACATGTTTAGATTTGCATGGGAGGAAGATCATCTGGGGTGTGAGGAAAATGGATTAGAAAGTGAGGAGGGAGAGTGGAAGAAGAGAGGACAGTTAGACAATTACAGCACCCAAGGAACAGATGACTGTCACTTGGCATTACAAAGGTGGTAGTCAGAATGGAGAAAACTGATTGGTTTAAAAGATATTAAAGAGGTGGAAACAATAGGCCTGGTGATTGATAGGATGTGGTTGCATAAGAAAGAGGAAGGACTGAAGATGATGCTAAATCTCTAGCTTGGAAAATGGGATGAAGGATATTGCTGCTCCCCGAGATGGAGACAGAAGGAGAAACAGTGTTCAGTGCTGAGTATTAGTGTGCATGAGGCATCAAGTAGACACTGATAAATAGATGGGCTGAAGTCCCAGAGACAGATCAGGGCTAGGAATATATATTTGGGAATGAGCATGAAGTGACGCAAATGAAGTGGTGTAACATCATTCAGCACGTGCAGAGAGAGAAGAGAAAACCTGGAAGAGAACCCTGAGAAACACCAATATTTATGGGACTGATGATATATTGTTAAATTAAAAATCAAGCTGCAAAATAGTAATATAAAGTAAGAGCCCATGGGGAGAGGTGGAAGGAAAGATCAAATATATATGTGCGTGTGTGTGTGTATAAGTGTACTTTTTTTGTGGGACATGTTAATTTATAAACTACTCCATTCCTTGAATTGTTTAATGAGTATATATTGCTTGGATAATTTAAAACAAGAATATTTAATTTTAAAAACATTTAAGATATAGACAGATGCAAAGAGACTGCAAAGAAGACCAAAAAAGAGAGATGAAAAGAAAATGCAAAGAGAAAGAAGCTTATTGCCTGACCCTGCTTGGGTCTGATTTCAATGGAATGCTAAAAGATTTTAACTCCATATGGAAAATCAGGATAAAGCAATAAATAAACAATAAATTTTAGTAAAAGTGCACTCAACAATATGACTTCTGTCTTAAGATGTTATAATATTCTTTAAAATAGGTACCACTGTTTCTTATGGTCTACTTACGTTAAATTTTAATAAAGACATACAATTTTCATCAGCAAGGAACCAAAAGTCATGACCAAATGGGCCAACCAGAGCAGTGAGTCAGCACCTATAAATACGGCAACATAAGCTTAGGCCTTCCTATCAGAACTGTCACATCCACAGTGCAGAGGCATGAAGGAAAAACAAAATGGCACCTTCGCCAAGTCTGTACTCTTTTCTCAGCCACATGGCCCCTCGAGCCTATTACAGAAGCTAGTGACTTATTTTGACTTTAAAAGATTACTATAATTTTAAGAATCAGAAATGCTAATTTCTGTGATTTTAATATAAATTAAATATTTATGTATATTTTAAATAATCTCCCTTTGAGTTGAGATGTAATGCTCCTTTAAATACCTCTTACTTTAGAGCATTACCTTCCCAGGAAAAACCACCTTTTATTTCCCTTTTTGCTGAGAAAGCAAACAGCCTGTTGATGTGGAATCTCTACCATGTTATTTTCTGAAATTATGAAACTATGTCTATTATTCTTTGCTTTCAAATATCCCTCAATGTTTCAATTCATAAGCTCCCTTGTTTATTTTATTTAGTTTAGCAAGAATCCAATTATTCTTTCTTGTATTCCCAAAGCAGTCATGAGAAAAATCCAAAATTACCATCACAAAAATGACCCCAGCTCCTCAAGCTTCTCCACTAATGTCAAGCACAGGGAGAATGGGGATCCTCAAACTAAGAGAAAGCTCCACACTCAGTGAGCAGGCGGGCCAAGTGGGCCTTCCAATTCTAGTTATTAATAAACTCTCTGGTTCTTTGGTGGCTACTTATTCAAATGGTTACTGAATACTTTCTCCAGTCCCAGGGACAGTTCTAGCTGTGGGACTATAGTGGCAAGCGAAACAAATCATCACTCAGGAAAACAACAACCAAAAAGAAGAAACAAGTCCTAGGTTTTTGTTAAGTCAATGCAGATTCTCACCCATTTCCTACCTTCTGTAATAATAATGGATGATCAAATCAACAAGCCTACAAGCACCACAAGATGTGAAATATCTTCTGAGGAGATCCCTCTGCACCCTGACCTGTGCTCAACTCATACCCTGTGCTCTCTCCATGAAGTTTCCTCATTCCAGGGATGCTTGCCTTCCTCCCATCTTATTTATATCCTGTCTTATCCAGTCAGTTCAGGCTGCTATAACACAAATACCCTCGACTGCATGGCTTAAACAACAGAAATTTATTTCTCACAGTTCCGGAGGCTGGGAAGTCCAAGATCAAGAAGCCAGCCAATTTGGTTCCTAGTGAGGGCCTTCTTCCTGGTTTGCAGATGGGTGCCTTCTTGCTGTATCCTTAAAGGCAGAGAGGAAGCAAGCTGTCTCTTGTCTCTTCTTATGAGGCCACTAATCCATCTCCCAAAGGCCCTATCTCCCAATACCATCACATTGGGGATCAGGGTTTCAACATGTGAATTTTGGGGTATACAAACTTGCAGTCCATACTCATGGGTCCCCCACAAATCTTATCTCCTCATTGACTTGAAGCCACATCAACAGTCCTGTTTCTCTCCTTCTGGACTCTCCTCTCGTTGTCTGTGTGTTTAATCCTGGACAGCCTTGTTTTGCAGTATATGCAGAATCTGTGTGCTTGGCTTATGTCCCCCATAGTAAAATGTAAGCAGGCCAAGGGAGGATGTCTGTCTTGCATTTCTTTCACTCAAAGTTCTTCAGCACTTTACAAAATATTTGTTGATTCATTCAGTCAGTCATAACATGTCCACTGAGCATCAGTGTCTGACGCCAAGGACCAGTCTTTTGTGGATTTGGGAAACCTAACCACACAAACACACACACACACACACACACACACACACACATACACTTCCACAAGATAAAAACTCCAAAGATTGGGGCTAATATAAGGGAAATACCAGTTTGAATTTCTGGAAAGTAAGAAACACAAAATATTTTTACTGAAGCACCAGTTTCTCCTTGCTTGCATGCTCATTTCTGTCACTAGAATGAGGCTAAGAGAGTTTGGCCTAGGGAAGGTCCTTGAACAGCTGTTTTACTGAATCAATAAGAAACTGCCAAATACTAACGGCAGCTTGCATTTGCAGTATGTAAACTTTTCAAACTGCTTTCCCATCCATTAGCATAACTTATTGAATATGTTTCTTAAATGAGGGCATCTAAGTACTTGGAAAGAATCAGAGTTTTATGTGCTTCTCCTGTCTACGTTATTATTATGTCTAACAATTTTTCATAGATGATGGTCACGTAAAATTCAACCCAGGCTTTTTCTTCCAAATTCTGAACAAATAAAAACTTTAGATCTTCCTATAAAACACTGAACTCAGCCAAGTGCTGAACAAAACACAACATTAGACAGGGGGGTTTCACAGCTTTCAACACTGGGCTCTAAACACATTCCTGGATTAACAAGGGACATGCGTCTTTCATTCTGTGGAACCAGTCATCGAGGACTTTAAGGAAAGTCTAACTGTTCTCACAAAATGTGGAGCACTTAACATAAAGGAGAATCATGTCATTCCAACATTCTCCCTTTAAAGACTTTGTGGAAGCATCTGATCTTTCCTATCTTTAAAACATATGATTCCGGTTTTGGTTTTTTTTTTTTGAGGGAGGTTGTAGAAGGCAGTGGAAGGATGACGGGAAATATTATCTCAGGAATTAGAAATGCCTAGATGGATTTTCATTTAACAGAAACTTATTTAAAAAAGCATTTTATAACTGGAATTACAATAAACTGAGATGAAAATGGAATACTATGTACTACACTATCTCAAATTAAAAATAAATTAACAGCAGTAAGAAAGTAAATCCTGACAAGGAAATTATTCTAAGATATCTAAAGAGAACAGTCATATCAAAAATAGTGATATCTTGGGGCCAGCCCAGTCACATAGTGGTTAAGTTTGGTGCGCTCTGCTTCGGTGGCCCAGGTTTGCAGGTCGGATCTTGGGCATGGACATACACCACTCATCAAAGCCATGCTGTGGCAGCAACCCGCATACAAAATAGAGGAAGATTGGTACAGATGTTAGCTCAAGGCCAATCTTCCTCAAGCAAAAAGAGGAAGGTTGGCAACAGACGTTGGCTCAGGGCCAGTCTCCCTCCCCCCTCAAAAAATAATAATAGCGGTATCTTGTGAATACCTAACATTCACTTGCATTATGGTTTCTCGTCCATTTTAACAGCAGTAAAAGTTGCCAAGTCTTTGATGTTAGGTCCCCTTGGTAATACCCCAGATACTAGACTTTGGGGGGATTCCACAGAGCTGCAAAATATTAGCTCCCTCTTAAAAGATCTCCATCTACAATGTTAGCACAGACCAGGCCAGCTCTCCAGAGGCCAAGCCTTGTCTTATCAAAGGCCGCACAAACAATCTCTATGTCTAATTTCCCAATTAACAGTGATTAGTACTGTTTATCTCTAAGTCTTTTATCAGACTCTTCACCCACAAATAGAATATGTAAAATTTTTGCTTCAAAGGGGGTCTCTATTTAGAAAGGATGTTTCCTTCTACACCATAAGACCAGATGACACATGTGGACTGAACTGAATATTCCAAATAACCCATGAAAAAGTTTTTATGTGGACCTGGGGAGAGTCTAAGAAGGTTCTATTAGACCAAAATACTAATTGTAGCACCACTCATGCTGAAGAAGTTTTTCATTTGGAAACCCAGCATTCATCTGGAATGAAGAAAAAGCTTAACACCCAGGACATCAAACTCAAACACATTTGGAGCTCGACAAATATCTGGCATCTCAAACCCAAAAGCCACAGCACCCTGCTCCAAACTAGTTTCCACAGAGCTTCAAGAAACAGGAAATGCTGAAGGGAGACAGGATTCCACCAAGTGAACGATGATGGGAATAACTGAAGAAATCTCGTAAGAAGTAATTCTGCAAACCAGGTCACATCACTTTTTCAGTTAAACTATCTACCAGCTCTCCCTTGGCTGCACTGTGCTTAACCTGGGATCACATCCCCAGGGACAGGAATGGCAAGTATTAGGTGCTGTGCCAGGGGGATGCAAGCCCATAAGATACATATTAGAATGAAAGCCCCATAAGGGCCATGCTCTCCCTGGACTCATTCTCTATATTATCACATAGAGGTTCTCAATAAATATTTGTGGAACGACGAGTTATTAACATGGCATCATTTCTTGGGACATCAAATTTAAGTGAAGATTTAGGGGGGAAAAATCTGTTTCCACTAAAACAAATATATTAATAAACTGCAGCATTCTTAAGACTTTTTAAGATGACATGCATGTACCAGTCAGGATTCTTAGCTTCCAACTATAAAAACAAACTCCAATTTAGCAAAGAATAAATTTATTGGGAAGCTTAAAAAATAACGCAAAGGGCTGGAGAACCAGATATGGGTCTACAAGGCCAAAACCACTCCCAGAACCGGTCTAGTGTGGACACTTCTGCCACCACTGAGCACTCTGCATCTCTGATGCCATGGAACCTAAGACCATTATGTTATTATTTTATTTTTAAAGGAAAAAAGTAGATAATGCTGCTTATCAAATTCTGTCACTACTCAGATTATAAGAAGCACCCTGATTTCAGCAATATTAAAATGTTAGGAATATGTGAATTTTAGGATTGATGAAAAGTGGTCGATTCTGCAGTGTACATTGCTCACACCACACACTCACACCACCACCACGGCACACAGCCCGGGTCTCGTCTTTGCTGCACCCACTCCCACCCCAGCTTGTGCCTGTGTCCTAGCTGAAAGGGAGGCTAGAAAAACAAATACTGGCATTTTCAGCTTCTATCGTGGAAAAAACAAGATTCTGCTTTTTTTTCCCTCTTGTGGGAAATTCTCCAAGCACAAGAACAGAGTTCAGATGCTGGGCAGCCAAAATAGAATGACAAATATCCCCTATAGGGAGATTTCAAAGAAACTCCCTCTTATGGTAAAAGTTCAGTCTCCTCTGCGGTTAGGACTTAGAAACTTAGAAAAATGTTTGAGAAGCACCAGAACAGGAAAACTCCTTAGAACAGCATCCAAGGTCCTGACAATACAGCCCCTGCAAATTACTCTAGTCTAGTTTCCATGACCCCACCCTTCGCACACCCTGTAGTCCAGGGACGACAAATTAGGTGGCAGCTCTTGAACTGCCATCATCGCTCATGTCTTCACTCATGGCGTGTTCCCTCAGATGAGAAAACCTGCCTCCCCCTGCAATTCTTCTCTACTTAAATCACTCCCATTGCACAACTTAGACCAAAAATCACCTCTCGTGTGAACTCCTCCGTATAGCCCCATCTTTGTGACCTCTTAGCACTTTATACATATCGCCATTGTTGTAGGAAGACGTCCCCACTCAATATCTGAACAAAAAGCTGAATTTACTGCTTGCTAAGCAAGCGAGAGCTGCACTTGAACAGACATTCTCCCTGAGCAAAGCAGAGTTGGCTGATCTTACATAGGCTTTGGAGACCCTTCGAGTCCAGGGGCTGGGAGACTTCCAAAAGCTGGAATGTTTGGGGATCAGCCGACCTTTAGGTGCAGAAGCGAAGCTGGAGTGAGAATGGGGTTGACTGGCTGACTTGCAGAAATGTGCTCACTAGAGTTCAGCTGTTGCTGACTGTCTGGCTTTACAACTGTGTGTGTCGGTGAGGTGTGGGGGCTGCTGTTACTGACTGGCTAGCTTACAGAAGCATGAATGATTGCTGTTGTTGACCAACTTAAACAGGTGTAAAACAGGTTTTGATGGTTATTGGTAACCATGGCCACAGAACAATCAGTTTTTTCCCAAAAGGATAGGAATTTTTCATTCTCACTATTATGACAATATATTAGGATGTGATAACCATAGTAATAGCCAACATTCTAACATTTATTGAGCCCTTACTATGGACCAGGCATTACATAAGTACTTTACAACGATTATCTCATTTAATCCTTGGAACAACCTTATAGGTGGGTACTATTATCCCTCAGTTCACAAATGGGTAACCTTAGGGGCCTCCCTGGGATCCAAGTGCAAACAGAACGATGACAGAGGCTGCACCCTTAACTAGCGCACGCTGAAGATTTGCTGATTGCTCCTGTCTCTGTCTCCCCAGTGCTAAGACACCCACCTCAAGCACAGGCACCAGCTCTCCCCTCTCTTCGTGCCCACAGCTACATGGGTTGAGGGCTTCTTGTGCAGAGGCCCTCAAAGTCCGCTGTTACAGCCAGAAAGGGAGGATCCTGAATCACTCCATTAGTTCAAAAACTGATCTGAAGGTCAAAAACTCTGCGTTTCGCCATCCAACTATGGCCAAAGCCAACGATAAAACCAACACCCTATGCAAACCCTCAACTACATTAGTGATTTTAAGAAAGCCAGGCCTTAATATAGTCCACCTGGTTTCTAATAACTTTGCAGCCAATTCTCCATCTTTGATGCAACTACCGAGCCTAAAAGATAGGTTATTAACCCGCCTCAGCTTCCCCGAGATAGCAAGGTTCCATGAGCCTAAAAACAAACAGAGAAACACCAGGAGCATAAAACCAACAGTTGATTATTTTGCCACTTTCTGCTCACGTGCATCCACCCAAACAGGCCTGCCCCAATCACCACTGCTCAAGAAAGGCACTCCCATACCGCCTGAAAAAACCATCATATAAAACATATCAAACCACATCCAAAACACAGCACTCACCCGACAAAGGCCTTGTCATTAACGACAAAGATATGTCATCAAAATATCTCTATTTCCCTCCCATCACTCCTCAGTAAGTGCCATGAAATTCCTCTGCAATTTTTTCCTTCATTAAAAATTGTATATTCTACTTATCCCAACAAATGAGAGGAATGTTTGATTCCTCCTTCTCCCAAGCCCAGCCAGGTCTTATTCTCTGAGGCCCTGGACACATTCAAACTCTGCAGTAACCTATTTGGTGTGTGTATTGAGGGACCCATATGTTTAATCCACCCTCCAAATCAATAAAAAGCATAAATCAATTTTAATACAACCATAAGAATAAGTAATACCTAGTAATACCATTCAGTTAGTCATTCAACTGTGTGGCCTTGAGCAAGTTACTTAACTTCTCTGTGCCTCAGTTTCCTCATCTGTAGAAAGGAACAAGAGTACCAGCACATCATAGGGTGGTTGTGAGAATTAAATGAATTATTATATACAGAGCACTCAAGAGAAGGATACACACATGGTAACTATAATTAATAATATGGTATTGTATGCTTGAAAGCTGCTGAGAACAGATCTTAAACATTCTCACCACACACACACACACACACACACATGCACACACACATGAAAACAGTTAACTATGTGAGGGGATGGATGTGTTAATTATCTTGATCTTGGTAATCATTCCACAATGTCTATGTATACCAAATCATCACGTTGTACACTTTAAGTGTCAATTTAATATGTGTCAATTATTCCTCAATAAAGTTAAAAAAAAGACAAGTCTGTGCATGGCCATTACCATAGCAGTAATATTTCATAATCATCACAGCTCTCCAGGTATGACCTAGAAGGTCTGAACCAGGGCTACAGCAGTAATATTGACAAGGAAAGAACACCTGGGAGAGATGTTCTGGGTTTGAGGATGAAAGCCTTCAACTCACCCACTAGCCATGTCTAAAAGGCAAATAGGATCAACATGGTGCTAAACAGCTGCACAGATAGTGGACACTTTAGTGTACATCCAGAAACTTCCAAACATCTGACTGCTTCATGTCATGAACTGCTTGGCCCCCTGCCTTGCTCCACCCCTAGAAGAGGCCATCTGACCCTTGGCCTGTGTAAGGTTCAGCTCTACCAGGATCTGGGGCCAACTCTGTCCTCTGTCAAAGGAAAGGAAAGGCAGTATGGGTAACATGGCAACAGATCTGTCGTGCCACATCTGCCACTTGGAAGTTTTACTCTGAGTGTCTGCCTTGTTCCTGTCCCCAAGACCCCATTGTAGTAACTGGATCCCAGTCATAACACCCTACACCCACATGTCTCTGCCCTGCCAGCCTGCTTAGTGCCCACATCCTCCTGGACTGGAATCCCATTCAGCTCTCGCCAGTTCCCCCGGAGCATCGAGGAGCTAGCCCATACAGTCTGACTTCAGGAAGACCCTTGTATTGGTTTCCTAGGGCTTCTGTCATAAATTACTATAACTTGGTGGCTTATAACAACAGAAATTTACCCTCTCACAGTTGTGGAGACCAGAAGTCCAAAATCAAGGTGTCAGCAGGGCCGCGCTCTCTCCAAAGGCTATAGGGAAGCATCCTTCGTTGCCTTTTCCAGGTCCAAGAGGCATCTGCCATTCCGTGGCTTGTGGCAGCATAGCTCTCATTTATGCCTCCATCCTCCCATGGCTTCTTTCTTCCCCCGTCTCTCCCTGCATACTCCCCTCTTCTTAAACAGACACCAGGCATTGGCTTGAGGGCCTGCTCTAAATCCACAATGATCTCATCTGAATTCTTACCTTAATTACATCTGCAATGACCATATTTCCAAATAAGGTCACATTCTGAGGTTCTAAGTGGACAGGAATTTTGGGGAGACACTATCCAACCCATTACACTCCTCAACTTAGAGAGGAAATGGAGGCCCTCTCTGGCACGTTCAGTCCAGCATCACTAATGAAACATCATGTTACTGAGGCTGATTTGAACAAATCAAGCAAAACTGATGGATGGTTTTGCCCAGGAAGGGATTATTAGTGAAATGGACAGTTTGGGAAGTGAAAGAAAAGGCCAGGTTCGGGCGTGTAGGGTGGGCCATCTTTGGAAAAAAATATAGGTCTCAAAATCACTAAAGCTATAAAAGTGACATTAAAATCATCAGTTTCGAAATAAGGGAGACAGAGGATAATCTACATGTGTGTGAACGACACGAACCTTAGTCTTGTTTGCAATGGAAAAAACTCCTTCTAAAGAACACAACATTAAAAGGCTCTGAGATAAATCACATTTAGCAATTAGCTCACAAGTAAGAGGAAGCCAAAACAAACCAACTTCAAAAGTACCCTAGTCAATGAGAAAATGTGTTCAGAGGTATGGCATTGCAATCAGACACTGTAATAAATTCTAGATGTGTCATTTCTGAAATTTTAACCAAATAATGAAAATTTCAATGACAGGAAAATAAAATAATGCTCAAGTACAGTTGCAGCTACTGCATTTTCTGATTTTAAAAAATCTTTTAAAATAGCATCTGCAAAGACTTTCATTATTTTGTGAATTAGAATTTTATTTTCACCGCCCAGAAATTAGATCCCTGTCTCTTTTCCAGCACAAGCTCCCTGCTGCCCGCTCATCCTGTTGCCTACCTGGAGCACACCCCAGTTTCTGCATAGAGTTGATTACCTCTCGAGAGAACGTCTGCCTGGGCCCCTCACTTGCCCCTAAACCCTAGAGACCCCAAGGCTGTATTGGCTATCCCAGAGCTTGCCAGATCCCTGCACTGTACATGGGCCATGGATGGTTCTAACATCCAGACCCTGGTTCCTCCAGACGCTTCATCATGTTAAGAACCAATCACTGAGTTCCTATCTTGTTTTTTAGCATAAGGGGGAAGTGAAATAGTTACAGATTTAATAGGGTGCTGTGTTTTGTTATTTTCTGTATTTCCATCTTGATGTTTCACATCAGGTAGAAAAGGTTTCAGCTGTCATAGTGTTTATAAGTAACCAGTAAAAAAATAAACAAAATTTAAAAAGGAGCCTAAAATCATTAGTATTTGCCTGTTTTTTATTTAGAGCTAAACTAATTCAGTCTTTTGTTCAATCTTCTTATCTTTCAGAGAGAGCAAAATCTGGGTCTTCAGAGGACCAAGCTCTCCGGGTTTCTAAATCAAATGTCAGTTTCAATACAGCTGAGAAGACAGTTGGCAAAGGGAGGGGGAAACTGACAGAGGGAAGAGGTGGGAGGGAGTGATGCCCTCCCATGAATCCACAAGCACAACATTCAACGATTTTCCCCTCGTGATTTTTAAATCTGGTAGGTTATACCTTCGGTACAGTCAGTGTTTTCTGGATTAAAACACAGTAAAAGCCAACCACTACCCCCACCACGCTGGCCGACTGATTAAGAGAGCTTTAAACCTTGACCGTATCCCTGTGGTTATTTAATGTTAGTTACAGCTGAAAAGCCTAAAAATCTAATGTCGGCATGACCTTTCCTATTGGAAATTTCCCTGCTACACAGCAACATTACCAAGCCAAGCAATCATAACATTGTAGTTCAGCATATTAAGGAACATAAGAAGTAGCACTGATATCTTTGTTGCTGCAAGAAATCCCCTAACTGTGGCTATAACTTATCAAGCAGTAAAGCTGCAGAGGGCTCAACTATTAAAAAATCTATATATAAACTCATAACATAACCAAGCAGGGCTTCGCTGGGTGGGAAGGCAAAGTTCCACCGTGACTCAAAGACCACCAGTTACCTGTGTCTGGAGGCAACGACATAATAAAATAATGATTAAAAGAGTAAAGCCATCCTTGTGTGCGACACCAGCCTCAGACTAGAGAAGCAGTTTTCAAGGCAGCAATCCCCTGTCTGGCTGCTTAGCTCCAGTAGGATTAATGCTCAAAACATGGTGCTATTGTTCTGTCTGTGTCTGGCATCAGTTATGTTATTTTCGATCATTTTAACACAGAAACTGGCTTGTGAAAGTCAACCTTCCTACTGACTTGATGAGGGCCACTGCTCATGGCCAAGTAGGGTCCAGTGGGATAAATGGTCTGCAGACTTGGAGAGCAGATTTTTCCGTCTTTTTTGCACTTCTGTCCAATTTTTAAGGCTTTGTCATCCCACGAGAGTAGTCTGCTTCTTCCAGGATGTCTCATGCTATTTGCACACTAAAGACGTAAAATAAATACTGCAGTAGCCCTCCTAGACGACATAGGCTGCTGATGTCCCTTTCTATGCTTTCTTTAACTACCCTAGAAGGACTGAACTAAAAAACAAAATCCCGATGCTCTCAGGCTACATGGGTGCAACTGGTTACTTCCACCTTGGAGGACGTGAGTGAGGTTAGATCTTCATGCCGTTCATTCTTGATATAGTCGCCAGATTTAGTAAACAAAAACACGTGATGTCTGGTTACATTTGAATTTCCAATAAACAATGAATAATTTTGTAGTATAAGTATGTCCCATGTAGATATTTGCTTGTTCAAAACTCCCATTCCTGTTCAAAACAAAACCTGCACGGGTCATACTTATACCACAAAAATTATTTGTTGTTTATCAGAAATTTAAATGTAACTGGGCATCCCATATTTTATCTGGCAACTACGGCTCTTGCAAAATATGAAGCCTAAAATTGTAGGCTTGAGGTTGATATGTTATGTCTCAGTCCCAAAGTAATATTTAACCATGTTTGATAAAGTTTAGATTGGCGATCTTAGTTACCCGAAATGTCAGTTCACTATGTTTCTGCTATCCAGACTTCCCAAACAGCTTTGCTTCCAAGCTCCAAAACAGTCTTTCTAAGTCCTTGCTAAGCTGTTTTCTTTGCCTAAGAACACCCTGCTCTTGGATAAATATCACCAAGTACATGAGGATGTGAATTTGCATATCTATGTGTATGCAGAAATCCAGATCCCACATCTGACAATATCCAAATTGTCAAATCCACTTTCTATAGAAAGTATTATTTTTGGATCAAATTTTAAAATGCCTCTTAATCACAGCACCACGGGTTTAGTTGGCACAACCCAAAGAAACTACAATCTTCTGGCAAGAGTAAGACCCCATTTATTCCTAAATAAAACAATAAAATTAATAAACTCTGAAGTTTCATTTGGCAATAGAGAAGAAATCCATAACTAAACCTACTTCTTTTTTCCTGATAATAATGATGCAGATGTTTAACTGAAGAGATGCTTATACAAAACTCCAATTCCTGTTCAAAACAATAATATAACAGCATGTATATCCTTTGGTGGTAATTCATTAGCCTAATTAACCTAATTAGTGTTCTTTTTCTTCTTCTAGTCCTTGACATTAATAACATTAATACTTCAGTATTGTGAAGGACTAGAAGAGAAAAAGACCAATTAATTTCTTCTTGCTTTAGGGTATATGCTAGTTTGAGCAGAAGAGGTGAAGTCATTAGTGCTGCTGGTCAATAATTCATTCTCCCCCTTAGGACACACTGTAGGATTGTACTTCCTAGTCCCTTGTGTTATAGGATTGTGGTCATAAGGGAAGCACGTGACCAGCTCTGGCCAATTAGTAGAGAATGGAAATACTGTTTGTTGCTTCAGGCCTGGAGCTTCCAATTATTTGTGCAAAACCCTCCAGAGCTCTCTTTTCTGTCTGACTCCAAAACCAGCAACATTCAAGACTGTGACTGCTCAGTTAGTCTGGGTCCTTAATTGATCACCATGATAAGATACTTTCTGGTGTCCAATGATGGATATGTAACATGTGCAAGAAATGTACTTATGTTGATTTAAACTACTAAGGTTTTGGGTTATTTGTTATTGTAGCAGACCCCAGCCTAGCCTAACTCAGGGGACAAGCAATTATTGACATCTTAGTGTATATTCAGCCAAATGAGTCTATAAAACATTCTACATACTATTTTTAGCCCCCTGAAACTTGCTGAATGTTTAAGGTTGTGTCATTATAACTTTTAATTCTCAACAAACTTTTAAGGGAGATATAAATTATCGTCTCCACTTCATAGATGAAAAACTGACACTTAAAGAGCTGGTAAGTAAATGCTTAAAGTCATACAAAAAGTAAGTGGTTGAGAAGGAATTTGAATCCATATCCATCTGGACTTATAGACCATGCTTTTCACTACCTCCATATACCACCATTCAACTATTTAGCTCTGGGATTTATTAAAGGAAACTTATACATAGTAGAAGGAACAAATCTTGGAATCCCATGGAGGATCAAAAGGTGCCAATAGGGACAAAGGTGTCCCATGGATGTTACTCTTCTTTCCATGTGTTGGTAAGTCTTGACTATGGGTTGAATTTATAAGGCTGTATAATGTTAGAAACCATCTTTGGAACTCCGTAAGGAAAATCAGAAATTCTTTAAATCAGAATTTATTTATCTATGCAAAAGATGCAGAGGAAGAGGCAAAACAAGTTCCTTTTTTTCAAGGAGATTTCTGTAACTTCCATCATAGGTGGAATGTCAACGAGATAATGGGGGCCTGAGCACTTCAATGCCAAAGTTTCAAATTTCCCATTGCTTGCAAATTTGTCTCAAACCAGTTATGCTGTTTTGAACACAAACTCTGAGTAACAATTTTTTTAACTTTTGAGACTTAACACCCAGGCAAACAAGGCACATCACTTAATTTTAAGACTCCTTCATGTCCATATTTAAGCTGAATATATTTCAAAAAAAAAGTAATAAAGTTATTTTACAGACATTCTAGGTTCCTTTCTAAAAATATCTTTCTTCATCAGCATAATCATTTAACAACATATTGGTTGTGAATTCAAAGAGGAATATCAGCATCTGGTATACCATGAGAAACCAGGAAACCCAAATACTGACTCAGATGGCCTCATTTTCAAAGACCCTGAATTTCTCAGAGCTCTGTCCCCTTGAATCTCAACCATTTTACTCTCGGAAGAGTGAAGGGGAAATTGGAAATCAAACCCAGAGGACCACCTTTCCTCCTGACCAGTAACAAGTAGTCAAAAAAATCCATACCTAAACAGGAATTGAAGTAAAAGCTCTACACTGGAGCTGCAAAACACGTGAGAGAAATAATGCAACAGAAACTGATGTGTCAAAACAATGATCTAAGGCCAATTGTTAGAATCACGGTGAATTCACGCTCTTGCCACACTGCAAGAAGCAAGCCCTCAAAGGCATATTCTAGAACTTAAAAGTCTTCCTCTCACTGAAAAGCAAGTGAAATTCTATTTGAAGTTCATTTTAGCTTTCCAGTGCTCTCAATTTCAAAGTCAATCAGCTGTACTGGTTTTCTTGCTTTTCTGTTTGCATTTGCTCAGTGTTTCAGTAATATATTAAGAAAAATATACATAAAGTAGATCTAAAATTGGAAACAGAATTTTGGTTCCTTTTGGGGGAAAAAAATGACCCAGAATTAACTATTGTCTTTCTTTTAATTCAGAGCCTAACACAATAAGAGTAAGAACTATACCCTCCCAAAACAGAAATATAGTAAATACTTCATAGTTAGGTTATTTTGCCTGAAAAGTGTTTCGGGAGTTTTCATTTCTGCAGAAAGATAAAAACGCAAATTTCACAATCAGACTGGATCCCTTTCCAGCCTCTTAACACGTCTACTGGAGCCAAGTGGAAGAAACCTAATGCTGATGTACACCAGACCGAACAGCTGGTCTCCCCAAGGAAGTGGATTAGCAGCATGATCACAGTACACAGCTCTCTGCAGAAAAGCTCCCTATATAACCTCCTACTTTTGTCTTCTGCTAAAATAGCCACCAGAGGGGAGGACAGAAGGATGGTGCATTGCCTGATGCCAGCTGGTAGGGAGTGAAGATGGTAAGACTCAGTCTACCAACACTAAATCTAAATGCCCTCTGGACAGTTCTGAGGTCCAATACAGGAAGTTGGTTCTGTTCTGTTACTCAAATCCAATCATCCCCAAATCAGGTTGTTAGGAATTAATATTATAGCAATACAGAATCACTTTAATTTTCCACAAAATATTACAACATATGTAATCTACTGCCTTGAATCAGTTCTCCTCCCTAGAAAGAGTATTGCTATCTAATAAGACATTCCACACAATAGCAAAACGTAACTGGATTCGACTTTGATAAGGAGTTCCTGCTCAGCATCAACTCGCAAGTCTTGCCTAACTTCAAGTTCATCATATCAATGAACTCTAGTTTTAGCATCAATAAAACCTGACCTTTCAGGAGATAGGTCATTAAATGGTCCTTATCCAAGCCATTCTTTCACAAAGCCCATCGTCTAAGGAAGATAGGGATAAACAAGCAGAAAGGAAAACAGCAACTGTTCCTGGTTCAAATAAATATTTTCCTTATTCCAAATATCTTAACTTCTTTGACAACATTCTTGCATTGCCTTCCTGGTTCCTGGACTTTTATTAGATCAGAAAATATACCTAAAGCTCTCCTCTTTTAAATCATTCATGGAGGGTGCAAAACCGGAATCAGTCTTTCATACATGCACACAAAACCTCAGATTCTGCCACTCTACCTGTGGCTCCTTCTCAGAAAAGTGGCCAAGACCAAGATTAAAGGAAAGTTGCTCGAAGTGAGATTTGAATTTGTCCCTCCAGAAGTGGAATTTTTGACTCTGACTTTGGGCTTGATCAGAAAGGCAAGCAAGATCAAAACTTTCAATGGTTACCATTTGGCCCCTTCTCCCTTGTCCATACTCCCACTCCCAACATGGTTAGGATCAGACTGCAGATCCACTCTGGGGTCCTGAATTCAAATTTTGTGACAAGAGAACCCAGAAATGGCAATAGTAACTCTTACAATCGTGCCCTTCAGCTTCAGAGGGCTATTTTTGAGTTCATAATGTTGTGCCCATAGATTCTTCACAGGTGCTTTTGGGGAATGAACATCTCATAGCAAATCAATTAGAACTCTGTCTTGATGATGGCAACACGTGTCAAGAAGGATTTGTAGCATAAGCTCAAGTTCCCCGAATAAATTCAACTTTACAAACAGAACCACTCTCTCTACCACATCTCATGGTAAGCCTAGTTAATGTGACATTTACCCTGTGATCAAAACTCTTATGAAATAGTTCTATCAACTTCTTTATTTGTTCAAGTCCTTGTTACGCTTTGCCTGAGGACATTAGAAAACAACACTATATTATTATCCACGATAACTGTGGTTATTATTTAAAATGTTGACCTGTCCACAGCCTTACTTCTGTCATTTGAATCTAGCATCATCCAGGCCAGTTTTCAATGGAGAATGCACATCAAACTTACCTATGGAATTTAATTAAAATGCAGATGTCTAGGACCTACACCAGACTTCATGAATCTTTTTACCTGATATTCTTCGCATATTCTTTTAGGATTATTATATCTCAAGGATTTTTCATCTGCAAAAATTATATTCCTCCATTTTTATAAAATCAGAAGTAAATTCTGACTTTTTAAAAAATAAGCTTATTTATTATCCTTTGAGACAATCTAATTTGGAGGGAATGATTTTATTATCTCGTTTTGCATGTCACATTATGCATTATTCCTTTTTTTTTTTTTCTCTGATGAATATTCGCCCTGAGCTAACATCTATTGCCTATCCTCCTCTTTTTGCTGAGAAAGATTGGCCCTGGGCTAACATCCGTGCCCATCTTCCTCTTCTTTATATGGGACCCGCCACAGCATGGCTTGATAAGTGGTGCGTTGGTCTGCGCTCGGGATCCGAACCTGCGAACCCCTGCCGAAGCAGAGCATGTGAACTTAACTGCTACACCACCAGGTCGGCCCCCCGCATTATTATTATGAACACTCATCAGACTTTTCACATTTGGAAATTATCAGTAGTAAATTAACCACAACTACTTTCCGTTTCCGTCATCTATAGATGTTTGTTTTCCTCAGATGTTTCCCTGAAGGTTCTACTCTTTGCTTCAGGCCAGAGTTTATATCTTCAACAAAAAAGAATACTCTCAAGAGGCCAATGGTAAAGGACCAGATACTTTAAATGACTGATATTTCAAAGAACAGACTCTTGAGTATAGGTGTCTGATGACACCAATGGGCTGAGTCAGGATTTGCAGAACTTTAGTCAAGAAGCAGACGACTTCATGCTACTGCTAACCCAAGACCAAGTGGAACAAGAATTAGTTACATACGACTGAATGGCTGATAAGGGAAATTTTACTGTAGTTATCTGTTTGGAATATTGTTGTTTTAATGTTCTTTCTCTTAGATCTATAAAGAGTCCTTTCTCTGTCTACTTCAACTATCTATAACCCATACAATTTAGTAGATTCTTATATTAACTATTTTTTTTATTATTTTCTGTATTCTTGATGCTCTGGCATCCAGAGCTTCATTGACTAAGGTGAGCCCTCTCCCAGCACTAACCAATTCTTAGGGATAGCAAACACAACAAATGACTTGCCCAGGAGTGTGCCTTTCATATGCAAACTAACCAGTCCAGAGTCCATACTCTGAACCACCTCCTCTACTGGCTCATACACTCCAGGAGGTGATATTCCTCTGCCCTAATCATCCCAGGGCCAGGTACCAGACCACTAGAGACAGCCCCAATCCCTACAGGTCCACTGAAATTATTCAAACTAGCCAATACTAAACCTGCTCACCCTGCCTTGCCTTGCTTTCCAATGGAAAACACAATAAAGGCTCCTGCCCAGGCTTTCCCCTCAACCCATCTGCGTCTTGACCAACCCTGGTGCTTCCCTGTGTGGCCCCACATGACACGGCATGGCCCCCACCTCCTCTTGAGAACTATGAGTAGGAATTTTTTCAAATGGTAGTCATCTTCTGATCTGTTGGTCTCACCATATCTGAATGATAATAAAATCTACATTTTAAAACCATTCTGTTTATGTAAACTGAAATGAAACATTTTAAAATTATATCTGCGTCTCACTGACCTCCAGAATTCAGAAACTCATACTAAGTGTCCTTACTTTCAATGGCAACTGGGTTATTTCACACATTTAATAACAATCTGTCTTCCTTCTTACCAGGACATAATTGGAAAAATCCGTTATGCAACCAACGTTTTGCCTGGAATGTCATATTGAGAATGATGCTCATTGACTCAGGTAGAACAGGCTGCTTTTAAGGAACTAATGTGGCTTTACTTATGGAGCCAATGCCTACAAAGGCCTCTTGGATAACTGGCTTGCTGTGTAGTTTACAGGGTCCAATCTTACAGGTAGTAAGGATCGTCACTTCCTGGCAAGCCAGGAACTGAAGGTTATTTTGGGGATCTCAAGAAGAAAGGAATTCACCCAAATGCATAGTTATACAGGTGAAATATGGGGTGAGAGTAACTTGAATTTGGTTCCCTTGCCTTGGGATTGCAAATAATAGAGGCATTAAAAGTCCAATCTGAGTGATATTTTTTATGAAAACTTCCAGAGAGAAGTTAATTTTCTAATTATTCAATATCGTACGGCCCTAGATTTTGCAAAGCATACTTAAGAAGATCTATACAGTAAATTAACAATCTTGCTACACCTATGTAAATAATCAGGCCAAACCTAATGAGACTAGTCTTATTTTGTGATCAAGTTCTTTAAGATTACTATAATAATAAGGAAGAAGGAGGAAGGCAGGAGGAGACTATAAGGAAAAATTGTAAAAGACTTTGAAATTTCATGGATGTTCTGGCTAGCTCATCATAATCTCTGCTTTTGTTTGTCTATGACTAGGCTATTTTACAAAGCTATAGAGACAGAAGTTAACTTGTAGAAACTGATGGCAATGCAAATAATTTCTCTCCACAGAAATGCAAATTGTGTCCAAGGGAAAGTAATTGATTATCACCCTATGGATATTGCAAGTTTTGCCAATTTTCTGTCCATTTGTCAATTTATTTCAGCATTCCTTATCAGACTATAAACGTGTGATGCTTTGCATTCTCCTTTGAACTGGTGTAATATTTTATGGTTCCCTCATTAATTAATGATTTAAATAAAATCTCTGACACATCTTTATTTCATATCTGAATGAGAGTCATGATTACATCCTCTTTTAAAATGTAACTTTTCACAACTAAACAAAGATACCATGCTTCCACTTTCCAAAAAAAAAAAAAAAAAAAAAGACGTATACATACCTCTCTTACAAGTTTTGAGTCATTCAACAAATAATACTGAGTGACTACTGAGTGCGGGAGATTCAAAGACAGATAAGAAAGACTGAATCACTGACCTCAAGGAACTTACATCTTAGTGGAGCTAACATTCACTCAAACATTTGCCTAGCTTTAGTGACCAACGTTACAAAGCTTTAAGGCAGAGAAGAAAAATACACTTATAAAATTCTCTCCAAAGTCATCCTTTCTAAGTAATTACTGCTTAGCAACATAATATATCACCAAAGGAAAAGAATTCCAGGGTGAAATAATAGGTTTTATACAAAAATTAAGGTGTGAGTAGTTAAAGGAGTAGGTAAATTACTAGACTTATAGGTGGAAGATCTGGGTCCTCTTGGTAGAAATGCGCTGCTTTTATGGAAAAGGCATTCCACTCAAGTTCTTCCAAATCTGGTTAAAGAGGTTATGTAACCCCTCTGATTCTTAGTTCTTCCCTTTTTTACAAAAAGATAACAATACCCATTCCATGGGGTTGTGGTAAAACATGCTATATGCCTAGAACACAGTAAATGCTTAAATAAGTATTAGCTGATTTTATTAATAATATTACTTATAGATGCTCAGTTCTTGGTCAATACTCAACCAATGTTAATTATCTCTCCTCAAGAAAATAGGAAGAATGAAATGATTTCAAATTTCTCCAAAATATGGAAGACTTACAATAATATTATCAAAGTCCTCTCAGTCATTAGGGAACAAAAAAAATCCCATTGTGTAGGTAGAGATGTTAGGAGTGAACCGGAAATTTTACCTGCAGTCCAGGATTCCAATGCTATATTATAAGTGAAGACTATACAACCACATCTCTCTCCTGAAATCTTCCTGTGTATGAGCAACAGGTCGGGAATCACATGCCCCCATTACCACCCTATTACAAGTGACGACTGTGTAATTTCTGTGAGGCCAGACTACATGATGACAAGAAAGAGGGCATTCTAGAAGAGATGGCTGCTTACCCAAAGCCCACAATGTCACAGGAGACCCTTAGTGGGACATTCAAGGTGAGAGCCTCCCTGGAACCAGACAGACTCAGTGCGTACCTGATTCCTCTCCAGCACCACACTCCTAATTAAACAAGCACTGGGTGCATTATTCAGCAATAGTCTGGGTCTCAAGTTTATCATAATTGAAATGGTATTTCACACTCACCTTTCTCTGCAACTCAACTCAGTTTAAGATAATCACAACACAGCTTCATAAACGCAGAGGGCATTTTCATCTCACTGCAAAATTAACTGACTAGATAAGAGGTCATAATGCCAAGGAAAAAAATGAGATAAAAATCACAAGGCAAATAAGAAAATTACAAGGTCAAATAAACTGCCCAGCCAAAGTTGTTCTAACAGGAAGATCACCTGGTGCTCATTTACTAAATAGGACCGGACTTGAAGTTATTATATAATTAACCCATTACTCTTAGAGCCTCCTACATTATTTTCAAGGTTAACAGTTAAGTGTTAACAAAAAAGCAAAGTTAACATTAATGGAGCATCTATGTATAATGCGTAAAGTATAAACTCAATGTTGGGACCACTAATCTCCTAGTAAGATTAAAGTGAATTATATTCATTTTAATCTCTTTTAAAGCATCATAAATTTTTCGTTTTTTAAGATTAAAAGAAAATCACATTCTTTGCAACATCCATCTACAACTAGAAAAAGTAAAAAAAAAAAAATTATAAAATGTAAATTTATTACCCAAATCAAGTTGAAAAGATGCTTCCTTCATTCAGTTAAATTTATTGGCCAGATACTACACGCACGTACAAACAAGCACATACACACTTGAGTGTTTACGCAAGGCTGCTAAACTGCAGCCTAGGGAGAATGACTCCTGGTAAACCTGGGACTTCTCAATATATTGAGAAGAATCTCCAAGTTTGGGGCAAGAGCTGCATGCCCTGGATAAGTGAAGATATTTGGAGATCCTCCTCCACTCTTCCGCACAAAGAACGCAGCAGCTCCTCTAAATCAATAACCAAGTTCACTATTTAACAATATCAGTTTGAAAGGGCGCTAAATTATCAGCTGGCCCAAAGCACTCCACTATTTAGCAAGGAGAGCATCCACGTGCTCAGGCCGGTGGTAGGCGCGCTGGCGAGTCACGCTAATCGCTTCCCCTAACTGTGCCCGGGCCTGAGAAGTACCCATGTTGGCAAGAGCCTGAGGAGGTAGAGCCCGCTACCTGACTTTCTCCGTGGCTCCTCCCGTTCTCTGCCTTGAAGATGGACTTGGGCTTCCGGGACTTGAAGTTGCCCATGCTGGGTCGCAGCACGCCGTCCACCAGCACCGTCGGCTCTACATGCTGCGGCTCGCGGGAGGGAGGCGCGGGCTCCTCTAGGAGAGCCCCGGGGTCAGGGTAATTTTCTTTATTGTCTTCATCTCTAAAAGAGGAAAGATCTAATTTAGACAGCATCAAAAAACAAAGTAATAAACTACTGCGGGAAAGTTGGGCTGGCGATACTCATTGCTGCTCTATTTAAACGGTACCTAGCAACATTTTTAGGGTAGACTTCGTTACACAGAAACAAGAACTTAAGAAGCATGAGTTTCACTCTAGATCACTCCACATTCCCTTCCAGTCTTTGCTAGTGGATACATATTTTTTGTAGTTGTAACTGTACATACTATCATATTTGTTTTTAATTTATCACTTCAAGATGCTTTCATGTATATCATATTTTCACTCATAATAATAATGTGAGATATTCAGGTTAGATATTGTCATCCCAACTTTATGGATTAAGACTCTAAAACCCAGAGATTAAAGTGCCTAATAGAAGGGCTAATTCACCCAGACCTGGAGTGGTCAGGTAGGTCTCCGGGCTCTCATGCATGTGCCCTTGGTTCAAGGCATGATGTGTCCTCCTCACTGGCAAGTCTATCATCATCTCCCCACAACTTTCAGAGGCATTTAAAAGTTTAACAGGGTCTATTTTAATAGGGTACATGCTACCTGAATAAAATATAAGACAAGGGCCAAATTTTACCCAACCAAGCCATCTGAACAACACTCTCAATGCAAAGTCAAAGATTCGGGTCTGGGTTCTATCAGTGTGGAATCGCTGCACAAGACCAACTGGACTGGCGTTAACTTCATACATTCAGTGCTGGGAGGGCACTTTAGAATTTCCTCAAAAATAGTGACATTCTAACACTCTTATTTGAAGTCATTTGTCCCTCTTAAATCTAGATGCATTTTATTTTCTTATTTTGCTAAGAATCCAGCAAATACCATGGACATAACCAAATGGGGCATTCTGTTTATATGATCAATATCACCATCCTTAACCCACTGGCAATCGTTTGGTACAACATCATGCAATTCTCTAGAAGTGGCCACTTCCCCGAGATGGTGTTTTTTCCTCCTGCTCCCTGACCAGAAGCATCCATAAAAGAGGTTTTGGCATGGTCAGCAAGGAAACAATTCCTTGTGACTCAAGGACACATAAAGCCAAGAGATAAGACAAGCAAAGGAAGGATTTCTACGCCCACTGTTCAAGATGCCTTTTCACAAACAAAAGAGAGATTAAATTCACTAAGCTGATATTGGGAGGGTGAGTTCCACTTAGTTTCTGGGAAAAGATCAAAGCAGACGTGGGGATAGGAGGTGTGGAGCATGACCAGGGTGCAGTTGGGCAAGGTGTGGAAATAAGACTACGTGAAACAGTTAAACTTAAGCCTCAGCACAAACTTCGTGCTGTCTGGTAAAGGAGAAGCCAACAAGTGAAATAATTCTTCAACACTAAAAACTAGAAAAAAAAAAAATCAGTGCCAGTGATACTGGTTAATACTTTCCCTTAAGATCATTTACAACTAAAAACAAATTCTAAGGCACTAATGGGTTTGGAAATCAATATCAAACCATAAGTTGGAACTACACTAGTTCATTTGAAATGCGTTTTTCTCACTAGAAGCAAATAATACTCATCCACGCACTCCATGTTCCTGAGTGAGAAAAGGAAGAACAGCTGCCTTTATAGTAATCAAAATGTTCTTCATTCAAGGAGGATTCTAGAACAATCAAGAATAAGAAAAAAAGGGGGGATTTTTTCAAATCTAAAATTACTCTTTTTATAGATTCACTTCTAAAATAATACCTGAACTTTGTTTTATAGCATATCTTCAAGGTGCTCAAATGTCATTTCATTCACCTCCTTGACTTGAAAAACAAAGAAGGTGGGAGGGGGAAGCAAAAAGCATCTTTCTCTCATTATACAAACATAAAACCTAAATACAAAAGTCATCTTTAGAAATATATTTCTAACCTATTACTGGTTCTTCAGACTCCTCCAAACAGAAAAGTACAAGTTATGTAATTTAAGCCACTACTTATTGGAATCAATGATAACTGTGAATGAACCTGATGTTCTGAAAAGAACAAGAGTCCGAAAGATCTTCCTACTTATTAGTTGTGTAGCCTGGGCCACACCGCTTCACCTCTGACCCTTGTGCATAAGATGGACATCAGCTCTACCTTGCAGAGATAATAGGGTCTCTGTGAAGTGCCTACCAGAGAAAGCTGGCTCAAGGCTGCAACCCAATAAATGGGAGCTATTGTTACTCTCACAGGGCCTTAGGCAAGTGGTTATGGCAAGTGGTTATTTGCAAAGAAAAAACTGAGGGCTCTTTTTAGTCTTCCCAACTCTCCAGGATAAATTCCAAACTTCTTAGCAAGGTACACAGACCCTTTGAAATCCAGTCTTTGTTTATCTCTGGAGCTTCATTTCTTACCACTCCTGGCCTCCTCACACCCACCCGGCTTTCAGGGTTCCTGCCATCCTGAACTACTTGCTGTTCCTTCAACTCAAACTATTTTCCCTACTCTCTGTTGGCTTTCCAGTAAGTTGCTCCCTCTGCTTGGTGGCATCAGCTTTTTCTTAGTCTTATATCCCACCAAAAAAAAAAGTCATGTGCCATGCATAATTTTCTTCAGGAATCCATCCTAGAAACCTCTCTGGGCTATTTGGTCCTTCTAAGTAAATCCTCTGTTTATCTCTAGTAAATTAGCACTTAATGCACTGTAGCATCATCATCTGTATTCTTGCCTATCTCCTCCAGTGGACTGAATTCCTAGTAGCAGGATTGGTTTGTCTTTCTCTACCTCATATCTTGGCTGGTTTCTGACACACAAAATAGGCCACCAACAAGTAGTTGTTATCCAACAAGTGGACTTTAAAGTCAGACAGACCTAAGTCCAAATTCTGCCTCACAGTGGCTATATCACCTTGGATGAGCCTCTGAGACTCAGTTTCTCCATCTACAGGATGAGGAGGTAAACATCAGTTTCCTTTTAGTTGTTTAGATTAAATAATAAAATGTATGCGAAAGTGCTTGGAACAAAGCAAATGTGGAAGAAATGGTTAACCATGAAGGTTTCACCATCATACCATGAACCCCTTGATGCCTAAGACCATACTCCAGATACTCAATGACATGTTTGGTGGATAAATCTAGAACCTCTTCCTTAGGGACTATGATGGGAACATTGAGATGAGCTAATCAATGTTTAATTGAACAGGCATTTATTGAGCATTCCTCAGATAAAAGGCACTGTCCTGGGTGCTAAGGGGGGTATCCAAAAGTGGACGAGACAAAACTTTCTTCAAGAGCTGATAATCTATTAAAGGACATAAGACGCAAGAACAAATAATTAGAATTTAAAGAAGAAACTAAAGACACCAGACCCAGATGGTTTCTGTCCTTCATAATATAAGAACCAAGCAAGGGTGAGTCATACCTGAGACTGGAGCAGTCAGTCTGGTCTTCATGTAGAGAGACTATGTCTTCGTCACACCTGGAGAGAGGGAATAAAACCACATCAGATCCAACTCTCTGCTGCAGCAGAAGCAGCAGTAGTCTAGAATTATCCTAAGATTAGCACAGTAAACTAAAAATTGGAGCAATCCTCACTGCTCTCTTCCAAACCAGCTCCGAATCCCAACATGTCTACCAGATAATGATGCCAATGTTGTCATATCATGTGAGCTTAAAAGCTCAGAACCAGAGGTAATACTCCTTTTTCCTCCACTGCTCTGCATCGCCTAAGCTAACAAGATCTTAGCGAAGACCTAAGCGTTCTCAGCGCTTGAGGGGACATCTGACACCAAGATTGGTGGATTGTTGTTGGCTCAAGAGACTCCACTACAAGCCTCTTGGCATTTCCTCTGCCTCAGACAGTCTCAAACTACACTAGCTCCCATTTGGCTTACTCCATTGGCCTCCAGACTTGCTCGACTCCCTTCCTTTTCACAAAACTTCTGGAACAATCTTGTGAAAAATTCTTGGTTCTTCCATATTGAAAAATCTCCAGTTCTCCGCACTGCCTACGGGAATCTGGAGTAGGACCATCCTCTCAATCTAGTGTAGGAGGGAGCCTCCGTTCCTGTTCTCAACCCTTCCCACTCCACCTCACCACACTCCATTCCAGGTTCGAATGCTTTTTCCATCTTCAACTGCTACTCATCCTTCAGTGCCCAAGTCAAGTCTCATGAGCTCTGTGAACCTTCCCAGCCAAGTTCACCCATGTGCCAAGTTCCTACTTTAACCTTAATACATAAATGTTTACTCTTCATTCTGAGGTTTTTGTAAACAACTATATCTTGCTTCACACTGCTATGTAATTCCTTTGTACCTCTGATATCTTTTTAATTAGTTGTTAATTCCATGAGAAGAAATAACCATAACATCTTTTTCTGGATACACTGCCACAGTGCCCACAGTGCTACCCCAGAATAGACACTCAATAAATACTTGAATTGAGTCATTAACTCTGGCCCCTCCACAAGTCTGGTCCCTAAAATAATTTAACAAGCATTTATTGAGCATTTAATGCCTTCAGGTAGTGGATTAGCATTGGAGCTATGCCTCTCCGACTCGTTGGGACTCAGGACTGACCAGTTTGTTTTCTATCTCCAATCCACTCTGGATAGATACTTCGGTAAAAATGTCACGGGAATGTTAATTTCCTATCAAAGTTATTAAATGCTTACTCCCTATTTCTATACTTTCCTTGTCTCAGACAAGTTACAAACAATTTGGACCTACACTTTGAGTAGCACTACTTCTAAAGGACACAAAGTTGAAAAAGACTTGGACCTTGCTCCCTGCTCTGAGTGAGTCACAATGTAATGAGTAGACAAAAATAAATAAATACCTACATACATAAATATAATCATAATATAGTCTTTATGCTATATGAACAAAATTTTTTAATATTCTTTATCGGCAATGGTGTATAATTTACCCACAAAATAAACTGATGAAATCTCCAGTCCTCTTCCCTCACTATCTCTTTTTATTTATTTTTTGTGTGTGTGTGAGGAAGATCAGCCCTGAGCTAACATCTGCCAATCTTCCTCTTTTTGCTGAGGAAGACTGGCCCTGGGCTAACATCAGTGCCCATCTTCCTCTACTTTATATGGGACGCCACCACAGCATGGCTTGCCAAGCAGTGCGGCAGTGTGCGCCCAGGATCCAAACCCTGGGCCGCCGCAGCGGAGCGCATAAACTTAACTGCTATGCCACCAGGCCAGCCCCACTATCTCTTTTTAATTATGGTTTTGTAATGAATTAACAAAGGCCATCTACAGACTCTAACCCTCTCTACCTGCTGAAACATTTTGTTCACTGTCAGTTAAAAAAAAAATCGGTCGACTTAACAAAATGCTTTTCTTAATGAAATGAACTAAATTTCGTTGCTTCCTCATGTTTTTGACTGTCAGTTACCCACTTTGTCCACCTCATGGAAAACAACAATTAAATTCAGAAGTATTGCCTTGTTCTCCTCCATTAGAGGCATTCACTTTAATAGACCAGCTGAGCTTTGTAATGTCAATAAAAATATTTCCCAATCAAAGTTACCTAGCTAAATAGAAAAATCAATGAAGAATAGAAATCTAGAATTGTTGCTTCCAAAGAACTAGGGTTCAATCAGAAGTTCAGCCCGGCAGCTCAACAATACCTATTGTTTGGGAATTTGGCAAGAATTTATTTTTCTCCTCCTCATTTGATTTATTAACCTTTCTTTTCAAAGTATAATTTGTTAAAAATGGAAACTCAGCACCAGAACATACAAAGTTGCAGATGCTTTCTGAAGTATGAGGCTGGGCCTATTTAGCTGATCCAATGTTAAGACCTACTGAACAACTCCAATCTCCACTCAAGGAAACACAATTCCTGGCTCCCAGATAGAGCAATGAAATTGACCTCCCTACTAGCTTACATGGCACACATACAAGCCCTTTTAATTCAGCTGGGTTTTCATTTGCTTTGGTGAAGATGATCAAGTTCTACCCAATTAATATCTCCTTTCTGATTGTTCTACTGATTCCTTGCCCAGGAGTCCCCTGCAAATGTACAATACTGGCCCAATTATAAAACTGTATTCCACAGCGGAAATCCATATCCAAATATCCCCACTCCTGGAAGAAAATCAGCAAATCGTCTCAGACCAAGTGTCCAACTGGTCTTGGGCATGGCATTCTCCTCCTACATTATAGCCCAATGCAGGAATTTAAAGACCAATCTCTTTAATGATCTCCTTCTTAAATATTCAAAACTGGGCATCTTCTACTGCAGTGTTTTTCAAACTGTAAATTGTGACCTATTAGTGGGTCTTGAAATTAGATAGCAGCTACCAGCATTTTGTTGTTATTGTTGTTAGAGAAACAGAAAACAAAATGTCAGTATAGTAAGGGTTAAGTATTATTTCATGAAATTTGTTTAAATAAGTCATGTATACATGTGTGCACTGGATTGCAATACAAAATGCTTTTCTTACTGTTGTTCATAGTAAAAAAAAAAATGTGAAAGTCGCCTCTATTAAATGACTTCCTTTGAGGTTCTCATCAGCTAGATTCTAAGTCTCAGAGTTCTTAATCTGTGGTTGCCCAGACAATATAGTATAGACAATTTGTCCTTGCCCTGATTTCTTTGTGAAATGCTCAGAGTTAGTTTTTTAATCTATTTGGACTTTTGCTCTATCAGCCACAAACAAGAAAGGGTTATATGGTACTTCACAGCTCACCTTCTCCTTCACATTATCTCAATTAAACCTGACAATGCTATAAGGCAGGAATTACCTTCACACAAGAGGCTAAAGAATTGTCCAGGATGCCAAGGCATAAAGCAGTGACACCAACGTCATTTCTGCTCCACCACACCAAGCCCACCAAATAGTCTCTTAGGTCTAGATTCCCAGAGGCTCACAAGAGAGGGGGAATGACTCGTTTCTTAGAAGAATGGTGGTGAAAGAAGTGCTCTGAGAGGTTCTCTTTTTTGACTTGGGGTAAAAAAGAAGAGAGGCCTCAGTTTGATTATTAGATAAAATGTAGTTGGACCAGGAAGGGGACTTCCATTTACCCTGTAGTGCCATGTTCCCTGATGGCAAAGTTGCAGAAGTACAGCCTGCAATCCTGTGGGATTTCTCAAATTGCGTCCCCAGAACCAAGTGCATTAGCACTACCTGGAATGCCTGATTAAAACAGCAGTCTCTGGATCCACCCCCACCCCAGCCCCACTGAGTCAACTCTCTGAGGGTGGGGCCCAGGAATGTGAATTTTTAAACCAGATTGCCCTTCTCCCCACATAACTAGTATGCTTCTAAAAAATTTAACACTGACCTACCGCTTTACAAATGCAGACTAGCACGGGGCTGACTGCAACACAATCACCCATTCCAGGTTCCCATTTTGGAATAAAGCCTGGGGCACTGGATTTTTTCACAAGCCCCAATCCCCTTCCCCAGTTGATACTGATGATCGGTTGGTTTTGAGAATCACTGCTTCAGATGATAACTAATTCATTGTGGAATTCATTGCTGGCCAGGCTTCACTTCAAATAGATGTTAGCAAGGGCAACATAGGAAATGACCACGGAAAAATAATGGATGAACAGGAGCTGCAGATATAGAAGGCAAGGCTAAGGCCATTCTAATCTTGGAAGAATTTGGGTAGAAAAAGAAATTGAACTGGTCCAGAGCTGCACAGACAGTGCCAGGCTTGGGAAAAACCAAGAAGAGAATAAAATCTGTCCATGAGTCCCTCCCAATTCCCCTGACCTTTGACTCTTATAAGACCCCCAGCTGGCCAAGCAGAACTCTATTAGATTAGACTATCTGATAACATAATTTATAATAAAGTATTAACGACAACTTGAATCCACTTCCCAGGGGCACAGACTTTTTAATTTCCATTTTAATAAGTGTCACCATCAGAGGCCTTAATCCAAAAGAAATTATCTCTTGGTGGAATTACAGGCACTAAAGGAAATAAGCGAGTGTGAGTAGGAGGAAGCAGAAGTGGAGGGGGAAGAGGAGGAAGAGCAAGTTTTCTTGTATCCAAAACACATGAGAGAGGCAAGCACCTCCTCTGTGTATGCTGAGACCACACCCCAAAATTTACCGAGCACCTGCTAGATCCATGTCTCAGGAGAGTGCATCCTGCTCCTGCTGGCTTTCGGGTCATACCCAAAGAACCAAGGAAAATAGTTTGTATTACGACAGGAGGAGAAAATGTTACACTAGACAATGACTAGATTTAAATAATCCTGGTCTGTGCTGTGTTACACCTATGAAGCTTTTGGTATGTTTGAAATATGCTCCTTAGATTTTTAGATTAGCCAGTTGGCATTCCAATTGTCACTCAGTGCCCTTTAAAATAAATCACTGTCACTTCTCTGAAAACAACAACAGGATCTTATGCAATCAGAACTGCTCGGGGAGTGTCCAAAGACAAGGTACCAGACTTTCCCCAGCATTTAGCCACAAAGCCTCTTTAAAAAAAAAATTGGCCATGTGAAATCTGGAACCAAGTGTCTCCATTTTGAAGCTGCTGTGCCTGTGGCTGACTCTGGGGATTCGGCAACACAGGGCTCCTGAGAATCAAGCCGAGAAAGCACTTGGTGCTTGTAAGCACAGCCAAGGAAGGAGAGCAGTACCTGTGCACCTGAACCAGGAGGTCACATCCTCATCTTCAGCCTGCATCCTTTGGCACGCACCTCTCCCCCTCTCTCAGGCTTTTAGAAAAGCAAAGTTGCAGCACAGTCACCAGGCAATCTCATTAACAGGGTGTGGGTTCAATGAGTATTTTATATTGCATCTTCTAAAGTCAACCCTGAGTTTTTTTTAAAAGTAACTCCACTTAAGTGAGCCCAAAGCTTGAGAAACAAAAAGAATGTGGGAAACAGAGAGCCTTGAAGTCCGGTAGAATCTTACCCTCCATCACCAAGTCATTGTGACAGTGGTGAGACTTGAAATTCACATCATATCTATTCTCATATCTATTTGCCTTTTAGGAACTTGAGCAAACAGCTCCCAACTTACTGGGCTTTCTCTGTTAAACTTGCAGCATTTTTCTAATGTAGTTGAGTATAGAACCTCATACATTCCTTTTTCTTGAAAAGCTGTGTAGAGTGACTTCTACCAAAAAGTCACAGAAGTAAACATCATGAGGTAGCCTAGAGAAAGATTGCTAAGTGAAGTATAGATATTTCATACATATATGAATATATATGTAAATTATATATAAATTACATGTAGTATTAGCATAATACACTATTAATTTTTAACATATACGTATAGAGTAGTATTAGAAAACACATTAAGGAAGGGATGGGACAGGAATTAAAACCATGAACTATAAAATATCTAATTTTTAAAAAAAAAACACTGTGCCTGCTGGCCTTGAGTAAAATATTACACTCTTTCATTCCATGTTTAAATGGTGTTAGTCGCCCCAATCAACAGCTTTCACCATAGGACAAGATGACTTGTTCCTCCTATAGCCAGATCTTTGAGGTAGAAGACAAAAATGACAAAGGGCATGCAAGAAAAGTTTACTCTACTATGTCTTAAAAATCTGTAGACAAGAGAGGGTAAGTTTAGCCCGTTTATCACATGCTGGAATTCAACTCAAGTCATTTCACATCCATCTCCTATTTACTGTAAATGTATATACAGCACGCTCCATGAAAACTGACACCAATGTTGGCAAAATACAACAAAGCTTCCTTTCTGACATGTCAAATAGATTTTTTTTTTTAAATCTTGGAGCATTGAGCTCCCGCAAGCAATCAGCTTGTTTTAATATCTCTCCCGTAACTGCTAAAAGGCTGATTTCAACCTGTAAAGATTTCTGGGCCCCATCAGTCAGCTCGTCTCGCGGTCTTCACAGCCCCAGATTACAGGAGACAATGAATTAATACGAAGAGCGGCTGGAGACGGTGGAGGATACCTTCACGATAGTTGCTTCCAGAAAAAGGCATGCAAGTCTTATTTTAATGGCAAGAATCACTTACTCTGTTACAGCGGCGCTGCTGAAGGAATTATCCTGAAGGCTGAAACAGAAACAAGAAAACATCAGCCAAGTCCGGCCGGGGAGCCGTCTCCCTGATTGCTCTCCGGGAGTTAGAGCACATACACAAACATGGCATTGCAAGGCAAGTCTCAGGGCTCGCCCGGCACGCTCGCTCTACCTTGGGCTGCTGTCTGCACATGCTCGCAACGACACCCCCAGCAGGGGCCCAGCCGCACGGGCGAACCACAAAGCCCGGCAGCCCGCGAGGCTGCGGGGACAGAGCTGGGCGGGGCGCGGCGGCGGAGCCGGGACCCCGGCGCCCCGGGATCCCCGCGAGCAGCACCTGGAGAGTTACCGCGCGACCCCAACCTCGCCAGCCCGGCGCCGCGTTTAATCCAGGCCGCTCGGTGCCAAGCACCCCCGGGGCTGGCAATAGGAAAGCCCAACTGTTTCTGCCTAGGTGCTGAAATCCCCGGGGGACTTGCTTTCTTCCAGACGTCTCCTACCAATTTTACAGAGCTACCGCCTCTAGGGATGGAGGCTCGCAGAGATTCATCCATCGTTCAGAAAAAGCCAGGAGAGAACGAGAAGGGGGAGGGGGCCATAGCTGCTGTTTCTGTTTTACTTTGTTTGTTTGTTTGTTGTTTTTTATTGCCCAGGAAAAAGAAGAGCCTCTGAGGGAGAGCTCGCTGCATCACACCCGATCCGTCTGCACTCTTATTTCATTCCCTAAGAGGAAGCGCCCAGCCCGGACGACAGAGCTGTGAATGAGCCCACGCAGGGCGAGTGGAGAATTTATTCCAGGCATTAGCTGCTGACTGGGGGACCTTGCAAGAGGTGGGGCTTGCTACGCCCCGAGCAGCCCGCCTGAGCTCCACTCCCAAGCACCTTTACAAAGGATGAGAGATCTAATTCACAAATGCTATGCCCTTTAAATAAAGGCAGCCCTGTTGGAGGAAGGGAAGGCTGTCAGCCCCCACTTGCTTCATTCCCCTGGGGATATTTGTCTTGCCCTCCTTCCATTGTTCATTTCTCCTGCCAGGTTGACCTTGATGTGGAATGAACAGTCATCCGTGAAACATGCTTACTTTGAATTAAGAAGATCCCCAGCCCTGTTTTTAATCTCTCCACTCCCAGAAGCAGCTGAGATGGTGGCTTGTATTCCAAACTATATGATGGATGAGGTCATTTATGACAAAAAAAACCCTCAAATTTTTATTTTCAGATAATTAGAAAAATTACCCAAAACTTGGTAATAAGGGAGAAGAGCATGACCATTTCAGTGTCACACTGAGACACTGTTTCACAGGTCCACCCAAGGACTGCTTAATTCTCTAGGAAAATGTCCTTGTGTTCAACTTTGCTATTCACTGTTCGTTAGATCCCAGACACTCTGGAGCTGGGTGTTCACTTGCATATTTTGTCCAGTCTGTCCAGAGGAAAAGATCGCCTCAACGCCTATGGGTTTATTGCATCGTGTGACTAATTGATTTTGTATCTAACCTAACAATCTTATACATACTAACATTCTTTCTAAATGCCTATAAATATTCAGGCCCTCAAAATGCCCTTGGAACCAAGAGCATCACCATTTTATAGGTTGTCTCATTAGTAAATTAATAGATTTCTGTTGTGTGCCTCTATTTGTATGAGAGTCATGTTTTTAGCTTTTAAAGTTATACTTTGAAAATTTTTAATTTTTCAAAGAAAAACAGGTTTCATTAAGGTTCTTTGCAGTTTTACTTTCCTCTCTTCAAATATTTTTAAAAGTAGCTGGATAAAAGCCTAATATGGTCTTACACCTGAACTCTATGGACTAAAATAAATTTAGAAATATCCATCCCTTGAATGGCTAAATATATAGTATATATCTGTACTCCTAAACCACCTACTGCCTCATCTGAGCTCAGTTCAGGAGTGTCAGACATGGCCTCTTCATATGTGTATTCATTATTTAGCCATCAAAACTGAGGTCTGTTCTTTCTATTTCATTGAGACCAATAAAGGTAAGCCAATTATATTCAGCATTCTTGGCTCTAAAGATTCAAAGGTTACCAGTTTTCAGAAACTCCTTTTACTCATTGTCTATGATGCTGATTCCAAATGCTCTAAAGCAGAGAAAGCACATACTTGTCTCATTTAAGCATTCCTAGTGATCCACTTGGAATGGAAAAATGTGATGCTTTTAACTTTGAAACAGGACTTGGACAAGTATATGAAATAATGTGGGCCCTTTGAAAATAACATGAAATAGCAACTGTATATATTTATAAAATAAATGCAGTTATTCAATAATGTCCACAGAAAAGAAATAAGAATTCTCTGCAGCTCATGAATAGCATGTCCCAAAATTAGGTATTAGATAGTACGCTTATGCAGTGAAAACAATTTGTTGATATACTAGCTGATTACGGTTAAAAAACAAAAATGTCCCCCCAAAAAACCCTGTTATTTGGCAGTATGTAAGAAAATCAACCATTCTAATTTTTACTTCTCAACCAATTCTTCTGATATTATTTATTTTCATCTTAAATCAGGTTTAGAAGTTATCTTTCTAGCGTCTAAGTCTTTGTTTTGTTTTATTTTGATATTTTGTACTATTCAACTGGGAACAGGACAATACTGATGAATAATCATACAACATTGGTTATTTTGAAGACTCTGTTTGACTAAACAGCAGTTCAAGGTGAGTTCAAAAAGAGAAGCAGAAAAGTATTGGAGTTCTAGAAGAAGTAAACCCTAGACCACTGTTTCCCAGAGTGTCCTCAGTGGAATTCTAGTCTCCCAGATGGTCCAAGAAAAAAAGAAAAAAAAGAGAGTTACATAGTCAAAAAAAAGTTTTTGAAAGGATGTATATTATAAATTCACAATGCATATCAGACAGCAAAGAAAAGTATTTCATCGTTTTTTAGCCAGTGTTTCTCAAACTCATTGAAGACCAAAACAGTTTTTTGTTAAATATATTATATATTAATATCATATTGAACTAGGAATTTTGAGAAAAGAGTTCCTGAGTCTATCAGGAAAAAAATGCAAAACAGATTAACTGGTCTAATTATTCATTGAATAAATGAATGAATGAACAAATGATGCTACGTGCTTGTCACTATTCCACAGCTATGAACAAGACTGACAGTCCCAACATCATGATAATGTAGTGGTCAAGAAAGAAATTTCTAGAGTTGCCAGGGTATGAGAAATTTCTAGAGTTGCTAAACTACTACCCACCACTGTGTAGTTTGAGCTCGAACAACCACTCCATGCCTCGGTTTTCTCATCCATAAAATGGAGATAATAATGGACTATCTCCTGGATTCTAATGCAGGTTAAATGATATGACTGAAAACAACAAGAAAAAAGTCAATAGATGCTATTATCATCATTACTTTCATTATTATTATAATAAATAAGAATATATAAACATAAAGTTTGGAACAGGAAGAACAAACTGCTGTGCTGAGGTAGTAGTCTTACAGATGATATTTTCTTTCTACTTCCCATAATGGTACAGTGTTTACATCTTTTTTTTTTTAGAACAATAAAAATGAAAACTTTACTAAATGTAGATGGGCTGCTCTTAAAATGAAATGAGCTCCATCCAAAACGGCTTTGTGCTCACTTTACAACTCTTTGGTTTAAAATACTCACACATCCCTGGAGGAGCAGACAATTCTGAGAAATCGCTTTCTGCAAGACGCTGCGGCAAGGAGCCAGAATCTTTACAATGCCAGGAAGACAACAGAGGCCAGCTCTATTGGCCTGAACACAGTGACTTGTAGCTTCCTGCCAGGACCCTTGGGGATCACCAGGCTTCCCTGTGGAAAGAGAGGACTCTTGCCTGAAAGGATATTTTTCCACAAAGAAAACTCTCCCTGACTCTCCTCTAATTCTTTCCCTCACCAGCCCCATTACCTGACGCCACAGCAAGAGAGGCCTCATTACTAAATGGTCAATATCTGAGCTCCTGGAGATGCAAAGATGCCTAGGGAAGGAAACTCATGACACCAAAAATATAAACTGATAGTGGCCTGTTATGATATGGGTCTTCATTCCAACATCCCACCCCAATTTATGCCAGTGTGTAGCAAGTCCACCTTTGTCTGACAATATCTTTCTGATTCATCTGACAACAAGATGCAGATATGATGTAAATGGATTGCTAAGTGAAATTTCAATTTCTCAAAAGATTCAGGATTTCATGGAGTCAACAGAAGTGATGTTGGAGACTGGCTTAAATCATTTTCAAAACCAGTGGCGAGTGAAGTTAGGGCAGTAACAACCAAAGAATAAAAAATTGACAAGGATGGTGACATGTCAATTCCAAAGGGAATGAGTTAAATATCAAAGCATTAAAAGGAGCCCTTGGAAAAATTTATGAAGCCCTTAATTAATTTTGCAAGTGTTACCTTTTTATAATTATGTGGTGAGTGTCAAATGTGAAGTAAAGGTTATCATTTTGAGCTATTAAAATTTTTTTCAGAAAATTATACATTAGCCCTCCAATGGGCACGATTTATTCTCTATTGTTTCTAAGAATTAGCTCACTGTTACAATTATATTCATACTATAAAGAATATTTTCATAATTTCTTTATTGCTTACCATGACCTACAAGGCCTGTTGTGCTCTGGCTCTGCAGGTAACTCTGAACTTATCTCAAAGCACATGGGCCTCCCTGCTGTTATCACGACGGGTGAACTTGATCCTTCCCTGGAACTTTGGCATTTGCTATTCCCTTTGCTGGCAACACCACCCCTAGACCTGCTCAAATGTGCTGCCTGGGGAAAAACTTCCGTGACCACACTCCCTAAGTTAGCAGCTCCCATCACTTTGCTCTGCTTTATTTTCTTCGTAGTACCTGTCACTACCCGATATTCAACATTTGTTTGTCTATCTGTGTTATAATTGCCTCCCCCACTAGAATGGAGGCTCTTTGAGGACAAGGGTTTGTGGGTCTTATTCACTACTGTATCCCCAGGGCCAAAAACGGTGTCTACCATGGTAGCTACTCCATAAATATTTGGGGAATGAAATGAATGAGTGAATATTTAGTTTCATTTTTTCAAGATAAAACTCCATTCCCTCATTTTTTCTATTTACCTTGAAATACTAACTCCTGTTTTAAGTGATTCACTTTAAGTGGACTTTTTCCAAGACAAGTTATCTTCAGGTAATGAGGCTTTCCTGTATTAGACAGGAAAAGTTGCAGGGATAACAAACAGATTTTGTGCTGTTATGCCAACACGGTCGATGGTACTGGCGGCCCAGACATTGTCTCTGAGATGTGGCCCCAGTCCAGCCAGAAAGAGCACTGGGATTGACTGATAGCAGTGTTTGCTATGGGACAGGATATGGAGATGGTAGTGGAATTTTCAACGTAGAACATCCTATTAAAATAAAAATTTTCTTGGGAAAAACACATTTCATTATTAATGCCTTAGCCTTGAATTAATTTTCAGATAACATATACATCCCTCCTGTTGATGTGATTTTTAGGAACCTCAGGAGTTATCTTGTCTAATTCTTTTTTAATACCTCAACTTGTTCCAGGACAATCCCCAACTGCTGCTTGAAACCTTCAGGGACCAGTCACACCTCACAAATTCCTTTACTGGAAAAAATTTTTCCACTTGAGCCCTCCCCTGCCTCTTGTGTTCCACCTGAGGTGAAATGGCCCTAAGAACTCATCTACTCCGTCTTCTGGCCTCCTGGCCAAATATTCCCGGTTCCTTCAGTCTGTTCTCATACGGCATGACTTGGAGTCCCTACAGCATCTTTCTTGGTTGTGTAGCACTGGATAAAGTGTGATAACATTCTCTGAAATTACAGGTGCTACACCGAACATATGACTCCAAGTGTGGTTTGTTCAGTGAAGAATGAAATGAAATCTCATTCTTCTTCTTTTTAACATTATACTTTTGCCTGTGCCCCAAGATCCCTGTGTTTTTGGTGGTTACATCACACTGGAGACTCAGATTGTTGGAGTCAACTGCTCCTCCAGATCCACACCTGTGCCATCCAGAAAGAGAGCAACTGGTTTGTTGAACCCAAGTCCCAGCTTTGCACATATTCCTATGAAATTCTCTATTATTTGATCTGACATTTCATGCTATTAAATCCAACCTTTTAGATCTTTCAGAATATACATTTTAGCAAAAATTATGTTGGCTGTCCCTTCTAGTCCCATATAATCAGTGCTCTGCAGATATAGCCCTTCCAAAAACTTGGAAGATACAAAAAATATACTTTTATTTAATTCATAATTGTTTTGCTTATGTAAATCAGAGAAAATGTATTAAATAATTATTTAATATATTAAAACGGAGTATTTGAAATTATTTTGCTTTAGGGGTGGTAGGTGGAAAGAGCAGAAAAGAGAAAAAGGGCTTGGGCTGAATATTTGGGGTGCTGCTAGGGTGAGAGACAGCAAAGTGGATGCCCCAAGGTTACCGGGTAGCACCATGAAGGCACAAATCTATTCAAGATGGGAGTGGCATCTCTATCCTCTTCAGCACTCTCTTCCTTCCAGCAAAGTGGCATAGCTGAAGCTCTAGTCAAACCCAGATGGCAATGTAATGAGTCATCCAGTTGAAGGACAGCCTCACATTTCCTTGAATACACAGAAGCAGAACACAACCAAGATACCTGCAGCCCACTCAGCAAAGCCTCCTTTGTTCTTTGAAAGGAAGAGAGCATTTTTCTCCTCATAATTCCTCCTACACCTTCAAAGGGAAGTTTCTAAGTTTTTCTTTCCCCTCCCATGGTTCCATTTAACTACTCCTGTTTTTAAATCTTGATAGCATGCTCTTCCTTTATACGTGCTATCTGAGCTTCAGCCCATGTAAATCTGCCCACATTTCAACTGGTAATCAGCTTACATAAATGCCTTTGCTCACAACATAATATTCTGCCTCTCTTTAAAATTCTCAACCCACGGACATTGTTCTGGTTATCTATTGTTTTAATGGCTTAAAACAATCATTTTGTTTTGCTTTCGATTTGAGAGTCAGGATTTTTGGAAGAATTCAGCTGGGCATTTCATCTTTAATCCATGTGGTGTTAGCTGAGGCAGGTGGGTCTGGAAGACCACCTTCCAAGATGGCTTCCTTGCTCACATAGTCAATAACTCAATGCTCCTCCATCTCTCTCTCCGCATGACATCTCATCATTTAGGGCCTCTCCATGTGGCTTTAACTTCTCACAGCATAGTGGTCTCAGGGTAACCTGTCTTCTTACGTGGCAGCTAACTTCCAAGAGAACAGGGCAGAAGCTGCCAGTCCACTTAAAGTTTTGGCCTAGACTGGTGTAACATCTTTCCTGCTATACTTGATTGATCAAAGCAGCCGAGATTCAAAGGCAGGATAATAGACCCACTTCTTAATGGGATGGGTGTCAAAGAATTTGTAACCATCTTTAATCTGCCACAGACATTTACACTGATGCATCCAGGAATAATTATTGTTGGTTTCATTATCCTTAGAGTCATGACAGTAGATAGTTATACTTCTCACTTCAGGGACCATGAATCTATACTTTTGGGGTAACAATATATATATGTATATGCATGTATGGATGAATGGATGTATGGAAGATATAGCTATTAAAAAGAGAAGCAAGTTCTGGTATTCTGAAGGAACAAAAAGTCTGGCTACTTGATTTAGCTAATTCAAGCAACGGTCCTCGACAGTGTTGCTTCAGCACCCTGGCATGACATGATTAACTGTGAGGTATGTTGCAACTTGCAAGTCATTTTTCAAATATTGACATTTGTGAATAATTCAATTTCTAAATAATAAATTAGAACAGGTTCAATTTTTCGTCCCTAATAGCATCACTTTCTTTCATATGCATTCCTAACTGCATTCTTAGGTGGAAAATAAGGGGGTGGAGCTGTTGCAGCTCTTCCGCTGGGAACTGCTCATAAGCCTGGCACGCTGATGGGAAAATTCCACACCCCAGCCATCATCCATCTTGTATAGCTTGGAGGAGGGAAAAGAAAGATTAAGAACTCCTAGTTTAGAGCATGTTGCTAATGAAGCCAGTATTAGCTAGCTAAATAAAAGCTGGATAAAATCCAAATATGCAGTAATTTTGACGATCATTTTGCTCAGTAGCAATAGAGAAAAATCTTATAGTCTTGCCCTCCCTTTTCTTGTCTGCTTTGCCCTTCTCTCTTCTGCCTTTCTCTCTCCTTCTCTAGGCCCTTTCCTCAGTGGGTTCACAAATGTGAGCTAACGAAACTGGGTAAAATGTATCAGCTACCCATCATACTGGAAAAATAACTCAAAAGTCCTACTTTGCTAAAATTGGTCAGGAATACTGTTTAGTGATACTGACAACAGCAGATGTATTTATAGTTCCCAAAGCATAATGTCTCACTCCACAACTATTTCTAATTACTAAGTGCATATTAATATAAAATAAACTTTGCCCTTATCACCTCCATGAGACAATGACTTAGCTCCATCTTCCGTGGACCTTGTGAGCTGCTCTTCATTTGTAGGTGGTTTACACACATCCAGTGAGAGCCGCATTCCCTCGGGCCCTGGAGCAGTCAAGGCTGCTGTGTTTCTATATTTGGTATCAACCTCAGTGCAGGATTCAACTCAGATCGCTGCTGAACTTGTTGTCACTGGGCTAACTTTGCACAGAAACCAACTAACTTCTTAACGGTCCTCGACAAATTATTAGAAATTCATGGATGATGTGATGACTTTCAGCCAAAATATAGGAAATGTCAAGTCTTAGAACCAATAGGATGTGAATTACTGCCACAAAACTGATCAGAAATGGTTAATCTAGTGAGCAGAAATAGAATATCCAGAATCAACTTACAAAGAAAGATAAATTTTTAAATGTACATCACCCATTACAGATATTTGTCATCTAATAACTAAAATGATGAAAGCTTAAAAGTTTAGAGAGCAGCATAATATAAGAAAAAGTACAGACAGGAAGTTCTAGGGCCTGGAAGCTGCCTCAGTTCTACATTAACACACTCGACCTTGTGCAGTGAGTGGCTAAACTTTTCTGGACCTCGATGTCCTAAATGATGAGGTAGCTAGATTTGATGGCCTTTAGTGGCTTTGCCAGCTTTAAAAATCTGTGATTCTTTGGGAATGTAAAAATAAAGTTGCATGGCCCGTTTTTGTAAGAAAGGAAGGAAAGAAGGAAGGAAGGAAGGAAGAAAGGAAGGAAGGAAGAGAGAGAGAGGGAGGGAAGATAACAAAAGAGAAAAGAAAAAAAAGAAAAGAAGAGAAAAGAAAAACTGTGTATATATAGGAAAAAAATTTGAAGTTAAACCTCTATCTAGGCAATGACCACATTAACACAATAAATTACTTAATGGAAGTGGTAAAGGACTGGTCAGGAGTTAAGAATTTGAATTAATGGTACTATGAAACTTTGATTGGGTCATTATACAAAATGTTGACTTATGGAACGTCTACTTAGGAACTTCTAAGAAGCCTCAATAACCCAATCAGAAAATTGTGTTTTATTTTAGGAAATAGAATGGGACTGTTTTAATACTGTTTGCCTCCAATTTCTGCTACATTATGGGTAAACTGGCTTCTGTGGGCTAGGCTGGCTACCTCTGACTCCACCATTTGTGAAGTTGTTTCTATGGGAGGAAGCTGAAGGGACTAAGATGACACCTTCCTCTCCCCTCACCCCATCCCCATTATAATCACTGCAGGTGTGGGAGTGGAAACGGAGGAAGGGAAGTATTTGAAGGCTACTGAGGTCATGGAGAAGGCTCAGAAGGAGAAAACTAAGGATTATGAGAGGTATCAAAGGAAATGAGGAAAGAAATGGCAGGCAAAGTATGTGTGGATATTAAGAGGCAATGGGAGTATCTGGATTTCCAATCAGGCTCTGGGATTCTCCCAACTGCCTGGCTCCAGTGCTGTTTCACACCCAATGATCCCCTTACCTGTTGGTTATCCACCTTCTTCCTGCCATCATGAGGAATAACACAGTGGAAGAGGGTTCGTTTCCACTCTCTAAGTTCTGGAGTGAACACTGCCACTGATCTATTACATGCTCATAAGAACTGTGTTACAGTGTGGGGTCTGCCTCGTACCATTCTTGATGGGCAGGAATGCTTCGTTGTGCTGCACGTTGTCAAGAACTGGGTCGGAAGTTTCAAGTTCACATTCCTCCACTTGAGGGAGACCATGTCACAGGGCTATAGGAAGCTGACGCCAGGGCTACATTTTCCAGTCTACTTATCACATTGTCTTGAGCTCTCATCACTCACTCAGCAGCTCCTTTTACTTGGCCTCCAGCCCAGCTAGGTTTTAACTCAAAGATTTTAGCTTTTTTTTTCTTTAACTTTTCCAACATATCCCAAAGTAGAGACTAGTGTATTAAACCCCATATGCTTATCACCCAGCTTCACCAAATATCAGTATTCAGCCCTTCTTCTTTTGCCAAATGCTGGCTCCCCTAACATATCATCAAAACGGCCTATTGATAAGGCAAAACTCAGTTTATTCTTACCTGATAAGGGAGAATACTAGCTTGCCAGAGTCTCAATACCCTCTTAAAGTGAGGATGGCGACATTGGGATATTTATGAGATTGTGGAGTCTGGTTTAAGGTGGATCACTCAATGGGAGGGGAGCATGATTAGGATTAAGTAAGGATCATAACATAATAATTTATGATCCATGGTACAGCAAGGTGAGGATTTTGAAGCAAAGGGTTAAAGAGTCTTGGGCATAAATAGTGGCTTGATGCTATCTATTGAAGAGTTGATGTTCGTTTAAATAGGCTTTATGGGAAGTTCCTGAAACAAACAATAAACTTATTTGCAACTTTTATCTTCCTGGGCAAGAGTACCCTGGAATAGTGAAATCAAGTTGATGAAGGCAGTGGAATAGTCAAGTTATATTGGTGAATAAAATCCTGTTAATATACGCAGTAGGCTCTGTGGGTGTATGTCTTTTGAGTTCCCAGTGTCATCTACGCCCACTCACTTTTAATGTTGTTGTTATTTGCTAGAGTATTTTAAATTATTGCTTATTTTTTAAAGTTGTCAAATGGTATCCAGCTCATATACACAGTCTGTAATTAGGTAAAATCTCTAATAACCAAAACCCTCATATACACACAATTTTTTTTTTTTTTAATTTTCACTTGTTCTGTTCTTAGCTTTATTAGGAAAGCCAAGCAGGTAACTCTCATGCTAGAAATTCACTGTCACACTTTGGAATTAAAAAATGTTGAGGTTCAGAATCTCAAAGAGCTCCAAACAGAAACCATTGCCTCATTGGGCCAACAGCCAGCCTAAGCCATGATAACAGGTGCAGAGAGAACCAGCAAGGACCAATTCAATGTGGGCTTTGTGGGGAGCGTGCCTGGTGAAGTCAGCTCCTTTTTCGTAAATTAAGCCATTCTTCTGAAGGAAAAAACTGCCCAAAGAAAACGTAACATGGCTTTGGACATCTACTTCTTCGGGGTTCTGGTAAAAATATAAGTGTAATCAGGCTACAAACATTATTAAGTACATTTTAAATGCAGGGCAAGGAGGAACTGTGAAGAAGGGAAAAGCTCTCTCTGGGTTTTTGAGAAAAGCTTGCCTTGGTGGAAAAATCAGCACCTTTGGAGCCAGATCTGGGTGGGAATCTTGAAGAAATTAGTTAACATCTAATCTAAGTTTCAAATTCTACTATAAACAATCTTGCAAGCTTTTAAGGACGGGAAGAAACAATGTACATCTAGTGGCTGGCATCTAGAATTTATTGTTCGAATTGCAATTTCTGCCATTGAGGAGACTGCTCAAGGCCAAGAGTAGGCGGGAAGGCCAGCAGGTGGTGTTGTGGTCTACTCATGGAGGGGCTGCAACGCCATGAGTGACTGTATTCTGTGCATACTTCTGAGCGGGTTCCTGGTATGGCTGCATGAATTTGACAGCTATTGTCACCTTCAGACTCAGGCAAGACGGGGCTCTGTGCTGGGCCCACGCTTTAAAGGACTGTTAGTGAGCACGTGGTGACATGGGGGGGTCCTTCGGGACCCAGTGCTCAGCACTGACTAAGTGTGACCAATAGTTCACATTCACTCCTGCCTCTAACACCGCTTTGCCCTCCAGGCAACACTCCTTCACATCTCTTGCCTTATAGTCTCGAAAAGAAAAGTGACTGTGTCCAAATGCCCTGCTAGCTTGTGTGTTTTTCCACAGACAGTACTCCAGAATACTGGGAGGATGTGAATGACAGAATAGCTTGGGTAAGAGAAAAGACAAATTAGTTAACTTGTCAGTCCTTCCTCTGAGACAGCACAAATGCACGAGACTTTGGCATAATGAAGTATTTCCCAGTAGTGCTGAGCCCTCATGCCTCTCTTCTTTCCTATTTGTGGTTCTAGAGAAGCTCACAAATTAGTGAGGTATTGGCAGCTGAGGAATATTTTACAATATGAAACAATTCATATAACTTAAATACTTATCAGTCTGAACTGTATGAAATTGTCCCTTTTTGGGTAATCTGCATGATTCAATCACACACACACATATAGACACACTCCTATATCTAAAGACATTTGTGCATTAAACATGATAGCAATTCTTTATATTACTGTATGGATCTCAAATTTCTTTAAGATAGGGTGAAAATTAAGGAATAAGTGTTATACATGTATATAATGAACTTAAAGTGTTGTGTAATATTTTCTGTGATCATATTTTACCTTATGCAATCCTTGTTTAAACACGATAGGTAAATTCATGACTTTGATAGGATATGTAAAGTTCATGATTATTTCCAAATAGAAATATTGTTTTAAACATTTTTTTTGACAATTCCAATTGCTATTGTTTTAGGAGAATGAAGTTTCTCTGAAATGAAATTAATAAAAAACTATCTAAAAACACAATAACTCTCAAAGATGGCATTGCTGAAAATAGACCACAAATCATTGGAAAATCTCGATTATAACAACATAAGTATTTGTTTTGCTGACATAAAAGCAGGAGACATAAATTTTATGGGATAAATATAAAATTTATAAATTATGTAGGTCTTCATTTTACTACTCCTCCAAACACCACTAGCTTACTCAAAGAACAATCATACATGTGCAAAAACAATTATATTCAGTTATCTTTGGCATTTTGCCAGATTTAATTCTATTAAAACTACAGCTGAAAAGATATCTTGATTTGTTATTATGAAGATATATTTGCCACAGTAGGAGGATAGAATGGATTTTACTGAACAGTTTGTTAACTTACTTTATTACTTTTAAATATCTGTATTTTTGCTCCAGGTCCCCCAGATGTTAGGAGCAGGCCTGTTTCCAGCAATATCTTTACTCATTAATCACCATTACTCATTGGCACCTGTGATGTGCCGTGTAGATTGGAGAGAATAAATATTTAAAGGTGATTAGACCACAGAAGAGGCTCCTGCAAGAGTCTTTAACTCATAAACCCAAAGAGGCCTGGCAGGTATCATAAGCCAGTGAAGCAGATTGGAAGGAATAATAGAGAGTGGTGGTGACTGTGGCAAAATGGACAGAGTTCGTGTTCTGTCTAAAGCAGACACCTATTGCTCAGCTGCAGCCCGTTGTTGCCATGAGGGAATGTGAGTCAGAGATTGCCAGATCTTATGCTTCTTGAGAAAATTAGGAATATGGATTTTTCTATATGAAATCTCTCGGTTGGAAATCCATTTTTTAAAACTGTGTAGATCAAACAAAATGATTCTCTGGGCTGGATTGAACCAATAAACTACCACTTTGCCGTCTTGACATTAGACTGACGTAACAAGGACGTGAGCTAACACTTGCCATGTGCTCTTTTGCCTTTTCTCGTTTGTTCTCCTCACTGCTGTGTATCTGTTTTTTCCTCCTCCTCCTCTTCCTTCTCCTCTCCTCTCCCCTGCTTCCCCTCTCTCTTCTCCTTTCCATCCCTCCCCTCCGTCCCGTCTCCAATTTGGCTGTCTCTGTTTTTTTGTTCGCATTCTGAAATATGCCTGCCACGTGTCGTCATTTCAGTTACAGCTAGAAACTAACTAGCCAAGGAGAGAAAAGTCTCTCAGCATCAACTTTATATAAACAGGGAGAGGAATTCCTAGAGAATGTGGTTTGGGCTCCAAGGGTGTCCCCCACAGGATGATGGAAAATTGATCCAAGATTAAACTGCCTTGAGAAGGCATACTTGGATTAATTTTAAAAAAAGGAATTTTTTGTACCCAAATGACCAAATATTTCCTATTTCTCAAGTTGACTATTTTAAACCAAAGTTAACAAACCTATCAAACTCACGCTCTCTCACATTGGAATATTAAAAGCCAATTTAGGATATTAATAATAATTACTATAATTTGTAAGTATATATAATCTATGGTATAATCTAAGTATAATTGCAGCTAATACTCAGACCTGATGATCATTATCTGAGAAGGTGTATTCTCCGTGTTTGTACCTGGCAGAATGGAGCACATTTAGGGCTAGATCCTGTGTGCTAACACATTTATTCCCCTATGAAGGCAAGGGGAGGGAAAAAAAACTGGGGTAAGAAGACAAAGGTGCTGAGAGAATCATCACAACGAACCCAGCAAGAGAGCTGCCAAGCTAAATGCCGTTAGTCTTGCAGTGTAGACACAAAAGACTGAACAGGAGAGGAAAATTGCATTTTGCTTAATGTTCCAACAGTTGACCTTTCCAAATCTATTTCCCCAATTTCTTCTCTGAAATCTTCATTTTCATTGTTTGTAGAAGCTACATTTCTTTGCTCTAAGCAGCTATCTACAGGAGATCAGACATTCAAAATGTCAGATAATATTTAAGACAGCAAACATTTAAACACAAAATATACAATTTGTGGAATTACTCATCAGAAGTTACAGTGGCATCTTGAAAGGCAGGCCCAAAATGACTGGCCCTGCTTTAAGTAAAAAGCATATGGAACCCAAAAGCAGGGGTATCATTGTCTGCCTAATCTTCTCCAGTAAGTCATTTTTCAGTCTCCCTTGTGCCCTTCAGTAGATCGGGATGTTCTCTCATATTGCTGACATCAATCTGTCTTGCTACAAGTTTACATAGATTTCTTGTGTTTGGCTTTAACTGTAGGTGGAGTACGGCCTCAGATCACTTTATAACACACCTTTGGTAGGTGAGTTCTAAGAATTATGTAATCAGTGAATTTTAGAGCTATAAAGTGCTTAGACATCTAACCCCCACATTTTATAGATGAGGAGCCCAAGACCCCAAGTCATAATTTGACTTACCCAGCGACCAAAAGCTAAAAACTGGCAGAGCCTGGGCTTGAATTCAGGACTCCTTAGTTTTAATATCTTCCTACTATTTCACACAGAATTTTCTAGTAAGATGGACAGACTCTTGTGATGGTTAATTTTATGTGTCAATTTGATTGGGCCCCAGGATGCCCAGATATTTGGTCAGATGTTATTCTGAGTGTTTCTGAGAAGGTGTTTTTGGATGAGATCAACATTTAAATTGCTAGACTTTAACATTAGATTAGATTAACATCTTAATAGTGGAGTAAGCAGATAGCACTTCATATTATGGGTAGGCCTCATCCAATCAGTTGAAAGCCTGAATAGAACAAAAAGATAGACCATCCCCCAAGTAAGAGAGAATTTTCTAGCCCACTGCCTTCAGACTTCATCTGCAACGTTGGCTCTTTCTGCCTGACAATCTTCGAACTGGAACATCAGCTCTCTGTGGGTCTCCTGCCCCATCAGAACACTCTGAAGATTTTGGACTTACCAGCCTTGATGATTGTACGAGGCATTCCTTGTAATAAATCTCTGAACACATATGTATGTATATAGATATAGATATGGATATCTCCTATTGGTTCTGTTTCTATGGAGAATCCTGACTAAATGTTTCTGAATAGGTCTATTTTCTTAAACAATAATCATTTTCATACTTCTTTTATCTTTTACTTTTTCTCAATTTCTCACATTACAAAGTTTCAAACTGGACAGTAGGATTTTGTATCAGACTGAACCTTGTATGCCAGCTCCATCTGGCTGACTGCTCCCTGCTTTCTAAGGCAACAGCTGCTTCCTGCACCACACCGCTGCTGCCGCCTTCACTGAATTCCCCAAGATGGAAGGTATGAGTTAAATTCTTGGGCCTCTGTGGCCCCATGACCCTCATGCCAAATCCCCCCTGCCTTTCAGGATACAAGTGCCACACAGTGGCTTCCTGAGCTGCCAAATGGACTGATGGCACAATCCATAAGTGTGGGGGAAACTTGACCAGTGGGAAATGGGGGACAAGACAGAGCCAGACAGATACATCTGCCCCCCTTTCCCCCTTCCATGGACTACCTTCTGTGCACATCTCCTAAATGACCTGAATGGCCTGTCTTTTCTCTTTATGGCTTATGGGGACATGATAGTCAGCACAGAAACATATCACATCACAAAGAATTACATCTTTTCTTTGATGCACTTCCCTTCTTCCACACCCTTGCCACCCCAGGTTTATACTGCTCAAAGTTTCAGCACTCTAATCCCTGCTTCAGGCTCTGACTTCTAATGGATCAAGGAAAGACACATTTTCTGAGTTAGGATTGATGATTGCTTAGTAACAGATTGGTATGGGAGGTAAAGAATAGTTAAATTTGCCCAACAATTGGTTATTTGAAAAATCAAAATAGAAGTTGTATTGTATATTTTTATAATGCCAGATAATATCTTGCTAAAAATATTTAGGTAATGAAGGATACTGTTTATATAAAATTCCTGGCTTGCTTGTAATTAATATCTTTTTACTTCAAAAGGAATTGAAAACCTTTGTAGTTCATGAATTTATATAGAGAACATACTGCATATTGACCATCTGGTATCTAAAGATTTTTCAGTGTTTTGAGCAACATTCTCACCATTAATCATGATGATGTGATACCAAACACAAAGATGATATTTGAAGCTGGGAGGATGAGCATCTTGGGAATGCTTGAGATCCTTTAACTAAATAAATCTGTGATCTGTCTCCTCTTAAAGTGAGAAGTTGAGAGTTAACGGTTTGATAAGTCCTAGCTAACCAAAGTTTTCCTGACTCTTACGGGCTAAATGTTTGCATTCCCCCAAAATTCATATGTTGAAGCCCTACCCCACAATGTGACCATATTTGGAGGTGGGGCCTTTGGAGGTAAATAGGTTTAGATGAGGTCATGAGGGTGGGGTCCCCGTGATGGTATTAGTACCCTTATAAAAAGAAACCAGATGTTGGGAAAACTGGACAGCCACATGCAAAAGAATGAAAGTGGACCATGTGCTATCGCCATTCACAAAAATTAACTCAAAATGGATCAAAGACCTGAAGGTGAGACCTGAAACTATAAAACTCATAGAAGAAAATATAGGCAACACACTATTTGACATTGGGTTTAAAGGAATCTTTTCGGATGACATGCCTACCCAGACTAGGGAAACTAAAGAAAAAATAAACAAGTGGGACTTTATCAGATTAAAGAGCTTTTATAAGACAAATGAAACCAGAATCAAGATGAACAGACAACCAACCAGCTGGGAGAGAATATTTGCAAAACATATATCTGACAAGGGGTTGATCTCCATAATATATAAAGAACTCACACAATTGAACAACAAAAAAACAAACAACCCGATCAAAAAATGGGCAGAGGAAATGAACAGACACTTCTCCAAGGAAGATATACAGATGGCCAATAGGCACATTAAAAGATGCTCAACATCACTAATCATCAGGGAAATGCAAATCAAAACAACACTAAGATACCACCTCACGCCTGTTAGAATGGCTATAATCACCAAGACAAAAAACAACAAATGTTGGAGAGGATGTGGAGAAACAGGAACCCTCATACACAGCTGGTGGGAATGCAAATTGGTGCAGCCTCTATGGAAAACGGTATGGAGATTCCTCAAAGAATTAAAAATAGAGATGCCCTATGATCCAGCCATCCCACTACTGGGAATCTATCCAACGCACCTGAAATCAACAATCCAAAGAGGCTTATGCACCCCTGTGTTCATTGCAGCATTATTCACCATAGCCAAGAAGTGGAAGCAACCTAAGTGTCCCTCGACAGACGATTGGATTAAGAAAATGTGGTATATATATACAATGGAATACTACTCAGCCATAAAAAAAAGACAAAATCGTCCCATTTGCAACAACATGGTTGGGCCTGGAGCGTATTATGTTAAGTGAAATAAGCCAGAAAGAGAAAGACAAACACTGTATGATCTCACTCATATGTGGAATATAAACCAACACATGGACAGAGAAAACTGGACTGTGGTTACCAGGGGCAGTGGGGGTGGGGAGTGGGCACAAGGGGTGAAGGGAGTCATATATGTGGTGATGGACAAACAAAAATGTACAACCCAAAATTTCACAATGTTAGAAACCATTAAAACATCAATTAAAAAAAAAAAAAAGAAACCAGAGAGCTCACCTTCTCTCTCTCTTCACCATGTGAGCACATTGTGAGAAGAAAGCCATCTGCAGGCCAGGAAGAGGGCTCTCTCCAGGAATAGATTAGCCAGCACCTTGATCTTGGACTTCCCAGCCTCCAGAAGTGTGAGAAATAAATGTATGTTGTTTAAGCCACCCAGTCTATGGTATTTTGTTACAGCACCCCAAGTAGACTACTAATACATTGACACTAATAACTTACCTAGATTCAACCTTGCCACTTGAATCACTTACCTAGATTCAACCTCACAACCAGTCTGCGAAAACAGTCAGAGTTAGTGGAGAGTGAGGGCAAAAAAGGCAAATGATCAATGAAGGCTTCTGAGTAAAGCTGAAACGCAATAATTCTGTCTGAAATTTTCTCTAAACACAAACCATTAGAGAAATAAACTTTCTCTGAAACTCAGAATTGCTGATGTTGACCTTGGCCTCTCCAAATAACTTAGGACGTCAGAGCTGAGTGCTCTGGACTGAATCCCAGGGAAACAGGATTTAATAGTTTCATCCAAAGTCACAGTTAGGGCATAGTATGGTCAGCAAAAGGAACAAAAATATCATCTGCAGCTCCATAATTGTATTTGCCCCAAGAGTTAATTTAAATTTGTTTAGTTTATTATGCAGAGGGAAAAAACGTTATCTAAAAATCCCAGCTTTTCACAAAGCCAGGGATCATAGGAGTCAAACCACAGATTCAGCCTCTTACATCACCAATAATAGAGATTCTATAATTAGAGATTAGCCAGCTGCAATCATTTCTGATGCTTCAGACAGCTGGATCAAGCTGATTTCATCTCAGTTGTGTCAAGCTAGAATGCCTCATTTTTCTCTTTTTTAAAGAAATCAGGAAAATAGTGTGACTCAGAAACACAGTGAATCTCTGTCCCCCACCCAAATCTCTAACAAAGTATTTTTTGTACCTATACATTTTTTTCCATCTTCACACAACTCCCGGATAAAACACTTTTATTTCCATGTAGGTGCTGGGTGAGATGCCTAGAAAAATCTCTCATCTAGACTTCAAATTGATGGCATTAGGAACGGTTCCTCTGAACTAAGTCCTATGTTCAGTCCCACACTAAAAGAACCACTAGGTTTATTTTCTCCAGCAGCAGACGGTTGAGAAATCTTATGATTAATAACCATGGCAAGAGCAGTGACAATGATGACATCAATACTTTCATTATTAATAGAAAGGTAAGCATTCGGGCTGGATGCTCCTTCCTCCTAATTCTAACTCATTGGGAGTTCCCTCAGAGCCTGCACTCTGTGCCTCAAAATCCCTTCTTCCATTAACAATTGGAGCTGCTGATGCTATTTTGGCCATTTGTCTCACCATTGTTCTGTCTTGGGAGATGGGAGGCTGGTTTACATTTTAATGTAGATGACAAGGTAAGAATGTAACAATAAAATATGAGGTTTGCTTCTAACATGGCATCCAAACACCTAAGAACTTCCACAATTTAGCAATGTCCCTATTTCACAGTTAGTAGAATCAGGGTTTATAGGAATAGCCAACACCATTCTGAGGGAATCCAGTAATATTCACTAGAAATATATCCTTCCCCTCCTTATCACGCCATCAATAAAATATTCACCAGTTGCTCACCACCACAAACTAAGCAAAGCCTAAAGAAATATATGTTGACCCCAGGACACACATGTTTCAGGAAAAAGAACTAGTTTACCCCGAATGATTTAAAGAGTTGACAAAATAAATGTGTAACCTTTGAGAGCATAGTTTCCATTGGTTAGCCTATTATTTTTAAAGACTTTTTCACACAAGAGTAAATGTTCTAATTATCTAGTCAATCTGACTCTACGCTTCCTCTCCCAGCAATGAAATAGCTCATGTTTGCTGCTAAGACTGCATCCGTGACCTGATTCATATGATACTGAATAGAATATTAGAGTTAGAGGCATGTTCTCTATCAGGTGGGTTAGTGCTTCCCAAACTTTGTCAGGGCCAGGAGTTCCTTTTATTAATTTTCTCCATAAATCTTATATTTTGCAAGGTTATGTCAATCCAACAAGATATTTTATTAAATAACTAATTTTCCCCATTTTATTAATCAAACATACGTCTATTGTCACTCAAGGCAGGAGATGGGGTCAGCTCCCTTTTAAATGACTTGAACTAAGAATGGGAGAGGGAGAGTTCAACACATTGTTGGCAGGCAAAAACACATCCACCACAAATCCCAGACTAAATTCCCTCATTTCCTACAAAATCCCTTTTTTTACCTGCTCTGCCCTAGCCTTACCCATTAATCCCTCTTCCTTCTCCAAGCAGGCCTTCTCTGGCCTTTGTGCATGTTGTCTTCCTAGCCAAGAAGGACCACAAGACTTATTCAAGTGTCACTATTTTCATGATCATCCAAGCCCCCCTCCTCACTACTACTAGTCGGAATTAACTGCTTCCTTATCTTTGTTCCCTCAGTAAGTTGTTTGCACCTTGGACATAAGATTGTGCTTACACACCTGTTTCTCACACCAGACTGTGCTCCTTCTGATCAATTTCTATGTCTTACTTACGTTTTATCACCAGAGTTTTGCATAGTATAAGACACACAGTAGGGTACTGATAATAATATATTTAATGAATAAATGAATGAATGAGTAAATGTATACTATATAAACCCACTGCTGTTGCTTACAAAGATACATTTTCCACAAGATTCTAAACCAGTGCTGAAAGCGGGCAAAATCTAAGAGATGAGCAAAGTGCCGTAACACTCAAGCATCCTTCCCTCAATGGAACAGAGTATTGGATTTGAGGCTTTTGTGGCTAAAGAGTGTACTGATATTTATTTTCAAAAGCTCCTCCCACCATTTTTCCACTTTAAAAAATCTTTTACTTCTTAGCCAACAATGATACAATACTTAACAGGTCACGTTTTGCTTTTCATGTCTGCTACTCCATTTGATCCATGTGCCAACCCTGTAAAGTAGGTGTCATTATTAATTTTGTTTCATAGGTCAAGAAACAAAGGCTCTGAGAGGTTAAACGTTGCCCAAGGTCACAGAGTTAGTAGTCACGATATGGAGTTTACCCTCACATCTGCCTTTTTCCTGGACCACAAAATATACCTCATGCCCCAAGTACTTCATTGTTACTGCTACCCGATCATATGACTGGGCAAAGCGAGAGGACACAGTGCAAGAGAGGGTCCACAGAAGACTGCAGAGCAGCTCATACACCCACATGTGAAATGGATACCACCAGGACTGGTCGCTATAGGATGACTTCCATAAATAAAATGCATATATAGTATAAGTTTGATTATGTGGGGGAAAAGTGCAAATACACACAAATATGCATAAAGATAAAAATGTCAAAAGGTTAAGTGCAATACAGTTATAGATCATTTTAAATTTAACTTTCTTCTTCAGAATTTCCTATGTTTTTCCATATTTTTGTAATAAATGTGTTATCTATATAATCAGAACATGTTATTTGAATAAAAAATAAGATATAAAATTGGAGAATTGGATAAAAAGCTCTATTAAAGAGCTTAGAAACAAACTCCAGATCTAAAAATTTAGCCCAGAAGCTCATTTGCTTGTGACTGTTCAGCTTAGAGACCTAGACAAAAATAAATGAAACCACAAGCCAGAGCAACATCCCTTGTCTTTGCCTACTGCCAACAGATGGCACTAGTTCTTGCTGGTCTCTTTGGACTTAAAAACAAATGAACTTACACATAATCTTCAGAACTAAACTGTTTGTAAGCAGAAGAGTCTCCAAATGGTAAAAGAAGTGCCACAAATAAGTGGGAAGTTGTTTTCAAAGAGTGAGCTAAAATTTGGAATACACCTAAACATCTAAAAATTGGGTTAATGATGAAATATAAAAGGTATATCTAAATTATGGATCACTATACAGGCATTAGTTGTGTTTACTAAGAATTTTAATGACTTTGGAAAATTACCAAGATGTGATATTAATTTAAAAAGCCAGGACACAGAATTGTACATACGCATATGCCCAGCTGTATAAATATATTTTGTATAGAAAAGAAATCACAGCTAACATTGGTGTTTCTGCATAGGAAAGTTATGGGGAAAATTTTATTTCATATGAATATTTTCTCTATATTCTATAATTTCTTCAATGAACATTTATCAGAAGGAAAAAATTTTAAATCTTCTGTCTCTGTCTCTGTTTTTCTCTCTCTCACACACACACACAAAACCACGAAGGGAGAAATCCAAAGTTTGAATCAAAGCAGATTTAAAATAGAAGCAGACTACATGCTGATAACCAAATAAACCCTTGGGTGAGCCAAATTAAATGATTCTGCTGCAAACATTCAAATCCTTGGCTGACCTTGGTTTTTGTCTGCACAAAGGACCCAGAGGTTTATAGCTAGATGGCAGACAAAAGATCTCCATCATCCAGGCCAATGGAACTGCTGACCCATCTTGCAGATATTCTTGTCTTTTTTCCCACAACTTACTGCTCTTGTCAAGGTGCAGACTTCTCCAAGCAGCGAAATCCAGAGCTCTAGCTCAACAAGAAAAAAAGTTCAACAGTTATTTTGAAATTCATGGTAAAATCAAGATTGGAATTGATGAATCACATTTATGATTTATGGTTCCTAATTTACAAAGTGCTTTGCACATATATTGGCTTGCAGCCACAATGTGAATAATATTGGACACACATTATTTATCATTACATTAGGAATGTACTTAATTTTTGCAAGTACTCGCAGCTTTTCTAAGTGGCAGAGCCTGACTTGAACTCTAGGATTTTGAATCTAACCCTAAACTCCTTTCACTAAAGCATGATATTATTCCTTATAAAACAGTCTTAGATGCCTCCAACTAGAAATATATTTATCTTGTTCGTCTTTAGAAAGAGGATATTATGTAATGTATAACTTCCCTAAGATTCTTAAGATAATTATAAGAGTGCTGTAGGGTTGCTTCTAATACCATGCATCAATGCGGGAGGCTGATACCATGCTGGAGTACAATTCCATGAAAGCAGCTTTATGGAGGATGAATGGACTGTGTATCCATCAGGCAATTTGCTTCTTCCACCAAATGTTTGTGAATCTTGAATTATATTAAGCTTGGAAGTCATTCCATTCCATTTATTAGGCAGGGCTTAAAGTGGTAAGTGACACAGATCTAATTTAAACTAGCTTAGGCTAAAAGGAATTAATAGGCTCACCAAGAAATTACCAGGAGGAAAGAAACAACTGGAACCAAGGCCTTGACTACAATCTATACTCTCTCCCTCTCTCATCTCTATTTCTCTTGGAATATTAGCTTCATTCTCTCAGACTGGCTTCTTTTGCATGGCCTAAATCCTGACCACTGGCAACTCTTGTATCATAAAGGTCCCAACCTATGACCTCATCTAACCTTAATTACCTCCTTAGCGGCTCCATCTCAAAATATAGCCACACTGGGGGCTAGGGCTTCAACATATAGATTTTGGGGGGACAAAATCATTCAGTACCTAACAGGGTAGCTTAGTAATTTTCCAGTGAAGAAAGTTGATACTTCCAGAATAAGGGAACTATACTTGACAGACAAAGCAATAGATGGCCCAGTGCTTGCTGTCAAGACCTGGATTGCTGTTACTCTAAACTTTTAGTTAAATGTGGAAGTGTATATTTTAACAAGCAGTCGAGATGGAGTGGTACTAATATTCTCTTATGAAAAATGTGGAGACTGACAAGCATTTATCACTCTACTTCTGAGCTGAGAGAGGATCTTTCCAGTGGCCAAGCAGCCCCTCCAAAGGCTGTATTGATTCTTCTTTAGTACACACTTTTTTAGAAAAGGTAGTTGAGCTCCCAAACTCTACACCACAGATTGTAGCCAAAATAGTGTTAGACTGGAAAAGCATCAGATGCTCACCTGTGCAATTAAAAATATAACTGTCAGGAAAGCCAGAGAATATTTAAATTGTGCGCTCTGATATATCTTTCAAAATAAACCAGCTGCAAAATATAATGCAACATAATTGAAGAGTTAAAACTTGCCATATAGATGTGTTGGCTAGAACACAGTTAGTTGTTAAGGTAAATCTCATCCTCCCCAAATGATATCTATGGTATTAAAATACGTGATCCGGTGGCATAGTGGTTAAATTCGCACTCTCTGCTTCTGCAGCCCGGGGTTCACAGGTTTGGATCCCGGGTGCAGATCGATGCACTACTTGTCAAGCCATGCTGTGGCAGGCGTCCCATATAAAGTAGAGGAAGATGGGCATGGATGTTAGCCCAGGGCCAATCTTCCTCAGCGAAAAGAGGAGGATTGGGAACAGATGTTAGCTCACGGCTAATCTTCCTGGCAAAAAATAAATAAATAAATAAAATAAAGTAAAATATTTTATCTGAATCTCTTGTTTTCCTTGACAGTAATTACAGAGCTGGTTTAGTTATCTATTAGGGCACTGCTGGTTCATGATAATAAAATCCTGACATCTGCATATCAAAGAATGTTTATCTTTCTACCCTCTATGGAGGAGAGGCATGTCCTTATCTCAGGCAAAAGTAGTTTCAGGACATAGAGCTTTGAATTAAAAGGAACAACGGACAGAACACACTCCTGAGATGAAAATTGCTGTGTGGTTAATCAAAATAACATAACAATCAAGTGTGACGCCTGCAGTCATGTTGTCTGTACATGTATCAAAGACAAAGGAGTTACTTTAAGCTAATCAACCGAGCCCATAACTGATATCAGTGCATAGAATCAAAGGCTGGGGAAAAGTAGAGAAGAGCATTGAAACTGTTTCAATTAGTCCTAAAGGAATTCTCATCCAAGTGATGTTGAGTAAAACAGCATTTATTTACTCCTTGATTAGCATCCCAGCCCCAAAAGCCCAAACTTGCAATCAAGAGAGAAACACATATTTTAGATGAATTGTGTAACGAGGTAACAAATCTTTCACTTTTGCAGAACAAAGGATGTCTTCTCAAAAAATGAAATACATTATTACTTTACAGCTTGAGTAATATATGTGTTCTTTATAAAGAAATGTGTAGTAGGCCCCTAGTTTTGACTCTTGGATGTGAGTCATGAACCAGCCCACTCTGCACCCATATTTTAATATTAAACTATATAAGCTATTATATCAATCCCTCACAATGCTTGTGGGGTTGGAAGAGGCAACTCTACCTTGGGTGTGTGTGTGTGTGAGCCACAGCACAGCTTGCTCCAAATAAATTTTCAAAATATTCTCACCGAATCTCCATTCTTTCTATCCTACGCTATCTTCCATCTGGATGAAGGATCCAAAAGTCATAACCAATTCTTGAATATTTTCTTAGAAAATTTGCACCTCAGTGGTTGGTCTCCTTACTCCTTTTTTGTCTGATTGTACCGCCTCTTGATGTCTCAGTGTAAATTTCCAAGCTGGCATGCTGCCCCAAGTACATTAACACAACTGCCAATATGGGCTCTGGGCTTCCCAGGAAACCCTTGGTCATCAGGATGTCATCCAGATATTCCAGACTGTGTGCTTATACTAAGAGCTTATTTAATTTTTTTTTAAATCATTGAAATAAATACAAAGTATTTTTTAAATTCTCACACAAAATATATGGACTGTCTAGATTATGTGTCTGGACATAATTTGAGAAACACTGGAATAGCCCACATTCTGGGTCTAGTAAAACGAGACTTTGCCACTATGTTGATAAAAGTGAGTTCATTGGCAAGACATCTTCCCAAGGTGTTTTATTTGGATTGTAAGATTTTCTGTTTGTCTACTTGTTTGTTTGGTTAACTATGCAATGAAAGAACTGACTAGCAAGCAGCTTCAGATCCTCGTATTTGGAGTGCTGAGTTTGATTCGTGAAACTGAGAAACAGAACCTCTCCTGCCAAGCAGCCATCAAGGTTTTAGCTTCACTCATCTAGTACCTGCTCTCCATGGCCAACTAAGCTATCCAAACTCAATTATTCCCATACCCATTTATTAAACCTGAGAGTTTTTTAAGGTGATAAGATATTTATAATAATATTTAAATTTGATTTAAAGGAAAGGATTTAATGGTCTTTTCAGGTCTAAACTGGCCAAGGTTTATTTTAAAACATGCCCTTGGATGACTACCATGTTTGCTGTGACACAATGAAGATGGACCTATTTTAAGCTCAAATAAAATATTGATGGAAGGGAAGGAATAAACTTTCCATTTGATGCATCAGGAGCAGAGTTTTAAGCAGGCTTTGCATAGCAATAGGTCACAGAGAGTTTTAAAGCTTTGGTCCACCTCACTTCTCTCAGCTCTTTCAGCTCCTGGTCCGAGAACGAGTAATGGACTCTGGGATACTGAGACTACACATTAAAATCTTGTGTTTATTTTTTCTGGGAAAAAAATAAATCACACTGAGAATGATGATAAGTAGAGAGGGTAACTTGACACAGTAATGGTGCTGATATCTAAACTAGACATGCAGGTCGCTAGAGTCACGCAAGCCCAGGAGGGGCTACTTACATTATGGTTTGTGTGGACGACACAGCCTGGAAGTTCTGCAGTGTGGTGGCTCTGGGAGAGAAATTCTCTGGAACTTTTTCCTATGTACCACCATCATCAGTTCATAGGTATATTTTGTGGGCAATTTTTCATTTAAAGTAATGCATCTGATTCTAAAAGAATGTTCCTACACTGGATCTTTGGTTATTAAGGTTACTTGTAGGGAGAAAAATATTGTTCTGATCTGGTATAGTCCCTAATGATGACATCAATCAGTAAAAGAATATATTTCAAAGTAAAGAATATATTTCAAAGTGAAGATTATTAACAAGATCAATTGCTATGTGTTTGTTATGTCTTTTGTTTCCATAGGCTAACTTTGTGTTTGATAATAAGCATCTGCTTTGATTGTTTCTATAAGATAAATTAATTCTTCTAATCAATATATATGCAATTCACTTAATACAATTTTTAATTGACCAGGAAGAAAAGAAAAGAAAATTTCCACTGGGAAGCTGCTATAGTTTATGCATTATGCTGTTCATTGTTAGGTCCATTCTTTTCATTTAATTCTCATTCCAAGCTTATGGAACTAGCTTTATCATTCTCATTTTTACAGATGAGAAAAGATAGAATGAGAGCAAGGATCAGACAAAAGCAAGCAGGCAAGAAATGAACTAGAATTATTTACTTCTCTTGTAATATTGCATCCAGAAGAGCATATTAAATTTAAAAAAATTTTTGTCCACATTCTTGTAAAGGATAAATTCCACATAAAAGATGGAATAATTGAAATAAATAAATATCAATAAAAGAATGTTCCCTAGGGAATCACTCTTCTTATTCCCCTTGATTCTAGGTGGGACCCCATAAGACCATTGCTGACCCTAAAATTCAAGTCCCCAGAGAAAAATAACTCTGCTATAAGAAATGTATAATAAATAAATGTTAAATGTTCTTATGATATAATAAGAAAAAAAGATGAACAGTCCAAGAGAAAGAAAGATGGGCAAATGCTGTTACTAAGAGGGGATCTGTGAGGGCAGGTTGAGCAGAGAGGAAAGCTTCCAATTCCCCTCGTTTCTGGTACAGGTCTTCTCTTTGGCTGCTACCTCTATGATCGCACTCCTTGTCAGCCACAATAAAAAATTAATTAAGAAAAATTATATGATCAATTTTTAATAATTAAGGAAGAATGGGAGATTAGAAAGACAGTAACATTAAAACACTGACAATAAGGGGGAGAAAAAAAAGGAATAAAATACAGATTGAAATAGGAGAATAAAAGGCCCAACAAAGACAAAAGATTAACAGTCAAAAATAATAAGAGAAAATAGAAGCCATTTAAAATAAAGTATAAAAGGCTAGAGGTCAATGAGATTAAAGACTAAAAATCTAAAAGCAAAAGAGATAACCGATAAAAATCCATGAATAAAATTTTAGGCAAAATCCATGTAAATATAGGAGATTAAGGATTAAGAGCAGGAATTAGGAGATAAAAAGTAAAAAAATATGTGAAAAAACATCAATATAAAAAGGATTAAGGAAAATTGTGTATAAAGACCTGAAAAAGAAAAGTTGAACTTCAGAGAAGCCCTTCAGTGGACCCCAGTGGAGGGTGATATGGAAACCATCCACAGTGCTTGGGCCGAGCCTTTTCCTCCTCATAAGAAGCTTTCCTTGAAGTGGGGTAGTCCTTGCAGGTGGGGCACCAAGTGGATGGAAAGCAATCTTACAAACATATTTAAGTCTCTCTAACGCATAACACAGAGAAACCTGTAGTAGACCGACCTCTAGACACTTCCAAGGCAAGCCTCACAGAGAAGTTAAGGTTCTTTGTTCCAAAAGACAAAGGCTGGGGAAAAATGACCAAAGCTTATAAAATAAGAAGTCTATATGGATGTTTAAAAAACCAAATCTCCTTATACCATCCTTGGAAAGAGGCAAAATTGACAATTTAGAAGAAGGCATTTTTACACAGAGGTTAACAAACATGGAACTCATAGTCAAAGAATTGGTATAGATGATATTTAAATAGCTGTCAAAAAGATTTGGAAGACATAAAGTTGGCAGAGTGTAGTGGAAAAGAATTGGCAGACATGCCTAGGCTCTAGTTTCAGCTCTGCCACTACCTGGCTATGGGACCTTAGGTGAAGCAGTTTATGTTCTTGCATTTTACTTTGCTTAAACATTTGTAACAGGAATAAAAAGGGTTGGATTTGAAACAGAAATGGACTTATAAATACAGAGAACAAACTAGTGGCTGCCAGAGGGGATGAGTGAAATAGGTGAAGGGGATTAAGAGGTAAAAACTTTCAGTTATAAAAGAAATAAATCCCAGGGATGTAATATGCAGCATAGGGAATATAATCAATAATGTTGTAATAATGTATGGTGACAGCTGATAACTAGACTTAGTGTTGTGATCATTTCATAATGTGTAAAAATATCAAATCACTATGTTGTACACCTGAAACTAATATAATATTGTATGTCAATTATACTTCAATTAAAAAATATATTTAAAAATTGTTGGATTTGATATTCTCTAAAACTAACATTTGAGGTTGATATTTAAAAAATGAGCTTTTGTCATACACTGAATATTAGACTGAATGGGTCATAGATCTAGGTCTGTAAACGGGGATTGAAAAATGTAATGCTTAGAAGGGCTGGAAGTTTGAGTAAATGAGAGAAATGACCAGGCATAAGACAGCAGGGGCTGTGAACAACCGGAAATATGTGTCTCCTCTAAAGGTCACGATGCTTCTCAGCTATACCTAGTGGTTGTCATTTTGAAATGTAGGCAGCCAAATCTTCAGATTTTTCTAGGGAAGTCAGAAATTCTTTTAAATGTGAAATCTCCTGAATTTTACATAACATCAACTTATTTAAAAATTTAAAAAATCACTAGGTGAGCCAGCTGAAAAACATCTACTCACTCAATTTGGCCTGTGGATCACTGTTTACAAACTCCACTGATCTGTAATATCTCGGTCATTACATCTACCTCAAAGGCTCAGTGCAGGTCTTGCTTAAGCTTGGCTGGCCCAAGGCAAAAGTGAATTTATGGAAGCTTCATTTCTCAAATTACTAGATTTATTCCTGTAAGGTCAGAAGTAATGTCCCCTCTGTAATTTCTGATTTTAGTAATTTGAGTCTTATCTCTTTTTTTCTTAGTCAGTCTAAGACTTGTCAATTTTATTGATCTTTTCAAAGAACCAACTTTTGATTTCATTTAATTTCTATTCTCTATTTTATTTATTTCTGCTATAATCTTTTTTGTTTTCTTCTGGTTGCTTTGGATTTGCTTTTCTTTTTCCAGTTTTTTTTTTTTTAAGATGAAACATTAGATCTTTTATTTAAGTTATTTCTTCTTTTTTAATATAGGTGTTTACAACTATAAAGTTCTCCCTAAGAACTCCTTTAGCTGCATCCTATAAGTTTGGTATGTTGTGTTTTATTTTCATTTACCTCAAAGTATTTTCTAATTTCTCTTGTGATTTCTTCTCTGATCCATTGGCTGTTTAAAAGTGTGTTATTTAATTTCCACGTATCTGTGAATTTCCCAAATTTCCTTCTGTTATAGATTTCTAATATCATTCCATTGTGGTCAGAAGCATATTTTGTATGATTTCAATCCCTTTAAATGGATTGAGACTTGTTTTATAGTGTAACATATGGAGTATCCTGAAGAATTTTCTTTTTTTTTTTTGTGAGGAAGATCAGCCCTGAGCTAACATCCATGCTAATGCTCCTCTTTTTGCTGAGGAAGACCGGCTCTGAGCTAACATCTATTGCCAATCCTCCTCCTTTTTTCCCCCAAAGCCCCAGTAGATAGTTGCATGTCATAGTTGCACATCCTTCTAGTTGCTGTATGTGGAACACGGCCTCAGCATGGCCGGAGAAGCAGTGCGTTGGTGCGCGCCCGGGAACCCAACCCGGGCTGCCAGTAGCGGAGCGTTGGCACTTAACTGCTAAGCCACGGGGCCGGCCCCTGAAGAATATTTTATGTGTTCTTGAGAGTAATGTGTATTCTACTATTGATGGGTTCTATAGATATCTGTTAAGTCTAGTTGCTTTATAATGTTTTCCAGTTTTCTATTTCCTGATTGATCTTTTGCCTAGTTCTATCTGTTACTGAAAGAGGGATATCAAATTCTCCAATTATTACTGTTCATCTTTTTCTCCTTTTAATTCTGTTTTTTTAACTTTTATTTATTTATTTATTTATTTATTTTGTGAGGAAGATCAGCCCTGAGCTAACATCCGTGCTAATCCTCCTGTTTTTGCTGAGGAAGACCGGCTCTGAGCTAACATCTATTGCCAATTCTCCTCCTTTTTTGTCCCCAAAGCCCCAGTAGATAGTTGTATGTCATAGTTGCACATCCTTCTAGTTGCTGTATGTGGAACACAGCCTCAGCATGGCCAGAGAAGCGGTGTGTCGGTGCGCACCCGGGATCCGAACCCCGGGCCGCCAGCAGCGGAGCGCGCGCACTTAACCGCTAAGCCACGGGACAGGCCCTCTCCTTTTAATTCTATCAGTTTAAACTTCATCTCTTTGAGGCTCTGTTGTGAGACACATATGTGCTAATAATTCTTATATCTTTTTGATGGATTGATCCATTTATCATTATAAAATGTCTTTCTTTGTCCATAGTAACAATTTTTATCTCAAATTCTATTTTGTCTATTCATTTCTACCATTTGTCTATTTTGTCTTTTCAGTGATAAAATATGTAATATGATAATCCCTGAAGGGAATCCTCAAAGGCGAAGGGAGTAAGGGCAGAAGTCACATTTCTGTAAGGGGACATATAAGGCTTGGGTAGAGGAAAGTTATAGTTTAAAAAAACATTTTCAGTATTATGCTTGCATAAATGCTTACAAGTAAAATGACTGGATCATATGGTAGAAGTATTTTTAACTTTTGAGGTAGTTGTCAAACCGTTTTCCAAAGTGATTCTACCATTTTTCATTCTCATCAGCAGTGTATGAGAGTTCCAATTTCCCCATATCCTCAACAACATTTGTTATGGCCAGTCTTTTTAATTATAGCCATTCTAGTGAAAGTGTAGTAGTATCTTATTGTGTATTTAACTTGCATTTCCCAAATGACTAATGATGTTAATATTCCTTCATGTGCTTATTTGTTGTCCTTATATCTGCAAAGGTGAAGTATATGTTCAAATCTTTTGCCCATTTAAAAAAAATCTGGATAAAGTGTTTTTGCAGATATATGATATGCAAATATTTCCTCCCAGTTTATGGCTTGCCATTTCATTATCTTATCAGTGTCTTTCCAGGAATAGCAAAGATCAGAACTTTATAATTTTGATGAAGTCCAATTTATGAATTTTTTTAATGGATTAGGTTTTTGATGATATAGCTAAGAAATATTTGCTTGTGTGTTTTCCACTAGAACCTTTATACATTTAGGTTTAATATTTAGGTCTATGATCCATTTTGAGCTATTATCTGTATATGGTATGAGGTATAGATCAAAGTGCTTTGTTTTTTTTGGCATATAGCTATCTCTTGGGATATAATTCTCCACAGCTCTCACATTTCTGCATATCTTATAAGAAAAGTCACCTTTATTCCAGATTATATTTTCAAGGATATTTCTACAGCCAATAACATTGGAAGATGGAGATGGTTTATCCCTTTAGATCAAAGAGCAGATTTGTTATCTGTCTAGAACAATCAAATACAAGAAGAAAACTGGAAAATTCACAAATATGTGGAGATTAAACAACATCTTCCTGAACAACCAATGGTCAAAGAAGAAATCAGAAGAGAAATAAAAATATATCTTGAGACAAATGAAAATGAAAACCATTTTCAAACAACATACCAAAAATTATGGGATACAGCAAAAGCAGTTCTAAGAGGGATGTTCATAGCAATAAAAGCCTCCATTAAAAAAAAACAAAAAACAGATCTCAAACAAACTAACTTTAACCTCAAGGAACTAGAAAAGAAGAACAACCTAAGCCCAAAGTTAGTAGAAGAAATGAAATAACAATGATCACAGCAGAAATAAATAGAGACAAAAAAATAGAAAAGATCAATGATACTAAGAGCTGGTTTTCAGAAAATACAAGCAAAATAGACAAAACTTTAGCTAGACTTACAAAGTAAAAAAGAAAGATGACTCAAATAAGTAAAATTAGAAACGAAAGAGGAGACATTACAACTGATATCAGACAGATACAAAGGATAATAAGAGACTACTATGAACAATAACACACCAAAAATTTGGACAATCTAGAAGAAATGGATAAATTGCTAGAAACATACAACTTACGCAGACTGAATTGTGAAAAAGTAGGAAATCTGAACAGACCAATTATTAGTAAGGAATATGAATCACTAATCTAAAATCTCCCAACAAAAAAGAGTACAGGACTAGATGGCTTCACTGGGTGAATTCTACAAATATTTAAGGTAAGGAAAAATTAATTCCAATCTTTCTCAAACTCTTCCAAAAAATAGAAGAAGAGGGAACACTTCCAAACTCATTTTACAAGGCCAGCATTACCCTGATAGCAATATCAGACAAAGACACTACAAGAAAAGAAAATTACAGGCCAATATCCCTGATGAACATAGATGTAAAATTCTCAAGAAAATATTACCAAACCAAATTCAAAAGTACATTAAAAGGATAATACACCATGATCAAATATCAAAGGATGAAAGGTGGTTCAACATCAACAAATCCATCAATGTGATATACCACATTAACTAAATGAAGAATAAAAATCATGTGATCATATCAATAGATGCAGAAATACATTTGACAAAATTCAACATCCTTTCATGATAAAAATTCTCAACAAACTGAGTATAGAGTGAACACACCTCAACATAATAAAGGCCATATGCAACAAGCCCACAGCTAACATCACACTCAATGGTGAAAAGCTGAAAGCTTTTCCACTAAGATCAGAGCAAGTCAAGTATGTGCATTCTCACCACTCCTATTCAACATAATACTGGAAGTCCTAGACAGAGCAATTAGCCAAGTAAAAAAAAAATAAAAGTCATCCAAATTGGAAAGGGAGACGTAAATTCTCTTTATTTGCAGATGACACGATATTATATGTATAAAACCCTAAAGACTCTACCAAAAACTGTTAGAACTAATAAACAAATTAGTAAATTTGCAAGATATGAAATCAATATACAAAAATTAGTTGTGTTTTTATAAACTAACAATGAATGTCAGAAAGAAAAATTAAGAAATTAATTTTTGACAGCCGGCCTTGTGGCATAGTGGTTAAGTTTGGCACGCTCCACTTTGGTGGCCTGAGTTGACAGGTTTGGATCCCAGGCATAGACCTACAGCACTCATCAGCCATGCTATGGCAGTGACCCACATATAAAGTGGGGGAAGACTGGCACAGATGTTAGCTCAGGGCTACTCTTCCTCAGGCAAAAAAAGAGGAGGGTTGGCAACAGATGTTAGCTCAGGGCTAATCTCCCTTAGCAAAAAAAAAAAAGAAAGAAAGAAAAGAAAGCAATTCCTTTTATAATAGCATCTCAAAAATAATAAATTACTTAGGAATAAATTTAAGCAAAGAAGTGAAATTTCTGTACACTGAAAAGTATAAGATATTTATGAGAGAAATTGAAGAAGACGCAAATAAATGGAAAGATATTCCATGCTCATTGATTGGAAGAATTAATATTGTTAAAATGTCTGGGGGCCGTCCCAGTGGCACAGTGGTTAAGTGTGCACACTCTGCTTTTGGAGGTCTGGGGTTCGTGGGTTCAGATGCCAGCCCGCACAATGCACCGCTTGTCAGGCCATGCTGTGGTGGCATCTCATATAAAGTAGAGGAATGTGGGCACAGATGTTAGCTCATGGCCAGTCTTCCTCAGCAAAAAGAGGAGGATTGGCATGGGATTTTAGCTCAGGGCTAACCTTCCTCACACACACAAAAAAAGTCCGTACTAACCAAAACACTCTAAAGATTCAGTACAATCCTGATTAAATTTTTAATGGAATTTTTCACAGAAACAGAAAAAGCAATCCTAAAATTAATATGGAACCACAAAATACTCCAAATAGCCAAAGCAATCTCGAAAAAGCAGAGCAAAGATAGAGGCACCACAGTTCCCAATTTCAAACTATATTATAAAACTATAGTAATCAACACAGTATGGTATTGGCATAAAAACAGACACATAGATCAATGGAACACAATATAGAACTCAGAAACAAACCCATGCATATATGATCAATTAATTTTTGACAAAGAAGCCAAGAATATACAATGGGAAAGGATGTTCTCTTCAATAAAGGGTGCTGGGAAAACTGGACAGTCACAAGCCAAAGAATGAAACCCTATCTTACACCATACACAAAAATTAACTCAAAATAGGTTAAAGAATTGAACATAAGACCTAAAACTCCTCGAAAAAAACATATTGGTAAACTCCTTGACATCTGTCTTGGCAATGGTTTTTTGGATTTGACACCAAAAGCAAAGGCAACAAAAGCAAAAATAAATAAGCAGACTACATCAAATTAAAAAGCTTCTGCACAGCAAACAAAACCATCAACAAAATGAAAAGGCAATCTATCAAATGGGAGAAAATATTTCCAAATCCTATATCTGATAAGAAGTTAATATCCAAAATATATAAAGAACTCATACAACTCAATAGCAAAAAAAAAAAAATCAATAAAAAAATGGGCAGGGGATCTGAATAGATGTGTTTCCAAAGAAGGTATACAAAGGGGCAACAGGAACCTGAAAAGTTGCTCAGGCTCACTAATCATGATGAAATGCAAATAAAAACAACAATGAGATATCACTTCATACCTGTTAAAATGGCTATCATCAAAAAGACAAGAGATTACAAGTCTTAGCAAGGAAGTGGAGAAAAGGGAACACTTTTGCACTGCTGATTGGTACGTAAATTGGTGCAGCCACATGGAAAATAGTAAGGAGGATCCTCAAAAAGCTAAAAATAGGGGGCCGGCCCGGTGGCGCAAGCGGTTAAGTGCGCGCGCTCCGCTGCGGCGGCCCGGGGTTCGCTGGTTCGGATCCCGGGCGCGCACCGACGCACTGCTTGGTAAGCCATGCTGTGGCGGCGTCCCATATAAAGTGGAGGAAGATAGGCACAGATGTTAGCCCAGGGCCGTCTTCCTCAGCAAAAAAAAAAAAAAAAAAAGAGGAGAATTGGTGGATGTTAGCTCAGGGCTGATATTCTCACAAAAAAAAAAAAAAAAAAAAAAAAGCTAAAAATAGAATTACCATATAATCCAGTAATCCTACTTCTGGTTATATATCCAAAGGAAATGAAAACAGCATCATGAAGAGATAGCTACACATCCGTTTTCACTGCAGCATTATTCATAATAGCCAAGATATTGAAACATATGTATATATGTATGTATGTATACACACATATGATATATATATACACACATATATACATATATATACACACACACACACACACTCAATGGAATATTTTTCAGCCACGAGAAAGAAAAACATCCTGCCATTTGCAACCACATGAATGGAACTTGAAAGCATTATGCTAAGTGAAATAAGTCAGACAGAAAGAGAAGTGCTGTATGATATCGCCAATATGTGAAATCTAAAAAATTTGAATTCATAGAAACAGAGACTAGAATGGTGGTTTCCAGGTGCTGGGAGGTAGGGGAAAAGGGAGATGTTGTCAAAGAATACAAACTTCTGTAAGATGAATAATTTCTGAGGGTCTCATGTATAGCATAGTGATAATAGATAACAATATTGTATTATATTCTTGAAAGTTAATAAGAGTAAATCTTAAATATTCTCACCACAAAAAAGAAATGGTAATAATGTGATGTGATGTGGGTGCTAGCTAACTCTATATTGATAATCATTTTGCAATATATAAATGTATTAAATCAACCTTAAACTTACACAGTGTTATATGTCAATTATATCCTAATAAGCCTGTAAATAAACAAATATAAAGACACATAGGTTGAAAGAGGTGAAAAAATGTATTACTCAAACAGAAAGTTTTTATAAGAAAGTTATGTGTGCCATTTTAGTAATCACATAAAATACAATTCATGATAAAAAGTGTATTTTATGATGATAAAAGATAAGAGAAAGTTTTTATAAGAAAGTTGTCTTTGCTATGTTAGTAATCACATAAAATACAATTAATGATAAAAAGTATATTTTATTATGATAAAAGAAATGTATTATCAAGAAGGCATAGCAAATATAAATATATCTTCACAAAGACAACACAAAAAAGGAATTAACAAATTATTAACAAATCAAATCTACAATACAGAGAAAGCATAATATATCACAACCAAGCAGGATTTATCCTAGGAATGCAATGTTGGTTTATCATCTAAAAATCAATAATTATAGTTCATCATATTAAGAGAATAAACAGGAGAAATCATATAATCATTTCAATAGATTCAGAAAAATTTACATCCATTGACCATGAAAACTCACAGAAAACTAGGAATAGTAAGAAAAGTTCTCAAATAGATAATATTTTGATAATATTCATACTTACTGGTGAAAGAGTTGTTTCTATCTTAAACATAGAACAAGACAAAGACATCTATTTACGTGCTTGTATTCAATACTGACTGGAAATGCTAGGAATTTGCAATAATGCAAGAAAAAAAGTGTAAGTGTGAAAAGGAAGAAGGAAAACTATCCCCATTCACAGCTGATTATGATTGTTTCAGAGAAAATCTCAGGGAATTTACAAAACAACCGGTAGAACTAATGTATGAATTTAGCAAGGTCACAGCTTACAATGTTGTATACAAAAATCAATTGTTTTCTTATATATACCATCAAACAACTGGAAAGCAAAATTCCAAAAATTCTGTTGAAATCAGCATTAAATGAACAAACTCTAGAAATCAGCCTAATAAAAGTTGTCTAGGGCATCTTTGTTGAAAATTGTAAAACATTGCTGAAGTTAAAAAAGACCTAAAAAGGTGAGACTTTATCATAGTCATGGATTGAAATATTCAATATATCAAACTGATTGATAGATTCCCCATCACAATTCCGAACAAAATTTCAGTAGCCTTTTTGCGGGATAGAAATGGGCAAGAGTATCCTAAAATTTATACGGAAATACAATGGATTTGGAAGAAAGAATTAATGGGTGAAAACATAGATCAGTAGAAAAAATATCTAGAATTAAAATATTACAGATAGACCAAAGCATGGAACATGCAGAAAATAACAGAAAGACAAAAGGATTAACTAAAAGGGTCTAACATACATGTAATTGTAATCCCAGAAGCAGAAGACAAATCAATGAGGCAAAAGCAATATTTGAAGATATAATGATGAGAATTTTCCAAAATAGGTAAAGGACATCAAGAAAATTTCAAAGCACACTAAGTCCAAGCAAGATACATATATCTGAGTATATTCAAATGGAAAATACACCATGTAAATAATAATAAAGCTGCTAAAAACAAAGAAAATATTATAAAGAAGCCAAAGAAAAGAGAAAGATTACCATCTGAAGGACCAACTGTAACAATTTTAGCTGATTTATCAATAGAAACAATGGAAGATAGAAGATGATAGAATACAGTGTTTAGGGAATTGAATGAAAATAACTGTAAACCTAGAATTCTCTAGTGAGTGAAAACATCCTTCATGGATAAAGCAAAACAAAACTTATTAAAAATAAGCTATTTGTTTATGCAACAGCTTCATTGAAGTATAATTGACATACAAAACTCTGTACATGTTTAAAGCCTACATTTTGTTAAATTTTGCTGTATGTGTATACCCATAAAACCATCACTACTATCAAGATAACAAAAATATCCACCAATCCCAAGAGGTTTCACGATCCCCTATGAAATCCCTTGCTCCCTCTCAACACTCTGTGCTTCTCCCTCATACCCAGGGAATAAAGGATCTGCTTTCTGTCAATATAGGATATTTTGCACTTTCTAGAATTTTATATAAATGGAATCATTGAGTATATACATACTTTCGTTTGACTTTTATTCAGCATAATCATCTTATGATGTATCCATATTATTACATGTATCCCCTTAGTTCTCTCAATTTTTACTTTAGGTGTTTTGAAGTTTTGCTATTAGTACATATACAATTAGGATTATTATGTCTTCTTGACGAATTGATCTTATTATCATTATGAAATATTGCTTTTTCTCTATGGTAATAGTCCTTGCCTTGAAATATCATAAGTCCAGTATTAATATATCAAACTTCACTTTCTTATAATTAGTGTTTCCGTGTTATATCTTTCTCCAAACTTTTTCCTATCTCTCTCTTTTTCTAAATAGTTTATAGCTGGGTCTTGCTATTTTTATGCAGTTTCACAATTTCTAACTCTAATATTTTTATATTTAAGTAGCTATTGAAATGATTTCTACTTCATTTCTGTCTGTCTTGTATTTTGTTCTTCTTCTTCCTCTTCTTTTCTTCCATAGTTTGAAATAATTATTCCATTTTATCTACTCTATTGGTGTTTTATCTATACCTCTGTATTATTTACAATGGTTGCTATAGGGAATCCAAGAAAAATTCTAGACTTCTCACAGCGCACCTTGAATTAACTTTATAACACCTCTTGTATGATATAAGAATATTACAGCAAAATAAATCCATTTATCTCCCTTCCATATTTTGTTATACATTTTACTTCGGTGTGTGTTATCAGTCCAACAATACAGCACTATAAGTTTTGCTTTAAGCATTCAATTGTCTTTGAAAGAAATTAAGAAATTAGAAAAATATCCTTCATATTTACACACCCATTTACTATTTCCAGCATGCTTCATTTCTTCACATGATGCAAATTTCCATCTGGTATCATTTCTCTTCAGCCTGAAGAACTGCCATTAACATTTCTTATAATCCAGGTATGCTGGTGATCAGTTCTCTCAGCTTTGATTTACCTGAAAATATTTTTATCTGGACTTCATTTTTTAAGGATAGTTTTGCTGGATATAGAATTCTAACTTGACAGGATTTTTATATTTGTTTTCTTTCAAAACTCTCAAATTGTAACTCTATTTTGGGGGGATTGCATTATTTCTGATGATAAAGTAGCAGTTATTCTTAGCGCTGTTCCTCTGTTTGTGATGTGTGTGTGTAGAGTCTGGCCTGCAATTAATATTTTTTCTTTAACTTTGGTTTTTTAGCAATTTGAGTACGATGTGCTTAGGTTGGGTTTTTTGTGTTTATATTTTTGGAAGTTGAGCTTCTTGGATCTGTCAGTCAATATTTTTAAATACACTTGGAAAATTTTTAGTTATTATTTCTTTGAATGTTTTTTCACCTCAATTTCTCTCTCCTCTTTTTCTGGAACTCCAACTACCTGTATGTTATATTTCTTTGTATTGTCCCATATATCACAACGATTCTTTTCTTTTTTTAAAAAAAGATTCAATAGTTTCTATTGCTCTGTCTTCAGGTTCAGTGATATTTTCTTATACTGTTAAGCCAGCTAGTGAATTTTTCATTTCAGTTATTTTATTTTTCAGTTCTAGAATTTTTATTTGCTCCTTTTTTGGTGTTTGCATTTTTCAGTTGAGATTCTGCATTTTTCTGCCTTTTCCTTTACATCATTAAACATGCTATTTTAAGAACCTTGAAGATAATTCCAGCATGTATATCATCTCTGGTTCTATCACCTGTTTTTTATCCTGATTATGTGTCAAATTTTCATGTCTTTGTTTATGTAGTAATTTTTTATTCTATGTGAGGCATTGTAGATGTTGTGCTGTTAAAAGTCTCTATGGAGATGGGGAGTGACATCAGCAAGATGACAGAATAGGAAGACCCAGGCCTTGTTCCTCCATGGAGACACAAACTTAACAATAATATGTGAGCCAAATAGCCTTTTTGAGGCATCTTAAAACCAGTTAAGAGATTGTAGCAACCCAGGTGAGCACAAAGCCAAGAAGAGCTGCATCAAAGTGGGTAGAAAAGTTCCTTGCAATTGTCCACCATAGCCCCTTCCCTTCCCTGGTACAATGTGCTGTGACTGGGAGAAAACTCCCAACTCCCAACTTCTCCCAAGAGGGAATGAGAAGAGGGGAAAGTGAGTCCAATGTTCCGGCTTTTGGGGGGGGCTGCCCAAGGGACAGCTTTCTGAATTGCATGACTGAAGGGAATGGCAGTATACTTTGAATGCCAGGTTGAGGGCTGTTGAGAACAAAGATGAGCATTACAGCTTGTTAAAGCATCAGAGAGACTGCAATACTGCAGACGGTCACCAGGGGGAACAAGAGATTACAGGCTCGTGTTAGGGTTCTCCAGAGAAACAGAAGTAGTTGGACATATATATGTAGAAAGAGATTTGTTATAAGAAATTGGATCACACAATTATTGAGACTGATAAGTCTGAAGATCTAGAGAATGAGTTGGTAAGCTGGAGACTCAGGATAGCTGATGGTGTAATTCCAGTCTGAAGGCCAGCAGGCTTGAGACCCAGGAAAAGCTGATGTTTCAGTTAAAATCCAAAGGAAGAAAAAGGTCATGTACCAATTTGAAGGCAGTCAGGTCAGAGGAATTCTCTCTTACTAGGGGGAAAGTCAGGCTTTTTGCTCTATTCAGGCCTTTAATTGATTGGATGAGACCAACCTACATTAGAGAAGTCAATCTGTTTTACTAAGTCTACTGACTTAAATGTTAATTTCATCCAAAAACATCCTCTCAGAAATATCCAGAGTAATGTTTGATCATATATCTATGCACTCCACGGCCCAGTCAAATTGACACAAAAAATTAAGTATCACAGTGTTCTTCAGAAGAAATAGGAAAACCTCTCGAATAGGGAAATTACACACACAAGCCCAGAGAGGACACATACCTGAAAAGGTTTAAGAGGTCCCCAGAATCTCTAGGTGGGCTGATTGTTGGTCTTCCTCTGTATGAAACCAGTCCATAAAGACTGGGAGAAGTGGCTGTTTTCTCAAATGCCCAAATCTCAAGAAAAATCACAAAGCATACAAAGAAACAGGGAAACACAGCTCAATTAAAGGATCAAAATAAATCTCCAGAAACCACCTCTGAAGAAATGGAGATTTATGAATTACTTGACGAAGAATTAAAAATAACCATCTTAAAGATGCCTAATGAACCAAAAGAACACAGATAGAAAACCAAACAAAATTAGGAAACCAGTGCATCAACGAAATAGGAACATCAGCAAATTGATAAGAGCTGTTAAAAAGAACCAATAAAAATTCTGGAGCTGAGGAATACAATTACTGAATTGAAAAATTCACTAGACGGTTTCAACAGAAGACTCAATCAAGCAGAAGAAAGAATCAGCAAACTTGAAGAGAGTTCATTTGTAATTATAGAGTCAGAGAAGCAAAAAGAATAAAGAACAGAGAAAACTGAAGAGAGCCAAAGGGACTTACGAGATACCATAAGCAGAGCAATATATACATCATGGGAGTCCCAGAATGAGAAGAGATAGACAAAGGGTCAGAGAGCCTATTTGTAGAAATAATGGCCAAAACCTTCTTAAATTTAAGGAAGGAAATGAACAAATTCAACAAGCTCAACATATTCCAACTAGGATAAACCCATAGAAACACACTTTGAGACACATTATAATCAAACTTTCAAATGTCACAGACAAAGGGAGAAGGTTGAAAGCAGCAGGAGAAAAGCGATTCATCACAGACAAGGGAGCTCCTTTTCTCAGCAGAAGTCTTGCAGGCCAGAAGGGAGTAGGATGATATATTTAAAGTACTGGGGAAAAAATTGTCAACCAAGAATACTGTATCAGGCAAAATCATCCTTCGAAAATGAAGGAGAAATTCAGGCTTTCAGAGATAAAAGTTGAGGGAGGTCATCACCACTAGACATGCCCTACAAGAAATGCTAAAGGGAGTCTTTCAAATTGAAACAAAAAGATGCTAGATAACAAAGTTAAACCATATGCAAATATAAAGCTCTCTGCTAAAGATAAATATTAGACATATATAGAAACCTATAGTATTGTAATGTTGGTGCATAAATCACTCTTAATTCTGATATAAAATTTAAAAGACAAAGGCATAAAAGAAAATATAATCTACGTTAACGGATACACAATAAAAAAGATGTAATTTGTGACATCAATAACATAAAGTGAGAGAGGGAGAGATGTAAAGGAGTAGAGTTTTTGTATATGATTGGAATTAAGTTATCAGTTTAAAATAAATTGTTATAACATTAAAATGTTTTATGTATCTCCATAGTACCTACAAAAGAAAATATTCATAGAAGACACACAAAAGGTAATGAGAAAGGAATCAAAGTATGTCACTACACCGGCGCCGTGGCTTGGTGGTTAAGTGCGCGTGCTCCACTGCCGGCGGCCCGGTTTCGGATCCCGGGTGTGCACCGACACACCGCTTCTCCAGCCATGCTGAGGCTGCGTCCCATGTACAGCAACTAGAAGGATGTGCAGCAACTAGAAGGATGTGCAGCTATGACATACAACTATCTACTGGGGCTTTGGGGGGGGAAATTAAATTAAATTAAAAAAACAAAAAAAAAAACAAAGTATGTCACTACAAAAAACTCAACAAAACACAAAAGAAGGAAGTGAGAGACAAAAAGAGGAACAAAATAGCTACAAGACATACAGAAAACAACTAACAAAATGGCAATAGTAAGTCTTTGTCTATTGATAATTACATAAAAATGTAAATGGATTAAACTCCCCAATCAAAAGTCATAGATTGATTGAATAGATAAAATCCCAAGACCCAACTCTATGCTGTCTATAAGAGACTCACTTTAGATCTCAGAACATACATAGGCTGAAAGTGAAAGGATGGAAAAAGATATTCCATGCAAATGGTAACCAAAAGAGAGCAAAACTGGCCATACGTATATCAGATAAAATAGACTTTAAGTAAAATGGTCACAAGTGACCACAAAAGACATTATATAATGATTAAAGGGTCAGTTCACCAGTAAGATATAACAATTATAAATATATAAGCACTTAACATCAGAACTCCCAAATATATGTAGCAAACACTGACAGACTCAAAGGAAGAGATAGGCATCAACACAATAATAGTAGTAGACTTCAATAACCCACTTTCAATAATGTATAGAACAACCAGACAGAAGATCAATTAGAAAACAGGGGACTTGAATAACACTATAGACCAATTAGACCTAACAGACATATATGGAATATTCCACCCAACAATAGCAGAATACACATCTTCTCAATCACACATGGGACATCCTCCAGGATAGACCACATGTTAGGCCACAGAACAAGTCTTAACAAATTTAAGATTGCAATCATATAAAGTATCTTTCCAACCACAGTGGAATGAAACTAGAAATCAATAGCAAGAACGAAAATTGGAAAATCTACAAATATGGAAATTAAACAACGTGCTCTTAAACAACTAATGGGTCAAAGAAGAAATCACAAGAGAAATTAGAAAATATCTTGAGACAGATGAAGATGAAAACACAACATACCAAAACTTATGTGATGCAACAAAAGCAGTGCTAAGAAGTAAGTTTATAGTGGTAAATGTTTATACTAAAAAACAAGAAAGATCTCAAATCAACAACCTAATTTTATACCTCAAGGATCTAGAAGAAGAAAAAAAAACTAAACCCAAAGTTAGCAGAAGGAAGGAAGTAATAAAGATTAAAGCAGAAATAAATGAAGTAGAGGAAAGAAAAGCAATAGGAAAAAAATCAACAAAACTAAGAATTAGATTTTTCAAAAAATCTATTAACTTGACAAATTCTTATCTAGATTAACTAAGAAAAAGAGAGAAAAGTTCAAATAATTAAAAATTAGTAATTAAAGAGGAAACATCATAACTGATGCCACAAAAATAAAAGGGATGTTGAAAGACTACTATGAACAACTATATAACAATAAGTTGGTTAACCTAGAAGACAAATTTATGGAAATATACAACCTACCAAGATGTAATCATGAAGAAATGAAAAATCTGAACAGACAATAACTAGTAAGGAGATTGAATCAGTGATCAAAAAACTCACAATGAAGAAAAGCTCAGAACCAAATGGCTTCACTGGAGAATTCTAGCAAACATATAAAGAAGAATTAGCACCAATTCTCTTCACACTCCTCCCAAATTGATGCAGAGGGAACACTTCCAAACTCCTTATGAGATCAGCATTACTCTGATAACTAAAGCCAAAGATACTACAAGAAAACTACAAACCAATATCCCTGATAAATATTGATGCAAAGATCTCCAACAAAGTACTAACAAAAAGAATTCAACAGCACATTAAAAGGATTATACACCATGACCAAGTAGTATTTATCCCTGAGATGCAAGGATGGTTCAACACACAAAACAATCAATCAATATAATACACCATATTAACAGAATAAAGGACAAAGCTGCAAGATCATCTAAATAGATGAAGAATAAGCACTTGACAAAACTCAACAACGTTTCATGATAAAAAGAACAACAAAGAGACTAACAATAGAAGGAAACTACCTCAACATAATAAAAACCATATATGAAAAACCCACAGCTAACATTATACACAACAGTGAAAGAATGATAGCTTTTCCTGCAAGATCAGGAACAAGGCAATGATGCTATCTTAGTCTGTTTGGGCTGCTATAACAGAATATCATAGATTGGGTGCATTATAAACAACAGAAATTTATTTCTCATAGTTCTGGAGGTTGGGAATTCCAAGATCAAGGCACCAGAAGATTTGGTGTCTGGTGAGAGCCCACTTCCCGGTTCGTAGATGGCAGTCTTTTTGCTGTGTCCTCACATGACAGAAGAGGTGAAGGATTGTTCTGGGGCCTCTTTTATAAGGGTACTAATCCCATTCAGGAGGACTCATGACCTAATGACCTCTCAAAGTCCCCAATCTAAATATTCTCACATTGGGGATTAGGTTTCAACACATGCATTTTGGTGAAACGCAAACATGTAGTCTATAGCAGATATCCGCTCTGCCACTTCTGTTTTACATAGCACTGGAAGTCCTGTTGAGCAATCAGGTAAGAAAAAGAAACAAAAGACATCCAAATTGGAAAGAAGACATAAAATTATCTCTGTCCACATAGGACATGACCTTACATGTAAAAAACCCTAAATATTCCACAAAAACAACTATTAGAACTAACAAATAAATTTCATAACGTTACAGGATACAAAATCAACACACAAAAATCCATTGTGTTTCTATACACTAACAATGAGCAATCTGAAAAGAAAATTAAGAAAACAATCCCATTTGAAATAGCATCAAAAAGAATAAAATAAAGAATAAATTTAACAAAGGAATCAAAAGACTTATACATTGATCACTGTAAAACATTGCTGAAAGAAATTAAAGAAGACACAAATAAATGGAAGGACATTTCATGTTCATGGATTGGAAAACGTAATATTGTTAAGACATCCATACTTCCCAAAGTGATCTACAGATTTAATGCAGTTCCCATCAAAATCCTAGTGGTAGTTTTTGCAGAACAGGAAAAACATTCTAAAATTCATGTGGTATCTCAAGGGACCTCAAACAGCCAAAGCAATTTTGAGCAAGAAAAGCAAAACTGGAGGCCTCGTATTTCCTGATTTCAAAACATATTACAAAGCTACAGAAATCAAAACAGTGTGGTACTGGCATAAAGACAGACATATAGACCTATGGAGCACAATACAGAGCCCAGAAATAAATCCTCGTGTATATGGTCAAATGATCTTAGACAAGGGTGCCAAGACCACACACTGGGGAAAGGAGTTTCTTCAACAAATGGTGTTGGGAAAATGAGATATCACATGTCAAAGAATGAATTTTTACACCATACACAAAAATTAACTCAAAATAGATTAAAGACCTAAACATAAGGTATAAAACTATAAAACTCCTAGAAGAAAATATAGGAGAAAAACTTCATGACTTTGGATTTGGCAAAGATTTCTTGGATATGACAACAAAAGCACAGGCAACAAAAGCAAAAGCAGACAAATGGGATCATGTCAAACTTAGAAACATCTATGCATTAAAGGAAATAATCAGCAGAGTGAAAAGGCAACCAACAGAATGGAAGAAAATATTTGTAAATTATATATCAGATAATAAGTTAACATCTGGAATATATAAAGAACCGCTTAACACTTCTGATCACCAATTGCAATGTACATGGACATTTTCCCTATACCACCAAGCAATTCTTGGACAATTCAGCTCAATTCTGACACTATCTACCCGGTGATAGCATCAAATTCCACAGGCTAAGGGTTCAGTCCCACAAGACTGCCCTCCACTTCAGATGCCAATTGTAAGCCCAGGTTATTACCTATATTTCTTACTGACTGTCTATAGGTTGGAGTTGCCAAAGACCCCCTCCTTGGGTTCAACTAATTTGCTAGAGCAGCTCACAGAACTCAGGAATCTAGTTTACTCACTAGATTTCTGGTTTATTGTAAAAGGATATAACTCAGGAACAGCCAGATGGAAGAGGTGCATAGGGCAAGATATCGGGAAAGGACTCAGAGCTTCCGTGCCCTCTCCAAGTGCACCACCCTCCTCACATCTCCACGTGTTCACCAACCTGGAAGCTCTTTGAACCTTGTCCTTTTGGGATTTTATGGAGGTTTCATTCCCTACATGGGAATGATTGATTAAATCGTTGGCTATTGGCGATTGATTCGACTTCCAGCCTCTCTCCAGGGTCAGAGGTGTTGGCACCGAAAGTTCCAATCTTCTAATCACATGGTTGGTTCTCCTGGCAACCAGCCCCCATCCTTAGGTGCAATTCTAAAGTAACCTTATTAACACAACAAAAGATACCTTTGTGGTTCTCATCACTTAGAAAATTCCAAGGTTTTTAGGAGCTTTGTGCCAGAAACAGGGACAAACACCAAATATATATTTATTATAAATCACAATATCACACTTCAACAACCCAAAAAGAAAAATCCCCAAATAACTCAATTAAAAGATGGGCAAAGGACTTTGGACGTTTCTCCAAAGAAGATATACAAATGGCCAACAAGCATATGAAAAGATGCTCAACATCACTAACCATTAGAGAAATGCAAATTAGAACCACAATGAGATATCATCTCACATGCGTTAGGATAGCCAGTATTAAAAAAAAGTACAGAAAATAACAAGTGTTGGTGAGGATGTGGAGAAATCGGAACGCTTGTGCACTATTGGTGGTAATATAAAATGGTGTAGCCACTATGGATAACAGTATAGAAGTTCCTCAAAAAATTAAAAAATAGAATTATCATATGATCCAGCAATCTGAATTCTGGGTCCATATCCAAAATAATTAAAAGTAGGAACTCAAAGAGATATTTGCACATCCATATTCATTGTAGCATTATTCACAAAAGCCAAGAGGTAGAAGCAACCTACATGTCCAACAATGGATGAATGGATAAGAAAAATGTGGTATATACATACAAAAGAATATTATTCAGCCTTAAAAAAGAAAGAAAAATCTTGTCACATGTTACAACATTGTTAAACCTTGAGCACATTATGCCAGGTGAAATAAGGCAGCCACAAAAAGACAAACACCGTTAAGATTCCACTTTTATGAAGTATCTAAAGTAATCACTCTCACAGAAACAGAGAGAATGGTTGCCAGGGTTTAGGAAGATGGGGAATTGGGAAGTTGTTTAATTGGTATAGTCTTCAGTTTTGCAAGATGAAAAAGTTCTAGAGATTTCTTACACAACAATGTAAGTATAGTTAGCCCTACTGAACTGCACACTTAAAAGTGATTAAGGTGGTAAATTTTATGTTATGTGTTTTTTACTACAACTATAAGAAAAAACCTCTATGGTGTTCTCTTTCCTTGAAGAGTGCTGAGTTTCTTTCCGGCAGACCCTGGCTCTCTTCGATCCCCTTCAGGCTTGGTTTTAGGCTTTGTTAGAACATGTCCAGAGGAGCCATTGCTCGAGGCAACAACAGATGAAAGCTCTAAGGCGTGGCTTTCTTTGCATCTCAATTGATGGGCCCAGTGCCCAATGTATTCATTCAGAACAAGGTCCCATTGATCTGGCTCATTGGGCCTCTAATGTCTCTCAGAACTATTCGACCTTAAAATCTCCATTCATCTCACAGCCCTTAAGTAGTTCTTTTCTGAGCCCCATGGAGTCTTGCCCTGTGAGTGCAGGGCTTAGTGTTCAGCCAGTGGCACAAAGGGACCTTGGTAAAGATTTAGGAAGCTCTATCTCTAGGCAGCTACCTTCTCTCTACTAACTTGCTTCACAAATCCCAGCCACTAGAGATCTCTTAACTCATACCTTGGACACCATTGATCTCTGTTTGGGTTCTATTTCACTGTGCTGTGGTTTGGGAAGTGCTCCTAACCAGAAAGCCAGGGTAAATGTGTTGCTCACCTCATGAGTTTCTTTCCTTTTAAGGATATCAATCCAGTAGGGTCTGTTGCTACATGCCTGAAAAGAGTTGCTGTTTTTTTAAAAATTTTTAGTTTCACATTTGTTTATGGCTGAAGGGTAAGTCTGATACTCACAACTGTCATCGATAGAATTGGGAATTTGTCATTTTAAGTCTATTTCAAAATTCTATACCTAACAGTCATCATTACAGAACATTTTTTGTTTCTTTGTGGTTTCATTTTTTCTCTGTCTCCCTCTACAATAACATAACCTCCATGAGAACAGAGACTCTGTTAGTCTTAGTCCATTTGGATCTTCAGGGCTTAGAATAGGGCCTGGTGCTAGCGATTAAACAATAAACATTTATTTAATGTAATGAAATAAAGCAAACGGGCAAATACTAAATAATCACGCACTGCCAAAATTTGCTTCAGAACATGTTCAACATTTTACAATGAAAAAAATATAAAAGGATAGCCAAATAGATGGTGGAAATGTATGCTAAATCCACAATATTTAAGATGAAAATAAGGGGCAGTGAAAGAAGTGAAGGAATGAAAAAATAAATGAAAAAGAAAAGGAATGAAAAAGAGGAAAAGGGAAAATAGGAAAAAAGAAAGTTTGTAGAATTGCAGAGGGGAAAAAAGAGAGCAAAAAAAGATCGAGAGAAGAAATGAAGGAAATGAAAAAAAGGACAGAGAAAGAAAGAGAAGTATTATTTTCTTTCTTTCTTTTTTTTTTTTTTTTTTTGTGAGGAGACCAGCCCTGTGCTAACATCTGCCAATTCTCCTTTTTTTGCTGAGGAAGACTGGCCCTGGGTTAACATCTGTGCCCATCTTCCCATCTTCTTCCACTTTATATGGAACACCACCACAGCATGGCTTGCCAAGCAGTGCATCCGTGCGCGCCCGGGGGGATCTGAACAGGCGAACGCCGGGCCGTCGCAGCAGAGTGTGCGCACTTAACCGCTTGCGCCACCGGGCCAGCCCCTTATTTTATTTCTAATACAGCAAACATGTTATACACTACCTTTGTGTTTTAAAGCAAAATCCTAGGGGTATAATGGTGAAAAAAATCTAGTTGTTCTCCTCAAATACCTTTGTCCTCTAATAGGAGAGGTAACATGTAAAAAATATACACAAATATAATCCACAATAGATTATGATGAGTACTATAAGATAGTGCTGTGGGAACACAATGAGATCACAACCCTGCCTGAGGATCTGAGAAGGTGACTAAATTTGAAGAACAAATAGAATTTAAAAGGTTTGGAGGAGGAAACAGAAATTCACAAGTTGTGAAATTTTCAATTGGCTATCTTCACAACGTATGAAGGGCACCAGTGGGAATACAGGTTGGGAAGGCCAATTTAAATCTCACGTTGAGAACCTTGAATATTGTGCTAGGAATTTGAAATTTAAGTGCCCTTTAGCCTTTGGGAGCCCCTGAGAGTTCTTCAGTGGGGAAGTAATAAGGTCAGAGCAGTGATTTTAGAACATAAAGTAGAATAGAATAGGGAGAAGTAAATACAAAAGAAAGAGAAGGCAGCTTCGGGTGAACTTCTTTTCTTGAAAAAGCACTTTAGGCACTTAGTCTAGAAATGATAGAAAAACAGATGGAAAGAGGTAGGTACCGGAAATTATTTTATCACTCTCTTTTCATCCTGCTTGAAAAGGCTTGCCGTTTTTTTTGTTGTGCATCCAAGAATCTCTTTTACTTGGAGCCATCTTCACTTGGAGACACCCCACCCAATGCTGATGTTACTGATGTCTGCCTCCGTAAGTCCCTTTGCCCCAACAGGCATTAGCATTGTAGGTCTCCATGTCTGAAAACTCTGCTACTCTAAAGTAAAAAATCAAATTAAAACAAAACAGAAAACCACCAGTTCTCAGGAAACAGACCTTCTCTGCAACAAAGGAAAATGGAGGATCACATCCTCCCACTCTGCTTTATTTATGGGAATTTAGTTGGATTTGGTGTACAGAATATATCAATCTCAATAAAATTCAAGAGCTGCACTGAAGAAGATAAATGATATTTACATTTAAATGGAATTGCTTTTCATTTTGGCATCAAGGTAATTGGACATTCAGGCATTTTTGCCTCTCTCTTCTCATAGAAAGTCAATCTAAAGGTGGATTTCAGCTAAGAAATTTCTTCTATATGAAAGGAGGACCTTAGGGTTAGCTCTTGAAGATTACTTCTAAGTCATTTCAAGTATTTGGAAAGTCTTTCAATTGTATTCATTCAGATCGATTTGGTAATCTATAGGCAATAATTTTTTGGGATAATACTCTATAGTGTTAAAAAATAATCCCTATACTCAGTGCTATTTGAAAAGAGAGCTGATGGGATGCTGGGTTACTTAATTTATGAGAAAATTTGGACTGAACATTATCTGAAAATTTTAATATTTGTGTTTCTTCCTATCCTTAAACCACCTTCAATTGGCATTACTTAATTTACTAACTTATAAAGATGTCCACATAATTTCTGTTATATATATAATAAGCAGATCTCTCCTAACACACAGCCATGCATACAATAGGAGAGTGTTATTGATAATGATAATGAACACTTTATTGGTACATCTGATATTTCAGAATTTGGAGTTTCTTCTTTCACATTTTACCTTCCTCTTTTAGCTACTATCTTTATATTCATGTCTTGACTATAAATCAGTTGCAGTCATCCCTCACTATGGATAAGTACTCTTCAATGTATTCTCTAATAGGCGAATCCTTATTTTTTATTGATCACATTGATCAGTTCCTTAGCTTGTGAATCTCTTCAATTCACTGTCTGAGTAGATTATATAATTTAAAAGATCCCTTAGGGAAAAATATGATTTGACAAATGTATAGAAAACCTAATGGTTGGGCCATTTAAATTTTAAATCAAATCCACTATGTCGCCAATCCTATTAACTGGTAGACATTACTTGTGAGGATAGCCAAAAAAATAAAAATAAAAACAAAAAACCCGGAGTCACTGAAAAATGATTGAGTCAGTGATTATACACAGGGCTATGTGTTCTTTGCCAATTGTCCTTTTCTCCAGAGAAGGAGTTGCTAGGATTCTTGCAGTCAACTATTCCTATAGAGCAAAGGTGAGAAAACCACTGCATATCTCTTGTTTTTGTCCTAAGAGTGGTTTTCACATTTTTAAATGGTTGAAAAACTCAAAAGAATAATATTTCAAGATATATGAATATTATATGAAGTTCGAATTTCAGTGCCCATAAATAATATTTACAGATGGAATATTTATTTCATCTAAGTATTGTCTATGACTGCTTTGCTACTACAATGGTAGAGTTGGAGAGTTGTGACAGACTCTGTAGCCCACAAATCCTGAAATATTTTCTATTTGGCCCTTGACAGAAAAAGTTTTCCAAACCCCGCTATAGAACAAGAGCCAATTGTTCATGGAATACTTTTTACTGCTTTCAAGCTGGATTAGCTGGAACTCTCTTGTCTATAACTGACAGAAACACAACTCAAATACTGTTTAAGCAAACAGGAGGATTTATTGGATCATGTAGCTTAGGAGATCTGGCAACAGGCATGACCAGATTCAAGGACTGAGTGGGGTACAGGATGCCATAAAGCAAAGCACATGGACTGAGTGTGGGGAGGAGTGTTTGTGCAAAGGAAAATTGGGAAGGAGGGGAAATATCTGCCAAGCAGCAAAATCAGCAACTGGCTGCTGTAGTAAGAAAGGAAAGCATTAGTTCTTCCTTTTTTATAAGTAAGAATAATTAATCCCAAAAGAGTTAAAAAACCTGTTCAAAATTACCCGGATGGAGAAAAACATCTATTCAACTCCTAGCCTATACTCTACCAAACCATGATGCCTTTCCAAATAGTAGTTATTCAGGTGCCAGATGTGCATATATTGGCCTGATGGAAAGTTCTGAGTCTTCCATAAATTAGGTTTCTCTGATAGTATGTTAAGTGTCTCTTGTCAACTACCTTGCCCAGTACGCAAATCCATCTTTATCAAATTAACTTCAACCACTTAGCAAGGCCCAAGGGAGAGGGACTTAGAGGATTCTTTTGGTGCAGAGGGAGGGAACAAGGAAGTGGGAAAAAGTGTCAGAGCAGAAGGTGTCACCTAGTGAGAGAGAGTCACAATGTTCCACCATAAGAATCCAGAAAGTGATTGGAAGTGTGTGTGTGTGTGTGTGTGTGTGTGAGAGAGAGAGAGAGAGAGAGAAGACAGAGAGAGAGAGAAGAGGAGAGGAGAGAAGAGGAGAGCAGAGGACAGGAGAGTGAAGGAGAGGAAACGGAAGAGGGGAGAGGAGAGGAGAGGAGAGAGAAGGAGAAGGGAGGAGAGAGGAGGAGAGAAGAGGGAAAACGCTTGGTTTCTGAGAGGTAGGGGTAAATTTACACTAGGAGGGGGCTTGAGAAGAGCTGCTAGAAGACAATTTCTGCCTATTTCACAATTTTACCCCAGAAGGATCCTGGCACACTCCATAGGTGTAAATTGGTTTCTATCCAGACCGCAAACTGGGAGTGGAATCAATATGCTAGACATTTCCATTTGGATTAGGCAAGCAATGAGAGGATTTCTTGATAGCTTTCTGAGGATAACGAAAGTGCATGGCTCAGCAAGAGTGACTCACTTGGTGAGTCAGTAGTTTAATGCTGTCTCTTTAGAAGTCATCACTCAAATCAAGTTCCAGCGTTACGTGATTAAGGCCTCATCTCAGCCCAACTCAGGAAGAATCTTCCAGCTCAACCCACTGGCCACCTGCCCAGTTCATCCTTTACTTTGGGTGAAGGTACTTGGCATCTGTATGCATAGAACATGACAATCTTGGGAGCTACAGCCAAAAGAAATTGAAAATTTTCATCTCTGCAGTTTTGTATTCAGTTTCAAGATGAGCAAAATGTCTTAGCACCTTCGTTGTGAATTCAATCCAGTTCCCAAACATTTAAAACAGCAGGGATGTAACAAAGCAGACATCTAGTTGAACAGTGAGCTGAATTCTGGTTTGCATAGAAAACATGAACTAGAAGTTAAATAAATGTCAATATTCATCAAGCAACTTTCCATTTCCAGACTCGAGAATTTCAACTCCCCGGTAAATTCCTTAGGAGTAAAAGTATAACCATAAGCAGAGCTTTTATTAATTCAGCTCCTCGACTTGTTGTCTCATTCGATTTTGAGCTCTGACATTTCTTGAAAGCTCTTGACATTTCTTGTAATTCTTTTAAATTGAAGAAAAATGTTTCAATGTCTATTAGACGAAGGGAAGTCTGGTGCATCAGGATAGTAAGCAAAGGTAAATCATGTTCCCATTCCATATATAATCCTTTAGCCACTACAGTCTCTTGTACTTGTGTTAATAACTCCAGACTAATGGGGGAATTAGACTTCCTGAAAAAAGGAAATGTAATCAACATGAATTCCTATAATATGTTGGGAAGAAAAATCATTTTTTTCTCTTCACTCTCTGCTTAGGTTCTTTCCTCTCAAGATTAATAGTGGTGCACCCCAAGCAAGTTAGAGAAAATGGTTCTTTTGTAGACTGAATGGGCTGTGATGAAACCAGCAAGGAGCAGGCTAATAAGAGGGAATTGGGGGCCAAGACTTGATTAAAACGGAGGCAGAGCAGAGATGCTGCTGAGAGGAGGAGAAAGAGGGTCTCCAGGATTCATTTTGCCCCTCAGGAGCAATGTCACAGGAAAGAAGAGTTTGCTCTGGGCCCCAGGAAGCATTTTGGGTTCAAAAAATGGTAACTGGCAGTCTATACAGTAAACATCAATTGCTTTTTCCTGACATCTCTTTTTCCAGTAACAGAAAACGTGCCCCTGCTCCCCTGCTTTCAGTCCATGTGGATCACATAGGCTGACATCATCTCTTTGCCCAACTCCTCACCAGTCTTGATAGTCACATGACTCTCCAGCCTGACCATTAACATAATCTACTCCCTTAGCTTCAGTGACTGATTCAGGGTTGGGTGTGCAACCCAAGCTGGTCCAATGGGAGCTCAAGCACTTCTTTGCATCTATTGGAAAAGATCCAATAGAATTTTTTTCCCATTTTCCCTCAGATTGCTAAACTGGCAGATTGGAAATTGGGTACAGTAATCTTTTCACTTTCAGGGAAGAGTCTACCTCAGAATGAGACCAACATGTGGAACAGGAGACCTGAGTGACAAACACCCACAGACACACAAGGATACTAGCATCCTTTGTGTTCCTGAACCAAACCATGCCTGGTTTCCCTTGAACCTCCCAGTTATATAAGCCAATAAATCACTCGTTTTTTAATCTAGTCTGAGCTGAGTTTTTGTTGATTTTTTAATTACTTGCAACTGACCTGATATACACAAGTTATCTATTTTCATTTTCATCCTGGATTACAATATGAAGCAGACAAAAGGAAAAGGAAATATGAAAAAGATAAGGGGAGATTCTGCATTGGTGTCAAATAACAGGTATCCGTCAAATAATCTCCTACTTGGGTAACCAAGAGAGGATGTATTTTTTACATCAAGTTGTTTTTCTTTCCCTTGAAGCTGTTGGAGGAGAATTATTATCTCGAGAGAATTTTCTCCTGCACATTTTATTACTCATCCCATCATCTAGGGAACTCTCAGTTTGAATGAATTCTGATACTTTAAGATATCCTCTCCAATTTGTGTTATGACAATCTAATCTTCCAAATACACTATAGGTTCTAAATGACACCTGGGTTAAGACTGAGTCATAGCAATGGAAAAGCTTATAATGATAATCATGATCTATTATAATTCACCCCTAATTCTTATTTTTAAAAGCCTCTCATGTGTAGTTATTCTTTCCAGAAATAACTATTATCAATTTTCTTGTATGTATGAACACAACAAAGATGATGTTCTATTGTTGTGCAAGTTAGGTAACAAAGATTTACATATTGATGCTTTTTTAAGCACTCTACCTGGCTGTAGTAGTTTTGTTGTTGTTGTTTTTCAAAACGAAGGAGACGAAAGTGGATAAAACAACTGACCAGTTCTGAATAAAAACCAATATTTTCTTGGAATCTTGTTCTTTTCCAAGAGTCTGAGTCACGAAGCAAATGAGCTTATGAATCACTATCCCCAACACAGAGCACATTTGTAATAAGGTTGTCTTCAGTTGCCTTAATTATTTATATGAGAAATATTTTCTTAGAACAATTCAAAACACTAACCATAACTTATCTACTATTCTTAAGCATTTAATTGGCTTAGAGAGTGGGGTGGGGGAGAGAGTCTACCAACTGCTGTCATTGTTCTGCCCATAACCCCTCACACTCAGTCCAGGGTACCCATGGCTTTTACCTGCAAGTGCCATGACACTACATGGAGAACTTTCTTTGGCCACTTTGTGCATCCAGAGCAGGCCAGAATAACAAATAACTGACAAGAATTGACAGAGAGCCAGCTGCCTTGGTTGGAGTAACCCTGAGGTACATTTACTGCATCCCAGAGCAGGAGGATTGAGTTTCAGTTCCCATAGCAGTAACCTACTCAGTTTCTTATGTGTTACTGGCTTCCTTCCCTTCCTTATCTCACTACCCACTCCCCTGCGTGTGCTTCTTGGAATCACCTCCTAGATAAACTATTTGCGCTTACATCCATGTCTAAAAGTCTGCTTCAGTGGGAAACCAAACTAAAAAAAAGAGGATAAAAGCAAGGAATATCTTACTTGTAAAACAAAGAGATACTTAGCATTGGTTTCTTCTGGCAGCAGCAGACAGTTTAAGTAATTCTCTCGGAGTTTGCTGAGTGCTTAGAGGGGTTCTCTTTCTTGGAGCCCATATACGAGTTCTTCAGAAATCCCTCCATTTCTGGAGGTATCTCATTCTTGATTTGAGGTTCCTATATTGAGGCAACACTCCCCTGTAGCTGGCTGCTTATGACTCTGTATTAGTCAGGGTTCTCCATAGAGATAGAATCAATAGAAATCTGCCATCTGCAGACTGGAGACCAGGAAAGCTGGTGGGGTAGTTCTAGTCTGAGTTCGAAGGTATGAGAATTGGGAACACTGATGGTGTAAGTCCCAGTCTGAGGGTAGGATAACACCTTGTCCCAGCTCAGGCTTTCAAGCAGAGAGAGAGAATTCTCCCTTTCTCCGCCTTTTGATTCTATTCACACACTCAAAAGTTAGATGATGTCCACCCACATTGGGGAGGGCAATATACTTTACTCATTCTACCAATTCAGAGGTTAATATCTTCTGGAAACACCCTCACAGACACACCAGAAATAATTTTTAACCAAATATCTGGGCACGCCTTGACTAGCTCAAGTTGACACAAAAAGTTAACCATCACAGACTCTTAGTCTGTCCTTGGTTTTTTGTAGACCACGTCACACAAAAGTTAGAGTTCATTGTCTCTTAAAGTGATTTTCACTTAAAGCCCTTTAAAATGGCTCCAGCCTGGCTGTCTGTATCAGGACACCCATGTCTCATGCATCTTTCACTCTGACAAGCCCTGGGATTGCAGGCCATTGCCAAAGCAATAATCTCTCTTTGCTAGCCAAATTCACTTTCTAGTCTTTAGGTGTTTTCTGACAACAGTTTTCATTAGGCTACAGTCTCCATGGATCACAGGTTAAGCTTTTCAAGTCATCTCCTTGAAATCCTCTAAGCTTTAGTGGTAAGAGAAGTTCATTCTCCTTTCCTTCCTCACTAGAACACACTGAACCTCCCTCTGAATATAACTTATCTCTAATTTCCCATTACTTGTCTACTTTATTTTAAACCTGCACACACCCTCAAGGGGGTGAGTTCCCTGGGTTACAAAACTGAGTTTCAGCTACCTCTTTTCAAGTCCAGCACTGATGGTCCAGGAATATGCATATGGAAGTTCTTATCAACTATTGTCTTAGAGCCTCAGCCAAAACTGAGACAAAATGAGACTTATTTGAACATCCTGTTATGTATATATTAGAGTTAAATTTTTATAAAATTCAATAAATGTTGGTGCATGTATTATGTATAGGCATTGTGCTAGGTGAAGAATAAGACCCTGTTCCTGCCCTAAAAGGGCTTAGTACTTTCTGGCTTAGTAGAAGACAGACATATAGATAAATAAATATAGTATCATAGGAAATATAAAATAGTCGAGCTTTACACGACACATAATATGAAGGAATTAATGATTAATTCTATCAGAGAAGAGTAAAGAGTCAGGGAAAGCAGGCTATTCAATGAAATAATAGGGGTTTGCCAGGCACACAGGGAGGGAAATCTATGCACTCAAAGAAGCATGAAATGTTTATGGAACCACAAAAGTTTAGTGTTGCTGCTGGTGTGTCAAGTTTTCAGGGGAACCCAGAAAGAGATGAGGCTAAAGAAGCAGATAGAAAAGGAATTAAGGTCTTTCAAAGAAGTTTAAACTTAATCCAACAAGTTATTGGGAATTTTTGAAGGGTTTTAAGCAAGATATTGGCTTATAAAAACTTAGAGTTTAGAATAATTACTCCAGACCTCTGTAAAGAATGGATTGGAGGAAAACAATAATAGGGGCAGGGAGGCTAGTTAGGAGTCAGAGGTCCATGGAACCATGGGCTTGACTAACACAGTGGCTGTGAAGATGGAAATGAAGCAGTAAAACATAAACATGTGGAAACAGAGGCTTTGTTTTATTCATTTCTATATCCCCAGTACTTGAATAGTGTCTGGTATATAGTAGGCTATCAATAGAAATTGTTGAATGAATTAAGGAATGAATGACTGTTGAAAGACTACGTGCCCTGGATGAGAGATTAAAAATCTAGATTGGATTACCTACACAGAGATGGGGTGGAAGCTCAAGATTTAGGTAAGGAATGGAGATATATATTCGGGAAACCTTGGAAGCAGATGAAATCACCTGTGGGGACATCTTAGAATAAAAAAATTAAAAACAGGCTTAGCTTAAACAAATCTGTCCGTAATCACCAAACATTTATTGATCATGTCCTATGAGCTACGTATAAAGGACTTTAGATTCATTATCTCAATTATGTCCACAGCACCAAAGAAAGAGGTATGTTTTACGTAAGAGGAAACATAGGCTTAGAGGTTTAAGAATTTGCCAAAGTCACATAGCTGGTGGGTGGCAGAGCAGGAACTGAACTGATCGATGGAATCCTAGTTTGTGCTTCTAACTCTATGAGAGATCTAGAATCTCAACTACTGCTCAGGTACCTCAACTGCCCTTCTCAGGCACAATTTGCATGTACTGTTCAGAGTGTGTCTTCTTCTGGTTACTTGGGAGGAGCAACTCATCTGGGTGGCTCCTAAGACAAGACCTAAGTACAAGCCAGTGGGTCTAGCATCCCTTCCACCAAGAAAGGGAACCAATAAGTTTGAAGGGTTAGAAGGAAGACACTGTTTAAGGAATTGGCTTTGAGCTGGTAGGACATTTATTTCAGAGATTGGGGAAAACGTTAGAAGAATGGATATAAGTCAGTGGTTCTCAGCCCTGACTGAACATTAGAATCATCTGGGGAGCTTTAAAAAAAAACCAATGCCCACCTCAGACCAATTAATCAGAATCTCAGGGCAAGACACAGACTTGAAAAAAAAATTCTCCAGGTAGTTCTAATGTGCACCCAGCATTGACAACCACTGATACAAGGGGAGATAAGTTTAAGGTGGGGAAGGCAGGATATTTAGATATTTCACAGTAGACGGCTTCCATTTTCCTGGAGAAACTAGTTGCCTAGGACACACGTTGAGACTGAGGGGGTGGGCTATAGATACAATGCTGGAGGAGAATGGCTAAAATTTAGAACAGCACTAGAGAAAAATGGGAAGGGAAATTGACCACAGACAAGAGAGCTATAAAATAGACCAATGGGCCCAGCTGGGATCGCAAACTTTTAATTTTTGGTGGCCCCAATTTCATTGTGTGGTGTTTTCTAGGAGCAGAAAAGAGATATATTTTGGATTATCTGGGGCTAGACATGTATAAGGTTAATTGAGATAATGAATATAAAGTCCTTTATACATAGCTCATAGGACATGATCAATAAATGTTTGGTGATTACGGACAGATTTGTTTAAGCTAAGCCTCTTTTTAATTTCTTTATTCTAAGATGTTCCCACAGGTGATTTCATCTGCTTCCAAGGTTTCCCGAATATATATCTACGTCTAGACTGTAGTCTATGTCGTCTAGATTGAAAAAAATCTAGGGCAGATGGAATGAATTAAATGCTCAAATATACGTTTTTGGGGGACTTATTGATATTTCTTCACTGGGACAAAGAAACATCTAATATTGATGACAGCAAATAGTTGCCTGCAGACCCATTGCTAGTTAGATTCTCCTGGTCACAGGGTCCAGGACCCTCAGGTCCCTGGAGACAACATAATGAGATGACCTTATGAGTTTGTTTTTCTGTCCTTCCTGGGTTGTGTTGTACCAGATCCCACTGCCACTCCCGAAACACTCTCTCACTGTGGTCCAGTGCCCTTAACTGATATTATTTTTGACTGTCAACAGCTATTTGCATGGATTCTACTGGTTACTGTGCTGCCCATTTTTTGGATTCTCTCCTCTAATTACCATCAGGCTACTATTTCACATTCATTTTTAGAATTATGCCCAGAGTGAAAAGTACACTTGTAGTTACTCATTAATCTGATAAACATTTATTGAGCATTTATTAAGGGCCCAGTATTGTGTTTGGCAGTTTATTAAATATTTTTCCTCATTCAACAACTATTCATTGAACATCTTGAAGGAGGATAGCTTGCAAGGCTTTCAGACACTCATACATACACGTGTGCACACACACACACGGACACTACAAAACAGGTGTACTTTTTATACAGCACCACCTCACTCTTTGCTACTACTTGTCCTTCACTCAGAACTTTATACTTTATTCTAATCTGGTGTTTATTCCAGATTTGCTAAGAAATGATTATACCCATTCTCAAAGGACCAATTCCTCCGTGTCGAGGGGTTCTTGATCTTTTAAATTTACAGTGAACACTGAGTGTTTTGTCCCTCATTTCTTCTGGAAACACCACTCCTCATTTTCTTCATAGTTTCTGTAGGAGCTGCCATATACGCAGATGACCCAACTACAAGCCCACCTCAGCCAGAGCTGGTTAGAAAATGGGGGTGGGAGTATCTGAGCCAAGAGGGGTCAAAAATATTCTCTAAAATATTTGGACTTGGAATCTGAGGGACTGCCCAAACAATCTGTCCTCAGAAACCGAAGTTGTAAGACGTGAAACTTAGGGGCTTTTGGCGGTTGTGTGTGGAAAGTCCACCTGTGGAGAAAGAGAATGGCATTCAGGTGCAGGGAGAACCAGAGATAAGAGTTGACGAGTGAACATCCTGGGAACATCGGGCTTTAAGTCTCTGTATTTGGAAACCCAGCTGGATCCCTGCTCTTTCTTCTTCCTAATTAGGTAGGGGTAAATTAGGTAAATTCCACTTTTTGCTTAAGGTAGTTCAAGATGGGTTATGAAAAGAATTCATAATTAGTATATATTTCTTCCTTATTCACACAGATCAGGAAATGAGCTCAATGTTCATCTAGGTTGTGAACCTAATTTCACAGGTTATGATTAAAATAACAGTAATAGTTTAGTTATTATTTACTGGACACCTGCCATGTGGTGGTATTTTATATACATGCTTTGAAATAAAATTGGCATCCAAGGTACATATTCTCATCCTCAGCTTACAGAGTTTATAGGTAAGGAATTCAAAGTCCAAAGAGGTTTATTATGCATAGGTGATAAAGGTGGTTGTTGGGAATTAAGAAGCCTCAATAGTTTCCATGGGTTATTTTTCTGTGCTGGGTTATATTAAATAATGAATATTTATGATGAGGTCTGGAAAAGCCAAGTGTATTGACTCACAAGATCATGTGAAGTTCACCATAAAAGTGGTAGTGATGTAAAATAGGAGATGATACAAATGGTAGGTAAACCAACATTTAAAAAATTATTAACTCTACATCAAGGTGTAATTTTACATCTATTAAATTGCAAAATAGAACAAAACAAAATTCTGCACAAACACAGATAGTGTTATGGGGAAATGATACCCTCATACATTGCTCATTGCTCTAGAAACTGGTAAAAGCTTTTTTGGAGAGCAATTTGGAAAAACATTTCAATAGCCATTAAGTGCTCATATCTTTTGACCCAGGCAATTTTACTCCTGGAAAAATAACATTAGGAAATAACCCAAAACTATATTCACCAAATGTTTGCTAAAGCTAAATGTATAACCAGACAAATTGGACACCTCTGCAATGTGTGAAAATCAAGATCTGTTTAAGGATGCATTTGTGGATTTATTAACTCATTGAATTAGCAAATGATGAAATGCCCATTGCATGCCAGACACTATGCTAGACATAGAAGTGTACAAAGGTAAACAAGGCAGACACACAGTTCTGCCCTGTGCAATACGATATGTTTATGTGAACAAAGAAAACTAGAAGAGAAAAAATAATTTTTGTATTTTTATTTATTGCTCTTTTTCTTCCTCAGAGAATAGGAAGAGTCTTATAACACCACAAAATAGAATAAACAAATGCAGGACCAGGGAAAATGCATGTTTTGATAGAAAATCAAGTTCATGGAGGAAAGGAAAGATACACAGGGTCCTGCTTGGTTACTAAAGTTGGAGCTCAAATTTGTTTCTGAGCTTCCAGGCAAGCAAAGGAAAAGGGAACTGTTATTAATGCATGATTACCTTGTTAATGAGGAGAAAACACAGGACTTCCTCAGGATAAAGTAGTTATTCCTGTATTTTGATCTAAAAGGTATCTCTCTTTTTGTAAATGGTCAATATGTGATATAATTGGCATCTCTTAGGGATTTGGAAGATTTTCACAAATAAACTATTTCAAGCATATGAAAATGTATATAGAATAACATAATGAGCATATGTGTATCCCACACATGGCCTAAAAAATTAAAATATAATTAAAACCATTTTTTACCTCTCCACAATTCTATTTCTTGCTATTGCAGCCCAGAATTAATCATTCTCCTGAATTTAGTGTCTCTTATTTTCAATGTAATTTATTCAGTTTAAATAAAACTTATTCAATTTAAATTTAATTTAATTCAATTTTCAACTTAATTTATATGTATGCATCCATTGAAATATATAGCATTGTTTTCACAAAATACACAGTATTTCAATAAATAAGAGGTTCGGGGCCTCTAGCTTGTTCATTTTGTACTGCTGAATAATATTTTATTCTGTGAATATGCCACAATGTATCCATTTTCCTACTGGTAGACATTTAGGTTATTTCTAGTTTTTTGCTGTTACAAAGCTATAACAAACTTTCTTGTATGTATCTACTTGTCTTACGTGTCATAGCTTCTCCAGCACTATATCGAGAGTGAAGTTGCTGGCCAGAGGGTATGTGCATGTGTATCTTTTACACAACATAGCCACATGGCTCTACAAACTGGTCACACCAATTTATACAGAGGATGATTAAATGTGAAGGTATTCTGTGATAGTACACTCAAGGATGCAACAAAGATCTGCTGACCACCACCTCCCTCCTGCCCCTGTAAGGTCACTACTCAAGGGTCAAGAGTGGGACTGGAGTTTTAAAAATACCCTTTGAGCCAGCATCTGAAGACCCCTGAGGCAGAGGTGAGGAAACAGAATCAGAGCAAAAGGCATAGGTCTTCTACTGCCTCCTAAATCTAAACCCTGAATTCTCTCAGCCACATGTGTAGGATACAGCCTGAGCCCCCAAGACCTGGGAAGAGAAGTCGAGGTCTGGAGAGCAAAACCTCTCAACTCCCCTACCCACCACCTGCGTAGATTGGAAGGAAGAGTGAGAGAGAGCCTGCAAGATGGTACCCTTTGGTAAATGTGGTCTAACTGATGGTCGTAAGATGAGAAACTGCTCCTCCCTGAAAGGAGTGTTAGCACTTGGGGTGTGGGAGAATATTGGAAACTTGGGCAAGGCAGGGTCCCCATGTGACTGCAGATATTTTATTTTGTTATCAAATTGATAGTTAAACAATCAATGTTTTTAAAAGTTTTCCTTAAAGCATGGTAGTGGCTGAGATTTTAATGCCTTCCTCTCAATGAAATCATAAAAAACATGAGTGATGGAATGGACTGATGGGGAAGTTAATGCAGAAGTGAATGCCACACACAGACAGCCAAAGTTTTTGCTCTGGGAAACTTCCTTTTTAAAGTTATAGTGAAGAATGGAGTTAATGCTTAGTGTAACCGTATTGATAATCCCAGAATACCTTGAATGTGATTTAGTCTATTTTTTCAAACTGTAAATGACTTGGTTAATTTCACGATGATTAGTTTATATCCTCTTATTTTTCGATCATTGCCAGTATTCAATCTCTTCTAATCTGTGAATTTATGAGTTCACTATATCTGCAATGTCATTTCTGCTATAATAAGAACTTTAAAAAGATTTTCAGACAGCTGCGTATAATTATAAAGCAAGAACGTTTATTCAAAAAGGCTTTTTACTCTGCTTCCTGCCCATTTGTGACCACCAAAGATGACCTAAAAGGCTCTCTTTTTCCTTTCCTCTTAAGATATTAGAGAGAAAGGAGATATGGTCATTGCCCCACATCATTATATTAATAGGCACTAAATAGCCATTATAAGACACATTTCCTTTTCCTCACCCCTTCCCACTCCAATTGCAGATACGATTAATAGACAGTAAAGGATTTGAAGCGGTCCAAGGCTGAGGTTTATGTAATCCTGACTTTATAGTTTGCCCTCTGTCAAGGTCATCCAAAGGATGGTGAGCACCTAGCCAAGTATTACCTATTACTGAGAAACCCTTGAAATTTCCTAAAGAAAACATTTTGCGTGACCCTTCCCTTTTGGAAAGGAAACATTGTTTATTTTATATTTATTCCTCCCACTTCTTTATTTTAAAAAGATTGGTTTGACTCCTAGTAGCTGATACTCCCATCTGGATTTTCTGTAAGATCATAGGAAAAATTGCTTGATGTGAATTCACAGCCACTTACCTTCAGTCTCCATGTTATAGGAGAGAATAAACAACTTTTATTTAATTATATTGGCAATTCCATTCCTTATAGCGCAAATACAACCAATCTTAACAGATATAGTCCCTTATAGTGACTCAGCTATTAAGTGCCGGGCAATTCCTTATTCATATTGTTTCAGTTTCTGCCTTGTCATTCTCATGATCACCACAACTAAGGCCCAAACCCCGTCATTTCTTCTCTGGACTGCTGAAGTAGCCTCCAAACATGCATCCACCTCCAGTATTTCCTCTCCAGTTTAGTTGGTATTCGCCAGATTAACCTTTTATCAAAATCTTCTATAATCATTTCTTTCCCATAATCAAGAGTCTTTAATAGTTCCTATTAATAGTTTAATAGTCTAAAATACAGCCTGATATTCGGGGAACTCATCAACGTGGCCCCAACCTGCGTTTCCACTCCATTTGCAGCCATCCTTCATGCTATAATCCTTCAGTCCACATCTAACAACCTCATCAGAGTCCCCAGGACACATATTGTTCATCCCCACCCTTGTAGCTTTTCTCATGTCTTCTCCTCAATTTGGCAAATGCATATTAACCAGTGCCTAGGTATAGGGCTAAGCACGGAGAGAACAAAGATGAACAGATCAAAGTCCCTGCCTTCTCCTCTCTACTCATCTGTTGTAGGCTGGATAATGGCGCCCCAAAATGCCCATGTCCTAATCCCCAGAACCTGTGAATGTGTTACCATATATGGTGAAAGGGTCTTTGCAGATGTGATTAAGGATCTTGATTTGGGGAGATTATCTTGGATTATCTGGATGAGTCCTAAATGTAATCACAAGGATCTTTATAAGAGGGAGGCAGAATGGTTAGCAGGGGAGGTGGCAATGTGACAGTGGAAGCAAAGATTGGAGCAATGTGGCCAGGAGCCAAGGAATGTCCAAAGCCTTTAGAAGCTGGAAGAAGCAAGGAACAGATTTACCCTGGAACCTGCTGTAGGAAACAGCCCTGCTAATACCATGATTTTAGTCCCATCAGACTCATTTTAGACTTCTGACCTCCACAACTATAAAATAACACATTTTTCTCTTTTTAAGTCATTACATTTCTGGCAACTACAGCAGCAATAGAAAATTAATACACTATCTAATTCCTAAACATTCTTCAGGGTTCAACTGAAGTCCACCTCATCCTGTATTCGTAGTGGTAACTCCATGCCACAGTAACTTTCCTTCGTATAAATCTCTTTTTTTTCACATACCATAAAATTTGCCCATTTAAAATACACAGTTCTATAATTTTTAGTGAATTTACCAAGCTGTTAAACTTTGGACCATTATAATCCATTTTTAGAACATTTCATCACCTTGAAAAGCTCCTTCATGCTCATTTACAGTTAATCCCTATCGCATCCCCAGCTCCAGGAACAACTAATCTACTTTCTGTCTCTACAGATTTGCCCTTCCTAGACATATCATCTTCCTATGAATCCCTAGATCAATCATGACTATCAATCATGTTTCATGTGAGGGGTACATATCTGAGGACCTCACATAATTCAAAACAAATATTTTTTCATATGAATACTCTCGTAGAAGAGATGCATAATTTCAATGTATAAATCTGTAACCACTGTAGATTTGCCTTAATTCTGCTTATTTTTTCAGCTATCTCTAATCTTTAGAAGAAGTTCTTGGAGGGTAGAGATTGCCTTAGCTTCTTTCATGTGTTTTATTCATCATCTCTATTTTTTGCTCCAAAGATCTTGGTTTCTAGACATGTTTTTTTTTTTTTTTTTTTTAACATTAGCATTTATACCAGCACGCTCACATAACGAACACTTAGATGACTTTGTTACAGAAAAAAAACATTTTAAATTATAATAATGAGTGTTAAAATAATAGTATAGTAGTTATCAAAATCACATGTAAGTAAACAATAGTAAGCAACTCTGACAAAGGACATTGGTTATTTCTATTTACCAGCTAAAGTGGTACCAACAATTTTGCCACAATTGAAACACAACTTACAGTTTACCCAGATAGCCAGCTGTGAAATTTGGATACATATTTTTGAAATTTGGAAGGCAAAACATGAATGTTATTAATAATTTTATACTAATTTCAAATTCATGTAAAATGTGACCTTATTAATTCTCTTTACCACTCACTTGACATTTATAATACAAGACTTTGATTATTCTAAAACTGCCCAATCTGCTTAGATATAATAGAAGCTTCCTTAAATCTTGTATCTCCCCCCCACCCCCCCGCTATCTATTTCCTCCTCCCTCACTTCCAGTATATATTGCAATGCTCTGTCTAGGCTACTGAATAGTATTTGGCTCAAAAACTATTCACTCTGTTGAAGACAATTACCTCTTTGAAGCTCTACAAATAATCACTATAAGTAAATGGCAATTTATGTCATAGTAAAATGAAATTTTCTTAATTCACTCGTGTGCTACTAAGAGAAAAAAGAGGGAACAATGAATCAATGTCGACATATAAATTTTTTAATTTATGTGACTCTGGTACCCTAATTTGGAAGACGATTTCTAACTATTACCCAATATCAGTTCCCCAGAGTTCTTACCTTTTCTGATATGACAAATTAAGTTCATAAAAATCGAAGACTCCTTTTCCTTAATAATGATAATTATCTTAAGCTGATTCCAGTTCCTTTAGGACAGAGCCAGTGTGGAATTACTTTCTCGTGAATGGAAATATAAGTTTCATCTCAAATTAAAATTTCCCCCAAAGACTTTGCTTAACAGATCTCAAAAGAAAAATGAGAATCAACAATGTTGTATGTAGCAAAATGCAGTGATGGCATTTTAATTCACATAACGTAGTTGTCTTAAGATAATGAATTCATTTAGCAATGATTTACGGGTGGAACTTCAAAATACTAGAGCGAAGTAGAAGAGGATTGTTGTCATCAGTCTTTTAAATGCTATTCCCAATGAAGCATTTAAAGGTAGTGTATCATTTTCATAGCAGAAGATTTTTGTTCAAATGATTTTGTTCAATAAAATAGATACAAATAAGATTACAAAGTTATTTAGGTACTCAATTATGGCTTTTGGCATTCAGCCTGGAGTCCTACTCCAAAGTTCAAATTGTTACATACCCTTAATTGATTTTCACCTGTCTGTTAACTGGGTTGCATAAAGTGAACAAGCACAAAGGAATCCAGCTACTGTGCTCCATGGGCTTAGACATCTTGAGCAAAACATTATTGTTAATCTGTCTAAATAAGGCAATGAAAATAGGATAAAATAGATTATTATTGGGGCTAGAGTTCTTAGATACAAAGTTTTTTGTTTTGTTTTTTTAAATCATGCATCCAAAGAAAAACAAGTTGCTTTTTTGGAATCCCCTTTTACGAGATGGGATTCTTAAATTATGGAGTATGGAAAGTCAAAAAAGGAAATCTTCATTTCCTCCACCCCAATAGCCAAGATAGCCAGAAAGAAGATTAGGGGGGAAAAGATACTAACCTTCAACTAAGGTTGTTTGCCTATTCTTTAACAATCAGTCTGAAATTTCAGGGTTCTCTTTATTCCTTTTAGAGGTAGACTATGATGGGTGAGGTGGCAACTGTAGTCTGGTTGGGTCACAAGGAAGGTAGATATTCAAGAGAAAAACAAAAGATCTTTAAAAAGTTTATTTGGGCAGTGGTAGTTGTCCTCTCCTCCTAAATATGTCTAACTACTGAAAACTGGAGGGCTTAGCTACTAAACTATCCAAAGGATGCCAGTGGGGTTAGGAAATGGAAAAAATCAAACCAACTATATCTGGTGGCTTCCACATGACAAGATATATTGAGAAATTATATTAGCCAAACAGAGAGAGGTAAAAAATCTGTTTAGGTGAATAAACACCCTCCAAAAACCCCCAATAACAATTTTTATAACAGCTTTATTGAGATATAATTCACATACCATACAATTCATCCGTTTAAAGGATACAATTCAATAATATTTAGCATATTCACAGAGTTGTACACCCATAATCACAATCAATTTTAGAACATTTCATCACCCGGGAAAGAAACCCCATACCCATTAGCAGTCACTTTCTATTTCCCTCCAAAATCTCCCCCCTCACCCCTAGGTAACCACTAATCTACTTTCTGTCACTATAGATTTGCCTATTCTGGACATTTCATATAAATAGAACGACGTGGCTTTTTGTGACTGGCATTTTTCATGTAGCGTAATGATTTAAAGGTTCATCCATGTTGTAGTCTTCATTTCTTTTATGGAAAAATAATATTCCATTATATAGATATATGTTTTGTTTATCCATTCGTCAATTGAGGGACATTTGAGTGGTGTCCACTTTTTGCCTGTTATGAATAATGCTGCTACAAACATTCCTGTGCAAGTTTTGTGTAGACGTATGTTTTCATTTCTCTTGGGTGTATGCCTAGGAGAGGAATTACTGGATTATGTAGTAACTCGTGGTTGCCTTTTGAGGAATTGCCAAACTGTTTGCCATAAACATAAACCAGTTTATGTTCCCACAAACAATGTAGGAGAGTTCCAATTTCTCCACATCCTCGTTAACACCATTATTGTCTGTCTTTTTTGTTATAGCCTACTAATGGGTGAGAAGGGGTATCTCATTGTGGTTTTGATTTGTATTTCCTTGATGACTAATGATATTGAGCATTTTCTCATCTGCTTCTTGGCCATTTGTATATCTTCTTTGAAAAAGTGCCTATTCTTTGAAGAAATGCCTATTTAAATAAATAAAATACTATTTTATTTATTATTTATTTTAATTGTGGTAACATGCACATAACATAAAATTTACCATTTTAACCATTTTTAAGAGTACAGTTCAATAGTATTAAGTACATTCACATTGTTGTGAAACAAATCTCCAGAACTCTTTTCATCTTCCCAATCTGGAATTCTATACTGCTTAAACAAGAACTCCCCCTTCTCCCTCCCACCAGCTCCTGGCAACCACTCTTCTACTTTCTGTTTCTATGAATTTGATTACTCTAGATATCTCATATAAATGGAATCATATAGTATTTGTCTTTTTGCAACTGGCTTCTTTCACTTAGCATAATGTTCTCAAGATTCATCCATGCTGTAGCATGTGTCAGAATTCCTTTCCTTTTTAAGGCTGAATAATATTCCATTGTATGTATACACCACATTTTGTTTATCCATTCATCTGGCTTTGCCCATTGTTTAATTGGGCGATTTGTCTTTGTATTGTTAAGATGAAAGAATTCTTTATATATTCTAGATACAAGTTCCTTATCAGATACACAATTTGAAAACAATTTTTCCCATTTTGTGATTTGTCTTTTTCCTTTCTTGATAGTGTCCTTTGAAGCACAAGAGATTTAAATTTTGATTAAGTCCAATTTATCAATTTTTTCTTTGGTTGCTTATGCTTTTGGTGTCATGTTTAATAAACCATTGCCTAATCCAAAGTTGTAAAGATACATACCTATATTTTCTTCTATGATTTTTATAGTTTTGCTTTTACATTTAGGCCTTTGATCAGTTTTGAGTTAATTTTTGTTTTTTTATAGAGGATCCCATTTTATTCTTTTGCATATGGATATCCAGTTATCTTGATGTTGAAAAGCCTACTCTTTCCCCCACTGAAATGTCTAATATCAAAAATAAATTGACCATAAATATAGGGTTATATTGTGATTTTGTTATTAAATAAAATTTAATGTGAGTTTTTATTATGGAAATAATACATATACCATGTAGAGGGTTATAAAATGGAAAATAATGAAATAATCACAAAATCTTTTTGCTAGGAGTATATTTTATTTAACAGTATCTGTATATATATCTATCTATACATATATATGCATGTGTGTATATATATATACACACTAATACATAGATATTAACATGTAAAGTTATTGTTATGATCTAAAGGAATCAAATGATACACTACAAAATGCTAAATGAGAAAATATTATTACTTATAGCTAACATTTATTAAGCACTAATCATTTTAAATAGTCTGTTCACAGCGCTATGAATAATTATCTCATCTAATCTTCATAACGACCCTATAAGGTAGGTTCTGTTTTTAGGTCTAATTTACAGTTGAGGAAATGGGAACTGATTTCCAAGTCCTGCCTAACCACTTGCTAGAATAAAATTGTGTGAATTATGTTCATAATATTTCATAGCCAGGTTTAACTCTCTAATGCTTAGGTCTTTTCTATGCCTATGCTACACATACTTATGCTCATAATCTCATTTTAACTTCAGAACAACTCTATAAGGGGTATTTTTAAATTCCCATTTTATAGATGAGGAAACAAATTCAGAGATTTGGCAAAGTACGTGGCAGACCTGGGGTTCAAATGCAGAACTTCTCACTCCAACCTAAGTTCCCCTCTGGTACATCAAAGTGGCTTACAAGTCAGGTTGCTATGCATTAGGAACACTGAATTTATATTTAATTCAGTTACTATAAGTAATTTAAACAGTTCTAGAAGCTGACTCAAAGCCTGAATATAACGTCAGTTAAAAATGAGCTGAGCTGCTGTAGATTCTGCAGACTTCTTTGTCCCAGTAGACAGCAGAGTCTCTTTTTTGAAGGCATATGTTCTCCTTTTGTTAGCTTCTGTGTGAAGAAAGATGAATTTTCTTACATCCTCACACATGTCACGTGCATTGACCAATCAGCCAACAAGCATGTACTGAATACTGACTGTGGAATAAAGGAGTTTACACAAAATAAATGGAAAAGGAAATCAAGCCATTAGGAGCTTAAAATGTAGAGAGATATGAAAGCCTATAGCACTAGCCAACGCCTCTGGGCTCATAAGTGTAATCCTGACTGGTCCTCATTGTGGTCCAGTCTTTGAGTGGAGTTGTATTAAAAGAAACAGCAGTCTAACTCCAGAGGCCTTAAGAAACAATGTCCATCATTGTAGTAGTTTTCTACAGTAGCCTGTAGTAGTAGTGGGAATTTTACACAGCATCCCCAGAAATTTCCTTAAAAAATCGTTCATAGAACTTTTTCTCCCTTCTCAAATTACCTGCTCATGGAAGCTGCTTAATTCTCCTCCCTCCCCAACCTGTCATTTGTTTTTCTCACTGCTGTGCTGCTGTCCTAATTCACTTCCTTCTGTCTCAAACATACAAGGCTCTAGATATGTAAATTCCCTCTCACAGGCAACCCCCTAGCCACTTTCGCTTTTCTCCAGCACCAACTCATCATCTTACCAGAATCAGTTGTCTGGGAATTCTAGTAAAAGGAATTGTTACATAAGATGTGCAACCAAACTTCCACTCGCCATACTATTGTTTTTTGTCCAAAAATGGCTAAATGAACCAAAAGTACATCAGCTGGTTATTGCAACAGGAATTTTTACAGCCGGCAAGTCTCTTTCTTCCCAGCATGAAGGCTGCAGGCTTCTTCATAGAAGGGAATCTGGATCTGTATTTCAGTATCAAGGAAATTTCTTTGGGATTTATCTCCCGCTGCCTTCTAGAATCTACTCATTTTCTTACTCCCTGTGGATTTGCCCTGGTTATAGACTTTTGGCTTCTTACTATAGTTTTTGTCTGATTATTTGTTTATATTTTGACTTAGTCCTTTATTTTTTTTCTGTTTTTATTATTTTGTTTTGCCGTTATCATTTCCTTACGTACAAGTGTTCATTGAAAAACAATAGTAATAAGTAAAAAGCAACAATTTCCCTCTACCTAACGAATCCTCCAGTTAGACACAGTTAATAGTTCGGGGGTGTATCTGTATATACACTTCCACACACAAATACACACACAGACATACACAGACACTTAAAAAACAATGTGTTTTTATTGGTAGGTAAACTATTTTACCTACTAATAAATCATGAACAGCTTTCTACTTTAGTTCTTATAGATTTATCTCATTCTCTTTAATAACCTCTTGGAATGAGGCACTTTATTCAGAGTCTCCTTGGTTTTAGATCCTGTCTTTGTCACGCATACTGTATTTGTTCCCTCCTTCTCCATATTCCTGGGACTTGGTTAGCCAGCTCTGTTCCTTTCCCACACTCAGCTCAGGGCCTGGTAAACCACTGGACAGAACCACTGGTGGCCTAGACATGGATTTAACTATCTCCTGAGAGCCAATTGCTAAAATTTCAGGAATTTTGAAAGCTGGTTGATAACTCAACCATTATTATAAATTAAATCATGCAAACTTACAATTAAATAATTTACATTAAAAGTAAGGTTAATAAATACTAAAAGATCATCACTTCCCAATCATTTTCTACATTTTACCGTTATCTATGCTATTGAGGTAATTTACGGCAATTGTTTCTGAAGAGTGAAATACTACTACAATAGTACGCTACCAGGCATCTCTTCCCAACCTCTGGTCCAGTGAGGTCTCATTGACAGCTTAAAATCATCCTGGAGGGGAATATTTATACTACGGAAATTGATAAACACTACAAATTGGAGCTTGACTCTTAGTTTTGTTGATTGTCCAGGCTTAAAAAAAGTGATGAAGAAAATGCTCTGAAAAATACGATTGAACTGAAAACTATGGGTGTCTATATTCATTAGATTGTCAATATCACAGTATTTGACAACTATCATCAGTTTCAGCCAAGTCACTCAAGTCATTGTCAAAGGGGTTGTTTCACTTTTGTATATTCAGCATTTATGTTGGAGCTACACTTGATTGGCTAGGAGGTGAGCAACCTCTTGGCTGAACTGGATGGTCGTCACAGTTTGATTTTGTGACGCTGTGGTTGGCAATAGAATTATACAAACTGATAGCAGGTTTTGCAAGAAATAGCAAGTCACACAGAAGCTATAGGTGTATGGAATTTATAATAGAGTGTATTGTACTATCTTATTATTTGTACATGGTGTGATATGCATCCTTTATATCAATAAAATTTATAATAAAGTCATGTTTGTACATATACGCATACTTTTTTTTGAGAGCGGTTGTTAAACACTGGCCAGCACACTGCTGCACACAATTCTGGCTCCACCTGCCTAGGTGGAGAATTCACGAGGGGGTTATAACTTGTACTTTTTTTTACTAACTAGCTCTCTGACTGTAGGCCAGGTTTCTGGATTTCAGTTTGTGTCTTTTTAAAATAAGTACTTTGAGTGATTTTTAACCATTTTTTCCATCATGGATTCCTTTGGGAATCTAATGAAAGCTTTGAACATTGTCTGCAAGAAAAATGGATACACACACAAACACACACATACATTTGCAAATTATTTCTGGGGGTTTACGGACTCCTTAAGTTCATTCAAGTGTCCCAGGTTAAGGATCCATCCCCTCTTTAAATTCCTTCTGGCGCCAGAAGCTAGAATTCTGTGATGTGAAAACATAATCCGATAAAATATTTATAAAAGTATTTAGAGAAACTAGTTTTTCCTCCTGCTTCAGCAGCAAAATCAGAAAAATGCAAGTTGGAGTTAAATCAGCAAATGGATTTATTTCCAAAAAAAGATAATTGAAGAACAACCCACAAGCCGAACCCACATGGCAAGTCCTCCTGCAGAAAAATCCTTGTTCCTAAATTTGAAATGTCCCACTCCTACTGCACATAAGATAATATTATTATTAGCAGGTAGAAAAGTCATCGTGACACAGATTTCAACAAATATTTATTTGGTATTTCTGAAAAAGTGGAGTGTTTCTGTAGGAAAAGTAAAGCTATGTAGAGAAATGTAAAAGGATTTCCAAATCCTTCAGGATAAGCAGGAGATGGCGCAGGGGGTGGGAAGCAAGATACAATTTTTCAAGCTCCCTGAAACACTAATTTCAGTTTCTCAAAGAGCACTGCCCCATTTACGAGGGGCAGCATTTTCTTTCCTAAGAATTCAGATATCTCTTAACAACCAGAATCAGTAGTGGCCCAAGCCCAGCACATTTGGTGAACCCTCAGTGATTTATAAAGTTCACTCAACATCCTACTTCGGAGGTCTGAAGCACATTCTGGAAGAAAGTCAAGAGTAAAAAGTTTCAACAAATGTTGTGTTAGTAAGTAGTAGTAAAACTCTGATAATAGCATAAATGTCCACCAGTCTCTGTAAATTTGTGTCATGGACTTTCCATGTGGCCATTTAGATTGCTATCTATCAACATGCAAAGCCAAGTACATGGAAGACAAAAAAGTCAATTACAAACTATGTTTTAACATGACTCCATCTATGTAAAAATTTTAAAAAGGATATATATGTCAATATTTATTGAAAAAAATGGAAGGTTATACAGCAAAATACTAATGGTAGCTATTTCTAGATGGTAAATTTTTTAAAAAACATTTTTCTGCAGTTTTAATTTTTTCTCCAGTGCATGTGTTACTTCCATAATCAGAAAGAAAAATAATGAAATGATTCTCACTAGAAGGATAAAAGGTCCTATTACATCAAAACTATCACTGTATAGAGTTTTGCTTTTGTTTTTTTTCTGTTTTACCTAAAGGTTAAAAATCCAAATTGATTTTAACATGCATTGATTTTTTTTTTTTTTTTTTTTTTTTTTTTTTGTGAGGAGATCAGCCCTGAGCTAACATCCGCCAATCCTCCTCCTTTTTTGCTGAGGAAGACGGCCCTGGGCTAATATCGGTGCCTATCTTCCTCCACTTTATATGGGACGCCGCCACAGCATGGCTTACCAAGCAGTGCGTCGGTGCGCGCCCGGGATCCGAACCAGCGAACCCTGGGCCGCCGCAGCGGAGCGCGCGCACTCAACCGCTTGCGCCACCGGGCCGGCCCCCATGCATTGATTTTTAATGCTGCTGGTATACTCTATTTTGAATACTTAAGTCCTGAACTACAATAATCTTCATCATCCCTGAGAAATTGAAAGGAAGTAATCATTCTTGGTTTATAGGTGCCTCATGTTTGGATTCACACAGGCACAAAAATGAGAGAGATATTTCTCTTTGATGAGCAGAGCAACCACTCACTCCTTTATAACTCTCAGTCATTAAAGAGTTATTGAGCACCTATTTGTATAAGGTGTACTGAAGGATACTTAGGTTCATAAGACACAGCCTCTGCTCTGAAAGTGCTATATAATCTATAACTTCCAGATGTCAAACCTGAAGCTGGTGCAGAATCCAAGCCCAAAAGAATCTGCTCCCAAAAGGACTAACACTTGGACTCTTAAGTACAGCTTCAGTGAATTCATCCCTTCCTCCCTGACCTCAGTTCAATGCACTGCATCCAGAAGGTGTGCATCCCAGAGTCTGAAAAAATTCCAGCTGTCAAATTCTGTACATCAAGAGGGTCAACTGTGCTTTAACTATAGGTAGAATGGGTGACGGATTTCTTGGTGTTAAATGAGGTGTGCCAGGCAGTCCGTTTGCCAAAAGGAAATCTATCTCCATCAAGACCTCAAGTAATCTGAAATTCTAGTATTATAGATTTATTGCTTTGAAGTTCAAAGATTTTTTTACCCTTCAAATATTCCCCATGAATAGGAAACCATTATTTGAGTGACTATAGCTAAGCCACTATTAGCTCACATCTTGGGAAGATTAGTTAAGCCCTTTGAGTCTGGGATGCAGGTATTCAGCAGAGAAAGGAAGAAGAAACGGGGTACCAGGAGAGGGTATATTTGAAGATCCTGAAAGCAGAGGTGGACTGATGCAAACACAAACACACACATTTTTTTATCCCAGGATTGTGCCCAGGACTGGTTCAAGCCGTGGAAAAGTCTATACTTATATTCCCCTGTACTTTAACGGTAAACACTTGCTATTTCATAGAAAATAATGAATGCCAAAAATGACTAGTGGTTATTAAGATTTACTTGAAAAGGGGACGTGAGTAAGCAGGGGAAGAGACAGCAGTCATGCTATCAGTGCTTTGCACTTATGGATGCTGAAGAAATATTTATTGAGCGAAAGAATTAAATACATAAAAAAGATGAAGCCAGACATGCTAATGGTAATATTATTAATAATAACAGTAATAACCACTTTAAAATACAAAAGGTTAAAGATCTATAAGTAGCTTTTCATATGTCATCAAATTAAGCATAATCTTGTCTTCACATTCATGTTTTGGAAGAGTGCAAGACTCACAAACTCTTCCTCAAGGGAAAAAAAAATTCTAATAAAAAATCCAAAATACCAAGCCTTGAACACTTGCCTCTATCTTTGTTATTTTATCTGCTCCCTTTTCCAAAATGAATAAGTACTGACATTCTGGGGCATTCATAAATTGGCCTGGAGCTATTGTTTCCACTGGTTGACCTTAACGTGAATCAGAAGCAACCAAAGCTTTTTGCTTTTGTTAATTACAGATTCTGGACTGGTCAAAAAACTTCATTTGGTGCAAGGCCAGTTGGTGGAAAGTCTGCAAGAGACTTGAGTGAGGCATCTGTCAGAACAGGAAAAACATGCTTCTCCATCACAGTGACATTTAAGAAGAGGCCCATCTTCCATTTAGGAAACATCCTTTGCACATGTGTCAAGCAGAAACCAAGCAACTCAAACCAGATGACCTTCTGCTGTATCTGAATGCCTGGACATCTGGAAAGGCTGAACCTTAAATGAATGAATGAATGAATGGAATGGGAGTCTCTTCATGAGTATTCAAACTTTTCCAAGTCAGTGGAAAAGAGTAATGGTGGATACAGTGACTCTCCATCCTGAATATTCTAGGAGAGCCCAACATTTTGAATAATCTGTCATTCTCTGCAAAGCTATTATCACACTTATTATGTATCCTGGTTTAGGATTCAGAAAAAATGGCCTGTGTGTTTATGTATCAAATCCCTTCCTGGACAATATATCATGATTACAGAATGATGCGATAGGATTCTTAGCTTGGTTTAAATTTATTATGTTGCTATAAACTAAGGAGAATTTATTTTAAAGTTAACCCACTTTGTTTCATAGACTGAATGCTACATCCCAAAATGCCCTTGAATATAACTGACTTTCTACTTGACTATGGTCCAGGCTAAAAGACAATAGATAAAAGGAAAACATTAACCAAAATACTAAACAATAATGGAATGTTCCTGTTAATCAGATTTTCTGATTACCTAAGGATTAGGCAGAAACAACTTTTGCAAAAATAAAATTTCTGAAACGTATGGGTCATTCTTAAAAGTGCAAACATGGTGAATGGAATTAAATCTGTTTTTATGGGTTCAGGGTCATCATTCTGTACTTTAATTTTTCAAGGATTATTTCTGAAAATAGACGGGCAGACAGTGCAGGCCATTGGACTAAAGCTGGACTGACTTTAAGACAGTGTCTAAATGATATTTGGGGCAGTGAGCTTTAAAAAATTATATGACTACAATAACTGTTTTGTCTTTTAACTTGTCTAAAAAGATTTCAGTGCTATTTAGGACTGGAGGTTCTATTTAATAGGGTGCTATTTAATAAATCTGCCTATCTTCTAGGTATCTGGTCTTTTGCTACCTGCTCTGATCAGTTGATCAAAGTTTTACTGCCTTTTTTTCAAATAGTTTCTCTGAATTCTAGATGTTTATTCTTATGCTCATTTGAATGCCTGACTATATCTTTGTCTGGTGTTGGTGGGAGGCATCTGTGAACCTTGAATAAGAAACACCATCTGTAGTTCATTTCTTTGGCATGTGTCCATTTAGACAGCTATTTTGGCATTTAAAACCAAACCGCTGTGCTGCCCTCTGGCTGCTTCTGGCAAAATCTAACAGAAGAAATCACTACCATTCTCCCCTACAGGTCTTTCTCAGTCTGGAATTTCATGGTTGTCTCATAACTTAGTCGAATATCCAATCATGTTATCAGGTTGACATGTTTTATTTCTCACTGATAGGACTGCAGACACATTTTGAAATAAATTAGGGTGACCCTGCTTTCCATTAAAGTCCTCTGCATGTGCACACTTGTGGTAATTTTCCAGCCGGTAAGCTTGAGTGTATGTCCTAACTGTTCAGATATGCCATTATTTTCCATTTCCACTTCTCTTTGTTTGATGCCCACAGATTGAGGAAGGGCCATGGGAAATGTCACTTTATTTGCTGTACATTTTGCCTCAGGTGGAAGATTTTTAATGGTTCCTCTCTGCAAGCTTCCAGAGGGGGATAAATGACCCATGCAGTGACACTTATAATCTAATTATGATAAAACATCACATATCTCCAATTAGCTTCACTTCAGATTCAGAGGGCTTAAATGTGATCTATACTGAGGGCACATCTTTATCAAGCCCATCCAGACAACAGAAAAAAAATATCTTATTTCAACATTCAAACAGCAATTTCTTTCTTCCTTTTCTAAGATGACAACAGTCTATCAAATTCATGCAATTTTAACAATAGTTATACCTTAGATTTATAGAGCACCATTTGTCAAAACCTCTTGTTTGAAGAAGTTTTTAAAATTTAAAAAGTATATGTTAAGAGACTTCTGGCTTTATCTCTGACACATAAAGAGCTTAGAAGTTGTCACTTCCATCCTTAGAATAAGAAAAAGCAGAACAAACTTAAAATCAGTGAGTTTCTTAGACCATCATAGAATTGACGTTGCAGGGCAAACAGCCACTCTGAAATCTTGAGAGACAGGAGAATGCAAAGAAACACAGTCAATATCAGCTTGTCCAGAGCAAAAGCCACTGGAGCCATAAATTGGTAGGAAGACTTAAATAGTTGTTTTGATAAATTGTTGGAGGCTGAAGGTAGACTAGTCTAAGATTAAGAAATTCCTGGGGGCTGCAGTTTTAGGGAGACTCCCATACTTACATGGTTTTTACCTCTAGGAACCTAACCAATGAATAGCCAAGAAAAATTGCCTCGTATATTTGCCAAAGGTAGGGGAAAAATAATCATCTAAAAATATGTTCAGTGTCTTCTCCATAGCAAAGGGCTACTCTTCACTAAAAAAGACTTTAGCAGAGCCTTATCTTACAAAGACAAAAGAGCAGTTACCCAATCCCGGCTCTCTCTAGCCTCCTGTCTCACCCAAGGAGGGCAGAGAGAGGGAAAAAAGGTAAGAAACTCTTGTGAAACTCACATCCTAGGAACATAGGCTGACTAAAAACTGATATCTAATCTTAAGAGTATTGAACACTACTCCTAAACCACTCCTTACCACCACATCAAAAGAGCTCCAGTATAACAGTGGATTACAGCTGAAAGAGCAGCAGGTTCATACTCTTTAAGAAGGAGTTCTTAGGGAAACCCAAAGACAATAGTGGGGACAAAAATCGAGAACACTTCACTGATTTAAGGTGCATGGCCCCTACAGCTACAACAAACATTAAATACAGACTAACTCATAGCTAGATTAATGTAAAACCTCACACTAAAGGTCTAGTCATCTCAGTTCTTACTACAAGTTATGTCTGGTTTTCAACAACAAAAAAAAATCACAGGAACTCTAAAAGCAAGCATCAGAACCAGACTCAGATATGACACAGATTTTGGAATCATCAAGACTGTGAATTTAAAATAAATTTGATTAATATGTTAAGAACTCTAATGGAAAATGTAGACAACATACAAGAGCGGGTGAATAATGTAAGCAAAGAGATGCAAACTCTAAGAAAGAATCAAAAAGAAATGCTAAAAGTAAAAAAACACCATAACAGAAATGAAGAATGCTTTTGATGTACTTTAACAGACTAGACACAGCTAAGAAAGAATCAGTGAATTTGATGATACATCAGTAGAAACTTCCCAAATGAAAGACAAAATAAAGAACAGAATAATCAGGAACTGTGGGGCAATTTCAAAAGGTATACCATAGCATAATTGGAATACCAGAAAAAGAAGAAAAAGACAACAGAGCAGAAAAAAATATTTGAGGTAACAATGGCCAAAATTTTCTAAATTTAAGGAAAGATACCAAACCACAGATCAAGAAATTCACAGAAAACCAACAGAATAAATACCAAAACCTGTACACCAAAAAATATCACATTCAAACTCTAGAAAAACCAAATACAAGCAGAAAATCTTGAAAGAGGCCAGGGAAGAATAAAAACCTTACCTATAGAGTAAAAAGGATGAGAACTATAGCATAATTTTCTTTAGAAATCATGCAAGCAGGAAGAGAGTGGAATGAAATATCTAAAGTGATAAGAGAAAAAAAAAAACAACCTAGAACTCTATATCCAGCAAAATTAGCCTTCAAAGGTAAAGGAGAAATAAAGATTTTTTTTCAGACAAACAAAAAATGAGAAGAAAGGTCAACCAAGATGGTGATATAGCAGGCTCCTGAACTCCTCTCCTCCCATGGACACACTGAATATACAGCTACACATGGAAAAATTCTCTCTGAAAAAAGTCTAGAAATTGACTGAGCAACTCCTATATATTGGGCAAATGAGAAAACACTTAACATGGAAACAGGTAGGAAAGGCTGAGATCCACTTTGTCCACAATCACCACCCTCAGTGTGGTGCCATACCATTTGGGAGGGAACTCCCAACTTCCAGCTTCTCCCTGAGGAATGAAGAGTCTGGATCCTACATTTAGTGTCCCAACTTTTAAGACTCCCATCTGAGGGATGAGCCCCCAAAAATATTTAGCTCTGAAAGCCAATGAGGATTGCATCCATGAGACCCACAAGACCATATCAAACAAAGAAGCAGTTGTTAATGGACTCACTGTGGCTATCCCCCCAGAGCTCAGCTCATAAGGAGCAGGCAAAATTGCCCATCTCCTAGTCTTTCCCTGAAAGTGTTACACCTGCATATTTTGAAAGTTCCTGCTTGAAGGTCAGGATTCTAATTTAGCACACATCTAGGGTCTGGTTGCAATCCTAACCAGAGACTGGGAAACTGACTGACACCTCCACTGCCATCACTCTATAGCTGACTCAAAGTTGTCAATATCTCCCTGGAAGGAGCTTGTACACACATCTGTACCCCAACTTTTCAACTGCCACCCAAAAGACAGATCCTCAGATTGCCTGCTCTGATAGCCAATGGGCCTGCCACTCACAAGGCCCAAGGGACTGCTGCAAAGACAGAAAGAGTTCTTAACCAGCTATTGCCTCAGGACTCAGTACAAAGGGAGCAGGCAAAAATGCCTATCTTCCAATTGCTTCCTGAAAGGGATCCATCTGCATATTTTGAAAGCTGCTGCCTCAGGGTCATACTACTAATATAGCATACATCTAGGGGTTCGTTATTATATAATGATACAGAGGTCAATTCATCAAAAGGATATGGCAATTATAAATATTTATGTACCAAAAATAGGAGCACCTAAATACATAAGGCAAACATTAACAGATCTGAAGGGAGAAATAGATGGCAATACATAATAGTAGGAGACTTCAATACCCCAATTTCAACAATGGATACATCATCCAGACAGAAAATCAATAAGGAAACATTAGACTTAAACTACACGTTAGACCAGACGGACCTAACAGATATATACAGAACTTTCCATCTAGAAGCAGTAGAACACACGTTCTTCTCAAGCACACATGGAACATTCTCCAGGATAGGTCATGCTAGGCTACAAAACAAATCTTAATAAATTTAAGAGATTGAAATCATATCAAGTATCTTTTGCAACCACAATGGTATAAAACTAGAAATCAATTACAAGAAGAAAATGGGGAAATTCACAAATAAGTGGAGATTAAACAACATCTTCTTGAACAACTAGTAGGTCAAAGAAGAAATCAAAAAAGAAATAAAAAATATCTTGAGATAAATAAAAGTGGAAACACAACACACCAAAACTTATGGGATGCAGCAAAAGCAGTGCTAAGAGGAAAGTTTATAGAGATAAACACACACATTGAAAAAACAGAGCGATCTCAAGTAAATAACCTAACTTTATACCTCGAGAAACTAGAAAAAGAAGACAAACTAAGCCTGAAGTTAGTAGAAGAAAGCAACAACAAATATCACAGCAGAAATAATTGAAATAGCGACAACAAAGACAACAAAAAACATCAATGAAACTAAGAGCTGGTTTGTTTGGAAACATGAACAAAATAAACAAAACTTTAGCTAGACCTACAGAAGAAAAAAGACAGAGGACTCAAACAAATAAAATTAGAAATGAAAGAGGAGATACTACAACTGATACTACACAAATACCAAGGATCATAACAGACTACTATGAACAATTATAATCTAACAAATTGAATAACCTAGAAGAAATGGATAAATTCCTTGAACCATACAACCTGCCAAGAATAAATTATGAAGAAATAGAAAATCTGAACAGATCAATTACTAGCAAGGAGATTAAATCAGTAATCAAAAACCTCCCAATAAAGAAAAGTCTAGGACCAAATGAATTCTACCCAACATTTAAAGAAAAATTAATACCAATCCTTCTCAAACACTTCCAAAAAGTAGAAGAAGAGGGAACACTTCAAACTCATTTGGCAAGGCCAGAATTACCCTGATACCAAAGCCAGACAAGGATATGACAAGAAAAGAAAATTATGGGCCAATATCTCTGCTGAACGTAGATGCAAAAATTCTCAACAAAATATTAGCAAACTGAATTCAACAGTACATTAAAAAGATCATATACCACAATCAAGTGGGATTTATTCTAGATAGACAAAGACAGTTCAACATCTTCAAATCAATCAATGTGATACACCACACTAACAAAATGAAGGATAAAAATCATACGATCATCTCAATAGAAGTAGAAAGAGTACTTCACAAAATTCAACCTTTTTCCATGATAAAAACTCTCAATAAAGTGAGTAGAGAGGGAATGTACCTCAACATAATAAAGGCCATATATGATAGGCCAACAGCTAACATTATATTTAATGGTGAAAAGCTGAAAGTATTTCCTCTAAGATCAGGAACAAGAAAAAGATCTTCACTCTCCTCACTTTTATTCACCATAGTACTGCAAGTCCTGGCAGATCAATTAGGCAAGTAAAAGAAATAAAAGGCTCCAAATCAGTAATGTAGAAGTAAAATTGTCTCAATTTGCAGATGACATAATATTATATATTTTGTCACCACCTAAAGACTCTAAAGACTCCACCAAAAAACTGTTAGAACTCACAAACAAATTCAGTAAAGTTGCAGGATAAAAAATCAATATACAAAAATAAGTTGCATACCTATACACTAAGAACAATACATCAGAAAGAGAAATTAAGAAAACAATTCCATTTACAAAAGCATCATAAAGAATAAAATACTTAGGAATAAATTTAATCAAGGAGGTAAAAGATCTACACACTGAAAACTATAAGACATTGATGAAAGAAATTGAAGAAGACACAAATAAGTGGAAAGACATTCTGTGCTCATGGATTGAAAAAATTAATATTGTTAAAATGTCCATACTACCCACTGCAGTCTATAGATTCAATGCAATCCCTATCAAAATTCCAATGGAGTTTTTCACAGAAATAGAAAAAACAATCCTAAAATTTGTATGGAACCACAAAAATCTCTGAATAGTCAAAGCAATCCTGAGACAGAAGAACAAAGCTGGAGGCATCACAGTTCCTCATGTCAAACTATGTTACAAAGCTACAGTAATCAAATCAGAATTGTATTGGCAAAAGACAGACACACAGATCAACGGAACAAAATAGAGAGCCCAGAAATAAACCCATACATATATGGTCAATTAATTTACAACAAAGAAGCCAAGAACATACAATGGGTGAATATACAATGGGTAAAGGATAGTCTCTTTAGAGTCAGAAAAACTAGGTGCTACATGCAAAAACTGAAACTGCGCCCCTATTTTACACCATACACAAAATCAATTCAAAATGTATTAAAGACTTGAACATAAGACCTGAAGCTGTAAAACTCCTAGAAGAAAACACAGGGAGTAAGCTCCTTGACACATGTCTTGGCAATGACTTTTTTGTATTTGACACCAAAAGCAAAGGTAACAAAAGCAAAAGTAAACAAGTGGGACTATATCAAACTAAAATGCTTCTCCACATCAAAGGAAACCATCAACAAAATGAAAAGGCAATCTATGAAATGGAGAAAATATTTTCAAACCACATGTCCTATAAAAGGTTAATATCCAAAATACAAAAGGAACTCAAACAACTTAATAGCAAAAAACATGGGCAAAGGACTTAAATGGACATTTTTCCAAAGAAAATCTACAAATGGCTAACAGGTACATGAAAAGGTGCTTCACATCACTAATTATCAGGTAAGTGCAAATCAAAACCACAATGAAATATCACCTTACATCTGCTACAATGGCTGTCATCAAAAAGAGAAGAAATAACAAGTGTTGGTGAGGATGTGGAGAAAAGTGAACTCTTGTGTTCTGTTGATGGTAGTGTAAATGATGCAGTCACTGTGGAAAACAGTATGGAGATTCCTTAAAAACTTAAAAATAGAACTACCACATGATCCAGCAATCCCACTTTTGGGTATATATCCAAAGGAAATGGAAACAGGATCTCAAAGAGATATCCGCACTCCCATGTTCATTGCAGCATTATTCACAATAGCCAAGACACAGAAACAATCTAAGTGTCTCTCAACAGATGAATGGATAAAGATGTGTTATATATATAAAGTAGAAAATTATTCAGCCGTGAGAAGAAAGGAAATCCTGCCATTTGTGAAAACATGGATGAGCCTCGACAGCATTATGCTAAGTGAAATAGTTAGACAAAGACAAATACTGTATGATGTCACTAACAGGTGAAATCTTAAGAAATCAAACTGCTTAGAAATGAGACTAGAATGATGGTTACCAGGGGCTGGGGAGTGGGAGAATGGGGAGATGTTGGTTAAAGGGTACAAATTTTGAGTTATAATATGAATAAGGCCTGAGGATGCAATGTATAATGTGGTGACTACAACTGATGATACTGTATTGTATAACTGAAATTCGCTAAAAGAGTAAAACTTAAATGTTCTCACCAATAAAGGCGGGGAGGCAAATATGTGAGGTGATGGATGTGTTAATTAACTTAATAGGGGCAATTCTTTCACAGTGAATACCCGTATGAAATCATAACATTGTAAACTTTAAATATCTTACCATTTTATTTGCCAATTATACCCCAGTAAAGATGGAAAAAAGTCTTACATTAAAAGAAAAAAAGCTGACAGAATTTATCATCAGAAGTTCTCCAGAGAGAAGCAAAATGATATAGGTCAGAAACTCAGATCTACGTTTAAAAAATAATGCATCAAAAAAGGAATAAATTTAGATAAAATAAAATCTTTTATCTCTTATGTTATTAATTGAAAAAAGCAGACAGGTATTTCTTCAAAGTAGTAGTAGTAACAACATACTTTGTGATTATAGCATATGGATAGGTAAACGGAATGATAATTTTATAAGGACAGGAGGGAAGAATTGGGAATACTCTGTTATAGGGTAACTGCTCTACCTCAGAGGCAGTATAGTATTATTTAAAAGTAGATGTAGATTAATTGTAAATGTGTATTGCAAACTCTAGGGCAACTACTAAAAATTTTTTAAAAGAAGTATAAGCGATATGGTAAGAGAAGAGAGAAAATGGAATCACATAAAATGTTCAGGTAAAACCAGAGAAGGCAGAAAAAGAGGCGAAGGAAAAAAAAGAAATAAATAACAAGGACAGCATACAGAAAACAGTTCCAATATGGTACATATTACTCTAACTTTATCAATAATCACTTGAAATGTGAATGTTCTAAATACTATAATTAAAAGTCAGAGACTGTCAAAAGTAGATACAAACAAGACCCAACTATACTCTTGTCTACAAGAAATCCACTTCAAATATAAAGACATAGATAGGTTAAAAGTTAAGGAGTGGGAAAAGATATACTAATAATGCTAATACTGATGCTAATACTAATCAGAAGAAAGTTGGAGTAGCTATACTGATTTCAAACAAAGCAGACTGTAGAACAAAGAAAATATCAGGACAAAGAAATCAAATATGCCAACTAAATGTTCATGGATTGGAAGACTCAATATTATTAAGATGTCAATTTTTCCCAACCTGATCTACGGATTCAGTGAAATTCCAATAAAAATCACAGCAGACTATTTTGTGGATGTGGACAAATTAATTTTAAAGTTTACATGGAAAGGCAAAAGACCCAGAATAGCAAACACAATACTGAAGAGGAAGAAGAAGAACGAACTTTGAGGACTGACACTACTTGACTTCAAGATTTACTATAAAGCTATAGCAAGCAAGACCGCATAGTATTGTCAAAAGAAGAGACACATGGGGCCGGCCTGGTGGCGCAAGAGGTTAAGTGCGCGCCCCACTGCGGCGGCCCAGGGTTCACCGGTTTGGATCCTGGGCATGCACCAAAGCACCGCTTGTTAAGCCATGCTGTGGCAGCGTCCCATATAAAGTAGAGGAAGATGGGCATGGATGTTAGCCCAGGGCCAGTCTTCCTCAGCAAAAAAAGCAGATGTTAGCTCAGGGCTGATCTTCCTCACAAAAAAAAAAAAAAAAGAAGAGACACATAAATCAATGGAATAGAACAGAAAGCCCAGAAATAAACCCCCACAAATAGAGTAAACTGAACTTTGATAAAGAAGCAAAGGCAATTCAGCAGAGAAAGGACAGTTTTTTCAGTGAATGACGCTGGAACAACTGAACATTCATATGCAAAAGAAAAACTTAATCTCGACATAGACCTTACACTTTGCACAAAAATTAACTCAAAACATAAAACGCAAAAGTGTAGAAGTGTAAAACACAAAACTATAAAACTTCTAGAAGAAAACAGAGAATGCCTATTGACATTAGATTTGGCAATGAGTTTTTAGATACAACATCAAAACCATGATCCACGAAAGAAAAGATTGACAAGTTGGACCTTATTAAAATTGAAAACACCTACTCTGGGGGGCCAGCCCGGTGACCTAGTGGTTAAGTTCACGCGTTCTGCTTTGGAGGCCCGGGGTTCACAGGTTCAGATCCTGGGTGCGGACATAAGCACTGCTTATCAAGCCATGCTGTGGTGGCATCCCATAAACAAAATGGAGGAAGATGCGGGGCACCGATGTTAGCTCAGGGCCGATCTTCCTCACCAAAAAAAAATAATAATAAAATAAAATACCTACTCTGTGAAAGAGAATGAAAAAATAAACCACAGATTGGGGGAAATATTTGCAAACATATCTGATATAGAAGTTATATACAAAAGATACAAAGAACTCTGAAAACTTAGCGATAAGAAAACAAACAACCCAATTTACAAATCAGCAAAGATCTGAACAGACATCTCATTAAAGAATGAGCAGATGGCAAATAAGCATATGAAAGATGTTGAACATCACATATTATTAGGGAACTGCAAATTAAAACAATAAGATACCACTACATATCTATTAGAGAGGCTAAAATACAAAACATTGACAACCTCCAATACTGGTGAGGTTGTGGAGCAACAGAAACTCTCATTCATTGCTGGTGGGAATGCAAAATGGTACAGCCACTTTGGAAGATAGTTTGGAAATTTTTTACAAAGTTAAACATAGTCTTACCATATGACACAGCAATTGCACTCCTAGGTATTCATCTGGTTGATTTGAAAACTTATGTCTACACAAAAACCTGCATGTAAATGTTTATAGCAATTTTATTCATAATTGCCAAACCCTGGAAGCAACCAAAATGCCCTTCAATAGGGGAAAGGGTAGAATGTGATACAACCGTACAATGAAATATTATTCAATAATAAAATGAAATGAGCATTGATATTCATAGCAGTATTATTCACAATAGCTAGAAAGGTGGAAACAACTCAAATATCCATCAACAGATAAGTGGATAAACAAAATGTGGTATATTACATACAATGGAATATTATTCAGCCTTAAAAAGAGATAAAATTCTGACACATGCTACAACATGAATAATCATTGAAAACATCATTATGCTAAGTGAAAAAAAGCTGGACATAAAAGAAAAACTATTGTATAATTTCACCTATATGAGTTTCCTAGAATAGGCAAACTCATAGAGACAGAAAGAAGTAGAATAGAGGTTTCTAGAGTCTGAAAGAAAGGAGAATGGGGAGTTATTGTGTACACAACAAAGGGTAGAGGGTTTCAGTTGGGGATGGTGAAAAAGTTCTGGAATGGGTGATGGTTGCATAACAATGTGAATGTGCTTAATGCTGCTGAATTGTATACTTAAGAATGATTAAAATGGTAAATTTTATGTTATATGTGTTTTACCACAATACGTATGACACATTAAATGTGAAAACATTTGTTGAAAGAGGAAAAAAAATGAAATGAGCCATCAAGCACAAAAGGGCAATGATAAATCTAAAATCCATACTGCTAAGTGAAAGAAGGCAGTCTGAGTAGTCTATATACTGTATGATTCCAATTATATGACATTCTTGAAAAGGCCAAACTAGAGAGACAGTAAAAAGATCAGTGGTTGTCAGGGGTTTGAGAGTAGGAGAGAGGCCTAAGTAGGTGAAGCATAGGGGATATTTTGGGGCAGTGAAACTATTCTGTATGATACTGCAATAGTGGATACATGACATTATGCATTTGTCAAAACCTGTGGAACTCTATCGCACAAAGAGTGAAACTTAATGTATGCAAATTGAAAAATCATTTAGGAGGTAGGAGAAGCCAGGGTAGAATGCACACTGTGACAAGAAAATCTAACAATATTAAAAAGTATGAAACAATTTCACTGAAAGGGATGGGGGCAAAAGTGCTGACCTAGATATCTTTGGAAATGAGTGGAGTCCGTAAGACTAAAGGCAAAAGGAACTGCATGTAAGCACTGTGCTCTAGCTAATAAAGGTATTTCCCACAGGAGTATGGGTTCTGATACTGCTATACATGTATGCTAGAGCAATTAAGTAAATTGTATTATGGATGCGGGGAGTCAGCTTTCTCACTGTTGGAATGGGAATTAACAGACAAGCAAGGAGAGGAGGCTAGAATCATCCATGTGATAATGGATTAATGTTGGAGCTATCAGTAATAACTCATGTTTAACTTAATATAGACACAGATGGTTTTATATATATATATATATATATATCTGTGGTTATATATATTTTATTATACATATTTTATATATATAAATACATATATAATTTATATATAGTTTTATATATATGTTATAAACATGACATATACATATGTTAGTACTCACACATGTATTTCCTTGCTAGGTCAGCTGAGAGGGCCTGCAAGCAATTACACCCCGGTAGCAATGAGCACACCTAGCACTCAGATTCTGGTTTCTAATACCATTCTTCAATTAAAAGAACCAGGGCTCCCTGAAGAAATGTCTGATTCTAGGACTGGGACAGGAAATATAAGAGCAGATTAGAGTATTTTGTAGTGCCAGAAAGTAAGGAAGTGCTCAAAAACAAAGAAAACCCCACACTGACAGTTGTATGTCAATGGGACACAGGAGCCAATTGAAAGGAATCCCAGTGGCCAAAGCTGGAACAATTGAGCAACAAAACAAAGTAGTATTGTAATATAACCCAAAATATAAATGAAAATCCATTTATATGCATGTTACATACATATGGATATTATTTATATCCATATGGATATAAATAAATGATTATATAAATAAAAAAATGAGAGAGAATAGATGTCTCCTATGCAGAAGAATTCCAAATAATTTATTCCAGAGGGTAGATACTCCACCCTCGAGGAAGAGGAGCATAACCCCCACTCCTTAAATGTGAGATGCACATAGTGACTTCCTTCCAAAGAGGACAGTATAGAAAGGAGTGAAAAGAGAGAGTTCACAGTGGAGAAACCTGACAAACACTACCTGAGCCAGGTGATTAAGGTCAATGTCAACGTGATAAACTACGTTGATAGTAAGTGCTCTTGATATGACATGATAAAATGGTACTTTACCTCTGTGGTCTTCCTCCCCAAAACCCATAATACAAGTCTATTCCTGAAATAAACATCAGACAAATTACAATTAGGGGCATCCTACAAATATCTGACCAGTATTCCTCAGAAGTATCAAGGTAATAAAAAACAAGGAAAGTCAGAAAAACTGTCACAGCCAAGAGGAGCCTAAAGAGATGTGACAACTACATATAACGTGGTATCCTGGATGGTATCCTGGAACAGAAAAGGGACACTAGGTAAAAACTGAGGAAATCTGAATAAACTATGGTCTTTAGTTAATAATCACATATCAGTATTGGTTCATTAGCTGTAACAAATATGTAATAGTCATGCGAGTTGTCAGTAATAGGAGAAACCAGGTGTGGGGATATAAGATTACTCATTGTACTATTCTCTTCTCAATTATTGTGTAAATCTAAAACTTCTAAAAGATTTTTTTGTGTGTGTGTGTGTGTGAGGAAGAGTAGCCCTGAGCTAACATCCATTGCTAGTCCTGCTCTTTGTGCTGAGGAAGACTGGCCCTGAGCTAACACCCATGCCCATCTTCCTCTACTTTATATGGGATGCTGCCACAGCATGGCTTGACAAGCGATGCGTCGGTCCGTGCCTGGGATCCGAACCTGTGAACCCCGGGCCGCCAAAGCGGAGCATGCAAACTTAACTGCTATGCCTCTGGGCTGGCCCCCTAAAAAATATTTTTTAAAAAGCAAATATAAACATATTGAGAACAACAGGAAAGAGGAATGTGCTCAAATTGTTTTTTCGGAAATTGCCAAGTTAGGAGTTACAAGAAGGGAAAGTGTCCCAGTTTGAAGAAACACTGTATTGTTTTACAAAAACAAACCAAAATCTCTACTGAAATTTTCCCAGAATAATTCACATTTGGCTTAAGGAAACAAATTCTATTGTAAATTAAGGTAAATTGAGATGTTTTCAGATATGTCCTCCAAACTCTTAATTATTTATTCACTCGTTCACTAGGAAACATGATGTTAACTCCCATGAATTTAACACTGTGCCATGTCTCGGGCTGCAATGATAAGTCAAATTCAGCGCATAACTTCAAGGAGCTCAGTCTGATGGGGAAAATCAATTATAAACAGGGAACTACAGCAGTAGGATCAGATCCCTAACTCTAGGGTGAAATTGTGCTATGAGAACACAGAACGGGGGTTCTCTGTGTTTCCCCTGCTGCCTGTGGGAGCACAGGCTGTTTGGGAAACCTGCGTCGTGGTGGGTGAGAAAGTGGTCATCTCATGAGGGGCTTGCCCTGATCTCTACCAAGGCAGGTGTCTCTCACCCCAGTGTCACCAGCAGCAGAGAGATCTCAGCCTGTTTTTTTGCACTGGAGATGAAAGCCTTCTCTAAAGCTCTACCTATTTCTGCCTCTGTTAGGGTTTTTTTGGCTTAAGTTACACACATGCTAAATGCAACTCCCTTCCAGTCCTGTAAAATGACTCCTGCAGTTGACTTGCATGCTTTCTCCTCTGTGAGAGGAGAGAAACGTTTTTGAGTTCCATGATTATTGTCAGATAAATGACAACTTCTGATCCGGGTGCCATCTGGAAACACGGTCTCTTAACATTTAGAAGGTATTTACTCCTCGCTTAATTCCTGTGTAGCTTTTCCAACAGAACCTTTCTCTGCAACATCTGTGGTTTTACTCATTAATCATTTTCGCTCTCTCATATGCAGATTCATTAAACAAACTTCCAAAAGGAAGCAAGTTTGTTCATTCACTTATTCAAAAACATTTATTCAAAAACATTGATTGAGCACCTCCTACTTTTTTCCCGGAACAAACTTAGATGGCTACAGTCCTTAAAATAATGCTCTATGCTGGAGAAATTAAACTGCAAAATCTCAGTAGCCTAACATAATAGGAACTTTGTTCTCATTCATTCAACTCATGCAAATGCTGGTGCTGGGCAGCCAGCGATTCAGGAACCAGGCTCTTTTGATCTTGTGGCTCCATCTTTCTTTAGGGCTTCAAAGCCTTTCACTTTCAGATGGCAGATGGGAAGGAGAGGACAGACAAGGCACATCAGCTTCATCACCATGTCAACCTACAAGCGACATATCATTTCTGCTCACATTCCCTTAGTGAGAACTAGTCACAGGTAGATTGGCTGGGGGGCGGGGGTGTGGGCAGGCTGGGAAACATAGTCCCTGGCTGAGCAGAATGTTCCAGCCACTAGTCCATTCCACCAAGGCAGAATATACCTCTTCCGGTGGATGGCTAACCATCTCTACCACCCTACTGGAGATCCCAAGACGAATCTGACTCGTTCTTATACACATGAGAATCCCCAGCCCCAGAAGACTAAAAGAATTAACATCTAAGCAAAATCTTTCCATCTCTGCTAGTTCACATCTTGTAAGAGTTAATTAAAATAATTAAAGAGAACCCGGAGAGCAAGTATAAAAGCTGTTTGCTAGAATCCACAACAATGGGCACTGATTGGAACAGAAGGCAATAGCCAACAACTTGTCTTTCTGCCACAGAATAGAAAAAAGAAGGTGTGTAGACCTATTTTATAAAGCAGAATAACCCGTTTCTAATAGTAAGTTCCCAGGCTGCAGGGATTAGACGCTCCATCGCCAAAAGCCCTGTTACCATCAAGTATGAGGTTGCGCCCAGAGTTACTGTGACTACATAAACAGATTAGAGTCCCCAACTTTTTATTTTTATTAAAGATGATCTGCTCTTTATTTGCCTCAAATGCTTGAGATTTCCAGGAGGCTGAGGGCTGAGTGAATGTGTGCTTGAGCAAGCAGTGGAAGGTCGTGGGAGGAAACATCATCTCTGTCAGCTCTGCCATTTTGCCCCTGGGAGTTCCAGCAAAGAGTCAAGAGAGGAGTGTTAGAGCAGTGGTGGCCTGTGAGGTCAACCTCACACTGCTCATCTAAGTTTTAGCTGTGGATTCTGATCTGCTGGTTGAGGATTTTCATGTGAGATAGAGCCATAGCTTTTGTATAATGGGAAGGACAACAAATCTATGATCTTGTACAACGGGACTATCAACTGTTATTATATAATCCCAGTGGGCATAGGAAAATGAAATTCATCTTACTAGGAGGCTCCCTTAGGCCCCCGATTCACATTTCCATTGGTGGAGAATTCTGTTGCTATCACCTCTCTTATTCCTCTGTCTTCCCATTGCTGTGTCAGGGGCTTTTACTCCACTCCCCTCTGACGCAGGGGGAGAAATTACCATTTCCCATCTCTCTTTGCATCCTTACTTGTTCTTTGCCAAGGGAGGAAGGAACACTTACCTGACTAATGAGAGCTTGGTATCTATTGAGGCATTTTTCTGGCAACTTGTTCTGCTTTTACTTGGTTTTGCTGCTGCTTTTATTGTTTTTTGCCGGGGTGGGCACGTTGAAGAGCTAACGTGGACCTTCTTCTACCTGCTCTGTGTTGTCACCTCACAGACTAGTTACAGGGACAATGGGTCCTCCTCTCTTTCTCGCTCCCAAGAGGAAGGCTCACCTGGGTGTGGCCTGTCTTCTAGACACAGGCTGAAGGCTTGTATCTCCCTGAATCTGCTGGCAACTCCATATGTGAAGAGGGCTATGATCCTCCACTTTTAGGCGAGTGAACCTAAGGTCTATTTTTCTCCAGTTCTCCCTACCTGTGAGTCACAAGGTCTAAGTATGAGCAGGTATTAATATGAAGCCATCACGTTGACTTAGGACTTGGCTACTTTCTCCAGTCCTGCTTTCCCATGGAACCCTGTGTTTTCGGGATCGTTGGGTCACCATTCATGAAGCTGATGTATTGATCCCCACTGACTCCTTGGATCTGTTTCCTACCAATGAGAGCCCAATGGGAGGAGTGAAGAGGTTTTGGAACACCTATCCTTCAACACAGGTAAGTGAGTTAAATAAACAGTTCAAAATAATCCTATTACCTACTACTGTACACCTCCAAACCCCAAAATATAATCAGTTATATAGAAACGGTACTAGCTCAAGGCATTTTTTTCTACGCCTTGCCTTACCAAATAATTGGAACCACATCATTCATCATTAATATACTTCAGGGCAAGTGAAAAATGATAGACAAATTATGAAATGTATTAATTGTGGTTTCTGGAAATCAGTTCTGATGTTTGGTGAATACCCAGTTAGGATGTGACATATGTCTTAAATAGAAGCAACTCATTCCCACTGCCTCCGTTTGAGGCAAAGCATCATCCCTCCACCATGAGCTGAGCCTTTCACATCTTGGTGTGTCCTGGAGCATTAATGCCCTTAAGCAGAATCAAAAGGTCAACTCTTGGCTGGGGTGGTGGGGGGAGGAGGGAGATGGGAGGCTAGAAAATACTGTATCAAATTTTTCATATTCAGAGAAAATCTCATTATGGATGATCCCCTTCACTGAGTGTCAGGAAGAGAACGCCTGATTCTGTTTCTCTATTCTAGGTGGGCATCCAGAAGCAGATCTGCACATGTAAACACAAGGCCAAGGATCACTCACACTGGCTATTATCAGACATCTCATATGCCCTATTGCCCGCCCCTTATATTCCAGCTTTTACTATGGCAACCAGCTGTGCATGGATGCAACCTGATGGCGCCTTGCTCGGCTGCACATGGGGTGTCTTGACATCTGTGGGAACCTTCTCAAACATTCTGATACATATCTACACCTGGGAATGTCAGCTACCCTGGACCAATAGAAGTCCCTGGTTACACACTGCCCTCTTTCCTGTTTGGAGAGAACAACTCTGAGGTGCATGCTCCGAGAATCCTCAGAGCGGTCTCAGCAGGACTGAGGTCCTTTCGCCCACAGCAGCAACCAGCTCTCCCAGCTTCCCGACTTCACTCTTCCCAGACTCCCACTCCTGTTCCTTGGGGTCACTTCTACATAAGATGCAGACTCGACCTTTTGGGTGGACACAAGCTAAAATACTACTTGAATGGGCTTTTCAGATGACAGTACTAAAAGACCACAAATACTGCAGCATTCTCAAGATAACTATGTACATATACATATAGTTTATTTCTTTCCTTTTTGTTATGGAAATACTCAAATCTATATAAGACTCAAGAAAATAGCATAAAGGACCCTCATGTATCCATCTCCAAGCTTTAATAATTGTTACCTTTCTCGCTTTCCAGCAGATTTTTAAAGGGTACCTTGTTTGGTAATAATAAATATTGAGTTGCTCTGATTATCATGACTACCTAAACCATTAGCATAAAAGTATCTGTGTGTTGTAGCAATCAGAAAACTTCTAAGCTTCTAGAATGGAAACTGCTGTTAGCCCCTTGCCAAGGTGATTAATGGAGGCCTCAGTCAGGGCATGGTCTTCTCTCCCACCTCCCCAGCCCCTCATCCCCCACTCTCACCCCAGCCATGGGCCACAGCATCTTGTTGGAGGATGGGCAAACTTGGCATATTAGTCTACTCAGACTGGAGCTCAGCATTTTCTTAGATAATTGTGGAAAGCAACCTTTTTTCCTGTTGGAGCAAACAAGGCAGCATGTACCCTTGTGAGCTACCAGCAGCTATCCTGTGTTCATGAAGCAGGCTGGCCTCAAGCCAACACTGCAGAGAACAAAGTTAAAGGTGCAGAAAAACACTGGGTGCTCAGTGATATCACTGAGCATTGGATCAATTTCTGTCTGACGTGTCCATACTCTAGACTTTTCAGTTATAAGAACCAATAAATTCCTATTACTATATAAGACAATATGTGTTTGCCATAACTTTCATACATATGCCTTCAGACTAATGTATTTCATTTAAAGGTCATGGAGGTTTGCAAGTGTTTTAGAAGTCTTTTCATCAAACATAGTTATAATAAAAACAAGGCAGTTTTAGTTATCAAGAAAATAAAATTATGTTTACAGTTTGATTTCAAGGTTACCAGATAAATGAAGTATTAGTAGATAAGACATGAGGATATCAGAACTTGTCATTTTTTTTGACCATAAGATTATTACTAATCACTAATTGTTCCAAGAAGGTTCGTGAATTCTCAAACATTAAGAAGTCTTACTTTCAAAAATGATGCATTTATTTGCATGAAGGTCTCCTCATTATTGTTGCTATGTTTGCCAACCCAAAAGTATCACTGCCACCCATTCCCCTGCTGCTAGAACCACAACTCAGTCTGTGACGCTTCCGCTGCACCATCCTGAGTCCTAACCAGAACACTGACTTACCCAGTTCTCCTTCACCAACCCAAGGCTTTGGGGCGTCAAACAACTTTTTCAAATTCACGTTTTCTTTCCTGGATTTCCTACAACTAACAATTTGTAGTACTAAATCTGGAATAAAAATTCTATAACTTTAAGCATTTATGTCCTAAGATTTATGGGATAAAAATAGGCAGAGCAGCAATTGCAATTTATGTTTCTTCAGAAGGTAGCAAGAACGGGGTCAGTACAGAAGTACCCTCAAGAGCCCTGAAGCCAGCTCTCCCCATTACTGCTTTTTTTTTCTTACATATGGGAATGTGTTTGCAAAGTCACTGCACACTCCTTTTGTAGAGAAATAAGGAAAGCAACAAAGACGCCCGTTGTGATGCAAAGAGCATGAAATACACTATCAGCTGGAGAAGCTTATCCAGCTCTTTCTGGAGCAAGATCACCATGGCTCTGAAGAATAGGAATTAAGACAGAAGAAGAAAGGGTGGGAGGGGGCACAGTAGAAGGACCAAGGTGAGAGAAAGAAGGAGAAGACAGGGGGAGGAGAATGAAGCGAGGCAGGGAGAGAGAGGAAGAGGCTGGAAGAAAGAGAGTATGTGTTTAGTGGGATAAACTTAAAATCCAAGAAAATATTAAAGTATCTGCCTATGAGACAGGTAGACAATATATGGTGAGAATTTGCTTCTGTGCAGAACAAATGCCACGGTGATGTGTTACTAAACCAGGGGGTAGAATCCATTTTCTGTCACTCCTTTGCTGAGAAAACTTCAGTGGTTCCACATGGCCTGTGACTTAAGGGAAAACACTAGAGTGATGGACATTGAAGGTGTTTCATAATATGGCTCCCTTCTTCCAAATACAACTGGATATCTCTTTTCTCCGTACTGCGCAGCTCTACTCCTACCACATGATTACTTCCTACAAATCCCAGAAAGTCATTTCTCCCTCCTTACTCTCGGCCACACTGTTGCCTCTCCCTGGACTACCCTTCTCATTCTTCACACACATCTCCAAGGAAATTATACCCAACCAAGAGGACTCACCTCACATTCCACGTCCTCCCAGAAGCCTCCCTTAACCACTTCAGCCTCATGATCTCCCCCATTCTCTGAAGCCTGGCTAAACTCAGCCTGGATCATTCTCTTTCTGAAACAAGTTGGGAAATGAATGAACAAAGCAAATAAACTATTTGCACCATTCATGTCCATTCTTAATCACTCATTGCCTTCCTCTGTTGATTATTTCATGCATAAATCTTTCTCTTTTCAAACATATTGCACACTCTAGACAAATGAGAACATAATAGACCCAACATCAGAAAAACAGTCTTTTAATACTGGGAATCTTCTTCATCTCTCCCTTCAATGGGATAGCATTTCCTTAGTATAAATGAAAGGAAAAGAGTGTTCTATATGAAAAATTCCTCCTTGTCTAAACAAGTTTGTGGCATTCATGAAGAAACATCTTCTGCTTCAACTTTTAAGAGACAGAAAGCCATTTCTGATAATCAAAGGAGGTGTCCATTCTACATTAGCATTCCTCCTAGAAGGAGAGACAACTGCTGGTCTGACAAGAAGAGATGCACTGCCTGCTGAGCCATGTGGAGCCAGAAATTGAGAGACTATCCCATGAAAGCTGTCCCGCTGAGGTGGCACTCCTTTGTGTTATGCTGTTTTTAAATGGTGTTTGAAGACTCACATCCCTTGAGACTAACTGGTACCAAAAAAGCCCACTTACAGTAAACTTATAACAGGGGTCACATTTTCATTGTGAATTTCATGATTTTTTTAAAAGCTTTGATTCTGATGTTATCATAAAAATTATTCTTAAATTTGTGAAAGTAAGTTTATTTTCAATTTAACCACACAACAAAATTACAAATGGAGTCTATTTATTAAAAGAAACACAGAATGAATCAAGCATTGATGGGGAGACAGCTTAGTTTTCTGACAAAACTGATCATGTATTGTTGTAGTCCATTCAGCCTGATATAATAAAATACCACAGACTGGGCAGCTTATAAACAACAGAAATTTATTTCTCACAGTTCTGAAGGCTGGAAGTCTGAGATCAGATCCCTCTTCTGAGTCGCAGGCTTTTCAATGTATCCCAAAGGCCCCGCTTCCTAATACCAGCACATTGGGCATTAGGATTTCAACAAATGAATTTTGGAGGAGACACAAACATTCAGACCTTAGCATATATAACATACTTCACCATACATTTGACTGTTGTAGCGTAGTTATAAAAAGAATCATTTTCGCAAAAATATTTGAGAGCTCCATCAATTTTCCAAGTGTTTTCTCTTAATATTTTGATAGTCAAATACTTTTCTTTTGATGAACCTCTCATATCATCACAAAACTTTTCCCTCAAGACAGGAAAGAGGGCAGTGTTTATCCAGGGGCTTCTACTGGTCCAAGGTAGCCCTCATCACCATCATTATCTGCTCAAACACTGCCAGATCTTCTTTGTCAATGGCTTCAAGGGTCATCTGCCCAATTCTCCAACATCAATTTATTATCTTCGTGAAATCTTTCATCTTTTATAAGATTATAAATTTCACTTTATAACTTATTTCTATGTGTTTACCCTGTATTATCAGATATTAAACAACAATAATATTTGATCAAAAAAGACATTGACCCGTTGGGCCAGACCACTTCTAAGCCAAAAATAAAACACCTGTCTCTAGAAACCCTTTGAGAATATACTAGTTTCCTGGTGTTCCTGATGGTTTGTGTATAGAGGCTTGCTCATCTGGTTCATCTCTCAGTCAATGCTTAGATACTCTGCGCAACTCCCCTAATCAATGGGGGGACTTCATGACCTCCCAAAACTGCTCATCAATATAGAACTGGGGGTGTTTGAATTCCTCTCTTTGCATCATATTAACATCGCCCTCTCTGTAATCTCTACCCATTGGTTCCAACAAAATATGGTTCTCATCTGTTTTCTTGTCAGCCCTCTCATACCACTAACTCATATTGAAAATTTATCTACATCTCTGAAATTTGTTTTATTGTTATAACAACAACAATGATAACTAGCACTGGTACACACAATGTTTATTATGTGCTAGGTTAGTATAGATACTGTATAGATATTAACTCATTTAATCCTCCCAATACACCTAGAAGACAATTACTTTTATGATCACCAATTTCAGCTGAGGAAACTGAGGCATGGAGAAGTTAAGTAATTGGTACGTGGCAGAGCAGGATCTGCACCGGGCACAACTCCAGAGACTGTGTGTGCTCTATTCACTCTTTTAGTTGCATTTCTGTGGCTAGCTTCTTAAAACCAAGCAAGGGACTTTCTATTTATTTCTCTTCAATTTTATCTTGTTAGATTTTAGTTTATCATTTAAGTCAATCAAGAAATTTTGGATACTCACTTACCACACTCTCTTTTAAATAAACTTCCAGCTTCTTATCGCATTGAAACTGGACTGTTCTTCCATTAACATATTTTGCTAAATCATTAATAAAATGATGATTTAGACAGGGATGAGGGCAGAGTCCTGTGGCAAATTACCAGAGACTTATTCCAAGTTCATCATTCTTGGTCAGCCAATAACAAATTTCACAGAACTATCACACAGTCCTTATAAGGAGAACAAGAAAGACATCATCAGTCCCTCATTAACCTGCAGACATACTATATACAAGCGTTCCCTGAATCTATTGCTCTAAAAAACCCCATCAAGATAGGAACTTGGTTCAGTGAAACATACTTCACTGTTGGTGAATCTGTATGAACTCTAAGTGATCATCTTATTTTTTGAGTCATCTGTTTGATATTTTATTCCAGAATTTTCTTTGGAGGGACCTTAAGCTCACCAAAAGGAAACACCTTCTTTCCTCTTAAAAAATTAATCTATTTCTTCCTTTCCAGGCTGCTATGCTCTGAATGTTTGTGTCCTCCCCAAAATTCATATGTTGAAATCTTAACCCCATGAGATAATGATATTTAGAGGTGGGGCCTTAAGGGAGGTGCTTAAGTCATGAGGGTAGAACCCTCCTGAAAGGGATTAATGTCTTACAAAAGAGGATCCAGAGAGATCCCTAGCCCCTTCTGTCAAGTGAGGGTACAATGAGAAGTCTGTGACCCAGAAGAGGGTCCCCAACCAACCATGCTGGCACCTTGATCTTGGACTTTCCAACCTCCAGAACTGTGAGAAATAAGTTTCTGCTGTTTTTAAGCCACCCAGTCTGTGGTATTTTGTTATAGCAGCCCAAATGGACTGAGACACAGTCTTTTCATATGTCCTCTGGTCCATAGGATTTCTCAAAGGGTACAGAAAATGCTTCTGATTGCCAAGTTCTCTCTGTGCCTTGCAGGGTCATCTCTTCAGGAGTCTTGAGTTTATTTAGGGCAGAAGAATATTCAACAGAAATCACCCCTGCCTGGATCCTCAGTTCTCTCTCACCAAATCCGTCCTGGCCTTTCTGTCATTCTCTAGAATGGGAGTCAAGTAGATCTTGTGTAGTTTTACTTTATCTTCAGACTTCTGATGTCACATTTACAACTACCTAGAGCTCTGTTAATTTTGATTCTCTCAAGTGCTATTACACTTCATTAAGAAACTTGACTATCAGTAAGCTTCTTATTCTGCTGCAACCAAACACAGGATAGTAGTCTGAGAAATACCATTTTCCCAGAAGCATTCTCCCCAGCACTCCTTGGGAGAAGGGCCATCCATCTCCATGCTATTTATGGAAACTCTTTCCTTTTTTAAAATTTTTTATTACTTAAAACACTCTTCCACTTTATTTATAATTTATTTATAATTCACATTCTGTTTTAAAATGTTTCTTATGCTTAATACCCAAGTACAGATTTCCAAATACATTCTCAGCCTGATGTTGTCACGTCTACATCCAAATGGAGCCACCTCCCACCTCCAGGCAGCAAATACAAACACAGTGCCAATGTGAGGCAGACACAGGACAGAAATTATGACCCCACGGGTGTCAGGATTCTTGTGATTCATTCTCATTTCCATTCCTGAGGTGGCAGCAAGATCCATGGGTCAGACAAGTTATTTCCTGGTGCAGTTACCCTTTCTCCTAGTCCATGATCTGCTGTCAAGTGCTGTTCACTTTGCTTCTGTTATGAAATGAATGATTGTACTTGGGTCTTTTTGTTGTGGTGGTGGTGTTTTGTTTTCTGAGAATGAGCAGATGATGTACAGGTTATGCCCTAGAGAGATTCCTTCTGGAAGTCTTTGCCACAAAAACAGAGAGCACTGCAAACTGTGTGCAGGAAAATTAAAGGCCACGCTGATTTGGAAGGGCAAGACAAAGTCAGTTCTTTCTATTGGTGCAGAAGGCCATTTGCCCTTGGAGGCATTGTCAGTGAAAATGAGAGAGAAGGAGTTAATTTCAACTGTTAAAAAATTCCTCCCTCTTGTGGAAATCAATTTCAGCAATGACTAAGCGCTCAATAAATGTTATAAATTGCTTTTATTATTATAATTTCCTACTAACAGTAGGGAATTTTCTATTTTCTTTCTTTTCTTAAACATTTGGGGCCAGTCCTAGATAAGGTCATGAAATAAAAGTTTATCTTTCATGCTTGTTAGCACTTTCTCCTGTTCAGGGTCTCCAGCCCAGTTCCAGGCCCCCTTCTTCTTCCACATGACCCATATGTCTCAAATTCCCAATTACGTGTCAGCTGGATATGCACTATTGCTGGTCTAAAGGCCTATTCACATATTTCCCAAGGATGTTTGTGTTCTGCAGCAATAAGTTCAGGAAAATGTTTGCCCTTGGGCAAGTGTTAGTCTACCTGGGAGTTGGGGTAGGAGGGTGTTGAAGGCCTTCAGTGATGACTGTCTCTGTGCCTGAATGAGATGCAATGGGTGAGACCTACTCTTCCGCTGGATTACATAACTCTGAGGTCTTTGGGGTGCTCCTGGCTCAGTGAGGTGGTCTCCATGATATATCTTGGCCAGCCTCATGCCTGGGCACAACCTTCAATCTTCTGACCAAGATTTCCTAGGTAAGAGACTTAGAAATCTGAATTTTAAATGATCCTTTCAGGCAAATTGGGAAACCCTGCATTAGAGGACACTGTCTTTTGTTTTGACAACCATTTTACAGCTACCAAGGCCCAAGGTCTTAGAACTAATAAATGGTAGAGCTAGGATTTAAGCCAAGGGTGAGTTCTCTCTGTGCCTGAGTCTACTATTCCCTCTGTCCTTTCCATCCCCCTTAGTTCCCTTCCTTTAGGAAACAGAAGCATAAGTATTAAAAGAGAGGGTCCCTCCTCATCTGAAATTCTCTTCTTTCTGAGGGTGGCATGCTACTCACTATGACAAGCCCTGACTTAGAGAGCCACATTGGAGGAAATGAAGAGAGACACCCAGGAACTCAATTGCACCAAGTCCAATTGCAAACTTACCCATCACAAATGCTACATTTAGACCACCCAGGTCAAACCATTCCCTTTGACCTTTACCACTGCTATGTGAGAGAAAGTGGGGAAGAACAGACAGCACATTATGGGCTCTCCAGTTGAATTGACCTGGGCTTGAATCTTGGCTCTGCCACTGATTAGCTTCCTACTCCCAGCCTCGATTTCCTCATCTATAAAACAGAAGTAAGAGCACATAGCTATTCTGTTGCATTATTGTGTGCCCAGCACACAGTAGGTATTCAACCAATTGTTTCCCCTGCATCTGAGACCCAGGTTACAGAAAAGGGGAGGAAAAAATGTGTTGTGGAACCTGGTGGCAGAGGGTCATGGAAAATTAAGGAGAGAACTTGGATGGACACGCTGTCTTCATAGCAATGATGCAGATCTTTTCTCCCTGATGCAAATCCACATGGTAAAAGTATTTACAGGGGTCTGACTCTGTTGGCTGCACAGGGAGCCACCGAGCCCAGAATAAACAGAGGTGCCCAGTGTGGTTTTCCTGTCCCATATTGGCAAACAGGGAGATAATTAAAGAGCTAATGACAGCATTCAAGAGCTTGCATGCTACGGTGCCCTAGCTGACATCACAGATGCCAAACAGAGAGCCCTGAAGAATAATAAAGACTCTAGACTTGGCAACCAGGGTCAAGCTCTGTACTTCTGGTTATTCTGCTCTCCCTTCCTTCCCCACCAGGGGGCAGGGCAGAGACAGCCTCATTCAGAGTCCTCACCTGCCTGGAACTACCTGACACATACTTCACATTTAACCAAAGCACATGGAGACAGGGATAAGGAGAATTAACAACACATAGCCTTTGATGGAGCAATTTCACTTCTGGGTATCCTAGAGCAGTGGTTCTCAAAGGGTGGTACCCCGGACCAGTTGTGTGAGCATCATCTGAGCGCTCAGGAGAGTAATTTCTTGGGTCACACCCTAGACCTACTGAATCAAAAGCTTCAGGGGTGGATGGAGCCCAGCAATCTGTGTTTTTACAAGCCCTCCAGGTGATTCTATACATGCTAAAGTTTGAGAACTGCTGTTCTAGATGTATCCTTGTTCCTGTGTGAAAAGACATGTATACAGAAGTGTTTTTGTAGTGCTGTTTATAATTGCAAAATTAAATTTAAAAAAAAGAAAGAGCCTAAATGTCCATCAAAGGGGATGTATTAAATGATTAGTGCACATCTATGCAATGGAATACTATGCAGACATTAAAAAGAACAGAGCAATTTTATTTGTTCTAATATTGAGACTTCTAGAATATACAGTTAAATGAAAAAAAGCAAAGTACAGAACAGCATGTATAATGTCCTACCATTTATGTTTAAATATATATTTACATATTGACTACATTAATATATAATATTAATGTATTTAGATATTAAATATATTTAGCAATTTAGATTTAGATTTATATTATCTAAAGTAAGTTTTACATCATGGACTAGAAACTTCTAGAAGTTCTACAAAATAGAACTCTAGGTTCTGGAGGTGAAGTGATGTAGACCATGAGGTCCACACAGGATTGGGAAGAAAATGAAATGACTGTCATTTAAATGTCTTTGGATTGGTTGATAAGCTGATAACACCATGCACCTTGCACTTCTCCCAGGCTTTCTGCAGCAAACCAGGAGACCAAGAAAACTCAGCCGTGTCCTATTATCAGCTCAGATGTAAAGAACCAGGGTCCTCTTCTAGTTTACAAGTTCAGTAAGAGACATGGTAAAAATGGCAACGTGCACGCATTGACACACACACAATAAAACCTATCACCTTAAGATCCTTTAATGAAATGTAAAAGAATTGAAGATATTTAGCTGGAGAACAGGAGACTTAAGAAGACATGACGGTTGGCTTTAAGTATGTGAAAGGAAGATGGATTAGACAGCTCTATGTTTAGACTCAGAGGACAGAATTGGGATCATAAATTTTAAAAAGTTAAAAGAACACAGATTTCAAATCAATATAAAAATGTTTCTAACTGTCAGGAAAAAAAATTTTTATAATAAACTTGGATGCCTCTTTGAGTAGTGAGTTAGTTCCCCGCCACCAGATGTGTTCAAGCAAAAGCTGTGGTTCTTTTAAAAAGAATTAAAGTATTGGGAAGATAATTGGGTTATGAAAGCCTCTAGTTCCTTTCATTTCTGAGATACTTTGGTTTTGCTCTATGCTGTGGCTGCAGCCACAAAATCGCTGTGTAAGCAGTCAAATAAAAAAACATTTGCTAAGTAGAGTGGAAATGTCTTGTTCTTACTTATTTTGGACAAACCCTTGCTTTTCTCTATTCTGAAGGCACAAAAAGTGCATCATCATCAATGATTCATACATCTTTCAGCCACGCAACTACTCTGATACTCAGCTTCCCTGAACGGTTGGGAATTGCGGCTCTCCACTGAAGGATGACCCCGAGAAATTAATATTCAACTTATAAATTAGGGCTACTTGCCCAGTGAGAGCTCTATAGAAGCAAGATTTGGGGTGTTTTATTTTGTTCTTTTATGTTGAGAAATAATGAGACTATATGAAAATATTCATAGGGAACATGAGCTAGGTCTTAGAGTATTTGAAGGACAACCCCTTATAAGAGAAGTGGTCCTGAGGGACAAGCTGAGGCCCAAAGCAAAGGTGGCAAGAAGATAAGTTCTAGGAGAGAACTTTACAGCAATTAGAGCTGTCTGGAACAGAATGGGGTCCTTTGTGGAGTAGTGAGTTCTCTGCGATCACTGAGGATGTTCAATCCAACTATATGACCTTTATGAATTAGAATCAGCTTCTGGGGTGTTGGACCAAATGACCTCTAAAGTGCTGATTCTCAAAAGGTAGCTCCACAGTTCACTGGTGGCCTAGGAGGGGCTTTCTGACAGCCTAAGACTGATCCATACACACAGGTCCTCTACTCTCTCCTATGACAAATGGTGCACAGCTCCCAAGATTCATTTTATAAGTGCAATTAATACTCATAACCTACTAAGAAAGTTGTTAAGGATAACTAAACTTTAATTGTTATTGTAACATCAAGTTATTTTTAATTAAACAACCAATACTCAAATACATTTGTATTTGTTTTCTACTTCTGCATAGCAAATTATACCAACATAGTGGCTTAAAACAACATCCATTTATTATCTCAGTTTCTGTATCCAGAAGTCTGGGTACATCATGGCTGGGTTCTAATAGTGTCTGAAAATTAACGAGAAGTAGAAAGTCTAAGTAATAGATTATGCACATTTCAATGCTCAGGGTATTATAAGTCTAAAGTCAAGGTGTGGGCCAGGCTGCTTACCTCATGTAGAGTTCAGATCCTCTTCCAAGTTCATATATTTGGGGGCAGAATTCAGTTCCTTTCAATTGAAAGACTGAGGTTCCTATTTCCTTGCTGGCTGTCAGCCAGAGGTCATTCTCAGAATCCTAAAGGCTGCCTGCATTCCTAGACATGTGGCCTCCTTCAACAATGCAGAATTTATCAAGTGTGGAATATCCCCTCTTGCTTTGAATCTTTGAATTTTTCTGCCTCTGACCTCCAGACCCAGATTTAAAGAGTTCATCTGACTAGGTCAGGCCCACCCAGAAAAACTCCCTTTCTTAATCAACTGTGCCATAGAACATAACCTAATCATGAGAATAAGATCCACCAAATTCATAGTCCCAGGGATTATGCAAGATGTGTACACTAGGGGGTGGGGATCTCAGAAGTCATTTTAGAATTCTGCTTACTACAACATTTTTTTTATAAAGTTAAAACATCACAGCAGAGAAAGGAAACTCTCTTCAATAAATGGTGTTGGGAAAACTGGACAGCCACATGCAAAAGAATGAAAGTAGACCATTATCTTACACCATACACAAAAATTAACTCAAAATACATTAAAGACTTGAATGTAGACCTGAAACCATAAAACTCCTAGAGGAAAATATAGGTAGTACCCTCTTTGACGTTGGTCTTAGCAGTATCTTTTCAAATACCATACATACACAGGCAAGGAAAACAAAATAAAAAATAAACAAACAGGACTACATCAAACTAAAAATCTTCTGCATGGCAAAGGAAACCATCAACAAAATGAAAAGACAACCCACAAACTGGGAGAAAATATTTGCAAATCATATATCTGACAAGGGGTAAATTTCCAAAATATATAAAGAACTCATACAACTCAAAACAAAAAAGTGAACAACCCAATCAAAAAATGGGCAGAGGATATGAACAGACATTTTTCCAAAGAAGATATACAGATGCCCAGCAGGTACATGAAAAGGTGTTCAACATCACAAATTATTAGGGAAATGCAAATCAAAACTACAATGACCCCCCCCCGTCCCCGCTCCAGCAATCTAGGTCACGGATCCTCACACAACAGCTAGTGCGACTATAAGAGGAGGCAGGGGTAGCCCAGCCTGCACGTTAACACTTTCACAGTGGTGGCCTGACCCACAGGAGCACCCACAGTGCCGTGGCGGCTCTGCCTGTAGGAATGCTCCCCACCAAGTGGCAGCAGCTCAGCCCCCCTGAGGGAGCCCCTCCCACCAAGTGCAGTGGCTCAGTCGAGCTGCCCACAAGTGCAGAGCCAGCTGGCACAAGAAAAAATGTGCCCCCCCCACCTAACACAGCAGCTCAACTGGACCCCTGCCAAGGACAGCAGTCTCACCTACACAAGAACAACCCACCAGCAGAGCACAGAGGCCCTGCCTGCGCATGAGTGCATGACTTGCCAGGCAGCTGAGGCCAGCCCGCACAAACACTGAGCAGCCCTACTGGCACAACTTCCATCAGATGGGGCAGGATCAGAAAACACAGCTCCTGCTGACCTCTCCAACAGTAGTAGGTGGAATCTGTGACCTGATACTACCACAAATGCACCAGCAAAGGATAAATTCATCAAACAACATGAAGAACTGCAGTAACACTTCAGAGCAGAAGAAAAATTACAAGTCTCCAGACACCAATCCTGAAGTCACAGAAATTTACAATCTCAATGATAGAGAATTCAAGACAGTTGTCATAAAGAAACTCAACGAGTTACAAGAAAACTCAGAAAGACAGTTTGATGAGTTCAGGAATAAAATTAATGAGCAAAAGGAATTCTTCACCAAAGAGATTGAAGCTCTAAAAAACAAACCAAACAGAAATTCTGGATATGAAGAACACAACCAATGAGATAAAAAATAATCTAAAAAACCATAAAAAATAGAGCTGACATTATGGAGATCAGAATTAGTGATTTAGAGGATAGAAATGCTTCAGGAGGAGGAGAGAGAACTAAGATTTTTAAAAAATAAGGAATTCTTAGAGAACTATCTGACTCAATTAGGAAAAGCAACATAAGGATTATAGGTATTCCAGACAGAGAATAGAGGGAGAAAGGAGCAGAGAGCTTGTTCAAAAAATAATAGCTGAGAACTTCCCAAACCTAGGGAAGGAATCGGACTTTCAAATACATGAAGCCAACGAACTCCTAATTACATCAATGGTAAAAAACCTTCTCCAAGGCATAAATTATTAAAACTGGCAAAAGTCAATGACAAAGAAAAAACATTAAAGGCAGCAAGGCAGATGAAAATAACCTATAAAGGAACCCCTATCAGACTTTCAGTAGATTTATCAGCAGAAACCTTACAGGCTAGGAGAAAATGTAATGATATATTCAAAATACTGAAAGACAAAAACTTTCAGCTAAGAATATTCTATCCAGCAAAACTATTTTCAGATACAACAGAGAAATAAAATCTTTCCTGAATAAACAAAAGCTGAGGGAGTTCATCGCCACTAGGCCTGCCTTACAAGAAACATTGACAGGAGCCCTCCCATCTGAAGCTAAAAAGCAAAGGTTTACAAAACCTTGAGCAAGGAGATAAATAGACAGATAGAATCAGAAAATTGCAGCTCACTGCATGAGTGAAATGGTAGTCAGAAATACAAGGGAAAAGAAACAATGGAAATATAGAACAACCAGAAAACAAGAGATAAAATGGCAATATTAAGCCCTCATATATCAATTATCACTTGAAATGTAAATGGATTGAATTCTCCAATCAAAAGACACAGAGTGACTGGATGGATTAAAAAAGAAGACCTAAGAATATGCTGCCTCCAGGAAACATGTATCAGCTCTAAAGTCAAACATAGGCTCAGAGTTAAGGGATGGAAGACAATACTCGAAGCTAATGGAAAGCAAAAGAAAGCAGGTGCTGCCATACTTATATCAGACAAAGCAGATTTCAAGATAAAAAGACAATGAGAGACAAAGAAGGGCAGTATATAATGATAAAAGGGACATTCCACCAAGAGGACATAACACTTATGAATACATAGGCACCTCACACAGGAACACCAAAGTATATAAAGCAACCTAAATGGAGAAATTGACAGCAACACAATAATAGTAGGGGACCTCAACATCCCACTTACACCAATGGGTAGATCATCCAGACAGAAAGTCAACAAAGAAACAGTGGCCTTAAATGAAATACTAGACCAAATGAACTTAATAGAAATATATAGAACATTCCATCCAAAAACAGCAGAATATACATTCTTCTCAAGTTCACATGGAACATTCTCAAAGATAGACCATATGTTGGGAAAAAAGGCAAGCCTCAATAAATTCAAGAAGATTGAAATCATATCAAGCATCTTTTCCAACCACAATGCTATGAAACTAGAAATCAACTATATGAAAAGTCTGGGAAGTCACAAATATGTGGAGACTAAACAACATGCCACTGAACAACAAGAGGATCAATGAAAAAATCAAAAAATACCTGGAGACAAATGAAAATGAAAACACAACATACCAACTCTTATGGGATGCAGCAAAAGCAGTACTATGAGGGAAATTTATAACAATACATCCTTACCTCAACAAACAAGAAAAATATCAAATAAGTGATCTTAAACTACACTTAACAGAGCTAGAAAAAGAAGGACGAACAAAGCTCAAAGTCCAAAGAAGGAGGGAAATAATAAAAATTAGAGCAGAAATAAACGAAATAGAGATGAAAAAGCAGTAGAAAGGATCAATGAAACTAAGAGCTGCTTCTTTGAGAAGATAAACAAAGTTGACAAACCCTTAGCCAGACTCACTAAGAAAAACAGAGAGAAGTCTCAAATAAATAAAATTGGAAATGAAAGAGAAGAAATTACAACAGATACCACAGAAATACAAAGGATTATAAGAGAATACTATGAAAAACTATATGCCCACAAATTGGATAACCTAAAAGAAATGGATAAATTCTTAGACTCATACAACCTCCCAAAACTGAATCAAGAAGAAATAGAGAATCTGAATAGACTAATCACAAGTAAAGAGATTAAAACAGTAATCAAAAACCTCCCAAAAAACAAACGTCTAGGACGAGACGGCTTCTCTGGAGAATTCCACCAAACACTCAAAGAAGATTTAATATCTATCCTTCTCAAACTCTTCCAAAAAACTGAAGAGGAGGGGAAGCTCCCTAACTCATTCTACAAAGCCAATATTACCCTGATACCAAAACCAGACAAGGACAACACAAACAAGGAAAATTACAGGCCAATATCACTGATGAACACAGATGCAAAAATCCTCAACAAAATATTGGCAAACCAAATACAGCAACACATTAAAAGGATTGTACACCATGATGAAGTGGGATTTATACCAGGGACACAGGGATGGTTCAACATCTGCAAATCAATCAATGTGATACACCACATTAACAAAATGAGGAATAAAAATCACATGATCATCTCAATAGATGCAGAAAAAGCATTTGACAAGATCCAACATCCTTTATGATAAAAACTCTTCAATAAAATGGGTTTAGAAGGAAAATACCGTAACATAATAAAGGCCATATATGACAAACCCACAGCCAATGTCATACTTAATGGTGAAAAACCGAAAGCCATCCCTCTGAGAACAGGAACAAGACAAGGGTACACACTCTCACCACTCCTATTCAACACAGTACTGGGCGTTTTGGCTAGAGCAATTAGGCAAGAAAAAGAAATATAAGGTATCCAAATTGGAAAGGAAGAAGTGAAACTCTCACTGTTTGTGGATGACATGACCCTATATATAGAAAACTCTAAAGAATCTACCAGAAACTATTAGAAATAATCAACAACTACAGCAAAGTTGCAGGATACAAAGTCAACTGACAAAAATCAGTTGCATTTCTATATACTAATAACAAACTAGCAGAGAGCGAAGTCAAGAACACCATCCCATTCACAATCGCAACAAAAAGAATAAAATATCTAGGAATAAATTTCACCAAGGAGGCGAAAGACATATACACTGAAAAATATAAGACATTATGGAAAGTAAGTGAAGAGGACATATAGAAATGGAAAGATATTCCTTGCTCCTAGATTGGAAGAATAAACATAGTTAAATTGTCCATATTACCTAAAGCAATCTACAGATTCAAGGCAATCCCATTCAGAATCCCAATGACATGCTGCATGGAAATAGAATAAAGAATCCTAAAATTTATATTGAACAAGAAAAGACTCTGAATAGCCAAAGCAATCCTGAGAAAAAAGAACAAAGCTGGAGGCATCACAATCCCTGACTGCACAAAAACAGACACACAGAACAATGGAACAGAATTGAAAGCCAAAAATAAAACCACACATCTATGGACAGCTAATCTTCAACAAAGGAGCCAAGAATATATAAAGAAAGGAAAGTCTCTTCAATAAATAGTGTTGGGAAAACTGGACAGCCACATGCAAAAGAATGAAAGTAGACCATTATCTTACACCGTACACAAAAATTAACTCAAAATGGATTAAAGACTTGAATGTAAGACCTGAAACCATAAAATTCATCAAAGAAAATATAGGTAGTACCCTCTTTGACTTTGGTCTTAGCAGCATCTTTTTGAACACCACCTCTACTCAGGCAAAGGAAACAAAGGAAAAAATAAACAAATGGGACTACTTCAAACTAAAAAGCTTCTGCAAGGCAAAGAAAACCATCAACAAAATGAAACAATAACTCTCTAACTGGGAGAAAATATGTTCAAATCATGTATCTGACAAGGGGTTAATTTCCAAAATATGTAAAGAACTCATACAACTCAAAACAAAAAAGTGAACAACCCCATCAAAAAATGGGCAGAAGATATGAAGAGACATTTTTCCAAAGAAGATATACAGATGGCCAACAGGCACATAAAAAGATGTTCAACATCATTAATTATTAGGGAAATGCAAATCAAAACAACAATGAGGTACCACCTTACACCTGTCAGAATGGCTGTAATTAATAAGACAAAAATCAGCAAATGTTGAAAGGATATGGAAAAAAGGGAATCCTCATACACTGTGGTGGGCATGCAAACTGGTGCGGCTACTGTGGAAAACAGTATGGAGATTTCTCAAATAATTAAAAATAGAAATGCCATATGATCCAGCTATCCCAGTATTGGGTATTTATCCAAAGAACATGAAAGCAACAATACAAAGAAATTTATGCACCCCATGTTCATTGCAGTATTATTCACAATAGCCAAGACATGGAAGCAACACAAGTGCCCATCAACTGATGCATGGATAAAGAAGATGTAGTATGTATATACAGTGGAATACTACTCAGCCATAAAAAATGACAAAATTGTTACATTTGCGACAACATGGATGGACCTTGAGGGTATGATGTTAAGCGAAATAAACCAGACAAAGACAGACGCCATATGATTTCATTCATATGTGGAAGATAAACAAACACATAGGTAAAGAGAACAGATTAGTGGTTACCAGAGGGGAAGGGCATGGGGGGTGGCCAAAAGGGGTAAAGGGGCACATATGTACAGTGACGGATAAAAACTAGACTATTAGTGGCGAGCATGATGCAGTCTATACAGAAACTGATATATAATAATGAACACCTGAAATTACACAATGTTATAAACCAATATGACCAATAATTTTATAAAACCAATAATTTTAAAAAAACACAATGAGATATCACATCACACCTGTCAGAATGCCTATAATTAACAAGACAAGAAATAACAAGTGTTGGAGAGGATGTGGAGAAAAAGGAACCCTCATGCACTGCTGGTAGGCATGCAAACTGGTGCAGGCACTGTGGAAAACACTATGGAGATTTCTCAAAAAATTAAAAATAGAAAGACTATCTGATCCAGCTATTCCACTACTGGGTATTTATCCAAAGAACATGAAATCAATAATTCAAAAATATATGTGCACCCTTATGTTCATTGCAGCATTATTCACAATATCCAAGATGTGGAAGTAACCTAAGTGCCCATCAATGGATGAATGGATAAAGAAGATATGGTGCATATATATACACGGAATACTACTCAGCCATAAAACAAGACAAAATTGTGCCATTTGCGGCAAGATGGGTGGACCTTGAGGGTATTATGCTGAGAGAAATAAGTCAGACAAAGAAAGACAAACACTGTATGACTTCACCCATATGTGGAAGATAAACAAACACACACATAGATACGGAGAACAGACTAGTGGTTACCAGAGGGGAAGGGGGCTGGGGGTGGGTGAAAGGGGTAAAGGGGCACATATATATGGTAATGGATAAAAACTGGACTGTTGGTGGTGAACACGATGCAGTCTATACAGAAACTGAAATATAGTGATGTACACCTGAAATTTACACAATGTTGTAGGTCAACATGACCTCAATAAAATAATTTTTTTTTAAATTACAAAAGGACAAAAGTTTTAACTGACTGCTAGCCACAGCTACCAGAGATATTTACTTTATCAGTTTGACATTTATCCTTCTAAATCTTTTACTGTGGACTTATATACATATATATGTGTGTGTAAAACATGGTTTGTGTTAAAGAAAACTATTATACTGTTTTATAGTTATTATATAGTTTTATAGTTTGCTATTTCCACTCAATGGTAAACCTTCAGGAAATTTTTGTGTCAATACATACAGATCTACTTCCCTTCTTTTATGCATTGTATTGCTACGCCATAGTTTATATAGTCATCCTTCTACTTATGGACAATTCTATTGTTTGCCATTTTTAACTGCTATGAACAAAGTTGCAGTGAGTGTGTTTGTAGGTGCTTCCTGGTGTCTGAGTATGAAAGAGAAGTAGAATTTTCACGTCTTAAATTAAACACATTTCAAATTATAGTAGATACTGCAAAATTGAATGGCAGTATTTTTAAATATAAAATTCTGTTAAATTTCTCTTATAAAGCAACTCATATGTGTGTCTTTTTGATTCTTATTATCATCAAATTCCTTTTCCATTGGAAACTATGAAAGCATGAGGTAGGTAGGTCATGGGCTTGTTGTCCTACCTAAACTGCCCAAGATTCTACAAGTGTTACCAAAGAACTTAAAGCATCACGAAATGCCTGGGTTCTATCACCACACTTCACTTGTGAGTGTATTGAATATATGTGATTGTGGTACAGGTGATCATATGCAGCCCTTAAAATGTGGGAGGATCACTTTCCCTCTGGGGCAGCACAGGCACCCTCATTGCACATGGTTTCTCCCAGCTGGGACTGTCTTTGGGTGCCAGATGCCAAGTCTTACAGTGGTTCCCACAACTCACAGGTACACTCTGGTGAAGGTGGCAGCAGGTTACATGCCTTAATCATGACTTAACCTATCACCTGCCAAAATTCTAAAGCCTCCACCAAAAAACTGTTAGAACTAATGCATGAATTCGGTACAGTTGCAAGATACAAAATCGGTATACAAAAATTAGTTTCATTTCTACCCACTAATAAGGAACTAAAAGAAAGAGAAATTAAGAAAACAATGCCATTTACAACAGCCTCAAAAAGAAGAAAATACTTATGAATAGATTTAACCAAGGAGGTAAAAGATCTACATACTGAAAACTATAAGACATTGATGAAAGAAATTGAAGAAGACACAAATAAATAGAAAGATATTCCGTGCTCATGGATTAGAAGAATTAATACTGTTAAAATGTCTGTACTACTCAAAGTAATCTATAGATTCAGTACAATCCCTATCAAAATTTCAATGGCATTTTTCACAGAAATAGAAAAAACAATCCTAAAATTTGTATGGAACTACAAATGACCCCAAATAGCCAAAGAAATCCTGAGGAAGAAGAACAATGATAGAGGCATCATAGTGCCTGGTTTCAAACTACAGCACAAATCTATAGTAATCAAAACAATATGGCATTGGGTTAAAAACACACACGTAGATCAATGGAACAGAACAGAGAGCCCAGAAATAAACCCATGCATATATGGTCAATTAATTTACAACAAAGGAGCCAAGAATATACAATGAGTAAAGAATTGTCTCTTCGACAAATGGTGTTGGGAAAACTGGATATCCACACGCAAATGAATGAAACTGGCCTCCTATCTTACACCATATGCAAAATCAACTCAAAATGGATTAAAGACTTGAACATAAGACCTGAAACTGTAAAACTTCTAGAAGAAATCATAGGAGGTAAGCTGCTTGACACTGGTCTTGGCAATGATGTTTTTGTATTTGATATCGAAAGCCAAGGGAAAAAAGCAAAAATAAACAAGCAGGACTATATCAAATTGAAAAGCTTCTGCACAGCAAAGAAAACCATCAACAAAATGAAAAGGCAACCTATGGAATGGGAGAAAATATTTGCAAACCACCTATCTGATAAAGGGTTAATATCCAAAATATACAAGGAACTTATATTACTCAATAGCAAAAGTAAATGAATAACCTGATTAAAAATGGATAGAGGACCTGAAGAGACTTTTTTTTCCAAAGAAGACATACAAATGGCCAATAGGTACATGAAAAGGTGCTCAACATCACTAATCATCAGGGAAATGCAAATCAAAACCACAATGAGATATCACCTCACACCTGTTAGAACGGCTAGCATCAAGAAGACTAGAGATAATAAGTGTTGGCAGGGATGTGGAGAAAAGGGAACCTTTGTGCACTGTTGGTGGGAAGGTAAATTAGTGCAGCTGCTGTGGAAAAACAATATGGAGGTTCCTCAAGAAATTAAGAATAGAATTACCATATGATCTAGCAATCCTACTTTTGGGTATATATTCAAAGGAAATAGAAACAGGATATCAAAGAGCTATCTGTATACTCATGTACATTGCAGCATTATTTCCAATAGCCAAGATGTGGAAACAACCTAAGTGTTCATTGTTGGATGAATGGATAAAGAATATGTGATATATTTGGTGGTTACCAGGTGCTAGGGGGGTGGGAGTGGGCACAAGGGGTGGAGGGATACACTTATACGGTAACTGATAAACAATAATGTACAACAAAAATCTCACAATAAAAAAAGAATATATGAGATGTATATATATATATATATACACAAAATGGAAAGTTTTTTAGCCTTACAAAAGAAGAAAAATCCTGCTATTTGCAACACTGTGGGTGAACCTGGAGGCCATTGAGCTAACTGAAGCAAGCCAAACAGCACAAGACAAATACTGCACGGTATCACTTATATGTGAATCTTAAGGAAAAAACAAGGTCAAACTCATAGAAACAGAGTAGAAAAGTGGTTGCCAGGGTCTGGGAAGTAGAGGAAATAGGGACAGGTTGGTAAAAGGGTACAAACTTCAGTTGTAAGATGAATCAGGTCTGAGGACCGAATGTATAACATGACTGTAGTTAACACTGTATTGTATAACCAAAATTTGCTAAGAGAGTAGAACTTAAAGGTTCTGACTGAAAAAAAAAATTTAAATATGTGAGATGATAGATGTGTTAATTAACCCAATGGTGAGAATCTTTTCACAATGTATACATATGTCAAATCATGTTGTACACTGTAAATATCTTGTAATTTTATTTGTCAACTAAACCTCAATAAAGCTGAAGAAAAAAAATCCCGAAAGAACTCTCTGAAGAGAAATGATCGGACTGTAGAGCCACTTACAGGAAGAAAATATAAATTTTTTTCCCCAGAGGCCTTAAGAATCCAATAAACACCTACTACTGTATGAGGCAAAGTTGAGGAAGGGACCACAACTAAAAGCCTTTGATAACATGACCCAACAACCACACTGCATTCGATCTCATACCCAGCCAAAGCTGCACAATATGTCATTTGACCAACGCAGAACCTTACAATTAAATGTGGTCCCAAATACCAACACTCTCTCCCCAGAGAGACATACTTGAAATGGATAGAATTGATACGTTGAGTCCTTTTGGATGGATCAGGCCTCGTCCCTCAACACCACCATTCCCTTGTGTATAAATGCATATCAAAGCTCAAATGACCTTGGTTTTCACTTGGGGCACATGTAATTTTCTTCAGAGGGAACAATAGGTAGTCACTGTGAATGGTATACTCTAAGTCTCTATTAACAGCACTCAATCTACACCAATTTCAAATCATTCATAATACGTCATTTTAATACTTTCATGAAGAGAAAACAGTGAAGCCAAAAGAGTCTCCCCTTCAAAGCTGGTTAGGGACTATACTATAATATGCAAAGACTGTTAAACATCTGCTTATTGTAACCATTAGCTGACCCAGTTGCAAAATAAAGAAATGTAAAATATTACTTTTAAAAAATTAGAAAAATAAATAACTTCAGGTGCTATCAAAAAATATTACTCCCTGTCTTGTAAACAAACATTTGATGGAATTTCAAAACTTTAAGTTCTTTTCTTTTTCCTACAGAGACTTTGTTAGTAGGAGACAACAAAGGTTCAATTATGAGTCAGTAAGCCAGAAATTCATATTCCTTGGGCGAGACACTTAACTTCTCAGGAGCTAACTTTCTTTTCTTGAATTATAAAATTAGGAAGTGGTTAAATTTTTGGAAGTTATTTCCAGCTTTAATAATAAAGGAACAAAAAGTAAAGTTTTTAACCATTGGAAAAAATGTTTTATTACCAATACGTGCAGAATTTCACTGTGACATGTATTCACTTTTCTGTTGCACAGATAGTCACATGTTACTGGTAATTACATTTAAGAGGCAGAAATGTAAAGGCATTGAAGTTTTCCCACCAATCCTCTCACTATTTGGGGTTTAATCTAGTGAATATTTAAAAAAACAGTGAACACTCCTGCTATAGAGTGAATGTTTGTGTGCCTCCAAAATTCATATGTTGAAACCTAATCTCCAATGTGTTGGTATTTAGAGGTGGGGGCCTTTGAGAGGTGAGTAGATCATAAGGGTAGAGCCCTCACAAGCGGGATTAGGGCCCTTTTAAAAGAGGCCACAGGAAGCTCCCTTCCAATTCTGCCATGTAAGGACACAGCAAAAAGACGGCCATCTGTGAACCAGGAAGAGGGCCCTCACCAGACAGCAAATCTACTGCATTTGATCTTGGACTTCCCAGACTCCAGAGTGTGAGAAATAAATTTCTGTTGTTGCTAAGCCACCCAGTCTATGGTAATTTGTTACAGCAGCCCAAGCGAACTAAGACAACTCCCAAATTCCCTTCACAAGTTCTTCCATTTCTCTTTTAAAGACTCTGGTAAAGATAGTGGAATGATCTAATTACCTTTTCAATGTTTCAAGGATCACCCCTTTCAACCAATACCTTCCAATTTCCTCTACATTTTAAGATACTATGCTCTGCAGGACTGATGGTGATAATTTGCAAAGGTAGCAACTGACAATATTTGACCCTGGTCAAAAATTAGATGGATGACAGTGAAACATAATGCCACCCAGTGTTTGTAACGTGATTTATGGTGTCTAAGCTGTATTCCGGGTAAATGTGGTCTGAACCAGGCCTGTCATCAAGATCTAAGATCAGGCAATAACAGAGCACTCACTCTGCTTTGGGGCTCAATTCACCCGAAAGAATTGGCAAGAAAAAGGAAAAGTGAAGGAAGGGAGGGATTGTCACCAACTAGGTGCCTCCAGAAACTCAAAGGTGGGTTTGGAAGCAATTAACTGTTTTACCAGGTTGTTTCTTTTCCTGTTGTGTGTTAAGGAGTTGTAACCACCAGCCATCCTGAAACTGACCAAGCAAGGCACTCAAGGGAGATGTAACCAGAAGCCATCCTGAAACTGACCACGCCTCACCACAAGAGCAAATGCCCCTAACCTTTGCCTTATCTTGAATGCAAAGATCTCTCCTGGAGGAGCTTACGCCTCATTATGTGGAAGCATGTTCTCCAACTGAGCCTGTGCAGCAAATACCCGCCTCTCCCTTTTGAATATTCATTCCCCAACCAAATAAAAGTTCCTGCTTTCCTTTGTTCGGGGACGCCATGACTTTGGAAATGATTCCTCATGGCCTCCTACTTGCTGCAAATACACTTTACTTTGTGAGACAACTTCCACTGGTGTAGAGTCTTATTTAACTCACGAGGAGGTGAGCCCACTTGGTTCAGTAACGTAGGTGTGGATTCCTAATTGGATCAAGCTGTCAGTCAGACTTGGCCACAGCCTTTTCATTTGGGGTTGGAAAATAACAACAATCTGAGATAAATGACCCAAAAAGGTAGGTGAAATTGAGCTGAAACAAACGAAAAATCTTACAGTTAGGTCAAACAGGAATACAGAATGGGAGAGACAGGCCATGTGAAACAGCAGGCCATGTGAAACCAACTTTGATTTTCAGTCAAGGCAGATAGTGGACGAAAACTTCACAGGGGTGCTGCATGTTAGCCAGTGAACTCGTGGAGACCAAAGTACATGGAGTCGGTTTTGACACTTCATAATAATGGCTACTCTTATTGGGCCCCAATTATGTGCCAGATACTTGACATCATCTCATTTATTCCTCGGGGTAGGTACTGCCATGAGCCCCATTTTACACGTGAGGAAGTGAAGGTTGGGCAGGGATGAGTTTCTTGCTCAGGATCACACAGCTGGTATGTGCTGGGGCCGGGTTCAAATACAGGCCGCTTGGCTCTGGAGCCCACACGCTTGTCCATCATGCTCTCTTGCTTTCACTGGGCAGGAGTAGTACACTCATGAGAAATCAAGCTTCACATGCTTGACTAAGTGATCCTAACCACCCTGTCCATCCTTAGGAGTCTATGATTCTAGACCCTGCTCTGCCGCCAAAATGATGTGTCGACTTTGAGTTTTTTCCTTGGGTCTTGTTTCTATTTCCTATAGAACTAGAAATCAGAGGAGTCTTCAACATTTGTTAGCTGCTGAATTCTTCAAACAAAATATCGCTGAAGCCCAGTGTATACATCAGATGAAATTGGGGCTGCCCTGATTGAAGCAGAGGTGGGAGCCCACTCTGCCCAATTTAGAAGCCCCCAGTTCCCTCCCATAGTTGTCCCTGAGGCCCCTGCTCTGCAGCTCTAGATTCTACTGAATACATTTGAAAACTGCTGGGCTGGATTGTTTCTAAGATCTCTTCCAAATGCAAGATTTATAGATCCATGACCTAGATATTATCAAAGTCACACAACTTTAGCAAATTAAAGTTGGCTCTTCGGCATTCAGAGTAAGCTGTATGGGTGTAAGTTGGAAAGGTCACTCCCTCCCTTCTTCCAAGAGCCTGAGGAGAAAGCTAGTAGCTCAATTTGTTCTGAGAAATACTTGGGAAAAACTGTTTTGCAACCTATGAAAGTGATTTGCTTGGAAGAGCAGTTATCAGGAATTCCTGAAAGAAGCATTAACATTAATGAAACATGTGACCAAAAGATAACGGTCACTTCTTTGATGATAGCGCACAGAGCAGGAGTCAGCAAATTACAGCCCGATGCCTTTTTTTTGGTAACAGCTTTATTGAGATATAATTCACATATAATTCACTTATTTAAAGTACACAATTCAATGATTTTTTAGTATGTTTAAAGAGTTGTGAAACCATCACATAAGCCATTTCAGAATATTTTCATCACCCCAAAAAGAAACCTCTTACCTTTTAGCAGTCACCCTCTGTCCCCTCAGCCCTAGGCAACCACTAATCTACTTTCTGTCTGTATACATCAGCCTATTCTGGACGTTTCATTTAAATGTAACCATGCAATATAAGATCCTCTGTGACTGGCTTCTTTCACTTGGCATAATGCTTTCAAGGTCATCCAGGTTGTAGCATGTATGAGTATTTCATTCCTTTTCATGGGGCATATACCATTCACATTGTATGGATGCACCAAATTTTGTTTATCCATTCATCAGTTGATGGACGTGAGTTATTTCCACCTTCTGGAAATGGAGCCAGTGTCCATGGCTCCACACTGCTCCCTCCCCATTTGCCGTCACTGCTGCTTTGAGCCACCAGATTAGGGGAAAGGAGTCACCACAAACAGGCAGGCTCTGTGTGCTGTCTGCCCTGAGGAGGTTTGTGGCAGAGAGAAAAGCAGAAATGTCCTTTAAGATACATTCCCTTCCTGGCTGTTGCTTTCAAAAGCCTACACGTATTTATTAGGTATGCATGTGTCCTAGAGGGAAAGAAGGAAGAGTCTCTGAGGGAAGCACAAGAGAGAGGAGGGTAATTCTGTTTCTAGGGATGAGGAGGGCAAAGTGGAGAAAGATTTCTGGGTCTGGGGAAGAGTGGGGCCCCCCCCCTGGCAGTGCCCTGGGACTCTCAGCAGGGAATGGTTATCTTCCCCCAAATGTGGCCAGTAAGCAGCAGGGGAGGGCCCTGGATCAGTGGGCAATTCCTTGACGAGAGATCCCCAGCAGGGACTGAAGTCCAATTTCCCCATGACTACAGGCCTATGGGCTCAGAGTTAATACCATCTTGGTTTAAAATTTTATTCAAAGTTGGGTGTGGGGACTGAGAGTCATACTCACAACACAAGAGACAGAACTGAGTCAAGAAGGAGACTAATTATAAATAAGTGTATGATTAGGATGCAGAAGACCAGTGCCTCCCCATCGGAGGTAAGCAAGAGCAGAAGAAAAGCAAGTAAGTAATTCAGACACCCCCAGACTGGCAGCGGCTCACTGATACTCAGCATGAGGCCCAGTGGAATATCAGGAATAGAGTTTCCAATACCCAACAGATGCTCCAAGAGGATACTGCTAGGCACTCTGAGCATGTCCTTCACCTTAACTTCTCTTTGTAACTTGTACTTTATCCTGAGCTCCACTGCAGTCTTTTTTTAAGTAAAAGACTGTAGCATAAAAGCCACAAGTTGTATTGAAAAAGAAAATATATGTATACATATATATAAATCCTTGTCACCATAAGCGATTCCTTTGCTCTATTATAGTGATGAATTTCTATAATCACAGCTCTTTTATTCCTGCCAAAACCTATTTCACAGCCAGCTTGCAGTCAACGAAAACCAAAAGTGGGCGGATAAATGTGAATTTGGAAATAAATTTCAATAATGTCTTCAGATGTACTTTGAACAGAAAATTCCCCTCCCATGGGAGGCAAAGTCATCACTTCTGTCCTTTTCCCCAAAGGAGAGTTTATTTGTTTTTAGTTGACTTTAACCGCAAGTCTTACCTTTCCAGCCATATCACCCATGACCTCCCACCACCCGTTGTTTGTCAGCCAAAAGGACCTGCTTAACGTTTCTCATTGACATACCAGTCCTCTGTGTCTTTGTGCAGAATGTTCCATTTGCTCCATCTGTCTATACAAACTCTCCCTTCTTGGTTCTCCCAGAGCACTTTATAGGTACTTCTGTCTCTGCCCAGATTTTTCTGATAAAAGCCAAATTCTCATTTTTAAAAAATCCACTTAATTGAAGACTCAAATGTAGGCCCAATTTTAGAAAAATTCTAAAAACAAACCAATTCTAAAAATGAAGCTTGGAGATTATGAGATCTTGCGGGTAGGGTCTTGTCCTGTCTTGTTAATTGTATCTCCAGTGCCTGGAAAGGCATCCAATGCGTAGTTCATTGTGTTTGATGAATGCATAAATGAATGAATGATTTAGGACTCACGCCTTACTCCATCCTGTTGCTTTACTATACCCTGTTTTGCCCTTTAAAGGGTTATAAAAAGATCACATTTTATATTTCCTTTTTTCTAAGCCATCACCGTGGATGTTGTGCCTGACCTACCCTTCTGCTTCCTACTGTGCCCCCTCCTCCCTTTGAGGAAGTCTCAGGAATCTTAGCATTGTGCAGACAGATGACAGGTAATACTTGGAAGCTGATGGTTATTATAGAAATGCAAAGTTCAGTACCATTATCAGGGATCTGAGAGGTCGGGAAAAGCTACTGGAGAAGTATGCGTTTAGCTTTCCTGACCTCAGATATACTCGTCTCTACCTCATTAGTGTCCCATTGATACTTGTTTCCATTTCTGTGGCTTTTCTCACAGCTCAGATTATCCTTCATTACTTAGTGACCCATCATCCAACTAATGCACTTTATTAACATGTAGCAAACCAAGAAGAATATTTTAACTTGTCAGGCACCTCAAAGGGAAGGAAATAATTTGCAGTTCTTCAGAGCTACCCAGAAGCATATATTGCTTTTCACTAGAGAAAGGCAATTTTGGCAGGAATTATATTGGCTCAACATTTCCTTAAACAAAACCTTGATGCTAATTTCTTTCTGGCTAGCAAATCCATCATGACAATTAGTCTGCTCAGCATTTCACTTTCCAAAGAGCAAATAGTGACACAACTTGAGAATTCTCCTATAGATCATTTCCTGAAAGCAGAAATTCTGGCAGGCAATTGGGCTTAAGATATGCAGAAGGGTGACCTTGAAAGGCAGGTGGCCTCAGTACATGAGATGGGGACGGGGTGCATAAGCAGCTTTCTAAGCTCTGTTTTTGGCTCGGTTAGTTCCCAGCCCTTCACGCCATTTTGGAGAGGGTGCTCCAGAAACTCTGTTCTTTCATGCCCTTCCAACTTTTTGTCCCAAACCCACTTACCATTCTCTCATCCAACAAAACGGTCAGGGTGTGGGTTTGGTGTAGGTCGGTATAGGTGGCACCATTCTCATTTCCCATGTTTCTCTCTCCTATAACCCTGAATGACCCTGATCATAGTGCTTGGATTCACAAATAGAGCAAATCTCCTGAGATGGTGATTGGGATCCTACTGAGCTCAGGGCTGGGACCACAGGCAGTGGTGGAAGCCCTGGGTGGAATTTACATGACTTGTGTTCCTAAAGATAGTTCATCAATCTTAGGTCTAGAGTTAGTCTCCAGCCTTGAAATCTCAGGCAAGTCACTTACCTCTCTGAGCCACCTTTATTCCTCATCTATAAAACGGAGATAATAAAACACAACCTTACACTTTTGTTATGAGAATCAGAACAGAACATGAAGTTTAGTAATGGATAATTGTTATTATCCATCAGTGCATCTGTAAATTTTGCAGGAGCTCAGGAAATAATGCTCACTCTCTTCTATATAGTTCATTTTTTTTATTGAGCTATAATTCACATACCGTAAAAATCACCATTTTAGAGTGTCCGATGCAACGGTTTTTAGTATATTTACAAGGTTGTGCAACCATTACCACTATTTAATTCCAGTACATTTTATACTATTTAATTATAGTACATCTAAAAAGAAACCTCATACCCATTAGCAGTCATTTCTCCTTCCCTCCATCCCCTCAACCTTAGGCAACCAATAATCTACTTTCTGTCTGTATGAATTTGCCTATTCTGGACATTTCATATAAATGGAGTCATACTATTTGGCTTTTTGTGTATGGTTTCTTTCACTTAGCATAAAGTTTGCAAGGTTCGTCTGTGTTGTAGCATGCATCTGTACTCCATTCCTTTTTATGGATGAATAATATTCCATTGTATGAACATACCACATTTTGTTTATCCATTCATCAATTGATGGAAATTTTGTTGTTTCCACTTTTCAGCTATTATGAATAATGTTGCCAAGAATATTCATGTACAAGTTTTGTGTGGACATGTGTTTCCATTTCTCTTGGAAATATACCTAGGAGTGGAATTGCTGGATTATATGGTAACTACGTTTAACTTTTGAGGAAATGCCAAACTGTTTTCCACAACAGCTGTACAATTTTACGTTCCCACTAGCAGTATACGAGGGTTCTGATTTCTCCACCTTCTCACCACATTCCTTTACTTTTAGGATCTAATTTTTCTTAGGTTATGGAACATTTCTAAGGGGAATAGAAATGTCATCTTTTTCTTTTTTCTTTCTTTCCTTCCTTTCCGTTCTTTCTCTTTCTCTCTCTTCTTCCTTCCCTCCATCCCTTTCTTCCTCCCTTCCTCTGTCTTACTACAAAATCTCTTCCTAAACTAAATTTAAGTATGATATAAACAACTCCAATTCTCACTGGACTATAGCTGGAAAAGTATGGAAATTTTTAGATAGCTTACACAGCATGGCAATTTTTCTTAAAAGTTAATGTGACTGAATGACCTGCTTGAAAAATTAGCTACATTGTTCTCTCTGCTGCAATCATAAATAAAACAGAGGGATGGCGCCTTGCGGGTAGGTGTTTCTCTTACCCCCTGCAGAGAATTACCAGGCCTTTTCTGTTTTTAAAGGTCCTTGAAAAGATTAGCCTGGGTACAGAGGAAGGAGGCTATGATATTCATGGGCTGAAGGAAAAGGAGCCTAATCGTTGAATGTCGTTCCCCCAAGACTTTGGGGGACAGGAATTAGAGGGTTGCAAGTCCTACGGAGGGGCATAGCCTCTTGAGTGGGAGCTGCAAGGATCCCTGGGAAGCGTTAGTGAGGGTCTCTCTGGCCACCCTGGCACAGAGGGATGATCTCTACTATGATTAGAGCCGCCCACCTGCATAAACTCCAGAATCGACATAAGGGATTGATAATCTGTGGCCTCTACCCTCGTTATTTTAACATTGACCTTTGAGAGACCTTGGGAAGTGGAGCTCAAAGTTAGATTCAATTTACGAAATAAAGAAGTCATCTTGCACCTTGAGCATCATGAAGCAGCCCGACACCTGTTTACATCTCCATAGCTTGGAGAAAAAAATGTTGTCATCCTTGTTTTTACGAACAGGTAATAGGGGTTCAGAGAGGGTAACGAATTTGCAAAGCTTGCATAACTAGCAGAGGGAAAAGCTGGAATTCACATACAAGGTGGGGTGAAAAAACAAACTCTATCTTTTCCCACCATACCATCCTAGCCTTAGGAGGCTAGGGCATGCAATCTACAATTTGAGACTTGGTAATATTTGCGAAGGAAAAGAACCCCCTGTCAAACAGAATTTTCCTCTGGCACTCCCCTTTCTCCATCTATGCAACACAATCGGTTTTTTGATTCATCCTTCCTTTAGGGTGGGGTGGGGGGCACATTGGGACTTATTTACAACCAAAGGACAGCCAACTTCATCTCTATAAGAAATGATAAGCAAGTAGGACATCCTGTCATCTTTATAGGATCAGGAAAATGTAATGCTTTGAAAAATCAGTATATACTCTACTAAGTGTTCTCCAAACTAGCAATAATCTTTAAATTTTTTCTATAATTGCCTCCATCAACTTAGATTATACATTTTAATTTTGTTTGGAATTTGATTTCATCTATTGCTTATTTTTTTCTAGACATTCTAACATTTCCAGTTTTCTTTCTCTTTTTTAACTCAAATTAAAGTCAGAAAGATTCGGTCATTTTTAAAATTGCGTTGCTTCACTCATCACTTTCTTAGTTGCTTCCCTTTTTACCTAAACAAGAAATCAGTTGGCAAGATCTCAACCATGAGAGAGAACATTGATCAAACCCCAAACTTTAAGATGATACATTTATAATGTAACCACAAATTATTAATAACATCCTCTTCATGAAGGAGAGTAGGACATTAAAATGAAAAAAAATTAATGAAAGAAATATAGGAGAAAGAGTCCAGTTGTACTGAAATGGAATGTAAAATTAACTTTACTTGTTAGAAAATGCAGAATTTTTCCTAAAAGTTTACATCTTTCCACATTTATATTACTTTCATCTTTAGTTAGCATCTGCTAGAACCTCTATTGGCCCATGGTTTTATTTAGTGATGAAGTTTTAATATTTCCTTTTATTTCACTTTGAATTTTCATCAGCTCTTTTTGGGGAATTTACCATATGATGTCTTCCTCATGTTTATCCAAGGAAGGGCAGAAATTACAGCTGGGGTTTATGACACTTGATGAGAGGCAATTGCTGGATGAGGACACTATTTAACAATTGAGTTGGAGAAATCTGCGTTAGAAATCTATCCCTAATTCTTTAATTATGTAATTTCATACAATGGAATAATCTTTGTAACACTTCAAAGGAATGGTGAATTAACTAGTCGCAAGCCACAGAAACCCAATTTAACATAAGCGAAACAAAAGAGAAAGAGAGAGAGAGAATTTACTGACCCATGGAATTGGGAAGGAAATTTCTGAGAATAGAAATTTTTATATTTTCACTTCCTTCTTCTCTTTGTTCCTTCCTTCTTTCCTTCCTCCCTCTTCCTCTATTTTACTATAAGTCTCTTCCCAAGTGTTAAGGAATGTTTGTGTCCCCCCAAAGCTCATATGTTGAAACCCTAACCCAAAATATGACGATATTTGGAGATGAGGCCTTTGGGAGGTGATTAGGTTTAGATGAGACAGTGAGGGTGGCACCCCCATCATGGGATTTGTGTCCTTATAAGAAGAGGAAGAGAGACCAGGACTCTGTCTCTCTCCACCGTGTGAGGACATGGTGAGAGGGTGGCCATCTGCAACCCAAGGAGAGAGACCTCATCAGACACCAACCCTGCTGGCACTTTGATGTTGGACTTCCCAGGCTCCAGAACTGTGAGTAACAAATGTCTGTGGCTTAAGCCACCCAGTCTATGGTATTTTGTTACAGCAGCCTGAGCTGACTAAGTCAACAAACTAAACCAGATTTCTTTATAGTAGTAATTTGAGCAGTTGATATTTTCACTGGATCATAGCTTTAGCTATGTATGAAAATTAGCAGATTTAATACAGCAGAGCAAGTTTTGAAAAGTTAATGCTTACAGAATTCAAGGATGAGCTTCAGAAGCCTGGGCCTCAGGAATTAGAACTGGGAACTGAACTCAATTTTTGTCTCTTATCTCATCTCATCTCAGCTTGTTTTTACATGTTGACCAATCTCATTACCTCCTACCACAGACAGGCCTTCCCTGAGTGGCAGAAACATAGCCACTGAGAATTTGGCAATCCTACCAGAAAGAAACAATGTGTTTTTTCTGCCCATCAAAAATCAATGTAGTCCCAAGGAAGGCCTCTGATTGGCCTTGCTTAGGTCACATGGCCATCTCTGTGGCCAGAATCTTTCCCAGAAGTGGGATTGGAGGCTTGATGCACAGATCCAATTAGCCATCACAGTCCATTACAAACGTAAGGCTCATTTTATTCCCCCGATGGTGGCTAAGTATATTACGTAATTTTAGGATGTGAAGAACCTTAAGTAAATCCACACATTTTCTGATAACTCACCAGCTTTTATACAAACGTCCTTATCACAAATTCAAGCTTTGCAATAAGCCACACCACTTTAACAGATCCTGGACAGCTTTCCATGCACTAAATGCCACAGGCCACTAGAAATCATTGTTTATATTAAAATGGCAGAAGTTACTGTAACCTTCAAAAATGTACTAATTTATATCCTTACATATTCCTTTGTATTTCAACAAAAACTGGATATTGCTATATCTTTTTAAATAAGACAATGCATTATGAGTGTTCAGGCCTCCAGCTACACAAGTCATTGAGAGACATTTCTTTTTTTTTTTTTTTTTGGTAAGGAAGATCAGCCCTGAGCTAACATCCGATGCCAATACTCCTCTTTTTTGCTGAGGAAGATTGGCCCTGGGCTAACATCCGTGCCCATCTTCCTCTACTTTATACGGGACGCCACCACAGCATGGCTTGACAAGTAGTGCGTTGGTGCGCGCCTGGGATCTGAACCTGCGAACGCTTGGGCTGCTGAAGCGGAGCTTGCACATTTAACCACTGTGCCACCGGCCGGCCCCGACAGACATTTTTTTTTTTAAAGATTTTTATCACAGACACTAATATTGTGAGAGCCCAGTCATTGCCACTTGATCCATCTGCGTATTGCGGGTGGTGGGAATTAAACAAACCGACAGAGGCAGAAGTGGCTTTTGCGCTAGGACACCACTTTTAAGCTCTACATCACACGTATTTAATTATCATTATGAATTTATGAAATTTCTACTAAACTTTAAAGCAACCTGTTAGTTTCATAACTGGTTGCCTGGCCCTGAACAAAGGAAAGACTGGCATTTTCACCTGACATTTGGTGGGTTTGGAGCTTTCTAGATGGCACCAGTGGTGAGTTTAAATTCACATTTCAGGTTGGGTAAGAACTTTTAATTTAGAGCCAACAGTACCAGATCATAGCTCAATGGTAAACATTGGACAATGGTGTGGGGAACACAAGTCACTCGCTATCGGCAATTTTATCTTATAGCATACTTTGCTAGTTAAGAAGAATACAGGAAATGTTCATGAAATTTGTTCCTCAGAGAACATTTTAACTTTTTGGAAGGCAATTACCATGGAGAAAAGAGCACAGGCTTTTTGCTAAAAGCAAGATGAAGGACTGAATCTCAGCTCTGCCATGTACTCATTGTGTGATGTTAATTAGGTCACTTCACCTTTCAGAGATCTGGAAAGGTAATCATAGTTACTTCACAATGTGGTTATGAAGAGTAAATGAATATCTGAATGTACTTAGTACCATGTACAGCATATTTTAAATGCACAATAAATGCTAGCGTCTTGCCTCTCCTTAAAACTGAGAAACAGACCACAGGAAATATAATGATTGTGCTCAAATGTTCAAGAAAAGCACCAGCCCTGATGTTTTTATCCTATAGGAATAGCTCTTAGTTGATCCAACTTCTGACTCTAGTTATTGCCCATTTCTTGGCTCCGCCTTAGAGAAAAACCCAAAAGAATTAATTATCCTTGATGTAGCCAATTTCTTTCCTCACATTTCTTCTCAAGTTGACTGTAATGAGCTCCCCCACTAAGAGAAAACACTCTTGATGAGGTCAGTCACGACCGCTTGTGGCATCCTCCCTTCTCTGTAGAGTCCCTCCCTTGATGATCTCAACCAATCCTTTGGCCTTAGAAACAACCAACTCTATGCTGATGACCCCCAAAGTTTTATCTCTATCTTGGTCCTTTTCCCTGAACTTTAGGTTCTTCTATTCAATTGCTTACTCAATATCCGTACCTGGATGTTATGGCAGATACCTCAAACTTAACATGTTCAAAACTAAACTTCCAATCTTCCCTTTAAAACTTGCTCCTCTAATAATCTTGCCATCTTGTCGATGAAAAGTCTATCCTTTCAGTTGCTTGGGATAAAATCCTTGAAGGCATCTATATCCATGAGCTTTCACTGAATTATGTTACTATAACAAAAAAAGCAAAATCTCAGCAGTTTACAAAACAATGTTTATTGTTTGTTCATGTTACATATCAGTGGAGGGTGGGTTATGGCTCTGTTTCATGTCTTCTTTGCTCCAGGATCCAGGGGGAAAGAGCTGCCCCATCCACCACATTAAGTTTCTCTTGGCAAAGAACAGAAGAGGCTCCACATAGTGGCATTTAAAGATTCTTCTAAAAAGGGGCACATTACTTCCACTCCTAATTCACTAGCCAGAGAAAGTCACTCATCCAAACCTGATGTTAGTGGGGTGCAAGGATAATTCTCCCAGAAGGATGGGCCCAGTAGGAAGGGTCAACAAATATTTTGGCAATAATACAAGAATCTTTGACTCCTCTCTTTCTTTTAGACCTCATATCCAATCCATCAGAAAATCCTGTAGGTCCTATCTTCAAAACATATTCAGAATGCAACCATTTCTCATACCTTCGCTGCCACCTCCCTGATCCAGCATACAACCATCTTGTGCCTGGAATATTGCAGTAGCCCCCAGCTGATCTTTGTGCTTCTGTTCTTGTCTCCTTACTGCCTCTTCTTAACACAACACCCTAGATAATTCTGCACAAAAAGTAATTTAGATCATGTCACCCTTGTGCTTGAAACCGTTTGATAGGTCTCCATTTCTCTCAAAATAAAGTTAAAGTCCTCATAATGAGCAATGGTCTACAAGACTTTCATTATCTGTCCAACATCTCCCATTTCTTTCCTGACTTCATCCCCTGATCTATCTCCCCCACATCCAACTCCAAACCACTACACTGAACTTCTTGCTGTTCTTCAAATCGTAGGTACACCCCAGCTTCAGGGCCTTTGCACTGGTTCCTTTTGCTTGGAAACCTATTCCCTTAGTTAGGTGTCTGGCTCGCTCTTGTCCTTTGGGTCTTAAATTTACCTTCTTAATGAGGTCTACCTTGGCCACCTCATTTAAAATTTCAGCTCCTTACCTTATGCTAATTCTTACTCTGTGATACACATTTATAATGTAACCACAAATTATTAATAACATCCTCCTCATGAAGCAGAGTAGGACACATTGCATTTCAACTTACTATGTAATTTACTTACTTATTATTCTATAGTCACACCCTGCTAAAATGTAAGCTGCTCAAAGGCAGGAATCTTTGTCTGTTTTATTCTCGATGCATCTAGAGGCATCTAGACCCCTAGACACATCCAGTTAGACTCCAACTAGAACAGTATTGGGCACATGATAGGTAATTCAATATCTGTTGAATGAATAAATTGAATGAATGAACGAATCTTGCATAATTCCCTTACTCTGCTTCATCAGTTTCCCTACCTAACATTGTGAAGTTTGCCTGGTCTGTCACTTAGGAGATATTCCAATTAAGTATCTATAGCTGATGTCAAAATTTCTTGTTCTTCATTAGGCTTTATTATACCTCATTAATTTCCCAAAGGAAAAATAAGGATTGGATGAAAATTGAGATTCACTTTGGCTAAGCAAAAATTTTGCTATTTTTAACATTTAAAATACTTGTTTCCTTTTGTTGTTATTTTCAGTTTTTGGGGGGGGGGCGGTGGTTGGCTGGAAGAGGTGGGAGCAATTATTTTAAACCAAAGCTTAAGTCTTAGAGATTTTGAAAAAGAAACCCCAAAAGAATTCATCTAGAAAGAGTGACTTCATAATTATAGTCATTTTTGAAAGCAAGAGCAAATATATACAAAATAACTAGCTCAGAAAAAAGGAAAAATGAGAAATGAAAATATTTCCAGATAATATTAAGTTATTTTTTATTTTGAATAAAACCCTATAGTTAAGCTGAGGTATTTTTGCAGTTTCGAGTCTCCTTGGAGGAAAACCAATTTCTTTGGTTATTGGCTCCCTTTTAATCTTTTCAAAATAGATTGAGCCAATCTCTCCCTGCTATTTCACAGGTCATCATTGATAAAGTCTCAACCAATTACTCCACATAGTAACAGGAGTCAAAATAATTAACCAGAGTGGTATAAGCACTAAAACAAAAAGTGACAGGTAGAATTAGTCCAAGAAAAATAAAATTGTAGTAGTAGCCACATTGGCTCTGCATATGATAACAAGTCATAAATAGATTATTGGAATTGACTAAGCCCAAATGTATGTTTTCTTTCATAATCAGAAATAAATAGGGCCGGCCCCGTGGCTTAGGGGTTAAGTGTGCACGCTCCGCTATTGGTGGTCCGGGTTCGGATCCCAGGCACGCACTAACGCACCGCTTCTCTGGCCATGCTGAGGCCGCGTCCCAGGTACAGCAACTAGAAGGATGTGCAACTATGACATACAACTATCTACTGGGGCTTTGGGGGAAAAAAAAAAAGGAGGAGGATTGGCAATAGATGTTAGCTCAGAGCCGGTCTTCCTCAGCAAAAAGAGGAGGATTAGCATGGATGTTAGCTCAGGGCTGATCTTCCTCACACACACAAAAAAAGAAATAAAGAAAATGAAAATGTTTCAGTGGTGATAAGGAAACTATTGGGCAAAATGTACCAAGTCATCAAAGTGAACAGTGATCATACCACTAAAAATCTATAATGCAGAGAAGACTAACTGTCCACCCAAAATTGATGGTCCTCCTTTGAGAGTATTTAGTTGTTACTGGAAAGTGTCTGCCCATCCAAGGACTATATTGCCAGCTCTTTCTGCATCTAGGTGGTGCCGTGTGGCAAGATGTCATCAATGGAAGGGAAATAGAAAGGATTGGTGCCACTTCTGGGCCACATGGTTAGGAAGCAATTACCTTCCCTACTCTTGCCCCTTCTGCTACCTGGAAGCGGACTCAGAGGCCCTAGGGCATGGGCAGCCACAGATGGGAGGGTCCTGGGTTCATGAGTCACCATGAGTGGAAAGCCTAAAGACTGGGAACACATTTGGGCTGTTATCTTTCTTAAGAATTCAAATTTGGAAAACAAAAGTCATGAATAGGTTCCTTTGCTGCATTACTTATAACAAAAATGGATATAAACCTTAATAGCAGGAGAATTGTTAAGTAAATTATGGTGCATTTTCTTAGATTGGTTATTAAGTATTAAATCTGCAGAAAGTTATATAAAGTATACCTTGGAGCTGATGAGATGAGATTGTTGTTGGAGAAGCTGTGAAGATAGACAGATAGATAGATAGATAGATAGATAGATAGATAGATAGATAGATAGATAGACAAAAGAGAGATAGGGGGAGGAAAGGAAGAAAGAAAATGGCCCAAATGACTAAAAACATGAACTTAAGGAGAAGATTCATATTTTGAGCCCATAGCCAGAGAGAGAGAGAGCGCAAACTAGCAAGACAGCAATGTTATACTGCCTGGAAGGTTTTAGCTATTATGTGGAAGTCTGCCTCCCTCACTGCAGTTTGAGTGACTGGTATATTTTTCCCTACCATTTCCCGGAAGTCAGACTTTACAAATCAGGCTAAGACTAAAGGAGTTCAGGGTTTCACCATCTACACTTCAGTGGTTCAGAAATGAATACACTTTTCCTTAACATGTACCTTTCCCCATCAGTAATTTCCTTTCAAGAATAATGCCATTCTCTTTCCCTCAAGAAGAGAAGCTCCTTGGGAGCAAAGCCATGTCTTATGTACCTCTGCATCCATACCAATGCCAGCGCACAGTAGGCTCTCCATGAACTCAGCCACTTATTCTACAAATGTTTACATGCCTACTATATGTGAGAGCTTTTTCTAGGCATTGGGGACAGAGCAGTGAACAAAGTCGCTGCCCTCCTGCAGCTCATGTTTGGAAACATGTGTTGGATTGGTGCTACCTGCTTTCCTTTCTCACTGACACAGAATCCATCTAGGCTTAAAGACATCACTAAAATACTTTTAAAATAGCTTTAAGGAGCCTTTACCACTGCTCACTCCCTACACACTATAGCTATAATCAAAAAAGACGGATAATAACAAGTATTGGAGAGAATGCAGAAAAATTGGAACCTCACACACTGCTGGTGGGAATGTAAAACGGTGCAGCCACTTTGGAAAACAGTCTTGCAGTTTCTCAAAAGGTTAAACACAGAATTACCATATGTTGCAGCCATTCCACTCCTAGGTATATACCCAAGAGAAATTAAAACTTGTCCAAATTAAAACTTGTCCACGCAAAGACTTGTACACAAATGTTCCTAGCAGCTTTAGTCCTAAGAGCCAAAATGGAAACAATTCAAATGTAAATCAATAGATGAATGGATAAACAAATTGTGGAACATCCATACAATGGAATATTATATAGCCGTTAAGGCAAATGAGTACTGATACAAGCTATGACATGAATGAACCCTGAAAACATTATGTTAAATGAAAGAAGCTAGTCACAAGGGACCACATATTGTATGATTCCACTGATATGAAATGCCCAGAATAGGCAAATCTATAGAGACAAAACATCGATTAATGGTTGCCTGGGGTTGGGGGTGAGTTGGGGGACTGAAAGGGGCTGGTAGTTAAGGAGAGCAGAGTTTCCTTTTGGGGTAATGAAAATGTTCTAAAATTGATTACAGTTGTGGTTACACAACTCTTGTAAATATACTAAAAAAAACCATTGAGTTGTACACTTTAAATGAGTAAGTTGTATGGTATGTGAATTTTATCTCAGTAAAGCTGTTTTAAAAGGTAAAAAGAAGTATAAGTAAAAGGAAGAGGCAGAGGAGAGGGAGAAGCAGCTGCTGCTTTCAATGCATAAATCATCAGCTGGGTTTGAAGGCTGGGTATTTGGAGCCACCATGAAAGGTTCTGCATGAAGCCTGGCAATTATTTTGAGGATCTGAGCTCCTTTCAATACAACTCAGTTGTATTTGCAAGAGAGTGATTCATCATCAACTTTAAATCTTTCTGAAAAATTGAAAATTGGCATCCCATGACAACAAACTATCTTTATTTTTTTAACAGAAGGGGCATTAGAAAAAGTCACCAACCGTTTTTTCAGTGGAAATATGATTTCCAGAGTTGCACAGCTGGAACACATCAATCGACTGACAAGGTTTCTGCTTCCTTGACAACTGTTAGCGACAATGAGTCAGACAGAAAACAGATAGATCTGTTTTTCTGTCCAGCTGGAATACACTCACTGAATAATAAACAAGAAGAGCAATAATGTTAGACTTCTTTCAATATAAGCCTTAAAGTAAAATAATCAAAAAATCCTTACTGGATATTGCAATATGATTATTACAGAACAGTATCTGGAGCAAATTGGTCTCTATTATAAAAATGCAAGTGAAAACATTAGTTTGATCCTTTGCAGCAATCTAAAATTAATCCATTAGCTGAATTATTACGCTGAAGGTCAGACCAGCCTGAAAGGCTGCCCATGATTTGCATCCTGACCACATGCAATCCCCAAATGACAGGAGAGAAAGGAACTGTGGCCTGTGGCCTCAAGGGGGCTCAGTTCAGTCCCTGGCATGGCTGCAGCTTTCTAGCCGGCTCTGAGGGGCGTTCCAGGCTGAGGAACACTGTGTTCCATCACCACACCTGCTATCCTATTGCAGCAAGCGTGGTATGTTTACTTGTTAGTTTCATTGATATGATCTCAGTACCCTTTCCTTGTTTCATTGTGACAAGGCCTTCCTCTGGGTCCAGTGTCTGTGTCTGTTGATTTAGACTTCCACACCATTGCAAAGATCACAAAAATCTCTTTTCAAAAACAAGGCCTCCTAGGCCATCAGGTGAATTCTTTCCAACAGCACACCGGCTTTCCCACTTTATTTAAACAAAGAGGTCCTTTGAGTGCTGATGCTGCACATGTGGCATGATTTCTTCATATTCATCGCTAGTTCTAAGTAGTAAAATCTCACTCTTGAGACATTCCTGTGTAAATAATGGCAGAGAGCCCTGTTGGTAAAATCCAGGAAGGTCAGAGAATTGACTCACCTGAGTGAGCACTGGGAGAGATGTGGATCACAGCCCTCCCTGTGCACCCCTGAGAACACACACCAATCCGATGTGTGTTCTCAGGCAAGGCTTTCACCCTCTCTGGTCTCATAAAATGAAGGGTTTAAACTAGATGTTCTCTAAGGTCCTTTCTGACTCTAAAGTATTTTTCCTTTGACTCAGCTAAAATTGTCCCCTATGGAACCCAATTAATTCTGTTTCTCATTAAGAGGCAAAATTATTATTATATGAGAAATTCGCTCTTGGTTACTCATTCAAGGGAAATAATCAGAATTCGTAGAAAATAGCATTTGATTTATCTTCTTGCATTTAGGATTTTGGCTTTAATTTGAGAGTCACTTCCCGAAATGCAAAATGAAAGAATTTAAAACAAGAAGCAGCCAAAAGATTCCTGGCCCAGAAATTGCCTCAGCAGCATCTTGAGTTCTCGAGCCGCTTTTCAGATTTTACCCTGCAGTTGTGTTCTGGCAAATCTGATTGAATCAATATGTCTTTTATGGCTACATTGTGTCCTCTGGCTTTATCTATCATCTGTTCTAGAAAAAGCCATTAAGTCAGTAAAAAGAAGTTGTGGGAGGTTTTACTGCAGAGAATGAGTCTTTTTCAACACAAGCACTGACCCTACTGGCAAAGTTGGAATGTAGCAGTTTCAGAAATCAAAGTCAAGGTCATCTTAATCATTAGCAGAGTGAGTTGTGTATTGGTCTAGTGAAGACTCTCCCAATAAAATCTCGCTCTCCCTGACCCTCACCTACCCTCAGAGAACAGTAGGAAACATCTCCTTTAGATCAGCAAGCATCCTATTTTAAAATGTGGATTTTCTCTTAGGATGTCAGAGAGGAAAATGAGAGCAGGTGGGGAGCTCAGGGTGTTGCGGGGAGTGGTGACATTGTGGTGCTGACTATCTGGAAAAATCCCCCAAGGACACCAAAGAACAGGAAAGAAAATAACTCCCGAGGCAAACTTCTCCGCATTTTGGCTTTCGTTTCTTTCTCAATCATCTTGACATTTGTCTTTTATTTCAAGTCATCTTCTCTACTTGTGGGAAGCAGCACCCACATAACAGTGCTGGCTGAAGCAGAAAGATTGCTGCTCTTTTTTCAAGTTGAAAGGAAAAGTCTTCATCCTTCCTTATTTGACAAGATTCTGTAGCTACAAAAGGCTATTAAGGTCCAAACTTTGAAGAGAATTTCTTCTCCACCTTTCCTAGCAGATGTGCCTCTCAACAAGCCAACACAGCAGGTCTTTTTAAGGAGAGGTGCCATCTGTCTAGATTCCGCCTCAGGAAGACCTAGACTGTAAGCAGAGTGTCAGGGGCTCAGTCCTTCAATGGTAGGATACCTTGTCAGCACCTCCCGGCGTGAGGCCCTGTTCTGGGCACAGAGACGCTCCAGTTGCCCTGGGGATTCTGTGGTGTGAAGAGTAGCAGCTGCACCCTGGTTTTCTCCCCTTTCAGGGATGCTTCACTTGGGAAAGTCATTGCTCGAGCACATTAAGCAGGCTGACAGAAAACCTTAGCTGTGTTGTAAACCATTGCAACCCAGACCCATCCCTACGGGGTCAATGGTTGCCCCCTCTCCCACTCCCCTGCAGGACCACTGGGTACCTCACCAAGGGGCAGCTTTGGTTTGGAGAAGTCAGCACCAGAGACTGGAGGGAATGGAGCCAATTGACGGCACAGCCCCTCCTCAGAGGTGCCAAGGCTGAAGTCCCTGCAGACGCTCCAAGCTTTCAATATGAGGCAGCAAGATCTGTCACTGGTACCAATCCCAGTGTGTGAACCATGCTTTGTGTTCAGATCAACTCAGCTCCTCATGAAGCCTTCCCCGGCCTCTGAAGCCCACATCAATCTCAACGTGATTGTCTTCCTTCAACTTCTGAGACTTGGGGTCTTCATCTCACCTACCGATTCCAGTTTAGTGTTGCTCTCTGAGGGACTGAGTGGGAGAACATCCTGAGCCCGCATGGGGCTTAGTAGGGAAGAGTGCCATGGCTGAGTGGTGATGTCTGCCCTGAGCCCAGGAAGCAAGAGCAGTATTTCTACCATGTTTCCCATCAGTGCACTGCTTACATTCTCATTTACTTCCCCTTCTCATTGTGGGGATGAAGTCCTTCAGGCCAAAGACCATGTATTCAGCTTCTCCTGAATTCTCCCCCAGTGCCCAGCATAGAGTTAGATACATTTATTTGCTTAGCTTGAACTATCATCACAAACTTTCAGCAGTTATAGAAGCACTGGGGCAGTGTTCAGGGCCATCATATAACTTTGCTACACAATCTCTGTAATTGCCTCGGCACCTCTTAATTCACACATCCTTTCTGTCTCTTACTCTTTCTCTACGTTAGTATAGATGATTAGGGTAATAAAAAACACACATTAGAGAACATTACCAAGTGCTAGCTTATGTGGCACAAATTGTGAGAATTCAGGGATAAGGAACATCAACATGTAGATATACCCAGTTTGTGAGTAGATTCCCTTATCCTACAAATATTTATTGAGGGACAAATATTTATGAGCCAGAGACAGTGGCAGTGGCTAGAAAATGATGGTGGGCAAAACTGGCATGGTCCCTGTCCTCATGGCATTTACAGGCTCTTCCACTCCCAGCAGTGTACACGTGGATGGTCACTCAGTGTGCCAGGAGCAGGTCTTAGACCCATATGATGATCCAGGTGGTGGATCAGCCACCACCCTGAACCACCTCAGTGTCTAGTTCCCAAGAGAGCATCTGCCACATGGTTGACAACACTGTTTTGATTTTTCCCACCACAGATTATTTTTCCCTATTCTAGAACTTTGAATAAATGAAATCATGTAGTACGTGCTCTCTTGTGTGCAGCTTTTTAACTCAGCATAATGCGTTTGAGATTCGTCCACATCGTTGCATGCTGTAGGAGTTTGCTCCTTCATGTTGCTGAGTTGTATTCCGTCGTCTGGATGTACCACAGTTTGTTTCTGCGTTCTGCTCTTCATGGACACCTGGGCTGCTGCCATTGCCTTCTGCTTGCCCTTATGGGCTTCCTCTCATGGTTAAGAGAATGGTCGCTGGCGTCAAATTGACAATGGTTAGAGCTGTTTGCTGAGTGACATTGAGCAAGTTGTTCAGCCTCTCTGAGTCTCAGTTTGCTCCCTGAGGGGTAATAGTGGTAATACCTTAGAGCAGAAAACAGCTCTAAGAGCAGGATCTGGAACACAGCTAGTGCTTAATAATAAGAGCTTTATTTTTTATGATGATTGTATTAGTTTCCTAAGGCTGCTATCACAAAGTACCACAAACTTGGCGACTTGAAACAACAGAAACGTATTTTCTCACAGTTCTGGAGGCTAGAAGTCTGAAATCAAGGGGTCAGAAGGGCCATGCTCTCTCTGAAGGCTCTAGAACAGAATGTATTCCAGGCCTTTCTTTTAGCTTCTGGTGTTACCAGCAAACTCTGGAGTTCCTTGGCTTACTGATGTGTCACTCCAGTTTCTACCTCCATCTTCACATGGCATTCGTCCCCTGTGTCTTATGTCTCTGTGTCTCTTCTCCTTTTCTTATAAGGACACCAGTTATATTGGACTAAGGGCCACCCTACTCCAGGATGAGCTCATCTTAACTAATTACATCTGCAACAACCCTATTTCCAAATAAAGTCACGTTCCGAGGTTCCAGGAGGGACATGAATTTGGGGAGGGGCAGACACTATCCAACCCACATCCTCGACTAAATTGTAAAATCATTTATTTGAAGGATTTTGTCGTATACAATATTGCTCTGCATTCCTTGCACACATTCAGTGGTCAATAATTGTTTGATGAAGCAGATATTGATAATGATGATGGATTTAAGCTGTGCTCTGAGGATAGGTAAGAAGAAAAGATCCAACGGCAAAATATAGCATAGATTTTTAGCCTCATTTTCCGTAGGTTTTGCTGTATCTTTTTGGAAGCTTTAATGTCAAGAAACTAATCACTTCCACAAGAAATTAGCATTTTCATATAGCTAATCAGAGACTCATGTTGTTCCATCTAGCATTGATTAAAATGAAATTAGAAAAAGATTGAAAATGATTTTCAGATTTTATCCCAGCTATAGTAGCACATTTCTTTAATATTTGTTCTCAGATACGAGAGCACTATGACATTCTACTAGACCTGGCAAATTCCTCCTAAGAGGCAGAGACTGCTGCAATATGCAAACGTTTCCCCACAGAATCATTAACTTCTCAGTTCTTTAGCTAAGAAGGAAAAAAAAAATCAAGTTCAAATTCCTTGTTTACACAAGGATAGATATTAATAGGGACCACGCCTACTCTAATTTCCTCTGTACCTTCTCTGTTGTTTATGTAACTTTGCTTTGATGGTCTCAAATTCCATAGGAATAGAGTTTGTCAAGCATCAGAATCACAATTAGATATGTTAGATAATAAAGTTTCAGTGTTATTATTTACAATATCCAAAGGGTGGGATATATGAAGCCCACCTGGTTTCTTCTTATGGTCCTCAATCACTTTTTAGGATGCAAAGATACAAAAGCTCCCCAATGGTGCTATATCTCAAAGATGCTAAAATATTAAGATTTCAGCGGCTCAAAAAATAATGACTATTTTCTCATCGGCAGCCTTCTATTTAGTTCTGCAAGCAACCCGGTTGTAGGAATACACATTTTTTTCCAAAGGACTCATTAAAGGTGCTTTCATTTTGAATGTAAGCAAGATAAAACAAAACGTCGTTTTTATTTTTTCTGAGCTCACTGCAGTTCTAAAGCAGTTTCCCTTCACCTCGCTGAAATTATTGCTTGAAATTTTGCCCAGCTATCCAAACCAATTCCCATACCCCGTAAAAGACAACAGCAGGAACAACCGTACAGATAACCAAACAGCAGCTGCTTACACAAGGAGGAATAGAGCCCCGAAGAGGCTGCCTGCACCCCAATTAAGACCCATGCGGGCTCTTCCAGCTTTCCTGAATTTCCTCCATGATAATCTAGTTTCATTTCAAGTTCCCGAAGGTTTGCTTGGGTTAAAACGTAAACCTTTGCTGAGAGAGAAAGTTAAAAAAATACAGTTGCCCAGTGAAATGTACAATATCAGATTACATCTGGATAGGGACCTGAGGGCAGGGGAGCCTGCACAGATACATTTATACAAGTATAAAACTATATTTGCAACACTCCTGGGTCACAGGGCACATCTTTCTTATTTTCTATATCTTCACAACAATCCAATAGAAAATTTTTTTAATCAAGGTTAAATTCACATAACATAAAATTAACCATTTTAAAGTATACAATTCAGTGCATTTAGTACATTCATGGTATTGTGCAACTACCACCGCAATCTAGTTCCAAAGCATTTTCATCACTCCAAAATAAAACCCCATACCCTTTAAGCAGATACTGCCCATTCCCCGCTCCCTCCAGCCCTGGCAACCACCAATCTGCTTTCTGTCTCTGTAGATTTCCCTATTCCAGATATTTCATATAAGTGGAATCATACAATGTGTGGCCTTTTTGTGTTTGGCTTTTTTCACTTAGCGTGATGTTTTTGAGGTTCATCCTTGTTGTAGCGTTTATCAGTACTTCACTACTTTTTATGACTGAATTAATATTCCATTATATGGATATGCCACATTTTGTTCATCCATTCATCTGTTGATGGACATTTGGGCTTATTTCCACCTTTTGGCTATCGTGAAGAGTGCTGCTATAAACATGCCTGTGCAAGTATTTGTTTGAGCACCTGTCTTCAATTCTTTTGGGTGTACATCTAGGAGTGGAATTGCTGATTCACATGGTAATTCTATGTTTAACTTTGAATAACCACCAAACTGTTTTTCACAGCAGTTGAACCATTCTACACTCCCTCCAACATGTATAAGGATGCCAATTTTACCACATCTTCCCCAAAACTTGTTACTTTGTATTTTTTGTTTTTTATCGTAGCCACTCTCATGGATGTGAAGTGGTATCTCATTGCAGTTTTTATTTACATTTCCCTAATGACTAATGATGTTGAGCATAGAATGTTTTTGCTTCTCAGCCCATGTTCCAAAGCTGCAATGCCTCTGTAGAAACCTATATGATGTCCTAAGCATTTATGGTAGCATTATGCAAGGATAGCCAGGTAATAAATATGTGCTCCTGATTGTTAAAAATCATCAAGGATCTTTTCTTGTTGTGTAAATATTTTAAAGTGTTGTTTTTTTTTTTTTTGGTGAGGAAAATTAGCCCTGAGCTAACATCCGCTGCCAATCCACCTCTTTTTGCTGCTGAGGAAGATTGGCCCAGGGCTAACATCCACGTCCACCTTCCTCTACTTTTTTTTTTACATGTGGGACGCTGCCACAGCATGGCTTGATAAGTGGTGCGTAGGTCCACACCCGGGATCCAAACCTGTGAACCCTGGACCGCCAAACTGGTGCAGGTGCACTTAACCACTATGCCACTGGGCTGGCCCCTAAAGTGTATTTTTAAGAGTTAGAATTCACCTAGTGCAGCCCTTTAGTGAAATAGTATATGTATTATATATAATAATTGTGTATGTTTAATTACATATAATAAATATAATATTATAATTATATAAATAAATTTATTATTGTTATTGTTGATTTCTTTAATACTAGTCTCAACAAATCTTCTGCCATGGATGGCAGTATTGAACCTATACTGTGAACACACAGAGGCGAGACCACTGTGCTAGTCCACATTCTCGCAGTGTGCTTCCCATTCTGGAAGTAGTTTTGATATCTTCCCATCAAGCTCTCTTTCTCCTGTTGGTCAGCTTGGTTCCTCTTGGCGTCCATCAGGGAAAGTCACATCTCTCAACCCAGGGTTCCTCCAGGATGGTGAAAGCCTAGAGGCAGGACACACTGGTCAGCTACCCAGGGGCTTCCCCCTCTACTTCTATCGGTTTGCACCCTATGAAATTGCCAATATTTGACTGCTTGTAACCTTATAGGATTCAACCTAAAACTTCTATTTTTCAAGGAAACTTCAGGAGACACTTAGGTTTTATTATTTGGACTTCTTTTCACTTGCAATTTTCTGCTTAATTTGTAACTTGAAAAAGCCAGTTAGTTCCTTACCTGTGATTCAAGATTTGAGGATGTATTTTCTAAATAAAGATCATTCTTTTCTCATACCCCCTCTCCAAATACCCAAGCACTAGCTTGAATCTCTCTAAACAAACACAAGACAGCTATTCATAAATAAATGAGGAAGGGTCTAGTGTGTAAAATAGCAATAACTTCTTGATGGTATAGAATTTGAAGAAAGCACAGAAAGGCTTTTGAAAATCTATTCAGTCACAATAAAATTCTACCTTGTCCTTAAAATGTGTTAAATAATTAAATTTAACCAATAGAAAACATAGGATCACACAATAAAAATTAATGCAACATGGGTTGTATACATCCATACATATAATAGCAAATCTATTTCCTAGCTCTGCCCACTGAGAGGGCCTAGAAACAGTAATATCCCCGTAGTAATGAGCTCATTTAGTGCCTAGATCTTGGTTTCTAAATGTCATTATCCAATAAAAAGAACCAGGGATCTTTGGAGAAATAGCTGATTCCAGGGCTGCATCAGGGACAATATAAAAATGAGTCTGGAACATTTTGTGTTACCAGAAAGTAAGAAAGTGCTCACAAAAAAGCATGAGGCATAACAAAAGGCATGGGAGCGAACCCAAAAGAGCTCCCAACAGCCAAAGCTTGAATAATTTGAACAAAACGAATAATGATAATAGTGGATTAGAAAACAAATAATAAACTAAATATTCATGATTCCATACTAATATTAATAAGTAACTACATAAATAAATAAATAAATTGGGGAAGAAGGAACCATGCTCCTTATAGAAGAATTCCAATTGATAAATGTGGAAAATAGGATAACACCATTAGATATCACAGTAATAATTCCTGCAGGCTCAATCCACCAGCAGATACTAACATTAGTGGGCAAAAGTTTAAAAAGAAACACGGTATTTGCATAGTGCAATGTATCTCCTTCGAAATAAATATTTATTAATTACAAAAGAGAAAATAGTAACTCTACAGTGGAGAAACCTGGCAGATGCCACCTAAGCCGGCAGTCAAGGTTACCATCACTAAGGACAAGATTTACTGACACCTTGTACCCTCTTGCGATATGATACACTGAGAAGGGCATAATCCCAGTGTGGTATCCTTCCCAATAATGCAACTTCCATCTAGTCATGAGAAAACATCAGATAAACCAAAATTGAGGGACTTTCCACAAAACATCTGACCAGAATTCTTCTGGTCAAGGTCATGAAAGACAAAGAAAAATTGAGAAACGGTCCCAGATGGGAGGACAGACAATTAAAAGCAGTGTGGATGTTGAGTAAGATCCAAGAACAGAAAAAAAGCACATTAGTGAAAAAATTGATTAAATCCAAATAAAGTCTAAAATTTTGTCAATAGGATTATATCAACGTTAATTTCTTAGTTTTGATCATTGTTATACAAGATATTAACATTAGAGAAAGCTGAATGAAAGGCCTATGAGAACTCTGTACTATATTTTCAAATAAGTCAAAAATTATGTCAAAATTAATAGTTAAAATGCAATTTAAAATAAACAAAAAATACATAATACAGTGGAACAAACTTTATAAAAGATGTTCCCAAACTTGCATTCTAGTCTGAGTAGTGTCATTATTTTATTGTGTACCTTTTGACAAGTTACTTCTCTTCCTTTGGTTTCGATTTCCTCTCCTAAAATGAGTAAAGGAGACTCGTAGTCTTAAGATCCTACAATTAATTCCAAGTCTTGTTTGTTGTTTTAGAGTGTGAGAATGTTGCCTATGCTCTACCCACTAGGTAATAATTGATTCTTGTTACAAAGAAATATATGACCATTATAGAGAATTTGGAAAATTCAGGAAATCAAATTACTGCAATTATTTTGGAATATATTCTTCCAATTCTTTATAAATGCAGGCATGTGTATGTGGTATAATTTTTATGCAAATGGAATCACAGCTTACATAATATTTTCCTGCTTTTAAAAACTTTCCCCTAGCTTTACAGAAATACAATTGACGTATAATAAACTTTACATATTTATAGTATACAGTTTGATGAGTTCTGACATATTTATACACCAGTGAAACCATAACCACAATCAATGCAATGAACATATCCATCACCCCAAAGAGTTTCCTTGTATCTCTTTGTAGTTCCTCCCTACTGACCCTCAATGGGTCCTTTTGCCCATCTCTCTACTCCTTTCTGAGGCAACCACTGATCCACTTCCTATTACTATTGATTCCTTTGCATTTTCCAAAATTTTACATAAATGGAAACGTAAATTATGTACTTCTTTTGTCTGGTTTCTTTCACTCAGCATAAGTATTTTGAGATCCATCCATATTGTTATGTGTATCAAGAGTTCCTTCCTTGTTATTGCTGAGTAGTATTTCATTGCGTGGCTGTTACAAAATTTGCTCATCCATTTGCCTGTTGATGGACATTCAGGTTGTTTTTGCTTTGGGGCTATTAAGATGAGATCTGCTATGAACATTCAAGTACAAGTCTTTGTTTGGACGTATGCTTTCTTCTCTCTTGGGTAAATACCTAAGAGTGGAACGGCTGAGTCATATGGTAGGTGTATGCTTAACTTTTTAGCTGTTTTCTAAAATGATTATAACATTTTACATTCCCATAAGCTGCGTATGAGACTTCCAGTTGCTTCACATCCTCAAAAACAATTGGTATGGTCAGCCACTTTAATTTTAGCCATTCCAGTGGGAGTACAGGGGCATCTCATTGTGGATTTAATTTGTATTTCCCTAAAGACTAAAATTAGTAAGCCTCTTTACATGTGCTTACTTGTCATTCTTATATCTTCTTTGATGAAAAGTCTGTTTAAATCTTGACCGTTTTTAATTGGGTTGTTTCTCTTTTTATTATTGAGTTGTAAGACATCTCTACATATTCTAAGTACACAACCTTTGTTATATATATGTTTTACAAATATTTTCTCCCAGCCGGTGGCTTGTCTTTTCATTTTCTTAACAGTGTTTTTTGAAGAGAAGTTTTAATTTTGATGAAGTCTAATTTATAGATTTTTCTATTAGAGTTCATGTTTTTGTATCATATTTAAATCTTTGTATGTATGTTTTGTATCCTATTTAAACCAAAGGCCACTAAGATTTTCTCGTATGTTTTCTTCTATAAGCTTTGCAGTTTTGGATTTGACATTTGGGTCTATGATCCATTTTGAGTTCATTTTTATATATGGATAAAAGTTCTTTTTTTTGGCATATGAATATTGAATTACGCCAGCACCACTTCTTGAATCATCCTTTCCCAATTTGATTGTCATGGCACCATTATCAAAAATCAGTTTCTATGTTATTTATTATTTCTGTACTCTCTTTTTTGTTCCATCAATATATTTTTTTATCTTAACTCCAATACCACACTGTCTTGATTGTGGTAGCTGTATACTAAGTCTTGAAATCAGGTAGTGTTGGCCATTTAACGTTGTTCTTACTTTTCTAATTTGTTTTGAATATTTGAGGTCTTTTGCATCTCCATATAAATTTTAAAATCAGTCTGTCAGTGTCTACAAAAAAGCTTTCTTGGATTTCAACTTGACTGTGTTGGATCTATAGATCATTTTAGAAAGAATTGACATTTTAATAATACTGAGTCTTTCATTACATATGCATGATATATTTTCCCCAATTAACTAAGTCTTCTTTAACTTCTCTCAGCAGTGTTTTGTAGTGTTTAGTGTGCAAGGTCTTGTACACCTTTTGTCAAGTTTATTCCTAAGTATTTCTTGTTTTTTGATATTACTATAAATGATATTTCAATTTTGTATTGTTCATTGCTAGCTTAAAGAAATATGATTGACTTTTGTATATTGACCTTATATCTTGCAACCTGGATAAACTAACTCACTTATTATGGCAGCTTTTTGGTAGATTCCATAGAATTTTCTACATAGAGGATCATGTCATCTGCAAGTATAAAACAGTTTTACTTCTTTTCTAACGTGTTTGCTTTCAATTTTTTTACTTTCCAATCAGTTTTGCTCTGTTTGAATTGAAAAAAATGTATGAGGTATTGTGAGTCAAGTAGACATCACTCAAGGTAGCTAGGCTTGCATCATCTTGCAAGCAACCACCTTGGAGTCTCAACTACAGAAGGGAATCACAGTAGCCACAGGCTATGAGGTGAAGGCGCATGGCCTAGAGCAGGAGCTGGGAGCAGAGAGATGAGAAGAAGTTGAATCAGAGCCAGACCTCCCACACCAAGGAACCAGCACTGGGGAGGCTTCCCCCCTTGAGGCCTCTTCTCCCACGAGACCCAGCATTTAGACACTTGCCACAGAGCCGGTCTCAGTGGCTAGGCAGTCAGTGTTGGCCAGAAAAGCATCAACAACCAAGAGAATATAACCCGTCAGTTAAATAAGAGACTCTTGCCCTCTTTCTCCCTCCACCCTGTTCCAACACAATGAAAAGTTAGAGCCCAGTAGAAAGAGAGGAGGAGGCTAAAGGAGTTCAGTCTCTCTCCCAATGTGAGGGTGGGAGATGTGGAATAAAATATCAGGTCATACCCCCTACACATGTACACATACACACTACATTCCCTATGATGAGAACATTTTTGAATCAGATATGAGATTGGAATTTCAAACAAATCAAACTTCTTATAACAAGCAACCAGGAAATTATGATTTTTTCCTAAGATGCCATTAAGGAATCTGCTATTTAGGAGGGAAGGGAGATTTAACATGAGTCAATGGGGGATGTGACAAAAGAAAATTGAGATAGGTCAATAAACCATATACATCTGGTTTAAAGATGTCTCTCTATTAAATTAGCTAATTGAATACCAATAGTGAATTTGTCTAGATAAAACTTGTTAGAAAGACCTTCCTATTTGATTCTATTTGACCTGGAACTTCCTATTTGACCTGGAACTCTTTGAACTGGATGAGATGAAGTACCTGCAAGCTCTCAAAACGAGTGGTCTTACAGAATGAGAACGTCCATCTAAAATGCATTTCCTGGGCCTCCATCTCCTTGATGAGATGTGAAAAATACTGGACTAAATTCCCTCTGATCCTCAAGGCTCCGCTTTCTTTGCTTTTCCAAAATGACCAATTCATATTTTCCTCTTGCTTCTAAATATTTGGGATTCATCTCAAAAAGAATCATCTATCTACTCCTCAAATACACCATGCCTGTGGGTGCCTATGAACTTCCGCATATGTTGCTCCCTCCACCTGGAATGCCTTTTTCCCACTTACCACCTAGAAAACACCTCCTCATCCTTCAAGATCAGCTTCTGTGACTCTCCCTCTCCCACTTCCCAGGTGAGAATGACTGCCTGCCCTCCTCTGACTCTCCCTGTACTCAGTTTATTCCTTCATGGTAAAGATTAAAAAAAAAAGAACAAAGAGATAATGAGCTGTGTCTGCTGTCCTCTCCCTAACCCTTCTCTCCTTTAAGAAGAAAACCCAGCTTCTGGCCAGTTCCCAAGCCAGTGTTCTTCGTACAAAACTAGGGTAATGGAAGAACAAGAAAAGCGAAAGCAATCAGAAAGGCTAAGCCAATCTATATGATAAAGAGCCCAAGAACAGTCTGGAAAGCAACAAGAAAAACTGCACGGGACAAATTCCTGAGAGAGTCTGGGGGTGCTTGAAGCGCAAGAGGACAGAGCTTTCAACAAATGGTGCTGAAATAAGGCAAAAATGGTACCTCTGTGCCATTGCAGACATTGCCGGTGTGAGATATATGGGGAGAGGAGGAAGCAGATGTTTTGTTATGCTGTATAAATGAGATTGCCTTTGGCGTTCTTAAAGCACCTTCTATAGAGTTTAAATAGTTTTTCGGTCATTCTACGTCCAAGTTATTGTGTCTTTGAACATGACTGTGTAGTGAGGCTGGGGCTTTATGCTAGTGACATCTGTCTTGTAATTTTTAACAACTTGTAATTATATTTTCACGTCTAGTTTCTCCTCTCACTCAGCTCCCACCCCTGCCTCCAGACTCTCCCTGAGAGCAAGAACTGTGCCTTATACATTCATTTCTCCTGCCCCTATGAATGAACGATTTACCTAGAAAAGGAGAATTTCTCTGGAATACACAGTCCCCAGGCAGATTCTAGAGGCATTTAAATGGATACATATGGAAGGCTTGAGAACTCTGGGGTCAAACAGGATTGGATTCTAATCCCAGCTCTACCACTTACTAGCTGTTGGACCTCTAATTCCTAAGTCTCAGTTCCCTCAACTGTACCTGCTATGGAGAGTTATTATGAGGATTAAATGAGATAACACATGTTAAATACTCGGTACATTGCCAAACACAAACATATATTATTGAGAGAGATATAGCATATCAAAACAGATTCAAACATACAGATATATTCAGTTTCCACTCTGAACCTTCCCTTACAAATATCCTCATCTGTTAGATATGTATATATTAAATCTGGCATTTTCTGAAAAGGAAGAAACACATCAACAGTAACATTATCACATTATGTTTAATTGACTGAAAGAGAGCTATGGGCACATGAAACCTGAATGTATACATCACTACAAACTATTAATCTAACTCATTTTGCATCATACCCATATCTGTCAAGCAAAGGTTAATAGAGAGTTTATGAAATTCGGAATGCAATTGTCTCACAGGAATCTCAGTTGGAGGCCATGCCAGTTTCTATGGCAACGGAAGGGCTCAGGCAAAAAGTGGGGGGAAGGGGAGTTAATTTAAAGGCAAGATAAGCACATAAATATAGCTCTTGTCTACCTTTTCTTCTGAGCTCCAATAAGCAATCCTTGCTGCATTTAAATTATTATGCAAAGGAAAATACAAATCAGATTGGTTTTTCATTTCCTAGAATTAAATACATTTTTGCAAAATGTTTAAAGGTGACTCCAGTTTTTAAAAATGTATCATTTCTCTGGATATCCAGTTTATGAAGAGTGTCAGGTATGAGTCTCAAATTCCCTGGGAAAAAAATAGGAGAGATTAAAAGAACAGAACAAGATGGCCGGGATGATTAGAGTATGCTGTGAACAACCTTCTCAACACCAGCTAATTAGGTTTTACTTATGAGCTCAGAAGTTGCAATCAAGCCAAAGGGAGAAAATGTGGTCACAAGCAGAATTGATTTTCCTGTCACGAATTTCACAGCATTGAATTAAAGGAGACTTTAGTGATCACCTAGTCGAAAACCTTAAATTTATCACCAAAAACACTTAGCTTGAGAAACTAACTTAGCTCCCTAATAGCTACCAGCACAGCCATGGCTGGAATCTGAGACCCCTGACTACAGCTCACTCTGCATTCTATACACCACTTTCTTGTTCACTTCTTTCTTATATGCAAAATTTAGGAACATCCTTATACATTTTGCTTCCCAAGTAGTTTCCAACTGTTGAATTCCCTGATCTCTAGATTATTGCAGATGGTCTGATTCGTTTTGTAAAACCAGATGAATCTTACTTTGATACACTCCACCTAAGCTCTTAATTTGGTTCACGTTTGACAAGCAACTTCCGATTTGCCATGAACACTGCTTTATAGAAGCTCTGCAATTACTCATCTGTTTTCTGCTAACAGTCCAGCAGCTCCGTGATCATTGGCTGCAACGTGCACCTGTATGTGTCCCACGTAGCCTGTTAAGGAGAGTCTGAAAGACAGAAGAGGCCGGAGAAATTCACAAGATATTAATAAAAAGTAGACATCATGGCTGTTCCAAATCCAAGTCTCTAACGGGAAATCTTCCAGGTGGAAATCTTCCCTATGCTTTTAAAATTGTGTTTGGGCTGCATTTGTTGTGGCATGAGAATCTCAAGACTGATATAGTAAAGGAGAATGAGTTGCAGAAACACAGAAGTATCTGTGGTGATAGTGGTCAGAGTGAAAATTCCAGGCTCATTTGGCTGGATCCCTTCTTGGGAATCTCTCCCCATTGTCTAGTGGTTGATCGGCTCTGGTGAGGCTGGGCTGGCTTGAAAATCTTCTGCTCTCTGCAAAAACAGGGGGTTTTCATTAGCACCAACATCCAGAATGTTTGAGATTGCTATGGGAACTTCGTTGGGATGAACCAAGCCTTGCCCTAGTTAAATTGAGAGTCAGGAACATAGAATAGCTATAGGCTCTTGAGAAATTCAGAAAAATCCTATTGCATAGTCTCAAATTTTCATTCTGTGACCTTAAGTTATTCCTTTGTAAAGGGAAGAGAAAATGAGATAAGAAGGAAAAACAGAACAGCGTTATAATTCAGCCAGCATTGTTAAAACAGTGAACTCTGCTACTCTCCCAAGGTTTACATTAAATAAAATCTGAAGTTTCTAACTTTGTTTCAAATAAATATAATAGATAGATTCAATAGTGGACAACTCATAGTGACCTCTCTGAGTCTCTACAAATGTATAAAAAGGGTATTTGGTGCAAGTGAGGGGAGAGGTGGCTAGACTAGAATCTAATTCTCCATCTCTAATATTCTGAGACTGAGAAAGAGTATCAAAAGTACAGATCAGATGCTGGATTTATCTCTACAAACCACATTCTCTCTGAACTTCTGTACTCTCATTCATAAAATGGAGATAATCTCAGCCAACCTACTTCGCAATGTTATTATGTGGATAAAATGAGATCATAACTGGAGGTTTTGATTTATTGGAAACTTACCCTGGATGTAGCAGCCACTGTGTTTGCCTTGCCTCTATGTTCTTCTAAGGGAGACTTCCCACCTATAGCCTCTACTCAATAGGCGGCCATATTTTTTCATGTAACCATATCAACTTTCACATGCCCACCCAGCCCCCGTTGATGCAAACGACCATCACTCCAATGCCTGGCCAAGGACCTGTATGGCCTTGCTTAAAATGGTTAACTGAATCAATAAGACTAACTTTCCCAGAAATTTGAACCAAGGCATGTGGAAAAAATTGTGAGTAATGTGAACTGTAGCTAAAAGATCCAAATGGACTGAGCAATATTAAGTTACAAGAAGCAGAAAGTATAAGGAATTAACAAACAAGCCGCCTGGCTAAAATAGGTTGATGCCTCTTCAGGTATATTCTTTGATTTATTTGATACCAATTGGCTTGGTTCATGGAGACCCTGGGTAAGGAGTATACTTCAGTCTCTTGGTATTATCCTCCTAACGGTTATCACTGTAGCCTCCCTGGTGCACTATGTTCTCTCAAATGTCTTAAATGCATGGTCACGGCCATCAGCAGTACATCAGATGGTCTCACTGTGCTTGTGTTACCGGATACATACTCAGGTTCTTTACCTGCCACACAAGAGGGGCCAAATAAAACTAGAATGCCAGGCTTAGGGCAAGGAAAGAGTTTTTATTTCGGGTGACGTCAGCCGGGAGAGGCGAGCTCTCAAATTTGTCCCATGCCCCGGAGAGATGGGAGGCAAGAGGTTTTAAAGGTTATGAGGAATGTAGCTGTTTGTAGGGAGGGGGAGCCTGTGACCTTGCTGGTCGGCGCTTTCCCACCAGCCTGCCTTTGGCCTTGTGAGGCTGTTTGCAGGGAAGAGGATGGCAAATAAGGGAATTGCAGGTGGGTATCCTTCAACTGTCTCTGTCTCCTTAGCCGGACGGTGGATTCTGGCGCCAGGAAGCCAAGGAGTTGAGGTCTGAGAAGCTTTAGCTTCTTGATATCAGTTTCCCTGTAACAAACCTCAAGAACTGATAATTAGCCAAAACATCACTGTGAGCCCAGCTTGAGGCCATCTGGGCTTTTAACAATTTGTAAAACAACCAATATCTACATGTGAATGTAACTTAGAGAAACAGGGAAAGAGGATGAGTGCTTTTGGTTTTAACTCTCTATATTCTGGGTTTAATGTAAGGGAACTGATATCAGGGCCGGCATCACTTGGAGAAAGAGAAACAAGATGAACAATGAGATAAACAGCAAAAACAATTCTTCCACGGAACTGACATCATAACTTATGAGTTTCACAATGAGACAAGAGCAACTTAACTCTGATGGTAACTGAGAATGGCTCTAATACCAAATTTTTGGTCACTCTCTCACATGTGAGAGGATGAACAAAAGTGGGGAATTGTTGCATTAATTCAACAAGGAGGCCGTTAGACTGATGTGGCTCTATGCCACGGCAGCCTATGTAAGCAAACCAAAATCTAAACCTGAAATGCCTCAAGGTTATGAAATCAAAATGCTAAGGACAACCAATTACAAACAGCCAACTAAGCTATAGCCATTCAATTCAAGCCTTACTTTGCTTCTTCCTTTTCTCTATAAAAGTCTCTCCCCAAGCTCCTTTTGGTGGAGCGCTCCTAACCACTCCTGTGCTGCACTGCCTGATTTGAATCTATTTTTGCTCAAATAAACTCTTAAAAAAATAGTTTATGTTGAATGAAAGAGGGGGTTAACCAATTAAATTATTAACTAATTTCTGTTCTTATAAAGACTAGATTCATAAGACAGTACAGTTGTTTTTAATTCCTCAGAGAATTGGGTTGCAACCTGAATATATTAAGAGACTGCCCCACCCATCCAACTACATTATCCTCAATTTGCTTCTTTATATCAGGGAAAAGAGCTTCATCTAAGATGGAAATCCAAAGATTCCTATGTGCTAGATTTAGAGCTGTGTGTCTTTGGAATGTTTTAGTAAATCTTTCCACAAAAGCTTCAGAATGTTTTTCTTTCCCTCTGTGTACATAGTTTCACTTTAGCTTACGGGAGAAGGCCTTTAAAACGTCCCTTTCAGGCTCTGAATATCAGCTTCCAATTCGGCCAACTTCTGACTGTCGAGCTACTTATAAAAAAAAAAATCCTTTCAAATATCTTGTCAGGTTTCAGCCAGGACAAACAGTAAATATTACTGGCAGTATTGAACCACCCCTTGGATGCCAGAGGCGTCTCAAAGAGGATGAAAAAGACACCACTCTCCCAAGATCCAAAGCCCCTCCCAAAGATAACCAAAAGAAAAAAAAAAAAAAGACTTAGACAATTCCCCTGAGAGCTGGCAACAGTCAGTAGGACCCTAGCTGCAAATGGATTGCAACCCACTTTTCTGTCTACCCATAGTTTGGGGGCCCCCAACCCAACAGCTGCCAAGCCAAGTTCTCGGGACACAAAATGAGACATACAAGAAAGCAATAGCTGTCCCTAGGAGAGAAAGGATCCATAACCAATGTTTTTTTCTACCAATCTGAATATGGAAAGGAAGGGACAAGGTGAAATTTTACTTTCCTCTCTAGAGCAGGCACTACATATAGAGATCGGGGAGAGCTGACTTGGGTTAAAATTCTTACTCTTTGCCAGCTTCTGCCAGTTTTCCTAGGATGCTGGCTGCAGGCTCCAGAGCAAGTGGAGTATTCCAGCAGGTCTGATCCTGGTCACCAGAAACCGTAGAGGAGGAAAAATAGTTTTCTCTCTACTCTTTATGGTGTGTTTGGCTGAGACTCCTTTTTCTCTAGGAAACCTTGTAAATGGGTAAGCTTACCTAGGTTAAAAGTCCTCCACTGTGGCTACTGTAATTCAAGATTATCTTTAGTAAGGTTAACCTATTTGTTCATCCTTAAAGCAACATTTTATTCACCTGAGGCCTCACACTGGACCCAGTCTGATCTTGGATCCAGTCTGGTTTCTAAGTCGGACCCAGTTCAGTTACTAAGTCAGAACCAGTCTGACTTCAGCCTGTTTCCGAACCCAGCCCAGAAAAAGAAATGCTCACTAGTCCAAAAGCCCGTAACACAAAAGCTGCAGAGCTATGATCCAAGATCTGAGAGGGACTTATCCATGCCCTCCAGAGGTGTGGAGAAAGCAGCAAATTCAAGGGGCTCCTCAGGTACCTACACCTGTTGCTCATTGTTCCTGAGGGCCATCAGGGGTCTCCTTCAGTTCCCTATTCTGACACCAGAACTATTAAAAGATAAAGTGAGGCATATTAAAAATTTTAAGAATTTATTTCAGCAAAACTCTATTCAAATCGAGCAACACCAAACCAAAAGTGTTTAGGAGCACTCCTCAACATAAATTCTTAGACCAACTTTACATGAGCTAATTTGAGTGGGTCTCTGCAACCAGAGTCTTACAAATGCTTGTTGGTTAAACTTCACCTTTAGCTTAGAAAAAGGACCTTACTCAAGTGTTGCAGTAACACCTGATTTGACTTCCCAGACTTGTGTAAGTTAATTCTCCTTTACAAGCAACATACACACACACACACGCCTATACCTATTGCCTGGAGTTTTCCAGGATTAATATGTCTTATGCTGGATAAGACATGTTTTTTCCCCATTTAGGAAGGTAACACACTAATTGGCTGATCCATTGGAAGAGATTTGCTTATATGATCAGACCTTTTCCTGTCTGTTAAAACAAAAAGAGTACACAGAATAGGAACTTAGGGGTGTGGGAGTGGCTCAGTGAGGTTAAAGGAAGCTTTGAGACCAGCTGAATTGCCAAACCAAATAAAGGTCCAAAACAGCAGGAGCCTGGTTTTTATTTGTGGATCAGATATTCCCACAGTCCACAGAAAAGGCACAAAAGAAAGCATCCTAGAATGTTAGAACCAGAAGAGACCTCTGAGGTCATCTATTCCACCCCATGCCATGGTCAGAAAATGGGCACGACAGGCAGGTCACGTGACTTGTCCAAGCCACCCCATTGCAAGAAGCCTCATAAGCAGAACTCAGGTCCACTTGCTTCCCTGGCTGAGACCCTCCCCACTGCACCACACAACCCTTGTCAAAACTCAGCTCCATTTTACCGTCTCATTTGGCCCTTGACAAAGTTTTATCAAGATCCCAATGACAAACATTTTAGAAATCAGGCTTGCTGAAATAACTGTGAGTGTCTCATCTGCGTGAGCATGGTGGTATTTCCAAAGTAGAAGTGTGTTGCTTGAGAGACTTATCAAGACTCACAGAGCTTCTGTAATTCCACGTTTCCCAGCCTGACCTTTCACAACTAGAGACACCATCCAGGGTTATCTGTGGGGGTTGACTTAAGTTTACATTTAGATAAATGATAGTGAACAAATTCAGTAATTTATTTTCCAGAGTTTCCACTTCCCTAGCTCTGAGGAAAGCTGCTCCTATCATATCCTACTTTTAGTTTGAGAGCAAAGGAGATAATGACTGTCAGCTTCCTGGTTTTCTGATTTGAATCTCCTACTCAGTCTCTGTTGGTACACTCGTAGTTCTTGGCTTTTTGGCTTTTTCTCTGCTTTCATTCTTTCTCCTTTCATTACTCACAGGATGGTGACTCTCTCCCACAATTGCTGCCGTTTTCCTGCCTTCTCTATCTCACTCACACAACACACAAACAGACACTCTCACTTTCCTCTGCAATCATAGGTTTTCTAGCAATTGGAAGAAAGTTTTCTGAGTATTTCAGGATACTTTGCAGATGACTCTGTGTGATTCGTACTATTAACTGTTTAACATTTTTCATCGTTCCAAGCGTCTTTACAAAAAGAATTTTTAAGAATAATCCTCCAGGGCCGGCCCCGTGGCTTAGTGGTTAAGTGAGCGCGCTCCACTGCTGGCGACCCGGGTTCGGATCCCGGGCTCGCACCTACGTGCTGCTTCTCCGGCCATGCTGAGGCCGTGTCCCACATACAGCAACTAGAAGGATGTGCAGCTATGACACACAACTATCTACTGGGGCTTTGGGGGGAAAAATAAATAAATAAAATCTTTAAAAAAAAAAAAAAAGAAAGAATAATCCTCCAAACTCTGAGTTATAACAGCATCATGACAATCAGGATGGATAAACTGCAAAATTTCCAAGGCAAATCCCTTCATGAGTCCTTAATATCATTCAACAATATTTCTCAATTCTCCTGAAAAACTTTAGTCGACTTTGCACAGTTATGCAATAACTATCCAGAAATCATGTAAATATTGGAAGGTATTTTGGCTAACTGCAATGCATTTGGTAAATTTGTGTTGCGTGTGCTTTACTGCAGTCTATTTTTGTGGAAGTTGGTACCTGATGGGATGCAAATTCTCAGTTAACTAAAATGTTCAGTCTTTGTGAAAAGCACCAAATCAAGAGCCTGGAGACTTGGATTCCAGTGCCAGCTTTGGCAACCAACTAGCTTTGTGACCTGGGGCAAGATATTTAACTGCGCTCGGTCTCAATTTTGTCATTTTTCAAATCATGGGGAACTTTAAAAGTCTCTAAAATTCCTTCCAGCTCTATAATTCTACCATACCGAGACTCAGAAAGGACTTTAGGATCATATAATATATGAGAATCATCATAATTCAATTCAATAAATGTTTACTGAGGACCTTCTAAGGCAGATAATTAGAAAAGAAACTATGAGAGAACAAAGGGCAAGGCAGGACATGAGCTCTGCCCTGCAGATTTCCTCCATCTAGTGGAGAGGAGGATGGTGTAGAAATCATCAGCCATAATGCTTTGTGTCCCCACTCAAAAGAGCATCATGACAAAGGAGCGCTGGCCCTGTCAGTGTCAGCCTGATGCCTCTGCGTTGTGCCCCAACCTGACCCCTTGGTCTGGCCCACGTGGGCTCAGGAGCCAAGGGATTGAGACTGGTTGGAAATCATATGGCACAGAGTGACATAGAGTGATGTCTTCTTGACAGATGTTCAAGGATTGCAGAAGACAATGATTAATGCATTTGAGAACTCAGTAAAATTGGGGGGAGGGGCAGAGAGAAGAAACTACTTTCCTGATCTGCAACTTAGCTGGTTCCTAAGTTGTCCAGGAACATGAATAGCCAGGGATCTGACAGCAATGAAGAGGACTATGACTCAAATTGAGCAGAAGAGGAGGAGGAGGAGGAAGAAGGCATCAACCTGGAGGGACATCAAGGGCTATTATGTAGGGGTAACCAGTGATTTGCAGCAACAGGGAGCTGATGTCTTTGATCCTGATGCCTATAAGGAGTCCAAAGGTGCCTTCAATGAACATATCACCAGCTTAGTTTCTATGCTAAAGGCCATTGATACTCACTGCCATCAGATGCATCCTCCCTGTGGCACTGGACAGCTGATTGCAGTGATGCATCCTGACAAAAGGAGGAGGAAATACACACTGAATAAAGTCAAAGAATAGAGCTGGGCAGTAGGTCACAAAATTGCTGAAGGATAAAGTCACAACCAAATCACTGCTGGAGCTGCCTTGTCGAAACTCCTGGGAAACCCTGGAGCTATCTCTTTGGAGAGAGAGGGTCAGGGGCCGGACAAGTCCAGAGGTTTTATCTTTCCAAGGTGACCTCCTTTCCAAGCCAACAGATTGATGTTAACACTACCTCCATTCTCCAGTCTCTGAAGCCATTTGATCAGCAAAGAAAGCGCCATCGAATATCTTACGAAATGCTGTGGCTGTGGATTTGTGTGCTGTTTACAGGGTCAGGAACCACTTGCTGGCAACAATAGCTAAAGTATTCATCTACACTTAAACCTCATTACATCTCGGTGAGAAAATCTTCGCATCACTGGACTGCATCTCGGCTTTCTCCCTGATCCCTGACCGCCCCCCCCATCCCTACTTGTGAATCTGGGATAGAATTATGTAACACATTTACTATGTTCCTGTATGAAAAATGGAGAATTGGACTCTGCAGAAGCTTTGGGGAGATAATATATTCGTAAGTGGTAACTGCTGAGCGCCTGTGTTTGGCAGATGCCTGTGAGTTTCTGTGATGAACACAGACTATGGAGGACAGCCAAGACCTTTGGCAGTGTCTTTCTTGGGAATCACTGATGAACAGCAGCAAAGTCCTTTTAGACATGCATGTAGCTAAGTGACTCCTGAAATAAAGATCTGGAAACCCTCTCAAGGGAAACAAAAGAAAAAAATAAACAAATGGGACTACATCAAACTAAAAAGCTTCTGAACAGCAAAGGAAACCATCAACAAAACGAAAAGACAACCTAACAATTTGGAGCGGATGTTTGCAAATCTCATATTCAATAAGGGTTAATATCCAAAATATATAAAGAACTCACACAACTCAACAAGAAAAAAACAAACAACCCAATTAAAAAATGGGCAGAGGAGGGGCTAGCCCGGTGGCGCAAGCGGTTAGGTGCGCGCGCTCTGCTGCGGCGGCCTGGGGTTCGCCGGTTTGGATCCCAGGCGTGCACCGACGCACCGCTTGGCAAGCCATGCTGTGGTGGCGTCCCATGTAAAGTGGAGGAAGATGGGCATGGATGTTAGCCCAGGGCCAGTCTTCCTCAGAAAAAAGAGGAGGATTGGCAGATGTTAGCTCAGGGCTGATCTTCCTCACCCAAAAAAAAAAAAAAAATGGGCAGAGGATATGAACAGACAATTTTCCAAAGAAAATATCCAGATGGGCAACAGGCACATGAAAAGATGTCCAACATCACTAATTATTAGGGAAATTCAAATCAAAATGACAATGAAGGGCCAGCCTGGTGGCATAGTGGTTGGGTTTATGCGCTTCACTTCAGCAGCCCAGGGTTTGTGGGTTCAGATCCCTTGCGCAGACTTAACACACTGTTTGTCGGGACATGCTGTGGTGGCGTCCCATATATGGGATGGAGGAGGATTTGATGTTGGCTCAGGGACAATCTTCCTCAAACAACAAAAAAGACAATAAGATATCACCTCACACCTGTCAGAATGGCTCTTATTAAAAAGACAAGAAATAACAAGTGCTGGAGAGGATGTGGAGAAAACAGAACCCTCATACACTGCTGGTGGGAGTGCAAACTGGTGCAGCCACTATGGAAAACAGTATGGAGATTCCTCAAAAAATCAAGGATAGAACTACCATATGATCCAGCTATACCACTGCTGGATATTAATCCAACGAACACAAAAACACTAATTTGAAAAGATATATGCACCCCTATTGTTCACAGGAGGCAAGACTTGGAAACAACCTAAGTGCCTGTCAATGGATGAATGGATAAAGAAGATATGGTCTATATATATGCAATGGAATATTACTCAGCCATGAAAAAGATGAAATCTTGCCATTTGTGACGACATAGATAGACCTCAAGGGCATTATGCTAAGCAAAATAAGTCAGATGGAGAAAGTCAAATACCATATGATTTCACTCATATGTGGAAGATGAAACAACAACAACAAACAAATACGTAGACACAGAGAATATGCTGGTGGTTACCAGAGGGGAAGGGGGAGGGGGAAGAGTGAAAGGGGTAAAAGGGCACATGGGTACAGTGACGGATGGCAATTAGACTTTGGGGGTTGAATATGATGTAGTCTATATAGAAATCAAAATATAATGATGTACTCCTGAAATTTATATGTTTTAAACCAATGTTACCTCAAAAAAATTTTTTTTAAAGATTTGGAAACCATCTGAAGTGGCAAAACAATACCAGATAGGATTGAGGCCTAGGGCTCATGAGGGACTGTGTCCAGAGTGAGGGGAAACAGTCAGAAGTGACCTCACAGGTCCTGTGAGTTGGAATAAGGGCTCCCATTAGCTTTTCTCCAATACAGGACAAGGGTTAGAAGGCATAGGGAAAGAGGGGGAAAGTCTGGAAGATAGGCTGTACTTGACTCTGACTCCATCTTTGGCTCTGTGAAAGCCCTCCCTGAACAGCTAGAGACTTGAGGGCACCTCCAGTCTTTGATGAACTTGATCTCACCATTTGCCCTCCCTTCCCCACCTTGCTCAGGCATACCCACTTCCCCAGCTCCCTAGAGAAATAAGAGGAGCTCCTATCCTCAGGGCTTGTGTTCCCACTGATGGAGACTCAGGCATGAATGCAATTGCTCAGAGACTGGCTGGGGAGTGAGAAAAGGGCAGAGAGAGCTGTGCCCTGTGGACCAACAACATTTAAGGAGCCGGCAGACTAGGAGCAGAGTATCCAATGCAACAAGAAGACCAGGGAGGTTCAGAGACAGCCAGTGGGAGTGTTGTGAAGAGGGAGCAGATACTCAGTCATCAGCATTAGGTGCCACAGAGCCCCACATGGAAAGTGGGACCTGGTGACTCTATAGGACTTAAAACTGAAACTCATATTACATAATCAGTTAACCTTTGTCAAAACTATGTTAAAACTCTAAAAGGGAATTTTTCATTTAGGGATTATAGGCAAAAGGTCAAAGTGAACTCCTTGATGCAGTGGTATAAAAGTCAACCCTTTGTCTATTGTGACATTTGTTCATGGAAGTGATTGTCATTGAATTGGATTTGGCAAATTTTTTTTCCTCTAATATTTTATTATGAAAATTGTAAAACATACAGAAAAGTTTAAATTTTTTTATGGTGGACATCAATAAACCTACCATCTAAATTCTACAATTCCCAATCTTTTGCTACATTTGCTTCATTCACCTATTTATCCATTAATCCGTTTTATTTTTTAAAGCTTTATAAGGTATAATTTATATACCCTAAAGTTTACCCATTCTAAGTGTACCACCTGGTGGATTTTAGGAAAATTATACAATTGTGCAATCATCCCCATAATTCCAATTTTAGAATATCCCCATCACCCTAAAAAGTTCCCTGTGCTCATTTGCAATCATTCCCCCCTCCCACTCCCAGCCCTAGGCAGCTACTGATGTTTATATCTCTATGGTTTTGTCTGTTCTAGAAATTTCAAATAAATGGAATCATACAATATGTAATTTTTGGTGTTTGGGTTTTTTTTTCACTTAGCATAATGCTTTTGAGGTTCATTATGTTGTAGTATGTATCGGTACTTCATTCCTTTTTATTGCTGAATAATATTCCATTGTATGGATATACCACCTTATGTTTATTCTTTCATTAGATGATGGATATTTGGGTTTTTTCCATTAAGAATAATGTTGTTATGAACATTCAAGTCCAAATCTTTATGTGAACATATTTTTTGTTTCTCTTGGGTAGATACCTAGGAGTATGATTGCTGGGTCATATGGTAAGTGTATGTTTAATACTTTAAGAAACAGTCAAACTCTTTTACAAAGCAACTGTACTGTTTTTATAGTCCTACCAGGCAATGTGAAAAGGTTCCAGTTTCTACACTTCCTTGCCAGTACTCGGTGTTGTCAATCTTTTTCATTATAGCCATTCTAGTGGGCATGAAGTGGATCTCATTTGTGTTTGCCTAACGACTAATGATGCTGAAGATCTTTCCATGTGCTGTTCATATATTTTTTTTTGTTGAAATGTCTGTTCAAATATCTTTAATTTACTTGGCTTGCTTTTCTTCTCATTATTGAGTTTTAAGAGTTCTTTATATATTCTACATTGAAATCTTTTATTGGATATATGATTTTCAAATATTTTCACCCAGTTTGTGGCTTGTCTCTTCATTTTTTTTAAATGATTTCTTTTGAATAGCAAAAGTTTAATTTTAGTGAAGTCTAATTTATCAGTTTTTTCTATTAAAAATTGTACGTTTGGTATCCTAAGAAATCTTTACCTAAGCCAAGGTCACAAAGATTTTCTTCTAGAAGTTTTATAGTTTTAGGTTTTACACTTAGGTCTGTGCTCTATTTTGAATAAATTTTAGTGTGGTGTGAAGGAAGAGTCTAAGTTCTTTTTTTTTTTTTTTTTTGGCCTAATGATATTCAGTTTTTCCAGCACCATTTATTGAAGACTATCCTTCTCTCATAGAATTACCCTGGCACCTTTGTTGAAAACGAATTATATATAAATGTGTAGGTTTACTTGTAGGTTCTATTTTCTTCCATTGATCTATAAGTCCATCCTTATGTCAACATTCCACTCTCTTGATTACTACAGCTTTATAATATCTTAAAGTCAGGTAATATGAGTCTTCCAACTTTGCTCTACTTTTCCAAGATTGCTCTGGATTCTGGAGCCTTTACATCTCCATTAATTTCAGGGTCAGCTGTTAAATGCTACCAAAAAAAAGTCTGCTGGGATTTTGATTGGAATTGTATTCAATCTATAGCTCTGCAGTCCAATATGGTACCCATGAGCCACATGTGGTCATTGAGGACTTGAAGTCTTACTGGTACAAATTGAGATGTGCTGTAAGAAAGAAATATACACTGGATTGCAAAGATTTATTATGAAAAGGGTGTGTAAAATAGTTCATTAGTAATTTTTTATTGATTATATGTGGAAATAATATTATTATTTTGTATACGTTGGGTTAAACAAAGTATAATAAAATTAAGACAAAAAAAGAGAGCATCCTTACTGTTCTTATAGCCCACTCCAGAAATTCTGTTGGAGGGAAGAAAGAAGAGAATCCATGCACCCATAATGTTCTGTGGTCCCTGGAACTGTCATTGTTGTTGTTCCTATAGCTGATCTAAAAGTTCTTGATAACTTTATCAGATTCACAAATATTCTTCATGGAACATTTGACTTACTTTTTCTTTCTTTCAGAGAATTAGACTACAAAATCTATTCTGTTTCCATTTTTAATCCACATAATTAATTTGGCTCTTCCTTTCCATCAGTTATTGATTACATCAAGCCGTGGACATGTGTTTATGGGGGAGAGGAGGAGTGGGACTGTTCATGAACTGTTTGGGGAAATATCCCTCCTCCACTTTTAATCCATATGAGGTTGGGTCATGCTCCAGGGTAGACCTGCAACTCTTCTGTCATCAGAAAGGATACACTTATTTCTCTCAGATCCCTTATTGTGGAACTGAAAAAAGACTAGAGTTTCAAAGATGAAAAAAATAAATGAATGAAAGGAAATTAAAAAAAAAAAAACTAAAGATTTTATGGGCCATTTTGCTACCAGTAGGAGAGAGTCTGCCTCAAAATCTGAGAATCATGACAAGAAATGGAGTCTTTTAATGTCTTCAATTAAACTCCAGGATCTTGCTATACCTTAAGCAAGATGTACCCTTAACTTCTCAGTTATGTGAGCCAAAAATATTTCTTCTTTTGGTTAAATTAGTTTTAATTAGCTTTCTGTCACTAGCAAACAAAAAATTACTAACTACTACACATTAATTCAAAATAAGGAAATTGACAAGAAAGAGGAACATGAAATTTATAGCAATAAAATGGTATTTTTTAACCTCGTTTTCCTTACCTTCAATAAAGAGTATGGTTAAAGAGAAAGATGATTTACAGAAAGGGCCATGCAAAAGTAAGGAATGTGACTCTGCATGGCTAAAAGTGCACAGATCAGAGTCCTGTGCTACCAGTGAATAAGACTCTCGTCTGGTACTCATCACAGATGGTCATTATTCCTCACAATGTGTTGTCGAATATAGATCACCTCAGAAATATCAAGGCCACTCGGGAGTGATCGTCTCAAGGAACTAGTTCTCAATGGTCAGCCAAAGTTCTCAGATCACTCAGAAAGAAAAACAAAAAAACCCACACCATCTCCTGCAGCAGCTGAAATGGGTGATGTTAATGGGGAGGGAGAAAGGGTGCAGAGAGAGCAACGTGAAAAACCAAGGCCAGTTATGAAAAACCACTGGCATCCCTTCTTCTCACATAAAAAGATGTACTCACACTAACACATTCCAAAATATGTGGAGTAAACAACGCTACTGCTTTCCTCAGTGACCCGGGCCTAGTGTCAACTCTCATCGCCCACCTCGAGGGACTGAAAATCTATAGCAAATTCAAAGGTCCAAGACACCAAAGACTGCCCTTAAATGCTCCCAACTTACCCTCCTCCCTGCCTCCTGGCCCTGTTCCTCGAAGCCAGACTAACTCGTCCAGCTTCACAGACCTCCCTGGCCTCCCCTCACACCCAGCACTGACCAGTCCAATGATCTCTCTAGCACAGCTGCCATCCTAGACCACCGGCTTCTCTTGCCTGTTACTGAAAGAAACAGTCTCCTAAATCATGTCTCCACTGGGAATCCTTAGATCTGGCAATCTATTCTCCATACCACAACCAGAATAATATTTTGCAATTTTATTTTGATATAATATCAAACTCAAAGTTGCAAGAATAGTAGAAAGAACTTACATATATCCTTTATCAGATGCACCAATTGTTTGCATTTTGCCCCTTTTGCTCATTCTCTCTCTCCGACACACACACACATGCACATACGTGGGTACAGTTTTTTCAAAATCATTTAAAAGTAAATTGCATGTATCATGCCCCACTATTCTAAACTCTTCAGTGTGTTTCCGAAGATACAGAGATTCTCTCACATAACCACAGTACAATTATAGAGTGATCATTGAAAAAGGCAAATCTGCTCTTGTCACTCTCTTCCTACCTTCTTCTCTTAAGATAAACACCAAAATCCTTAACCTGGCCTGCAAGATGGGCATGACCCCAGCCCGCCTCTTTTTCCAGCTTTTGCCACTTGCCGTTTGCTTTTTGCTCCAGTCCTTTGCATGAAGAGCCTTGGTCCTTCCCACCTTCAGGAATTGTCTGTGCAAGTCTCTCTGCGTAGGCACGAATCTATCCTTGGTACCCGCCTTCTTTCTCTTAGCAAACCTCTACTTACTGCTCAGGTTTTGATTTCCTCTTCTGCTCACTAAAGTATGCGATCCCCTTCTAAGTTGTCTTCACCATCAAATCATGAGTTCCTTAGGACAGATACTCCATTGTTTGTGTTTGTCCCTATATCTCCCAGATCCTAGAGCAGTGCTTGGTACATGGTAGGTCCTCAAATAACATCTGTGCATGAGGGAACAAAAAGGTCCTTCTAGATTATTGAGCAATGATTATTTATTTATTGTCATTTCCCATGAATTGGAAACTCCTTGTGATTCAGAGATGATTTTTTTAATTTGATTTCATATATCTAGTGCTTAGCACATGCCCTGACACATGATAGGTGCTCAATGAATATTTATTGCATGAATAAACTAATAAACACCTATTTATTGAATGCTTAGTATGTACCCTGTACTAGGCATAATGATGGGTGATGTATTCATGATCCCTGGGAAATTTGAAATCTTGCATTTTTTACATATAGTATTTTCTGAGAGTTCAGTTGGTTTGTAAACAATATTTCCATCTTGCTTCAGGATACAATTTTCTCACTGAGGACTTAAGCCAAAAGCAAAATCAGTTCAATGACTTTGTGGATGTATACAAATTTGACTTCCATAACTTTAGTACATATAGGGATTTGGTTCTGACTGGAGTAGCAGATATCTTGTTTACAAATGAAAAAAAAAGACTATAATGATTTCAAGCAAAACAGAGAAATTATCTAAAAGTCCTTGGTTATCTGACGTAATCAAAGTTAACTGCAGACATTCTCCGAGTTCAAGTGCATTGTGAATCCTTAATAAGGACAATATTATTTATAAATTTCCCAATCTTATTTGACCATGAAATTGTGTTTTGTGGTTGATATTTTTCCTGAATACTTATTAACATCTTGTAAAACACTGAGATTTCATGATACACAAGCTAGGAAATTCTGTATTAGAGAGGAAACCCTTTATCATTTCTCAACTTCCTATCCACCTTAAGGTCATTGGTATGTGTTTGGACTGTCTCAGATACTCAAAAAGCAAACTCACCAGATAGGTAGGTGATCCCGTGCAAGCTTATGTGAGGGCCTAGAACTGAGAATCAGACCTGGAGAATGTGGAGTTTGCTTCACCTGATTGAGCAGCATGATATAGTGATTCCTTTTGTTTGTTTTGTTTTGTTTGCTTTGCTTTAGTTTAGGTTATGATAAAAGGGCCCCTACACCCTGCCTATGAACAATTTACATATCAATAATGAATCAATTGCCTTCAATAAGGAAAGGGTTTTGAAGTATATGAAAAATTCATTTTAATTGCATATTGCTATGGTCTGAATGTCTGTGTGTCGCACACACACACCCCCCCGCCAAATTCATATGTTGAAACTCTAACCACCAGTGTGACAGTGTTTGAAGGTGGAGCCTTTGGGAGGTGATTAGGTCATGAAGGTGAAGCCCTCATGAATGGGATTAGTGCCCTTATAAAAGAGACACCACAGAGATTCCCTTGCCCCTTCTGCCATATAGAGTTACAGCTAAAAGGTGCCATCTATGAATCAGAAAGAGGGACCAAATTAGACACCAAATCTGCTGGTGCCTTGACCTTGGATTTTGCAGATGCCAGAACTGTGAGAAATGAATGTCTGTTGTTTATAAGCCACCTGGTCTATGGTATTTTGTTAGAGCAGCCCGAATAGACTAAGACACATATGCTTGTAACTTTTGAAAGGGATCAGTATTTTGTAAATTTATGGTGCAACAGGGATAGGATTCACCCTCCCATATGAAACAACTAAGAAAATGTACGAAAGACAAGAAACAATGGTTCTCAGGACACTCAATATTAGGCAACAAAAGCAGTGATCTCAATTGTCCTAGTTTACTACCTGGAAAAAGTTTTCAGGCCACAGAGCAGGGAGGAGAGACTCAGGTAGAGCCCAGTGATATCTATGAGTTGGGAAAACCGAACTGCGTCTGAGAAGACTAAGGCAGCTACAGTTTGCAAGTCACGGTACAAGATAGAAGAGAGAGACACAGAGGGAGAACTCTGCATACTTGAAGAGAGTACTGATCAGTGTATACATGTGGAAAATTATCTGAGGCCAGAGAAAAAACCACTCAAATGGATGAGAGGGAAGAATCTCTGGCCAGGAAGAGTAGCTGTTCCTACCAACCAGAGTAGAAAACTTCATAATCCATGGGGCATTGGGCATTGTACTCAAAAGCATGTTACTTCAGTAGGAAAAAAAAAAAAAGTTAACCCTAGAATAAATGCTGCTCTAGTTCCACCTAAAAGTCTTAAGAAGTAATACCTAAAAGTATCAAACCATCTCCAACTAACTTAACTATACCCTAGTAAAGGTAAAATTCACAGTATCTGTATCCAATAACAAATTACCAGGCATGCAAAGAGGAAGGAAAATATGACCCATAATGAGGAGAAAAATCGATCCATCAAAATGGACCCAGAAATGATGCAGACAATAGAATTAGCAGACAGCAACATTAAAACTGTTATTAGAACTCTATACCATACATTTAAGAAGCTAGAGGAAAAACTGAGCAAGTTAAGAGGAGATACAGAAGATATAACAAAAGATCCAAATTGAACTTCCAGTAATGAAAACTACAATGTCTGAGATGAAAAATACATCGGATAGGATTAGGGACAAATTAGACATTGCAGAAAAAAAGGTTCAAAAACTTAAAGACACAGCAATATAAACTATCCAAAACGAAACATATACCAAAAAAAGACTAAAAAAATAAACAGAAGATCAGTGACCTGTGGGAGAGCTTCAAGCCGCTTAATATTCACATAATTAGAGTCCCCAGAAGAAGAAAGGGAACAGAAAAAAAAATTTTGAAGAAAAAATGGGCTGAAATTTTTTTCCAAATTTGTTGAAAACTATAAACCTACAGATTGAAGAAGCTCAATGAAGCTCAAGCAAAAGAAACATGAAGGAAACTCCCAGGCACATCATAATCAAATTATTTAAAACTGTAACAATTGGACACTAAAACCCACACTTCTAAATAACCCGTGGGTCAAAGAAGAAATAAAAGAGAGATTATGAACTATTTTGAAGAGAATTAAAATGAAAATACAACATATTGAAATTTATGGGATGCAGATAAAACAGGACTTAGAAGGAAATTTATAGCACTAAATGCCTATATTAGAAAAGAAGAAAGGTTTCAAATCAATGACCTCAGCTTCCATCTTAAAAAATTAGTAATAGAAGAGGAAATAAAACTCAAATTAAACAGAAGAAAGGAAATAATAAAGAACAGAAATCAACAACATAGAAAACAATCACAGTAGAGAAACTGAAAGAAACCAAAAGCCTGGTCTCCGAAAAGATCAATCAAACTGATAAATATCTAGCCAAAGTGATCAGGAAAAAAGCACAGAAGATACAAATTACCAGTATCAGAAATGGGAGAGTGGCATCACTTCAGATTTTATAGATATAGATATAAGACATAGATATAAAGATACAGATATAAGGAAATAATATGAATAGTTTTATACCAGTAAATCCAACAACTTAGATGAAATTGACAGGCTTTTTAAAAGACACAAGTTACCAAAGGTGACTCAAGAAGAGTTAGATTACCTCAATTACCCTATATCCATTAAATAAATTGAATTTGCAGTTAAAAATCATTCCACTAAGAAAACTATAGGCCCAGATGGCTTCACTGGTAAATTCCGTCTAAAAAAGAGATAATACCAATTTTACACAAGCTTTTCCAGAAAATTGCAGAGGAGGAACACTTCTCAACTCATTCTATGAGGACACTATTATTCTGATGCCAAAACCAGACAAAGACATTACAAGAAGGAAAAAAACTACAGACCAATATCTCTCATGAGCATAGATTGCAAAAATTCTTAATAAAATGCTAGCAAATTGAATCCAACAGTATATTAAAAGGATAATACATCATAATTAAGTGGGATTAGTCGGTATAACTTATGAAAATCACCACATTGTCTAAAAAGAGAAAAATCGCATGATCACTTCAATAGAAGCACAAAAGAATTTAACAAAAATCCAACACCCGTTCTTCATTAAAACTTCTGGCAAACTAGGAATAGAAAAGAACTTCCTTCACCTGAAAAAAGGCATTTATGAAAATCCTACCGCTAACATCACACTTAATGGTGCAAGACTGGATGTTTTCATTCTAGAATCCAAAATAAGGCAAAAATGTCCACTCTCACTGCTTTTATTCAAGATTGTACTGGAGATTCCAGCCAGTACAATAAAGCAAGAAAAAGCAATACAAGGTATCAAAATTGAAAATGAAGAAATGAAATTCTCTTTATTCACTGACGTCTGATTGTTTATGTAGAAAAATCTGGTGGAATCCACAAAAAACCTGCTAGTATTAACAAGTGAATTTAGCAAGATTCAGGCAGTGTACAAATATCAGTTGTATTCCTGTATACCAGCAACAATCTAAAATTGAAATTTAAAAATTACCATTTACAATAGCATCAAAAAATATACAATACTTAGGAATAAATCTGACAAACTATGTGCAAGATCTTATCCTGAAAACTACAAAACATTGCTGAAATCAATTAAAAGCAACGTAAATAAATGGAGAGATATACCAATCTATAGTGACAAAAAACATGTCAGTGGCAGGGGAGGGAGGGTGGTGGGAGGTAGGTAGAAGTGGGAGAGAGGAATTACCAAAGGGCAAAAGGAAACTTTTGGAGATAATGCTCATATCATTATCTTGAGGTTGTGATGGTTTCACAGGTATAACATTTGTTAACACTTGTCAAATTTTATACTTTAATTATGTGCAGCTCATTGTATGTCAGCTATACTGCAGTAAAGCTATTTAAAAAATAATCAATTCAGGATATACCACTAACTCAGATTGACTACGTGTGGAAATTAGTAAAGTTCCATATGGTTCTACTAAAAATTGAGTCAGGATGCTCCTCAGATCTGGAAATATAGAAAGTAAAAACCACAAGGTTATTTTTCTTTTCTGCACATTTCTCTCCTTATTCCATTTCTATGTTCAGTCTGGTTTCTTGATCTTAAAGGAAATCAAATAACAGCAACAGAGATAATTAAAGTAAGGACAAAGAAAAGGGGATTATTTGGACTGAAGAAGCAGAATCTTAGCATTGTTTTGTTACGAATGTTGTGTATGGAGTGTTATTTAGTCAGAGGGGAATGATTGTCTGTTCTTTATCCTCTCAAAGGAAAAGAGACCAGTCTTCACAAAAGTGAAGTACAAAGAAAAAATTGCATTAAAGTGATGGTTTTGTGTGCTGGGGTGGGTGCCCATGAGAGCAATTTATTCACAGGCGTGCAACACATGGTCCTGATGGAGAGCAGAGAATGGACAATCTGACTCATATGTTTCCTTCCAGGCTCTGGATCTTACTTCTTACATCTTTTATAACCATGGACTGCAAGTGCATGGCTTTACTACATCTTTTCCTATTAGCCAAGAAACTCAACCTGAGTACGCTGGCTTTTTATTTAGAATTTCTATTTGCCAAGACAGACAACTCAACCCCTGGTTAACGCTCACCTAGAAAATCACTCAGGCTAAACCCCAATCCTTTTGTTGGTTGTTGTCATCACACTTTCCGACCAAAAACAATTTCCTGGGCTAGGGGGTGGAGTGGGCGGGTGTAGCAGACTGGATGGCTATGGCACCACTTTCCCACTGGTTAGTGGGGGTGGGATGGAAGATGTGGGGACTCTGGAGATTTCAGCCACACTTTCTAGGGGTTCCTGTTGCAACCTACAAAATAAGACTTGTACTCAGCATTCATGTTCAGCTCTCTAGAATGTACCTCAAAACTGTCTACTACAAAGGTCTTAGATTTTTTTCTGAAACAATCTATCACTGCACGGAAGTTACGTTTTATTCACGTGGCTCATCATCCATGCCCTCATCTCCTGTGTGATCACATTAGCCAACAATATCCTCCCTTCTCTCACTGGTTATCTCATCTCCCATTAAGTCCTGGATCATTACATTCCCTAATTTATTACTACCTCATCTTTGAAGCCACAGCTGATATTTCAAAATCCCACCACAAAACTCCTCCAGTCTATTGATTTTTTGAAGATCCACCTGATGGTGTCAGGGAAGACACTGAGTTGGGAATCACAGTTACTGCTGCCACTGGCTCAGCAAGACATGAAGCACTTTGTTATGAAAGCAGGAGAATCACCACAGTCATTCATCCCTGCATAAGCAAACAGAGAGAAACCAGGAAAAAATAGACCAAAGTCCTCAACTCCATTGCTTACTTCTTTTCCTTCCTAAACCCTAACTGCTCCTGTTAGCAGATTAAATAGGCTTTTGCCAAAAAAGACATCTATATGAATAAGCCAGGTCAGTAATCAACCAGCTGTACTTAACTTGCCAAGTAGAGTCTGGTGGAGGAACATTATGAATATGGGACTGACCTGACCCCCATCTTCCTCTCTGGAAGATCACCAGTCTTTTAGAGAACAGCTGATTGTCCAGAGAATTTTGGACAATAAAACAATGGCCTTAGGAATCATCATGGGGCTTGACAAGACTAAGAACAATTCTGCTTTTGTTTGAGGAACATTTTACAGCCTGAAACTGAACACTTGATAGCAAGCAATGCTCCTATGCCATCCCCAGGGGGCCACATGAGTCTGATCAGGCAGGACATCTGGAAGGTTGAGAATATGAGGTACCTAGGTAGCAACTTGGCCTGAGTACATCAGCAAATGTTAGTGCTTCTCAGTGACCTCCCACTTTTCCCTTAGAAGGGCTGGAAGGAACATTTTCATTCACAGGTACTGTGGGTTTCTGAGAAGACAACTGAATAATGACTTTGGTACTAACTGGAAGGGGGGAGGTTATGAAGCATTGTGCTTTTCTCTTTCTCCCCAAGAACAGAGCCCTTTCATGGTTTTCTAAACTTCAATTTTAATGCTCTCAATGCTGGGAAACTAAAGTGGAACTCACCCCCTTCTTTCTTTTCTTACAGATCCTAAAGAGGAAGGAGGCCAGATGACACACGTGTTTTATTAATGGGACTTATGCTTAAGTGGGTTAATAGTATTGATCTATGTTTCAAAAGAAAACCCAGCCTCAAGCTTTCTTGGCATTTTGTTGTGGGAGTTTTGGACCTTTGAAAAAAGTAGTTGGATGGGGCCTGGGGTGGGGGTGGGTGGAGAATTTTGGCAGAAGTGAAGCTGGGAAAGCTGCTAAGGAGTGTCATGTGGGAGGAGCTCTGACTAAAAGTGGTAGCAGAGGAAGAGAAAAAAGGGATACCCAGTCTCCCTCTTATTTTTCTCCCATTTTCCACCAACTGCCATGGCAATGACTGCCGTTAAATCACACACCAGATTCCCCTAAACTGACACTGGGGTGAAGAAGTAAGCAGACAGTAGAGGGGATATGGGAACTGCAGCCAACATGAAAGAGAAGAGAAGTGGTGATCCCTATTAAGAGATGTAGCTTCAGTCTGACATGAGCTAGTCAGAGACTGCTATAATTGGATTCTGGGCCTATGAGAGACGTTCCTTCATCGTTCCTTAATCTTTAGCCATAAAGACCAACGAGGTTGAATATTATATGTGCCCCTATTCAGTCTATCCACGTTTACATGATACTGCCAAGAAATAAATTGGAAGCATTCAAGAGATATTTAAGACTAAGCAGGCTTAGGCCCTCACAGAAATGTTTAGAGATTAAGAAACAAAGACCTAGTTGGCCAGCTGCCTCGTGTCTTCAAAGAAGTCTAAATTCCCTGAACTGGTGATTTTCAAACATTGGGGTGCACAAATATCCCCTGAACATTTGTTTTCACTTGTTTCAGGCATGCTCATAAATGCTTATTAAAGCAATTTTCAGATGTTTGATTTAAAATACTTATCAGATAATTCCAACATCTGTGTCATCTCCTTGTTGGCATCTGTTGATTTTCTTCTCTCATTCAAGTTGAGATTTCCCTGCTTCTTGGTATAATGGGTAAGTTTTTAATTGTATTCTGGACATTTTGGGTATTATGTTATAAGCCTCTAGATCTTGTTTAAATCTTCTGTTTTAGCTGGGCTTTGCTGAAACTGGGCCAGTGGTGGAAATCCAGACTCCCCACTCAGCCTCCACTGATACCACCATGACGGGGAGGTGAGGAGATACTCATTACCACCAGATGGAGGTGGAAGTTCAAGCTCCTTGTGAGGCCTCCACTGAATACAGGGGTGGGGGTATACAGGAAGGGGTGCCTAGTAAACACAGGATGGAGGTAGAAATCCAGACTCCCTACTTGGCTTCCTTGGACACCACTTCAGCATGGAGTGGGGAGAACACCTCATTACCCCTAGGCCAGAGTAGAAGTCTAGGTCCTCCACCTAGACTTCTCAGCCTTTTCGACAGGTAAGAGCGTAACATGGTTTCTTCCCTGGTGTTTTGCTGGAGTATGGCATTTATTATCAAAAAGTTTCTGTCTTGCTAGGCTGCATCTTTCCCAGTCTTAAGACAAGACAGCAGGCTTTCCTTGGGACTTTGTTTGTGCCCATTGAAGTTTCTGGTTTGTGGCTTTTCCGGCAACCAGTCTGGGATATACAGGAGGCAAAAAGAAAACCCAGAAAACTGTTGGGTTACTCCTTGAACCCTGGGGTCCCCAACCAATCCACCTTCTCTCCACCTTTCAGAGACTTTTTAGGTTTTATATATAATGTCCAGAGTTTTTAGCCATACTTAGTGGGAAGGTTAGGGAGAAATGGATTTACTCCATTTGTCTGCAACTGGAAGTCCTATAGTTTGTTTTTAAAAATGCAGATTCCTGCCCAGCACCCATCTAGGAAATTCTGTTTCCATTACATCAGCACGAAGCCCAGGACACAATGAAGTCAAATCCAGAAAGAGGGAAGAGAACACTGTTTAGGCTCCATAAATACAGCAAAACTGAATGATATGGTTATATAAATGACCATAATAATAAAAATCTGTGAAGCACAGTCTGTTTTCAAATGATCGTCACACGCCACAACCTTTGGTCCTTACATCATTTACAGAAGAACCCATAGTAATGATGTGACTTGTCCAAAGTCATATCAATGATCAACAAAATAGAACCAGAAACCAGTGTTTCTGATTTCTGGCTCATTTTTAGCCTTTTTTAACTCTGGAATTCTTGTGTATTTACAGTTAGCTCCAGCACTCCAAATTTTCCTTTAGGTCAGCTGTTCGCAACCTGACTATACATTGAAATTATCTGAAGAGCTATAAAAAAATGCTTATTCCTGAATTCCTTCCTCCCCAGAGATTCCTGTCTCCATTCTAGGTTATGGCCTGGGTGTCAGGATTTTATTTAATCTCTGTAGGTGATCCTAATGTGCAGCCCAGGGTGAGAAGCACTGCTTTTATGTGTTCTTCTACCTCAGACAATTGTAATCGCTCTCCTTTAAAGAAAAACTCTTGTTGCTTTTTGCTAATAGCAACAAGGAGAAACAATTGGAGGTAAAATATTGCCTTCCAGGCATCCTTTTTGCTCAGCCGTTGTCACTATTGTGTGATGCTAAGCTGTCACTGCAAGTCATGTCCCTAAAGCATTCATAAGGATGAAAGGGTTCAGGAGATATTAATATTAAAAGAAGACACCAAGACAAAGGAGTTATAATGAGTTGGCCACCAGGTTTGCTACAAAGTGAGTTTGCAGCTGGCAATCAAGGGGGTGGCAGCAGCCAGGGCTGCATTGCCCTGGCATCTTCCCATTTTGTTACTGTATGGATATTTCCACTGAGATTCCCAAATTAACATTTTTAAGTTGCAAAAACGAGAACATGGCAGCGATCAGGAGCACGATACTGACCCCAAGTGGAATGAAACTTAAATGGCGCTTTAATGTCCTTGCAGAGGTGAGAGCCACAAGTTCTGATGGAAATGAAATACCACATTCAGGACAAAGCTGTTCAGCTTTAAAGATACTTGGAAGAAACAAATGTGTTGATTTCTTTATCTGTAATAAATTTTGATATAAAATACAATGGTAATTCATGAGGGAATATTTACTTCCGGGTAAGTGTCCTACCAGGTCATCGCGCACATAAATAAATTTCCAACTATCAATGCATAAGGGTAAGACCAATAATCTTTAGTTTAGGTTACAGTCTGAATTTTTTTCTAAAAAACAAAAGCAAATTCTGGGGAAACTCTCAATAATATGCTTTAAATGAAAATAAAGTAATTTTTTACCAAAATGTTTTAAAAAGAGTTTTGTAATTTGGCTTCTCAAAATTTTAAAACTCCTTTCTGGGTTCAGCGTTTGTGTGTAGATGCTGAAGAGCAGAAAATACAAATGCTCTAAGATGAGAGGATTGTGTGCTCCTGAGGCGAATGTTGAAAGCTGCAGGCCTGTCTCAGCGTGCTCATCCATCTCCTTCGTCTGTCACCCAAACGTGTTCACTCCTCTGAGTGTGTTAAGGAGGGTGGAAATGGTGGGAGACTTGGAAAGTGATTGTATAAGCTTTTAAAATTACCCTGAAAGGCTGTATCTCTGCCTCAGATTCAGCCTAGCCTATTGCTTGGTGCCCATTTCTTGGGAAATACTCTATGGCCAATAAACTCTCCAAAAATTCTTTTGAGACAAAAAGCCCCGTGTGATTTGTTACCCCAGGGCTCCTTGAGTCCACAATACGGAGGCAGGGAGTGTCCTCAGCCATAACAGACTCTACAAATGAAGAAGACACCTACAGCATCGTTTGCAGAGACAGGAAGGGACTATAGAGTAGACAAGGCATGATCAAGGACCTTAATGAGAAAAGGTCGCTGCTATGAACTCGCCTTCTCGCTCAGAAGTTAGATATTCTCATCAGTCTAGATCAAAAAAGCAACATATGAAAAAAGGGCACAGTTTCCTACAGAAGACATGACACTAAAACAGAAAGCAGACCTGGAAAATATTATCCCTTCTCACACTCTGCCAAGGGCCTGCCCCAGACCAATTGAGCCTGAGTCTCTGGCAACCTACAGCAGCAGCTGCCAAGTTTTCTTGACAATAACAATCACCTGGGTCCTTGTTAGATGTAGAAATTCCCAGGCCTCCTAGGGCCTCCCCAGACCCACTGAAGCAGAATCTCCAGGGCCTGGGAGTTTGTATGTTTCACATTGCCCCACATAGCCCCTGGTCTAGAGTGAGAGTAGACATTTACTAGATAATCACATAAATATTTAGTGCTATGACAAAAAGAAAACAAGTTGCTATGTGGGCACCTAATTTAGCTGAGGAGTCAGGAAGACTACCCAGAAAAATTGTCTTTTGAACAGTCATCTAGAGATGAGTAAGAGTTTGTTAGGTAGGGTATGTGCAGGGGGAGGGTAGGACATATATATTTCAAGTATATGGAAAAAAATGTATAAAAACATTAAGGAGCTTATAGTCTAATAGTAAAAGTAGAACATGTGCCTCAAACATTAGAAAACAAGGGACTACGTATTAAGTGTCATGGGGCAAGAGGCCACACAAAATGCTATACAAATTCACAGTCAGAATAGGGATTGGGAAAGAGTGGAGGTGTGGGTGTTGAAAGACTCAAAGAATTTCCGTGGGATACTCGGGCTTTCTGAGTAGAAGGAAAGGGACGAGCAGAGATAGGGAGACGGGGAACCTCAGGACTGCCCAGGAGATTGGAGGCACAGAGGGTGTGAAGGAAAGGGGGCAGAGGGTGAAGAAGCATTTTGGGCTTCGAATGTCAGGCTAAGGGATTTTTTCTCCCCTGAGTGTTACATCACCTTGAAACTCCATTTCTGTTCTAGTCCTTGGAATACTTTTATCAATATTTATTTATTAATATTTGGAAAATATTGTCTTTCTATTATCAATATTCCTACTTAAAATCTTATCTCTTTCAGTCTTTGGTACTTCCGGTACATTTTACAATCATTTGAAAAGATTTCATTGTTGACAGATCTCCCGCCAACTATCTTCGGTTTCCCAGGAAGTGAGAAATTATAGATAGACTATATAGGTATATGTACATCCATATAAAAGCAGTGGTATAAATGGTATTTGCTAGTTATTTTCCATTGTTCCTTTTATTTAACTCAGCTTAAATTAACTATGATTTTATTTTCAAATTAGTGTTCTCAGAGGAAAATGTATTAGATAGAGGCTTTTCATTTGGAAAACCATAATATTCTCATTACCATTTCAATGTCCATTTGGTTATTAAAAGTGATAATTCATGCTCATGGGCAGCAGCCCTGAATCAAGGCCAATAATGAGAGAGGAGAGCGTTCTTCAGGCTGCTAGCCCTCAGCTGCTAACCTCTTCTAACCTCGCCACAGTGGGGGTCTGTCTTCTCATAGTGCCTGAGCCAGTCACGCAGATGCTATCAAAGATGTCCATGGTATGGTGCTGCTTACAGTAGATTTTATGATATAAATGGGTCTCTTGTTGTAGTTTAATTTAAATGGAATGAATGACTATTGGCCTGAAACCATGCTGATTTGTCTGGCTCTTTCATTTCAAGAACAGAATCATTCTGGAAAAAGGGGTTTGCTTTAGGCATCTGTAAGGAATCTAATGGAACTAGAAAATATTCAATGATTGAAGTGGATCTTAGGAACACCTGTTCCGGCTGTCCCTCTCCTGGGCCACCAGCTCTCTGTCATGGTGTCACTGTTTCCCTCCATATACATGCTCTACCTCCACTCTCTCCCCTCCAGCCTTGCAGCCCACTGCCTTTCAGCTTCCTCACATCCCAGTGCAGCTCAGAGCCCACCCAGGCCACAATCCTCTTGAAGTTCCAACTCCCAGTTAAAGGCCTCACTATCTTGTCTTCTAGCTACAAATTCTTGAGAAAGAAGATATGATTGGCCCAGCTCACCCTATTTTACCAAAAGAGTGAATGCCAGGCTGGGGTGACATTCAAATTAGTGAATTTAGCAATTAGCTCTGTACTTGCACTGAACCATCAGAGGCCTGTAGCAGGGTCCTCTAAACCCCTTAGACCTGCCAAGAGTTAGCTCTTTAGTTGCTGGATTGTGGGGAGTTGAGGGGAGAGAGTGTTCAGACAGTAGGTCAGTGGGAGAGAACTAGGCAGACTCAGGGAAGCCATGACTTCCAATGGATATAGAAATATTTCAGTATTTTAATAACCAGTATGGCAGTACTGGTACAAAACTGCTGAAAACTCTGAATCTCTGGGGGTGGGAAGGGACAGAGATATGACACACAATATGGCAACCTTAGAAGGTGGTCTGGGTTTAACAGGCATTTGAGGCTCAGCCTGTCCAATACCTATGGATATATATGAGGGAGTTATGAACCTTGAGGGCAGTAGAACTTATTCTACTCCCGAAAGAACTACTCACACTCCCCTACACAGAGGAGAACTAGTCAGTCATTCAGTGCTGTCAGCTGACTGGTGAGGGAGGGCTCCCCTGGGTACTGGTCCTGGCTTTACACACATCTGACTATGAGGCTTTGGACACAAGGTCTTAGTTTCCTCAGCTTTAAATGATGAGTTTGTATTAGGTAAACTCTGCAATCTCTTTCCCACTTCAGAATCCTTCCATGTTTGGAGGGATTATTTTAAGATTTGTGAGCAAAGGTACAGGCAGTGCCAACTTCACAAGGGAAGGAAAGGCAGGAAATTAACCTTATTTGAAGAAATTTAGCACAGCAATGAGGAACATAGGCTCTGGGATCAAATCCTGACTCAACCGATTGTGACATATATCTTTGCACAGATTGCTCACAGTCTCTCTGCCTCCATTTTCTCATCTGTAAAATGGGAATAATAATAAGACTTCACAGGTTTGTTGTAAATAATAAGAAAATCCATATAAAGTGTTTAAATCAATGTCTGGCCCATGGTAAGCAATCAATAAATATTAGCCAATATTATTATTGGAAACCATACCAGGAAATTTCCATTAATTATATCATTTAATTATTTCGACAATCATACAAGATAGGTGCTATTAATTCCATAATATGGATGAGAAAAACTGAAGCCGATAGGGATATTTTAATTCACCTAAGTGTCCATAAACTTTTTCTTAAAGGGCCAGTTAGTAAACATTTTAGGTTTGGCAGGCCATACAGTCTCTGTAACAACTACTCAACACTGCTATGATAGCTGAAAATAGCCATTGACAATAGTAAATACATGGATGTGTCTGTGTTTCAATAAAACTTTATTTACAAAAACAGGCTCGCCGGCCCTTGGCAGTTGGCAGTTGTTTGCCAACCCCCGGCCTAAGGTCACATGGCAGACAATTGGCAGTGAGGATTTGAACCCAAGAAAACACATTCTCTTTCCACTATACCAAAGATTTTTCTAATTCTTCTTTTAGTCTTGAAACACTTTTTGCAAATAAAATTTCACGTAGACCCCAGGAGATAAATTGCAGCTAGCAGCCCATTCATACGGTCTCCTCTTAACCATCCCGGCTACTGCCCTTGAATAAGTCAGTGGTTCTCAAACCATGTGGGTTTGTTAGAAATGCAGATCTGGAGGTCCCTACTTCCATAACCTCTGCTTCAGGTGGCTTGGGGTGGTGCCAAGTGAGGTACATTCTTTACAAGCTACCCAGCTGATTCTGACTCAGCGGGTCCTTAGACCCCTCTGAGAAACATGGATATAGGATATTCCAATAAATGTAAAATAATTTAATTCTCAAGGCTGATTTTATGGAAAGTAGAAGCGCAAGAGTCATCATGACATAGAACCTGAGTTTCACTGGCTGCAAAATTTTGCCTTGGATTTGGGACAGGGATTAATCTGTTTTTACATAATCAGTACCTTTGCCTAAATGTTTGTCAGTTGTCTTGATAAGCAATGATTCTCCCTACTTATGTCATAGGTTTCTTTGGTGCCGGATCTTATTAATGCGAAGTACATACAGAATCTTTCCTTAATCCTGCTATGAATCTAACAGGAAACCAGCACAGCAGAGTAAGAATTTCATTAAGATATTGGGATAAAAGATTAGTGATAGGAAATTATTCCATAATCTCGCCCTTGAAAGGAGCTTCCAAGTGCTCTGACATGTCTGCAGAGAGTGAAAGCCATATTAAGTCTTATAACAGAGAGAGCAAATAAGTGTCTGCTCCAAGCAGTTGATGATAGCTCGGTGCAAAGGCCGAAACAGGGTTCCAGACAGGCTGATGTCTGAGAAGCTTTGACTGGTGTCTAGTTAAAGAATACTGTTAGCTGAGCAGGGCACAGGTATTAAATTTTAATATCATTGTAACTGCTGGAATGTCCTCATAAAACTTGAAAATCTGTACTTGCTGGGCCCACAGAGAACAGTCTGCACTTTTCTGGGCTATATACTTGCCTCTGTGGAGTGCCAGTAAGAAGGGCCGGCTTTCCTTTGGCTGGCCTTCCTCTTCCTCAGCCTCTCCGAGGCCACATTCAGGAAAGATTCTCCAACAGCACTGGATGCCCATACCTGGCTTGTTCCAGAGCAGCTGGAGCTGCTCAAGACCAGCCCCGCTGCATAACCACTCCCCAGATAACTAAAAACTCGAAAGAACCTGGGGACCCTGCCTGTGAGAGTCTCCCCGCTCCCTCCCTCCCTGCTCTGCTCAGACTTAAAGGGACACAGCTCCACAAACACTTGGTCAAAAGGCTTTTGCCTCTCCCGAAAAGCTATCAGTCTGATGGCCTTTAGGGCTGCTTCCCGGGATTAAATGGAGAGAGCACTGGTCTGGAAGTTGGAATATATCAATAATGCCAGCAGCTACAATTTATTGGAGGCCTATCATGTGTCAGGCTATTGGCTAAGCACTTTATCTACACCACTTCATTTAAATCTCACCACAACTTTAGGAGGTTCTTGCTACCCAAAATTTGGTCCATGAACTAGCAGCATAGGCCTCACCTGGGAGCTTGTTAGAGATGCAGAGTCTCGGCCCCACCCAGACCTACTAAACCAGATTCTGCATTTTTAACAAGCTCCTGGGGTGATTTTTGTGCACATTACAATTGGAGAAACACTGATGTAGTTCACAAACTTAGAGCTCAATCATCTACCTTCCTTAGTATTGGTTTTCTTACCTGAAAAAATGAAGGAGTTACTAATAATCGCTTCCACTTTTTGAGCACATTGCCACGCACACATTGCCTCTAACCCTCACAACAGCCCTGAAAGGCTGGTGTTCAGACTCCCCTTTACAAATCAGGAGACCAAGGCCTCTCCTCTCCACCATGTTGCCTCTCTCAGATGATGTCAGGGATCATTAGATTCTTAGTCAACAACCGGCTTGACTCAGTTGCTTACTCTATGGACATATTACCAACAGAGTGCCATGACCCCCCTCCAGTCAGCTCCGAAGAATCCCTTGTTCTTGCTCAGCTCCTCACCTGTCTCAGTGCATCCCATTTGTCCACCCCTGTGAGGCCCCAGGCTCTTCAGACCTTGGATCAGCAGCCTGCTGTTTAGCTGACCCACCACATGCTCTCTGGAATGTTTCACCACGACCAGCTCAGCACTGATTACTGGTCACACCTGTTCCTCTGCAGGTCAAGACCCAACCTCACTTGAAAACTCCCTGGGAAAGTGGTTGCCCTTTCCCATCCTTTTTTAGAACTAGGGCACTCAAAAAGTAGTTTCTCATTAAGATAGACAGTCAGAGCTAGCTCAGTACAATTTATTACTACATCTGACCCATTCCTAGTGAGGGGGAAATGCTGACACATTTGAAGCCCCGTCACATGTCATCTAGCTTAGCCTTTCATTTTCTAGTGGGGGCAGTGTGAGATCCAGAAAGGAGAAGTTCATTTTCTTTTTTCTCATGGTCAGAAGATTTGCATAATGGTTGCCCTAAGTCTCTTGAAATGAAATTTTAGCCCATCCTATATATATCCTGCAACATTATCGTTATTTATTTATTATTTACATTCAACAACAATAACAACAACAACAAAACCCTGCCACATGTCCTATATCTCTAGGAAGCCCAATAGAACTATAAAGTCTTAAAGAGGGGATGAAGTGGAAGAGAGAGAAACAGAAAGAAGGATGAAACGAAGGAAGGAGGAAAAACAGAACGAATCTTGAATCCATTTTCACCAGTTCAGAAGGAGTGGAGTTAATTAAAATTCTTCAATAGTAATAGTAAAAATAGCTAGCATTTATTGTGAATATACTATGTGTTAGGCACTCTTAAGCATTCTCCAGCTGTGACTTTATCTAATCCTAATGGGGGGCTATTATCAGCCCCAAAAGGAGGAAAGTGAGACCTAGTGGTTGGACTACTTACCAAAGTCAGAAAGTGGTGGGACTGAGATTCAAACCCTGGCCTAAAGCCTGCACTCTTCACCCCGGATGCAACAAGAACTTTCTCTCCCTTCACCACAAGCTTCCATAGGTGCCCAAGAACGTCAGCTTTAACATTGGACCATACTGGGCCCAAAACCCAGAAACAGCAGTGAGATGTAAGCAGGAGAGATTTAATTTGGGATTGCTCGACTAAAAAGGCAACATGCCCTCATCTCTTGGCTTCTTGTGCTACTGTGGATGCTCTGGAAACAAGTGTTGAACACTGCTCAGCTCCTGCCCTTCCCCCCTAGAAAAACAGAAGGTTCTCTAGTTTCACATTAGCTGGTTTCTCATTACATAAAGAGTCTGAGTCATCTTCTTTCAATTTATTGCTACATTAGTTCCAAACCTAGTTAGGGAAATACATTAACTTCTAATAACATGCATTTGATGACTTGTAGAAATCGGTCCCTGCCAGCTCCCTTCTTAAATTTATCATCATGAATCAGGGAGCAGTGGGAAAAGCAGCAAATTAAACCTACTGTCCTTCTGCAGCTGAGGGAAAGCAAAGAATTTGAAATTCTTGAGAGAACTTTAAAAATATCTCTAATGTTTAATCATCTGCTGGAAGCATGTAATAGTAAATAGTAACTTGTTAGCGGGTTCCTGGTACAGTCCATGCCTCTTCTCAAAATCCTGGCAATGGTACCAACTAGCATCAGAGAAAGAGAAAAACTTCTTACTTAGAACTTCTATGGGAGTTACTCTTCCTAATCACAGCTCTGCTCTCCGAAGTAGGGAGCAATTTAGGTATTATTCATTGCTGTAATAGACCTGAAATTAATTCAGAACCTAATCACAAAAAAAGCCTTGAGAATCAATCCAATTTTTAGTCAACATCATTATCATCACCATCAACAAATGTTTATTGAGCATCCAGGACACTGGATGCTGGGAATACAAAGAAGGCTGAGCTTCTCTTCCTGCTCTGAAGGGGCTTCATAGAGAGAAAAATAACGACATGTAGTAGAATTCACTCAAAATAAAAGGTATTACAAGAGATAGGCTGGGAAAAAGAGGAGGCAGCATGGGCAAAGGCACGGAGGTCAGAATTCAGAGAGGATGCCCTTAAGGTAAGATTCTGGAGTGGGAGTGGGATTTATACGCTGTGTGTTCAGGAAGAGGTCCAGTGGGCTTGTGCAATAGGGGACAGGGAGAGTTTGGGGAAAGAGAGACTCAGTAGGAAATCGTCCTCGGTTAAGTAAGACAAACATAAACTCGAGGGGTGGCCTGTGAGAATATAAAATAAAGGACCACTGTAGATGACAACAAAGAGAAATGAGAAACCCACAATTCCCCTCTATGTGCCTCTAAAATTATCTGCAAATTCCCACTGACCTTTCTACTCCTGACAATAAAATAACAGAGAAACTATGTTGCAACACTTCATTTTTCTCCCACTGATCCAACACTCTCAATTTCCTTTGATTTTGCTTTCCTCCCTTGGCATATCTTTTAAAATTTTTTATGTTTTACCCTATTTGAAAAGAGACTTTGTTTTAAACAATCCTATTTTAATAACATTTAATATCTTCCTCAAAGAGACTTTGTGAAGGTTGTTTATTAAGTTGACATTATCAATCAAGTGTTCAGCGTGCCTTTAAAGAAAGATGCTGGCTACTGTAAAAGCAACCACAGTCCCCTGGAGCTGGTTTGCTGGCCGGGGCTTTATTCTTTTAATCGGCATTGGAATAACTGCGGCCTCTGAGGGCTGATTAACTCCTCCAAACAATGGCAAAACCAAAACCATTCAGGTTGGACATCCCCAAGTTATGAATGGGTTATGTTGTGGAGACATGGGAGTTTGTCATTTGAGAGTCGGGCCAAGCTTTCCCACAGAGGAAAAAAAAACAGTCCATAGGACAAGCCGTATGATAGCCAACGGTTACTGTGCTCCTGCTCTGCTTAGAACAGGGCACTGTTCTATGCCCTTCATGTGGATTATTCCATGTATTTCTCATAGCAAATTCTGTAAAGTTGGTGTGACTATTGTTTGTGTTTTCCTGAGGAAGAAACTGGGGTTCAAAGTGTGTAAATAACTTGCCTAAGATTATACAGCTGAGAAGTGGCAGTGCCAATGATTCCATGTTCTTTTTTTTTTCCCCCAAAGCCCCAGTAGATAGTTGTATGTCATAGTTGCACATCCTTCTAGTTGCTGTATGTGGGACGCCGCCTCAGCATGGCAGAAGCGGTGCATCGGTGCACGCCCGGGATCCGAACCCGGGCCGCCAGCAGCGGAGTGCGCGCACTCAACCGCTAAGCCTGGGCCAGTCCTGATTCCATGTTCTTAGCCAGTGTTTGATCTGTCTTCTCTGGAGGGCCAGGACTAGGGTGAGACAGGTGAGGTACTCGCCTGGGGCACAAAACTGAAGGAGCCACAAAAAACTCAGTAGGCCAGCCCCAAGAATCTTATCTAATCTATGGTGAAGCTGACCTAACAGAGTCTTCATGTTATAGTGCTTGGCCAGCCTGGGCTATGCAGTACATCCATCTTGCCAAACTCATCAGTAGTTCTCAAACATTAGTTTGTATCAGAATCACCTAGAGGTCCTTGTTAAATTCATATTCCCTGGCCCCACCCCAAGAAATTAGGATTCAGTAGGCTTAGGATGGTCTTGTTACTCTGACCTCTGCAGCTGGCATTGACCCCTCTGGCTGGCTACTCACCCGAGGTGGAGAGTCGAGACTTGGACTGGGAATGAGAAGAGGGAAGGTCAGCCTGAGAGCACAGTTACTCAACAGTAGAGCAGAGAGGGAGAGAGGAGGGACAAGAAATCAAGGACAGGCTGCTTTTAGGTGGCATGACCAAGTCGGCTCTTTCCATAGTGAAGGGCAGCACTATTTGTATAGAGAAATATGCTGGAAAGCGGTTCAGAATTAGCCAGGCTGGAATGGCATTATGAAGAATCATTTTTAACATGTTACTTGCCATTACAACAAAACACATACTATGCACTGATTAAATATGCAATGTTCAGATCAAATTTCAAAACATATTTATTTATATATATTTTAATATTTCCTTAAGCAATCAAAGAAATGATATATTTATCAACGTTTAACTCTTTCCCATTCTTCAGAGTTAACACCACTGAGGAAATACCAAGAAAAGAGAGGGAAAGGATATGGACTTAATATTTAGTAGTCCATAATACTACATCACTATGTGCTATATGCATGTAGCATATCACTATATGTCTATACATAGATTATACTATATCAATACCTAGTTACACCCCTGGGACAAAAGTTCCTCTAGAGAAGCTCTATGTCTCTCTGGCTCACCTTTGTGTTGCCAGTGCCTAGCACTGCACCTGGCCCATAAAGTTTTGAAAAGGATGTGAGACTTAACCTGAGATATGAAGGATTTTTAAGCCCATAGACAGCTTCTCTTCCCTCCCCTCCTATTCTAGTTCCTCCCTTTCTCTTCTCTCCTTTATCTACAACCACTCCTTGGTAACCTCATCCAGTCCCATGACTTCAAATACCACCTAGAGGACAGTAATTCCCAAATTCATATTTCCAGGCCTCAATTCTCTCCAGAAATCCAGACTCATATATCCTGTTACATACATGACATTTCTATTTGGAGTTCTTACACTCCAGCACCCACCACCCCACCAACCCTGCCCCTTCCCAATCTTCCCCATTTTGGTAAATATATTCTTCAAGTTGCTTAAGCCAAAAACCCTGGAGTCATCCTTGACTCCTCTCCTTCTCTCAGTCCCCGCTTCCAAAAGCAGGTCTTGTTGGCTCTCTATTCATAACATACCCATAATCTGACCACGTCTCACTAACACAATCATCTCTTTCCCTTTCTTCTACAGCTTCCTGACCAGCTACCTGTTCCTACTCCTGGCTTTCTCTAGCCCTTTCTCCACACAGCAACCAGGAGAACTCATTAAATAGCCGTAGGATCATGGAATTCTTCCATCCAAAAGTCCCCACTGGTATCTCATCTCACTCAGAACAGGGGAAAACGGATAGTTCTTCCCATGATGCCACCTGATCTCGCTGATTTGTCTCCTTCTATCCCCCAGTCACTGGATGACCTCAAGTCACACTGGCCTCTTTGTTATTCCTTAGATCCTCCAAGCACACTCCAGTCTCAGGGTCTTGGAAGTTGCTATTCTGTCTGCCAGGGAGATTCCTCCAGATAGCCCCACAGCTCACTCTTTCACCTCGTCCAAGTCTTTGCTTAAATCTCCCTGACCACGCTATTTAAAAATAACACCTCACTCACTGCCATGACTCTCTACCCATTTACCCAGCTTTCACCATGTAACATTTTATGTATTTAGCCACAGAATACAAACCCATGAGAGTAGGAACATTGTTATATTCACTGCTGTGTCCCCAGCCCCAAGAACAGTGCCTGGCACATTGTAGGTCCCCACTAAATATATGTATAAATAAATTAATAAAGAATGACCATATGATTCATATTGGTGGAAAAGAGGGCAAAGATTTGCAGGGAGGGTTCCAGCCTAAGCAAAATTCACAGGACGGGACTGTGCGTGATATGGGGAACAGATGGGATAAAACATGCCTAGAATGTGGTAGAAAGTTTACATTAATACACAGTTGGAAATGGTTGGGTTTAAAAGAAAGCTCTAATGAGATATATTGAGATAAAAACCATAGAGATTATCGGGGAAGATTATCGAAAGATATACATCCTAAACAGAAAGAATAGTGTATGATATATATGACTGTACACAAAAAGAGAGAGAAACCAGCAGAATAGTAATAATAGTTACCTCTGGTAGGTGAAGTTATGGATGATTTTAGTTATCTTCCTTAACTTTTATATATTTTTCAAACTTCCTTAATAAACATGAACTAACTTTACAACTAGAAAAAAGCATTTTTAAAGTTGCTTTTGATTTCTAAAGTACTGAAAGCTAAAGTCCTCTGGACAGTCACTATTCTCTGTATGAAACATGACTCTTCAGTGAATGCCATACATATGTATAAATAAGCAAAGATAGGAGAAGAGTTGCAAGAGAAAAAAGCAGATTTCAGGACCTCTTCAAGAAGTGACTTTAGAGCTAAACCTGAATGACAATATGAGCCAGCCATAGAAGGAGGAAGAATTTCCCAAATTTTCCAGGCAGAAGAAACAAGTGTACAGGCTCCAAGGTGGAATACACTTGAAGTGTTTGATGCTCAGTGAGCTCATACAATCTAATTTACATTCTCTTTCTGCTGTGTGAAAAATGAACAGGGCAGGGTGGGGGGTTGGAGAGAGGCAAAAGTGGAAGCATGGAATGCAGTTTAAAAGGCTGTACATAAACCTAAAAAGAGGACTTGGTCTGGGTTAATAATAATAGAGACGGAGAGAAGTGGAAAAAGTTGGGATATATGTTAAAGGCAGAGATAACCAGACTTGCTAATGGATTGGTTGTGGGAGGTGAAATAAAAAACAGAAATGAAGGAAATTACTGCCAAGTCACATGGGATCTGTCCTAAGCCACCAACAGCTTCTGGAGGCAAATGGATTAGCGTTACTCTTAGAGCATGACATTGGAACTCCCACACTACTTCTCCAAAGACAGCTACACCCCAAGGAGAGAAGTTGTCAGATGTCCATTGGTGCTAAAGCACTGCTGGGGGGGCCACTGTGCAACATAGTGTAAAAGAAATGGAAGGGATGGATCTTTTTCTCTTGAAGTTTATGAACTCATAGGTAAGGCAGGACAAGAACAAAGACATAAATGCGACTTTTTCACAGGCTTGAGCATTGAGGTGAACAAACACTGATTAATCAGAGGCTGATATGCTTATTGCAATTTCACCAAGAATTATAGCTCTAGTAAATTGCATTCAAAATCCAACTCTGTGGTCTATAACTACAAGATCAGGAAATGATCACAGTTAAAAATATTAATGCACAAATGGAAGTCAGTTTCACAGGCCCATCTTTAGCTTTCGATTTATATAATGGCATGTCACTTTGAATGACAGGATCATCAGTCTGTTCTATTCTAGAGCTGGATTTATCCCGCACGAACAATTAAAGGCTATCTGAATGATGGGCTAAATTTTCACTTGTCACACATGTGTTTTGAATTCTGTAGTATAGATAGCACAGAGGGAAATACAAGAAACTTGCCTTCTAGAGAAGCTACTGAAGACAAATTTGCCATCAAAATAAACCAAAGATACAACTGGAAGAATTTCTGATAATTAAGTGTCACCTGCAAGCTAGTTGTATGTAAACATGAACTCTGAGAAGAGAGCAAATGAAAAAATTTAGGTAATTATGAATTGTTTCTAAACTAAGAACCATCCAGTACTGATAATTCATTAGATTCTGGAAAATTTTAGTTATGCCCATAATAAAACCAGAGAATGAAAATAATTATCAAATTCAGCACATTTTTTATTCTACATAATTTATACCTATTGAATCTCAACAAGTTTCAGCAAATGATTAATCAGTTAATAACCTTTCTCTCCCTCATGGTTAAACCACCTGATTGTTAATTTTATTTTTCATGTTTTCATTGACTACCAGGAATAACGAGAATTTATCAACTTGTTCAATTGCCAAAGAACCTACAGGCCAATGTATTAATGATATCTGGAAGATTTCCTTCCTTCCTGAAAAATGAGTGTCATATAGACTCCTAGGGCTGGAAGATCTAGGTAATTCATTTTCTTCTCATCTGAGAGGTGCTAACAAAGGAATCAATGCAGGGTAATGGTTAAGAACACAGGAATTGGAGTCAGATATTGAGTTTTAAACCAATCTACTCTATGTACCTACAGTGGTTTTATAGCCCACTTAGGACTGGAGAAAACATAATATGATATTTGCCTTGGTGTGAGAAATTTAGGCTATAATTGGATCCCCTAGCACAGGTTAGATTGAAAGCTGGACCGGAGCGTCAGGGAAAGCTTTCTTGTGGACAGTATATCTAAGTTGCAAGTAAAAGGGGAAGCAGGAGTAACAGGGAGAATGGAAGAAGAATAGTATTTCAGATGGAAAAATCAACATAAACAAAAGCCCATGGAGGAAGGACGTTGGTGCAGCATTCACAGTGGTGAAAGTATAACAAGGACACGGGAGATGGCTCTGCATAAACAGCAGAGCCCAAGCGTAAGGATACCTATTGATTTTTCCACCCAGTGTGGGGGGATCAGAATTTGCCACTCCAAAATGTGTCTTTTTGCCTTGATTATTTTTAAGAACTAAAGACTCAGGAAGAAACTTTGAACTTCCCCCTAACTGCCTAAAAGAGTTTAAGATAGAAGGCCTGTTCCAGGAAGGAGCTATCACCATAGATAATTATAGATTAATATTAGCTAGGTGTGGTAGACAGGGAGAAACCTAGCCAGGCCCATTTATTCTAAGTCCTCCCCATGCTGCATTGTTTTTTGCAAGGCATGGCAAACATTTGTTTACCAAACATTTACTTTTCCATCTCCATGTGAATTGCCTTCCTCCCCTTTGAAGTCCCAAACCACTACCCCAACATCCTCCTTTGTCTTTAGCTAAAGTTGATATTTAGGGGGGTGGCTTCAGCCATTTTGGCAAGTTACTCAGTTTTCCTGAGTTTCTCCCATGTATGCATGTTATTAAATTTAGTTTTATTTTCTCCTGTTATTCTATCTCATGTCAATTTAGTTCTTAGACCAGCCAGAGAACCGAGAGGGTGGAGGGATAGTTCTTTCTCCCCTACACCAGTAACCACCCACCTGCCTCCCACTCTACCTAAATGATTTTCATAGGAACTGCCATATTTTCACCGGACTCTACCCCCTCTCTACAGTTGATTGGTCCAGGAGTAGGCACCTGACCTAAGCTGGGCCAATGACCACCTTCCCTAGGATTGTTGGTCTTCAAGGTAATGAGAGTAGTGTTATTCTTTCTCTGCTAGCTGGAGCAGTAAGATGTAAACTCAGAAGCCACCAACTCATGTGTCATGCCATGTGGAGAAAGCCAGTCTATGGCAAGAGAAAAGGATGAGAACTCAGAATCAGTGATGGGATACAGAAATCGAGTTCTGATTGTGTTCTAGTCCCTGTTTTGAGCTGTTATTTACTAAGACTCAGTGGCACCTCTCATCCACATGGCTTGCTTTTTCCATGTGTACCCCAGTATCCTTCCAATAAATTTCTCCTTTTACTTAACCTGGTTTGAATAGGGTTTTTATCAGCAATCAACAGGGGCCTTAAAAACAAATAACAATTTAAAAAAAAACGGATTTGAGTATTTTTAAATCTAGTTTTTCCACTCAGTTCTCCATTTCAAAAGAAGTCTCATTTTGTGTTGTCATGGAACTTCTTGTTCAATAATGGAAATAAAATAATAGACAATAGAAGGAATTTTCCCTCCAGACTGACTTACAAAAATAATAGAGATCAGAAACAATCTCTACTCCTCATTCCTTGAGAAAATTTCCTAGGGTGAAGCATGTTAGTTTGTGCAGAGCTGGCAATGAAATCTATTTCCTTAATTATCTGGTTCTTTGATGTATGAACTGGTTATGAGAAAGAGTGCATATTGATTAAAAGGCTGTCTGAAAAATTGTACAGTATTGATATCAGTCATCATCAATTGTAAACTTTGAAAAATGAATCTTGTTGGGAAAAGATTGGATCTTGAGAGCTTGAAGTCCTAACAAGTTTTTTTTGTTTTTTTTTTTTAAGTATTCATGTTACTGGACACAAACACAGGTTCTTTTCCCCACCACCTGAGAGGGGCCAAAAATAAAAACTGGAATGCCAGGCTTATGGCAAGGAAAGGGGCTTTTTCATTATCGAAAGGACAAGGAGATGGGAGCTAACACTCAAATCCATCTCTTCAAAGGGAAAAGGGTTGGAGTTTTTATTGGGGTTTTATGTGGGGGAGGGGGGGAGCATGTGCCTTCCCACCAGCCTGCATTTGGCCTTGTGAGGCTGCTTGCAGGGAGGGGAAGGGGGGTGATAAGGGAATCCACAAATGGGTGTCCTTGGTTGTCTGCCTCCATGATGGGTGGTGGATTCTGGTGCCTGGAAGCTGAGGCGTTGGGGCCCAGGAAGCTTCACTTTCTTGATATTCTCTGGACATCAGTTTCCCTGTAACAAACTTCAAGGATCCGTAATTAGCCAAAACTTTGGTGTGAGCCCAGCATGAGGTCACCTGGGCTTTTAACAATTTGTAACTTCTATTTGCCTTGTGAAGCTCAGAGATACAAAGGTTAAAGAAACTGATATTTACATATGAATGTAACTTAAAGAAGCAGGGAAAGGGGATGGGTGCTTTTGGTTTTAACCTCGTTTATGCTGGGTTTAATGTGGGGGAACTGATATCAGGGCCGGTATCATTCAGAACCCTGATTAATGAATTTGCCTTATTTTTTTGCCTTAATTTTACAAATAAAGATCTGTAAAAGTTAAATTTCCGTAATGCTTCAAAACTGATTGATTCAATCCCATCACAATTTATTCAAAGAAGGAGGGGGAAGGTGCAACTTTACAGATTTCCTGTCATGTGTCAGGTACCCTACTCAGGGCTTTCACACATATTATTTCATTTAATCTTAACAGCTCATTTACAGAGGAGGAAACTAAAGTTCAAAGGTATTGATCTGCTTGCTGAAGGTCATCTGAGCATTTACATGAGAGAGATGAAGCCTTTTAGATTCCAAAGCCCACACTTGAAATAATAAAGTCCTCATCATTCTGCAATTTCAATTCACTAATCATCATTCAAAATAAATGGGTTGCCAGCAGGACTTGAAAATACTTAAAAATAAAGATGATATAGTATTCTTCAGTAAAATGGGAAGACTAAAAAATGTATAATTTGGGAGTGGCTTATTAAGATCTGTAACTAATAAATCAGAACAGTTAAGACCCAAAATGAAGCTAATATTTAAATTAGCTAATGATGACTTGTTTTAATCGAAGTATTGGGAGTGGAGAGGGAGACAATGCTGGTGATAATCTTTTTATTTCAATTATTTAACTTTTTGTTTCTTTTAGGTTATAATATAAGCTCTATTTTATCTGCGTTAGGGACAAAGATTTAACACTAACAAACAACAAGAACAAATGTGTTCATTCAGCCTCTATTTTATTTCCACCTGCTCTGTCTAAAAGCATTGTCGTCACACTGGGAAAGGTGAAACTAATATTGTTAAGAAGAAATTGAAGCCACTGATGGATAAGGAAGCTGTAAATAGGAACCTAGATGCTCTAAATGAATTTTGAGCTGGATAAAGAACAAGTGCGGGGATGGCAGAGAGAATTGCAGTTGGTAATCTTTGAGGAATCAGAGAGAAGGAAAAGCAAAATTATAATCTGCATTATCACAAAATAAAAGAAGTGGATTATACAAGCTCCAAGTAGTTTAAATATCCAAAGAGGAATAGAAAGCTTAATGCAACCTACCAACGGTGCTATTGGATGTGTGACTGGCTGGGAGGTGACGAAATCGAACCCATTCCTTTTCCTCCAATTAACTTCACCTTTGCGCTTTACGAAGGTAAAAAGTAAAAGGACTGGATGTTCACTCGCTGTTTGAACAAAGAGCAGGGATTTGGAGCAAAAGTCCATAAAATGGTCTGGGTTAAGCACCTGATGCTCTCTGGGAGTTGAATGATTACAATCATTTAGTCCCAATCTTTCATCTATAAGTAAAGTACAGAGTAGATGAAGCGCTTGAAAAATCAGTTTTTTATTTATATATATATTCCCTTTTGCTAAAACTACTTTGGATACTGAGAATAAAGGTTTGACATTTCCAATACACAAATCTCCCAACATTCTCCAAGGGAATATAACAGAAAGTGTGTTAAGGGGCCGGCCTGGTGGTGTAGTGGTTAACTTCACATGCTCCGCTTCCGCAGCCCAGGGTTCGTGGGTTCGGATCCTGGGCACGGACCTGTGCACCCCTTATCAAGCCATGCTTTGGCGGCAACCCATATAAAGTAGAGGAAGATGGGCATGGATGTTAGCCCAGAGCCAATCTTCCTCAGCAAAAAGTGGAGGATTGGCAACAGATGTTAGCTCAAAGATAATCTTCCTCACACACACACACACACAAAAGTATGTTAAAGGGCCATTTGATGTAAAATATTCCTGAAAGGGAAATTTCAGTAATAACAAACTGGATATGAACGAAATTAACAGGAAAATATTACAGTCAGGCTACATGGCTTTTAGGTTCTCTCCTCCAACAAGAGCCCTAAGTTCCATGTGCTATTTGTGGTGGTGGTGGCGGGGGGCAAGACACTTATAATGTATGAGATGAATCCTATTGTGTTTCTGCTTAATGCTGGAGAGCTGTCAACCCCCTTTCAAGGCAGCATTGGCACATGGAGTCTGACTCATGCTGAGAGTTGAAAATTATAACCTTTCAGCAGCACATTAGTCTTCATTTCCCAATTTATTTGTAGCATTTTCAGACTGCAAGGCATTTTCACAGCATACAGATATAACTGTAGTTACACAGAAGTCACATTTCATTCTAAAGCAAAGGTGGATGATAGATAGGCTGTCATTCTCCATTCCCCCAGAGAAAACAGATTGTGGAGTATGAGTTTACCAACATAATTTGAGTTAGCAATTGAGAGGAGATAAAGAACAGTTTAGTGAGTATCAGAATACTAAACTGGGAATCAAGAGGCACAGTTGTACTCCTAAAATTTATGATGTAACCTTGACATGTTAATTTTTCTATTATTCATCTTCCTTTTTGATAAAGTTAGAACGATATTCAAATCTTGTCTATGTCAGGGGATGTTCTGATGTTGTAGGAGATGAGACCGGAGACAAGGGACCCAGCAGAGATTCTCAAGGTCTCTGCCTATTTCATTCCCTTAACTCATCCATCAGAATAATAAATTTCTCTTCAGTGCTCCTATGGCTCCTAATTCATGCCTTGTATTACAGCATTTTCTCAATTATCATATGTGTTGCTTTGATAATGATATTTATTAATGAGCTTTGTTTTTTAATTTAGAGGGGGAAAAATAGATCCTAGCCACAGTCAGTTTTGAAGCTAGGATTGTAGGGAAAAATAAATCCTGGAGTTCGCTGATGCAGAAATCCACTGACTCTCTGATATCAGTGGGTAATACCATGCCCAAATTGTCCCAAACTAGTGGGTTTGTTGACAATATGGTTGGTGCCCCGCACCTCATGATCCCTCAGTGCTTACCATTTTTGTGTATGCCTGCCCAAATTCCCACCGCCAATACCTGCAACTCCTTCTAAGGGCTTTTTCTGACCAGAAGAACTCACTCTGCTCCTGCCGGGCAGACCAGAAACGCCAAGGAATTAATGTTCCCCAGGACAGTCTTCAACCAATGACTGACAGGAGCTGAAGATCCAGAGCTAATCAATTGAAGCCACTGACGGCATTTTACCTGGATACCAGAGCAAGTACATACAGGGGAGTTACCCTAGTCCTACCCCAAAATAACCTAGCCATTTACCCCTGTAATTGTATATGAGGAGAAGGGAATGACCAGATCTCTTGAGGATTGTTTCATGTGGGGTCTGAGCAAATTGCCATGGGGCCCCCTATTAGAGTGGAGGGAATGGAGACTAGGTGATAAATGGAGTCCTGGCCCAAGTCTATCTCTCAGTGGGTCATTTTCTCAGTTCCTAGATGTATAATTGAGATGATGTCCCAAGGAAAACTCCCACATTAGTTTAGGTCTGGGGGATAAGACTGTGGATGGGCTTATGGTGAGGGGACTACTTCTACCAGGGAAACAGAAGGGATTCCACGAAAATCTCTCATCATGGACAGGTAAAGAAAGGAGTTTCTACATGCCCCAGAGATCATTGTCTCTGAAAATTATAGGTAAACAGGGTTGTTGCTATATAACAGGGCAAGGAGGAGTAGGTCTGGAACCCAGAGAATTCCTTGGAGCCCCTCTTGATGCTTCCATGCCCTCCGGTAACTGTAAATGGACAATTGTAACAGCATCACTAAGGCACGTAACCAGGGGCCCAGGCCCCTTAGAGATGAAGGTGTGGGTTATCCCACCGTGTAAGCAACCTCCACGTGCTGAAGTGCTGGCTGAGAGTGAAGGGAATCTAGAAAGGATGGTGGAGGAGGGAGATGGTAAATATCAATTATGTCTTTGAAACTAATTGCAGCAGTGGAGACATAGCTTGTCCACTACAGCTTGTAGCTTAGTTTGGACAAGCCACAAACTTGAAGAAATAGTATGAGATAGAGTAAAGCTAACATGGGGCACAAGTGGATGTGTGAGGGGCAAGGAACAGACTGTAGGAGAAACCATCAGAGCCTTGCCTCCAGGCCCTTGACACTTAAACCATTTTCTTGGCTCAGTTTGTAACTGTCAGCACCTTTAACTGCTTGCCCACGGGCTCTCTCTGTCCTGGAGCTGATGGGAAGTGCCAGAGAATTAATCCACCCCACTCTGGAGCAACCATCCACCAATGCCAAGGGGAACTGGTGGATAAATACCCAGATCCCTCACTTCTCCAATGGGATAACTCTGAGTCACATCCTCTACACTGTCTCCCAGACTTCTCAGAGGAATGAAACGCCTGTTGCCTATACAGCTATCTTGTTGATACACATCTTTTTTTTGGCTGCCTTTCCTTCCCTATTTCATTTGCCTACTCCTCAACAGTGTTTTCTTTAATCATATTCCAAATAAACTTGCATCCTTGTCTTGGATTTGTTTTTGAGGGGACACAACTTGTTAAGGATGTATTTTCTGTTATACAATTGCAAACGAATAGGTATTTACTGGATAACATCTCTTCCATAAATAAGAGAAGATTGCTTCTCTCCCATGCACAAACCCGTTGAATTCATCCCCCCTTAGGGGACCAAAGACAGCCAGTCTTTTTCCTTTAGACCTCCCTGTTCTCCTTGATAAGGAGGTGAGAGCAGCTATGGAACTTGGAAACTCTTCACTTTAGGTGGAAATAATCTGATAGTGAATGCATTCAGAAAGGAAAGGTTATGACCATAACAGGTAATACTTATTCAGTGCATCTGTATACCAGCCCCTTGCATGCATTATTCCATTTTATTTTCACAGCAACTTTATGAAATAGGATTGTCTCAATTTTATGAGAAAATGGAAACATGGAGAGTTCACACAGCTTGGAAGATTCACGTTTGGGCATGGCTGCCTTGAAATTCCACGCACGGTCTTTGCCCATGCTACAGAGACTCCCTGCAATGACATAAAACAACCTTTGTCCATCTCCTAGGCTTGTAGCTTGGAGCACATGGCAACTAGTGCAATCCCCAAAACCAGAACCATTAAAAAGCCTGAAAAATAATTACTTGTGAGAACATGGAGGAAAATATCGTAATAAATGCAGTTAGTACTTACCAGGACTCTATCGCTTGCACTACTCAGCTGGCTATAAAGCAAACCATCCAAGTTCACCTAGCAGGAGTGACTTGCTGCAAGTGTGGAAACATAGGGAACTTATGACACTGTTCCGCTCAAAGCTTTCCTTCTAGCTGCAAACGTGCATACCTCAAGAAAATGGATAGGAATAAAAATAAAGTGGGACACCAAAAACATGATCCATAAAAGGAAAGATTGATAAAAAATTTAAAAGTGGACTTCATCAAAAGCAAAAAAAAAAACCCAAAACAAAAAAACTTTTGCTCTGTGAAATATCCTGTGAAGAGGATGAAAAGACAAGCTACAGACTGGGAGAAAATATTTGAAAACCATATATCCAACAAAGGATTGTATCTGGAATATATAAAGAACACTCAAAACTCAACAGAAAAAAAAAACAGTTAGAAAATGGGCAAAAGACGTGAACAGACATTCCACTGAAGATGATACACAGATGGAAAACAAGCACATGAAAAAATGTTCAACATCATTAGCCACTAGGGAAATGCAAATTAAAACCCCAATGAGCTATCATTATGTACCTATCAAAATGGATTAAAAAAAAGTAGTGACAATACCAAATGCTGGCAAGAATGTGAAGAAACTGGATCATTCATATGTTACTGGTGGGAATGTAAAATTGGTACAGCGGATCTGGAAAAGACTACGGCAATTTCTTACAAATCTCTTGGGCATTTATCACAGAGTAATAAAAAATTATGGTCATACAAAAATCTGTACACAAATGTCCACAGTAACTTTATTCATAACATCCAAAAACTGGAAGCAATCCAAATGCCTTTCAATCAGTAAATGGTTAGACAAGCAATGGTACATTCATATGATGGAATAATACTCCACAATAAAAAGGAACAAACTATTGATACACATAACAACCTGAATGGATCCCAAGGGAATTATGCTGGGTGAAAAAAAAATCTCAAAAGTTTATGTACTTGATGAGTCCATTTATATAGCATTCTTGAAATGACAAAATTATAGAGATGAAGAGCAGAGTTGTGATTGCCCTGAGTTAGGGAGTAGGGCAGGGAGAGAAGTGACTGTGGCTGTAAAAGGGTAGCATGAGGGTTCCTTGTGATGGAACCGTTCTGTATCTTAAATGTGGTGGTAGTCCCACTACTCTACACATGTCATAAAATTGCATAGAGCTAAATACATACACACACACACACACACACACACAAATGAGTGCATGTGAAACAGTTGAAATCTGAATAAGGTCAATGGATTTATCAATGTTAATTTCTTGGTTGTGATATTGTACTATAATTATGCAAGATGTTACCATTGGGGGAAGCTGGGTGATGGGTATATGGAATCTCTCTGTAATATTTCTTACAAGCACATGTAAATCTAAGTAAATGATCTCAAAATAAAAAGTTTAAAGTTTTTAAAAATACAGTGGAATTGGATCATGTAATATAGCAATTTTTCTTTGCTCATGTTGATTAAAATGTAGTTTTACTTTCACAAAATTATAAGTGATAAATTATTTATATTTTTAATGCCAAGGTTGATCATTTTTTTCTTTTAAGTAAATAGAGCAATGAGATTCAGCAGTAAATTAAAGCATATTTGGATCTCCAACAAGATCTCTCAGTTTTTCATACCTCACATATCAACAGAGTGTAGTGGAAAGGATACTCTCCTGATAGATAGAAGTTGTAGGTTTTAATTCTGGTTTTGCTTCTTTCTAGCCTAGACCAGGTTTGTCCTTTAGTAATAATACAACACAAATATAATTTCCTTTAAAACGTCAGTCCTTGAAATTTCCCTCCTTACTGAATATTCTTAAAGTATCTTATTTAACTTACGGCAGGCAAGAAAAATTTTTGTCATATTTCTCCTACTGAATTCATATACTATAATCCAACCTTTTTATAACAAATGGGTGAAGGACCTCAATCATATTCATAAAACTTGAGACATCTGTTCAAATATCAAAATGTCTCCAAGCCAGAACCTCTCAGATCTCCTAGCAGGCTTCAGCTCTTACAAACACTGCTGATATCCCAACAGAGCAGACTTTTCCCGATAACTCACTCCTTCTTCGGCCAAAATAAAATTTGAATTTATTCCAAATGACTGTGTCATTAGAGGAACATTCGCTAGCTGTGTGCATTGATCTGACTGTTATCTTTCAACAAGAACGTAGCATGATTAAAATAGCCAAGGAGGCACATGCTGACATAGTCTCAGAGTCTTTCTTTCTTCATCTTTGGTTTATATCTGGATGAAAAGGTTATGAGCTTTAAAAATGCCAAACTGTGACTTTATCTTGCAATGAATGTTGCTGTGTTCATGTTCTAATACATATCTGACTGATACGATTTTTTTCTCTTTTGAATGTTGAGTTACAATGTTGGAATGTGGGGGGAACACATTATACCATGTGGGACCCCCATCCCCAATACATTGTGTTTATGACTTTAAGTCAAATAAACTCTAAAGGAACTTTGGAAGAAGGGTTGGCCATCCCTAGCAAATACGGGCAATGGAAAATGTACCGGGTAGAAATCTCTTTGGGTTATTGTTCCAAGAGAAAGTTTTAATGAAAACAGTTTGTAGCAAATATTCTGCAAGGTAAGAAAAGCTTTAAATTTGGGCAAATACCATTTGAAACTCATAAGATAAGGGATGGGTAGATACAAGTGATCTTTAAAATAAATACTGAGGATCAAAAGAGAACAAAGTAGGGTTGTGCAGGACTATATGAATAGGCAACATTTTAAAGCTACCATCATAAAGAGAATCAAACCTGTGAATCACTATATAGGGTCTAAAGGCCTAAAATTTTGAAGCAGCCAGTACAATGAAAAAGAACTCAGGCCAGTGGTTAAGTTCGGCACATTCCACTTTGGTGGCCCAAGTTCGGTTCTCAGGTGTGGACCTATACCACTCATCAGTGGCCATGCTGTGGCAGCAGCTCACATACAAAATAGAGGAAGATTGGCCACAGATGTCAGCTCAGGGTGAATCTTCCTCAGCAAAAAAAACAAAAAACAAGAACTCACTTAGACTATAAGTAGCAATTTATATCACCATATTAAAAGGTTATTTGCCTCTAAAAATAAATGAGCAAATAAATAAATACACAGGTGTTTCTATGCCACTGAACCCCCCAAGTAAGTCAAGGCCCATTTGGGATCATTACTTCCTTGGCCCAGGCTTCCTGAGGCTCTCAGGACTAGGACTCTATGGGGTAAAGAGCAGACATGGTGGTGTTAATGGGAGAGATATTTGTGTGTATAGACAAATTGTATGTGGGACGCCATCATGGCTTGATGAGCAATGTGTAGGTCCGCGCCCAGGATCCGAACCTGCGAACCCCGGGCCGCCAAAGTGGAGCATGCCAACTTAACCACCATGCCACTGGTCTGGCCCCAGAAAAAAATACTTTTTGAAAAAAATATCCAAATAAGCACAGGGCCTCAGTACAATATGTGATAATAATCTATTTACTGTAATTGTCACACATTCTACTTCCTAGGAAAGGCAAATGCCAATCATGTTATTAAAAATTCTTGGCCTTCTCAAGTCTGTAATAAAATTAACTGCAAGTGATTTAACTAGCAATTCTCCCCCTGATGTTAGGGATGTGACAATGAGAGCAGGAGGTCAGGGGAACTGGGACCTTCTCACACACTGGCAGCTGCAGGCCGTCCTGTGAGCCTGGACCTTTGAGAAAAGACACGTGCAGCAGCAACTTCAGATGGAGATCGCCCATGGCAAGAGATGCAGCTTCCTGTCAAATATCTTTGATGTCTTGTGCATTGAGACTTCTTTTGTTGAGATGGCTTTAAATTTTTCTTCTTTGAGCTTTTTTATATTTTTCAGATTTTCTAAGATAAGTATATGTTACCTTTGTAATCAGAAAAAAGAAGTCATTTAAAAATAAATTATAGAGGCTGGCCCAGTGGCATAGCAGTTAAGTGCACACGCTCTGCTTCAGTGGCCTGAGCGTTCTCAGGTTTGGATCCTGGGCCTGCACCAATGCACCGCTTGTCAAGCCATGATGTAGTGGCGTCCCATATAAAGTAGAGGAAGATGGGCACCGATGTTAGCCCAGGGCCAATCTTCCTCAGCAAAAAGAGGAGGATTGGCATCGGATGTTAGCTCAGGGCTGATCTTCCTCACATACACACACAAAATAAATAAATAAAAACAAATTATACAAAAGTCCATTGTTTTCATATATACATTTAGATTATGTGTATATCACCCCACAAAGCCAATCTTCTAAAGAAACAGCCATTAAAAAGTGAATGGGTTGCCATAGACAGCCTTCTATGGCCACTTAAATAGTGTCTGTCTCAGAACAGACATCTGCAGGACTCAGCTATAATATCTCACACAAGAGGTCCCCAACCTGCTTGGTAGCGAAAGTATTTTTTAAAAATACAATTTATTTTTTAGAATAAATTTAAATTGACAGAAAAAAAATTTGAGAAGAGAATTCCCATGTATACCCACCCACACAGTTTCCTCTATTATTAACATCTTACGTTAGGACAGTTACATTTGTTACAATTAATAAACCAGTGTCAATACATTGTTAACTAAAGTCAATAGTATATTCAGACTTCCTTAGTTTTTACCTAATGTCCTTTTTCTGTTCCAGGCTCCCATCCAGAATACCACAGTACATTTCATCATTATATCTCCTTAGGCTCCTGTTGGCTGCAACAGTTTTTCAGACTTTCCGTGTTTTTGAAGACCTTGACAGTTTTGAGGAGTACCGGTCAGGTATATTGTAGGATGTCCCACCATTGGGATTTGTCTGATGTTTTCCTCATGATTCAACTAGGGTTATGGGTTTTTGGGGAGGATGATCACAGAGGTAAAGTAACATTTTCATCACCTCATATTAAGGGTATATGTTACTAACATGATATGGAACACTTGATGTTAACCTTGATCAACTGGCTAAAGTAGTATTTGCCGGGTTTCTCGATCATAAAGTCATTCTTTTTATTCATCTTCCTCTCTATACTGTACTCTTTGAAAGGAAGTCACTATGCTCAGCCTGCAGTTAAGGTGTGGGGGGTTATGCTCCACCTCCTTGAGGGGGGAGTATCTACATAAATTGCTTGGAATCCTTCTGCATAGGAGATTTGCCTCTTCTCCCCCAGTTATTAATTTATTCAATCACTTACTCATATCAGTATGGGCTCATGGATATTTATCTTATATTTTGGGCTATATGAGAATGCACTTGTACAGAGCTATAAAACACAGTGTTCCAGAGGAAGACAGGAGAGAGGATTCAGGGCCTGCCTGTGCTACTGAAACAATCGATGCTGTTTATTAGAACAATCTGTTTCCACGTCCAGCTCTGTCCCTCTGGGGATGGTTCTCCCGCTATGGAAAATAGAAAGGATTAAAAGTTAAATGCTGAGTCCAGCCTTTCTCACTCCAGCCACACCAGACTTGTGGCTTCTGCCAGCAATACTCATTTAAGAAATAATTGCAAAATGATCAATCAATGGAAAAGAGAGTCCCTAAATCTCTGAAGAGGGCTGTCTGAGTGTCAGAGAATGCAGTAAAGAACATGTTCCCTAATATGTACTGTAGCTCAGACAGAAGCCCTGATTTTGCATAAAACTCTTTCTCTTTTATTTTCCCACATGTAACCGTTGGATTATTGACTTTCCCAGCAAAAAAGGAGGAAGGCACATTTTTACTCCTGTAATTGAACCTCAATGTTGAACTAAGAATCTCTCATATGAAAATTCATATAAGCACATTTGGATCTTTAGTTCATTACCAAAAAGACAAGTGTCTCTTTAATCCGGGGGAGGGCATTCCCAAGAAACAAAGCTCTCCTCCTCTAAGAGGGAGTCAGGATTGTGGAGAGGAACAGCGCCAGACTCACTGCATCCCCCCAGTACTCACAGAATAGATGATAAATAAATATATGATGAATGAATTAATTAATAAGGAGAAAGAAACCCAGGATCATGCTTCGGGAGACCTGTATTCCTGTCCTCTAACTAGCTGTCTGTCTTTGAGGAATCACTTCCTGACAGGCTGTTCATTCCAACTATTAAAAAGCAAAAACATTTGATATACTTTGTACTGGAAGTTCTTAAGCTTTAAAATACGTTCCAGGAAGCCTACTGAGAAAACATGGAAGTAGCCAGATTGATCACAATTGCATGACAGTCAGAAAATACTTAAGGCGGCCACTTCCAACAGCTTCAACAATTGCTCCTGAAATGAAACGGGGAGTGAGAATAAACAATACGGCTATTCTTCATAGCTCTTTTTCTAGATCGAGCCAGACTTCAGCAACATTGAGAATTAAACAGCTAAGGCTTTTCCATTCTCTCCCCTCCTTGTCATTTGGTTTAATAATTTCAAACAACCTTTTAAAATAATCTGTTATTACAAAAGCAGGACGTATGCATTGTAGAAAATAATAAAATGCAAATAAATAAAACTTAAAAAGTAAAAACATCGCATTTTTACCATGCAGAGATTGCCACTGTTAACACCTTAGTGCATGTCATTCTGGGTCATTTTCTATGTATATTATGTACGTGTGTGTGTGTTTGATACGAGACTACATACTATTTTATTATCTATTTTTTCAATCAATGATCTCTACACTATTATTTCAACTAATATCTAGACAATATTCAGACTTGCCCAATTGACCCCAAAATTTCCTTTAGCTGGTTTGTTCAAACCAATATCTAATCCAGGACAATGATGGCATTGCATGTTTTTATTTTTCCTTCAGTCTCTTTTAATCTAGTTCTGACTTGTGAAATAGATGGCTCCAAATGTCCTAGAGAATGTTCCACCTTCTGCACTTGGATTTGTCTTTGTTGCTCTCTTGCAGTGTTGTTTAGCTGTTCTTATACAATAGAAGTTTAATCTAAAGACTTGATGGGTTCTAGTTGCATCACATCAGAAGACACACTGTCTTAGCACACCTGACCCCTGGATTAGTGTGATGATGGTCTGATATCACCTTGTACTGTAAAGTTTTCACTTTGTATCTGGGTGGTATTACACTGGCACTATAGGAATGTTCAGTTGTCCTCCAACCATCCATCTAGTGATTTTTTTACACAAATTGATCGTGCCTGCCTGGATCAATACTTTCATTAGAGTTTCCAAAATGATATTGTCATATTTCTTTCTTTCATTGCATATTTAGTGTCCATCCCTCTTTGGGCATCACAACTGCCCTAGCCACTTGTGGATTCTCGCCATGTCAATGGTCCCTTTAATGTTCCTGCCAGGATGGCCACATAAGAACATACAAGCATCCACACGTTCCTTGTGCTATTAAACACGGGAGAAGTCAGCCTGGTCACATCTTCATGAAATGGTACCCGATGCCTCTCTATTCTACAACAAAATTTCTTGAAATGGCACCCATGTAAGGGCAGCTGGGATGGGGTCATCAACTTCCTAAGTCTTGGAAATAGGCACATTCTGAAGTGCTTTGCACATATTAATATGAAGCATTCAAACCTGCTTTTTTTTCCTTGTGGAGTTTACCCTCTCCCACTCCCTCTTCCTCATCACTGCCCCATCATGCCTTTCTGTGAGGTCTAGTAGGAAGGGGCAGACCTTATCTAAGTTAAGTTCACTTGCCCCCATCATTTGTCCTGTCTGGCCGTCATGACCCAAGAACACATCACTATGGGGACAACAGACTCTTGAAATTCTTGAGCTGTGGATGCTGGAAGTGAAAGAACACAGTGTTATGAGCTCACCTTGTGTATCAGGCATTCCACTAGGAGCATGCCTTAGCTCAGGCTGCCATAACAGAAAACCATAGGCTGAGTGGCTCATCAACAACAGAAATTGATTTCTCACAGTTCCGGAAGCTGGGAATTCCAAGAGCAAAGTGCCAGCAGATTCAGTGTCTGATGAGGACTCGCTTCCTAGTTTACAGATGGCTGTCTTCTCACTGTGTCCTCACAGGGTAGAAAGGGCAAGGGAGCTCTCTGGAGTCTCTTTATAAGGACATTAATCCCATTCATGACGGCTCTGCCCTCATGACCTAATCACCTCCCAAAGGCCCCACTTCCTAATACCATCACACCGGGGGTTGAGATTTCAACGTACGTATTTTGAGGAGACACAAATATTCAGTCTATAGCAGAACACAATTCTGAAACACCAATTTATGGGTGAAGAAACTGAGGATGGCGATATTAAGGTTCTTGACCTGTGTTTCAGACACTTACCTGCCTATCTGACCACATTACCCCACCCCTTCCTTGCTGCCAGAGTCCACCTCCCACCCTAGAGGCTAAAAATGTCAACAGCTAGGGCATGGACTTGTGACCCATCCAGGCCAGTGGTCCTCAAGGAGAAGTCTTCAAGGGACTTTTGAGATAGGTTTCCTTTCCTCATAAAAAGGAGTGCACGAGAAGAAACTGCCTATCTCCACTTTTTATTTATTTGTTTATTTTGCTTTTAGCTGTAATTGTGTGAGAATGTGATGCCTGGAGCTACGGCAACAGTAAGAGAATACTTCTGAGGACAAAAGCCGGCATACTGATGATGGCAGAACAGAAAGACAGAATTGAGTACCTGACGGAATCAGTTAAGCTGCTTTACTAGCCTTGGAACTGTGCTGTATCCCAACCTCCTGTGATATGAGGTAGTAAATATCATCCACATATCCTAATTAATACACCTAGGAAAGCAAGGAATAAGAGTTTGAAGCCTACTCTGTCTCCTATGAAGACAGGAGTTTCCACTCCCTGGTTCTCCTGGTTTGTTTCTAGACCCTAGAATTCAAAGAAGACTCAGAGAGACTGCTACCCCTGTCAATTCCACACAGCTGCCTGCAAACATGTGGCCTGGTACTCAGCTCTTCACATACATTTCATCTTTTCCTGAACTAGGTCTTCTTTTCCAATAGTTTGGTCTATGAATTACTGGCCAACATTGGCCCCAAATCTGCCCCTCCATTGAGGTTTGAAGATGCCCTTAGGATTCGGCTCTGGGAAAGGCATCTCAAGCACTAAACGTCCTCTTCCTGCCTGTTGGCAAGGGCCCACAAAAGAGCCTGCTGCTGTCTGGTAGCCCAAGCCAAATGATTGCTGGGCAAATACTCTCAGTCTTCAGAGTACGCTGCCCATGGAACAATGCTTTCTGCTCGTAGACTCATCATCTGTTCTATGTCTACAGTATATATGTCTATAGTCACATATATATATATATATCAGATGAGAAGGAATGTTCCTACCCTCTGCAATATTACATTTTGACATTTTCCTTCTGGGTGCATACTACCTACCGCCATCAAAACTCGCCTTCCACAAACTCCATGAAATATGTACTTGTATACTAAGGTTAAGGTGGCAGATAAAAGCTTAAATTGCTCTCTTAGCAGAATTGTGCTTTTAAGGACTTGCAATGCCTTAACCCAAAGGAGAGATTCACACAGGAACTATAGGTACTGAGGCCACCTGGCGGGAAGGAATTTATAGTTCTGAGGTTCTTTTCTTGTGCCACCTGCATCCCTCCCACAGACACAGATGTGACTGGCATGGCAGCCCACGAGCTTAGCAAAAATTTAAACAGTGAGACCAAGAGTAGATAGGACTCCACGGTGTTGCCTCCGATGCAGGAGCCTTCTAAGTTGGGAACTGTGTCTGTTTTCATTTAGTATCTGGAATTGCAGGTGCCTTCTGATCCTGTTTGTCGGGGGGAGGCATGCTACAACACAGGAAACTATTAACTTTGGCCACTGGGGCAGGGGGCATAAATTGTTTGGCCTTGTTAATTACCATAATTGTTCCTTACCTTTGGAATATGTAGTTAAAATCCCGTAGGCAGATGTGCATTTCTTGACATGGAAGGATCTCCACTCGGGGTCACGGGACCCCCAGCCCACTTGTCAGACAAGGAAGGGTCAACAAGGCTGTGCTCAGCAAAATATCATGAAGTTAGAGAAGTGTGTGTCGAGAAATTAGAGAACGTTGCAGCTACTCCCCCTTTTTGTGTTCTTTCCTCTCTCTCCGCTTAATTCTGAGCCTATCTATCTGCACAAGTCTCTCACACTCTGATGTTTTTCTCCCCAATAGTCCCTGTTAAAAATTCCTCTCAGCTACATCTTGGGAACATGTGATGGACAGGATAAGAGCTTAATGTGTTGTTCTCCTGAGGTCTTCTCATGCCTTACCCTACGAATTAAGTCCTTGTAGTAAAATCACAGAAGGAGAGACAGAGATGACGAGATCAGGGCTGTCCAGCTGCCCCTCAGAATGTCTCCTCAGCCCACTTCGTTCACAATGACATTAACACTCTAAATAATGCTCTTATGGACCAAATATTTGTGACCCCCCCAAAATTCATGTTAAATCCTAACCGCCAATGTGATGGTACTAGAAGGTGGGGCCTTTGAGAAATGGTTAGGTCATGAAAGTGGAGTCGCCATGTTGGAATTAGTGTCCTTATAAGAAGAGGAAGAGAGCCAGGTCTCCCTCTCTGCTCTCTGCCATGAGAGGAAACAATGAGAAGACGGCCATCCACAAACCAGGCGGCCCTCACTGGAACCCCACCATGTTGGCACCCTAATCTCGGACTTGCAGCTTCCAGAACCATAAGAAATAAATTTCTGTTGTTTATAAGCCACCCACTCTATGGTACTTTGATATAACAGCCCAAACTGATGAAGGCAAATGCCATATAAGTATTAGCTTCATCATCATCATCACTAGCATCAGGGTCAGGACTAAAGTGAGGCACTCCCTTGCACCTTCACTGGCCTCATCTTAATTGTAGTCCTGGTTATCATCATCAATGAATCTCTAGCAGGTCCCAGGCCCTGTTGTAAGGCCTTTATATGCTATTAACTCATTTAATGAGAAGAGGAAACTGAGGCACAGAAATCTCACCAATAGACACTCTGTCCAACTTACACAGCTAGTGAAGGGGAGATCTTAGGTTTAAACTGGTGACAACAGTTAATCACGTCCGGTAAGGTTCTAATGTTTGGAGACTGGGGGCCTCAGGATATTAAGTCTATTCATCACTCTGAGTACAAGCACATCTCTGCCAAAAATCTGATGATTTTTAATAGGAAATCTGTGGGATGAAGCAGTCAATCGTTAAGAGTGGTAAGCGAATCAATAAGGTTCTGCCAGTGACTAACAGTGTGACCACAAGCAATCAATCAGCCTCTCTGGACCAGTAAAGAAATTGCAAACTCATGCACCTTCCTGGCAGAAGCAAAAGATAAAGGGATTAAGGAGTATGGGTGCTGGATAATAGGGAAGTATGTGAGGTTATGGATATCGGTAAAGCTTCTGCCCCGTCTCTTGATTTTCTAATGCCATTTACTTTCAACCTATGCTCACCAAACCAACATGTCTGTTGATGAAATTCAGCTGTAGGTTGGGTTGCAGATCCATGAAGTGAGCGCGGTTTCCAGGGTGTATCATCGACAGCCAGGAGCTAATTTCTAACTTGAAGCAACTGAAAACATTAGTTCAACATTTTACAGTAACAGCAGACGCAGATGCCAAGTTCTCTGGCTGAGCCAAGTCATCTGTGAAATGTGGACACACTTCAATTTAAATAATAGAACAGTAGCAGCCTGGATTTACGTTTCTGCTGGACTCTCTGCTTAGTTCAAATTGGACCCGCTACACCGACTGATTTCTCAGCAGGCAGTTTAGCCTGTAGGAGACGTTCCATATTCAGGAACAAATCTCATTTCCTCTCAGACCGAAGGAGACAACAAAAGCCAGATGGCCCTTCAAGGTTGTTAATTATACTCAATGATCCCAAGATGGATGCAGCCTACTTCTGGACTTCTTCTCCTAAACCACAAGGTGGTGCTGGAGCACAGGAAATGCTTCTTAAGCTTGTGGGCGTCACCTGCTGCCAGGAGGGAAAAAGGGAAGGCAAAGATCCATTATCTCAGGTGGCTTAATAAAAAAGCAATATATAGGCCTAGGAAGGGCCTCCCAAGGCAGGCCTCAGCACATAGCGATTTCCCACTTATCCTAGTAAACCCACAGGTGCCTGAGTTTCAGGAGCTCCAGGCTGCAGGTAAATTAGGTTTGAAAATTCAAAGGAGCTTAAACAGCAGTTAAGTCATGCTTTGGTTTGGTAATGAAGCCACCACTAAGCAATGGGCCAAGTAATTAATGTAATTGAGCTCAGAGCTGAAAAAGCCACTGTGTCTCCATTGTAAATTCTACACCTGTTAATGGATGTGTGCGTCTACAGGTGGGCTCAGCAGTGAAGGAAACTCTGGGAAGATCCTGCAGGAAATTCTAGACAGCTGGAAGGTCACCTTCCCAAAAGCCAGAGAGCAGAGAAAGAGGGCAGCCTTCCCCACCATCTTTCTAGACCTGTGCTGTCCAATAGAGTACCCATATGTGGCTGTTGGGTACTTTCCGAATTGAGATAGGCGATAAGTTTAAAATACACACTAGATTTCAAAAAAAATGTAAACTGTCTCATTAATCATGTTGTTTACATATTGAAATAATAACATTTTGGATCTATTGAGTGAAATCAAATATTAAAATTAATTTCTTTTTACCCTTTTATTTGGTTCCTAAAATTTTTTTAATTACGTCTGTGGCTCACATTGTATTTCTATTGGATATTGCTGCTCCAGGAGCAAGGCCCTGGCACAACCACATCGTTTGTAAAATACTGAAATACTTCCATACCAGTGGGATGATAACACTGCCCGAGTCCCTCAACCCTTCTCTGTGTCTCCGCTGCCTACTGCCTTGGCTGTTGAGTTCCTCAGCCCTGCAGTGCCCGCCACCCAGCCAACTCACCCTCATTCCCTTGTGTCCATCCCATCACCCCCAGAATGTGCCTGGACCCACAGGGGAGTTGGCCTTCTTGGTGGTGGTGCTGGCCCCCCACAGACAAACGCTCCATGCCCATCTGGCACCCACTTAGTCACCCTGCCATGGTTGTTGGTGAGAAATGCAGCCTTTGCAATGACTCTACCAGTTGTCAAATATTTTGCATCTCACCCACACCTATAAAGCTTGCATGACATTTATCTCTATCATGACATTTATCAATTTGTGTTCTAATCGTATGTCAGTTTCCCCAAGTAGAATATGAGCTCGTAGATGTCAGGACAAATCTTAACCAGCCTTTACTTCCTGCTTCCAGTACTGTGAATTTATGCACATATGTATTGCACATATGTCCTTTGTACATACGTTGGTTGAGGGTGAGAAATGGAAAGACTCCTGAGCAGTGTCAGAAGGCCACACAGTGGCCCTGCAGACCAGCCTCTCATATCCAGAAAGGAGGCTGACTTCTCTCAAAGAGATTCTGAGGTCAGTTTCCTCCTTAGTGTTAAGCTACTTGGGAAGAACAAGGAGCAGGAAATCTCTGAATGGTTTACACAGTGAAGAAAGCTCAAATCTAGAGTTTAACTATTTTGTTGGAAATCCTCATGGCATAAAATGACCAAGTCGCTTTCACTCTGCTTCAAAGTCTCAATCTGATTTGGTTCTTCCAATCCCCATTAATTCTGTTTCTTATCTATAGATGTCTACGTCTCTCCAAGCTCTCACTTAATCAAACATCCCAGGATACAGGATAGGCAAGTTCTCTCCTCTCAAATTGTAGCCTTACTTAATCCTTATAACAATAGGCCTTGGAAATGAAGCTGTTTTCACCTAGATTGTTGGAAGAAGAGCTGATATTGCTGCCCTGGTGCACCGGTGATGAATCCCTTGTCAGCTTGAAAGGGCAAGGCACTGAATTTCTTTGTACCCTGAGGGAGATGTAAACATGTCAGCCGACCTAAAGGAATTAAACCTGTGGTCCCACACCTGTGCAACCGCAGCTAGGCTTTCGTTGATGTGGACAATAAGGATCTCCCCCCAGCACTTTTTCTCAGCTCTCTAATCACAACTGCTGTGTAGCTAACAGAGGGTGTGGAGGAAATGGCTTGCCCATCTAAATGCATAGTGCTTCCATGAGATTTCCTGGACTTGTAGGTACTTCCACTAGGCAAGGAGGCAGGAGCAGCAGATATAAGCCCATAGTGACCAAAGCAGGGTGGCCTTGACTAAAAAGGAACATAGTGCTGCAGGGGAGGAAGACAAATCCTCTACCCTCTGGGTCCTTCTGGCTGGGGTACAAATTAAATTGACATGAGACAGAATAACAGGAGAAAATCAAACAAAGCTTTATAACATGTACACATCAGAGAGACCCAGGAAAACTGAGTAACTCAACAAAATGGCAGAGGCTCTCATCTTAAATACTATCTTCAGCTAAAGACAAAGCAGCATGTTGGGGGTGGGGGGAGTCAGCTGTGGGAGATTACCAGAAAAGCACAATAAACAAGAGTAAGGTTACTATGCAGACTTAAGTCCTTGCCTTCTGCACTGATAAGAGTTTCTAGAGATAAGGTCATCCCCCCTCTTCTTCCTGGTACAGAGAGGGAGATACCTTTACAGATGGAGATTTCCCTTACAAATGTAAATGTCTCTTACAAAGGGTAAATTCTACTTTTCAGACCTTCTCCCATGTCTGCAGTTTTTAAAAGTAATAATCCTCATTAGCCCAAAATAATCCTCAGGCCAAAGAGACACATTTTGGGGTGGCCAATTCGGATCCCCGACAGTGCCTTCCTAAGAGTAGAGTCCCCAGCTATGGCGAGCCTAGCAGCTATGCTGTATCAAGTGCTCACAAGGTCCCAAGCTCCATGCTAAGGGGTTTCCAAATTTCACGTTGATCATCATTCTAAACAGAGAGATAAGTACTATTATTGATCCTTACTTTACAGAAGAGGAAACTGACACTCAGAGGGGTTAAGCAACTTGTTTAATATCACACAGCAAATAGGGGCTGTGGTCTATATAAATTCAAAGTCCATGTTCTTAATAACCACAAAATGCAACTCCTCATACATAGGAGATATTGATTACTCAAGAAGAGACTATGCAAAACATTGGCCTAGCAGAAAGGTCAGTCTCACCAACCGCTCTCTGTACCCAGTGTGGAGGGGAAGAGACTAGGCATTGAAGGAGGGGAATGGTACCACCTTGCATGCATATGGTCACAGTTAACACCTGATGACTTTTCTTTGAACTCAAGCGGCTGATTTGGGGGCTGTTTGATGAGCATAATAACTGTCAACCAATTGTGAGTGAGAAGGACACAGCTGTGATCACCTACAGTTGGAAGGTATAGAAGAGAGGGAAAGAGAGAAAGCCTATTGAGGTACATATATGCATCACTTCATTTAACTTTCATAACATGTAGAAGAGGGGCTGGAGGCTCAGAGAGGTTAAATGACTTTGCAATTATCACAGAGGTAGTAAGAAGCAAAGAAAGAATTTAACCCAGGACTCAATCTCCAAAGTAATAGACTGCACCTCCTGGGAGTGGATACCTTCTCAAGGTCCTTCCAAATCTTATGATCATGTGACTTTAGAGAAATTCATATACTAAAAAGAATTTGAAATTACAGTGTCTGGCAAAAGGTAATCCTCATTAATTAAATGTCATATTCCCTTTCCTCTGTATTATGATAGCTCTTTGTGTATAGAATTTATCACATTTATACAAATTAAAAATATTGATGGAAATACAATCATCTAAAGTATCTGGAGTTTTTTCTCTTTAGAGGCATGGGCCATGAGAGTCAGGCAAAAAATATTGATTTGTAGCCTACTGTGTTCAGACACCATACTAAATATAGATTAGTGAATAAAGCAGACATCGTCCCCACCAATTCTCAGACATGACCTGTCAGGGAAGCCAGACACCCCGACTTCTCTTTTTCCCTTAACCTCTCTCACTAACTTCTTGATAACTCATCAAGAAGCCTAGTGAGTCAACCTAAATAACTCTATCATCCTCTCCTCCACCGCAATTCAATCATCCACCATCCTCACCTGGACTTTTGAAATGGCCTCCTACGGCCTCCCTGCCTCCAGTCTTGCCCCTGCCTTCTACCACCTTCTTAAGATTGCTGCCAGATGGATTTTTCTAAACTGCAAATTTTGACCAGGTCACTCTTCTGCTCAAAATTCTTCCATGGAGTGTTAAATGAAAAACTGGGATTTTCTTATAACAAAAAATGCATTTCTACCTCACAACCCAGCAATTTTATTTCTAGGTATTTCTCCCAAGAGGAATAAAAACATATACCCACAAAAAGACTTGTACAAGAATTTTCATGGCAGGTTTATTCATGATAACGAAAAACAACCTGAATATCCATTAACAGGATAAAAAATTACCTAATTGTGGTACCTTCATACTATAGAGTACTACTCAGCAATTGTTTTAAATGAACTACTAAAAATACAACAATACGGATTAGGGTTGCCAGATTTATCAAACAAAAATACAAATATTGTATGGGACATAATTTTACTAAAAATTATTTGTCCTTTATCTGAAATTCAAATTTAAATGGGCATCCTATACTTTATTTGATAAACTTAACATGGCTTAATCTCAAAAACATCATGTTAAGCAAATGAAGTCAGACACAAAGAGTAGATCCTAAATGATTCCTTTTCTATGAAGTTCATGAGCAGGCAAAATTAATATTTGGTGATAGAAATTAGAACAGTGGTTGACTCTGCGGAGTGTGGATTGAGTGGAGAGAAGCCTAAGGGAAATTTCTAGGGTGATGGAAATGTTGATTGGGATGGTAATTACACAGGTGTATACATGTATACATTTAGCAAAACTCATCAACTTGTATGCTTAATTTTTTGTTGTTAGAGCCATCAAGTCGATTCTGACATAGCGACCCTGTGTACAGCAGAGCTGAACCATGCAGGGTCTTTTCATTTCAGCCTCATCTTTGGCTCTATCTCCTGTAAGCTGAAGACTTGCTAAGAGAGATTTAGACCCACTTCCTTCTCTGGTCTATTGTACCTTGCAATCCACCTCCACTGTAGCACAGTCCTATTGCATTATTATCACCATCTTCACCACCCTAAACCATAAATTCCTGGAGGGCAGGGACCTTTCCTCTTTGTATTCATGCAGCACAATGTAAGGTGAATACTCCTACCTCTCTCCTTAATTCCCTACCTAGAAACTCAATACTTTCATTTTAACATTTTTTTCAAATATAATACTAAACACATATGTACATATATAAAAGATATTCAAATGATCAAAAGAGAATGAATGAAGGCCAAGTCTCCTTCACACCCTAGTTGCAAGTGGCCCTAACTGGAAGCAACTGCTATATTTTATTCTAGATCATTCCAATATTCTGTGTATAAGCAAGTGTACTTCATGTGTGCATATATGTATATATTTATATATTCCTCCTGTTTATATAAGTGGAAGATACTGTGCTACTTATTCTCCATTTACCACTCCCATTCCCAATCCATTTTATGTTCTTTTCTTTGCCCCCAAGAGATGGCCCCTGCATACCTCATTACCCAGACTCCCTTGCTGGCTGGTTTGCAATTGGGTTTGTCCAGTGAGAGACAATGGAAGGGGGTTGGAGGGTGGGAGGAGAGAGAAATGTGAGTCTCTCTTCCTCCTCTGCTTTGGCCCCACATTTCTGGTGGTAGCTGCACTCCTCCACACCTATAGCTCCTGCATGCTGTCCCTACTCCAAGCTCCAGCACCTTGATGCCCTTCAGCTCCAGGGATGTACCTTAGACTAGGATTCCTGGAAACAGACTGAGATGGAGAGGTGCATACAGATGGCGTATTGAGGAATGCTTTTGGGAGACACACGTATAAGGAAAGCAGAATTGACCAGAAAGAGAAGCTAACATGAAATACAGTTCAATGAAGCCTCAGGTGATGTTACAGGGAACTCTGGAGCTGGACGGCCCTTCAGAATTGTCCCAAATTGAGAAAAGGGGGCTGGGCTTTTGTATCCCTGTATCAGATAGTCATTGGCCATGGCCACTCCAGGAGGGAATGTAATCTGAAGGAAATAGTCCCCTATAATGGCTGAGGACAACCCAGTGAAGGGTCAACCCAGTCAGCCAACACCAGTTGATATTCCCAACCCACCGTGAATGAGTACATCAGCCCTGAAAAGGAGACCAAGCTGGAGAACTTCAGTTTCTGCTACAGGGTGGTAGTGGCCTCCCACTGGTGCTAGTGTCTAAGTGCCGCTGTACACATCTGTACACAGTCCGTTCACTAAAGCTCAACATTTGAATCATTTGAGGCAAATTGTATTTCGTGATGAGATCCTGACTGACACATACAATACACACATACCACACACACATGCGCATACACCTACACTTTCACTTAATATGTCTTGAAACACATACCATCTCAGTCTATTATTGTCTTAAGTGGCTGCACTGTAATTCACTGTATCAATATAATATAACGCATTTACCAAGTCTCCTTCTTCAATATTAAGGTTGTTTACAGCTTTGCTGTTACAAACAATGCTGCTACGGGCATTTGTGTACATCTTTGCGCACATCAACAAGACTAGTATAAATTCTTAATAGTGAAATTACTGGATCAAAGCGTACACACATTTTAATTTTGATAGATATTGCCAGATTGACTCTGAAGAGTTTACTGCAATATCTGTTATCATGAGGATATGAGAGTACCTGCATCGGCATGCATTCACCAAGTGTGTGTTCACTCCTTTTAAGGCAGCGTGTTTGAGTTGAGGGCTCCCAGGGGCATGCAGTCTTCCTACTCTTCTCTTCCACCCCCACCACGTGCCTCTTTGGATACATACTTACTGCTAGACTGGAGGAAGACCACTCTTAGACTATGTGTGGCTTCACCACTCATTTTTCCTGCAATCTCTTTGCCTTTCCTTCATGCAGACCATCTTATGATACTTGGCCCTCAGGGCTACAATGTCAGGTATGATTAGTAGAGGAATTTCCATCTGTCCTCTCTCTCTTCTGAGTTCAGGACGTCCTTAGTAATTTCATTAAGTGTCTAAAGCTAGAAAACTGGAAGTTAACCTGGAATAATGAAACCTGTCATACGTAAATGCACTTTACTGTGTAATCAATAATCAGACCAGTGCCCCGCAATCTGCAGACTCTCAGACACTCAATATGTGTTTGCTGCTTGAGAATACTAGCAGTCTCACCTTGATGCCTTTTTAAAGCCATTATAACATCTCAAAGGAGAAATGATCAGCTTTCAGAAAAAAATCAGCTTCATCAATTCCTCCACCTCAGTTCCAAATTTTCCCTTTATGCCCTCCCATCCACGCATAACATATAAGATGTATTTCATTTGTTTTGACTAGGAACATTAACATGTGAATTATACCCTCAAAAATTAGTTCTAGAACATTCTTGTAAATGGAAGAGAAGTTATATAATTTTAGGAACACAAAATGAAGGGCCACCTGTCATTTCATCTAATATGTCATTTCATATTAGATGCTAACGCTTTAATCTCTTGGTTTTAAAAGGAGCTACACTTGATTTTAATAGAAGTGGATGTCATCCAGCACAATCTGATAGGCTTGTCACCTCACATCAAACTTTGAGACACAACCTGTGAAAAACAGACAATCTGAAAGGGCCCAAAAGAAAGAGAGCAGAGCTCAGGCCAGAGTTGATGACTTCCAGACACTGAGGTAGAGCAGGCAGCCTCAGGCTGTTGAAGTATCATGGTGAGGGCTAAATGCCATCCTTCTTTCCCTTCCGGTTACCAGGACGACATGACCCAGGAAAGCAAATCTGAGCTGCTGCTCACTCCAGCTAAGTGCAATAGCACCGAGTTAGCCAGTAGAATCTGACTGAATAGAAGATAGGTGGTCAGAAGTTCTAGGTGTTCATCCCAGCTCTATATCCGAAAGCAATTCCCCGATCGCTGGAATCTTCAGTTTCCTCCTCTGTAAAATCGTGATATCATCATCTCCCTAGTGTACATCACATGGCTGTTATGAGGATCAAATGAGATACTGGGTAAGAAAGCACTTTGTAAACCAGGCAGTGTTGTAGAATCAAAGGGGTTATTACTTTCCAGCCTCATCCAGAACACCTGTCACCCCACAGGCCCAACCGGAATGGCTTGTCCTCGTTTACTCCACACCGTAGAGATAACTTGCACGGGAAATAAGGCCAGGGATCACCCGTTAATCAGATAGACATTTCAAGTTGTTTTTCCAGGACTGTGGATGAGTTTATGGCGATCTGTCCACACTCTCTCAGGTCCCCAGAGGTGATTATCATAGATGATGAAAGTCGGGAAGTCATTTTTGGCCATGAGTCAAAGCAAAACTAATTGGCCCTAAAAAAAAAAAAAAAACTAATTGGCCCTGTATTTAAACCTCACACAGGGCCAAAAACAGTAATTTTGGGTTAATTAGCACCAGGTCCAAGGCAGTCAATAGAGTTAACAATATTTTCATCATACATAAGAATAAAACTCCTTAAGAGTTGCTTATATTCATGGTCTCCCATCACTTTTCCCCATTCTCTCTTGAATCGATTCTGATAAGACACTTGTGTGCTGACTGCTTCTCCAAACTACTTATCAAGACCATCAAATCATTTCCAGACTGCTAAAGCCAACACCACATTTGCAGTCCTCACCTTACTTGACCCATTGGCATCATTTAACACAGTTAATCACTCCCTCCTTCTTGAATCACTTTCTTCACTTGGCTTCAAGAACACTATTCTTTCTTTTTCCTCCTGTTTATCAACTTGCTCCTTTTCAGTCTCCTTTGTGGGTTCCATCTTATCTTCCAAATCTCTAGATGATGGAATGCCTCTCTTCTCTTCTCTATATACACTCACTTCCTAGTGATCTCATCCAGACTCATGGCTTTAAATACTTTCTATATGACTGATAACTCCCAAAAGCACAGACAGCAATCCTGAACTTCATGCCTGTGCATCTAATTACCTGCTCAACATCTCCACCTGGATATATAATAGATGTCTCAATCTTAATATATCCATAGCAGAACTCTTATTTTACAACCTGCAAAATCGCTCCCATCTCAGCAAATGGCAACTCCATCCTTTCATTGCTGAAGCCAAAAGCCTTGGAATCATCCTTGCCTCTCTCTCTCATACCCCACATCAAGCCCGTCAACAGATATTCTTGGCTCTACCTTCAAAGTGTGTCCAGAATCTGGTTACATCTCACCACCTCTAATCTGTTCAAGTCATTTCCCAGTGAATTACTACAATAGGTTCCTACCTCATCTCTTTGCTTTTCCCCTAGTCTTCCTATAGTCCATTCTCAACACAAAAACAAGATGATCCTCTTAAAACATTAATCAGATCTTTCTTTTTCTTCCTTCTTTCCTTTCTTCCTCCCTCTCTCCCTCCTTCCTTCGTTCCTACCTTCCGTCCTTTCTTTTTCCTTCCTTCCTCCTTCCCTCTTTCCTCTCTCCCTCCTTCCCTCTCTTCCTCTCTCAGCCTCTCTATCTCTCTCCCCTTCATCGCTAGAGTGCTCTCAACCTCATTTATAAGGAACAGCCAACATCCTTGCAATGGCCTATAAGGTTCCCCATATGAAAGCCTATTAGCTTCTTCACTTCTCTGATCTTATCTCCTCCTCATTGACTCCACTCCACCCCCAGCGCTACGCATGCTCCTAAGGGCCTTGCCACTTGGTTCCTCTACCTAGACTCGTTTCTCGCTAGATAGCCATATCGCTTGCTCTTTCATTTCCATCATGCCTCTACTCAAATGTCACCTCCTCAGTGAAACCTTCCCTAACAGTCATATTTTAAAACACTCCCCATACCCTGGCATTCTCATCCCTCTAACTCTGCTTTTCTCCCATTGTATGTATACGTGTACATACTCACATACACACACTCACACACACACAGAGAGTATATTAGCTTTTGTCTCTTGTCCTTACCTAAAATCTCAGCTTCTTAAGGACACTATGTGGCTGGCACATAGTTGGCATTTAGTTATTTTTATAATAAATAAGATATAGGTATATGTAAGCATTCAATTTTCAAAAAAAATAAAAGCTAACCTATCATGTGACTTCTCAGCATAGGATTCAAGATTTTTAAGTTATATTCCATATTGTTCGTCTACATTTTAGATGGAGAGAGAACATCATCTATCAGGTTCTTACACTGTAGATTTGGTATGTGTGAGCAATGTGATTTGAAGGTGCTGTCTCACTGGAGTTTTATATGAGAGAGCAAACTTAAAAGACTGACCAAAAATTCCCATGGTATTCAGCAGAGTTTCCTCAATGTTTCCTTTTAGAAACTGTCATAAGAAAGCACGTTAAAAAGATAAGTTATTTAACAAATAGGACATGTAGCTAGCTGTTTAGGAAAAAAATAATATGCTTGATCCCTAGCTCACTGCTTATACCAACATAAATTTTAGATGAATCAAAGATTTATATGTAAAAAATGGAACTGCAAAACTACCCAATAGTGATTTCTTCCATCTTCTTTGTTTACAAAAATCTGGATTATGCTCAGATACGTGGTGATCATTTGCTTCAGGCCCTTCCCAAGTCCCAGGGTTAAATCTTCCGTTAGTCATTCTTGTCAATTTTATCTCCAATGTCAATGATTGTCTTGGAAACGAGCACAGGACACAATTTGGACTTGAGACTTGCCATGGGACTGCTGAGAATGATTTTCCATATTCTCAAAACCTGAAGTCTGAGGATGTACCTCCGCTGTCTATGTCTGTAGTTGTTTGCCTGTGATACCTGGAATAGTGGTGGCCCTCTAAGGCCAGGAGGAATCCCAGCCTAAGAGGATAAACTACTATGCTGGTGATTGAAAAACAAAAAGATGAAAAGAGCCTGGGTCCTTGATGACATTGCCACAAAATTAACAAATGCTAGGATTTTACTAGCTCCAGATTTTTTGCTATGAAACATAATAAACGTTCTTAATATACTTACAACTTTTGATTTGGTATTCTATAGCTTGTAGCCAAAAGTATCATGATTTGTGTGTGTGTGTGTGTGTGTGTGTGTGTGTGTGTGTGTGTGAGGAAGATTCACCCTGAGCTAACATCTGTGCCAATCTTCCTCTTTTGTATGTGGGATGCCTTCAAGCATGGCTGATGAGTGGAGTGGGTCCGCGCCTAGGATTGGAACCCATGAACCCGGGCCGCCAAGCCGAGCACGCAGAACTTTAACCACTTGGCCACGGGGCCAGCCCCCTGATGTATTTTTTTTTAATCATCTTAGAGTTGAGAAGGCCTTCCTAAGCATGACCCAAAACTTATAAATGGAAGTATTCACAAAGTTCACTCCATAACACATAAACTTTATATTATAATCACAAAAATAAAGTTTAAAAACATGCACATAGCTAATATCTAAAATATACAAATTCTTATTTAAAATAAATTTGAAAACATCCAAGAAAAAATGTGTCAAATGTAAACATAAAAAAAGCTTCAATGTGGCAAAAGTTATCACAAAGTAAAAAGACAAATGACAAGCTAGGAAAAATCACTTTCAATTTATAGTACAAAGGGCAAATATCCCTAATGTACAAAGGATTTCTAAAAGTAGAGAACAAAAAGGCCAATGAACCTCTAGAGAAATAGAGTTTACAAAGAAAGAAATTGAAATGTCCCTTACATAAGTGAAAACATGCTCAACCTCACTCATTATAAGAGAAATGCAAGTTAAAACTGCACAAACTCAAGTGAGTCTGAAGCTGGTGACTTAATCACACAGAGAGGAACTATTTCAAGGGGCTAAAACATAATCATCTGAGTGCACACCCTGAATAGGTTACCCTAAGGACAAAAAAAACTCAAAGTAATCAAAGTGTTTTCAGTAATTACGTTATTAGCAAGAATAGTGATATCATTATTTTGAAAATGTTACAGACATGGTAGGATAGAGTAAATATTGTCATTAGAAAATCAGGATTTTCTTTTTCTTTTTTTTTTTTAATTTTTATTGATTTATTTTTTCCCCCAAAGCCCCAGTAGATAGGTGTATGTCATAGTCGCACATCCTTCTAGTTGCTGTATGTGGGATGCGGCCTCAGCATGGCCGGAGAAGCGGTGCATATGTGCACGCCCAGGATCTGAACCCGGGGCGCCAGTAGCGGAGCGCACGCACTTAACCGCTAAGCCACGGGCCCGACCCCTAGAAAATCAGGATTTTCAACATCAAAGAAAAGAGTTTAAATATAAAGTCAATGAAGTTAGGTAAAAATATGAGATCCTCAATTTAAATTAGAATTATCGGTATTAATTCACGATGTGTTTTCTGTGGAAAAACCAAAAATATCTATTTTGTGGAAACAATCTCCAACCTACTAGAGATGAGCATCCCAAGTGCTCAGATTGTGGTCTAAAAACCATCCCCACAGGCTCCTTGGAGGAATGGCTAATTCCACATCTGGGACAGAAAATGTACAAGATGAGCTGAAAACATTTCGTCACATCAGGAAGTAAAGAAACTAGCAAAGACTACAGAGCTTGTGTCATTAGGACTCAGGAGGCAACCTGATGGGAATATCTGAGCATCAAAAAAGAAAAAACTACAATTGCTGGAAACCTCCCTTATCCGCAAATTTAAAATCCATGAGTTCATAATGATGTCTTTCTCTGAGGTGGTGGCAGGTGGAGGATGCCAGAATCATCCTTATGGTTACACAAGGATGCCAACTTATTTTTCTGAAACTGATAAATAACTAAAGAGAAAGAAGCAACGATGTATCTTGCTTTTCTTATATCCACTGTTCCTTGGGGAAATTGATAGTTGACTAGGGGAATCTTCTCTTCACAGAAGTATGTCAGCTAACAAATAAAGGAATGATAGAATTAGAATATCACCATTTTGCAACCTCTCGTGAAATAATGAGCAAGGGCAATGCTCATAAATAGCTGTAAAATCCATTAGGTGAAAAAAAATATTATGGGGAAATTTATGACGGATATACTGAACCCACTGCTCAATCTTGACACCAAAAAAAATGAGATGACCAGACATTTAGTGCATCTTGACAGAAGTATACATCTGCCAATGAATTTTCCTTACCAAAATAATCAAACAATGTGATCAAGTCTCTAGATATAATTGCCAGTTTCAAGGTAATACAATGTACAAAGGAATATATTAAATGACACCGTGGTGGCGGGGGGGTGGGGGGTGGGGGGGGTGGGGGTGGGGTGGCGAGGTGGTGGCAATTAGCAAAATCCAGAATGCAGGAAACCCCACAGGACAAATCTGATTTCTTCAACAAATAAATTGAAGGGAATTCTTTAAATTAAAAGAGACTTAAGATTCATATCAACCAAATATAATATGTGGTAAGAATTTTTAAATATGCTTTTGGATGGAAATATCTAGAATAGCACTGCCCAAAAATATATAATATGAGCTATATGTGTAATCTTAAATTTTCTCATAGCCACATTAAAAAAGTAAAAAGAGGGCCGGCCCGGTGGCGCAAGCGGTTGAGTGCGCGCGCTCCGCTGCGGCGGCCCGGGGTTCGCTGGTTCGGATCCCGGGCGCGCACCGAAGTACTGCTTGGTAAGCCATGCTGTGGCGGCGTCCCATATAAAGTGGAGGAAGATGGGCACCGATGTTAGCCCAGGGCCGTCTTCCTCAGCAAAAAAAGAGGAGGATTGGCGGATGTTAGCTCAGGGCTGATCTCCTCACACACACAAAAAAAAAAAGTAAAAAGAAACAGATGAAATTAATTTTGATAATATTTTTAACATGATATACCCAAAATATTATCATTCATCCATAAAATAATCATTAAATGTGTCATTAATATTTAAAATTATTAACAGGTATTTTACTTTTTTTTGTATTTAAATCTTTGAAATCCAGTGTGTATTTTATACTTACAACACATCTCAATTCAGATAAGTCACAGTTCAAGTGCTCAATAGCCACATGTTTCTAGTGGCTACCATATTGAACAACAGAGAAGAAAGTTCTTACTAATATTAAAGTTCTGTTTACAAGAACTTGTTGTTTTCAAGGGGCAGGAGTGATGTCATGAATTTCTAGGTGTAAAGAGTGAGGCAGGAGAGTTCTGTTCTGGACCCTGTCTCTTTCTGGCCCACAATATTATCTTCTGCAAGGTCATGGGATTGGATCAGATAAGATTCATATGCACATTAACTGCTCCATCTCCATAAATAGATAGGATCTGGGCCTGGGCCTGAAACACTGGCAGGGTGACCTTGAGTTCATTGCTTGACTCACCTGATTCCTGGTCTCTTCATCTGTCCCACGATGATGGTGACTCCCTCAGCAAAAGTTAAGTACTGCCCAAGTAGACTGCCTTCTAAGCAATATAATACACAAACATAATGCCTCCAAGCACATATCTGCACAGTGGTTCTTGCCAGCAACACTTGGCTGTCACCTGATTAAAGGTGTCAACATATCAGAGGAGAGAACACACATGCTTTCTCTCAAGTTTCTTTGGGACATCCATTCCTAGTTCCATCAGAGCTGGCTGCTGGGGCTCCTTGATCCTTCTGTTGTTGCCTTTCCTTGATTCACACCACTTCCCCGGTCTTTGAGAACAAGGCACAGACATAGCTCTTGTCCCTCTTATGCCTCTCAGCTAGTGACTGCTAAAATGTCCCTTGGAAGTTACAGTTGTTTTCAGTCTTGTGCAGATGAAGGTCCCATATATTATCCCATTTTACTGGACAAACCAACCCTCTACAGTTCTGTCCAGAGACCTGAGACCATCCTGACCCTGTGTGTAGCGTGGCACTCTCATTGGCCTCAGATAATTCCTCCACCGAGCCCTTGTTCGCACTTGACCTTCAGGGAGATGCATTTGTCTCAGGAGGGAATTCTGCCCAGGAGTTCTCATAACGGCACCCTGCCAGAAGCCTGCGAGACCATACGCACAGGAGCTGCTCAGCCTGGCCCATCATCTTTAAGAGGTTGCTATAGCCAGTCCCACCTGGTTGCCTTTGTTGTTATGGTCCTAATGTCTTTTGGGCTACTCTTAGAAATGCCCTCTTAAAGCTATAGATATTCAGGAGTTTTCAGATCTATGCTGGAGGAATAACAACTTAGCACATTAGGAACTTTTCCAGGAAGAAAAAACAGGCATATCTCTGTGGTTATGTAGTTTTAAGGTGACCTACAGCAGAACAGCACCTTGCTCACAGTTAATTATTCTTTATTGAAAACACGCTGATTACCAAAGTTTTAGAAAATCACTTAGAAAAAAACTGATTAAATTTAATTGTTAAATATGTATATTTTTTATTTTTTTCAAGGAGAAAGAATAAAAGTAAGTGACTTTTTAGGCCAAGGAATGCACGTAGTAAAAAGCACCTAATGTGACTGAGACCTGCTAGGAATAGAATCCCAGAAGACTTGGCAAGGAATTACACTCCCTCAGGAGTAAATCTCAAAGGAGTACTGGGAAGGCAGTGAAGTAAGGGCCCTGAGCTGAAGCCAATTAGTTCTCAATAAACAAATCAGGGCATTTTGCTTTCTGCCCAATTTCAAGCCAGCCTTCCAAGCAGCTCAGAAGAAAGTTCTTAAGGAAAAAAATAAAAGTTCAAATTCCCATAGCAGTTCAACTTACAAAGTGGATTCTATTTGATTTGTGGAGGAACAGCATGTGTTCTGTTTTGTTTTGTGCCAGAGCTTCTGAATGGCAATTCCGGAAAAATGTGCTGAATCATGAATCCCTAAGGATAAAAGATTTTGACAAGAACATGCTTGGGGGAGGGCAAGAGCTGTGACAATTGTACAAGTTAGAGATAACAGAAGGCTCATTATTCTTCTTCTAAATGAGGCCCTTCAATGCAAACATTTCCCCCACACCTGTGCCCAGGAACATTGATAGCTCCCTCAGGTATTGAGAAGCCACACACTAAAGAATAATGACAAGAAAAATAAGAGCTAATGTTTACCAAATATGTGCCAGGCGTATATATATAAGTTATCTTGTTTAATTCCCACAATAGGCTTATGACGTGTTTGCCAAATGAGGAAACTTAGGCTTTGAGAGGCTAAATAATTTGCTCATAATCACCCAGCCCCAGGAACTGGGCTAGGATTTGAACTCAGGAATCACAATTTTAACATGTATGTATACTGTATCTCCAAATATCATCCATGTATTCCTAGATCTCCGATCATTTTAACTCATCGGGATTAAACTCCTTACTCAAACAGGCATCTTATTAACTGGCATCCTTCAGACACAATTGACTATAGAGCCAAAAGTCCCAAGATTATTATTAATGAAGGAGAAATGGTATGGCCCTGATAATGTAAACTGTGTCTTTTGTATGTTTAATATAATACTCTTTCTAAGTAAAAGAAAAAAATGATAAATTCTTTCCTTCAAAATAGAGCTCTCCTTTGTTTCCCGGAACGTCCTGAGTTAAGATAATCCTACATTGATGCTAGAAGTTGAGGCTATCGAGGTAACGGGACTTTCCAGCCAGCACAACATGACTGACATACCATTGGGTCATGACCTCCCAGTGCTGGAACTTCTGGTTCTTGGGAGTTGTTCCTCATGGGGCCTTTAAAAGTTGGTGGCTGAACCTTCTCCCCTGATGACATGGTCACCCTAGAGAAAATTAGATCACCAGCTGGCTCCTAGGAGGCTCATCAGAGAGAGAGGCAGGAGACTGAAAGGAGGGGTGGGAGGTATTAAACAAAGTCAGAGAAGAGGGTCCCCAACTAACTTTCTTACTTCACACCCTTTCCCAACTCAGCCCCTTGGCACTTGGAATGTCAAGAAGTATCTTTTGAGTCACAAAAGGAAGATTATATTCTAATCAATATAATTTCATTATTAAGTGTGTTTTTAAAATGCTAATTCTTGGGAAATGGGAAAGTCATGAATAACTATTTACATAAACATAACTTCTCTATTCATTAAAGGATTGGCTTTATAGCAACCCTCCCAGCTAGGCCCCATTTCCCAGCCATGCTAGAAATCAAAGGGTTTACTAGAAACCTGTCTCATTTTGCTTTTGGAAATTACGTGTGTGTGTGTGTGTGTGTGTGTGTTGTCCATATCATGGCAATTATGTTTTGTACCATACAATGAGAATCATAATCCCCATCTCATAGGGCTATCATGAGAGATAAATAATATAATATGCTTGGAACATATTAAGGATTCCATTAATGATTGGTGAGATCATTATTAAGAATCTCAAAGAGAAATCTGTCTCCTTTGCCTCAAAAGGATTCTGTAGGACTGATTAGCTTTTTGGAAGGCAATGGTCAAAATAGTTTTGCAAAGTGACTGTTGAATATGCTGATGTCCAATCACCAAATTCTAGGGTCTGAAGTGAACATCAAGTAATTTATATTTTTACATTCAAGTGAAGTGTCACTGTAATTTGGGAGGAGGGGGACTGGCTAAGAAGAGATAAAGCAAACAAACCAATGCAAAACAAACAAAAAATATTTTATTGTAACTTAAAATTCATTCCCTAGACAATGGACAGTGTACACATTGGATTACATTAGTAGACATAGTGAAGATGCACTTGGACAATTGTCAACATTGGTGAATGTGGGGATGTCATAAAAGTTAAATTTTTCAGGTCACTGGATTTCCTGAACATAATATTGGCAAAAAAGAACTTTCAACACAAAAACATTTAGTTTAATTTTTTTTAATGTCACTTATTGTACTTACTAACCTTGATAGTGACTAAAGAATGAGGTACAGAAAACTTTCCAGAAGTCTGAGTATGGAGCAGAAGTCCAAGGCGCTTTGGAGCCCCACTATTACATTATTGAGTAGGATTAACTCAGTTACAAAGTTCCCCATACTCCAGGTTTACTGCATAGAAAAGCACTAGTTACCTACCTCACTGAGGTGTTGTGGGGATTCATGCTTATAAAGTGCTTCAGGCGCCTTTGAAGAAAGGCAACATAGAAGTATAAAATAATCTTACATATTTCAAAAGAAATGAAAGACAATTTTGGCACAATGGGAAGAGTGCCTCCTATTTAAAGAACCACACTTGGCTATTTTTTAAAACCCCTAACCTCAATGGTTTATTGTTTTTTTGTTTTTTATTTAAGAGAATAAATGTTTCTCTATTGCCAGTCTTATAACAGTCATTCTCAACCCAGGCTGTGTTATCAGAATCACTTGAGAAGTTCATTAAAAATATAGATGCTTGGCCCACAGTCTAGACCCACAGAATTAAAATCTCCAAGAGTGATACTCAGGCAACTATATTTTTTAAAGGATCTAGAGGATTCTGATGCATAGCAAAGTTTTAAAAACATTTCTTTAGAAAAATGTCAATTTATTAAACATTGATTTTCTTCCTAGAACATTTTTCTTAAGATTGAATGAAGTTGGATCAGGGTATCAATTTCTTATTGCCTTTTTCCCTTCTCATACCCTACAGACTCAGAGCACAACACATCCATCCACACACACACACACACACACACACACACACACACAACACAAACACTTTTTAGTTCTGCCGGAGAATTAAGGTTTGATACTGGTAAAATCTGATAGTAGCAAATAAACCCTTCACTGAGAAGATATGCAAGATATGCATCCCCACTGTGCCCAAAGCAAATGGATGTTTTCCATTTGCAAGAATGGAATGGTTTAAATATGCATTTCCAATTTGGAAACAGGTAAAATCAGCACTTTCTGGGAAACATCAGCTGAGCAGATGCTGACAAAGAAAAATGAGCAAGGTTATAGCAGCCCACTATGACGAAGGGCAGCAGTGACCGCTCTTCTGTTTGGAGACTGCCTGCATCTCAGCAAACACCTTAGGAATTGAAACAATTCATGCTCAATGGACAGCAAACATGTGGGTGCTTAAACAAGGTAAATACAATAGAATAATGAAAACTAGTTAACTACAATTTAAAATATTTTTTTTAAAAGGATCAGTTTGCTCCACTGCAATTCTTAAGGCTGTTTTAGTAATCATGTTCATTTCCTGACTGTCTCAAAGTCTTCTATTTACTAGCTAGTCTAACAGAGAAGAGAGTGAGTTAGTCCCCAGCGGCCTTCACACATAACTCATCAGGCTGCTTGCATCAGTTTTAAAACAGAAGAGTCCCCCCTGGGCGCCTTGCAATGGAACAAATGGAGTCTGCAGAGAAATTATACTTCTTGACACAGAGAAAGCCTTCTGAGGCTGGCCAAAATTTTTACAATGTCAAGAACTCATGAATACTATTAAAACAGAATACTCCCAGTTCTTGGAAAAAGAAAAAAGAGAAAAAAAAATACAGGAGATAGAAACTATGTATACAGTACATAGAGCATAGGATGCGTAAAAAAAAATGCGTTCAGAGTCAGCCACAGCAAAATTTTGCTATGAGAAAACAGTCTTGTAGTGCCTTCCGATATTCCTCTAAACATTAGAGGCAACTTTGTACAAAAAGGTCGCTGAAGCTGGCTTAGGGAGTTGCTTGTTGCATCTATCCCAGAGGGGCAAGGCTGCCAGCAGCAGAATAAAACCTCCCAGCAGGACGCAGAAGCCACTAAAATAAAATGCAATGTCATAGGTCTGGGTCCAGTCGAAAAACCAACCTGAAAAGAGAGTAAGAAAAAAATGAATTTGATAGAAATCACATGAATATGAAGCCCATACTCTAATTTCATCAATTTTATATACAGTTAGGATTAGGATATATATTACCCCATCTACTTCTAAAGTGGCCCATTGGAAGTTAGAAGAGGAGAATCTCTCAAATATTTGGACAAGAATAAACAGGCGTTTTGATTTTTTCCCAAATAAAGAATGAATACAAATCCCTGAGCAAGTATATTGGCTTTTTCAACCATAGCAAAGTGATTTTGAATAAATCATTCCCATGAGATATTCCATGCAGATTTATTTTGTGCAAATCTGTGCTATTATTACAATTTGAATTTCTATATCTGGAGTGTTACAAAGAAGAACAGTACAATAGGTTGACTTTAAAATAAATATCTTACCAACAATAGGTGGTCCAAGGCTACTTCCAAGTCCAGCAAAGAACATTAATATCCCATAGGCATGGGCTAATTTTTCAATTCCCACAGTTTTTGTGGTCACATATGGGAAGATGGACCAATTACCAGTAAGAAACCCCACGATCCCAGAAAGTATTGCCAACGTGACATAACTTTTGGCAAATGGAATTGCACACAAGGCCAGGCCCATGATGATTAAGGTAGCTACGTAAAGATATAAGGTATTAATCCACTTGAAGTCAGCCAGGATCCCTAAAAGGAGTTTACCAACTGCTGTCATAATGCCAATAATGGAAATAAGAGGCATAATACACTCTTCTTCTTTTATGTTTGAACTTCTTGCTACATCTTCCATAAGTAATGAAGGTGGAAACCCTCCGATGTCAAAAAGAAAGATAGCAACGAAGAGCGCTAAAAATACTTTGTTTTTAAAAAGAGCCACAGTTTCTCCACAGTAGTTTTTATATAATTGCCACTTCCTCTTGGCAAGCTGTGTGCAAAAATATGTCTGTTCTGCCACTTTCTTTTTGTAGGTTTCAGTCTCTTTTGTGTGTGCCGTTGTTGGGTTCTTATGAAGTAAACTCTCCTGTTTCCAGTCACCATTGGCTAAGGTGCTCTTGCAGATTTCCTCTCTAGTGTAATTCTTTTCAAGAATGTTTATGTTTTCTTCCAGATTCTTTTCTTTTTCATTGTAAATGGAGTATCTATCTGGTACATTTTCCAGAGCTGTTTTTTCAGGCAAAGGACAATCAGAGGTCTGGAGAGGTCTCATCAGACTGCCACAGGCTAATATATTTAAAGCTAAAGCCCCCACAATCAGCAGGCATCCATCCAGTCCATAGAACTCAATCAGCAGCCTCTGCAGAGCAGCATATATAAAAAGCCCAACACTTGAACCTGAAAAGGAAATGAGAGCTGTTCAATCTTGATCTCTTATAGTTTGAAGCCTTCAGGACAGGCATTATTAGTATCACAATTCAATTTCTTTTTTACACTGGCATTCATGCGTGCCTTCATATTAAAATCACAGCAAGAATATTCAAGATAATGATAATAATAGTAATACTGACAGAATATTTATTTTAAGAATTAGCATTTATAGTTCAACCACTGAGTAAGCACTTTACATTGCCCAAACTTGTTTAATCCTTATAATGATCCTGTTGAGTAGGTCCTATTATTATTCCCAACCTACACATGAAGTGACCCAGGGCTAGAAAGGTTGAGAAATTTACCACAGGTCACAAAGCTGTAAATGGCAGAAGTAGGATTCACAATCAGTCTGACTCCAGGAGCCCATATTCTTACAAATACTTTGTGCAATCACTTTTTTGTGCACTTATGATGTGCCAGGCTCCATGCTTATATATTTACTCCCTTTATTCCCTTTGGAAAAGCAAATTTTCATATTTTACTTTTTGAGATGAAGAATATATTTTAGTTTTCAGATATTTATAATGGTCTGATAGTTCAAATCCATTGCTGAATCACCAGAATGAATGATTCATATTAATAAACGATGAGAAGAGTAAAGTGGAATTTGATAGGGTATTTAAATTACAAAGCATGCCTGGTTTGCACATCTGTGCAACACTGTAAATACTCCAGTTTTTTAGCATAGATCACATTAAACATGCTGGAATGGCAAGTTACATCAGCCCAACTAATTTGCAGTGTTCTTATATGGTTCTGGCTTCAATTTTTTAAAAATTGAGTGTTTAAAAATTTAAATATCATTGAGAAACATCATGTGAAACAGCAGGAAAGAAATAAATAGATCTGTAAAAAAAAATAATCCAAATAGGTTGATAGATGGTCTATACCAAATTACATGATAACTCTAACAGGATGTCATGCTTGCAGTAAAAATCCATCTTATCACACATTCTTACAAATAACCAAATGGCTCCGTCTTAGAGTTGTAAGAAAACATTTTTCTTTGGGACCACGGTTGTCCCTTCCTAACATTTTTAAAGTTAACTCCTTCAACTCCAAAGAAGAAAAATCTTTGCATGCAAATGTTAATTAATAGTTCATGTTAATATAATGGCAGCTAAAATAGTATCTTTCTGTGGCTACTAAGAGAGTATCTCTGTGCTGACTTTTGAGAAGTAATAATAGTAGACAAATGTAATCCTTCCCTTATCTTTTTAAAAGTGGCACATAATTCAAGAGTTAAAAGCACTTCAGAAAACAAACCGAAAGACTTGAAAATAGGACTATTTCATGTGCTTCCGTACTGCATTAGCATCCATTCACTGTTAATTCATATTTTTGTCTAAGACCATTTCTTTGTACAGATTCTAACAAAGTGCCATACCACTAGATACTTAAAAATACTCTTTGTGCTTGCAAGTTCTATATTTTGACCTTAAGTTAAGAAAATGAATAACATCCCCATTGCTCACCAACCAAGTTTAGCTGTCAACATCATGAAATATAAGGGAAACATATCAAATCGATTTAAAAGAAATTCACTGAACACCTATAATGTGCTAAGTATATGACAGGGCAGCAAAATCAAATTGCGCATTGAATAGCACTTTCCTCAGCCTACAGCCCACAAAAACGCAGCCACGTCTTAGAAAGATGCAAGGATTCTTTCAGGCAATGGAAAGTCATTTAGAGCTTTCTGGTGGAACTGTGTAAACCATAAAACTATAATTTTTAATCTTTGAAAAGAAAATTCCAATTTAAAAATCATCAATGTAAAGGGAACAGTGAAATAAAGCACTAATTATGCTTCCATGCATGCCTAAATTATACATTATCACAAAGAGGAAAAATATTAATTGATGTTCAGGGAACCTGAAACAGTGAGAGACACACTCATGCTTTGATTGAGTCATTAATACCGGAGGTCAATAAACTTTTTCCATAAAGGGCCAGAGAGTAAATGTTTAAGGAATAGGGGGCCAGACAATCTCTGTCAAAAATGCTCAACTTTGGGGGCCAGCCTGGTGGCATAGTGGTTAAACTCGTGCGCTCCACTTCGGCAGCCCAGGGTTCATGGGTTTGGATCCCAGGTGTGGACCTACACACTGCTCGTCAAGCCATGCTGTAGTAGGGATCCACATATAAAATAGAGGAAGATTGGCACAGATGTTACCTCAGGGCCAATCTTCCTCAAGCAAAAAGAGGAAGACTGGCAACAAATGTTAGCTCAGGGCCAATCCCCCTCACCAAAAGAAAAAAATGCTCAACTCTGCCCTTGAAGCATGAAAGCAGACAGAGAAAAATCATAAAGGAATGAGCATGGTTGTATTCCTATATTTTATTTATGGACACTGAAATTTGAATTTCACATAATTTTCACATGCCATGAAATATTATTATTTAGATTTTTTTTTAACTATACAAAAATGTAAAAATTATTCTTAGCTCATGAGCTGTTCAAAAACAGACAGTACACTAGATTTGGCCCCTGGGCATTAGTTTACTAACCCCTGTTCACCAGGGAGCCAGATCGCTTCCCCAAAACATTTGTTTCATGCCCACGTTCCTTTCTTTCAACTAATTCACAATATTTCAAGTATTCTGACTTTTGGTTTCTTTTCAGTTTTTAAAAAAATTCTGTGAGTTTTGTTTTGCTTGTCGTCTCTTTCACTGAAAGTGGATGCTATAGATTAGATGTTTGTGTCCTCCCAAAATTCATATGCTGAAACCTAACCTCCCAGGTGATGGTATTAGGAGGTGTGGCCTTTGGGAGGTAAGGTCATGAGGATGGAGCCCTCATGAGTGGGATTAGTGCCCTTATAAAAGAGACCCCAGAGAGTTTCCTCTCCCCTTCTGCCATGTGAGGACAGAAGATAGCAGTCTGCAACCTGGAAGAGGGCTCTCACAAGAATCTGACCATGCTGGCACTCTGATCTCAGACTTCCAGCCTCCAGAACGGTGGGAAATAAATTTCTGTTATTTATAAGCCACCCAGGCTATGGTACTTTGTTATAGTAGCCTGAGCTGACTGAGACAGTAGATTAGTGACTCTCCTTAATTTTGCCTCACCTCACTCCCTGTGAGTTGAAACTGAAAATTCCTTAATTCTGCCAAATCTTGCCTGTCCACAGTCACTCCATTTCTGATTCAGCCCAAGCCCTTCTGCCCTCTCTCCAGACTGAGTGAAAAGCAAGAACAGCTCTCTCAGCATACAATGTCTGATATCTTCAGCACAAATAAATTTGGACATGAAGGGAAATCTAGGTCATAATTATAATGCTAATACTTTTAGAGCCCTTGCCATGTGCCTTATACATATGCTCCTTTAATATTCCCAATAACCCAATGTGATGAGTGCTATTATATACCATTTTACAGTTCAGAAAACTGAGGCTTAACAGTTAACAGAACAGTTAAGTAACTTGTCCATCACCAGACAGCTAGTGAGTGACAGGCAGGCTTCAAAACCAGGTGGTCTGGCTCCAGGGTCTGTGCTCATCACTGCATTATAGCACCTCTACAGAAAATAGAGTATAGGTACCAACTGCTCTAGATTCCTCATCTTCTGCTTTTTCTATTTTTTCTCCCAGTTCTGCCTTAGTCATGTCCTCAGACTCTAGCTCTGTCTCCTCCTAGACCATGATTCACATTTCTCACCTGGTAATGCGTCCTTAAACCACCTTGGGTAAATATTCAGCTCAATTTAATTTGATCTGGAATTACTTTCTTGCCACCGGGTTGGCCTCATGAACATAACATAGTTTGGATCCTCTTGCCAGATATGCTATTGAATTTATTCAGCTTATCTGAAAGTCTGACCTCCCAGGCATACCCACTGATTAATAAGTAGCATATGGAAACTTACAACTTTTAGTAAACTTGGCTGCTTCATCTCCTGAGCAAACTCAAAATATTGGCCACAGAAAATTTTGATAAATTCCCTAAACAGCTTAGAAAAAAATCCATCTGAAAAGTGAAGCACCACTTTAAAATATCAGAGGGAGTCCAGAAGGCTGGACTACATTTACATTTCCCCACTCAGTGGTCATCCCTTGATTAGTAAAGGGATAACAAGAGTAAACATCCGGTTGTTTGGATATGCACGGGTCAGTGAGATGTATTCATAAAGCAGTACTTGAGAAAAACTGTAAGTTCCACAATAAATGGAGATGGAGTGATGTCAGCATCAGTCTTTCCGACAGTGGCCTTAAGGGTCTCCATTTTCCTCCCATTTCTCCTATCTTTCTCAGGGATAACGTGCTTTACTTAAGCTCTCTCTGCTTCTCTCAGCAAGGATCTCACCAGCAGGTGACTCTCAATTTACTGGGCCCATAGCTTTGTTTTCCTGTATTATATTGGATATCCAATGCCCAAGATTTTTGAAAGCTACACCCATATTTATGGTGGAAAATAAAATTTCCTTCTAGGACTAGAGGAAAAAAATTTGCTACCTGAGTGGTAGCTGGGGAGTGGTTGGTTAAACAAATCTGTGCTTGCTAACTTTTAACTTTGATTAGAAGGCTGAATAACGGCAATGCTGTACTTATTTTGAAAATGTACCTGTTGAAATCAGGCCAAGCGCAAGGCCTCGGCGGCTGTCAAAATACTGGCACGTAATGGTCACTGTTGCAGTGTATAATAAACCACATCCGAGACCTAAACATAAGAAGACATTGCATAAATTAAGACAGACTATATTACTTCAGTGCAAAAAAAGGGAGGGTGGAATAATTATCTCCAATCGGACGTTCTGTTACTGACTGGCTAACGCTCTTCAGAGTGTAGATTCCTAGACTCCTTCCATGTTAGTTGTACAGCTCCCATGGACACATTTGGGCAGCCTCGGTTTTCACTCCACACCCACCCTAAGGTCAGGGTCAAGTCAAAAAAAAAATAATCCAATTTCTAAAGCATGAATGAATAAGGCAAATGTAAATTACGACATTATGAGGAGATAGAGAAAATGATTAAATCACACACAAAATAGCAAAGTTTAATCAAACTTGCCCACTAGATCTCTCTGCCTCTCTTCCATTTCTTGCCCACCTCTCAGCGTTCATCTTCTCTAAGTCTTCTCAACACTTCTATAAAATCCCCTTCACCATCCCAAGCTATTTCACTAGAGCTCGTAGCCTGCACACTAGTCAGCAAAGCAATGGCCCATGGGCAGGTCCTCTGGGGTTCTCAAATCATCCCATAATAGTCAAATGTATGTTTGTAAGTTTTTATCTTTTAGAGATGCAAACTAGCTTATTTAGGAGTAAAATGTCATGATGTATTTAATTTAGCTTAAAATATCTTCACAAAAAAAAGAAGTAAATACAATAAAATATTAACAGTTGTTAAATTTAGGTGGTGAGATATAGTTGTTGGCCAACACTAGTCTCTACTATAAATTTGAAATTTTTTTATAGTTAAAAAAAATACCTTATAACTAAATTTCCCTTTCTTGAGACCCAAGGGCAATATTTATCTCCAGATCATCTCCAAGGCTCTTGTTTGTAAGCTTAATCTTTCCCTCCCTATTAAGTACCTGATAACCCCAGTTTATTTTTCATAAAATTCTCCTCTGTCTTCAAAGTCATAACTTTCTGCCTTTCTTCTGCAACATCGTCTGTTCTTGAGGATCACTCTGTAAGCAACACATAAGCCATAATCTAAAAACTGAATTTTAACCATGGCTCATTAGGTGAGTTATCAAGATCATTTTCATTACTTTCAATTGCTACCTGGACTATGATTAGAAAGAATACATGACTTAACAAATATACTGCATAAACATTTTGGGAAATTAGCACTGAAAACAACCCAGGACTCAGAAGATCATCTGTGATTGCATAAAAAGTCTTCCTAAAGAAATGAGATCAATTAAAACAGTTACACTTTAAACAAACCTTTTAAAATAAAGCACTCTTTTGTATGATTTAAGGGAAAAAATGCTATCTCAACTAAAATATGAGTTGGGTTGATTTATATGGTTGTCATGATTACATACTATAGAATACTTCACTGAAATAAGACTTGTTTCTGAACAATCAATTTTGTGAAGCCAAAAAATGTCACCCGTAACTAAGAGTATACTTCAGAAAGTCTTCAGAGGAGGAATGAATTTACTTTACTGTGATTTGGTTGTCAGGGCTCTGTCAAATGTTAGGCACTAGAGACAAGAAAAAAAAGACATTTCTGACTACTAAATGCCAATGCCAGAAAGTTGAAACAGCAGAAAACAGAAAGTTTTAAACTTTTAACCTTAGACAAAAGATGTTTTTAAAATTATTTCAAGGCTAAGAGTTTCACATAAGATGATCTCACTTTTTTTTCATGTAGTAGAAATCTGAAATGCCTTTTCTTTAAACTTTTCAAAAAGCAGAAGGTGGCACGATGCCCTCCCACATCTGTATCACGATGACCTTAAACCAGCAGTTATTAAAAAGAGGGTTCTCAAGATTTCTCACGGAGTTTGTGAAGACAAAACTATTCTCATAGTAATACTAACATGTTCTCTACTTTTGCACTGTGTTCACATTTATGCTGATGATGCAAAAGAGATAGTGAGTCAAAGTGCAAGAGTCTTAACACAATTCAAAGTATTGATCCCAAACTTGACACCTTACATGCTTCAACACGACTCACTCACAGTAAAAACAGACACATTTTTTAAAATGCTTCATCTGAATTACAACAACTGTTGATTGAAAAGAAAAGCACTTGTGTTTGTTTTAGTAGCCAGCTAAAATAGCCCCTTTTGTCATGTAATCCTGCTTGTGTTTGAAAGAATGTCTGACAGACAAACTGTGGTTACTCAGACTTGGGTATGTGGCAGACATTTTCTTGAAAATGAACTAAGGGAAATAACTGACAGTAATTTTTTTCCAATGATACAATTTGAGCTTCCTAGCAAAAACCAGTATTTTGGAAACTTGTATCCATCACCCTGAACTTGATAACTTCCCAATATATAAAGATTTTCTGATAAGCCTGTTGGTGATACTAACAAAAGTGATTTTTTAGGTATATAATGAAATGTGTCAACATTTTTAAGTTCTTACATAACTCAGCAAACCACTATTTTTGAAATAACCAATTCATGATGTTACAAAAGCAGGCTTGAATGCAGATCTATTCAAAGTACAGAATAAACAAACAGATTTAATATAACAAAGTATGAAAAGTGGATTGATGTGGTTTTAGGTTCCATACTGCAATTAACCTTTGGAAAACTGTCACTTAACTGAGTTTTGGCATAGTATCAAAGAAGAATATCTACAATTACCTGAAAAGGCTATTAAAAACTCCTCCCTTTCCTAACTACATCTCTGTGTGAGACCAGATTTTCTTCATACATTTCAATCAAAAAAACATATTGCAACACATTGAGTACAGGGCAGATATGAGAATCCAGATGTCTTCTATGAAGCCTGACATTAAAGAGACTTACAAAAATGCAAAAGGATGCTGCTCTTCTCACTAAATTTTGTTTGTTTTGGAAAACAGAGTTTTTTTCATAATAAGTATGTTATTTACATCAACATGAACTGGGTTTGTTATTATTATCGTTAAATTAATTACTAAACAAATATTTTTAAACTTCTCAGCTTTTAATTCAGTAATTTTTAACAGAATAAATATCAATAAGTATAATCCATGTAATTAAAAGTTCCTTGGGGTCCAAAACAAGAGAGTGTAAACAGTCCCAAGACTATAAAGTTTGGAAACCACTCCCTTAAAACAATCCCTGTTCTCCAATCACTTTTTTCTTTGCTCGTTTGTTTGTTTTAATTTATTTTTTTATTGAGGTAACACTGGTTTATACCATTATATAAATTTCAAGTGTACATCATTATATTTCGACTTCTGTATCGACTACGTTGTGTTCACTACCAGAAGTCTAGTTTCCGTCTGTCACCATATGCATGTGCCCTTATACCCCTTTCACCCTCTCCCCCCTCTCCTTCCCCTCTGGTAACCACCAATGTGTTCTCTGTATCTATGTGTTTGTTTGTTGCTGTTTTTCTTTTTTTTTATATCGTGGTAACATTGGTTTATAAGATTATATAAATTTCAGGCATACATCATTATATTTTGATTTATGTATAGATTACATCATGTTCACTACCCAAAGACTAACTACAATCCATCACCACACACATGTGCCTAATCATCCCTTTCACCCTCCTCCCTCCCCTCTTCCCCTCTGGTAACCACCAAACCAATCTCTGTCTCTATGTGATTGTTTGTTGTTGTTTTTATCTTCTACTTATTAGTGAGATCATATGGGATTTGACTTTCTCCCTCTGACTTATTTCACTTAGCATAATACCCTCAAAGTCCATCCACGTTGTCACAAATGGCTGGATTTCATCATTTCTTATGGCTGAGTAGTATTCCATTGTGTATATATACCACATCTTCTTTATCTATTCATTCCTTGATGGGTACCTAGGTTGCTTCCAAGTCTTGGCTATTGTGAATAATGCTGCAATGAACATAGGGGTGCATGTATCTTTATGCATTCGTGTTTTCATGTTCTTTGGATAAATACCCAGCAGTAGAATAGCTGGATTGTATGGTAGTTCTAGTCTTAATTTTTTGAGGAATCTCCATACTGTTTTCCATAGTGGCTTCACCAGTTTGCACTCCCACCAGCAGTGTATGAGAGTTCCCTTCTCCCCACATCCTCTTCAACACTTGTTATTTCCTGTCTTGTTAATCATAGCTATTCTGATGGGCATGAGGTGATATCTCACTGTAGTTTTGATTTGCATTTCCCTGATAGTTAATGATTTTGAACATCTTTTCATGTGCCTGTTGGCCATCTGTATATCTTCTTTGGAGAAATGTCTGTTCAGATCTTTTGCCAATTTTTTAATTGGGTTGTTCCTTTTTTTGTTGTTGAGATGTATGAGTTCTTTATATATTTTGGAGATTAACCCCTTATCAGATGTATGGTTTGCAAATATCTTCTGCCAATTGTTAGGTTGGTCTTTTTGTTTTGTTGATGGTTTCCTCTGCTGTGCAGAAGCTTTTTAGTTTGATGTAGTCCCATTTGTTTATTTTTTCTATTGTTTCTCTTGCGTGGTCAGACATGGTGCTTGAAAATATACTGCTAAGACTGATGTTGAAGAGCATACTGTCTAAGTTTGCTTTTAGAAGTTTCATGATTTCAGGTCTTACATTCAAGTCTTTAATCCATTTTGAGTTAATTTTTGTGTATGGTGTAAGATAATGGTCTACTATCATTCTTTTGCATACGGCAGTCCAGTTTCCCCAAAACCATTTATTGAAGAGACTTTCCTTTCTCCATTATGTGTTCTTGGCTCCCTTGTCAAAAATTAGCTGTCCATGGATGTGTGGGCTCTCAATTCTGTTCCACTGATCTGTGTGCCTGTTTTTGTGCCAGTACCATGCTGTTTTGGTTACTATAGCTTTGTAGTATATTTTGAAATCAGGGAGTGTGATACCTCCAGCTTTGTTCTTTTTTCTCATGATTCCTTTGGCTATTCAAGGTCTTTTGTTGTTCCATATAAATTTTAGGATTCTTTGTTCTATTTCTGTGAAAACTGTTGTTGGAACTTTGATAGGGATTGCATTGAATCTGTAGATTGCTTTAGGAAGTATGGACATTTTAACTATGTTAATTCTCCCAATCCAAGAACATGCAATATCTTTCCATTTCTTTGTGTCTTCTTCAATTTCTTTCAACAATGTTTTATAGTTTTCAGTGTACAGATCTTTCACCTTTTTGGTTAAGTTTATTCCTAGGTATTTTATTCTTTTCGTTGCAATTGTAAATGGGATTGTATTCTTAATTTCTCTTTCTGCTACTTCGTTGTAGTGTATAGAAACATAACTGATTTCTGTATGTTGATTTTGTATCCTGCAACTTTACCATATTCATTTATTATTTCTAAAAGTTTTTTGGTGGATTCTTTATGATTTTCTATACACAAAATCATGCTATCTGCAAATAGTGACAGTTTCACTTCTTCCTTTCCAATTTGGATCCTTTTTATTTCTTTTTCTTGCCTGACTGCTCTGGCTAGGACTTCCAATACTATGTTAAATAGGAGTGGTGAGAGTGGGCATCTTTGTCTGGTTCTTAGAGGGATAGCTTTCACTTTTTCACCACTGAGAATGATATTAGCTGTGGGTTTGTCAAATACGGCCTTTATTACGTTGAGGTAGTTTCCTTCTATCCCCATTTTATTCAGAGTTTTTATCATAAATGGATGCTGTATCTCGTCAAATGCTTTCTCTGCATCCATTGAGACGATCGTGTGATTTTTATTCTTCATTTTGTTAATATGGTGTATCGTGTTGACTGATTTGCAGATGTTGAATCATCCTTCCATCCATGGAAGACATCCCATTTGATGATGGAGTAGGATCCTTGTAATGTATTGCTGTATTCAATTTGCTAATATGGGGATTTTGGCATCTATGTCCATCAGTGATATTGGCCTGTAATTTTCTTTTTTTGTGTTGCTTGGAAACCACTGCCTTAAAACATTCCTTGGTTTCCAATCATTTTTGATAAGACTCCTACCAGTGAAAAAATTCTGAGCATCAAATTCCATTATAAGCATAATAATTTTTAAACTAAATACCTGTACTACTAACAATTCAAAGCATAAACATTAGTAAAATATAATTGTTTCCCTTTATTTAAATAAGCAAAAAATAAATATATTTACTTGTTCTAACATTTAATTTCCACACCTTATGTTCCATTTCACACACTTCTGGGTGAGACCATAACTTAAGAGGCCTCTTTTCCCTCATCTCCTCACATCAAATCAGACATCAAGCTCTTATCACATCCACTGCCTAAATTATCAACCTCCCTCTCTCTCTCTGAACTGCCACTGCCTCATTTCACTTTCTCATCTTTTCTGATCTGAACTATGGCCTCCTAATTGCTATCTCAGCCTCGAGTACTTTTTCCACCAATCTATCTTCTAAGCTACTCTCATACAATTCTCATCACGTCATACTCCTGCAAGAAAGTTCATATAAAACCTTTTATCATCCAGCCTCTCTTACATACCATGCTTTGACATATTTGCAACTGCCCACATGACTTGTGCATTCCTTAAACAAATATCTACGAAAAGACTGCTATTATCCATTGTATCTCACGCTTCTGAGCATTTGATTTCCTGGAATATCCTCCTCCTATGACCCTTACTCCTCTTCCAACCTGTGCCTACCTGACCACATCCTACCTGTCCTTCAAGACTCAGCTCAAGCATAAATACCTGCATGAAGCCTCCTTCAACACCCCTCTCCCACACGCGTACATACTACATTAACACTGAACCTTAGTTTCATTTTATTATTGCACTTATTTTGTTGTGTTACAAGTTACATATTTACAAGTCTATTTCCCCAGCTAGACAATGAGCTACTTGAAGGCAGGCTCTGTTTATTCGTGAGTATCCTGGTTCCAGGTCTGTGCCTAGCAAGGCGGGTGTGTTTTTAAAAAGTCTGTTGAATGAACCTCCCCACAGAAGTTATTCTACCACCTTTCCCCATAAATCTCATTTGAGTTCCCCAATTTTAAGTCACACTGGCTAATGTCAACGATTCCCATCTATTTTTACTCTGGCTGTCACACTTTCTTGCATTTTTCTCTTCCTCTCTCTGTCACGTTTTCTCTATACATACAACAAACACGCATACACTATATCTATGTATATATGTCTGAGTGTATACATATTTTTTAAAAATATCTTTATGTCTGATTTCCAATTAAGTGATGCCGATTTTTTTACTTAGGCTAGAAATTTTATCTTAGCTTAAAAAATACTAAACATTTTTTTATTTCATAATAATTTATGTAATAGGATAGTATCATTAGAAATACAGAATTAAAATTATATGGTTTTAAAAAAGATACAACTAATTTACAACTTTTATGCATTATAGGATGATGCTTTGGGCAAATCATGCTAAACTGCCTCATTTCCTCATTTTTCTCAATCGTTATCTATAAACTAAAAAACACCTAGAGCAATTAAACTGATAAGAGAGTTATAAGGAGAAAATATAACTGAAGTAAAATGCTCTAATATTTTAAAATGCTTCTAATTTAGAATACATAAAGCAAGCATCTCTAAGAAACTAGCATATGAATAAAATCATGCAAAATGGAATTTTGATTTTTTAAGAGGCATAAGCAATAAAACATTTGAAATCATGTACATATTTTGAAAAACGTCTATGAATTATTTTTAAATATCCTTTCATTATATACATATTTTTGTGTGTAACTGAACAGACATCTATCAAGCCCCTATATTTATATATGAAACTTTCTCCCTACAGTATTATTTTCATGAGAAGGAAACATTTTAGTAATGGTGCATTCTAATGTGTCCGTCTTAAAAAGTGATAAAGGCAAAGTACAGAATCCAGACTCCATGTGTGGGGTAGGGGTTATGGGAGTGACCGGGACTTTCCTGGTTTGGCCACTAGATGCCTCATATCCTGGAAAACTCCTTAGTCCTGGGTAAACCAGACAGTTGGCCACTGTGAGGGGGAACCTGTCTCTTGTTCATTTAGGAGAATTCCCCTTCTGTATGTTTTGAAACAAGCATTTGAGCGACCTCTTAGAATAGCTGAGCCAATATGATTTATCATCTTGACCAAAAGTTAAGATAGGCAATTGCATATAGTATTCCAGAAATATCTACTTCTAGAAATGAAATTGTGAGACTATAACTTAGGATTCTGAAAAAGATAAATAAGTTTAGAGCATCCAAATATAGGTACTGTATATGTTTCTAGCCTAAAACATCTATATGGAAAGTTAACAAGTTTTGGCAATTGGCTAGTTTTTTGATTGACATAGCTCTAAACTTCAAATACTTACCATGAGTACCCTGAACATGACATCAACTGGTTAAGAGCACAGGCCTGGGATCAGGCAGGAGTGGATTCAAATCCTAAATCTATCACTTACTGGCTATGTGACTTTGGGAATTTGCAACTTTACTTAAACTCTCTAATTCTTAGTTTCTTTATCTTTAAAACAATTTCACAAGATAGTTGTAAAGATTAAGAGACAAAAAAATGTAGAAAATTTAGTACCTGTGCCTGGAATATAATAAAGTACTCAAAAACATACCCATTATATTGATATATTTTTCACTTTTTACCTGAGTATTAACGGCATTATGTAGATATAGCCTCCGACTAATTAGAAAATCATAGTTCCTTATTATACTTGAACATCCATGAGAGACAAAAGACTATCTTTAATGGTATAACCATTAAAAAAAAAACTTATAAAACTCTAACTGCTCAAGTAAATATACAGGAAATGACCTTTATCTCATTTGCTATAATTAGAATAGGAGAATCAGATTATCTGCGGACGTGGTTTACCTCCTCCCCAAGCTCAATGGCCTATGCAGATATTACCAAGAAAATGAAGGAAGAGAAAACTGAATTTTCCCAAAAATCGAGAAGAGAATATTAAGAAAACAATAATCAGGTAGCTAAATAACAATATATCCTGAAGAAAAGAGAATACCAGAAACTGACTTTGAGTTGTACTTTTCAGAAGAGCTAAGAGAAATTACTGGGAAGAAGCTTGAGCAATTCATTAAGGGCATATTTCTTGCACCCCCTTTTCCCACTCCATCCCCGCCACACCTTCTTTTTCCTGATTTAAGAAAGTTATTGAGAAAATAGAAGCCCATATTACCAGATTTGGCAGTATGGCTTATAATCACTTGAAAACTAGCAAGCTGCCATTTTATTCTAACTACAAAAACCAAACAAGATAACATCATATTTTCAAGATGATATTTTTAAAAATATTGATTAAATGGTAAAACAAGTATGCCAGTTAATATACTTTAGGATTCCTTTGGTATTTTATATTATAATTAAACATACTATATAACATTAATTTCTTTTACTATATTATTTAATCTTTTACTATATTATACAAATATTTCTGATTCAACAGACCTTCTTCAGTAGCAAAAAACTGCTGCTGTGGTCCTGAACTAAGAGGTCAGAAAGGAATTTAAGGGGAAGGGAACAAATATGTATTAAACACTTCTGTGTGTCTTTCTATATACATTATCTCATGAATAGTCACAATATCTCTGTGAAGTTATATTAGACCCATTTCATAAACAATAAAAATAGAAGCTCAGAGAGGTTGAATAATATTCCAAGGTCACAAAACTAATAATAATGGTTATGCTAGCTAATATTTATTGCATTATCTCATCAATCCACAAAACTCTATAATGTAGATGTTATTATTATGCTCAATTTAAAAAATGAAAAAACGGAAGTTAATAACTTGTCTAGAGTCACATAGCTGGCAAGTGGATAAGATAAGGTTAACCCACATGGTCCGACCCCAGAGCCTGCCTGTTAGTGCTTGCTCCTTCCTGTGTCATACTGTCTATCTTAAGAAAACATCGGGTTCATTCCAGACAAATGAAAGTACTTAGAATACAATTCTGCACAGAACTGGTGCTCAATGAATGTTATCATTAGACGGAATCTTTTTTTTTCTAGAGAACTCATAATACAGAAAGGAGAATGAGTTTAAACTGTGTAATAATTTCCTGTACTTCCTTTTCAACTGGATATTCTACTTCAAATGGGGACAGAATGAAAGTGTCATTGTTCATTTTTGTCCCATTTATTTATCCCTATACTATGAGCCTACTGATGAAATAAAACCACAAAGAAGTCAACCATGGTAATGAGTGTTAATAATCTGCTAGCAGTAATCTGCTCACAGAGCCCCAATAATTACCAGAGTGAGCAATTTTTTATTAAATTTTTTTTAATGATTGAAATTAAAATTTAAAAAATTATCTAAAATTATTGAAACTTTTAAAAAATTATTTTAGAATTATTGAAATTAAAATTAAACTATTGACTTTGTATTATTGAAATCCAACTCAACTCTTTTATTTATTTTATATTTATTTATATTTTGCTTGACTTTATTTAGTCCTCTCAAGACCTATGTGAGGTAGGTTTCTTAGTCTGCCTTCACAGATGAGGGGACAGTTATTCATGGAGATCGAGGAGAACCTATGTCTCCTGACCCAAAGCCCAGTGCTCTCTCCATGAGCTAACAATTTCCTCCTAGCCCCAGGGATTCAGAACCTATTGCCAAATCAGAGTTGTCTTCAGACTTGAGCCTGTTTTCTGACCCAGAATCACTAACTGAAAGAGAGACCGGGATTCCAGAAAGAAGAACATTGCAACAAACACTATGATAAATATATAGATAATGATACCCTGAATCTTTCCCCAAAGAGAATTATGGTCACTTATTTAGGTAATTGTACACTAGAGAAAGTGGGATACCTTTTGAACATTGTTGGACACAGGGTATGAGATGGCATTATTAACTAGGGGCCTGAAGTGTTTACATGGCCTCCCCTTAGAGTGGGGTCATATGGGGGCCAGGTAATATATGCGATCATGGCCCAGGTCTGGCTCACAGTGGGTCCACTGAGACCACGGACTCATCCTACAGTCATTTCCCCAGTTCCTGATATTTATTCAGAGCATATGTACATGGTAGTTGGGATAACCCCCTACGTTGTTCTTCGGCCAGTGGAGTAAGAGTTACCATAGTGGGGAAAGACAAGTGGAAGCCCTGCAACCCCACCGCTACTAGCAGTAGACAAAAGAGTACAACAAAACTGATATCAAATCCTATCTAATTAATTGAATATCATGGGTTCATGGGGGAGGGGGAACAGGGTTAGCTATTGAAAGTTTCCAACAACATGAGCCAAAACAAAATCAGTTTCACAGGTTGGTAAAGCTCTCCACTGCGACAGAAATTGTGAAATTTAATTATGGAAGTTAGTTAATTTTGTCTTTTTCTTTCTATATACCATTAGATATTCTTCCAAAACAATCAAATGTATATAAATCTTAGACAATGTAAGATAATTTTTTTCTTTTAAAAAATTCATTTTTATCTACAGGTAATACAAATGCTATGGTATCATTCACTTTTCACCAATTATTAAGTCAGTGACAAGTTTGGATAGGTACTCACAAAAGCTATATACCTTAACCTTGAAAACATGTGTAGGAGGAAAACCCCATGAAATTTTAAATGGGTAGTCCAGAGTTTTAGGGAAAATGCCCAAATCATACCAATGGCATAATGATTCAATTTTCTATTAAAAAGGGGTTTGTCCTAAAAGGAATAATCCAATGTTCATGCATAATCGCAGATATCTACATTTTTATTTTTATGATTTTAGAAAAGAATGCAAAGTGATTATTCAAGGAAGACAATCAAATTTTACACCAGAGATTAATATATTTGCACACACAGGTTCAAACTGTATTAAGCACTATAGGGAACATAAAATATCAAACACAGACTACCTGTTCTCAAAGCACTAACAAGTGACCTGTTTATTTAGATTAAGATCTGAGTAGTATTTGGGTATGCAGTTAAATATAAAATAAACTTCAAGAGTTCTAAAAGCACTAAAAATAATTACAAGAATGTAAAAGAAGTCAAGATCCAGTGCCAGATTGAGCGGGTTTAACCCCAAGTCTGCCAGCTATGTGGCTTTAGTTAGTCATTTCCCTTCACTGGGCTTCACTTTCTCTCTCTGCAAAACGGGTTCATGCGAAGATTAAACAAGATCATATAAAGCACAGAGCCTAGCACATAGTAAATACTCAATGAATATTAGCTTCTATTATTTCTATTATTTATTATTGGGGAAATATTCCCAAGTAAAAAAGAGGAGTATTGGTAGTCAACAAAATTAAGTTCTTTCAGACACTGACAAGAAACTTTGAAAGCTGGAGTCATCGTTTTCAAATTCCCTCCCAACAGCTCCTAGGAATACTGAGTCTGGCGACATTTAACATTGACTACCTTTACTACAATACATCACGAAAGCATTCTCCCCAAACTGGCAGTGCCCTCAGGCCCTGAACCCTCTACTCTTTCCTCTCCTGTAACCAAGATCACCATCAATCATGCCTCCACTCAGTTTTCCTCACTCATGCCTTATTTTTAAAAAAATAATAATCATTACAGGCTTTAAAATCTACCCTTTACTTCTGCTGTGACTTTGTGATTGGGGCCCTGGCTACAGATGCTGTGGAACAACAGGATGTTTTGAACACAAACAGCTCAACAGAGCCCTGCTTACCGCCCCATATGAAAGGGACCACTTCCTAAGTCAGTGAGAAGTGACAGATGTCAGGGATATGTAACTTGCACGCTCCTGCCTCTCTTCCTTTTCTATGCTACAGAGCAAGTGCTGAAATGAAAAACCTCCCTGCGTCTTGCAAGAAAACATAATGTGCATTGTTAAAACACGTTTATCCTTTCAAATATTTTGATTCAATGGGTGGACATTTTACTAAAGCAATAATTTTTGGTGAAGTGGTCACTGAAAATAAACTATGACTGAGCATTTTCACTCCTTATATTAACTGAATAATAAATATAACACTGGCAAAACAATGTTTAACTCGCAAAGCTTAAAAAAGTTATGGTGATCAGGTTTCTTACCTACAACAATGCCATAGGAAAAAAGCAGAAAGTAGATATTGGGGGCAAAACTGCTCAACATTAGGCCTCCAGCCACCATGAAGCCACTGAAGATCGTCACAGGTCTTGCTCCAAAAGATGAGACACAGAGGCTGCAGACGGGACCTAAAATAATAAATGAAACTTTCACTTATTTAACAGTAACCTCCTTTCCATAATCATATTATCTATCCATCCCATCACAAGTTTAAAATGATTCTTTTCATCATAAAAAAACGATAATAACAAACATCTACTGTGTATTTACTATGTGCCAGACACTAAGTGAGATATTCACATAAACAATCTCTTTTCATTTTAATCTCACTGCATTCCTGGAAGGTAGATACTATTCTTATCCTCATTTTTTTGATAAGGAAATTAAAGCTTCAGGACACTAAGAACACACAGTTAAGAAAACGGGGTTCTGGAGTCACACTTTATTCAAATTCAAGCTCTATTCCTTCCTTGCTAGCTGTTGGATCTCAGGCAACTTATTTGATCTCTCTGTGCTTTCGTTTCCTCATCTGAAAATTGGAATAGTAACAGTACCCACCTCATAGTGTAACTGTGAGGACAAATGACAGCACAGATGTAAAGCTGACCACAAGGCCTGGCACAAGTAAGTGCCCAATCAAGGCTTGATTGCTCTTCAGTAATGACAGTGGCGGCGGCAGCTGCCACTAGCACAGTAACAGAGGAAGAAGTAAAAACCCAGGTAGTCTGACTCCTAAGCCCACCTTCTTATCCATCCTACTATTCTGAGGAGTTTTGTTTCCTGCATATTCCATGCATCTTTCCTACCCAGAGCTCCTTTCCAACACTTGATGATTGACTGAATACAACCAATAGCAATCCTATAGAGGCATGGGAGGTGGAGGATGAGGTGGTTACTCCTCGCCTAGCGAATATTCTGGCAGGTGAGGCCAATGTCTCCACTCTATCCACCCAAGCATGAGTCTGTCAGTCAGTACCACTGTCCTACATTCCACGGTTAACCTGGAATTTTGAGGAAGAAGTGCACCATTGACTGACAGGCGAAAGTGACTGTTACCTGGACCTGTTCTATGCACAAGTGGGTAACTGCTCATGTAATAGGGTTTAAGTGATAGTGAAATTCTTTCCCACTAGCACTGTACCTGGAAAGCATCTATGACTACAGAGCTTAGTATATTAGAAATAAAAGGATATTAAGGGTAAGCCCAATAGTCTCATTTACATGGAAGGCAACTGAGGCTCAGAGAGGTTGTCCATGCCCACGGTAGAAGAAAGAGCCCAACATTTGAAAGCAAAGAGAAACACACCTTAATTGAGTTGACAACAACTTTTCGAGGCACATATTATTATTCCCAATTTTTAAAAAGCACACTCACCAAGATGGTTAAGACAGACAATAATAAGTGTTAGCAAGAATGTGGAGCAATCAGAACTCTCATAAACTGCTGACATTATCTCCTAAAACTGAGCATAGCACACTGTATAATCTGGAAATCCCACTTCTATGTACACACAATACAAATACCTACAGCAAAAGTCATATACATAAATGTTCATAGCAGAACTATTCATAGTAGCCAAAACCTAGAAACCCAGATGTTCATCAGCAGTAGAAAGTATAAGTAAATTCTGGTATATTCATACAATGGGCTATTGTAGGGCAATGAGAATGAATGATCTACAACTACACACAGCAATGCAGATGTATCTCACAAACATACGTGGAGTTAAAGACAACCAACACAAAAAAGTACACATTGCACAATTCCAATTATAAAAAGTACAAAAACAGGCAAAATTAATCAACAGTTAGAAGTCAGGATAGTGATTATCTGTGGTAGGGGGGTAGGAAATTATAACCAGAAGGGAGCACAGCCCAACTTCCAGGCTACTGCTAATGTTCTGTTTCTTGATGTGAATGTGCTCATTACATGGGTGTGTTCAGTTTGTAAAAAATTCATCGAGCTATACTCTCATGATATGTACACTTTTCTGTATACATCTTTTACTCCAATAAAAAAATTTTTAAATAACCTCAAACAGAGAAATGATGTAATCCATCCACAGTCTCATTGTTAGTAAGTGGTAGTGCCAGGATCTGATGACCCCAAACCCAACATTCTTGCCAACACTAGAGAATCTCTTATGCGCATATTTAAGACTAGGTTATGATGGCCATCCCACATTCCTCCCTGGTCATGAACTGGCCCTTGCCATTCCAAGTCCTACACTGTGGGCTAGTACAGAAGAGCAGACTGATATAGGTATACAACAGAGGGGAATATTCTGTGTCAGTGTTTTAAAAGGAAAATCCATTTGAAAGCCCAAACTTATCATCTAATAGTTGAGCTGTCTGTATACTCAATGAGAAATACTAAGACACTTCAAAAGTAGAAATGATTTTAAGAGCCAAATTTCATAAACAGATGTCTGACATCATAAAGGCATGACCTTTCTCTGTTGTTTACCAAATTGCATTGACATTGCGAGTCAGTGTTTACAAATTTAACCATCACAGTGGAATTGAAACACACAGATTATTACTGGCATACTTGAAAAGTTTCAAGTTTCATCCTCAAAGTAGGACTTTAAATCTATGCTTCTTAATGCACGTTAACTCTACAAGGCAACCCAGAGTTTGGGAAGCTGGGGGTGGTATGAAGGGTAATAATTCTCATAGCGTGTACTAAAAAAAATATTTTATAAAATGTATAATATCATCAATTATGTGATAAATTCTTAAATCATTTTTGCCTAATACGTGATTCTTTGAAAAAAAATTAAGCTTAAGGAAGAAATGAGCAGAAATTCTTTGACAGATGAAAACAGCAAAACGAAAACTGTTTTTAAAAATTCTCTACTTTCACACTGCCATCTGCTGCTTACATAGGGAAAAAATATCTCAATGTCAAAGGTTAAAGACAAAGAATTTTAGAGCTGAAAGAGGCCTCGGAAATGGTCCAAACCCTCATTTTTAAAATGATGAAACTGCAACTCAGACAGATTACGTGATTTGACCAAGAATCCATAGCTAATCAATGGCAGGGCTAAGGCCAGAGTCAGCCCAGCATTCTCCCCAATTAAGAATTATTTCACAGCAACTAGAAGGATGTGCAGCTATGACATACAACTATCTACTGGGGCTTTGGGGAAAAAAAAAAAGGAGGAGGACTGGCAATAGATGTTAGCTCAGAGCCGGTCTTCCTCAGCAAAAAGAGGAGGATTAGCACGGATGTTAGCTCAGGGCTGATCTTCCTCACAAAAAAAAAAAAAAAAAGAAGTATTTCACTCAATACCTTAATCTTTTTCTAGAAATCAAAATATTAGTAAAGAACATCAATGTACTTTTGTCAATATCTTACAGCTTAAGTAGTTCTACGAATTTATGGCAGATGAAAACATAACACATGCTCATTTTGGAATTTAAAAGTTTAGAGCAGATTATTTTATTCCCATCCTCAGAACCAGGGTATTTCTAGATTCTATTTACATAGATTTAAACCACAATTGCCCCACATTTCATCAATAACAATTAAGGCAAAGTCTAACTGGAAGTGACCATTAAGTCACATCTGAAAACATGACACATTTCTATGTTTAGCTCTTTGTAATAACAAGCAAGGTCTCTAAAATGATAGATCACAAATCACTCCTCAGTGCTCAACTATTTTTTTTTCTTTTTTTTTTTTTGAGGAAGATCAGCCTTGAGCTAACATCCATGCCAATCCTCCTCTTTTTTAGCTGAGGGAGACCGGCCTTGAGCTAACATTTATTGCCAATCCTCCTCCGTTTTTTTTTTTCCCCTTTTCTCCCCAAAGCCCCAGTAGATAGTTGTATGTCATAGTTGCACATCCTGCTAGTTGCTGTATGTGGCACACGGCCTCAGCATGGCTGGACAAGCAGTGCATCGGTGCGCGCCCAGGATCCAAACCCCGGGGTCACTAGTAGCGGAGCGCGTGCACTTAACCGCTAAGCCACGGGGCCAGCCCCTCAACTAGTTTTAATTCAAGAGATTAATTAAATCAAAGGACTCCTCTCAGGGGAGATCTCTTATGATGCTTCAGGTCTTTTACTTTGCAGAAGGGACTTTTGGAACAAAAGTGAGTTAACACAATGTGAACCAGTGATTTCACGCCCTGGGACCTGAAAATTTTAGAAAAAAAGTGGGGAAGAGGCTTCATCATCTGCTTCCCAATTTTTTACTTTAGCAAGTAAAGACCTTTTTTTAAATGTAATAACCATCTATTATTGCTGTCATTTCATTAAAAAAGAAGAAGGAATATTTTAACAAGGAAATAGCAAGAAGGATGTAATTTCAGAATAAAATGCAAGACTGTAAGAAGATAGTGGGAACCTTACACACACACACACACACACAAACACACACACACACACACACACACACACACACACACACCCCACATAGCATTGCCTCTATATTCATGTCACCTTCAGTGAAAATTTTTCTTGAACTTACAGCTGTATGTGTATTGGTGTTTAGGAGCCATTATTACTTTTACTACCTTCTGTGTGGGAGATTAATCTTGACCATTCGGTTGAACTGAAAATCATGGGCTGAATTGTTAAGTACCAGAGCTGGCAGTCAGCATGGAAGAATGGTCTAAGGATGACAGATGGCGGTGTGGGGAGCTAAGAGGTGAGCAGCTCTATCTTTTCCAGGTGGTGTGCAGGGCTCTTAGAAGATATTCTACCCTCCTGCACAGTGGCCTGGCAACATTTTTGGCACAATGCTGACACATTCACTCAAAAAAGGTAAGAATCTATATATTAGGGAGTAACCCTATAAACCAAAGTGAGGAGTGAAGAAAAAGGAGGATAAGGATGGTATTTTGAGCATTTCAACCTCTTAAATGCAAAACAAAACAAACAATATAAAATAATTTACTAGCCATCTGCACATCAGACTGACTGGATGTAATTTTCAGCCAATGAGAGTAATGAAAACTCCAGCTGAAAAAATGTTTTGTTATGATCATGGGTGAATTAGAAAATGAGAAGAATGAATTGTTATAAGGAAGTCAGAAAGATCTACAAGTGATGAAATTGTTTCCTTCATCCTTCAGGGTAATTTGGGAAGAAACAACAGTTAAATTTTTGCTGGATGTTAAAATTAGCATGGAGGAAGAACGCACTTCTTGAAATTAACAAGTATGTTAGTTAACATTATATTTAAGTCTGCATTAATCAGACAAAATAGTACATATTTGATCATTGTCCTTCCTTCACTATTTGCTAAGCATCTATTGGAGCAATGCTGCATGACAGAAATATAAGGAGTCACGTATTTAAATTTTAAACTTTCTAGTAGCTACATTCAGAAAATAAAAAGAGGTAAAATTAATTTTAATAATGCATTAAATATTATTTAATACTAACAAATAAATTTAACCATAATATAACCTAATACATCAAAAACATTATTATTTCAACATTTCAATAGCATTAATGGGATATTTTACATTCCTTTGTTTTGTACTATCTCTGAAACCCAGTGTGTATTTGCTACACTTATGGCACATCTCAACTCGAACCAGGCACATTTCGAGTGCTCAACAGCCACCTGTGGCTAGTGTCTACTGTATCGGACAGCATGGCACTGAGTCTCATATCGTGGCGGAAGAGGACACAGAGAAGACCACACACAATACAGGACACCAGAAGGCAAAACAAACACACATCAAAACCCAAGGCCACAGGCAATAAGCATCAAAAGAAAGGTTCCGATGGTGTGTTGGGGATTTCAGAAAAGGGACAGCACCATGGGCCAAGGAACTGGGCTTTGAACCGGGCCACGAGCGTGGTTATGTCAACAAAAGGGATGAAAACACATTCTGAGTGGATGCAACAGAAACATAATGTGGTTTTCCAGTTTGTAATTATTATAGGATAGCTTTGGGAAACAAATTATTCCCTTTGGGAAATAAATCAGCTTCCATGCAGGTCCCTCTCCCAGAATGTTTCAGAGAGTCCCGAAAGTGGTAGGATGGCCAGGCCTGCAGCATTGAAGCCATGTAAGTAGGCTGATGGTCCAGCAGAAATAAAATGTACAGGAACCAGGTTGTGTGCCTGCACAGCAGCAAGGATTTCCTAACAGTAGACCAACTGGGGCCATGAGAGTCCCACCCCTCCACCTTAACAATGCAGGGAGCCCAACAAACCAGCAGGTTCCTCACTCCCTGCTCCTGCTGAGACCTGGAATTTCAAGTTCATCTCCCCAAGGAAGAGAAAGGCACTAAGGAGCTGCACCCACTCAAATCCTTGATCTCATATATATTGACTGTCTTGCTTGGTGGTTGGTTTGGTTTGGTGATACATAGAGATAGTGGAAAGGTTAATCAAAATCCCTAGTTATTCTTACCAATTCTGGAACTGCCTAACACACTGAGAACTGGCCAATGTAACAGAATCTCTGTGGGAGGCAGAAATTCAGTCCTGCTTAAAGGAGTTAACAGTGCTTGGGGGTAAAATTGCACAGATATGCTCAAACCCAGCTCTGCTAGCACTCACAACTCACTCAGAAGGCTGGGTTGGCTATACTGACTCACTCTATTAACCTGAGGATAGAGTTACTGACTCATGATCAGTTTGAAGACCTTTGCAGAATTAAGGACAAAAAAGCGGGGGGGGGGGGGGGCAGTGAGCAACACGGGACTGTTAAATCTGCTTTGAGTACAAAACTACAGAACAAAAGATCTCCCCGCTGTTTCAGCAACTCTGTTGTTTGAAAAGTGGCCCTACCCTTCTCCTTGAATTTGATGAATGACATCTAACCAAAGAGTGCTTTAGCTCATCTTAAAACAACACAAGGCCATGACCGGCCTCTAGTTCAGTTACTTCCATTCCTTCTGTATAAATCAGGTTTCAACCAGAGTAACAGAACCAGAAAAAGATATATATTAAGAGATTTATTGCAAGGAATTGGCTTACGTAATTGTGGGGCCTGGCTAGACAAGTACAATATCCATAGCGCAGGCCATCAGGAAGGGCAGGTTGGAACTCTCTGGCACAGGCTTAAGCTATAGCCCGCAGGCGGAATTTCTTCTGGGAAAGTTCATTTCTGCTCTTAAAGCCTTTCAACAGATTGAATCAAGTGTACCCAGATCATCCAGGGTAATCTCCCTTACTTCAAGTCAACTGACTATGGACTTTCAGCACATCTGTAAAATACCTTCACAGCAACACCTCCACTAGTATTTGACTAACTGGGGAATAGAGCCTAGCCAAGTTCACACTGACCACCACACCTCCCAACACAATCCCTCCTTCTCCAGCCAAATGTACTCTACCATAACGTGTCATCTGCAGTGCAGACTCCAGGCCTTTGCATACAAGGACTCTGCACAGACTGCCCTCTCCCTGCTCATCCTCCTTGCACAGCCCCTCCTCTCTTCTGGCCCATTTCACAGCCTACCTCTGTAACACTCCAGAGATTGTCTTGCCCTTCTATTCTCCTTGGGTTTGTGAAGTCTCAAATGATCGGTAACATTTTTTTTTCTGTCTCTTCCCTGAGACTACAAATCCCTTATAAGCACAGATGATGTCTTCTATCTTGGCATCTCTAGCATAGAGGAGAGGAGACTTTAAAGATGTATGTATTGATGGTGAGTTTGTTCACAACGTATAACCCAGGGAGGCAGGATCCTTGATACTCAGCTTTATTCATCCCAAGGACCATCTGGACAAACAAATAATTCAGACAAGAGGAAGAAGTATTTCCTCCTCAATGATTCAAGTTTCAAAGAGAAGAAATTAAGAATTAAGATTATGAACAGTGTGAAGTTCATAATTGCATGTCTTGCATGGTTCTAATATGCTACGTTGACCTACTGTCCAAATCTAGGTTTGTCAGAGACAAAGCGTGGGCATTTAAACTCCAGCTGCTTAGGCACAATCGTGACAAAGTTCCAGCTCTCCCTCCTGCCCATCCCCTTAGAAATGTCTTTGCCTTTCATCCCGAAGGGTCCTTTTCTTTCGCGGGTTCCACAGTTTGGTTGGAACTGCTTGGGAGAGTAATTTTATTTGTGGGTGATTCTAGTTCTCTAATAACTAATATTTGTTGAGCACTTACCATATGCCAAACACCATCTCTATTATTCTACACAACGATCATATAAGGTACTTTGGTTGTTTCCAATTTAAAGATGAAGAAACAGGCTTAACGGGTTAGAAACACCGGAGCTCGGGTGCCACTCTTCCTCTTCGAGAATGTGCTTCATCTTGGGTAGGTCACTAAACCTTGAGGACAATAACACGTACCTCAGTGGGTTGTTATGAGGATCAACTAAGGTCAAGTAAGTGAAAGTGGCTAGTATTGAACTTAAGGGACAAGTACACGAAAAGTAGAATTTGTATGCTGCTTAGTAAATGTACCTATTCTGCTCTGCCTTGCTCAATTATAAAGCTCCAGAGGTGGGATCACAGAATTGGTCAAGGAGGACCCCGACCAGGCCTTCTCTGGACAAAACTGGGTAAAGAAAATAACTCATGTTTCTCAGATATGATATGGCCTGCCTGTATCAGAATCATCTGAGGAGCTAGTTAAAAATACAGATTCCTGGAACCACTCCATCCCAACCCCACCCACTGATGGGTAGGAAATTGGCTTTTTGGACAAGCTCATGTAATTCATATATAATCCTAAATTTAAGAGCAATTGTATATATATATATACACCATGTTTTATCAAAAAGATGTATGTATATAAATATGTAGACACATATGTATAAATTATCTTTTATCAAAAATGTCCATTTACAGGTTTTTTCACCAGAATCAGGGTCATTGGACACAATTTATTTTTCATGATTTACACGGCGTAAGCAGTGCCACACCTAAGCAGAAACCTGCAGTAGTTCCCTTTGTAAATAAGTCAAAGCAAACTATATATCAGAGAATTATCAAAAAGTGCTAGATTGAAATCTAAGTACAGAGGGTTTAAGCTAATGGTAGTTCCCAACTGAAAATCACTTTTAGGGATTTAAAAAAATTCACATATCTGGGCCCCATCATAGACCAACTGCATTAGAAAGTCTGAGGGTCAAATCCAGGCAATTATATGCTGAAATTTTCTACAGATGATTCCAATTATCTCCCTGGTTAAGAACCACTGATAACCATTTGGGTTACCAACATGAGATATATTTTTTCCATTTCCAAGGTAATATTGATCTGCTTGTTTCTTTGTGGAACAAAGGTGTCCACAAAATAGAGAATTAATGTGGCTCACATACTGCTAGACACCTCTTGCTAATACTATATTACCATAGCTTTCAGGATCTGTCTCTTAATTTATGCTATGAAGAGCCAAGGGAGGCCAATATCACATATGTTCAGTGGACTCTAACTAATGTGCACACACACATCCATAAGTGGTAGCTCTTTAGCCATCGTTTTTTTCCCACCACTTCCTCATTCTTGAACTCTTCAGTCTCCTTATTCTATCTTAACCTTCAAAAACTTTGATTAACTGCTCCAAGTATCTCCTCATCATGGCTGATGACACTGAAGTTAAGTGACCTGTTTAAGGTCACTCAGCTAAATAGTGGTAGAGCCAGGACTTGAATTAGCCTCCAGCTTCAGCCCAGTGCTCCTCCCAGTCCTTGTTCTCTCCCCTGGACTTCCACGGAATGTTGTATCTCTCCAGCCCCTACAGGCAGAGCTGGCCTCACGGGCTTGACACCCATGCAGTTGTACAGGGCTCAGCTCTTAGAAGGGCCCGTACTTTGTTTACTGCTCTGCTGTTGCTCCCTTGAAATTCTTAATTTTTTTAACAAGGAGCCCTGCATTTTCATTTTGCACCTGAGCCTACAAATTATGTAGCCAGTCCTGCCTACAAGTGAAGGGGGCAGCTCATGGTCCTTGAGACAGAGTGATCATCTCCCCAGGAACCTGGAGAAAGTGTAGAGCTGCAAGCTCAGTTTTCAGAGTCTCAGCCTCAGCTCTGACCACCATTGCCCATCCATCCTTAAGAAGATCTCAGCTTCCCTGAACCCTCAAGTCCTACCTGGACAGACTTCATGAAAACAAGATTTGTTCTCCGAGTTTGTGCTAATTGAGATATCATTTCAATTATCCTTTAACCCTTGCTGGAAGGTGAGATAATTACTTTCTGTTTAACTTAGTATTTGCTAATAGAAATGGTGACTAATTGAAAAACATTAAAAAATTCTCTCCTGTTCAGGGCCAGCCTAGTGGCGTAGTGGTTAAGTTCGTGTGCTCCGCTTTGACGGCCCGGGGTTTCCAGGCCCAGATCCTGGGTGCGGACCTATGCACCACTCATCAAGCCATGCTGTGGTGGCATCCCACATACAAAATAGAGGAAGATGGGTACAAATGTTAGCTCAGGGCCAATCTTCCTCAGCAACAGGAGAAAGATTGGCAACAGATGTGAGCTCAGGGCCACTCTTCCTCACGCACACACAAAAAACTTTCCTTTTCATACCAGATCATTTTCTAGAAATCAGTAATTTCAGATCCCTTTATTAACATATCAGTTGTCATCCACTTGAACTTTGACAGTTTTACAAACAACCCACATTTTGAAAAACTCTTTTAAATAAATATTGGGCAAACGTTTCCTGTTTCTCTTGAGCTCATAATGACAGTATTATTTTCATTTGTTTAGTTATGTTTAGTTATCATATCTGACATGGCCAGATGATCCAGCATTGTTTTTCAAGTCTTGTTTTTAATTTAACAAGGTAATACATCAATTGGAAGCAACTGTTTTTGTTTTGTTTTCTTCTAAGAAGTCCTCTTTAGTGATCAGGAGAGACAACACATTTAAAAGAAAGAATAGCTAATGCGTTTTGTTTTCATGAAATCATTTTAGAGCTGAAAAATACCTTATAAATCACCACATTCAATGTCCTTATTTTCTCCATAAGAATCGAGACTGTAATTTGCTCAAAGAATCATGTCAAGTTCATAGCACAAAGGAAGAGACCCCAGGGCTACCGACCCCATTTAGGTCACCATCTTACTACATTTGTGCTTAAATAGTTTCAAGTAAGTTAAACTGATGATCACTAAATATTACTGCAAAGCTCAAACTATGACTTCAGAAATTCAAGTGTGATATGATTTTAATCCTTAAAAGGAAAATAAAAACTCCTCTACAGTTTTCTCTAAAGATGATAGGAATCACTATTACATCATATGTAAACACTTATCAGGAATATTACTTTTGGAGACATCATATGAAGTTCACACAAGATATGTCACATATATCACATACATATCACTATATTAAAATCCTTAATAGTATCATCCTTGTGAGATGAGACTACACTTGCCATGTCAAATTGTTCTTATGAAGGTGACATAAATGTAGGACATGTGATTTGATCACAGTGTAACTGAATCGGAGAGGAGTAATTATGAATCATATAGGAACTGCTTCCAGGACTGCTGAACATCATTTTGTCCTCTGGCCATCAGCATTCATTGGACATACCTGGATCACTGCCCTCATCTCCTTGCATCCTTCTTACTCATGGAAGTATGTGTGTCTCTCTCTAGACCATGAGCCTCTTAAGGGCAAGAACAATGTGTTTGCTGCATCTTTTCAGATCCAGCATCTAGCACACTGCCTGACACATAATAGCAAAGAAATGAATAAAGAAATGAATGAATGAATGATTACTAGCTTATAGAATACACAGATTTATTACAGTGAAAGAGTGGTTCTATAACCTCATTGAAGGCAGGAAAATATGTGTTAATACATTAAAAAAAAATAGCCTCCTATGCTTTACACAGTGTTAATGATGCAGCAAATGTAATTAAACAATTAATGAGTAAAGAGAAGCATATATTTATCCACTTACTTGCAAGCAAGCCAACTCCACTTGCAAGGGATCCGACCCAGGCTGTTTTTCCTTTCCCTTCACCAAAGGCGTCGAGCCACTCTATGTACAAGACTCCAACAGCTAATGGGGATCCATAACACAAAAACTGAGTAATGAAGGAGACAAGCACGATCACCCAGCCCCATCCACCATCAGGAGACTTTTTAAATTCCATTGTAAGGTGAAACCAAGGCAGTGTTTCTCTGTAGGTCCTAAACAAAAGAAAAGAAAAGCACATTTTGAGTGCGGTAGGGCGCAGCATTTTGGATTAAAAATACCTCCTCCTAAATTAAAACAGAAAAGAGGTTCTCTAAAAATACACATGGAAAAGCATAAGATATAACTGACATCAAGTTAACTTTAAAATTTTTATTTATGATTTGAATAAGTAATATATCCACGGGATTCAAAAAAATGTTTTAATTATAAAAAGGCATAGAGTAAAAGTCTCCTTCCCAATATTGTCCCCACGCACCAGGTTCCCACCCATACCCAATCAGAGGAAATCACTGTTTTGGGCTTCTTGTCACAGGTTGAATTCCCCAGGAAGCAGAATCTTAGCAAGAAAAAGGTTCATTCGTAGTGATCTCTTCCCATGGAAGGGAATAGACAGGGAGGGAGAGGGTAAGCTCCCGCAGTGTTAAGGAAGCGGATTTCTAAAGCTGGGATGACCCTTCAGAGTTGCCCTGAGTTGGGTGTAGGGAGCTGGCCCTTGACACCTCCATGTTGATCATTCACTGGATGCTGGCCACCCAGGAAGAGGGCATGACCTTAGGTGAGGTGGCTTTCCTAGAAAGAGGCGATCATTCCCCATAAGGGCTGTCAGCTGAAGGCCATCTGCCAGCAGTGCTCTCAGCTGCTGAGGCAAGGAATCTTTCATTTCTGAGGGGGGTCTGCAGGGGAACTGGCAGCCCATCACAATGTTCACCAACTTGAACATTCTCCCAGAGTTTCTTTATGCATACATAAGCAAAACAAAGCAAAAAATCTTAGATTTCCCTCTTTTTCAACAAAAAGTAGTGTATTATACATTCTATTCCAAACCTTGTTTTATTCACTTAACATCCTTGGAGATTTTTCCCTATCAGATTTTTCCCTATGTTCTCAATGCAATGAGAACATCCTTGGTCTTTCTTCTCAATAAGCACAAAGCATCTCACCATATAGCTGTAAACTTGCTTATTTATTTACTTACTGAACAGGCAAAACATTCATACAGTTCAAAAAAGGAAAAAAGGTATACAGTCTATATCTACCTATTTCCCACGTAACTCCCATATCCTCCGCAGGTGATCAATGCTTCTGGTTTCTTTTATATCCTTCTAGAGGTTGTTTATGCATACATAAGCTAACTCAAATATAGACTTCCTCTAAATTTTTACACAAAAAAATAGCATGTTATATACATTGCCACGTGTCTTGCTTTTTTTCACTTGACAAATCTCTTGCAGATCTTTCTCATCAACGCACAGTGAACTTCCTCATTCTTTTCTTTCTGCTGCATTGTGTCCCAGCATAGGGCTTTCTTTTAATTCTTTAACCAGTCACTATGGCTTCCAATGAACAATAATGCTGCAGTGAATAACTTTATATATACATATATCTTTTTGCATATATGCATATCTTTTAGGAGAAATCCAAAAGAGGAATTGCTGAGTCAAAAGGTATGTACATTGTGGGCCGGCCCTGTGCTTAGCGGTTAAGTGTGCGCGCTCTGCTACGGGCGCCCTGGGTTCGGATCCCGGGCGCGCACAGACACACCGCTTGTCCGGCCATGCTGAGGCTGCGTCCCACATACAGCAACTAGAAAGATGTGCAACTATGACATACAACTATCTACTGGGGCTTTGGGGAAAAAAAAAAGGAGGAGGATTGGCAATAGATGTTAGCTCAGAGCCGGTCTTCCTCAGCAAAAAGAGGAGGATTAGCATGGATGTTAGATCAGGGCTGATCTTCCTCACACGCACACACAAAAAAGATATGTACATTGTAATTATAATTAGTATTACCAAATTGGCTTCAAGGGATTGAAGCAATTTATATCATCCCCAGTAATTTGGGGTGTGTTGTGAAACTTCTGGATTTTTGCCAATATGTTGACTTCAAAACAGTATTTCATCATAGTTTTAACTTGCATTTCTCAGCATTCTCTGAATGCTGTGTATGGTTTCATAGGTGAAAAGCCATTTGTAATTCCTATCTAATTCTTGGGTATATACGAGTGTATTTCTGGATTTTCTGTTCTGTTCCATTGATCTGTCTATTCACTCACCATTACCACATTAGTTTAATTACTCAGTCTTTTTAATATATTTTAAATTCTAGTGGGGCTACATTTCTTCCATCTCTCTCCATCATTGCACAGCTTTTTCAATTTTCTTGGCTCTTCTTGTTTACTTTTAAAAATGTACTTCAGAATCAATTTGTCCAGTCTTAAAAGAAGTCTGATGGTGTCTTCATTAGGATTGAATTAAATTTATAAATCGATTTAAGGAAAATCGATTCTTTTATGATGTTGAGACTTTCTATCCAAGAACATGGTGTGTCTTTCCATTTGTTCAAGACTATTATTGTTTTTTTGTTTGTTTGTTTATTGAGGTAACATTGGTTTATAACATTGTATAAATTTCAGGTGTACATCATTATACTTCTATTTCTGCATGGATTACATCATGTTCTCATGTTCATCACCCAAATACTAATTATAATCCATCACCACACACATGTGCCTAATTATTCCTTTCGTCCTCAAGTCTATTATTGTGTTCTTAATGTTTAAAGTTTTCCCTAACATTTCTTTTTATTTTATCTTTAGGTATTTTATCCTTTTTGCCAATACTATAATTGAGGTTATTTCTTTGATTTCTCTTTTGTTTGTATGTGTAAAAGCTATTGATGTCTACATGTTAATTTTGTATCCCACTACCTTACTAAATTCTCTAGTTTGCAGATTTTTGGATGATTCTCTTGAGTATAAACAATACAATACAGTAATAAAATCATCTACAAAGTGATAGTTTTACCTCCTTATTTTGAATTTGTATACTTCTTTTTGTCTTTGCCTTGAAGAGGGCAGCCAAAATAAATGTTAAATGTTAAGAGTATACATCTTTGTCTAGTTCCTAACTTTAGTGGGAATGCCTTCAAATGCCATGGTGCTGCCTGCGAGGCTTAGATAGATTTATTTCAGAAAGTTAACAAAACATTCATATTTTTCTATTTTTGAGTATTATTATAAAGAATGCTTATTACATTTCATCAAATGCGTTTCTAGTCCATAGGGAGATGATTATGATTTTCTCCTTATAAATTTTAATGTAATAAAATCTGTATTTTCTACTATTGAACCATCCTTGAATTATTGGATTAAATCTTGCTTGGTTAATGCCCTATTTTGATTATGTCAGTCTATTTGGGGGGAAAATTTTTAAATTCATAAGAGAGATTTGTCTATTTTTGTTTTTAATTTTTACTAGGTTTTGGCATCAAAATAACATTTAAAGAGAATTTGAAAATGTTCCTCCTTTTGTAAGTTCTGAAACAGTTTACATGGCAATGGATTTGGAGACCCAAGGCCTGAACTCCCTGGCCCCAACAGGGCTTCCTACTTAACCTATACCTTCTATGCCTCTTCACCATGCCAGGTTTACAATCAAGTTCAACAGAGCCTTCTTGGCCCATCGATTTTGCCAAGCCATTCCCTTGGCTGTGGTTTCATCAAATAACGGGTAAAGACAGTAGGAATATCATTCATCCATTCATGCACGTCCCTAATTAGATGGTGAGGCATTTGGCTGCCTTAAGAGAGTCATAGTTACACCCATCAATTTACCTGGGCTTCAATAAATTTCTTCACTTTGACATTCAGAGCACTGGGCAAAAATAAAATCATCTCCTGCCACAGGCCTTCATAAAAATTAATAACTTCAATATTTCATAACTGAATATTCAATATTTCAATATTTCATATTTCATATTTAATACTGAAAGATGCTACAATTGGTGCAAAACTGTAGAGTCCAAAATCCAGTCTCTCAGACCATGATTATGTTAGCAGACAGAATACTCCAAATTTCCAAATATCGAAATCCTTTGCAGTAATCATTATGTCCCTTCATCAGAAGTTTACTCTCTCCAGTACCTACACTATTGTAAAAGTAAACAACATAATTCTGGTCTTTCTAATGACAATTTAGTACTTTACAATTCCTGTTCAGAATCTCTTTTAAAGAAAATATAGTCTTAATTCCCTAAACTATATAATACAGCCAAACATCTAATGAGACTAAAACGTTGTGTAAAAACAAATGCATATGAGATTGTCCTTCATTTAAATCTTCAAGTTACAGCACTTCAGGAAAAGTACACTTTTACATAGGTAATGCACCAGAATCACGAATAAAGCCAGCATTTTCTGGACAGGGCAAGGTGAGCGAAAGGGTGTGGAGTATCTCCCTTGCCAGTTTTCAGACCTAAGTAGACAGAAATGCCTGCCTTGCCTTGCTTTGCCTTGGGTGACATTTCAACACATAGGACAGGAGCCAGAGAAATTATTCTCACAGTAAATATTTGGGAGAGCAAAACTTTGAACTACAAAGCTCCCCTATATAGCAACTCTGACTAGAAAGACAAATTTTTATAAAGAGTTGGCTAACAGCTTCTGACCTTTAATTGTCTCATAGTTTGAGATACATGTAGTCTCAGTAGAACCTGGTGAAAAATACCATTTAGTGATTTCTTGTTTTCTGTCAGGGAAACACCTTTCTCCTGTCGTTTCATCTATTCCTTAGATGTCTCTCACCTGCTATTTCTCTGATATTCTGTATTCTGTAATGTGATTTCACAAATAGTCTGGTCTTCACTTCCCCCTCTTTGTAATGGTACCCAATCTCCTTTGGGGAACTTGGATCTTCCTTATGGGTAGACAGTTGGTGGGACTGTTAATTTTGGTTCCTTGATCTTGACCCATATAGTGGTACCTGACCCAAGCAAGGCCATCAGGACCTCTCTCCCAGGACCCTGAATCTTGAAATGCTATAATAAAAGAAAAATATTTTGAGTTTATTGATCCCAATGGTAGTGCATTGTAGAGACTCTCTTTCAGTTCCTACTACTTTGACTCCCTGGGAATACCCAAGTCTGGTTTCTCCAGCCTTCCATTTCATTCTTTGAGCTAACCTAGTAAACTTGTTAAGTTAGCTGGTATTCGTTTACTTTTTGTGGAACAGAATAAACATATTGTGAGTATGCAGTAATTTCAAGTTGATTATTTTAACCATCAATACCCTACTTGGTCCCATTTGGGTCAAAGGTTAAGCTTAGGAGTATAGTCTATGACCACAAAATATAGGAAATACAAATATGCCATACCTTTTTTTTCTGAATATAGTATCTTATTAACCCTTCTTCTTCATATCTTGTGATCCAATATGATAAAATCTCTTCTCTGGTATTCTTTTAACTAAATTAACCGAAATTTCCACTAAGCCCACTTACCCTAATATTTACAGAAACAGAGCATTATAAAAGTGATCTTTATTCAAAAAGTTTTTTTGATCACTGTCAATTCAAATTATATTGCACTAGATACCAAAGGAAGTCAGAAGAAATATAAGGCATGGACCTTGCCCTCTAGAAGCTTATAATCCAGTTAGGAAGGTAAGATATCTGCACAAGAGAGTATATGATTGAGTACCCAAGAGGTGGATAGATATTAAATGTTTAGGAACTGGAGGGAAATGAAAGCAAGCAAGGTGAGAGCAGGAGTGGAAGGCCTCATGAAGTAGGTTGGTTCTAAAGAAGAATGGAGAGATTCACAAAAACGTGACTCCAGCAACAAGAACGCCGAGAACGCAGGTGTGGAATCAGGATAGGCCCAACAGGTTTAGTGGAAAGTAAGGAGGGCAGGTCTTAAGGGCTCACAGAGGAAAACAAGATTAGAAATGGAACATGGCACCCTCAGTTGAAATTTAAGAATAAGAAAGTGTCTCAAAAAGCTTGTGTTGATAACCCCAAGGGAGGATTCTTTTCACAATTTACATAATAAATCTTGGCATTAACAATCCATGTATCTTATCTAAGTGGTAGATTTTTTCCCTAAAAAATAACAAGATCTGTAAGTACCAGAAGGTGTTGTTTTATTGGAGACTAGCGTTCCATGAGTATATTCAAAGTTTTGGGCTCTTATTCATATAACTGTATGAAAATATATGCTTCTAGAAAACACACACACTGTAGCACACTCTAGTATATTCTTTCAGAATTTGGAATCTCTTTTAACCAGAGTGTTAAAACACTTGGACTCTGCATGACAAGACATCTTACACAACTCAAAATTAGAAGCCGTTTTGGGAGACTATTTGAAAACTACAGTAATTTAGAGGCAGTTTTATCACATTACAGGGTCTGATGGGATATCACAAAATTAACTTGAACTTAAAATTAAAACTACAAATTTTAATTTAATAAAACTTATAATTAAAAGTATAAAATTAACTTATAATTTAAGCATATTTCCTAACTTTAAATTAAAAATTAAATATATTCAACATATTATAAATCTCCCCTGGAGAGGAGAAGAGAGCATGAAATAAAACTAACCATAATATACTATCATTATTCAACCAATTTAGATTATCATTAGTATGAAGGATAGCATGTCTCCTAAAGCCAGAATTTGTTTTGTTAAAGGGAAAGGAGAGTTCAGCAAGTTCCAAGACACTTCCTTCAGAAAACGAGGAGTGTTGATGGAAGTCCACGTTTCACTCACGGTAAAGCTTGGAAGCTCCAATGCCTTCGAGAGCCTTTAGTTCTGCTTGAATAATGCCAGTCCTTTGTTATTTCCTCAACTCGGCACTGGCTGAAAACGTCTATTCTCCAGGATATAGGATGTCAGAATTACATATTTGACATTTATGAACATTTAATGTTGACACACAAGCTTTCTGTCCCTGAACTGTACATACGCATACTATTTTTTGCCAAATTCAGAGTGATTCAATTGTCTGATCTTATTTTCAGCTGACAGTTCCCTTTTGCCTTTGTTCCCCAGACAATAATCATTCTCTAATAACTTCTTTTTGAATATTATCTATAAATATCTCATGAAAGATTCCTAGACATATTTTTCACTTGAATTATAGGAGGAGGTAAAAACAGCAAATCTTTGTTTGAATCTCAATCACTACCAAATTACGTGGTGCTGAAGCACTTTATTTTAATTAGGAGTCCAGGATCCTGTGACTACATCCTGGGGAAAAAATGGTTGATTCCTGGTTGATTTTGTCTTGATCTAGTCATCCGTGAGGTGAGTCAAAAGTCTAAGTCATACTGGGCTTCATGGCCTTCCTTCAGTTCCATTTATGCCACTCTTATTACATGGAGGGCTATGAACCACCGCCAGGATGTGGAGAATTGAAATCCTCATACATTGCTGGTGGGGACAAAAAGGCTGCAGCCACTTTGGAAAACAATTTGAGGGGTGAGAATAGGGAATGACTGTTAAAGGGTACAAAGTTTCTCTTGGGGGTGATGAAAATGTTTCAAAATTATTTTTAAATGTTTTAAAAGTAGACTGTGGTGCAAGTTGCACAACTCCATGAATAAAAACCCTCTTAATTGTACATATGAAATGGCTGAATTTTATCATGCGTGAATATCTCAATAAAACTGTTAAAATAAAATACATTGAAAAGCTACTGGAAATTATGTTTTGGTTCTGACTCCAATAAAGGTCACAAGCTTCATTCACTGAAGAGCAGACCTGTCCTTTCAGAGCGCTTCCAGTATTGATATTGCTCTTTCCCTGCTGCGACTTTTGCTGCCCCCGAAACATCTACCATTTATTCTCCACCACCACAGTTTAGGTAAAGACATTCTGGGAATTGAGAAAAAACTCTTTGAGAATTCTCATAAAAATGCAGGTAAACAAATCATTCTTTGAGTGTTCTAATAAAAATGAATATGAGCAAATAATTCTTTGGGAATTCTAATAAAATATAGGTAAACAAATATACTTTACTACACACTGAAGCTCATAATTCAAATATAAATTAATTAAATTTCATTGAATGGGAGACAAGCATCAGAGAGGTGGTTAAAATGTAGAAGTAATTTACATTTTCTGGTTCTTGAGTCCCCCTCCTCCCACAGCTATTATTCCACTTCCACTTTCACTCTTCTATTTCTTAAGTAGTTTCATTCTACACTGTTTGAGGAGTAATGAGCACAACATCCGCAGTCATCAGTTGCAAAAATGTCAACACAGTTATGACCGATTTTTGATAATTTATAAAGCATAAAGCTTTAAAATAACATAAGTTCCTCTTGGTCAAAGATATAAACTTTCAAGCTAATCTACTCTATTTGTTGATTCATATATTATGAACATCCTCATATTAACACTAATGTCAGTCCTTTGAAAGCGATAGTCACTGAAGCAGTTTTGTCACTTTCCAATGACATTTCATAATCAGCACAGTTTATGATTTCTCTTCTAAAGTAAAATAAATTTAGTTATATATCAATATCATTTTTTAAAGGAGAAGAAAAAGAATCCACTCTGTTGTCCTTGTGAAGAAACTATTAAAACTCTTTGTAAAATCACATTGAGTCATCCTTATTATATATGTACACACATATATATTTCTATATTTATAATTCTATAAGAATTTTTTAAAATATGAAATGGCTATAAAAGAAAGTGAACTCCAAATAATAATTTTACTATAACTGTGAATCCAATTGTGGTGGTGTTAATCAGATTGTCTTAGAAGTCAAGAGAGGACTAAATTACTTCAGATTACAGGTATATTAAATGTTGAAGGAAAAAAAGCCAAAATGATTATATAAAAATCAAGATATCTGTTAAAAGTTTACACTTTAAAAATTAATGCTATCGGCCAAAAAAGTGGAAACAACCCAAATGCCCATCAACTGATGAATGGATAAATAAAATGTGGTATATCTACACAATGCAATATTATTCAGCAATAAAAATGAATGAAGCACTGATACATGCTATCACAAAAGACCACATATTATATGATTTCATTTATATGAAACTTCCAGAATAGGCAAATCTATAAAGACAGAAAGTAGATTAGTGGTTGCCTAGGGCTAGGAGGTTTGGGGGAAAATGGGAAGTGACCACTGATGTGGATAAGGTTTCTTTTGGGGGTGATGAAAATGTTTTAGAATTGATTGTGGTGATGGTTGCATCAGTCTGGGAATGTACTAAAAACCATCAAACTGTACACTTTAAACAGATGAATTATAGGGTATGTGAATTATATTTTAATAAAGCTGTTATTAAAAAAATTAATGCAAACCCCAACTATATTGTCAAAATTCATCATATTGTCCACTTATAATTATTGCATTTTATTGTATGTAAAGTATATCTCAATAAAGCTGATTTGATAAAGAAAAAAATTAATGCTATAAACACATACATGGTTACAATGACCATACATATGGCCTGATTTGGAGATAAAATCAACAATATCTGTATGAGGCCCCTCCCCCAGACCAATAGTCCTCCTCCCCATCCATGTCCACCTCCCCCCCAACAGACACCCCCAGATTTTTAAGATAGAAACAGGTTTATATTAGGCAATACAATCAGGATATTATGTGATGCTTGCTTCATTTGTAGCATCGCTCCTCAAACAAAGGAGTAAGGGAGCATAAAAGCTTCCCCTCAGGGGCAGGAATGACTACACATAATAAAAGAAGAGTTTATAGACTAAAAACAACACATAAACTCAGAATTTCTGAAGTAAACATCAGTGATCTTTGGCTGCTTTATGTACATACGTAAGAAGGATGTAAAGAAAATGATATGGGCCAGCCCGTGGCTTAGCGGTTAAGTGCATGCGCTCTGCTGCTGGCAGCCCAGGTTCGGATCCCAGGCCTGCACGGACACACCGCTTCTCCGGCCACGCTGAGGCCGCGTCCCACATGCAGCAACTAGAAGGATGTGCAACTATGACATACAACTATCTACTGGGGCTTTGGGGGAAAAAAAGGAGGAAGATTGGCAGTAGATGTTAGCTCAGAGCCCGTCTTCTTCAGCAAAAAGAGGAGGGTTAGCACGGATGTTAGCTCAGGGTTGATCTTCCTCAAAAAAAAAAAAAAGAAAAGAAAATGATATGGAGCAAGTTAATAATATTTTCAATCACTTGATAGCTTCCCTTTATTCCTCTTAGTCTCACCATAAAGATGGGGTAGAGAGGAAGAAGGCAAATTTTTCTAGTATCTGGTTCCAGAATAGTAAGAATTGAGTAATGGTTAAGATCATGAACTCTATTGTTACACGTTTACTGGGGATCCGAGCCAGTCTACGCTACTTACTATGTTTTTTAGCCAATTACTTTATGTCTCTGAGCTTCAGTTTTCTCATCTGTAAAGTGGGATAATAGTGAATTTAAAGTGCAAAGCTCAGTGCCTAGCACACAGTAAAAGTGTCAATAAATGTTAGCTATTACTCGAACAACCACAATGGATTTCTGGTAATATGATAGCCACTTTCTAACGAGTAGTTCCTAGCTACACCAGAGTTCTTCAGCAACAAGTTACTGAATCATTTATAAATCGGGCTTCTAAGACTTTTTAATCTTCACTTATTTCTTAATACTTAGCATATTTAAACCAAGATCTGGATATTGGCAGATTGCGATTTGGAATAATTCAAAAGTGGTGTTCACTACTAGGATTTGGTTTCCTTTCAAGTTTCAAGTTCAAGGCCTAAGCATTTTTAGTGCATTAGGAATCTCAGAATTTGCATTTTTAAAAAGTCATCCTATGATTCTGACCGAGGCCATCCACAGACGCACTCCGAAAAATACCAGCCTCAGTGGTTCTTGACTCTGCACTGGAATCATCTGGGAAGCTTTTGAACATCCCTGATGCCAAGTCCCACCACCAAACTGCTCTGGGGTGAGCCTGACCCTTCGTGTCGTTCTCATGTGCAGCCAGGGCTGAGAATCTCTGCCCTATAGGGCAGAAGAACAACTTCTAACCAACTGTCTCATCTTCTGTCCCAGTGGAGGAAGGACACAGGCGAGACAGGGAAGAGGCTAAGAGGCAATTAGGGGTAAAGAGGGGGACTGGAGCAAGTGGAAATTCTTCTGCCCTGAGCCCACCCACCCCAGTGCAACAGCCAGCACTTGGCTGTTCTTTTAGCTCTACCCTGTCATCTATACTGTCAAGAACAAAGCTTATTTAGCCCCCAAAATATCTATTGATCAGCATACCTAGGATTCAAATAGGAACAAAAGCAAAAAATTTTATAGGAGTGATGACCATGGCAAAAGTTATTTTCTTGATTTTCTATAATATGTTTGGGAAAATGCAAAAGGGAATCATTGTCTATGAAACAAAATTTAAAAGATGACTACATCCATATATGTATAGATATGCAAAAGTTTCAAACAATTCAAAAAAATAACTCTAACATGCTAATGCACCTAAGTGAATTGGAAGGTTATAGAAAAGTAAGCATCTCTCTCTGAAGAATCAAACTTTACAAAACAAGAGAGCAGAATAATTGGACCTTCTCAGGAGAGCACAATTTTTATTTTGCTAAGCACCCTGGAGCGCAAAAGGAGAACAAAGGAATGGATAGTTGCCTACTCCCTCTTCACTGTGACATTTGGCTCTGTCCTCACTGGTGGTGGCAATGCTATTAATCCCCATACTTCGACGTGGCAAATGCCTAAAATCTGTTGGCCAGTTTCCGGCTAGAGAACGAGCACAGTTTCACCCTTATGGCTCCAGAGAGAGCAAGCACACACCACTGCCAGCTCTGCAGAAGAGAGGAAAGTCTTTTCCTGTCCCTTTCCCATTGTCCCAAATGGCCAAGCTGGGCGCACAGCCTCTAAAGAATCATTCAACCACCCATAATGCCATCCTTCTGTTGTACAGCAGCGCAGGAAAAGACCTGGGGAGAAGCAGCTCCAAGAATCTCCAGGCAGCCAGTGCCAAAATGGCCACCCCACCTCTCTTGGTCCAAGCCACACGCCCCAGCCAGCCTCTGCAGTCCCCAACAGAGCAGGCATGGGGTCGGCAGATAAAACTCCGAGAAGATTCTAATGATGATGATAATGTTGATGATGATGGTGATAATTATAATAAAGCTGTCAACATGATGATGGAGTCATCTTTAATTTGTTCAAATTAGCAAAACAAGCTCTCACTTTGGAGAAGGTAGTGGAGGAGAAGCCGAGACCTTTGGGTAATTGTATTATGTGGTCCCAAAGAATGGTTAGCAGAATTTCCACCTTTCTGTTATGGCAATAGCTACAGTTTCATACAAGTACACACACAGACATTTACATCTATAAATATGTGAAAACATATATTCTAGAAAATTTAGCATAAGGAATAAAAGCATGGGCTTGGGTCCTAAATAACCCAAGTGCACATCTCAGCTCTGATACCAGCCTAGAGTGTGATCTTTGTAAGTTACTTAAGTATCTGTTTGCCTCACTTTTTTCATCTGTGAAGTGGGGCAATGATTATTGTGATGATTAAGTGAGTGAGTTTATGTAAAGCACTTAGCACAGTGCCTGGCACACAGTAATCTCAATATAAATTATCATTATTTTTTATCCTTTTTAAACATAATGGATTGTTATAAAAATATTCCTAGGGGGCCCGCCCGGTGGCATAGTGGTTAGGTTCGCACACTCCACTTGGGCGGCCCAAGGTTTGCAGGTTTGGATCCTGGGCGCCGCCCTACATACCACTTATCAAGCCATGTTGTGGCAGGCATCCCACATATAAAATAGAGGAAAGTGGGCACGGATGTTAGCTCAGGGCCAATCTTCCTCAGCAAAAAAAAAAATATATTCCTTTTCATCTTGAAATAGATTTCCTCAAAATCTGAAAGCACTATTCCTACAAATACAGCTGGCCAGAACATCCATGACTCCCCCACTTCCCTGCCACAATAGCACGTGCACGACACACACACACACACACACACACACACACACACACCATTATTACCGAATTCCTCCCTCCAAAAAAAAAGTAGGACATGGAAATGGTATTTTCAATATCTTGAATAATTTCTTGACAGTAAGAAAAGGTCAACAAATGGGAAGAGGGAAGTCTCAGTGAGGAACGACCATAAGGACAGCAACAGTCTGCTCTTACGATCACCAACAGCCAAGAGAAGAGGAAACAAAGAGGCACCAAAGTCCAACAAGGTTTTCCTTCGCTTCCTTTCTTTCATTCTCTTTCTTACTTTCATTTCCTTCCTTTCTTTTCTTCTCTGCTCAGGAAGCTACAGAGCCTACGAGCACCCCTTTCCCAGACGCTGCTGTGCAGTTATTAGGGCACTTGTTGGTAGAGCAGAGGTGAGAATTAATCATCAACGTGGACAAGGGTTAAATGTGACTTTTTAAAATCAGCTCCTTTGTCTCTGAAGCACTGCCTGAAGTCGAGTCTGTCTTTCATTCTTCATACCCCCACTTTCTACTCTTTCCCCCGTTCAAACAGACCTCATCCTTATTCCAAAGTCTCCTAAGGTCCTCCTTTCTAAACCAGTTCTCAAGAAAAGGCAGTAAACCTGTGTGCATCAAAAAAGCAAAAGAAAGGACCCCATTCTAGGGCTGTATCTCCACATGAGCGTGTTTCCAGTAATCAGAGCATATGACAAGACTTGCAGGGGATTTCAAACCCAGCTGCACAGTAGAATCACTTGGGAGCTTATAAATGACCAATGCCTGGGCCCAGCCTGGACCCATTAACCCAGGATCCCTGCAGTTGAGGCCAGGTTGCTAAAGGGCCCCAGGTGATTTCAGTGTGTGGTTAATCAGCAAAAGGAGTGGACTACAGGCTGTCTTAAATAAATGCAAGTCCTAATGTACAAGCATAAAACGCAAGACTTGACTCGATTACTTAAATTGATCTTTTTATTTTAACCCACTTCAATCACGGCTATGGAAAAATATTTCAAATGTCCTTAAATCCCTATAATGATACCATCCTTTCTTAGGAATTCCCTAAACAGTGGAATAAAGAAAATTTTCTAAGGATTAAATAAACTATTACTTAAACATACCATGGAATAACTTTTAATTACCACTTTCTATTAACACTGTCTATGTATCAGACACAGTGCCAAGGACTTTCAAATGTTATCTTTTTAATCTACATAAAACTCTATTAGGTAGGTATTAATAATCCTCATTCTACCCTAGTGTCCACAGGCTTGTTACTCCACTCTATTTACGGCTCTCTCCATTTAACTCTAGGAGTTATCACCTAATGGAGGTTCATAAATGGTTTATATGGCTGCAGTCTTTTACTTTGGGAAGTTGATTATAAACTTTTTTTTAACAAATACACCTTGATTTTAAAACTTTTTTTAATGGATACTTTTGTGTGTGTGTGTGTGAGGAAAATTAGCCCTGAGCTAACATCTGATGCCAATCCTCCTCTTTTTGCTGAGGAAGATTGGCCCTGGGCTAATATCCAGGCCCATCTTCCTCTGCTTTATATGGGATGCCGCCACAGCATGGCTTGACAAGTGGTGCATCCATGTGTACCCGGGATCCGAACCTGCGAACCCAGGGCCGCTGAAGCAGAGTGCACGCACTTAACAGCTACGCCATGGGGCCGGCCCCTAATGGATACTTTTTAACATGACTGAACTTGCTGACATCATTCAGGGGTTTATACTGAACAAACTGATGTCTAAATAATATTTATTATACTTTGACCACTGCAGGACCTTTAAATATAATACACGGAATATTATGATCTTCAAATCTCCTTTGGCCATTATTCTTAAAAGTCTTTACCAAAGACATTTCTATTCATTTCATACAAGTTTTTTAATATTCTTGTAGCACAAAAGACACTAAACACTACTAGTTAAATCAATATATATTTAGAGCCAATATCAATCACTCTTCCCTCTATGCTTCCACCATACGTTGCTTATACCTCTCTTTTCTTCTTTTTTCATTCTGAGAATTTCCTGGGATCAGGGAACATCTTATATTCTTTATGTTCTTTCCACATCTATGCATATAGTAGGCACTCAATAAATGTTTGTTGAGTTTAATAGAAAAAAGTATTAAGTCATGGTTTGGGAAGCAATGCAAAGTGGTAGTCTAGAGCAGTGTGTTCAAACTCTGCATTGATTGTGAAATCAATTGTGGATGGTGAGCAGCAATTTGTAAAATTGGAATTTAGAATAGAATAAAATAAATGAGAATAGACAATATCAGAGCACCTTCTGCATGGTGGTAAGGGTTCAGTATAATTTTGAGTTCAGTACTCAAAATTTGAGTTCTGTTTCAGTGTTTATACATACGCCTGCAAATGCGTGCAGGGTCAAGCTGTAAAATACATCTTACTGTGGGTCACAGTTGAAAACACTGAAAGTCTCTGGTCTAGAACACGGACCCTGGAGTCATTTCTTCTGGGTTCACAGTTGAGGCTCTGCCTTTAGCTGTGTGACTTTAAGCAAGTTAACAACCCTCTAAGTTTCTTCATCTATAAAACGAGAAGAGTGGGAACTCTTTCCTGTTAGAATTTTTATGAGGAATACAGGAAATAATCTCTATGAAGCACTAGGCACGGTGCTTGGCATAGAGTAAATGTCTATAGATATCATTACTCTTGTTGCATCTTTTAAAGGTTTTCTTAGAAAAACTTCAAAGAGCACTCTACCTGCCTCTCCTTTCTTACCTCCTAATTATTCCTTAATTCAGTGTTTTCTGGCTTCCGTGCCTCCAAACAAGAAAAGCATTCTCACTGTGGTGCCCCCATCTCCTCATCACTGAGTCAGTGCACCCCCCCTCAGTCTTGACACTGTTTACCTCTCTCTTCTTTGCAAACCACTGCCCCCTTAGCTTTCCTGAGCCTACTCGCAAACGACCCACTACCAGCTCTCTCTAGCCTCATCAGATGATCACAGATATACAGAGGACAGAGTCTGAAGTCTCCATCCCCAGGTCTGAAATCTCTTCAGAACTCCAGATCCACGTTTCTAACCATTTTCTATGTCAAGATTTCACCTAGATGCACTCAGGCCCCTCACACTCAACAAATCCATAATTCTTCCTCCTGAATTTCACCGGGAAAACGAACATCACCATACTTCCCCTTTGCCCAAAAGCAGCAAGCTCTTTCTACATCCCCTCCCTGCTCCTCTCCAGTGTCTCATGTCAATCAGGAACAGGGTCCTGCAGACAAAGAGCTCTGCAATCAGACTCTTGCTGTCCATCTTCTCTGCAAACCCTCAGACTGTCACAGCCACACTCTCTCCCTGCTGCAATTCATGTGTCAGGTGGCCACCAGAGGCACCTTTCAAACCATGCTTCTGAACATCTCAACTTCTGCTTCTAACCTTTCAAATCTTTTAGTGATTTCCCTCCATTCACAGTTTATCCATTAGCAGAGCACAAGTTTTTGTTTATTATTATAAATGCACAAGAAAATCAAAGATGATTGTTCCTGCCCTCACAGAGCTTATAGCCTTCCATCAATGAATAACGTTATTCAAAACTTATAAATAAAAATGAGGGGCCGGCCAGGTGGCGCAGCGGTTAAGTTTGCGTGTTCCGCTGTAGTGGCCCGGGGTTCACTGGTTCGGATCCTGGGTGCGGACCTACTCACCACTCATCAAGCCATGCTGAGGCGGCGTCCCACATAGAAGAACTAGAAACATCTACAACTAGGATATACAACTATGTACTGGGGGCTTTCGGGGGGGGAAAAAAAAAAGGAAGACTGGCAACAAATGTTAGCTCAGGGCCAATCTTCCTCAAAAAAAACGGGGAGCAAAAAAAAAAAAAAGAAAAAGTTGGTTTTCCAAATCCATGTTTTGTCCATATGCTATTAGGTATTTAGATCTTTAAATACTCAGCTGGCTACCTGATTCTTTTGCTTTTCCTGTAAAGATTTGCAACAATCAAGCCTCCCACCCCACACTTCTCTAGGATGTCCCACAAACCTGTGCTCCCCAAGCCACTGTCACAATTCAGCACTTAAGCCATGCTCTTTCCCCCCTCTATGCCTTTGACCCTTTAGTCCCCACCAGCGGCTAGAGGGGCTGTAACACTTTCTCCAACAGGCCTACTGACAAACTCCTGCTTTTCCTTCAAGACTTAGCCCAAATATCTCCTCCTATTCGATGCCATCCTGACTCTCCAACAGTTAGTTGTTCCTCCTTGCAGGGCTCACACCAATTTGGGCAACCTCGCTATTACAACATTTATCACAATATATTGTTATTATTTGTTAAGGTACACAACCCACAAGCCTCTCCCATATCCCCAGCACTAAGAATTGTTCTTGGCACATAGTAAAAACTCAACAAATCTTTATGAAATGAATGAATGAATGAGTGCATAGAAATCATTCTTACCTAAATCTCCTGTATATTAAAATGATTAATCAGGGTCCAGCCCAGTGGCACAGCAGTTAAGTTTGTGCATTCCGCTTTCGCGGCCTGGGGTTCACCAGTTCGGATCCTGGGCTGGGACCTACTCACTGCTGATCAGGCCATGCTGAGGCGGCATCCCACATAGGAAAACTAGAAGGACCTACAACTAGGATAAACAACTATGTACTGCGGGCTTTGGGGAGAAAAAAAGAAAATGAGGAAGATTGGCAACAGATGTTAGCTCAGGGCCAATCTTCCTCAAAAAAAAAATGCATAAGAGGTGTGTTTATTAAAAAAAAGACTAACCAAATATCTTTCATTCAACAAAATGAATTGAGTGCATCTAGAAGGTATTGTGGCGTGAAGGCGATGTGGTCCCTGCCTCCATGAACTTAGAGCCTGCTTCCGTTATTGAATCTGAAGGACTAGCCAAATACATGGGTAAAAATAAAGAAATTGATTTTTTAAATCCAAATTTTTTACCAACATAACATCAGATGGTATGTCTTTAATGATCAGATAATTACCTGATTCTTTCAGATTTGGTTTTAAATGTTAAACACCCAGACATGGTTAACATACTCTCTGAAGTGCAAGGGAGGGTTGACTCACCACTGGAGCCAGGACAAGGACAAATTGTATAGCTCAGAGGCTTCTGTCTGTCCTCTCACAGTCAGCTCAGTCACAATAAGGTATGTGGTTTCTCTGAACGTGCCATTCTTGTTTTATTTACTCAGATGCTTCCTTCCCATTGTCAATATCTGCTCTGAGCTTTTCAGACAGAGTCAGTCCACTTGTTTGTAGAATAGCTCATTGACATAAAACAAAGAACACATCCTAGCCAGTCAAATCCAAGAATCCTAGTTTAAAAAAAAAATCATGGGGCCGGCCCGATGGCGCAAGTGGTTAAGTGTGCGGCACTTAACCGCACACTGCTGCGGTAGCCCGGGGTTCGCAGGTTCAGATCCCGGGCGTGCACTGACGCACCGCTTATCAAGCCATGCTGTGGCGGTATCCCGTATAAAGTAGAGGAAGATGAGCATGGATGTTAGCCCAGGGCCAGTCTTCCTCAGCAAAAAAAAGAGGAGGATTGGCAGAGGTTTGCTCAGGGCTGATCTTCCTCACACACACACAAAAAAAGTCATATTAAAGAATTTTACTGCATAGTTCTCCTAGGAGCCAGAGTTATTAAAAATAATTTGGAATTGGATTCATATGCAAGTCCATTACTTTTGTTTTCATTTTTATTTTTTGGATCCATATAAATATACTTTTAAAAAAAAACTAAACTGCTGTATTAACACAACTCATAAAAGCCTAACCCTTAACTTATTCACCTAGTTGCAATTCAAGGACATCTCCAGAGAGCTGTATGTTTAAGAAGAGAGACAGACTACATGGTGAAATCTTGCCAGGGTAAAGATGATGAATATTTCTTGGTCTGAGCACCAGAAGTCAAGTCTATAAATATACCTTGTCCAAGTGGAAACCAGGATCAATTTCCCTTCTGGTTATTACCTCACTTTGGGGTGAGAAGGAAGAACAGGAAGGAAAATGTTTAGAGACACAACTCTGGGTCCTGGAAATTAAACCACACTAATTGTCCCTGAAAGAGATAATTAATACCAGTAGTTAACTGCTGGGGCCTCTCAATTATGTCAACAGCACATTCATCGAAAAAGGACATCCTTTAACCTTAAGGCCTTATAGATCTATAATAGTCCAGCACTTGCCAAAGAGCTCCTCCAAAGCTATCATAATTTAGATATGGCGAGTAATGGAACATGTTTTAGCAAAGGGGAAGAAATGGGTGAGAGAAAAAATGGATTGAGTATAAGATCATAGAAGTCTCGAAGCCAGAAGGAATTTTGGAAATCATCTAGGAAATTGGCAGCACTCAGGCCAAATCTGATCTCCAGATCTCTAGAGGTGTTTTGTTTGGCCCGCCCAAATTTTAATTGAATTTTATTTTATTTTATTTTTGGCAATTTTGAGTGAATTGCCAATGTTTTAAAAATGGAAGGTTTCACATAAAAATCTGAATTTCCAGATTCTATTGAAAAATCAGAAGATCTGGCAACAGTGTGCTCTCTTTCTTATGTAACAATTGGCTGGAACTAACTTTGCCCCTCACTGCATGGGCATGTTCTCTTCAGATCCTTCCACTTCCTAATGTCTCCCTGACACAGGACCAAGGTTGACTTGCCTTTAGAGTTTCACCTGCGATCTCCCCACCCTCCAATTCTGGTCTGCTCTGCTCATTTATGATGCCTGCCCTCTGGGGTGAATCTTGTAAACTTACCACCAGCAATTTTATCAACTCCTCAATTTCCTCATCTGTATGAGAAAACTGAGTTTTAGAGAGACCAGTATCAAGCTTCCTTACCGACCAATCCAGTGAATGGCCACCTCTTTCAAGTCATGCTCTCAGGCTCAGAAGAGAAAATAGCAGAATTTGTAAACCATTCAGAGTCTAAGAAAAGATGAAAAGATCTAGAGATTTAACAGTTAAATGTGGGCAAAATGAGGGCCTGACACTTAGATACAAGTTAGTATAATCATCTTCCTGTATCCCACACTCTTATCATCCTCATGCTGCCAGGCTCTTGTTTCAGTTTCTCTCTATCCCACACAACCCATATCCCACAAAGCTTGGCCCAAGTAGTGGTGTTCCGGGTGAAGAAATCTATGACGATGCTGTCTACACTGGTGTGCTCTTTTGCTTAGTATATGTTTTGCATAATTTGTACATGATTATATAGAGTCCAATCTGTTATCTGAATACACACTTTAGTATGTTGTATATAAACTAGTATATTTGCTATATCACTTTCAGAATAGAAAAATCAAGACACAAGGCAACATATATGGGATTCCAAAATATGAAAAGATCTGGTGCCTTTGGGTGGTTTATTGGGAATAATGAGAAGAATATTCAAAATTGACACTCTTTCAGAGAATCTGACAGGTCTGGTCTTTGTGTTTAATACTATCACATTCACTAATGTTTTTCTCATCCCACATCCCATCACTTCTCAAAGAGCTTAAGAGTTTCTTTTGAGTGGGTCATAAAAGTAAAAGGTCATACAATAGTTTGAAGATGTGTTAAAGCATTGAAATATATCCCATCATTGAATCTGTAAAGTACAATTAATCACTACGATGGGTAATGTACAGCATGATGACTATAGTTAACACATTGTATTGTACATTTAAAAGTTGCTAAGCAAGTAGATCTTAAAAGTTTTCACAAAAAAAATTGTAATTATGTGTGGTGATGGATGTTAACTAAACTTATTATGGTAATCATTTCACCATATACACATATATCAAATCATTATGTTGTACACCTAAAAGTAATACAATGTTACATGTCAATTATATCTCAATTTAAAAAATAAAATAAAATCAGAATGATGGAATGAGGATGCAAAGAAAAAATAGAGAAACACTTCTCTTACAGGTAGTAGGCCAAATTTCTAACTACTATTAATACTAGTTATCATGTATTATGCTCCTGTTATGTGATAGCACAACTGTTCAAAGGATAGGCTCTTGAGACATACTTCTTGGGTTCAAATTCTGGTCCCATCATTTACTTAGCTGAGCGACTTTATAAAAATTCACAGTCGAAGACAAACATTATGCCTCCCTAGCTAATAGATAAGGTATGTGGCTCACTTGACATATCACGTTAGTAAAGATTAATAATAATTATTATTATTATTGACAACTGAAACTGAGAATAGAACATGGCTTTACTCTGCTATTGGCCCAGGAAAGTGGAGGTGTTTTCCTATGCAAAGTTTTAATCAAACTAAGAGTTGTTATACCATAAGATTGCAGATTTAGGGGGGGGGAACTATTGGATTTAAATGAAGCATTGAAGGCTATTTGGAACACATTATTCTTTTACAGTAACATTTATAGGAAGCAAATACCATTGACATTTTATTCATTTATTTATTTTAGGGGGAAGCTCACAAAATTGAACTTCAAGGCATAAACTATAGTTAAAGATGCTAACATTGTTGTTATAAATACAATAATGATGTCCAATCACATTTTAATTCTTAGCATAGCTTGTCATACTCTCCATAATCTAGCCACATCCTATCTCCCAACCTTATCTATCTTAAATTCCAGGCTCCAGCCTGGAATTATCTTAATTATCTTCAATTCCAAACTCCAAACTGCTCTGCTTTCTTTGAACACACCAGACTTCCATACCTCTGTGCTAGTTTCAGCAGGCCTCCTGTCCATCAAGGAAATCCTCTTCCTTCTTCAAGTTCAAATGCTACACCCACCACAAGTTCTTCACCTCAAATGAACCTTCCTTTTCTCTGCCACTCAATAACACACTATTGATGTTCCTGCCATGACTCCATTTATACTATTTTGTGTTGTAGATATTTGTAAACATGCCTAGCTTTCCCACTAGACTAAAGTCTCTGAAGGTGGGGACCACCTTTCCTTGAACTCAATTTTAAGTTACAGTTCAATTGCTTATCTACAGGAGATACTTTGGTGTCTACAAAAAACCGCTCAAAGAAAGGGCCAACTAGATCAAAATATATACATTCTTGCAATCTTTAATTAAAATTAAAGTCACTCAGTGATACTTTCTTGGAAAGCTGTAGTTATACAAGCAAAACGTTATTTCTTTTGCACCTTCCTACTGGCATTCTATACCCAATCACATTCTATGAATTAAGTTCAAGAGATATCTCACTTGAGAAAAAGACTACAAAAGTTGGGTGTTCAAAAGACTGGGAAGAAGGAAAGCTTGAAGATCTGACCACATCTGTCTAATTGTCATCCTCTAGCTCTAGCTGCATGACCAGATCCACCCCCGAAGCACCATGATCTGCCCTGATACAGCTTCAGACACCAACCAATGCATACCATCCCCACTACCTTTTCAGGGTCAAAGTCAGAAGTGGGAAAAGATTTCCTAGTGTCCTGATCTACCTCCCCATATCTTTTGTCCCTCCTTATATTCATCCTATAGATATGAAGAGTCCTTGTTACTCTACCCACCTACACACAAAAGGGAAGAAACAAGGAAGGATGTTCTTAGGCAGTCAATAGTGCTAAAAGTATTTTATTGGAAAATTGCAGGTTAAACGATTTTATTATGTAATTTCCACTTCCCAGAACCTTAAAAAGAAAACATATTTATTTCTGGCAATGATACGGGTACTAACTCTGTTATCTAGATTCACATGTTATTTAAAAGAAGCTGTAATCATATAACGAATAATCGGTGCTTTCACTTTAGAATCTTCTCTACCTACCTCAGTCCTCTGCCTGAACCAGCCAGAACAATTTCTCAGAGCTGAAGCCAACCCAAATCTAAGAAACTGTTAGGACAATCCAAATTAACAGAATTTGATGGAACAACTGAAAAATCCTACTGGGGGCAGGGGGCGGGGAGGGGAGTATTTCACCTGCAATCTGAACTATCATCCGGGTAATAAGATTTAAAAAAAATATACTTAAACTAACCGTGACCCAGGAAATTCTTCAAAAAGTTGTTATATTAAATAATTTACTATATAAGTAAATCCTGCCTAATCCTCCCGGATGGATTGACCTGTGCCGGATTAGAGCTGGTATGCCAAGAAGCATTGATCTGTTTTTGATGACTACGTTTTTAAACGGTTTTCAGCTCTCTCCAAAGCCCCTGAGCGCTGCTAAAGCCAGAGCAGGTTACCTAGGGCGAGCCACAGATGGAGCGTTAAGCACCAAGTTTTCCGAAGTTCCGGCTCCACTGTCCCGGCGGTCGAGATGCCCGTGCCTCCCGCGGCGGTCGCGGAGGCTGGGCTCCTGCGCTCGCCGGAGGCTGACCAGGTGGTGCTGAACCAGGCGTGCGTGCAGAATCCGCCCGCCCCGCGCGCTGCTTTCCTCCCAGCCCAGGAGCACCACCACCCCGACACTCCCGGAGGCACCTGCGTGCACCAGCTCCCAACCAGAGCACTTGGAGGCCTCGCTGCCCTCTGGAAAGCAGGGGCCCACCTGGGTCGCATCACCTCCACTCATCGCTGTACCACCAGCAGCCCCAGAAGCTGTCTCCCGAGTCCCTGGGCAGATCTCCACCCTGAGCCCAACCCGAGGGCACCGTCCTCCTCCAGGACCGCCTTTCTCTCCCTCCCTCCCCCTCTCTTTCTCTCCCAACTCCGCGCAAAATGCCGCCCTCAGATTCCTGGGAAAACTCGCCCACCGCGAAGACGCACCCCATCAAAAATAGGCTATCAAGGGGTGGGCGCGAGGACCCTCTCACACACCCCAGACAAGAAACCGATCCCAAGCTGCTCGGCTGTTGGTGACAGCGTCGCCGCTGCCTCCTCCTACCGCTCAGAGTCGGAGGAGTCACTTCTTGCCTCCGGGAAGCTAGATAGCGCGGGCAGCCGCCGACCCTGGGGACTCTCCCCGCGAGCTCCAGCCCTTTACCTGGGTACCGGCCTCGGCGGGGGCTCCGGGGCGCAGCACCGGCCGGTGCCCCGGGCAGGCCGGGCGGGTGGTGCGGTGAGGACCGCGGCCGCCGCTCTCCCCTGCTGCTCCGGGCCTGCCGGGCGGCTATTTATCCCGGGGCCCGGCCCCGGCCCCGGCCCGGCTCCTGCCGGGGTATTAGGCAATTGGTCCCGCTACGCGCGTGGCCCCGGGAGCCGCCGCCCTCTGCCCTCGCGGAGCCCAGCGGCGGCGGCGGCGGCAGCCACCTGGAGGGAGGGAGCCGGCCCCCTCCTCTGGGCTCCACCTTCTCTTTCTCCTCCTCCTCCCCGGAAAGTTATTCGCCCCCCCCCCCCCCGCCTTCTTCGCGGGGCACCCTGGCCAGTCTGAACCGGCTGTGACTGCGCGGTTTGCTGGGGGAAGGAGGAGGAGATGGAGGCGGAAAAGCGGGCGGTAGGGGCGCTGCTTATGCTCTCGCGGCTCCTCCGGGCCGGGCCGGGGCAGGCCGCCCAGGCAGAGGGAGGACACTGCTGGGGCCGCGGTTCCCGGCCGGCCCGGAGCCGCCAAGGCCGCTGGAGAGGTGGGCACCGTCGGCCAGGCGCCCTCTCGGTGCGCACACGCGCGCGTCCCCCGGCGCCGCTGCGCCCCGCTGCCCACCGCGTGCTCGCGCGGGCCAGCCAAGAACCGTGCGCATTTGGGGGGAGCCGAAGTCTAGAGAAGAGAGCGAGTCGCCCCTGGTCTCCCAGGCTCCGGGGGCCGCCGGGCGCCCTTCTGGCCAGAGCTGTATACCCAGCTGGCAGTGATCCCAGAGAAACGGGCACCAGAACTTTGTGGAGTTGGTGCTCCTAGGCAGTGAGGAGTGAGGATGCCAAGTGCTGTTCTTTGTGACAGCTCCATGGAAAATGAGGGCGCCCCCGCAGTGCACACAGAGTGCTGAGGGAGAGAGGCGGCATCTAAGGACGTTCAATCTGTCCAGCGGGTGGACTGCACTAAAATACACTCCTGTCTTTGGCTGACGGGTAATGGGCATGGGCGCTGAGATGGATGTGTGCTGTATCCCCACGGAGAATCACTGCAGCAGACTGGGGACAATCCGTAGGTACCAGGGGCTCACTGGGTGTGGGAACGTCCTAAAGAGATATGCACCTTTTGTGTTCCTGTGTGTATACATATTTCTGAATGGGGGCACCATACCTTCAGCTTCTCAAAGGGGGCTAGAGCCATCCACCCACCAGGATGAGACTTTCCTTTATACACTGACCGCCTCTGGTTCTGACCTAGACAAAGACCCTACCCCTTGCAAAGGGCGGTTTTCTGAAGTCCAGATTAAGCTACCTAACCGTCCTGTGCCTTGGTTTTCTCATCTTGCCTGCATTATGGAGTCCATGTGAGATGAGAGTTCAAAAAACCTATGGACCCTGGCCCCACATGTCAAGTTTTCTTACAGATATGAAAACAGTGGTTCATCCCTTTTGCCCTACACCATTCCTTTCTACCCAGTTTACTGACTTTTAGGTTATAGGGAAGTTGTGTGTCCCTATTTTCATCTCCACCAAGTTTTACCAGGTTTTTTTAAAAGAGAATATATGACCAGCACTCCCATGTCTGCTAAGGCCAGTTCTGTCAGCTAAGAACTGAAATGAGCTCATCCTTACACACAGTATGGTCCCAACTTTAGCATAAAAGTGGATTGCAGGGGGTCAAAAATTCAAATGGCTGGAGGTCCAGACTCATAATGTAATGAATAAAGTGGGCAGAAGGCAGCCTGGAGAACTTAGGGAACATGGAAGCTGGCTCTGCGGGCAGTAGTGGCAACTTGGCTTAGGGAATTGTTGGCAGGCTGGAATGTGAAAATTGCCCCACACCCTCAGAAAGGTTCATCGTTCAGTCACACCTCAGCAGAGCATTTAGACCTGCAAGAGAAGTCAGAAATCTAATCCAGCCCTGATGCTTTACCTATGAATGGAATTTGACCCAGAGAAGCTAGGGTTGTGCTCCTGATGTGCTAGGGCAGAGGGGCATGGGGAGCAGCAGGTTGGCAGAGATAAGACTAAAGCCACCTCCCTACCATCCAGAGTTTTCATCCCCAGTGACGTGATCTGCTTGTGAGGTGAGGATCAGATATGTTCAATATTGCTGGCATATTGCTGCCTTTATGGCTCTGTGCAGCCTTTGCCCTTCGGGTCTCTCCTGGGCCCGGAAGTCGATGCACTTTTGACAGGATGGAGTGAGAAAAAAAAGGCAGGTCATTAAATAAGCTGGATTTAAATGAACCTCCTTTGGGAAGAAAGAAACCTGAGGGAAAGCATTTAAAGAAAAATTGATACAGAGACGATGCCCTTGAACAAAGGAGTTCGTTCTTTGCCTTGTATTATTATTATGGAGCATTTATTAAGAATTTTGTGATTTGTGAAATATTCTAAGGTTCTCCCTGCTTAGATCATTTGCTGCCTCAATCTTTTAAAGAATAAGATGGAGAAATTAACCTAAAATTGCTCTGCAGTCTTCATCCCATCAAGGAAGCCAGAAACACTGAGACAGAGGAAGGCAGCAGTTGGTCAGGGGAGGGTGGGACATTTGCACAGCACCTGAGTCACTGGTCCAGCGCTTGCCCAGCTGACGAGACTTTCCTTCCTGACTTATTACACCAGGGCAGGCTTTTTTCCTTCTGTTCACATTGTTCTTCCCCTGTTTATGAATGATAACATAGCTACAAAGACACTACACCTTGAAATAAAAATAACCAAAAAAAAAATAGAATTTAGAGTTTTTATAGCAGTGAGCTCAGAGATCTAAAGATCATTCTATTAATTCCATTTCATTCGCTCACACTCTAACAGATAAAAAGATCAGAAAATAAGAGAAGTGGCTAAATCATTCCCTCTTACGCTTGTAGAGCTTTTGTTTAAAAGGACAAATTTTCAAGTGTTAAAAATGACCTTCAAGACATACTATGTCATATTTTTACTTGCAATTCTTCAGAATGTTGTTTCATCTTTTTCTTGCCTTTATTTTCGTCATGCTGTCTGGCTCAAATGATTTTTTAATCTTAGGGGAAGGGGGAAGAGGGTTAAATGCAGTTCTTGGAGTGCCTGGGAATTGCCAAGAACTGTGCTATCTTGTTTACCCCTCAAAGCAATCTCACGTGGTTAAGTATTGTTGTCTCCACTTTACAGATGAGGAAACCAAAGTTCACAGGGGTTAGATTACTTGCTGAGTCACTCAATCCTTAACTGTTAGAGGGATTCAGCCCCTGGTCTGGCTAATTGCTAAGCCTGTGCTCTTCCCACTCTACCTAAGAAAAATGATTCAGGGCTGGTAGGAACTAGCTAATACTGAGGACTGACGTCTCGCATGTGTTAGCTCATCTAAGGCTCACAATAAACCTAAGAAGTAGGTGCTATTATTATCTTCTGTGTTGTGCCAGTGATGAAAATGAACTAGAGAGAAGGTAAATAATTTGCCTATGGTTGATGATGGGTGGGCTGGGGTTCGAATCCAGGCCTCCAGTCTACAGAGAACCTTGCTCTGAACCATCACTGGATAGTCTCACAAGAGCGGAAGTCAGAAACGTAAATTACATAGAATGTGCATGTCCTCCTGTGTGTGTGTGTGTGTGTGTGTGTGTGTGTGTGTGTATAGGCATATACACTTTCCACCTCACATCCTTTTGCCTGGCATCACATGGTTTCAAGGCCATAACCAAAAACAACCTACACCTTCAGGTGCATTGGTTTCCAAAGCACCCAGTATATCTCCATAGATAGGAATTATGACATCTGTAATGTGCTCATTGTCTGTTTACATAGCAAAACTATAAAGTCCTGAGAGCAGGTACCAGTTGTGTCCTATTCGTCACTGTTCCCTTGAGCACTGTGGTGGCAACAGATTAGAACTTTGTGCAGTGAACATTTGTGGAATGAATGAATGAATGCATGCTCAAACTGTCAGTAATTGTTTTGCTGCAACAGATCATTGAAATTCTTCAGTTGCCTTACTCTGCCAAGCTCTGTTCTATTCCAAGTAATTATAAGAATTGTCTCATTTAATCCCATAGGGAAAATACTACTTTTTACCCATTTTATGGATGAGAAACTAAGGCCTCATGGGGTTAAGTGAGCTGCCCCAAATCAGAGGGCACCAAAGCTGCAGAGACGGAAGGAAAACAGGCAGTGTGAGTACAGGGTCTACACTTGTAAGATTAGGCTATATGGCCTCTCGCTGTGCTTGTTCACGGCTTTATCCTGGGATCCAGCACAGCACTTGGCCCACGTAGATTCTCCGTAAGCGTATTGAAGGAGAAAAGGAGAAAATTATCTCATGTGTCCAGAATAGTTTAAGGTCATTTCCTGCATTTTAATTCACTCGTGGAATTGTGTGTGTTACAAATTCAGCTTGTGTGATCTCGGATGTAATCCTATTAGATAATAAATTATCTGAGAAGGGTTTACTCCCAAAGGTAGGCTGTCAAGTTCAAATGTACCAATGGATCCAATTTCTTCTTGTGAAAATACAGGTGGAATTGATGAATATTATTTTAAAATATAAGACCATTGAATTGAATCTTTCTATGAAACAGTGCCAATTTTTTTAATGTACCTGTGTCTGATTTATGTGTATTACATCAAAGTTTCAGACAGCTCCAAACAATATTTCAGTCAAAATGTTGTTTTAGCCTTTTTCTCTTCTTTATTACATGATGTAGGAGAAAAAGCATGACCTTTACTCTACGTACTGGGTCTATACAATCCAAACTTTGTGGACAGTCCAAACACTTTGTCCCACGGTTTCAGCAAGTAAACATTTTCTATTTGGAAAATATGGTCACCTTAGATCTATTCAACATGCTGCAACTTTGGTTTATTGGGTCTGATTTAGAAGACTGTTATTAACCCATGAAACTAAAAATTATAAAGAAAAAATACACTCTTGAGGGAAAAAATGTAAAGTCCAGCATTTCCATAAGAGTTTGAACATAGGCTGAAATCGATGCAGGTAGAACAAATCTAACAGAATGAGTGAATTTTCCCCCATCCACTCCACCCCAGGCTGTGCTCACATAGAAAGATATGCTCATCTCTATCCCATGAGCCACCACATTGTAGAGCTTCTTAAGCTTTTCCATCAAAGTTCTTGGGAGTTATTCCAAACCATAGGCAAAACAACCAGCTGTAGAAGTGAAATGTGTTTGAGGTCATCTGCTTTATTTTAAAGATGCATGTGAATCCTGCCTTCTACTCAATAGCCATGTGTGTTTTAATACCATAATAATAGTTAACATTAATAATTATCTGTTAAATTTATTTAAATATTTGATATTAATAATATTTAATATTAATAACTTAATAATAGTTCACATTTTTAAGCAATTAATATATGCAGTGTATTAGTCAAGGTCCAGGCAGGAAACAAAATTATGCCAGATAGTCAAGTGAAGGAATCTTAAGGGAAAAATTATTTATAGCTAAATGGGTAGGGTTAAAGGAATAAACACGAGACCCCTAAAGACAAGGGACAGTGGGAAGTGATTACTCTTCCTGGGCCTTAAGTGACAAAGGAAGACCTAGTGTTACCAGCTCCTGGGAGAGCAAATCTGCAAAGGAGGGACCCCCTGAAGTGAGCTGGAATTGGGAAGAGATGTAGTTTTATTGCCAGAGACAAAGTGCCAAAAGGAGCGTGGAGCGAATACCTCCACCTCTCTCTCTGCTCTCCAACCTCTTAGTGGTGCCTACCATTGACCAAAACCAAGCAGAAGCCAGGCACTGAGGGAGCCCAGGAAATGCTCCCCACAAAGGGTCAGCCTCCTAGGCACAGAGCAAGGCAAAGAAGGGCAGAAATTGGATTGGGTTGGGGAGAGTGGCAAACGGAGAATGATCAGAACCACCAGACACTGGGCCAAGCGCTTTACATACATAGATGTAGCTACAATTTCCCCCATTTTACAGATGAAAAAACAGAGGTATGGAATTTAAATCTAGGCTGTCTGACTCTGGATTCTGTGCTCTTAACCACTACACTATTTAACCAAGCTGTATTAAAAATAATGTTCTAAAATTACTTACTTAAAAAAAAAAACTTCACTGGTAAAATAAATGCTCTGTGTTTGTCACATTACTTTGTGATCATCATCTCCCCTACTTTAATAAATTTTCCTTAATCTTATCACCAATTTACCTTATGGTGAGTCTCATGCATTTTATATTGATTCTATGAACTACAACTGGCAACCCATTTCTTGAATTCTGGAAATTATCCCCACTTGCTGCCTATAACATAAATCACTATGCATGAACTACAAAATATACTGTCAATTCCATTTATTCATTCATCAAATAATTCTTAATCACTTATTTTGTGCCAACCATTGTATGAAAACAAAGGGTCTTGCAATCTAGGAGAGAAGACTGACAGGTAAATTATTACTAGAATGCGCTAAGTACCTCAGTCAAGGTACCCGTGCTGTATTAAGGGAACCCAGAGATGGGTTCTGCTTGGGTTGAAAGGCAGGTATTCTAAGACAGAGGCAAGAGCATTTCCAAAGTCTTAATGGTATGAAAGACTCCCATGGTATGCTAGGGAACTAAAATTGCTAGGGAACTATAATGAATAATTACAAATGATTAAAGGTAAGAGTATTTGCGGGAAGTGGAAGGTAAACTGAAATAGGGCGTTTGATTGCAAGCAACAGTTCTCATCTCTTGGCAAGAGAGCATAAATGGAGAACTGGGGAGGACACAGGTCCACTTGGAGATCTAGTTGGCAAGGACTACAGAGCCTCCTCAGGAAATGAATGGGCTCTGACTGTTTTCTCTATCCTTGCAGGATTTTGTTCAAGATTCAAAGTCCCAGAAGAAAGAGTGTGACTGGCCTGGCTTAGGCAATATAATCATCTCTCAGTTAGGGGAAGAGGGGGCACTTTGAGAGTACTCATTGGGCGAGAGATAATTCTCCAAAAGCACATTGAGATGCTGACTAGTCAAAACACAATAAGTGTGCTCTACAATGGGTTAGGCTGTGTGAGTTCTTGTCTCCGTATGAAGGCTTTATCCAGGAAGCAAAGAGGAACCATTGAAGGATTCTAAACAGTGGGATGACACGGTTGGATTGTTGTTTCAAAATGATCAGTCTTAGAAACCTCATTGGAGGATAGACTGGGAAAGAGACTAGATAGGAGGCTGATTTAATAGTTGAGGCAAAAAAACTGAAAATGTAAAACCTATAAAATTATGAAAATATAGGGGGACCAATTTGAGAGATTGAAAAATACCATGGAACTGATGAATATGGGGATTAATAAAATGAAAGGTTTGGGAGGACTTTCAGGTTTTCCGTAAGAGCTTATAAAAAATTGCTGGAAAATTGCCGGATCCTCTAGAATAGTCCAAATATCAAACATTGTATCTCATTGTTCCAGTAAAGTGTAAAAATTTCCAAGAAACTTCAAATCTAAAATATATCTCCAAGGTTTCTTTTGCAATTGGAAGTGATTCAAAATTCTTTTGTCAGACTCAAGTTTCCCGATTTGTGGTTTGGATAATATGATCATAGATGGTGAACATATGCAGCAGAAACAAAAAGTGGGAAACCTATCCAATACCAGTATAGTGAGTAGTGGTGCCTGTAAAGTAAGTGCTAAAGTTTCACTGGAAATAGGCCTCTCCTAACCAAGAAGAATCAGAGTTGATTATTAGGCTAAAGAGACTTTAGAAGGAAGGGGCCAGATCGTTTGGCAGCAACAAGCAAACATCAATCAAATCCCAGATGTACAGCTGGCTCAGACAGAGGCATGCCAACAGTCCTATTATCCATAACCAAATCCATCACTCTGCACTTAGAGAAAAATCATTACATTTCTAAATCTAGAGCGGTATGACCCACAGTACAAATACTTGGATTGATCACACAGACTCTGGCATCCATCAAGTGAAAGCTGAATTAACTCTCAACATCATGTACAGTGACAGTTATGGGCATTTCCTTCCATGGAATCTGGTCCTCTAGACATCCTTGGAGATTTGAAGAGGCTGTTTCTGGGTATTTTAACACTCCCAGGATACTTCATGCCTTGATTATTTCTCTTAACCACACATAGTCATGAATGCTTCTTTTGAGACTGCTGAATTTATATCAGAGTCTTATAACTGAAATAGGCCTTGGAGATTAGCAGGTACCACCTCACACTCGTTGTAGCATTTGATCTTCTAATTTTTCAGATGAAGAAACAGAAACTCTAAGAGGTTGAATGATAAAAGGCAGATGGAATAGAGGATAAGAGCACACACTCTGAAGCCAAGACTACACCTATTAGCTTGGTAACCTTGACGAGGTTCCTTGTCCTCTCTGCCTGTTTCCTCATCTTTAAAATAGGGAGAATAATACTCATCTCATATGATAGTTGTGAAGATTCAGTGAATTGAACCAGATAAAATGCTTAGAATAGCCTAACACATAGTAAGTGCTATGAGAGTGCTTGTTTTCATGAGTATACAATGAATCTCAACTAGGATTCTGATCCTACCTCTCCTATACATAGTTAGAAGAGGAAAATTCTATCCATTGACAAGTTTACAATGATTATGAATGGTTGTCATATATAATATCTTTTAAAGGTGTCTCATCAAAACCTGCATCTGAATTCTTGAAATTCATTCAAGAAGAGTTTCTGTAGTGACAGGCAGGTCTGATAACCAGTCCAGGAAATCAACAAGGCCCAGTGACTAACACAGTCTGCAAATTAGCCTTTTAACCGAGAAGACTTGAGTCATTCCTTGGGTGTCAACTTGGGTCCACCTTCTATAAACTATGGTCTTAATGAACTAAAGAGTTGGATTCTGATTTAGATGTAATTCTTGGAAAGGCTGTTACTTCAACTTTTCTTTGGCTGGTCAGGATTATTTTTCAGCAGGTTCCTTAGCTAATAGTGTTACAATACACCACCAAATAAATCAAGAAATGAACATTGCTGTGAGGTGGAAAAAGAAATAGCTAAGGGAACTCCTGTCACGCTGACAGGAGTTTGACTCACTATGTATGGCCCAAATAGTATGTTTTATAAGGAGAAGTATGCAGCTAATGAATGTCAAAAGCCAAAAACTCAATCTGCAAAGGGACTGCTTATAGCAAATGAGCTATAAGAATAATTTGCACTGCACAGTGTTCCTCCAACCCACAACAAATAAAGCGCACCTCCTAAAGTAGAAAACAGCCAGGAAAATATTCAACACCTCAAACATGCCTAGCTTAGGGTAGGTATCCAAAAAATATTAATTGAATAAATCTAATTTCCATCAATGAAAAAGTATCTCATGTTAACTTGGATCTTTGTTATCTGACCTAAGGTACTTAAAGAAAATGTGAAGAATTTCTTATATAATTAACTTTTGACATGAAGTGGGTGATAAAGAATCCAAATTATAAGCTGTGATTGCTAGATAATCATAAAATAGAGATTTAAAGAAAATAGATGAAGGTTTTAAAACTCAATTCAAATTAAGAGGAAAAGGGCAAATGCCTTCATCTTTAGCCTTTATTTCATAATCTACCTTTTTAGCATTTAAAATTCCAAGGATTATCAGGGTGACAAAAACGTTCTTTTTCCCCTAGAGATCAAGTGAAACTCTTTTCAAAAACTATAGGTTTGGGGTAGTTTCTTTGTAAAATCGTCTGGCAGTTCCTCAAAAGGTTAACTGTAGAGATACGTATGACCCAATAATTCCACTAACAGGTATATATCCAAGATAAATGAAAACATATGCCCTCTCAAAAAATGTGTACATAAGTATTCATAGCAGCATTATTCATAATTGCCAAAAAGTGGAAACAATCCCAATGTCCATCAACTGATGAGTGGACAAATAAAATATGGTGTATCCATACAATGGAATATTATTTGGCCATAAAGAAGCTAAATACAAAAGGCTACGTATTGTATGATTCTATTTATATGAAATGCCCAGAATAGGAAAATCTATAAAAACAGACAGTAGATTAGTAGTTACCTACGGCTGGTGGGCATCAGGTGTTAGGGGGAGGGTAGGTTGGGAGAAAATGAGGCATAACTGCTAATGGGTACTAATGGGTAAGGGGTTTCTTTTTAGGGTGATGAAAATGTTCTAAAACTGGTTGTGGTAATGGATGTACAACTCCGTAAATATATGAAAAATCATTGAATTGCACACTTTAAAGAGATGAATTGCATGGGGTCTTAAAAACACAGCTTTTTAATTCAACTAATAGAGTGATGGAGCTTCCTAACATTGTGACAAGTTAGGGGCTAGACATGATCAGCCTGGAATAATCATGGAAAAATTGCAATCCCCGGAGAGAGAGTTCATTGTTTAACATAAGTTGTGAACGTATGCCAGTACAAAGGATGCAGATCACCAGATGTTCTCATGTTCTTTCTATATTCTGCCATGAGAAAGTTTCCCTCACCACCCAGGTTGTGGGACAAATGAGAAATAGAAATCAGAGGAAAAAGCTGATTTTTATCAGTTCTGAGAAATTAACTCTCCACTGTTCAGTGAGCTGTCATCACACTGGCCTTCCTAATGTTTTGCTGAGCTCTACCTACCCCCAAGCCTTTGTAGCTGCTCTCTACATCTGAGGTCCTCATTCCTCCTCCAGCTCTCCACCTAGTTGGCTCCTCATCAATCAAGCCCCTGCTCCCATGTCACCTTCTCAGGAAAGATTTCTTAGATGCTCCTAGATACAATATTCTTCCCCCACATAAACTCTCTCTCTCTCTCATTGCTCTGTTTTATTTTCTCCACAGCACTTAGCACTATCTGAAATTCTCATGTGTTTATCAGTTTGTCTGCTTCCCCCACCAGAAGGCAAGCTCCCTGAGGACAGGAACCACAGTATTTCCCTGTACCTACAACGCTACCAGATTGACAGTGAGTGCTTGATAAATGTTTATTGAGTAAATGATCTCCGTGATGCAAGTCATAATCAACTTCGTAAGCAACACTCAAAAGGTCAGTCTCTGTACCTTGAGATCACACCTTGTACAGAATTCCGGGGACACAGATCACCCAGAGAACAGTCTGTAGCCACCTCCTGGACAAAGGGCAAATGGCTCAAACTGGAAACCCTGTTGGCCACCAAGGACTTTCTGTGCTCTCACACTAATCTTCCCTCACCATGGTCCCAGGTGAGATGGCAGAGCACACTCAGGGACCTTTCCCGTGGGTTATAAATAAGTCTGGGCTTATTGCTGATCCCAGACTGGCCTACATGGCAACTCGCCCTCAGCTTGCTCAGTTAGGACTGCTTCCAGTAAGGTCAGCAAATAGCTGTTATGCAGAGAGCAACCCAGAACAAACACCTGGTCTATATGGTCACACAAACACCACACGTTTAAAATCCTCTCTCACGGGCCGGCACCATGGCTTAGTGGTTAAGTGCGCACACTCCGCTGCCGGTGGCCCGGGTTCGGATCCCGGGCGTGCACGGACGCACCGCTTCTCCGGCCATGTTGAGGCCACGTCCCACATACAGCAACTAGAGGGATGTGCAACTATGACATACAACTATCTACTGGGGCTTTGGGGGGAAAATAAAATTAAAAAAAATAAAAAAATTAAAAAAAATAAAATCCTCTCTCAAACCCTGACCCCAGTCGCTGTAGGAGCGGTTTATCCTAATCATGCCCCAGAGTTAGGAACTTTCCATCCTAACTCAGAATGGCTATCTGTCTTATTTTTATTGTAAGTCATTTCATCAAGTGAACACTTAAAGAATCACTAAATGCTTCATAAACTGTAGAGTGCTTGACACTCAAAAGGTGTTTTTATTAAGCCCAAGCAATTGGCACATTTACCAGGATGTTACTTGTGAGTTCTTTGGAAACAATTTGCTAAAAATGGTATTTGAGATATTTCAACTACCAAAAAATTCACATTAAATGATTTTATGGACACAATTTAAATTTCTTCATATATTGAATGCAGAACAGTGAGCCAAGACTCCCTTTTATAAAGCCTGACTTCATATTTGATAACACAAAACAATGGAACTCAATGACTGGAGATACTTATGTCATTTTATCACAGACTGAAGCCTTAGAAAAGAGAAAGGGTTACCTGTAAGATGGGTAGTCAGCACATTGCAAGGTTTCATGACACATTTAGGGTATATGCAACAGGTTGCATTTTACTCATTGAATCCATGAATGTAGGATTGTGATGCTTCATTGTAGTGCAGACTTCTTGCCTTCCAAGTGAGGAGCCAGTAAGGTAATTGACTTCTGCTTGGTATGAGACAAAATAACTGAATGGTTAAGAACAGAATTCTAGAGGCAGATGGTTTTGGGTAAGGGTCTTGCTTCTCTCACTTCCAAGCTGTGTCACCACAGTCAGGATGCCCTGGGTGAACCTGGGCATTTTACTTAATTCCTCTGAGCCAGCATCTCCTCATCTGCAAAATGGAAATACCTCATAGATTTGTGAGTACAGATTAAATTATGTAATGTACGTAAAACCCTTAGCACAGTGCACTTCAATTCCAGGTAGTGCCATTTATAAATAAGGATTCTAGTAGACATTTTCTGACCTCTCTTCTCAAATTCAGAATAATTTCTTCAAGGGACCACAAAATGCGGAAGGATGTAAGGCCACTTGATACCAAGAGAGATTATGAAATTAACTGAATGTAGATACCTGAGCTCAGGCATGGCCAGACAATACATATCTGCTAGTGGCAAGTTAAGAAACACCATCCAGTTCAGCTGGAGGGTTGATTATAACTGCGCATGTGGACATTGTGTTCTATGAAACTCCACGGAAATCCACCTGAGGAAAAATGTACCTCACCCACATCCACAGACATGCTGTGGATATGGTTGCTATATATGCAAGCAATCCTTTTCCAATTCTCCTGAAGGTAGTCACAGGTCTCTTAGTTCACAGAGCTACACTTGTCTTCTTGATATTTACATCTTAGATTTACATAACTCCTTTCTGTTATACATTTTCATGTAAGTTTCAGTCCAATACGTTTAATATTCACAGTATTTCTAAGTGATATGCAAAGCAGGTAGTATTAATGCTGTTTTTGGTTTTTTCTTCATTCTGTTTTGTTTTAGCACAGGAGGAGTATGAGACCCAGAGAGGCTAAGAAACTTGCCCAGACGTCACATAGTTGTTCAGTAGCCAGACAGTAGAAACACATAGTCCAATGAGCTTCTCTCCACATCAGTGTTTCTCAAACTGTAGCATGCATGTGAATCACTGGGAATCTGATTACAGCGCAAATTCTGCAGTAGGTCTGGGGTGAAGTAGGATTCTGTGTGTTCAACAGACTCACAGGAGTTGCTGCTACTATAGTCTTTAGAACATCCATCACCATACCCTTCATAACACCCTGGGCAGGTCCTTCCTAATACTTCCCCAATTGCAATTGCATCGTTTGGGTAGTCAGTCTCATGAACTCCAGGAGAGCAGGAACTATGCTTTGCTCACTGCTTTGATCTTGCTGGCCAGCACCATGCCTGGCAAAAAGGAACTAAACAGAACTAAACACGTATTTTTGAAAAGTGAAGGAAAAGTGACCTATTTCCAATTACAAAGCCACAACACTTGCCTATTAAGACTCCGATTACTTATGGAAAAAGCGTATTTATCAAGTATCCACATTATGATGTCTAGTTGTAATTGCCAGGTCCCAAAATAACATAACCTCAAGAAGCCCTGCAGTGTCAACCAGTTTAGACCTACACCTCCAGCAGAACTATGCCAGAGTCCAATGGAACACAATCACCTCCTTGGGCCAATGGGATGGGTTAATGCGAGGTTATAGGGCAAGGGGGAAGAGGAGAACAGGTAAGCTGATTGAGGCTTGCTGACACTTAGCTCGAAGGGAGCCACATCACCTCTGCTGCCACCTGAGGATGCTGATAACACCAATCCACTATGGATTGTCAGTTTTCCATATGTCAAGCACTGTGCTAAGCACTTTGCACCAGTCATCTCATTTCATCCTCTCTACAAACCTATGTCACAGGCACTTATTTTATAGGTAAAGAAGTGGAGACAGAGGGTTATTAAACTGTAAGAGGTGAAACCAAGATTTGGGCTCAGGCAGTCCGACTTCCGAGTCGATACTTCTAACCATGTTGTCTACTAGAAGCACATAGGGAAAAGAAACAGTTGCCTGAAGATGGGAGTGACTTTACTCCCTTGTCACCTGATAATAGGCTCCAACAAATCCCAAATAGAAGGAATTGTGGAGAAATAGATCACATTAACAGGAGATGACCTTTATATCCAAAAGGAAGTGTCCAGGTCCGACAATACAGTGTAGAAAAAGAAATAGGACTTTCTGTTACAGCAAATGCTCAAATAGTTTGACTCTATTTGGCTTATGGTTAAATATACAATGCCACTGAAAGGTTAAGTAAGCGTCAGTTAAGTATTAAGTCTCAAAGTTCCCAGATTCTTTTCACACATCATTACATCTCTTATGAAACCTTACATTAATGATTGGGGCAAGTCTGAGAAGATGATCATCACATGGAAGAAATCAGAGTTTTGTGAAGTATATGTGTCCAACGTAAAAAGTGAAGAAGTCTAAAGCACTGAGAGACCCTGGTTTTTCCAAAGCTTAAAATTATAATGATGTATACTTGAAATCTATATAATGTTATAAACCAATGTTACCTCAATAAAGTAAACAAATATATTACTAGTTACAAAAAAAAAGCAGAAGTTCAACAGTTATGTTTTAACTCTGTCGAACATGAGGGAATCAAGAAAACAGGGGAAGAAAATGCATTGTCAAGCTGAATATGAGAAAAGGGTAAACTTAATCTCTCTTCTTTATAAAAGATTTTTAAATATGAAATAGCAATAAATGGGGGTACACTAAAATACAGCCATAGGATCTTGAATGAAACATTACTTTGAAAAGAAGTTGAGCTCTACAGATTGTTTTTTAACCACACTTGTCTTCTTATTATCAACCTTTGGAGGCAACATGATATTATAGATTGTAAAGGCCCAAGACCTGGTTCTGCCGCTTCCTGGTTATGGCATCAAGCTAACATAATTCTTCCAAGATTCAGTTTCTTCATCTGTAAAATGGGGACAACAAACGCCTGCCTCCCAGGGCTATTGCGAGCCTTACGTTAAATGACATACTGTGAGCATTTAGTATCAAATGCAAAATCAACACAGATTGCTTCCTGTTTTCTCTTCTCTAAGTTCTGTTTTCCTAAAAGAATCTCTTTTAAGTATTTCTATTCCTAACTCTAAGTTTTTTTGGTAGAAACAAAATTGTTCAGGGTTAAGTAAAGCAATCTACCAACACAGATGAAATGTGTATATAAGAAAATGAATATAAACTATTAGTATATCAGATGGAAAAATTATCATATGTAAAGCTTGTTGTGTTAAAAATAGAACCATATAACATTTAACATAGGTGTGCATCCTTAAAAAATCAACTTCACTTATAATTACACCTGCAAAGTTTAGTCAACCTTCCAAATAATAATCATGCTAAAAATCAAGAAATTTTATGACTCAGTAGAGTGGATCTTTGGGAAAAAATTCCGCTTCAATTTATGTAAATGTTTTATAAACCATGAAGTACTAAACAATACACAATACTGTTTTTATTGTAATGCCCTGTTGGCTTTGAGAATAATTAGAGATGTCATCAAATTAAATTCACTCAAAACATTAAACTACCAATTTTTATTCACTGGAATTCAATATGGAATTTACATGTAAAGTAAGGGAGTTCAGCTTTCTAAGAAGTAATAACAACATATATAATAGACATTAAGTCAACAAAGATAACAAATAAAATTTTTAGAAGTCTTCCCACAATTTCATCTTCCAGACTTGTGGGGGTAGTAGTAGAAATTAATATCCAGTTTTTACATGTCATATCCAGAATGCTCCAGCTCCCTAGGGAAAATAAAAAGAAAAGTAGCCTCAAAGGAACACATTTATAATCCTGGTTCTTTAAAATCAATCTAATATTTGCACAGTAAAAAAATAATGATGAAGAACATCTTTCAGGCAGGACTGTGTACATATTTGTAACCAACCAATGAACTAAAATATTTTTCTCCCTAATGAATTAAAATATTTTTCACCCACTCATTTTGACTACTTTTTGTCATAATCATAGATTTTTCTATATGCCAAACTTGCCTTTCTTTCTTAAAGAAATGGGTCAAGGCACAATCCAAATGACCATTCTCTTTTCATGTTATCAGTAGTTTATTTATGAAGTCTTATCTGCACAGTGTTTATAACGGTTTTTATTGGCATCAGTGAAATTGCCATTCTTCCAATCTATACAGTGAACATTACCAGGAAATGAGAATTTGAAGACATGGAAAAAGTCAGGTGATAAAATTTTTAAAAATTAAACAACAAAAGGTCTTTTGCATTTCCTTGATCTTTCCTCAAGATCCTCTCTCTCATATTTTGGTCACTTAATAAGATATCAAACATTTAATTTCCTCCACATTTCTGTGTTAATCAAACAGTTTAAAAAAACAGATGGAAATTTAAAAAGTATTATGGAATTTTAAAAGGTATTAATTTGTGGTGTTTAGCACACTGTTGGAACATTTTACCAAATGCCTGTCAGGTAGGGAGTTGAGAACCATTCTTAAAGCCTTTTTCAGGAATGCAAGGTCAAATAAGTCAAGTAATTTTCAAAGCCTTACATCAAAGTCCCTAATATACGCCCAATTTAAAATGAACATCAATACTTTTAAAAAGTGGCAAGACTGGGGTAGGGAAATATTTTCCGCTAGTTTCACTCAAAAACCAAAAAGGCAGGTTGAGTTTGAAGAGAGAAGGAGAATGAGAAAGGAGGAGACAGATGAGATTTTTACAAGTGTTTTCTCCTCCCACTTGTAGCAATCTTAGTTAATTTCTGTAATAACTAGCCCCATTCCTAGAGGAGGGAATGACATGTCCCAAATTACACAGCAATCACTGACAAAGTAAACGTCTAGAATCTCCCCTACATTCAACAATTCCTTTTGCCTATGTTTCAGCAACAAGGGGTAAGAATAATACATGGGTTTGCAAAGTGACTTTCCTTCCCTCGTATAGCCTCAGCCTCCAGCTTATAGAGGAGTCTTCAGTCTGTACTCTGAGGGGTACCTTCAATTTTCTCCAAAAATAGTCAGAGAGAGAATGAAGCAGAAAGTGAAGGAAAGACCAGACAACTGGTGGGGATTGAAGAGTGAGTAGAAACCCATGTCTCACCTGACTTAATCCCAGGTAGTGATAGATAACACTTGCTTCGTGTTCCTTCCGTCCGCTCTTGCTAGAACAAAGTGCATTCAGCACAGGTGGTCTCTTAGCAACCTTGGTTCCTGTGTCAAAGCACATCAGAAGGTGTTATTCGATAGTGAGGTAGTGTATGAAGTGGAGGGGCAGGAAGCCTGCATGGAGAAACTCGAAAATTACTCTCCAAGTCAGGAAGGAGATGTCAAAGAGTGGACTTTAGAAGATATAACACTTTAATTTCAACTTATTACAGAATTATACAGCTAAAAATTGAACCTTTAACAGAAAGGTTAAGCTGAATTCTAGAATTTTCCTGCCAGGGCAAACCATCACCATGCTTTCAAAACAACAAGTTTGGGGGGATGGGGGGATGGGGGAGATGTTGTTTAAGGGTACATACTTGCAACTAATGGATCAGTCCTGAAGACCTAATACACAGTACAGTGAATATAGACAATAAAACTGCATTATAAACATTGAACTTGCTAAGAGATTAGATTTTAATTGTTCTCAACATTAGAAGAAATGAGAATTATGTGATGCAATAGAGGTGTTAGCTAACACTACTATGCCAATTATATTGCAACATAAATGTATCAGATCAATATTTTGTACACCTTAAACTTACACAATGTTGTATGTCAACTATAACTCAATACAAAACAATTCCGTAAAAATTATTTTAAATATATTGGCTTCATTATCTTCCATGACAAAAAACAAGCAAAATTTCTCTGTCTACGTAGGAGACCATAACTCATGAGATTGTATATCTGCTGTAAATTCTATAAGTTTTAAGATTTTTTTGTCACTTTTATGAACAAATTAGAAAATGGAGGAGTGAATTTATTACAATACATCAGGCTATAAAATCCAACCACAAATGGAAGATTATTTATCCAGTAAAATGATAGTTATTACAACTATGAAATAATAGAAACACTACTTAGAAAATTAGGTTAAAATATTTAAATATGGGGGCCTGCCCAGTGGGGCAAGTGGTTAAGTGTGCGCGCTCTGCTGCGGCGGCCGGGGTTTGCTGGTTGGGATCCCGGGCGCACACCTATGCACTGCTTGTTGAGCCATGCTGTGGCGGCGTCCCATATAAAGTAGAGGAAGATGGACACGGATGTTAGCTCAGGGCCAGTCTTCCTCAGAAAAAAGAGGAGGATTGGCATCAGATGTTAGCTCAGGGCTGATCTTCCTCACAAAAAGTAAATAAATAAATAAATAAAATATTTAAATATGATTAAAACCCATACCTTATGACCACTCATTATGCTCTAGGTATATACTCTAAAGAAATGGATGGATATCCACACCAGTACACCTATCCAAACACTACTCATAATATCCTCAACTTAGAAACAACCCAAGTGTCCATTAGTAGGTAGATAGATAAATTTATACAATGGAATATTATACAATAATGAAAAGTAAGCTACAGCTAAATATGAAAACAGGGGTGAATTTTACAAACATAATATTGAATTTTTTAAAAGCAAGACACAAAAGAAAACACATCATGCAAGAATATTTATGTAAAGTAGAAAAACAGAGTTAAAGTGCATGGTTTAGGGGTGCATATATGGGTGGCAATGGTGTAGGTGGTAAATTTATAAAGAGAAACAAGGGATTGGCTACCATAAAATCAGAGGAGTGGTGACTTCAGTGAGGGGAAGGGAAGGGATAGGTCGGGAGCTCCATTTCTTGTCCTGGGTGGTAGTTACATTGACAATTACTTTTTAACTGCTTGTTAAACCGCACATAGAAGTTTTATGTGCTTTTCTGTATGTACGTTAGACTTCACAATTGAAATATTAAAAAAGGAAAACAGAAATATCTACAAATGTCAATAGGGGTCAGGGTGGTCCGGTTTGTGTGAAAGAACTTTGTGTGATTTTTCTTTTCCCTTGCTTTTTCCATTTCTCACATTTTCATTTAACTGGCTGATGCTTATATAACTTCAGAAAACTAAAGAAAGTAGTCCCGTAACTGCTAGTCCTCTTCCTTCTCTGCCTCTTGAAAAGTAATGTGTACTGATTTTAATTTTGTCAAACCAATCATGTTAACGAATATTTTCATTCAAATGTTTCATTGATAAATTTAATTTTCCTTGAGTTCATATTAAGTGTCTTTTGCTAAAGAGCATGTTCTTGTCTCATTCAAAATGCTCATGAGAAACAGGAATGTGGGTAGTTCCTGTTCGGCTCTTCTTGATGTTAAATCTGTTTCTAGACCTAAGTCACTGGAAGGACACAAATTTATATCATCGTAAGTTTACTAACACACTCATTTTACTGTGGATTAAAATTATGTATGTCACAGTACTTTGATTTACATTTTACCTAATTTGTTCTTACTTACTTCCCTAGAAACTTGGTAATCAAGTGTTTTTTCTTTGGGATTGCGGGACATTCTTTTGGAGGAAAAACTATTTAACAAAAGCAATTTTCAGGAAAAAACATGATTTTTAGTGTTGTTTATGCACTAAAAATATAAATAAATTTCAAACAACTTAGGACACTTCTAAAATAGTATGCTAGACTGTATTGAGTGTGACTATCTCAAGACCATGTTCTTATTTTGAACGCAGTGTTTAAAAATCGTAGCTAAAATAACATCACCTCCAATTTCTGATATAAGATATCCTAGGTTATTTTGGGCCAAATATATTTCATGTTGAAATTTCAGATGACTGCAAATAATTGCCCCTCCCATTTGAATGCCTCTACCTACCTCTCTTTTCCCTATTTCCGGAAGGCACTGGGAATCAATTTACTATTTTGTAGAATGTTGTACTGAAAATAGAATGAATACTCTCTCAACTAGTTTTTAAAATTTGTCTTTATTTTTTCTTGTAATTCCATCAAGAGTCCAAACAATCTAATTCAAATTGACTTGTTCATTGTTTATTGACTAGTTGAATGTAACTTAGACAAATGGAGAGTAGCAGTAATCTTTGGTCTCTGGGTGTTGAACTTCATCGTATTCTCTTTCTTCACTCTGGTGTCACCTTGTATGCTCTTGCCTTTAAAATCTTTAAAATTTTGTTTTTATATAAAACAAGTTTTCTCAAATCAACTCAGACTCCTGGGACTATAAGAAGAGTGCATGTGCTAAATGTCTTGGTCCCTAAGCAAAAACAAAATAATGAAAATCAATCAAACAAAAAACCCTCTATTATATAAAATTATTACTAGTACTAAGACTTGACCCTTTTCTTGATTTCTCTCAACCTCTACTATTTCGCCTTATTAGGCGTGGATTCTTGGTCAAGACAAAGAACAGAACATAGTTTGCAAAGTCTCTTTTTCAATAGAAAGAAAAACACTTTTCATTGGATTCAAGTTTATAGTCTTAAACACATGAGTCACATTTCAAAAATATTTTCTTTTTTGACAAGAATTTGCTAATCCTACTCTTTGTTTCCATCAATATCTAATGGTCAAGATAATATTGATGGAAGTGCCCTAGAGACACATGTTGAAAAATGAGACATAATTGAAATCTGTTCATTTTTGCTGAAATAGGACACTTAAGTAAAGTAGAATAATTACCATTTATTGAGGGTCTAGTATATGCCAGGCTGTGATTATGCACTCTTGGGAGATGGAGAACTGCCCAAGGCTACTCAGTATTCTATGTTGGAGCCTACATACTCCTAACCCAGGACTCCAGGCCCCAGATACCACCTCTTTCAACTACATGGATTTTTTAATGTTTTTAAAGGAAAAGTTACTTTTGAAAAGATCTATATTACAATGGAAACTGACTATACTGAAATGAAAATATCCACATATAATTATTAATGGCTACTCTTCCTCTTCGGTCCTGGCTCATTTCTGTATATGAGAACTGAATATGTTGAAGAATGGGATGGATAGTCTTGCAGTTACCCCTCTGGGCCTGATAACCTGAATTTGCCAGAATATCTTTTCAACAGCCAGTTGTTAGTTTATTCACATCAAAACAATCTGCTCTTTTTAGATGGAATATTCACAAACAGCCACTACGTGATTACAGTCTAGTAACCAGGTTAGCTCAAAGTACAGTTTTTTATCTATTTTTTATTAGCTTTTACTATCTGCAATTTTATTCTTGTTTGTTATCTACCCACTGATCAACTTATGACTAACAAGTTTCTCCCCTTGACCTCCTTAACATTAGCTGGACAGAGATATAACGAGAATGCTTCTAGGACGTGGTGGTTGAGAGATGGGTCTGGAATAGACTGATGGGGTTTGACTCAGATCCGCCACTTACCTTGAGACCTTAGACAAGTTACATGAACTCTCTGTGCCTCAGTTAGCACTCCTACAAAATGGGGATGAGAATAATAGTACCTACTTCTTAGGGTAGTGTAAAAATTAAAAGAGAAATATTTGTGCTTAGCAAGTAAACATTTAATAAGCGATCGGGACTATTATTATTAATTATAGTCTAGCATATTACCTCTTGGATGGTACCCCTTGAGTGATTCATTCCCCTCAGGTTCTCTTTAAGCACCTAAACACACAAAACTGTCACATGCCTACTCATCCTTTGAAATCTTTGTTACCTCCTCTGTGACCCATCCTGACTTCCTCAGGCAGAATTTATTGCCCACTTGTCTGTAATATATTGCAACTCACTATACTGTGTTACGGTTATTTGTTTGCATGCACCATTCCATAGGCAGTTGCTATCTTTCTAGAAAGTGGGTACAGCCTTACCCATCTCGGATCCCAGTGCCTCATGTTCCAAAGCTAATTCGTTTTCAACAAATAATGATTTAACAACTGCACATAAAGTAGAAGTTTTCTTGGAAGACTGAGAGTTCATTTTGTGTAAATGACAATCACAACAAGAAAAACACATATATTAAGTCTACTTTTCCCAGCAAATATATTAAAAATTAAATCCCAAAGTTGGGTGCTTTCAATTTATCTCCATATGGAAAATGTCTCTTTCCTATAAAATTTATATTGAATAAAATTATCTTTTAGAAACTTGATAAATCATATGGTAATTATGTCTTGTTGATGTTTTTGCTTTTGTTTGTTTTTTGCTTGTAATTAGGGAACCAAGTCAAGTTGTTGGAAGACAACAAAAATTTGGCACCGGCCTTACAGGGTTTTAGGATAGAAGTGTCTTGTTGGGATGGCTACCATTACTACGGCATAATGGAAATTTATCCCCTTAAAACTCCAGAAATGGATGCTGGTGCGGCAGCAGGAAGTGTAAACTCCTCAAATTTGAGTCATTCAGAAGTTAACTGCAAATTTGGGCATATTCAATGGTAAATGGATTTTGTGTGTTCTGTAAGTTTCTAAAATTTGAGTTCAAGTTGCATTTTTTGAACTAATTAAGACTCCATTTGACTCTGCCCAATGCTGAATTATATGAGAAAGGGAATTTAACACACTTCTGAGAAATTAACTCATCAATGATATGAGCCTTGTATGAGATAAAGCTTCAATAAGAATCATATTAAATGGCATAGGACTTTACACTTAAATGATTGCAAGAATGATTTTTGTACCCTGTTTCCTGATTATGATATGATTTCAAGGAGAGTTTTCTCTTTCTATCTAAGAAAAACAACAGCAGTGAAAGGTCTGAAATATTATAGAAACATTTGTGCTGGAAAAGATATTTGAGATTTTGTACACTTCTCGTTTGACAAATGAAGTCCAGAGAAGTACAGCAACTTGTCTGAGGTCACACAGTTACTTTTCTTCAGAGCTACTATCATAATTGCCTCAGCAATTTTTTGACATTTGTAATAAGTTGGATTCTGCATTTCACCAGACTTGGCTGTTTGGAGATATTCTACCTTCATCACCTCCAAATATCTTTGATTCAGGCCAAAGTAAGACCAGAGAGCCTAGAATAAAGAAAGTTACAAGTGAAAACTGAAAAACTTGGCAGGTCAGACTCATGAGGCACAGAACTTGACAAAGTGGACTTCAGTTGAAAACAAAAACATGAGCTTTGTCACAGATGGTTGGTCAGCAAGGTGGAGTGGGGAGAGAGTATAGGTTTTGGAGCCAAATGGAACTGGCTTTAGATCCTGGTTCTGGCTGATCTTAGCTCTGTAGCCTTGGACCAGGCCCTCCCTCATTTCTGGAGAACAGATATAATATCTGTCTTGCAGCAATTCGAAAGGATTTTATTCGTAACTACAGTTAAGAAGGGCCTACACTTGCTTTGATTTTAATCTCATAAAACCTTATGAGGTGAGTCATTGACACTCCTATTTCCTTAGTTGCAGACACTGAAGACCAAAGAGGTTAAGTAAGGACTAACCAGGGACTTAAATGGAGGTCTGTTCGGCTCCAAAGCCTTAGCCACTGCAGTATCTCAGGATTGGTAAAAAGGTAAGTCAAAAGCCCAGCATGCTGCTTGGCACTCGAGAAAATAGTGGTTGGTATGATGAAGCGGCAGAATCAGAAATATGGCCACTTCCCTGCAGCTCAACTACCTCGAAGAGAGACGAGTGACTCAGATGGATGAGAGGAAACAAACGGACTTAAGAGATGGAAAGGCCTGAGAAGCTGAGGCAGCCACACAGATGTGTGGACAGCAGGGCACTGGCTTGCCTGGCAACACTCATGAGGGTCCACCGATCACCTTATGCGGAACACTCTATTTCTCTTCTCTTCTCTGTACCTCTCACGCTTCCTTTTCATGTCAATGCCTGTCCAGTTTGGGCCTTCCTAAGCCGTCTATGACCATGCCTCAAACGCTTTCGGTAAATATTCTGGCACTAAAATGAACTATTTTTCCACACATGAACAAACATCTCTTAATCATCCACTAACAAGACTCCTGAAGGCTGAGATTTCCCGCTACCACATACCTGCCCCAAATAGGAGATTGCGCATTGCCCCTAAGAAGACATCAATTACTCAGTTACCGGCACTTAACATTAAGAAATATTCTGGAACCAAAATAATGAAAATGTTTTCCACCTCCCCGCTGCCAAGTTCCCCAACCCTCTCCATGAATCACAGTTGTAGTGCACTCTTACAAGGCCAGACGAACTGCCCAGAGCCCTGGCTGGGGACCAGACCTGCAAGGCTTCAACCAGAAGCCACAACACAGCAGTGTCATCTAACACTTGTCCTTTCATGCTATGAGGAAGCAGGAGTGGGACTGAGAGTGTTTGTTTATTAGGTTTTTGTTTTTTGTCTACAGGACTCATATATCCAAACAAGTGTCATCCCAGGTTTGGGGTTGGTGAGTAAAGGAGCATGGAGAATCTCTGGACCCATTTGAGTTCTAAAAATCATTTAGCAAGACCTTTTAAACTATCTTTTTGTTTTGCAACACACATTTCCCCGCATAAATTCATTGGTGATGATTTTTTATCCGTTAAAGTGCAGATTTGATTTCTGAAACCAGCTGAATGTTATTTGGAGTCAAGTTTAGCTGAGAAGGTAGATTGGAGAACAGAATTTCAAGTTAAATGAATGACTGTGACCTCTTTTAAGGCAGAATTGTATTTCCAGCATTTAGCACAGGACTTGGAACAAAATAGACACTCAACAAAAAACATTGGAGGGCTGGGGGGGAGGATGAGATGTGACTTTAAGGTGCTGTTCTTCTATGCCTCATAAGCTTGTTACTTAGACAGTGAACCCAAGGCGGAATGCTGAAAATCACTAAATCATTTTCCAAAAAAGTACAGCCTTCCAAGGGAAAGTCTGACCAACAATGCCTATTTTTGGTGAGTAAGTTTTGGGTGTGAAGGCCCTGTGGAATACCTATAGTATCCTGGCTGTACTTCTCATGTACCATGGAACAAGCCCTTTCTGACTCTCAATCAGAGTTCTTCATGAAATGACTTCTCTCTCCTACTATATTTAGTTCATTGACCCCTTGCTATCCTAAGGGTCACACTTGCCCACAGTAGGAATTAAATAAACGTTTGCAGAATGAAAGCTTGTAAAGGAAAACAAAAATCTCATCCTATCTCCCGAGTTACAGGGTAGCACTTTGGGAAGCAGGTATTCTCTGAGATAACCCTCCTTTCTGTTTCATCCAGACAGAGTCAAATCTACCAGTCTTTTGGAACCATAGAAGCACATAAGGAAAAGAAAAGTTTTAGAATGCTGATTATAGTAGAGCAGGCAAATTTATTAATAATAGCTTATGCTTTGAAATTGTTTTGGAAAATTTCCCATCACTGTGGATCTCACCTGTAGCCTAATGTCCTGAACTGCTAACCATATACCATCCTCCAATGCTCCTACTCTTAGCATTCGCACAGACACCATCCTAAAGATGAAGTTATTAAAAGTAGTAAAAGCCAATCATTGTCTCTACAGTTTAGATTAATGTTTCCCATCAAAGACCACATTGGAGGCTCTAGGTTTGAATTTGAAACAAATGAGAGATCATTAAGGAGATTTAGGAAAAATCGAAATGAAGGATTTCATAAGTAATGCTACCATACTTGACCACTTATACACGTTATAAGTAAACCCCACCACCCTACATAACAGGTTATGGCTCTCATTTCACAAACAAGGAAACTGAGGCTCAGAGAGGTTGAATACTTGTTTAAGGTCATACAACTTGTTAGTGGTCCAAGCCAGGGCTCAATACCAGGCTGGCATCTGCCTCCTTCCAATTCACTGTAATGCCTCCCTTACACATTTTATTTAGAAACCTAATGCACATGTTCAAGAGAATTGAACATATGTAGCCATAGCAGAAAACTATGCTAGCCCATAGTCCTGAAGAAGGGCCAGAGCGTCAGGTTGCATCTTTGCTCACAAGGACCAAGCAGGGCATCCGTATTTCTGGGCTTCAGGGTCCTCCTTTTCCAGACAGCAAACACAGTGACCTACTTTGCAGGACTCTCAAAAGCAACCATTATTTTTTAAAAGGCTGCTAAGACAAAGCCTTTGGCTAAAAAAAAACAGAAGGCAATGAATCCATGGAACAAGACAGGCGCCGTCTCTGATCCAAATCTCAAGCACAGAAAAATGACAAGGCCCAAGTCTCCTCTCCAACACTCCCCTGCAGATACTTTCCATATGTGAAATTTCTCTTTGAAATCACTGAAATCCTCTATTTGGAGAAGAAACACCGGGAGACAGGAATAGCAGGCACAGCCACAAGGCTTGGTCAAGTAATTTAGATATTATGAATCCCTTGCTTCTCCTCCTGCCTTTATTTAGCCAGAAGGAAATGAAAGGAATAGAATTCTAATTAATTAATCTATCTTATAATAAGCTTTGTAAAAATTGGAGAGATGTTGAAATGCAGAGAGGGGAAATAGGATTTAGGAGTCTAAGTTTTGTCTTACTGTATTCTCCCTCTACCAGAAGCAAACAAGAATCACACCAAACTTTCTCCTACATCAACATTTTTAAATCCCACATTTTTAAAAAACTTACTGTTCAAGCGTTCAAAAAGCGAAGTCCAAAGTCAAGGAGATGATCTCTCTCTTTTGTGAAAAACACCATATGCTCCTAGCTGGATCAGGAGACTCACTGGGCTGTTATTAATAACTGGCTTAGAGCTTTATGAAGAAACATGAGCCAGACTATCACGGGAGGAGACAAGCAGAAAGGAATTGACAGACACAGGTGGGATAAATTATGACAAAAAATATACTTTGGCCCACAAAGGAGCTCAAATAACCCATGAGGAGGGGATCAGCCCCTCCACAATTAATAGGCCCTATGTCAAATGTTCTAAGAGTTAAACAATCAACTCATAAAAATATGCTTACTTTTACTTTCTTGGAAAAGGCCACGTCTCATTTAATGTTATATACCATCCTTCGTTCTTCTGAGTAATTCTTTTCCACGGATATCTGAATATCTTCTCAAATTTATACATTTTTGTCTTGTTTGCTTTGACTTCCTCAGTTTTAAAATATATAAACAGAGGCCGGCCCAGTGGCCTAGCAGCTAAGTTCGCGCACTCAGCTTCAGCGGCCCGGGGTTCACCGGCTCGGATCCTGGGCGTGGACCTACACACAACTCATCAAGCCATGCTGAGGTGGCGTCCCACATTGAAGAACTAGAAGGACCTATAATTAGGTTATACAACTATGTACTGGGGCTTTGGGGAGAAAAAAAGAAAAAGAAAAAAAAAAAAGGAAGATTGGCAACAGATGTTAGCTTGGGGCCAATCTTAAAAAATAATAATAATAAAATAAAAATATATAAACAAATGGATTTTCAAATGTACATTATCAATTTTATGAGATTTGTTTATCTGTGAGCATATCAGTCTCTCTCCCTTAAGCATCCCAAAATAAGTCCTGGAAGTGTATGTGTGTGTGGATATTGGGATTTATCAAACACAAAAGGGAACCTGTAGAATCGAAGTCCAAAGAACGGAAGTGTGATGACGACCTGGATCCTGGGGTGTAGTGGCTTTCCTCTTTTGAAGAGCTATATTTCAAAAAAGTCCAAGTCTACGTTTCCCCTCCCCCAAGAATTGATATCGAATGGTTCAGACCATTAACAGCGTGTCTTCAGACCTAAATTATATTAAGCACTAGCTCTGCCTGAAGTGTTAAAAGAAAACTGACAATGAGACAAAAGTTATTGAAATGTATAAAGATACAAATTGAAGGGAATAAATGCTTGTCAAATTGCCTCATTCTTAACGTTCCAGCTGTGTCTCCCTGGCTCAGGCCTGGTAACTGTTCTTTTTCCAAACCGTTTCTCGAGGGTTTAAATACTGGAAGTGGGGAAGCTAGAACACCTCACTACAAACCTCACACAGTGGAGTGTTATTCTGCTGAGGCAATTGGTTAGAAGAGAATGTAATACACCAGTGACCACCAGTTTAACAGATAGGTGAGAGTCAGTAGAGTAGGTACAGGGCTTTAATTTTTTTTTTCCTTATCAGATCAGTTTAACATTTTTGAGTATCCACTAAATATGTGTATCTTTGTAGAATATATTCATGTACTATTGTAAATATATTATGGGCATCATAAAACACAAATAGAAATTTTTAAAAGATATAATTTAAAAATAAATAGACATTCTCATATTCTCTTAACACTCCTAATGGCTCATTTTTACTGGTCCCTGGGGCATGAACACCCCACTCTGCACATGACTAGGGAGTGATCCAGAACCATAGCTCCACCACTTATCAGCTGTTGTAGACTGAATTGCGTCCCTCAAAAAGATATATTCAAGTCTTAACCTCCTTTCCTAACCTGTGAATGTGGCCTTATTTGGGAACACTATGTGACAAAGGAAACAGACACTGGAGTGATGTGTCTACAAGCCAAGGAACGCCAAGGATTGCTAACAACCACTAGAAGCTAGGAAACGGCAAGGAAGGATCCTGCCCTAGGGACTTCAGAGAGAAGATGGCCTGTTGACACCTGGATTTTGGACTTCTAGTCTCCAGAAATGAGACAATAAATTTCTATTGTTTTAAGCCACCAAGTTTATGGTCATTTGTACAGCAACCCTAGGAAACGAATATATTAGCTATGTGACGTTAGCAATGTGACATTAGTCATGTTATTTACTCTCCTTGTGTCTCAGTTTCTTCATCTGTAAAATGGCAATTAAAACCTCTACCCACCTAATCAGGTTATTTCAAGAAATAAGTGACATAAGGCATGCCACATCCTCAGCATGGTGCCAGGAACATACAAACAATAGCTCACACTTATTGAGCCCTTATGAGTGAGGATGAGGCTAACCAACTTCAGCAGAGCACTCCTTCAAAACCACAACTCCGATGGTGGCACAGCAGTTAAGTTAGCAAGCTGGCGGCCCAGGGTTTGCAGGTTCAGATCCGGGGCGCCCACCGATGCACTGCTTGTCAAGCCATGCTATGGCGGCGTCCCATAGAAAGTGGAGGAAGATGGGCACGGATGTTAGCCCAGGGCCAATCTTCCTCAGCAAAAAGAGGAGGATTGGCATTGGATCTGAGTTCAGGGCTAATCTTCCTCACCAAAAAAAAAACCTCACAATTCAGAAACTTGTTGTCAGGGTGAGGATTGGGGGAGGGAGGGAGAGCAGTTGCAGTGGGGGGTGACAATGTTGAACTTTACCTGAATCCTGTGCTCCTGGAAAACAGCACTGTATATGAAATCTCCTACCCCTTGTGTTCCAGGGAAAGGCTTACGGCAAAGAACCACCCTTCCTCAAATGTGGATAATTCCTCTGTTTACCTAGGATGAGGCCAGACACAGAATCACTAAGCGCCCGTTCTGTGTCTTATAAATGAGCAGCTGAACTGTTTGTCCCCACTGACCGATATGGACAAAATACCCACTAATGCGTCTTGTCTAAACTCTACTCAGGCTTCTCCTCTCCAGACATGCCCCTGAACTTTGACCCGCCTTCACCCTGAGCCAGCATCAGAATACAGACCAGCCCATCCTTAACGACCTCTCCAAAAATAAGCTGACCACAAAGACTTTCCCTGATCGATTGTCCAGTCACACACCTGCTCACCCCACTCCCAACACTCAGTTCCTTCTAGCCTGAGTTACTCCTTTATATAAAAGAAAAAGCCATTTTCTGCCTGATTTTTGAGATGCTTACAGATCTTGTGGTCAGTGTTCTCTGTATTGCAGTAGGCCCCCTCTTCATCTTATAAGTAAGTCTTTTCTGTTTTTTATAATAATTATTTTAATTGTGGTAAAAAACATATATCATAAAGTTTACCGTCTTAACCATTTTTAAGTGTACAGTTCAGTGGTGTTAGGTATATTCACATTGATGTGCAACAGATCGCCAAAACTTTTTCATCTTGCAAAACTGAAACTCTGTACCCATTGAACAGTAACTCTCCACTTCCCTTCCCCTCCCTCAGTCCCTGACAACCACCTACAATAGTGTTTTCAAATAAAGTCTCCCTGTACCTAAATCTGGATTTGTTTTTCTTTGACAGTTTTCTGGTGCCGTGTCTCAGATGCAGTGCGGACCATCCCTTGGACTCCGCTGTCTTCCCCCAGGTATTTATGCCCTTTGTGTCCTGGGGATATGGGATCCACGGTGGTGAGTCATAACTCCTGAATCCAGTGCTCTGGACGTTTGTCTGTCGTAACACGCTAAGGAGTTACTCTGATTCTTTCAGGCAGACTTTTCTCTGGCTCTTCTGCAAGGCTTCCTCTAGCAGAGATTTTGTGAGGAAATTCCCTTGGCTCCTCAAATAAAGGTTGAACAAAGGAGGATTCTTTGGATTGGATTATGCAAGGAGCATTAAAGCAGTAATACAAGGAGTATCATCTTTCCTGTCTTCTTTAAGGTTTTACGTCTGATTTAATTATCTAATCCCATGGGTAACTAACTGTATTAGTTTCCTAGGGCGATCATAACAAAATAGTACAACTGGGTGGCTTTAAACAATAGAAACTTGTTGTCCCGCAGTTCTGGAGGCTAGAAGTCTGAAATAAAGGTGTCGGCAGGGCCATCTTCCTCTGATGATTCTGGGGGAGACACTTCCTTACCTCATCCTCGCATTTGGTGTTTGCTGGCAAGTCTTGGCATTCCCTGGCTTGCAGCTGCAGTGCTTCAATCTCTGCATCTGTCGTACACGGCCATCTCCTCCCTGTGTGTCTCTGTCTACTCTTCTTATAAGGACACCAGTCATACTGGATTAGGGCCCACTCTAATCACTTCATCTGAACTTGATTACACCCACAAAGACTCTATTTCCAAATAAGGCCACATTCACAGGTACCAGGGTTAGGACATCAACATATCTTTTGGGAGGGACACAATTCAGTTCATAACAGTAATTCTCTCTCTATTTGGTACCCTTCTGCTTCTTCTCCCACTCACTACATACTTTGCCACGATGGCACAATTCAGTACAATATCTTTAGTAATGGACAAAGTTTACTAAAGACCACTTGAAACTTCAGTGACTTCTTTGGGAAACTAGGAAACTCCCCAATCAGGTTCTCATCTAGAATCTCTCCCTGCCCATCACTCCCTGCCCCTCGCTGCTCCTTCTTCCTCATTTTTACTGAATCTGAACTTCCCTTAAACTTCCTTGAATTGTTTGATCTGTTTCCCTTCAAACCCTTTACCTCTTCCACACCTCTGTCCACTCCTGCCGTACCTTTCCCTTCCCGCTCTGGCCCCTCAACTCCCTAGAATCACTTGGGCTCTAGGTGGTTCTCTCCTCATCAGTGGTTTTCAAGGGTCTCAAGGACCTGAAGAGCAATCACCTGAGGCTGGAAAACTAATTGGAAACAGGATGGATATTTTATCCACTTAGATGGTCTTTGGAGACACCTGGATAGCCGCTTGGTCCTCCTCGGCTCCTAGCCCAAAATTTAGTCCATGGCTTCCGTCAGATCACACATCAGGGCAAAGGAACTCTTAAAGGATCTCCTCCACAAATACTGGTGAGGACACTTCACCTCTCATGTTGAGCAGATTACCTCAACTTGCCCTCTCTGCCAGAAACACAATCCTGGTAAAAGTATAACAGTGGGATAAAGACAGGATCCCATTCTTTTATATGAACCAGTGAGCTGAAATTTTAGAATTGCAGTTATAACCCCTCTATTTGTGTCTGTCTGTCTGTATACATGTGTGTATGTTATGTATGTGTAGTATATTTCTACTTCCAGATGATATTACCAAATTGGATTATAAAATCTTCTTAAGGAGCTTTATTTTGATTGGTTCAAAGTTAAATAAGCCCTTATACAAATCAAATATTCCTAAAATTTCCAGAAGCTAAGAAAATTGAACTTCTAATGCTTTCAAAAGTATTCTTATAAAAACTAACCCAAATGTATTAAGAATTTAAGTTCTCAAAACTTAGATAAATCTTTGGCAAGTAAGACTAGTTTAATATTGTTGGTTTAATAAAAATAATTGTTTTCTGAGTTAAAGTATAATACAAGCATACATTTTTATTCTATTTGGGCGTGTTCTTCCTAAACTTATATAGGTTTATTAATCGAATAAATTAGCATTATATCGACTAGATGTTTAAGATTATGAAAACTGTAAATTTATGTTTAACCAAATTAAGTCATTATTCAGACAAACTTTATTTCAACAGTAGTTATATTTTCTAGTATGTGTCAGCTTGAAGATAGTCTCCAAGATCTTTTGGTAACAAACTTATGCTAGATTACCTAGATCATTTTTAATAAGATAAAATACTGAAATATTCATCATTAAGCATAATTTTAAGGCTGTATATATTTTGGTCTGTTAATGAATTTGTTAATTTTTGCCATGTTGAGAAGTTGTACTGTAAGGACATATATGGCTATAAAAAGTTGTCAGATGTATGTTCATAAGTGCTGCTACAAAATGTTGGTGTATTACAGACAGTTCACATTATCCACCTCATAATTATCTCTGTGAGATAGAAGTTACTGTGATTAAGAGTTATGATCAATATACGTGAATGAAACTTTCTGGGAGAAATAATTGCAGAGAAAAATAACTGCATGCAAGGTATTCAGGGTGTGCTTTTGTTAAGGGAAAGAAGAGTAGCTTTGTCCTAAAGTAAAATGACTGGTTGTTCCAGAATGAGGAAGAGGAATGTGTAGGATAAAATCTGAACGGATATAGGAAGTTGTAGAAGGTTCACAGAAAGGGAACTTTAATTGTCTTTGTCGATGTTGGCTAAAGTTTGATGGGCTTATTATAAGGTTTTCTTTAAAATATCTTTAGTATCAAATGTTATACTGTTGCAAAACTGAAATTTTATTTTCTCTTTACTAAATAACAAAATATTTTTAGATTATTGATCTGCTTCTTAAGAGGTTGTAAAAGGTTTTTCTTTACCTTCTGAGAAATCTGCCTAAAAGGCAAAGATTCTGTGTTTTATCAGGATACTTTTCTGTGCTTTTTGTTAACTTTATCACGTCCTTGATTACTTAAAGAAACAAACTCTTCTTACTTTTGGAAGAACTAAAGGTTCTTTACAATCATGTTACCTCCCTTTTTCTTTTTTTATCTTTTTTTGTCACTTTGATTTTAGATTGATTTTATTTCATTTTGCATGCCACAGAAACAACAAAATTTCCTTATCAATTGCATTACTTTTGTAATGCACTTTTATCAGATCTTTCCCTTTTGAAAATTATCATCAATGGGGCCGGCTCAGTGGCGTAGTGGTTAAGTTTGCCTGCTCCACTTCCGCGGCCCGGGGTTCGCAGGTTCAGATCCCAGGCACGGACGTGCGCACTGCTCATCAGGCCATGCTGTGGCGACATCCCATATACAAAATCAGAGGAAGATGGGCACAGATGTTAGCTCAGGGCTGATCTTCCTCAGCAAAAAGAGTAAGATTGGCAGCAGATGTTAGCTCAGGGCCGATCTTCCTCACCAAAAAAAAAAAGAAAAGAAAATTATCATTAATAAGCTAACCACAGCCATTTTGTCATCTACAGACAATTTTTTGTTTTACTCTGATGCTTCCCTGAACACATTTGCAAATCAGCAACAGGCCAGAGTGATTTGACTTTAACAAAAGATGGTCTCAGAGCCCCACGGGAAAGGGCTATGCCAAGTACTCTTGAGCACAGGATTCTGAGGGCATTGCCTAAACAACTTTGAGATACCACTGGACCGAGTCAGGATTTCCAGCAATCTAATGAAGCAGCTCATGGATTCATGACACAGCTAACCCACGTGGAGCCAAACAAGAATTACATAAAACTGAACGAACTGATGAGGGGTGATTTGGGTTTTGTTTGGAATGTTGCTGATACTTTAATATTCTATTTTCTGGATATAAGAAACTCCTTTCTCTTTTCTCTTAAGCTACCTATAACAATTTCTATGACTATGCTTTCAAAAAATAAAAATGAAACATTTATCTTTCTTTCCCTGATTCCTCCAGAATTTGGAAACTCTTATTGAGTATTCTTATTTTCATGGCAATATAATTATTTGCATAGGTTCAATAAGAATCTGACCTCCTTATTAACAAGATATAATAGAAAACATTGGTTATACAACAAAGGCTTTGTCCAGAATGTTGTATTTGAGAATGAATTAGATATGACCAGTCAGTTTTAAGGAAATAAGATTGACTTTATGGAGCCAATGCTTACAAAGCCCTTTGGGAAAACTGGTGTGTTACCTGGCTTACAGGGTTCCCAGCCTTACAGGTGAGTAAGATGTTCTCTTCCTGGAAGGCTCAGGAAACTTGGGTTATTTGAGGGACCTTAAGAAGAAAGGAATTCACCCAAATCTATGTAATACAGGTGAAATACGATGATGAGTTCTTGGCTTGGCTTCCCAGCCTCAAGAGGCTTTTATAGATCCATTCTGAGATTCCTTATGAAAACTTCCAACAAAACAAACTTAAAAAGGCCTATATGTTAAATCACCATTCTTGCTGTACCTGTGTAAATAATCAAGCCGTATCTAATTAGAGCAGCTTTATTTTATGATCAAGAATAATCTTTCTTTGTGATTATTTTTGATCAAAAGAGGGATAATTGTAGAGAGAATTTTTGTGTTTCAGTGGCAAACTATAGCACACCCTTGTGAGTTATCGTATTCTGGCCCTGTTCATCGTTTTTGAGCTAGTTTGAGCCTCTTTGTAAGTTGCAGGTAACTGATGATATGAACGTCAATATATTGGACTAGGTACTATCATCTTGCACACGTTGTCAAACCTTATTACATTTTCAATTCTTTTATTTTCCTTCACTATCTTCCTACAGCCACCCAAAGTAACATTTCCAATTTTTCTCCCTCTCTCTTGCCTTGGCTTCAACAAGAACTAAAATGTGACTGCCCAGATCCTTATCAGGACTCTAGGTTGATTTGTAGCTGTCTTCTTCCCATAGCATCTAAGGAAACTGCATTCTAAAGCCCCAGTGACTTGATATATGCCTCGAAAGACTCCTCCTTGCAGTAGCCCAGGCAGGGGCCAGATTTCTCCCTGGAAAAGGCATTGTCTGGGCTACCATATGAAAGGTAACCAAGACTATGGACAGCATTGCCAAGAGCATTATCTTAATGTCAACAAATTCAATGAGCAGTGCTGCATTACTAAAAGATTATCATCCATCTACTTCTTAAAATCCGCTAGACTGGATACTCCCAGGGTCCAACTCCTGGCTCTTTACTTTAACACAACCATTTGTATTAATATTTCTCTTTTTCATTCTAGTCATCCCTCGCATAAGATGCCTAATCTGTAGGACTCTAAAACAATTGATCTTGGCCACCACCTCTCAATAGATGGTTCAACTGATTTTGCAGGAACAACACCAGCAAGGGTCCTCAGGAGACTATTTCTTAGATACCCTTTCCCACTCAGGAGATTTGTGATCACCTCTGAGTTGTTCAGTGATGAATAATATCTATTCATCTTGAACAAAGGGTGGACTAACAATGTTGAATTTCTAAACATTTTTAATTGTGGTAAAATACACATAACATTATTTTTACCACCTTAATCATTTTTAAGTGTATGGCTCAGGAGTGTTAAGTACATTTACATTGTTGTGCAACCAATCTTCAGAACTCTTTTCATCTTGCAAAATTGAAACTCTGTACCCATTAAAGAATAACTCCTCACTCCCCTTTCCTCCCAACCCCTGGTAACCACCATTCTACTTTCTGTTTCTATGAATATGACTACTTTAGATACCTCATATAAGTGGGATTATACAGTATTTGTCTTTTTGTGACTATCTTATTTCACTTAGCATATTATCTTCAAGATTTATTGATTTCATGGCATGTCAGAATTTCCTTTCTTTTTAAGGCTGAATAATGTTCTATTGACTGCATTCCCACATGTGGTTTATCCATTCACCCACAGATGGACAACAATGTTGAATTTTACCTGAGCCCGACTTTCCTAGAAAACAGCAGCCAAGAAATCCCCCTACCCTTTTGAGCTTCAAAATGGCTTACTGCAAAGAACCCCCCTTCATGTGACTTAGATAAGACTTGTGGATGCTCCTTTGTTTACCTAGGACAGGCCCAGACGCAGACTCTCCAAGTTCCCCTTCTTTGTCTCATCAATGATTAACTGAATTGTTTGTCCCCAGTGACCAATCTGGACAAAATACCTGACGCCATGACTTGACTAAACTTTAGTCAGGCTTCTCCACTCCCCACAGACCCCTGAACTTTGACCCACCTTCACCCCAGTATCAGAATACAGAACAGCCTTTCCTGCCTATACTTGTCTGTGGAAAGGTTTTGAGACTCTTGCAGGTCTTGTGTTCAGAGTGTTCTCCTTATTGGAATAGCCCCCCTCCCCCTATTGCAATAATCTTGTCAAAAAAGAAGTCTCTCCAGACCTTGGTCTAGATTTGGGGTTAATGAGAAAGTGCTGAGAGGTGCACCACTCTATGCAAACCTTGAGGACCATGGGCTGTGGTCCTAGCACTTAGACAAGAATTTCTTAGTCCCATTTTATAGGTAAAGAGGTGGAGATACAAGAAGGCTAAAGGACTTGCTGACCATCACAGCACAAATGGCAGAGTGGGGAAGCCAGGTGCTATCTCTGATCTCATAGACAACAGTGCTCTTTCCAAGACAAACATGCCCAATCCTGGTCAATGTTTGGGGTAGTTTTGGGAAAATTCTTGAAAAACATTCTCCAATGTTCTAAGGAAAGGAAATTGGATCCAAGAATGAAAAAAATAAATGGAATACCCAGAGCTTCAGGGAACCTCTTCTAAGCTGTGGAAATGAATAAAGACCATCCAAATAAGAACAAGCAAAGGCTATTTATTCAGAGCTTGCTCTAGCAAGGGAATTGGCCACCATCATTACATTACACTTGGCAGACACTCGAAGGCAGGGAGAAGACTGGGAAAGCTTTCTAGTGGAAAAAAGGGAAGGCTTCAGGTATGCTCTGATTGGAGGCTGTTGGCGTGGGGAAGCTGTAGGCAGGCTAACTAGAAGTGGGGTGCATGTTGGCTTTCTCCTATTGGTCCTAAATTAGAAATGGATGCAAAAATTAGGGAAGCTGTCATTTATTAATCAAGTCCTGGCTGTTTTGGGCAGATTGCCTCAGGGGGTATGATTTGGCTTCCTGGGCTGGTTACTGTTGCTAACAGGTTGGCTTCCTGGGCCGGTTACAGCAGGTTGTGGGTCAGGGTTCTATTTTTGTATATAGTCTGGCCATTGTATATTCAGTCTCTCAGGTCACTACAGGGACCTTGCACTTAGAAGAGGCTTTCACACATCCGATCAGCCCTGCAGATGATCTCACACTCAGGCCAAGGATGATGGCAAGAGGCTTTCCACTTCCCGTCTGTAAGAGAGAAAGTGTGTGGTGGCTAAGTTTACCTCAACTACCATCCTCCCATCACCCTCTTTTGTTTACCAATAGATAAAAATCAGGGCCTGAGCATCATTTACAGCTTCCCAGGACTCAGAAATTCTGAGACTGAGGCCTCTTGCTTGCCTTCTTTTCCTTATGTGGTTCCTAGAATCTCAGAAAATCCAAAGGACTTGAGCAGTCTCCTCACTTGGCCCTTACATTAACAGATGGGGAGACAGGGGCCCAGAGAGTCCAGTGTTCGGGTTCTAGTCTAATGTCCACTGAGACCTCTGTGAGCCAGGCAGAGTAGATTGACATCCTTAAGGAGCTCAGCCAAGTGGGAGAGACAAGTCCAGATCTCCCTTGACTTACAATTGGTTAGATCCTGATAAACCTATCATAAGTTGAAAATATTGTAAGTCAAAAATGTATTTAATACATTTTGTATTTAATACATTTTTACCTAACCTACTGAACATTATGGCTTAGCCTAGCCTACCTCATACGTGCTCAGAACACTTACATTAGCCTACAGTCACGCAAAATCATCCAACACAAAGCCTATTTTATAATAAAGTGTTGAATATTTCCTGTAATTTATTGAATACTCTACTGAAAGTGAAAAGCAGAATGGTTGGATGGGTACAGAATGGTTCTAAGTGTATCGGTTGTTTACCCTCGTGATGGAGCGGCTGACTGGGAGCTGCAGCTGCCGCTGCCTGGCATCACAAGACAGTATGGTACCGCGTATCGCAAGCCAGAGAAAAGATCAAAATTCAAAATTCAAAGTACAATTTCTACTGAATGAGTATCGCTTTCGCACCATCTTAAAGTTGAAAAATCTTGAGTTGAACCATCGTAAGTCGGGGACCATCCGTAAATAGATGAACACACTCAACAATTTCCCCAAACTTGCCATAGGCTGTCTTGGCTCTGAGCTTGCAAATGCCATTCCTTCTGTCTAGAAAACCTTTCCTTTCCCTAGTTCCTCACTGGGACTTTCTTTCCTCTGTGAGTTCCTGGTTCAACATCACCTCATCTAGGACGGCTTTCCTACCACTAGGCCAGGATTCCTGACAGAGGCTGTCCTCCCAGAGTGCCCTGCGTTTACTTTCCTGGACTGCTGATGCTCTTCTACTCCAGGATTTTTTGCCTCTTTTCCCCAAATGACCATAAGATCCTGAGTACCACCTCTAGGTCTTGGTTTCCATTGTCTGTCTCATTCCTAACACAAAGTAGCCCCTCAGATATTTGGAGGCGTGCATGGGAAGACTGACTGATGGAGAAGGTGATGCCAGGACCAAGTCTGAAAGGAGAAGTAGGAATTTGCCAAGGAGTCAACGGGGAAAGGCATTCTAGGCAGAACTATTAACAGGAGCCAAAGTATGGGGGGCAGGGGTGAGTATGGGTTGGGAGCGAACAGTAGGTATCCGGCATTGCTGCAGGGTAAAGAACATGGCAGAAGTGGCCAGAGATAAAACTGAGACTAAGCAGGCACACGGAAAAACTTGCATATTCTGCTTCATCACTTAGAAGTTTAACTCCAAGTGAGTTATTTAACTTCTCTATGCCTCAGTTTCCTTACCTGTAAACTGAAGATCATAACAGTAATCCTCACTTAAAGTTGTTGTAACGATTAAGTGAGTTAACATGCATGTAACATTTAGAAGAGCACAGAGTAAGAACTATGAAGTGCTTGCGATTTTTATGTTCAAGGCTTCATTCTATAGGCAAGAGGGGGCTGATGCTTTTATTCCAAGCAGGGGCCAGATAAGGTCAGCTTTTGTTTAGAGAGATTTGTGCAGGAAGGATTGGTGGAGCAGGCCCTGAGGCCACGAAAGCAGCTGGCAAACCATTTCCAACGGCAGTCCCGTGAGCGATCAAGACGGAACTGACCCTGAGCAGGAGTGCAGAGGACGAGTAGGATTAAGCAGCATTGAGCAGGTAAAATTGGCAGGATTTAGTGCCTGGCTAGAATTGGGTGAAGAGAGACTGCAGCAAGTCCAGGACACCACCTGGATTCCTGGTTTAGATATAGAAAGGCAAGGGGTTTGTGAGCGCTTCCTACGTGCCAGGCACAGAGTTAGACTCTTGATGCCAAGAAATGCTGGGGAACTGGTCCAGGGCCACACATAGCAAGCGAGTGACAAAAGGAGACCTGAAACTCTGTCTCCCGATGCCCAGTTGATTCCCTTTCCAACACATACCACTGCAATCCGAGAATTGGGTCCTTCCCAGGGAGAAGATGTCTGCCTCACACGTCACAGCTTTTAACCCTTAAAGAGAACCAACAAGGAAAATTCAGTCACTGAGGGAGGAGGGAGGGGGGACTTTTAAACTGCTAGGGCATTCCACACCAAAAATAATCGAATAAAAGTATCTTACCTCAGGGTGACCCTGTGGCATAGGCGTTAAGTGTGCACGCTCCGCTGCTGGCTGCCCGGATTCGGAACCCCCGGCGCACACCAATGTACCACTTGTCAGGCTATGCTGTGGCGGCGTCTCATATAAAGTGGAGGAAGATGGGCACGGATATTAGCCCAGGGCCAGTCTTCCTCAGCAAAAAGAGGAGGATTGGCAGATGTTAGCTCAGGGCTGATCTTCCTCACACACACACACACAAAAAGTATCTTACCTCAAGCCACCTCCCATTGGCAAATTCCTCTTCCATTCATTTTGATGTAATCCGTATTATGCAAACTTAAATACTTTGCGTCTAACACCCATTTTTATTGCTGGAGGCAGATCTCTCATGTTTATTTCTTAAATTTCAAAAAGGATTGTAGTTAAAAACTGCCATTGAGTGTAAGAAATGAAAAAACATCCTATGGAATTGTGTATTCAAGCCGGTTTTCATGTAGTTTTTCCCCAATTTCATTTCAAGAAACTGGTTTGGGGTTTTGTCATTAAGTAGAACCTGGCTTGATAAATGTGTGTTAAATGAAGGAGTCAGTGAAGCTAGTAAGAAAACTAAGCAGATCCTCAACCAGTAAACTTCAAGAACCAACACATTCCTTTCTCACAAGTACACCGCCGCCCAAGCGCCCTCAGAGCAGCGGAAGGAAGTGTTCATCCAACTCCGGGCTCCAAACATCCGACGATACTCTTCGAGTCAGAGCCTGTTCTTGTTTTTACTTAGCAGAATGCACAGGGTCCCATGTGAGTGCAGCTTGGTTTAAGGAAAGGAGACTGCCTTCTCGCAGGAAGGTTCATCCAGAGTGAAAGTAACTGGCAACATGCGCCTAAAAGCCTGCCCCTCAGTCCTTGATAATATTTATTAGGAGATTAACTTCCTGTCCTTAATCTGCCCAGTATTTTTTAAAGAGATGGGAATGACTTGGGCATCGTGGGGGACAGTAGGGAGGAAGTGACAAAGAACAGTAATCCAAAGCTGTTGCTCAGTGTCTCTGCCCCATCCGGCTCAATTTTGGCCCAGTTTCAATGTCTGGGCAAGTTGGGGGAAAGATGTGTGGCTGATAGAGGCAAGAGGCAGCGAGTGTGCTCAGTTTTCAGTACTAACAGATATGTCATCACATTTTCAAGGTGGGAATTTGATAAGAATCAAGCACATAAGTAATTCTTAGGAAATCACAGCGCTCCAAAGGAGATTATATAAAACTCAGAAACATGAAAGATAATCTTACATATTTTAGATACGGCATTCACACACCAGTGCCAAGAAAAGTAAAATAACTCAGTTTTGAAGAATGCAATTGTCTTTGTTTTAATTGCATTTTTAGACAGTGAATATTGAAAAATAAAAACTCAGAGATATGACAAGCTAAGTTGACGTCTCTCATCAGAACTTAGTAGTATAACAATCCTGGTGCGGTAAAGCCATGGAACGCAGGAATATGTAATAACAGTTCTCATATATTGAGAGCTTAACTTGTCCTAAGTTCTAAGTCCCTGTTCTAAGAGGTTCATATATAGTAACACGTTTATTCCACAGAACTCTGTGAGGAAGATGAGAAAATGGACTCTGAGTGGTTATCCAGTTTATCCAGGGATCTGAGTGTCAGAGCCCATACCTGAAATCGGGCCCTCAGGTCCCAGTGCACATCCTCTCACCACACTCTCAAAATATACACGAGCAGCTACAACAAAAGCACGTTTTGATGCAAAAAATAAACAAAAAAGGAGGCACACCTGATATCAACTGAACTGTTTACTCTGGTCTCTGTGGCCAGATTTGACAAGAGAGTAAATCCCGGAGAAGTAAGAGTCTCAGAAACTGATTAACCTGGGGACATCAAGATGGATAAGAGCTAGCGCCCTCTTTGTGTATAGGCTAACTTTCTTTTAGAGACATAAAGGGGCTGATCCAAGCTTATGGATAATTCCATTTATCATGCAAAAACAAACAAACAAAAATGCAGCTCGGGGTATGGGTTCATAGACATTTCAGAGTTTGAAAAGCGGGTATTTTCCCCATCACTTTTGGAGGGACTCTCAATGTATAAAAAAGGCCAATAACGTGAATAACCTGCACTTGATCTGAATGGTGATAAAACTGATTTAACAACTGAGGATCTTAATGTCAATTTAAGGCACTTGTTTTCCTGAAGCACACAGCAAGTAACATTGAAAAACATTTGGGTTTTAATTGCTTTACAAATGAAATCACTCCTTTCTCCCTCCAAGATTGCTGAGCCAAACAAGTCTCTGAAGTGTTTTCTTTAGGACCAAAGAAACCAAGGACCTCTTTTCAGATGAAGGATAAAATTTGAAGACAGAGTTCCTCAGATTAGGAAAGTGGCTGGAAACCTGGGTACCAATAGAATCTAATCAAACCTCTGCTGGCTCAGTTGTTATGTCCTAGACTCTAACTCAATCGGATTAACAAATTCTACCCTCATGGGGAAGTTAGGAGGGAAACGGAAAACGTTGGAAGTTTCCTCCACCTTACCTTTCTTTACATTTAGCTCTATTAAACCATTTGGATTAACTAAAGATTTGATGATCCCCTTGAAGAAGGAGCTCAGAGTATCTGAAATGTGCTGCCCATACCCATGTGACCATTTAAAAAAAATTAATTACTCTTCTTAAGTACTGACCTAGGGCTAGTGAGAGAAGCAAGTTAGAAGCTGCTCCAAAGGTGTGAAATTGGTCAACGGGACATTAAGCACACCTCAGAGCTGGACCTTCAGAGGACTGACCCCTTATCCTGCATCTCACCTTGATTTAGGCCTGTTGTGCTACCCAACCTGGGGTTATACACTGTATAAGCTGAAAGGCTTATACAACGAGTCATAAACAGCCACCACAGAGACAGGCCAGCAATTTAAAAAGAACCCAAAAGTTGAACCTTATATTTCCACCAAGAGATTGAAAAGCCAAAGTAAAATAAAACCCAGTAATTTCCTCTCCATGGATGTGGAGAGAAGGGAACTCTCATACACTGCTGGTGGGAGTGCAAACTGGTCCAGCCAGTATGGAAAACAGTACGGAGATTCCTCAAAAAATCAAGGATAGAACTACCATATGATCCAGCTATTCCACTGCTGGGTATTTATCCAAAGAACTTGAAAACACCAATTTGCAAAGGTACATGCACTCCTGTGTTCATTGCAGCGTTATTCACAATAGCCAAGACTTGGAAGCAACCTAAGTGCCCATCAAGGGACGAATGGATAAAGAAGCTGTGGTATATATACACAATGGAATACTACTCAGCCATAAGAAACGATGAAATCCAGCCATTTGTGACAACATGGATGGACATTGAGGGTATAATGCAAAGTGAAATAAGTCAGAGGGAGAAGGTCAAATATCGTATGATTTCCTTCATTAAGTAGTAGATAATAGCAACAATAAACAAACACATAGGGACAGAGATTGGATTGGTGGTTACCAGAGGGGAAGGGGGGAGGGAGGAGGGTGAAAGGGATAATTCGGTACATGTGTGTGGTGATGGGTTGTAATTAGTATTTTGGTGGTGAACATGATGTAATCTATGCAGAAATAGAAGTACAATGATGTACACCTGAAACTTTTACAATGTTATAAACCAATGTTACTGCAATAAACAAAAAATTAAAAAAAAAAAAAAAATTTCCTCTCCCTTATCCCATTCTTAAACTCAGGCCTACCGCTGGAGGTCTCACTCGATACTTGGTTAAGGATAAACTGTTTCTATAGAAGCATCATTACTTGTACCTTCTTCAGGACTCTCAAGCCTTCTTATGATCCCAAACTTCCATAAGGTCATCCCAAAACATAATGACAGCAACATCACATCTCAACAAAAAATGAGACCCCCATGGGACAACTGTAAGCAGGGGCCTTTCCCAAGCAAAAGGGAAACACTCACCATGCCAGCCCTGTTATCTGTGGAAATGTGTGTATGGAAACAAAAAGGAGAGAACATTCTCCTATGTTTAACTTTGCCAGGATATCAATCACTCCAATCCAGTTGCCCAGAATCTACAACTCGCAAACCCATAAACTTATGCTAAGTTCAGAGCAACTTCTCCCCATGTTTCTCATTTTGAAGGGTGGCATATAAAATACTCCTGCCTTCTTGCAAAAATTAGAGTTTTCTATGGTGGCATCTCTAACACTATCTTTCCCAAGACAACCCTCTTTCTTAAAATCTCTTGATCCCCTCCCCTTGATTACTGAAAATTTTACTTTGAAGATCTCAAACATACAAAGTAGAGAACGGTATAACAAACCCTCAGGTATCCATCACCTAATTTAGGCACTCGACATACTGCCCATCTTGTTTTCTCTATACCTACAACCACTTCCCCATCACCCCATGAAGTATTTCAAAGCTAACCCAAAATATCGTATCACTGCATCTGTAAATAACTTATTTATAAACTTCTAAAAGGTCCAGATCTTTTAGAAATATTCTTATTTACAGATAAGAAGTAGGCTGAATGCGCCCTATACATCAATAAAAAGTAGCTAACGAATATTAGAGAGATTTGGAAACTCCTTTAAAGTCATGAGTCAGGCAAGAGTTACTCCACCTCAAACCCGCATCTTCTGCTGCTTGGAGTTCTTCCCTCTTCCAGCCACTCTGTGACCTCTCAGGCAGCCCTATCATCTCCCTGATGGCTCTGCTGAGTAAGACTTTGAGCTCATGTTTAAGGAGAAAGCTTCCCCAGATGCAAAGTCTGCTTAAAGCCCTGGAGAAAGGTCTCATGTAAACCTGGAGTCTTCCTTGATGAATTTCTGTCTCTGTGGCCTTCCCCAGCACCTTCATTCCAGGGTCCTGACATTCTCATGGATCTGGGGCCCAGGTTCTCAGGGAAATAGCCATTGGCTAGGATAAAAACCTTAAAAAAAAGGGGGGGGGGGAAATAGCTACAATACCATTATCACAGCTGGAAAATAAATTAACAATAATTCTTTAATACCAGCTCTCCAGGGAGTGTTCAGTCCACTTCCCCTTTGATCGAGGTGTCCTTGGTCTCTCAGGGGCTGGACTGAGCATGGTGAGAGGCAGACCTCTCTGCTTCTGACAGCACCATCCCCCAACACAGCATATCCTCTCCAAACAAAATTCACAGGCTTCCCTTCCCTCCATTCTGAAGTAACCCTCCTGCACTTCTTTGTTCCTAAATCCCCAACTGCTTCCCAAGGATTTTGTGGCAGCTGCCAATGACCACTGCTTTGGAACTCCTTAAGTCTGTGAGGCCTGCCTGACAGTGATACATCCACCTTGTTACCACATTTCTTTCTCATCAAGGGGTTGAAGATCACATGTTCTAGAGCCAGATGAGCTGGCCTTGCCACTTATGGCGTGGTTCTGGGCAAGTTAGTTAACCGTTATGTGCCTCACTCAGTTTGTAGTCTAAAAAGACAAAGAGGAACAGGATGAGGGGCAGCCAGTCTAGTCTAGACTGCCTCTCAGCAAGTACAGAGGAGAGAAAAACAATCTCCCGCAGAGCTCCTCAGTCCCTCCTTGCACTGCCCCTGCTTTTGCGGAATGAAGTTCTGGCCTCCTGTGCTGGCTGAAAACCAGGAAGATGGAGAAGGAAGGTAAAGGCAGAGTGGGGTGGAAACACCGTGGTTGCAAAAACTGTGCCACCTGAGTGTGCCTGAGAAACTGCATGCTCGGGCTCCTGAGGCGAGCGGGCCCAGGTCCAAGCAGCAGTCTTGCGCTCGACACGTGGGATCCTTCCCACAAGAGCAGCTTCCTCAGCTGCCTTGAGATTCCTGAGGGAGTTTCACCTGACCTCTTGCCCTCTGCCAAATCCAGATCCAATCTTGCTCTGAGCATGCAGCTATGCTTGGGGTTTGAAGGCCCCAAAATAAATCGGTTTCCTCACTGTCGCCACTGCCCCTGCAGTGGGAGATATAAACACCAGAGGCTTTCTAATATAGGAGCCTCCACTGACCCCTGGCCCAGAAGTGCCCGAGAACTGGGTCAAAAGGCTCACGAGAGCTGATTGTTCAATTTCCAGGAATTTTGTGAGCTGGTTGTTAAACACAGACACTATTAAAAATTAAATTATATAAACTTATAATTTAAAAGATTATATTAAAAACAAAGGTAAGAAATACTCAAACCACCCCACCTCCCAATGATTTTACTATTATTATGCTTTCAAGGTTACTTACATCGAATATATCTGTATGTGGAAATACTATATAACGCTGTGCTATTGCACATCTCTCGTCGAGTGACTTCCCATTGGTGGCTTGAAATCAGCCATGGTGGGGAGTATTTATATCACGAAAATTGGCAAACAGTACAAATCAGGGCTTATTCTCCCAGAAAGCAGATTGATAAACACTTATCAATACACGCCTCTCTGACTCATCTCCTCTATAATTCTAGACCTGTGGACACATCCTCATCTCAGCCTGCCGAAACCATGCTGTATGTTGAATCTGGGGAGAGCCAGGAGCAAATTAGATGGTAATAGAACTACGAGAATTCAGGGACACTTTAATCCTATCTCATATTTTGGCCAACCTTCCCTATGAGGCTCAGAAGAAAGATTTACCACAGTCCCTTGCATGGTCAACATACCACTTTCTTATTATTAGCTGGACTTGTGCTAGGAACTTCCAGCGCAGGCCTCTCTCCAAACAGGGCTTCAGTATTCATCTCTCACCCTCCTACTCCTTCCCTCTTCTCTTTCTCACGCATACACACAAGCTTAGATCTTCATTCCTCAAATACCCTCTGGCAGGGCTTCACAAACTCAAAAGCCTGCAGGGACCACACTGCAATAACGTGTGTGGTGGGCGGAGGCACCAGCGGGGCTCTGAAGAGGGGCAGGTGTTTTCTGCTCTCTGGGCACAGCTACTGCTCAGCCTCGGCTGAAGGTGAAACGGAGGGACGAGGCCCTGCTGCGATCTTCTCTTTCAAGAGAAATTAGGAATCTGGATTTTTTAAAATAAAAATCTCCTTCATTTTCAATTAAAAAGTATTTCAAATTTTCATAACTTGTAACTATGTGAGGTGACAGATATGTTAACTAACCTTAGTGTGGTAATCATTTCACAATATATACATATATCAAATCATTACGTTGTACACCTTAAACTTAGAAATTTTTTTATTTCTCAATAAAGCTGGGGGAAAAAGAAAAAAGGAAACATAAAACACGTTACATCTTTCCACCCTTGGGAAAACAATTTTTCAGGGGAAACCAAATGATGGTGTAAGGTATTTAGCCCCCAGGCCACCTGTAGCCGACCTGATACAATGCATCACACCATGAAATTGGCCCACCTGATTTCTCTATGAACGTTCACGCACGAGCCAGCATCCCTCATCAAACACGGGACAGCCACTCTTGGTTTTGCCGCCCCAGGCCTTCGAGGAAGCCTCATGCACTAACCCAGAAAATCCGAATGTGGGAGTCATTCTCCCCAGGGGCACCTTCAATCAGTAGGTGAAAGGAGTTGGTGAATCCAAGTCCCAGCATTCCCATCCTCCACTGGGACAATCGGAGGCACATTCTAGATTATTCCTTGGGGATCCCATAGGATTGAGCTTCAGTTGCCCACAATGCTAACAGGCTCATCAACACATCCTTCCCTGGTCTCACTTTCTCCACATCCTCGTTCTACTTCCTGGAATCACCTCCCAAGTAAGCTTCTTGCACTCAAGCCCTTGTCTCAGTTTGCCTTCAGGGAACCCAGTCACCTCTAGGATCCATGCCCTTACCTCCAGTTTTTCCCCAGTGCTCTTCCCTCTGTCCCAAACACTCTTCACCTAATTCCTATCTGTTCGTCAAGAATCTGCTTAAAGATCAATGCCTCTGGAAATCTCTGCCCCTTTTTCTCTTCTAATACTGTGAGGCCCCCTGCACTGTTTCTCCAGTCATAACACTTAGCGCCCTTGTAAACTAGCAGCACCGAAAGGGAAGGAACTGCAGTATTCTTGCCCCCACAGCGTTCTCAGTACCATACACAGCGGCTGGCGCAATTCGTATTTTAAAAATATTCATAGGGGCCGGCCCCGTGGCTTAGTGGTTAAGTGTGCGTGCTCCGCTGCTGGCGGCCCGGGTTCGGATCCCGGGCGCGCACCGACGAACTGCTTCTCTGGCCATGCTGAGGCCGCGTCCCACATACAGCAACTAGAAGGCTGTGCAACTATGACATACAACTATCTACTGGGGCTTTGGGGGAAAAAATAAATAAATAAAAATTATAAAAAAAAAATATTCATAGAATTAAATGTTAGAAATAGTTAAGAAGCTACAATATGAAGAACTTATACTCTCTAAAGTTTAACAATACATTCATTGAACCCTAATGACCCTATTCTCATTCCTATCTTATAGGTGAGGAAACCAAAGCCCAGAAAACTGGCCTTAGACCAGACTCGAATTCACAGGACATTTCCTACTGTACCTGGCTGCCTTAAACCTGAGGCTTTGTGCCAACACTAAAGTGACTAATAGGGGTAGTCAGTCAATTCCCAAGTATCATAATTTCCCAACAGTGGTTCCCCAGAACCCAGGCAGAGCTGCCCCTGGGAGAGCGGGGGAGGGAGAGAAGTAGATCAAATAGGCTTCACTTGAATTTCAAGAGCTGCCTTTTAAAGGAACATTTAAAAAGCACAAATGTAAATCCACAAAACACTTAAAGCAAGTTTTTTGTTGTTTTAAATTTTAGATATTGTATTTTTTATCTCTAGAAGTTCAATTTGGGTCTTTTTTATAGTTTCCATTTTTCTCATCATGCTCACGCTTCCTTCTGGCTTCGTGAACACACAGAGAATGTTTATAATAGCTGTTTTCACATCCTCATCTATTAATTCTATCATCTGTTTCACTTCTGAGTTTGGCTTTTTGTTTTTTGCTTTTAAGATGAAAAATTTTAAGATTAATTACTAAGATCTTTTTGGGGGATAATTAGTAATCTTGAAAGCTGCACTAAATCATTAGTGGGGTATCAGAAAATAAGATCTTTAGAAAAACATCTAAAGATATTTAGTTCGATAACATTCAATGTAATATGGAATTAGGGGTGATATGTAAGACAGAACAGAAAACTTGAAGGGACAGGGATTCATCTCTCGTGTCAACATAAACATCAGACACAAACCATAATTTACCTCACACTGACTTCTTTCTCCATTTCTAAAGAGAACGTTAAAAAGTCTAGGCTTGGATTAGACATTAGTGATTGAATACTATTGCATTTTCATGAGTATTTTTATTTATTTATTTTTTGAAGATTAGCCCTGAGCTAACATCTGTTGCCAATCCTCCTCTTTTTGCTGAGGAAGATTGGCCCTGGGCTAACATCCGTGCCCATCTTCCTCTACTTTATATGGGACGCTGCCACAGCATGGCTTGGTAAGCAGTGTGTAGGTCCACATCCAGGATCCGAATCTGCGAACCCCCAGCCGCCGAACTGGAGTACGTGAACTTAACGCTACACCACCAGGCCGGCCCCCACAAGTATTTTTTTATTTAAATAGCCTATGCAATAAAAGAAGGACCCAGATTTACGTGTAGAATTTTATGTAAACACAAAAAATTTTCTAAACCAACCGTCCCAATTTTAGAAGCACCATGTGGACATAGAGACTCTAAAAATTATTAAAAGAAAAAAAGAAATACACATGCAGCTTAAACTTTTACTTGTTAAAGCACTTTGTTTAAATCCTGTTTTCTTTAAACTCTACCTGAAATAAAAATGGCTATCCCCATTATACAGATTAGAAAACTGAAGCTGGCAGATGAAGCCAAGACTTGAATTCAGAGGGCCTGGGTAATTTCTTAGTCAACATTTTCATCAAGTTACAACCGAAACCTCCTTGCCACGAGTAGAGAGGCATTTTGAGATTTTGGTCCATTCACCAAATGACTAAAGAAATTAAAAACTCTTTTCATTAACTAACAGTTAACATGGAATCTTGCTTAAGCCAGTGAGTCAAAACTCTAGGTTTATTTAGCACTTTTATAGAGACGAGGGCCTAGATTAAGTTTGCACTCACAAGACGGTGTCACAACTGCATTCTTGAAGACTATACTCCTAAGACTATGCCCTAACACAGGATCCTGTGAGTACTGTGATTCTCCCCCGTGGAATGTGGACTCTGCTAGGGGCTTACTACAATGCAACTGATGAACAATACACTCCCCAAACATGTATAAAACATCACCCCAAACATTCATTCTAAGTTTCTTCCTAAATGAATGGATGTGGAAGGCACTAGTCTGTGTCTTATTGTGTGAAGGACTGTACTAGAGGCTTTCATCTTAATTGTCTCATTTTAGCAAGGCATGTAATATTGTTATCTTACAGATAAGGAACTTGAGTTCCAGAGAGGTTAAAACAGTGGCCCAGTGAAAGAACTGGTACTCAAACCTAGAACTGATTCTAAAGCCATGCTTCCTACAAGGTAGGAAGAGAAAACCATACAGAGAGATTTAAAACTTTAATAAGCTCAGTAATATACCAACTATAAAATCCAAAGCCTGAATATATATATGTGTGTACATGTGTGTATATACACATATATTTGCTTTTACATAACACTTTGGGAATGAGTGTGGCTTTCCTTTCCTTTTCATTATCTCCTAGGTTTAGGATTTCAAATTGAAATACAACACATATATGAAATGGTGCACAAATTATAAGCATACAGTTCAATGAATTTTCAAAAAATCCCAGATAACCAAGACCCTGATTAAGAAACAGAACAGTACCAGTCCCTTTTGTGTCCTTAAGTTTCCTTTCTAAGGCAGCCTTTAGTATTCAGAGTCTAAGTCGATGTCTATCAGAAGCAACCAGAAAACAATGTTCATTTTCCGACTCAAAGACCAGAAAGAAAGAGACAGGGTTTAAGACTCAAGTGGTACATTTTAAAAAATTATCTTTATTTAGTTTTCTGATTCAGCACATGTATCAAAGACTAATCAACATAAAGTAAATAAGACATTAATTGGAAGTCTTACATCTCTCTAAACTCTGACCAAGAATGTCAAGATTGCCACTATTACCAGAACTCCAACCTAGTCAAGTTGTAGACAAGCTATCATGAACAACACACAGTGTGCACGGATATGCAGAGGCAAGAGACATGCTCGCACTTGGCTCTCCTCTCTTCCTTGTTGACGTCTTTCCATCTGACAGTCCACTTTTGCTTTCCATGCTAAGTTCCAAAGAAAGTCCAAAGGCTCAGGGTCAACCTGATCATACGCTCTTCCGGAGGAATGCATTCTTAAACTGTTGTGCCTGCAACTTTGTTTTTGCGGATGAAGTTCAGATCGAGATGTACAATACAATCTAGATGACGGTGCAGACTAAGAACTAAAGTTGAGCAGTAACCCGAGTTAAGGCATGAATGCACACACACACGTGCACACACACAGCACCCACGCTATCATGAACATAGGATTCCTTCCATTGCCTAACAAAAGGCAACCAGGGCTTGGCAGTTAACCACAACTGCTGAGCATTCTGGAAAATGCTCCCTAAAATCTTATGCTAACAGCTGTGTATGTGTTTTATCAAAAAAAAAAAAAAATTACAGAGAAAAAAGAAAAACTAGAAAAAAACAAAAACCTAAAAACCCCTTAATCTCTTACAATGGCTCTTGAGCATGGAACTCACGTAGCAGCGTCAATGGCTGGCTCTTCAATAATTTGGAAATAAAAGGTTGTTTTACTATGTATTTCTTTGGTAGTCATCACTACAAAGTTTCAGTGTTGGTTACCTATAAGACAAGTACTAGACAGAAGATCAAGCTACATAGAAATATTTCTTCTGTACTGATAAGATAAAAATATCGAGCTCTCGAAGCACAAGTTAGTATGCTTTTTCTTGCCTTATTGGGCATCCTCTACAAGCAAGGCTTCGTGCAGGAAAAGTTCGTGTCTACCTAACAAGGGGTAATACATATTCTAATTTCCTACAATTGAACAGTTAAAAATTCACATTATCAATTATTTCTGGTCAAATCAGAAGCCAACTGCAAAGGGAAAGCAGCACTTGGTGTCAAAGCCACATTCTGGTCACACATTCATTCCATGGTTGTGGCATCTCAGGAGCTCAGAATTTAAAACTCCTTTCAATTCACAAAGGAGTAAGTTCAATTCAATCTTAAATACTTCCACCATCTGCCAAATTTCTAGAATTCTGTCTAGAATGCCAGCATGCTTGATGAGAGAAAGCAGTTCAAAGCCCAGAGAGGTGTCAGGTATTAGGTAAGATAATTTGGTTTTGTACAAAAGGCATGGTAATCTGGCAATGGAGTACTTATCCTATTAGCAGCACAGTGGTAGCCAAGGGTCTCTGTCAGCAAGACAGGAAAAGGAAGGTACTGAAGCTACTGTTGCTCCCGCCCGCCTTCGGGATGGCTACTGATTTTACAAAGGCCTTCTGGGAGTCAGTCCAGGGTTACCCTGGGCGAGTGGGCAAAAGGAATGGCAGTAACCGTGTTCAGCCCCCATGAGAAATGCCTGAGCTAAGTCCACTTCCCATGGGTGAGGGGGCTCTTGCCTCTATGGGCTCAGGGTCTGATTCTTATGGGTCCCCAGTGGCTAAAGAATTGCCCTAGCAGGTACTGCCCAAATGTGATGGGGTCATAAAACACTTTAAAAGGACATGAAACAGCACAAATTCAAAATAGTAGTGTTTGGTCTATCGATTCTGAATGTCCACAGGGAAGGCATTTATGTTGAAAAAGTGCTGTTTGTAGGAGCTGTTTTATTTTGAAATAAAATGACTAGTCTAGGGGAACCAGCACTACGTTTCTGCAGAAGTCTGAATGTCAAGAACCTGTCTCGCAAAGGCATTTATCAGGAAGTGTTTGCTCACTGCAAGTGCTTTTTTATTCACCATGTGGCGATGTCTCGACTTTTGTGCTTTCAGGAGGTAACTAAATTGACAGGAAGTGGAGGGAAGTTCACTACAATACGGACTTGCTTGTTTGAATGCAAGACACTATCTAACGGCACTGAAATCTATAATCTTGTAAGAGTCTTGTAAACACATACTATATTTCTATTAGAAAAATCGAGAACTGTACCATGAAGGCAGAATGCGTTTGCTTACTCTCAGCGTTACTTGGAAGGGCAATGGACCAGGAGGGACAGTGAGCTGTTGGTGAAATCCCCGGGTTTGATACGACCCTGTCTGATTGAGTTAAAAACCTAAAGCCTCAATAATTAGATGCCGAAATTCTTCCCCATATTTGAGAACTGTACTGTGATTATGTATATTACACACACATTATAAATAAAATTTATATAGACGTACGATTTCTTCCCAACAATGGAGGAGTGACGTTCTCAGTTTGGGGGTGGAAGCAGGAAGAGGTGAAAAATCCTATTGTTGCTTTTACTCTCAAGTTCTTAAAATGCTACTCAAACACTATTATCCAACAAGACTTTTATCATTCTTAAATATGCATTCGAAGGCAAAAATGGAGGTTTCTATACTGTACAACATTAAATATCTACATATCGTGGTTCCTTATTTTTAGGAGTGTGTTCAATAAAGAGCTAGCTAGTAGAGATAGATGGTTGTCACAAAACATGGTCTCTTAAAAATTACTGATAAATTAATTTTCAGTTCTCTGATTATATCCAACAGACACACATTCTCATCATAAAATATACATTCTCTAGTAAGTTATTTTCGTCCACAGCATATATAAATATGCAAACACAGGTGGTAAAAATCACTTTACTACCCAAGTACAAAACAGGGACTGCTAAAAAGCAAAAATAAAGATGTTGCAAGTATTAAGAAAAGAGTGACTCACAGTGTTCCACTTCAAAGTGAAACCAAACAATTTATTTGTGCTAAATGAATGGAAATAACGTATTCAGGATATACTTTGTACACTGCACTTGCTTATACTGGGCGAAATAAGCAGTCATCAATGCTAATGTGCTACTTTCCTCTATACCTCTTTTCTTTTCTGCCAAGCAATAAAGTATTTTGTGGTCATTATGCCAAGATATTCCTATAATGCTCATTTCAAATAGTATTTTGCACCTTTAAAATATTTGTTCGAACTCTATTTTAGGAGAACACAAATAAAGAATGCAAAGGGAAAAATAGCTGTTTTTGTTACAGTCACGTTGCCTTCTGCAGCAGAAATCAAATAGCACGTTCTAATCAGCCATCGCAACCACTGGTGGGTAGGACAACATTTATCGACTCATGTTAGAAGGTGTCAGTTTGGGTAGATTAACATTAAGGATAAAGAAAGAATCACACTTTAATATACAATAATTATCCATCTTATGCATGTGGAGTAGGTACAGCCACGTGATCTATTACTTTAGACTATCTGTTTTACAAGAGACACGGATGTTGATATATACTGAAAATAACCTATAAAAAGTGTATCTGTAGAAAGCTCTATTAAACAGTGTACTGTCTTGGGCACTGATCCGTCTAACTTTCCACTCTACATTGAAAGCTAGATTTTCAAAGGTCTGAATGTAGTGCTAAATTATTGGTATGTTTGGTAAACACCATTATAATGGGGGGGATAATAACAGCTCAGTAATTTTCTGCAAATTCATGGAAAAAAATATAAAAAAGATATCTCTTTTTATTTTACAAACCTAAAAGCCAGGAAAATGAAGCTCTGGGCCAAGCAAAAATTGCACACTGCTGCTGAATTACCAAATATTGAATAGCGAATGTTCCAGCCAGGGAATGGACGTACGTGTAGATTCAAGTAAAACACTGATGGAAAAAGTTGTCTGTTTAGTGTTGTAGACCCACAACACTGGCTGCGTTTCCAACAAACATTTACAACACAATTAATAGTGAAGCCTAGATAACCTCAGTGCAAATAAGTCAGATCCAAATATGCCAGGGAAAGAAGCCTTTGGCGTTGAGTAGACGGCTCCACTGTACAAGTCCCAACGTGAGATTCAGACTAAGCACATGCATTAAGGCTGGGAGGAGGGGTGCACTGAATGTTGCAAGGGGGCGGGCTGCGAGGTGGCTGCTGAGGGGACTGCGGGCTGCATGGGTGGCGGAGGTGGAGGTGGAGGTGGCTGGACGGGGGTCTGTGTGTTGGGAGACGGTGGTGGCGTGGGCCGTTTGAATTTGTCAGGACTGTTGCTTCTCCGTGGTGAAGGCCTCTGTAGAGAGAGAAACAGCAGGTCAGTCTGGGTATGGATAGCACATTTCTAACACACCCGAACTTGGAGCTGAGGCCAGTGGAAAGCGGACCAACAAAGACAAGAAGCAAGTGTTTCCTCGTCTATTCCTACTGGTTTCTGAACTAGTAATGAAAACTTAAACAAGGTAGAGTTTACACCTTCACCTATGAAAAAGCCAGGCAACATTACTATGAAATTTGCACTGACCAAACTACTGGACTTGGGCCCTTCAATGAGATAGTCCTAAAATGAAAAAACAGCTGTCACACTCTCCCCTGAAATCTCTTCTGTCCATTGTACGTCCCCAGTTCCTTCTATCACTCCAAGTTTTCAATATCCTGGAAGCTACAGCTCACCTAAAAATATTTCTTTTACATAAACCCCATCAAACCAGCAAAACAGCTTCAGAAACATCTTAACGGGCTTTTGTAGAATAGAGTTCTTCTTTCCAAGACTCCCTTATTGGGAATACTCTCCACTCTCCTATTCTCAAACCCGTATCTGCCACATTTCCAATCGCTCTGTTAGTCAACTAAATAACTAGCTCTAAAGAAAAAACTCCCAAGTGGAGTTTGAACCAGAGATGCACTTAAGCTTCCTTCCGATTCCAGGAGAGAAAATTCTGAGTAGAACTAGAAACAAGGCTAATCTCAGGAAGAATACTGAGGGTCAGTGAACTGTGAAGGTGCAGACAATAAATACTTCAGACATTATGGCAACCAACAATAATTCATTATGGCAAGGAGCTGGCCACAGTTCAATCGGGGCATTGGCCAGGGTTCAAAATTACATTTCACAAAGGGCAATTTTTCTCAGAAAGTGAAGTTGAAGTTTTGCCTCCTGGGAAGGGATTTTAGTTTCAACTCCAGAATTCAATGCCAAACTATTGGGAACTCTCTATAGTTTTAAGGTGAACTGATAGAGGAAGGGAGGGAAGAAGGGAAAGGTAAATGTCTAAGGGCATCAATCCTAGTCTCCCAAGAAGGACCAGTTGCTACCACCATCAGGAGTCAAGTGCTGCTTCCTGCACCATGGATACTTACTGTGATACCATGAGATGCTCCCATATGCTGCACATGAAGACCCGGGGAATTGTAATAAGACATTCCGGCTCTAGTCAGTGAAGTTGGTGGTGTGAAACCAACTGTGTGACTTGCATATGACAGACCTGAAATATAACAACTTGTAAGTATTATTTCAAACTCATTTATCTGGTGTCTTCAACCATCTAGGAGGCTTTAAAATGAAGAAGTTCTCAGTCACCCACAAAAATGAAAATAGATGAGAAGCGTGGTGGTCTCACCAACTGGCCTGCTGGATAACAAGGGATAGAAAAGTTAAGCCCTGAAACAGAAAAGAGAGCCCAGAAATACGTCCATGCATAAATGGTCAAATGATCTTCAACAAAGGTGCTAAGAATACACAATGGGGAAAGGGTAGTCTCCTCAACAGTGTTGAGACAACTGAATATCCACATGTAAAAGAATGAAACTGGACCTCTTTCTTATGCCATTCACAAAAATCAACTCGAAATGGATTAAAGACTTAAACATAAGACCTGAAACCATAAAAGAAACTGTAGAAGAAAACACAGGGGAAAAGCTTCAAGACATTTCTCTTGCAATGATTTCTTAGATATGACACCAAAAGCACAGCCACAAAAGCAAAACTAGACAAGTGGGACATCAAACTAAAAAGCTTCTGCTCAACAAAGGAAACAATCAACAGAAAAATAACCTAAGGAATGGGAAAAATTATTTACAAACCGTATATCAGATAAAAGATTAGTATCCAAAATATATAAGGAACTCCTACAACTTGATAGCAAATAAATAACCTGATTAAAAAATAGGCAAAGGACCTGAATAGTCATTTTTCTAAAGAAGACATACAGATGGCCAATAGGTACATGTAAAGATGCTCAACATCACTAATCATCAGGGAAATGCAAATCAAAACCACAATGAGATATCACCTCACAGCTACTAGGATGGCTATTATAAAGAAAAAAAAAAAGATAAGCATCGGCAAGGATGTGGAGAAATTGGAACCCTTGTGCACTGTTGGTAGGAATGTATACTGGTACAGCCCCTATGGAAAACAGCATGGAGGTTCCTCAAAAAATTAAAAATAAAACTACCATATGATCCAGCAATCCCACTTCTGGGTATTTATCAAAAGAATTGAAATCAAGATCTTGAAAAGAAATTTACACTCCCATATTCATCGCAACATTATTCACAGTAGCCAAGATGTAGAAACAACCTAAATGTCCATCAACAGATGAGTAAAGAAAACACGGTATATACATATAATGGAATTTCTTCAGCCTTTAAAAAGAAGTAAAACTGAGATGTAGTAACGTAGCAGCTAGACATGAGAAGAAATGAGAATCAAGTGGAAAAAACAGATCAAAGGGGTAAAAAATCAGAAACAAAAAAAAGGGAAGTATCAAAAGGTACACCAACAATAATGAGACAAAGCCATTGTGTGTGTATGTATGTGTGTGTGTGTGTGTGTGTGTGTGTGTGTGTGTGTAGCCCTAAAGACAAAAATCACCACTGAGACTTTTGCAACTTCAAGATATTCAATGGAGAAAATAAAAGCCCTATATATGCCAATGTTCCCCAAAAGAAACTGATAGTTAAGGAAGAAACAACCCCCACCCACTATAATGTTCTAAGACCCTAGAATCATCTCCAAAGTATTTTAAAAGTACACATGTCTAGGCTCTCCTGACTATTACATAGGTCTGGGTTGGGGTCCAAACAGCTGTATTTTTCAAACATTCTAAAGGTAGTCATCACCTACGGGCAGCCTAAGCAGCCTTGGTCTTCGCGAGTTAAGTGCTGATGGTCCAGTGGTCTGGGGCATCGCTTATTTATCACTGCGTAAATGTAGCTATCTTTACATCTTTGAATTCCCAGCATCTACCAGGGTATCTAGCACAGGGCAAGTTCACACGAATGGATAGAATGAAAAGGGAAACAAAGGAGCAATTTGGAGAGTTTGGATGAAACTATCTATTGTCAATCACTTTTTATCTAAGATCAGCTGTTAGTGCTGCTTTCCCATTTGACGTATTTCCATTTCCAATTGCGGATTTTCAGTTCACATTTACAAAATGGAGGTCTGGGGTAAAGTACAAGTCTTTGGGAGCTAAGTGGTCATTTACTTGATGTTTATCTGTATCACAAGGACAGGACTTCATTCCCCTGGGGAGGGAAGAAAAGGTTTTCTTCCAAGAGCTTTGGGGAATACAACCCTAATCCTATTTCTTTGTGATGAAATTTAAGAGAAAGACTATGAAAGTGGATCCTTATCCCCAGATAGAGAAGCTCAGGGGGTTCAATTCATAATAAAAAAAAATAAGATCTAGCCTACTTTCTAGCATTACAAGGCTAATTATTAGTACGTTAAACTGCTAATCAAGAATGTTCAAAGACTCTTTATTGCCTACATTAAAAAAAAAAATCTTTTCCCTGCCTATTATAAAGGCCTTCTGCATTGGGCTCCAAACTGTCTTCTGATGTCCTAGGTCAGTGGTTCTCAACACTGAGTATTAAAGCCTTTACCCGACCCCAAATGAAATGCATCAGAATCCATGGGGAGCAGGGCCCCAGGGCAGCCGGTGGTAAGAACCACAGTGACCTTATCACTCTTGATTCTGACTTCCACATCCCAGTTCACTCCGTGCCCTTTGCCTGGGATGTCGTCTCTTTACCACAGGACTTGCTTCTTCCTTCCCCCCATGTCAGTCAGGACCTCACTCAGCCTTTGAAGAGGCAAACAGCCCAGACTGTCGAGCCGACTGCCATCTTATCTCAGACTCTAGTTCTGCCACTTGGCACTGGGTGACAGTGGACTTTAGATCCCTCAACTGTAAAATGGGATTACCATAGTGACCTCACAAGATTGTTGTGAGGATGAAATGAGTTCATATCACCAAGTGCTCCGAGAGTGCCTGGCACAAGGTAAGGGCTCAGGAAGTTTCAGCTCATTAATTCCTCCTTCAAGGCCCTTCTCAAAACTCTCTAAGCTGCCACCTCTCTCTTCTTGGAATCTCTTTTGCTCGTGGCTCTCTTCTTTGAATCTCTTTTTAAACTATTTAGCTTTTTTTTAATTATAACTTTGTATTTTAAAACAGTTTATGATTCATAAGAAGTTACAAAAATACTACAGGGTTCCCCTGTACCCTTCACCCAACTTTCCCCCATGATATCTTATACAACCATAGCACATTGTCAAACTAAGAAACTGACAGTGGTCCCATACTAGTGACTGAGGTACAGACTTGATGTGGATTTCATCAGTTTTTACTGCACTCTTCATATGTGTATGAGTGTGTACAGCTCAGTGTAATTTTAACACATGTGAAGATTTGAGTAACTATCACCACAATCAGGACTGCACCTCAAACCAGTACCACAAAGAAACTCCCTCATGTTAGTCCCTTTAATAGTCACACCTTCCCTCTAATCTTAACCCCTGGCAATGACTGATTTGTTCTCCATCACTGTAAATTTTGTCACTTTGAGAATGTTCTAGAAATGAAACCATACAGTATATAACCCTTTGAGATAGCTTTTCTCATTCATCATAATGCTCTGGCAATCCATCCAAGTTGTTGCACGTATCAAGTTAATTCCTTTTTATTGCTGAGTAGTATTCCAGCAGTGGATGAGTGGATGTATTACTCATCCACTACTTTTAACTACTTAACTTTTTAAGGCATATAACATACATAAAATTCATTATCCTTGGCCTTGTATTAAGAGTTTCTTGTATTTTTTTCCCCACTTCCCCAGGCCCTGTTTTTGATCCGCTCTTAGAAGGCCAGAGACCATGTCTTACTAATTTTTGTTTTCCCTTAAGCTGGCCCAAAGTGGACAAAGCTGCCACGCTTTGTGTTGAACTTCTTTTGATTTTGCCTCTTAAAAAAAAACAAAAAAAAAAGTCACAGCAGCATAGTCCTAGGCTGGATCCTAAACTCACAAACCCAAGCCACTTCTACCTCACACGTCATCTATGGCAGCCTGCATTACTGCAGCATTTCCCTTAATCAACCTGAAGCGGATTCCTCGTTTTTAATTATTATAACAGACAAAATGAGATGTCCCTAACATGAAGCTATTTTACTTTCCAAAACCACAAAACCTTTATTGCTGCCACCCTTCCAAGCAGTCACTTCACTTTATTCTGCTGTGGAACTCCTTCTCCACTCCCCTCCCCCACACACACTTCTTTCCCCAACTCTGTTTAAAATCTGTTTACCAGCAAGCACAAGAAAATCAGTCTCATCACTTCGGTCACAAGACGCGATCCTTTGGCCTGCTACCTCTTCTCTCCTCCCTCCACTTCACTTGCCAACCCCCTCCCCCTGCCTTCCTCTTTCTTCCTTGCTGGATCACTTACTTGCCCTCCTGGCCTGAGAGCCCCACACTGTGCCGCTACTGAGCCAGAGACCCCAGGGAGAGAGTTTTTGGGGTCAAATGAAGACAAGCACGCCTTTGAGGGAATGGTTTCTAAGAAGGGAAGCCAGAAGCAGAAGCAAAGCCAGCTCCTTCTTACACGGCCTGCCTACTGGGGCCGAGACCCACTCACAAATCACTGGAAGTATCAGGAGGCAGCTCGTGCTCAAAAGCACACAGGTTTTGGAAATAGGACACGCCCTCCCTCCCCTGCCACTTCCTGGCCATGTGACCAGTAGCTACTGAACCTCTGAATCACTGCTTCCTCAATTTTAACATGGGAAAATTATTAATTATTATATATGTTATAATGTAATAATACGTTAACTATTATGAGGATAAAAATGAGATAATATATGTAGAACATAATAAGAGAACCATAAAAGATGTGTTGTGATGCATCTTAGAAATCTACCCAAGGCTTTTGTCAATCAAGTGGCACTTAAAATCAGTCAAAGACAGTCTTCTTAAAAAGGTTTTTCAGAGTTAAATTTCTTTCAGGTTAAAAAAAAAATTCATGAGGGGCCGGCCCGGTGGCGCAGGCGGTTAAGTGCGCGCGCTCCGCTGCGGCGGCCCGGGGTTCGCTGGTTCGGATCCCGGGCGCGCACCGACGCACTGCTTGGCAAGCCATGCTGTGGCGGCGTCCCATATAAAGTGGAGGAAGATGGGCACAGATGTTAGCCCAGGGCCGTCTTCCTCAGCAAAAAAAGAGGAGGATTGGCGGATGTTAGCACAGGGCTGATCTCCTCACAAAAAAAAAAAAAAAAAAAAAAAAAAAAAAAAAAAAAATTCATGAAAAACACCAGCTGGCACTGTAACATTTATGCTTAAAATTTTCAAGCTAAGACTCAGTCTTGATAATGATTTGTTTTTGATGTTTCTGAAAAACATATGACCGTCCTCTCTCTGTTTACAAGATTTTTACATGCTAGAAGGGAACATATTTGGGGATGCCTATTAAATGTAGCAGAAACCAGCCACGAAAGTAGCGGAGAGCATGTACTCACCAGGTGATATAGGCCTGCTTGAACTCGGAGAAGGTGTGTAAGGGATCGGGCTGGACACAGTGCGAGGTCTTAATCCTTGTGCAGACATCTCGTTAAAATACCTAAGACGAGAGGGGGTAATGATCAGAACCGCCTGCATTTCAACAGTTCTTAAGAGAGCTCCTATGAGAAAACGTTTGGAGTTCACATCTTAAGGTCAAACTCCCGCCTGTTTAGAATGATGCCGTAGCTAGCAGATGCGTATAACATGGACTCTGGAGTCATGCTGTTCCACTGCTTGGCAAACCTCTCTCCCCACGGGTACAGATTAGGGAATCTGGGATGTTCTAGCTCAGGTGGGAGGCCTGGTGACAGAGCTGTGCCATACAGTAGAGAGGTCCGAGCTTTCTCCATTACACAACAGCTATGTAGAAATTCACTTCCACTGTCCCAAGAACTACAGACACAGCCACGTTTTAATGGCTCCATTTAAATTGTTATTTGAAACTCACACCCAAACAAGCTCTCTGAGATTTATGTCATCAAATTAAAGCTTAACAATATGTATTGCTATAAACTGGATGTCACTCGTTTACAAGACAAGCTTTGCTTAATAAATAGTCACACGTTGGAAAATAACAAAAGACACGAGCACTGAGCATCTGCTGCAGGTCACACTTAACCACACCATGCTCGGTCAGACTGCTTCCTGGATTCAGAAGTCACACCAGACCTGAGAATGCTCAAGTGTGATCATCAGGAACATCGGCTTTCACTTGGGGACAAGCACAGAGCGCTGACGAGGAGAAACTTCTGCTTGAGAGACTTCCTAATAAGCTATCCTTCACAGGCCTTATGGCTAAAGAAAGGAACGGCCACGTGTGCAGGCATCTTTATCCCAGGGAAGATCTCAGCCCTGATATTCAATCAGTTGACATAACACAGCCATTTCTACACTGGTTTATTCGACTCAAAGGAAACCAGGCTCCCAAATTTGACGTGCATCTCTCAACTAGATATCCTCCACTAATTCTTCCTACTGTCTTTAGAGCAGCCCATCATGGTGGCACCAGCTTGAACTTCTTGTATTCTACATCCAGCTAGGCAGGTAAAACCGCCTGTTGGTCTTTAATAAATAAACACACTTACAGACATCTCAAGTGTCCAACTATTTTCTTTCTCCCAACTGTGACATCATTCCCAGTAGGGAGAGAAGTCTTTATTGGGTGACGGTACTCTACTGAGATAATCTGACCTACAAAAGGTAAGGCCTACCTTCTGGAGTGAATATCAACTCTGTTAAAAAATGTTTATCTCAAAGCCTGAAGTAGCTTCAGTACTGTCACCGTGGTCAGAAGAAATTGTCCCTCAGAGCGTGTCTTACTCAAAACCAAATACAGGGCACTGTGTTGTTAACACATCATCTTCTCCATGTCTTGAGGTAGTTAATAAAGTAGTTAATAAGTTATTTAGTATTCTAGCTGATGTTTTTAGTCAAATGGCTTTTCAGAGGATAAAGATTTCAAAGACAATGGGACACTGTCAGAAATAAATCAGTGAAATTCAGAGTTAGGGATGATAGTTTCATAATACAAACTTTTGAGAAAGAGTAATCTTTATTCCTTTCAAATGAGGGAGCATACATACAGATATTTTAAATAGGATGACACACTGTTCTATTTTTATAAATGTTCTTTTAATTATAAAAACAGATCTTCATTATAGAAAACCTCACACTTTTCTTGAAACGATACTACTACTTTCCACAGCAAATTGATCAAAAGCCTTGTTAGCTTTCTGGATCTATTCAGTAACAGAGTGCTCATCTGCTAAAATCGCCCACATGTTTTCCCCATAACACGTTTCAGCATCAAGAGCCAGTACTACCGAGCCATCACAGCCATTAGCAGACCCTGGTCTCAGGCACTGGCTGCCCAGTCCTATTAGAGGGGCTCCTGAGGAAGCTCGGTCTCACCTCTCACACTGAGATACCGACCACGTAAGACCAGGGCAACCTTGATCCAGAACAGCGAATTTCCTTGCAGAAATGATCTGCTTCAGAGAAAGGCTAATTCCTTAACTGCTGGGTTTCTCTACAATCTTTTCAATTTGGATTTGTTGCTTATCTTAACAACCACCTTACTCCCAAGTATGGGGAGCCGGAGGGAGAAGGGGGAGGAGGAGAGGAAGAGGGGGAGGGGGAGGAAAATCTTGATGAGAGATAAATTCTGAGACCATTTCCTCTAGTTAACCAAAGGATGACCGTCCTTTTTCAGCCCATTGCTCTGTGGGACAACGAGGGGGTTTGATGTCGAGGCTTGTGCAGACAAATGCCTCGCATTCATTTTATTTTTTAAAAAGTACCTGTAAAAAGGCTCAAAAGTTACCAAGTGTGTTAAGGCAAGGCCTCTGGCTTTCAACAACTGCCACCTGTCTCCTGCTGATTCTTTCAACCTCTATATACATTTGTTTCCTTAGGCTGTACTATGGCTTGCTGATCCATATCTGTGAATTAATATGCTCCCATGCTTTAAACAGACATAACACAGGATTAGACTAATTCAAAAACAAATGCAAACTCCGCCTCTTTACACATAGCCCCACCTCCATTTCTCTCCCCACCAAATAATTTGGCATAGACAATTTTTTTCATGTTGCAGGAAAACAGTCAATCTTCTTCATCTATCCCATTCTCAGCATCTACTTTGATGTGGTGGTACTTATCATCACAATAAATAAACGTTTAAGCCATCTAACAGGCTCTTCCACATCTAACAGGATGTGAAGAGAGGCCTCTAGAGCCTGTTTCTGTTGTTGTTGTTTTTCTGAGGCTCCTAACACACGCACACACCTTTCATCATCCATTTCCAAGCTGGACTCGCTCTCCGAGAGCTGTCGGCACAGGGCTTCTCTTCTCTCCATCTCCCTCTGCAGCTTCCTCTGCAGCCTCAAGTTCTCTTCCCTCATGTGACGTTCCTCCTCTAGATACTGCGCCATTTTCTCTGAATCTGAAAAACCCGAGTTCTCAATTAAACGATGTTTCATACTCAAATTTTAAAAAAGAAGACCCCAGTCCAGCTCCTATGCCATAGACAAAGGGAACTCTTGCAAGACAGGAGTCCTCACGCTCCCACACACAGATGAGATCTGAATTTAAAGCTTACCCCATTACCAAAGTTTACCAACGATTTGCATTTAGAAAAAAATAAAATTAAAAAGCAGTGTTGAGAAGTTAAGCATCTTCACTCCCACTTCCTTCTTTCCAAAGTGCTTTATGTGGAGGAGGAAATGGTGGACTTGTAGCTAAGACTGGACTTAAGAGCTACCGGAGCTCTCTCTACCATGGTGGAGCCAAGAGGGGAGGGGGCCCAGTTGGGAAATAGATTCATCCACGGGCTGCCCTCTAGGTACCAATTCTGCTGCCCCTCAACTCCAGACACTGTGTGGCAAGTCACCCATGGAAGCCTGTCACACTTGTTAACACACTCACAGCGCACTGTGGTAAAGGCACATGGCGAACCAGACCACGCTTGGTAACAGTTATAATTCTTTGCATAAAAACAGAAATTAACACAGTAAACAACTTTAGATGAATATTTCAAATAAGTCTAATTTTTGGTGCGTGTATGTGACTGCTTGCCTGTCTCACACACAGCCTTTCTGAGTCAGACAGCAGGTAAAGAGCTATGTGCAGCTAGGCTCTTGGGATGGCGTCCCGCTTATGACAAACCCTACCCTTCCTCAGGAGCCATCCCTTATATCATAGTCACCGCTACAGCACCAGTCTCCTAGGCCAGAGCTGATTAGCCCAGGGCTAGATGCTGGACCCAGGCTGAGCCATCTCTCCCAAGAATCCAAAGTGAGGAACTGACTTCTTTATGAGGCTCTAGAATCTCCTTTTGCTGAGTTCCCTGGAACTATCAGAACTACCGTCCCAAGTTACTCTACGGCACAGTCCGGCACTATTCCAATAAATGGCAAAGCACGACACCCTTCCCCTTTTCTGGTTTACCTTAGACAGAATCTGTTGTTACTAAGTAACCAAAGTAACCTTAATACAAAACTCAGTGTCTACCCATCTTCCTGCTTCCTTCTTTTTTCCCATCTCAGCCAATGAACTTGGGAAAAGTAAAATCTCTACCTACTTCTTTTTTCTAAAAAATAGCTACAAATTCAGAGTGGCCATGATCACATCTAAGAGAGTCCTATAGGTTACTGCTCCATATTATTAGCCCAGTCCAAATTTAAGAAAGAAGGAAGGAGCTGAGAGCCACACTGACCGTTTCCCTCCTGCAAACTGACCCTACTTCAACTCCCAAATTCATCAGATTAGTTTCAGTTTTAAGCAACTCTAGGAAGATCTGATGACATTTTAGCAAATAACGACTTTTGCTGATAAGTACTCAATGATTTCCTGGACAGTGTCATTACAGGGAAATATAAAAGCTCTTGAATATCCTTATTTTAGAAATTCAAATAAAAATACCCAAATTATTAAACACTATTATGTGCACTAAACACTAAATCCCCTTGGTTGTTTTCAATATAACCAGAAACCCTGCTGTCTAATCCAGATGCAAAAATCTCTTTAATTGAAGGCATGCTGGGAAAATATTTACAAAGCACACTTTTAATATAAATGATTTAAATTATTTCATCCCAAATATGCAAGCGTGCAGAATTTTCCACTAGCTCTACAGGAAACACTAGATTAGTCCCTTGGAGTACTTACTGTTTCTAGAACTAGAAGGGCGGCTGTCAGAGCAAGTTGCCATTCTTTTCCATAAATAGGAAAACTTCACAGAATTGAGGATTCATGAGGCTTCAAGAATAATCATTTAAAAGGAAACATTGTCTTTCAAAGAAAAGGGCAATCCTTTAGCATCTGAGGAAACCAGCAGGGGGATCCTTAAATAATAATCTATAAACAAGAATGTCAGTCACCACGAGTGATGGCTGGAAGACTTCCTGGCAGTTCAGCAATTAAATTAACCCAGAAGCCAGGGGCACAGAGAAGGCACCAGGCCCAACACCTCTGGTGTTACAGACCCAGACGGCCGACACCATGGCATTCCTTGGGTGCCCTCTGCTGGCACACCGCCACACTGGTCTCAAGAGACTGGATTTACTCCCATGAATCATTCTCTTACCTTTTCTCACAGAGCTCCCTAGGATTTAGGGGTCACAGCTTATGTTTCCCCCATCTTCGGCCATCTCGCAATATTTAGTCAAAGACAGTGTCAACTGAGGGTAACTTCCAGACAGACTGCAAAGAGGTGAGTGCCACATCATCCAAAGGTGGCCTGGACATTTTGCATTCCCTTTTGAGTTTATGGTTAGAAAATACCAATGCGCAGACTCCATACCTACCTAATTAAATCAGAATCCCAGAGGATGAGGGCTACCTATATTAAAACCCCCCAGGGGGTTCCAGTGTTCAACCAGAGGTGAAAACTCTTGGGAGAGAGTGTCCAAGTTCAGATACAGTTGGACTGGGAGGGTGAGGATGAGGCAGATGGATGAGGAACAGTCATTAACTCATCCTCTAAACCCTACCCAAACCAACTGTGAGCAGCTGAGTGCCAGTTGCTGCTTTACTTCAGATTTGTCTGTCCTCCTAAAATCAAAATGGCAATCATGGATGCCTCTGTTGGTATCTGCAGGTATCTGCTGGCTCTTCAAGGACCAAAATAGAATAGTTGGGAGAAACTAGTGGGAATGAAAAATTCTTTCCAAATTTCTTCTAAAAATTTTGTCTGGGGCAGAAGACAAATACACATGAGAAAGAAAACTGTGAACTAACAGTACTGCAAAGAGTTCAGAAAGGTGCTAAAAGACATTCGTCTGCCCAACACAGCAAAAACTGAAAAAAACATCCTAAAATAACTAATATTTGAGAACTCCTTGATTTGTTTTCACGGAATATATGCAGTGATTCTCAACCTGGGGGACACATCGGAACTAACTGTATTTAAAAAAAGAAAAGAAAAAGAAAAAAAAAAACAGAAGACCAGGGTCTACTCCTAGAATAAGCCCAGAAACCTGTGTGGGGTTAGATAGAATAATGGCCTCCCAAAGATGTTCACATCCTAATCCCTGGGGCCTGTGAATATGTTACCTTACATGGCAGAAGGGACTTTGCAAATGTGATTAAGGACCTTGAGAAGGGAATTTCTCCTGGATTATCTGGCTGGACTCACTGTAATCACAGGATCCTTAAAAGGCAGGAGAGTCAGAGAGAAAAGGAGATGTGACAATGGAAGCAGAGGTGGGAGTGATGCCAACGCAAGGAAGGGGCCATGAGCCAAAGAATGCAGGCAGCCTCTAAAAGCTGGAAAAAGCCAGGAAACAGATTCTTGCTCAGAGCCTTGTAAAAGTAACCAGCCCTGCTGACATCTTGATTTTAGCCCAATGAGACCTATTTTGGACTTCAATCCTCCAGAACTATAATATAACAAATTTGTGTTAATAAATAAATAAACAAATGTGTGTCGTTTTAAGCTACTAAGTTTGTGGTCATTTGTTACAGCAGTCATAGGAAACTAACACACTGTATTTTTTAAAGGTTCCAAGGATGATCTTGATGCACCATCCCAGATGCAGCACTGGACTAGAAATTGCAATGAACTTTAGAGAAGAAAACATCAAGATAAGAATCACTGAAATTTTAAACGCACATTCCATCTGACTCAGCAAATCCAGTTCCTGGAATTTATCCTGAAGATGTCTTTGCACAGGTGTCAAATGTGTGTACAGAGATGTTCATTTTGGTTGCAGCATCACAACCAAAAAGGGTCTATTGGTATGGGACTATTTAAATAAACTATGGCATTTCCTATAACTGAATACTACACAGCCTTTAAAAAGGGGAGCAAGGCAGCTCTACACGTACTGGCAAGGAAAAAATTACAAGATATACTAAGTGAAAGCAGAAAAATGCAAAAGAGTATATATTCATTTTTCCACTACTTGTATAAAAGAAGTTTACACACACACATACATATATATATCTGGAAGAATATATAAAAAATGCATAACTGTGAGAACTCGGTGGCTGGGAATCAGGAGTGAGAGGGAGACTTACTTTTTCCTTGCCTATCTTTCACTATATTATCTATTCAAATAAATTTGAGCAGCCTAAAATCAAAGAGACCCAAGCAAATGCACAGTGACCTAATCGAGTGTTCAGACATCTAGTTCCTTTGATTTCCAACTCAACAAAAAGCATTTATTCTTTAAGTACCACGAACGAATGTTAGCTGTAGCTAAAATTTAGGAGTAAGGAAGTTAAACACTCTGTTCTCTGCTTTCGTGCCCCAAAAGTACATTGAGGTCTCCTGCAATAATTTTGTTAGCACCATCCTAGAGATGAACACGGGGAGAAGATTTAAAATATTACCTGTGATTCTGGACTCTTCTGAAATTATTTGAATTATTTTCCAGAAGTATTCTAAACTATTTGCCCTGCCCTACCATAGTATTTTTTTAAAAAAATAATCTATTCCAGAATGACAGACTTATGTATTGGCATTGACATACAATATGAATTTGATTTATGCAAATTTAGTGGTAAATACTGGTAAAGCCCTGTATTTAGTAAATGTATTAATTCTATGGACAAAAGACCAGTGAAACCAGAGGCTACATACGCTGTAACTGAGCAGCTCTCAGTTGCTTCTTCAGCCTCTCCACTTCATTCTTTAAAAATCTGATGTGGCGCATCATGTTTTCTGGAGAGTCGATCTCCATGGAGATGTCTCTAGGCGATGGGGGAGCAGAGACCGGCTGGTCTAATTTCTCCTGCAGGATTCTTCATTGAAAAGAAAAATTCCAACAATGAAAAACAGTTTGCCTTTAAAAGACAGAACAACATTCTAGCTGGAGGGTTTGTTTTAAAAGTAAGCTCTTATTAATCGCCAGAATTCACGGGGTTGCTTAACTCCTCTGTTCATTTTACATCAACTTCTGGTCGTCCTTAGCTGGTATTCGGGTCAAAAGGCAGAGCTGAAGGATCCAATCACCCTTTTTTCTTTTTTTTTTTTTTTTTTTTTTTTTTTTTTTTTTTTTTTTTTTTTGTGAGGAGATCAGCCCTGAGCTAACATCCGCCAATCCTCCTCCTTTTTTGCTGAGGAAGACGGCCCTGGGCTAACATCGGTGCCTATCTTCCTCCACTTTATATGGGACGCCGCCACAGCATGGCTTACCAAGCAGTGCGTCGGTGCGCGCCCGGGATCCGAACCAGCGAACCCCGGGCCGCCGCAGCGGAGCGCGCGCACTTAACCGCTTGCGCCACCGGGCCGGCCCCCACCCTTTTTTCTTTTAAATGACCACTGGTAATTAAGCATTACTCAAAATATCTCTGACATTTGCTTCTGTTGACTGTGCCTGGCATATGGTAGGCAATCAGAATTATCTGCTGACTAAATGTTCAACATGTTGGTTTGAGGGCATGGAGATAACTAAAGGAATTTCACTCTCTCAATGCTTTCAGTAGGAACTTAGGAACTATGAACCTGGAGGGTAGCATCACATAAAGAGACTCGACTTGTAAAATTCCCTCCTGAAAAACCAATCTTGAGGGCCTGGCAAACTGGACTGAAGGCCCTTTACTTCTGGCCATAGCAAAGGTAAAAAGACAAAAAAACAAAACAAAATTTGGGGGTTAATAATTGGTGGTGGCCACCTTCTCTACCAATTATCATTAGTTCAAAGCACATCAAATGCTAACATTCAACAGCTTCTGACCTACAAAATGATAATTTCATATTGTTCAATGCAATAATTTGGTACAGATATATATAAAACCTCCAGCTGCATTCTGCAAAGGAAGACAGACCGGCAACAGATCTCTATAACCCCTTTTATAAGTGGCTGGGGTTTTCAGTTTGGTTTAGTTTTTAACGTTTTTACCTTTGAGTCTACTCAAGTGCAAACTGAGTTACCTTCAGGCCTGCCCTTGTTGAGAAAACTGGCATGTTAAATATTGTAATGGGCTCTACATTTATGATATTAACTAATTTTTCGTAATTCAATTTATTAGTACCTTTACCATAATGCAAAACATAGCTGATTCAACTACAGCTCGAATATTTCCCTATAGATAAACCTCTGATTTCCCCTTTTCTTAAAGCCTGTGGTATGACTATATTTTGCAAGTCTTGAGACAAACTCAAAATAATTTACAGATGTTCATCCAAACCAAATACTTACGGCAAAAGGATTGGTTAGCAAACAAAAGATCCCGGTGAACTACTTCACCAGAAACTACTTAACCAAAATGTTAATGAACATTTTCAAGAAACTCTCTTTCTACACCCATACACACGCCCTGAACACAGAACTCCCTGTCACCTTCCAAGCCCTGCTCCACCCAGCCCAAAGTACGCAGGACTTAAAAAATAAGGGCCTGGCAGTATCTTGCACAGAGGGGTTCAAGAAATGTTTGCTGTTGAATGACATTTCACATCCACGTACGTTCATTTAACACAAAGAATCCTAACCTTAAATATGTACAAGTATTTCTTTACAGCAAGTTTTAAAACAAATAATAATTTTTCTATTAAAATCTCAGCCTTCATAATGAAGTACATTCCAGAGATATGTAATAATTAACAGTACATAGTCCATATCCTAAGCACTTTAGAAAACAACTGGGGAAGCCAGTTCAATAAGGTAAAAGTCCAAACTGCAACCATCCTTCAGAACAATTTAAAGGTGAACAATAGCATCTTAACTAATTTTACCAGAGCCTTGTAACTCCAAACGAAAAGATATTTAACCAGGACAATCAGATAGAGAAGAAGAAAGAGGTGACCAACACGAGACTAGTTCAGAAGGCTTTCAACATTTTTTTTGTTTGGCAACTTAAAATGACCTGCATCAATCAAGGAATTCAAATGTCCCATTGTTACTCCTCAGCCACCCCCAGAAGAGTACCCTAGACACACCACCATACTAAACAGCAAGACTAAACGAACCGCTTTTCAGCTTCAAGTTTATCCATCCTTTTCCAGAGACGATTAACTAGCGCTTCTTGTTCTTGTTCCAAAGTATTTTCAAGGTCGATCTTCTCTCGTCTCAACTAAAGAAAGGAAACAAGTTTTACTGAGCATAGTAGGCGGCTTAAACTTTGTTAATTAGGTTTTTTGACTGCACCATTAGGACCCCCTTACTTGGAGAAAACTGCAAAGAAATGGCCAGTTTTCTGGTACAGACACATTAAGTGCATCTAGTTCTTAAACTTTAATTGAAAAAACCAAGACAGGTTCATTCTTTGATGTTAAAGCTTAATTGTTGTCTGTGCATGAATCACATTGTTTCGGCATTTAGTCAAGACACATGGAAAGTCTTCCTTAAAGAGCGTTTGAGGGAGTTCTTTTTACTAGTTGTACCAGAATTTCTCTGGGTTTGTCCCCCCCAGTCCCCAGAAGTTCAACGTTAAACCAGAAAGATTATGTTACCATTTATATCAATAACTCAAACACCTGAAGACAATTCTACATACTGGTTAATGGATGCACATAAATATGTCCTAAGATATAAAAACATGCACCAAAATGATAAACACCTAATTCACCATACTGGTTACCTCTGGGGAGTAGGGAAGAAGGGCAATTTGATTTCGGGGAAGGTACGCCATTGTGGAGGGAACCCCAAACTGCATTCTATTTCATAAAAAGAAGCAAAAATTCATTTAATCAATCAATACTCAGCAATATGCAATAAATACTGAGAACAATGCCAGAAACTAGATAATAGGGCTGTAGCAGGGAACCAAAGAGTCAGAAATTTCTGCCCTCGTGGAACTTACATTTTAGTGGGGTCAAGACAGTAAATGAAACAGATAAATTATATACTTTGGTACAGAGTGAAACAGATATGAAGAAAAAGAGGGCTGGTGAGAAGGGATATAAAGTGCAATGATAAACAGATTTCACAGTGATGGGCAGAGGGAATGTGTTACGTCACTCTTTGTATTCGTCCATATGCTTGAGATATGAAATAATTTTATCAGGATTTTTTTTAAAAGGAGAGAAAGGCTATGTTACTGCCCCTATGCTATCTCTGCAACCAATATCAATTCACCTTTTCAATCACTGAGTCAACAGGTTATTTTTGATTGCACAGCTGCAAAGATGTCAAAGCAGCAGATTTTACTTTCCTTAGCAGATCTCTGATCTTTGATCAAAGATTCCTGTGTATACAGTCAAGTGAGACCAATACCATGTATGAAATGTAGTCTTTTAAAGCAGCCAAAGCAGACCTTATTCAACAAGTGAATGAGCCAAAATCACAGTCAGCTGAAAATACAGCTTTGAAATATTTTCTTTGCATGGGGGAAAGGGGAGGGCATGTTAGGGGGGAAGAGAGTCAGAATAAGTCAGAAGTATTTTGTGCTGTGAAGTTGGGAGCAGGCTAATGCACAAATGTTCCTCAGAATGTCAAACAGCTCCTACCTGCCACAATGAGGAGAGATCCGGAACACCTCTTGGAATTCCTACTAAACTTGGTGATTCTCTGTGCTGACCACATTTTTGGCCAAGCTTTGAAGTACAATTCACAGCAATTATTTTAAAGAAACAAACTTCCAAGGCATTTACCCTTTCAGGACCCTATTCCTGTGTTTAAGTAAAAGCATTACATTCCCAACACATTCTACGAGGCCAACATCACCCTGATACCAAAGCCAGGCAAAGACAATACTAAGAAGGAAAACTACAGACCAATATCCCTGATGAACATAAATGCAAAAATCCTCAACAAAATACTGGCAAACCGAATACAGCAATACATTAAAAAGATCATACACCATGATCAAGTGGGATTTATACCAGGGACACAGGGATGGTTCAACATCCGCCAATCAATCAATGTGATACACCACATTAACAAAACGAGGAATAAAAACCATATGATCATCTCAATAGATGCAGAGAAGGCTTTTGACAAGATCCAACATCCATTTATGATAACTCTCAATAAAATGGGTATAAGAAGGAAAGTACCTTAAAATAATAAAGGCCACATATGACAAACCCACAGCCAACATCACACTCAATGGGGAAAAACTGAAAGCTATCCCTCTGAAAACAGGGACAAGACAAGGGTGCCCACTCTCGGCACTCTTATTCAATACAGTACTGGAGGTTCTGGCCAGAGCAATTAGGCAAGAAAAAGGAATAAAAGGAATCCAAATAGGCAACGAAGAAGTGAAACTCTCGCTGTTTGCAAATGACATGAAAACCCTAAAGAATATAGAAAACCCTAAAGAATCCATTGGAAAACTATTAGAAATAATCAATAACCACAGCCAAGCGGCAGGGTACAAAATCGACTTGCAGAAATCAGTTGCATTTCTATATACCAACAACGAACTAAGAGAAAGAGAACTCAAGAAGACAATCCCATTTACAATTGCAACAAAAAGAATAAAACATCTAGGAGTAAATTTAACCAAGGAAGTGAAAGACCTATACAATGAAAACTATAAGACATTATTGAGTGAAATCAATGATGACATAAAGAAATGGAAAAATATTCCACGCACTTGGATTGGAAGAATAAACACAGTTAAAATGTCCATACTACCTAAAGCAATCTACAGATTCAATGCAATCTCAATCAGAATCCCAAGGACATTCTTCACAGAAATAGAACAAAGAATACTAACATTCATATAGGGCAACAAAAGACCCCGTATAGCTAAAGCAATCTTGAAAAAGAAGAACAAGGTTGGAGGCATCACAATCCCTGACTTCAAAACATACTACAAAGCAATAGTAATTAAAACAGCATGGTACTGGTACAAAAACAGACACACAGATCAATGAAACAGAACTGAAAGTCCAGAAATAAAACCTCATATCTATGGGGAGCTAATCTTTGACAAAGGAGCTAAGGACATACAGTGGAGAAAGGAAAGTCTCTTCAATAAATGGTGCTGGGAAAACTGTACAGCCACTTGCAAAAGAATGCAAGTAGACCATCTTCTTTCACCATACACAAAAATTAACTCATAATGGATCAAAGACCTGAAGGTGAGACCCGAAACTATAAAACTCCTGGAGGAAAACATAGGTAGTACACTACTCGTCATCAGCCATAAAGAGATCTTTTTGAATTCCATGTCTACTCAGACAAGGGAAACAAAAGAAAAAATAAACAAGTGGCACTTCATCAGATTAAAGAGCTTCTACAAGGCAAATGAAACCAGGATCAAAATGAACAGGGAACCCACCAGCTGGGAAAAAATATTTGCAAACCATATACCTGACAAGGGATTAATCTCCATAATATATAAAGAACTCACACAACTGAATAACAAAAAAAACAAACAACCCAATCAAAAAATGGGCAGAGGAAGTGAAAAGACATTTCTCCAAAGAAGATATATAGATGGCCAATAGGCACATGAAAAGATGCTCAACATCACTAATCATCAGGGAAATGCAAATCAAAACCACACTAAGATATCATCCTACACCCGTTAGAATGGCTATAATCACCAAGACACAAAGCAACAAATGCTGGAGAGGCTGTGGAGAAATGGGAACCCTAATCCACTGCTGATGGGAATGCAAACTGGTGCAGCCTCTATGGAAAACAGTATGGAGATTCCTCAAAAAATTAAAAATAGAAATACCTTATGATCCAGCTATCCCACTATTGGGTATCTACTCAACGAACCTGAAATCAACAATCCAAAGAAGCTTATGCACCCCTATGCTATCACAGCATTATTCACTATAGCCAAGACATGGAAGCAACCCAAGTTCCCTCCACTGATGATTGGATAAAGAAGATGTGGTATGTATATACCATGGAATACTACTCAGCCATAAAAAAAGACAAAATCATCCCATTTGCAACAACATGGATGGACCTGGAGGGTATTATGTTAAGTGAAATAAGCCAGAAAGACAAACAGTGCATGATTTCACTCATATGTGGAAGATAAACCAACACATAGACAGATAGAACTGTTTGGTGGTTACCAGGGGCTAGGGGGGGTGGGGGTGGGCACAAGGGGTGGAGGGATGTACTTATATGATGACTGATAAACCATAATGTACAACAAAAATTTCACAATAAAAAATAAAATAAAAGCATTAAAGGGGGTACTTGTTAGGCAAGAAAAAAAAAATCAAGCAAGGCATCATTTTGTGGTAGAGATACCTAGAGAGAAACTTAAGCCCAACGACTTTTCATTTTAGAGTAATTATGCATAATGCTAATCAATAACTCTGAAAAGCAAAATCAAGACAAAGCTGTCTTTACCCATGTATGACTTACTGGGCATATGGCTTTGAGCAGGTACTCACCTGCTGTGAGCCTCAACATCCTCATTTGTGAAATGACCAAGTTGACCTAGATGACTTCTGAGGTCCCTTCACGGGCTACCCATTCTATCATTCTCTGTCAATCTCAGGATGGCAGCAGTCTTCAGTCTGAACTAGTTCAGTCAACAGATTTTTAGAGCTAGAAGCGGCAAGAGAAATTATCTAAATCTGTCCTTTCTTTTTAGACCTAAAGAAATCATTAGCCTGGGAGATGATGTGACTCAGGCAAAGCGATAATGCTAGGACAAGAATAGATATCAGTCACTATGGTGGCCAAAAGAGCTGAGTCCTGTCCAACCAGCAAGCACAGAGGATCTTGAGGGGAAAGTAGGATTGGGGTAAATGATGCTGTGGTTTGTGAGCCTGTCTCCTTTGCCAACAATTCTTGGGAGTAGCATGGTAGAGGGCAGCTTAGTGAGTCTGAGAGTATGTGGATACAGACAAGAGAGCAGGAAAAAAGGGGGTTGAAAACGTACATGTATCTCAGCTTATTTTTGGCACCTGCTGGTAGAGCTACCAGCTATCAATTTACTGCCCACTTCAGCGAACACAGGCTTCCTGGGGTGAAACTTGGGTTTCCTGTGCCAATCTGCTCTACTAATTTATTTCCATGAAGCAGACAACACAGGAGGCCCAGCTCAGCAGTTTAGATTTGGATGTTTCATTGCACAGGCTGGCAGTGCTATAGGAGTCCTACTATCTTTAGCCTTAGAAAGAGGAGGGCTTCCCATCTTGTTTTTTCAGTTTTAAAAATCTCAACTTTTCATTATTGCTTAGGAGCTCTCACAAACATTAAAGGGCAGAGAAGTTGGAGGAAATCGTATTAATTATGATTACAATTAATTATGATTATGATTAATTCTCCCTTAAGTTCTTTATCAGAGTTGCCCCTCTACCTCCTGCCCACCTAATTCCACAACCTGTATATTTAGAGCCAAAGCGTACATACCAGTTCTGCCAATTCAGACAGAGGTAGACTTTCAGTGCTTGCACTGCCCTGATATCGAACAATCCTCAAATCTGACAGTCTATGTTAAGTTTACAGGGTAGTAAATCAGAAATTCTTGCTTGAATGGAAACAGCCCAGTAATGCATTGCTTTCATTATGCTGGTCTCTATCTGTAATACTCTCCCCTACCTCCTTCTAACACGTGATCCCTTTTTTTATTCAGTGTTCGTATGCAACAGGCACCCACTCATCCATCGCCAAACGTCAAATTCTCAGGCTAACCCAAGCCCCCCGACTGCTTATTCTGTGAGCACCCAGCACCAACGGATACAGCCGATTTGTAGAATTCATTTGAAAGGCTGCTTTGTAATTAAGTCAGTTCAATGGACTACCAAATTCTTTACTTCTCTTCAGTAGCTCTCCTTCTCAATGCAGGTTAATTAACATCAGACCAAGAGTTCTTATTACGTTCCCAAAATAAATAAAGAACTTCTTTAATGGATAAACTTAGTGTATAAAAATACAGCTGGCTCATTTGAATTCACAGCCCATCCTAGCTGTGTCTTCTCAGTGGGCAGATACTGACCCACCACCAAAACAGCAGAGACAGCGGGGGGCAGCTGAGAGATGGCTCCCACCACTACCACATTTCTTTCTCACTGTAGCATTCTCCCATTTAAGGAAAACTATCACGCTGGGGTGGAGGTAGAGGAGGGGAAAAGGAATGCTTGGCAAAAAAGCCTGATGAGAACTTGAGCCTAACCATTGTGCTCAACTAGAGAATTCTGAAATGTTTTAGTGGATCTTTTCAATCTACTTTGAAAAGTTTTAGTCTAACCATCATCTTATCATCATTTCTATGGGAAAATATATTTTGAACCTCAAACATTTGACCTAAAAAATAAATTTTGGAATGCAGCCCATTTCAACTAATCCAAGATAATAAAGAGAGAGAAAGCCCATGAAATAAAGGCTACCATATAAACAGAACACAAAGTTTGTTACAACATATAGTAAAAAGCACTTAGAATAATGATGATATAAGGAGTGTACCTGATGTTTAAGATAAGAAATAGCAGAGTACTGTAAGACCTACATTAACCAAACTCTTAGTGGCTTGATTTTTTTTTTTTTTTTAAAGAGAAAGAGGCAAATCCTAAGAAAACAAGTGGGCACTGGAGATTAACATAATCCCTCAAAACCTTCCAAGTTAGATAGTATCTGAAGGCTGTTAACAGTTCAGCTCAATTTCCTATAAATTTGTTACAAAATCCTATAGACGTTCAAAGTGGTGATTCTGGAGGTATAGCAGAATCAACTGGGAAAATAAAAAGTACAATATTCAGAAAATGACCACATCAAAGTCAGAAAAATGAACACAGTTTTTGCAATGGACTGAATATGTCTTCCCCCAAATTCATATTGGCTGAAGCATAAATCTCCAACGTGATGGTATTTGGAAGTGGGGCCTTAGGGAGGTAATTAGGTTCAGCTGATGTCATGAGGGTGGGGACCCCATGATGGGATTAGTGTCCTCTCTAAGAGTCATGAGAGACCTTGCAGCTTGCTGCTCTCTGCTGTCAGGATACAAGAAATCAGCAGTGGACAACCCAGAAGAGGGCACTCACTAGAACTCCATCAAGCTGGCACCCTGATCTTGGACTTCTTGGACTTCTACCCTCCAGAACTATGAGAAATATATTTCTGTTGTTCATAAGCCAGTCTATGCTATTTGTTATAGAAACCCAAATGTGCCTAGATAGTTTTGTTTCTACTGCAAGGGTAGAGACAATAAAAGATCTTACTTCATTCCATCCTACTTTGCCAACACATCTGAGCTAATCAAGGTGTTACATATACATGGGAAAGAAGTGACTAACAGGATTCATGAGGGGGCTATTAAAATATATCATGTGCAGCTGACATGAAAAGAGCTGAGAAAAATGCACAATGGTCCTCGTTCCATGGCAAAGCCTTCACAAATTAAAGGAGCAGAGACAAGTAAAGTAAAACTTAAACACTGCCTCTGTTGGTGTCTGTTCAGAAAATCAGTGGAATTTTGCTCAGCCTGGCAACTCTCCCCCTAGGCTGGAAGATATCTAACCCTTGCCTTCTGGAAAAAAATTTTTTTTAAGAAATCAAGCAGCCAATTTGTGTTACAGATGAGTTAAGACAGGTGTTCATAGACCACAGAGCCCCCGAGGTACCCATGTGATTAATCAAGCTGCAGCTGGTTTCAGAATTAAAAACAAGTTCTAGGTCATCACCACGGCTTGTGCAATGCTGAGCAGAGAGAGCCAATGGAAGTATGTCAGGGAACAGCAAGAGAAAAGGGGAGAAAGCAGGGTCACTCAAGTCTAGGAGGTCACAAATTATAGCTGAAAAGAAATTTATCTATGAAAATCAGAAACATGCCGATAGAGAAAAAAAGAAAAAGACGCCAAAAAAATCGTAAAGAACTATATAAGATAAAAAGGGCTGTCCTTTGGGTGCAAGTAATATTGGTGAAAATTTATCTTCCTTCTTCTTCCTGCCCCCACTCAATTTTTTAATAAACACTTACTATTTTTATAATAGAAAAAATTTAAAGACATCTAATCTTAAAAACGGACACTTTTGGGGGGTCGGCCTAGTGGCATGGTGGTTAAGTTGGTGCGCTCTGCTTCAGCGGCCCGGGGTTCATGGGTTCAGATCCCGTGCACCACTCATCAAGCCATGCTGTGGCAGTGTCCTACATATAAAATAGAGGCAGATGGGCACAGATGTTAGCTCAGGGCTAATTTTCCTCAGCAAAAAGAGGAAGACTGGCAACAGATGTTAGCTCAGGGCCAATCTTCCTCACTAAAAAAAACCTGACAATTTTCTCATATAATTTAATAGTATATCCATTAATTTAGGGTGTTAATTTACGTATATAAAATACAGAATGAGCCAATAAACTCTTAGAGGATAGATAGTAAAGGCTTAGCTATCTGGAACACAGAATTTTCCAGATAATCCAGAGTTAACCTTTTTTACCATAGCTTACAATTTTTTCATCTCAAAAATTCTGTTTCTACAAAAATTAAATTTGTACTTGGAAATGGATATAACCTCAGGACAATATTAATATCCTATTAATATTAATATGTGAAAATGACACTATTTTATAGCATACCAGCTCAACAAATTTTGCTTTTGTTCAATGAGAAATGAATTGAGAAATGAATGCCTTTTATGAAATAGACACACATATAATTACTCAGATGTATATAGTTTTTGCACTTAAGTTTCCATCACTTTGACATCAGCACAATATTATACAAATTTGTATAGCGGGTTCTTAATTCTAGGGGACTCTTTTATCAAATAATTATCACTGATGGAAAGCAGGTTTGAAAGTACCAGTTGCACATTCTTTTGCTCCATCAAGAGTGCAGTGGAGAAGTCCTTGGGAAAGAAGTCATATCATGGTATATGTTGCAAATACACTATCACAGTCCATTACAAAATAAGCTTCTTTAAGAAAATAACATTAGGGATACTTCTCTCTCTCTCGTTTTTTTGTGAGGAATATCAGCCCTGAGCTAACATCTGATGACAATCCCTTTTTTTTTTTTTCCTGAGGAAGACTGGCCCTGAGCTAACATCCGTGCCCATCTTCCTCTACTTTATATGGGACACCGCCACAGCATGTCTCGACAAGCAGTGCGTCTGTGCGTGCCCGGGATCCGAACTGGCCAACCCCAGGCCACCACAGTGGAGCGCGCGCACTTAACCGCTTGCGCCATCGGGCCGGCCCCTAGGGATACTTCTCTTGATGTGCTTTAACCAAAATGGAAGTCTCCTTGATAAAAAGAAATCCTTTGTTTCTGGTCATTACCACACCAATCCACTTCCGTACATAGAGATGCTGGATTTACTTAGCCATTCATTCATTTGCCATGTATGTTCAAGAACACCTTTTCTAAGTCATCAACCAAATTCTTCTTCTGGTCATAAAGAAATACACTCCATGCATTTCAAAATTACAAGCATCTAAAAAGTCTCAGTATGGTGTCTCTGGATTTTATTGCCCTTCAAATTTAACAGGCAAAGTCTTTAACCCCCAGTGCATGTCAGAAACGCACAGTTGGATCATAATTTACACAGGAAACATCTTGAATTTTTTCCCTGCCATCATGTAACATCATCTGTACAAACTGAGCCACATGTAAGTGTTATCTGATCCTTCAAAATAAAGTCTGACAAGATGGAACACAGTGAGTTTTTGTACTTAACTGAAATGGGGTCTAGGGAAGGAGTTCTGGGGTTTTTTTTTTTTTTTCTTTTTCACACCCTGCAGAGACTTATCTGTGTCCCTGACAGAGCTCAGAGTCTCCTCTCACAGGTCTGGAGTTGGGACCTCTCAATTCGCTTCCTGACGTCCCGAAGCTCCTGGATTACAAAACACATCAACTAAAAAGAGAGCCTGCTGAAGCTTCTTTTGAGTACTGCATATTGCCCCTAGTTTGCTTAATTCCAAGGCACAAAATCCCATTTATTTTTTAGTTATGCTCTCAGGATTTTACCGACCTCTCCCAAATAAGCAGTAGGTAGGATGCTTGTCCCCAAGCTTCTCAAGTGACCCAAACATCCTCAAGGATTTGCTACAATCAAATTCCCACTGAGCTGACTTCAGGGTTTCCTATAATTATGTCTGGCTGTGCCCCAAGCAGCTTGTCTAAATGTGCAGACATACATTATGATATTTTATAAAAAAAATTTAAAGCAGGACAGCAAATTATAATACACCATTGTTAACAAAAAAAAAAAAAAGGAAAAGTAAGATGAAGAAAAATATGAATAGCAATTGTTTGGATGGGGATTGTAGTCTAGGTAATGTTTTCCCATTTTTGTACTTCTATGCATTCCAACTTATCTTGAAAGAGCAATGGGTTACTTTTATAATACGAACGTTTAATGAATAAGGTTCCAAGACTGCCATAATTTGAGATGAGTATCAAACTCATTAGATTAGAAATCTAACTTCAAAGTATGCATAGAGGTCACTAAATTTCATCTCCTTAATGCAAGTGAACCCTCAAGGAACATGGTTGGTCTTTGAAAAAAAAAAATGGCACACAGCAAACAGCAGGTGCTGCCTAGAGCTACTACAACAGATTCCTCCCACTGCCAGAATCTGCAAGAGCAGCTGTTAGCATGAATGGAATGCTAACAAAACCCAGTATGGCCACACTACCCCAGGATTTAAGAAATACCTTGTTCCACAGCAATAAAAACACCAACCAAGGACGCAAACCTGAACATGAGCCACTAGCTACTCAATTCACTGCTGTCTAAGCCACAAGGACACACAGATTATCTGCGTAACTCACTAGAGTTACTCCTTGTAGCTACTAAAATAAGTAGCATCAGAATTTATGTGGACTGATTATATCTCGAATGAATTACTTTCTAGACAAGTAAGGCAGAAAGGCCATCTTGAATCCCTAACTAAGAACCACTGTTCTAAGAGCTGGAAACCTAAAACTTTCCTTTCTTCTTGCTAGAACTTAAAATATACTAAATATTTCCTTGTTTCACTTAAAAAAAAAAAAAGAACAAAAATTAAACCTTGTCCACCTTGTCCTGAGGATGGAAATTCATTCTAAACCCCAAACTCTGTGATTTGCTACAGTTATAGATGGTGAGCAACACTGGGATAAGTGGGTGTCACCCTGCAGTGCCCCTGGAAGCTGGCGTCTTATCAAGCCTCTGTAGTCACCTGATGTTGTCTAGTGGCTGAAAGCAACCACTGGGCACCTGTCAGCACCAAGGCCTGCATGAGCCCTGGTACAGCTACGTGGCTACCTTCTGCAAGACACTTACTGTAAAAGACAAGCTTACGCCCTCAAAGACACCACATGCAGACTGCCACAACCCCTTCTCTTTCCTTGCCTGGTAACAAAGAGGAAGGATTTGACTTCACGTCTTCTTCACGAGTTCTTTTCTCTGTTCTCAGCATCTCTCCTCCAGGCAATACTCTGCATCACTTTCTACCACGTATCTTCTCTCCCATTTCTGTCTCCTCTCACATCCCTGCTGCCCTGCAACAAGGCTGGACTTAGATCCGTCCAGCCCACATGTGTCAATTAACAAACAACTGAACCAAGTGCCAAGGAGCTTCAAGTCCTTCTCAGTTGGTTACAGGGTAAGGGGTGCCAGCTGCAGTAGTCACGCTGCTTCCCTGCATCCCAGCACTGCACAGAGCACCCCTCATCACTGTCCACAGGTCCACTGCCTCCCTGGACCAGGCTTCATGAGGCCAGAAACCTAACACCATCTTTCTTAGGAGAGACTGCGGCAGGTGGCAAGCATGTAATAAAGCTGTGTTTAATTACTGTAGGATGTTGTGCCATACAAGTACATCGACTGCAGCATGGGCAAAAAAGAAAGTCAAAGGGGCAGGGTCACAAATGACATAGAGCACATACAAATTCATAAACCGAAGAGACAGATAACAAGGTCAAGGAAGGTGGTGAGACATTTGAGGCCTAAATAATATGTATGCTCATTTTGCTGGAAAATAGGTAAGGTAAAGTACCATAGAAATTAGATGGAAACTTTGACTATAATGGCAGCAGCTACAATTTTTGGAGAGCTTACTAGATGTCAGTCACCGGGGATACAGAGGTAAGGTCAACATTGCCCCTGCCCCCCTTTACCTTATAGGGAACTTACAGGGAAGAAACAATTTGTTTAATTGCTGTTTGTGTACCAAGTGTTACAAAAGAAGGACTGAGCATTATGGAAATACTTTATACCGCAGACCGCTAACCGAGTGGAGGAGAGAAGTCAGTAACACTTGAACAGGGATGGGACAGGGGAGGGAGAAAGTGGTCCAGGCAGAGGAAACAGATTCATAGAGATCTGGGGGCAGGAAAGCATCGGGCACATCAGAGCATGTTTTTCAAACTGCAGGTCACAACTCATTACTGGATTGTGAAATTAGTTTAGTCAGTTGTAACCTACATTTTGCTAAAAACGAAATAGGATTGAATAGAAAATTAGTGCAAAGCATGTAAGCATTGTTTTATGAAACATATCCCAGTCATAAATACAGTTAGAAAAACATCAGTGTACTGGGTTACTTCTTGCTGTGCAGTCCACACTGGAACAATTCTTTATCAGAGGGATGAAAGAATTCTTCAGTATGGATGGAGTGTGAAGAGAGGCAGACTGAAAGATTAATCTTCCCAACAAACCTACAAGTTAGATATTATGTCTGTTTCACAGAAGAGGTCAAATTGCGTGCCTGAAGTCACACAGCTGACTCAGATGGAAGGGAGATTTGAACCCAGAGGATAATTAAGCTACACAGTTAAGATATTGTCATTATAAATGGATGCTAATGAATGAAATTACCATTCCAATCCTATATCCAACCTTTAGATATGGGTGTCTGTGCTTTGGGAGAAAAGGACATCTCAGGCAAGAAAATATACCCCAAATTTCAGGAATAACTTAGAAAACTACATTGATCCAACTACAGGAGAAAAGAGTAAGGTGTCTGGTCCGTGGCAGGCAATCCTGTTCATCATGTAAGTGTGAGCTGAATTACATGACTAATTCTCCACTAATTTATTCCAGTATTTGCCTATTGTACTACCTAATTATGGTTAAGTATCTAATCCACCTGTTTATGGCTGCTGTTTTCTTCCTTCCCATAAGATAATCTTCTGAGCCAATTACACAGAAGGTCCTCATATCCGCTGAGCTGAACTTCACTTAATAAAGAAGCTAATGTGTGCCTTTTAATGCTAGTTTTACTCCTCCAGAGAAGTAGGGAAAATCTTTCCTAGTTGGTAGAAAACACTCAGATCAAGAGAGCTTGACACTAAGAGAACATTCCAAGTTTTAAATGTTCTTACCATCACCTAAGAAAATGTGAATACCAAATAAGAGACTAACAGTGACCACAAGTTTGAACAAAAATCTTCAAATAAGGGTTTATAGGCAGCACCCACAGTGTTTGTTAAAAAGAGGCCCTAATAGCACTCAAGTCCTGTTGACTAGACTAATCCAGTTTATTAGACTAATACTAATTACTAGTGCTGCAAAGACCTCACAATTTTACATTATCCTGAACATGCTTTTTTACATCTGCTTATAAAGTGTCTTTTGGAGTTAAGCATTCAGAATGCTAAATAAATGCCAAAAGGGTAACTAAAATAAATGATTAAGAACTCATTAGCTGTGTGACTTGAGAAAAGCCTCTTGATCTCTCTCTCTCTGGGTTTCCATTTCTGAAAAAGCAGTGTGAGGTTGGGCCACCTACAGGCCAAATTGGTCTATTGTCTAGCAGCAAGTCTCACTAAGCCCCCACCCTTGGCAGCAAGTTCTGGAGGGAGAGGAAATGAGAGGAGGAGGCTGTTGTCCCAAATCCTAGGAGCAGAGGCGATGCCCCTGCCCCTGGATTTCCTGATGGTTTCCCCCTCTGTCTCATGTTCCCACTAGGGTCTGAGGACAAAGGCAGTCTTCCCCACAACACGCCCTTCTAGCTCTAAAATTCTATGAATTCACACACTGTAAGACACCAATAGAACCATTTATAGCCCAGAGACCTTGATGATCAAGCTGTTAACATTTCCCACTTGAAGAATGAAAGGATCCCACATTCTGGGTCTAAGAGAAGAACGAACATTATCTGATTAACTGAAGTGTCCACGCTGAAGGCCCGACTGCTGGTGAGGAAAACGTACAGTGAGGGCCTCTGGCATGTGAGTTAACTGGGGCTCACTTTGAAAAGAGCCCAAGACTTGGTCTCAGACACGGGTTTACTGAGAATAGGCAGGTGTCTTCTTAAAAACCATTACAACCCAAGCTATATCTTCAAAACAAATATGTTATGGCTAACACAAACCCCTGACAGAAGGCCTTCCAATATCCCTTCTACAGGTTCAATCTATTAGGTTCAAAATATGAATTATTTTTAAATTAATAGCAGCAGTTACCTCATGTTGAGTGATTATGTAGCAGGTATTATGCGGATCACCTTATACTTCCTCTCATTCATTGTACCTAACATAAGTTTGCTATTATTGCCATTTTACCGATAAGGCAACTGAGGCTCAAAAGTGAACTGGCTGAGATAACTGGACAGCCACATGTGAAAGAATGAATTTAGACCCCTATCTCACACTATATATACAAAATTAACTCAAAGTGGATCAAAGACCTAAATGTTAAGAGCCAAAAGTATAAAAACTCTTAGATGAAAACAGGGGTAAATTTTCCTGACCTTGGATTTGGCAATGAATTCTAAGATATGACACCAAAGTATAAGCAACAAAAGAAAAAATAAATTGGACTTCACCAGAATTAAAAATGTCTATGCTTCAAAGGACATTATCGAGAAAGTGAAAAGAACACCCACAGAACAGGAGAAAATATTTGCAAATGATATATCTGATAAAGGACTTGTATCTAGACGACATAAGGAACTCTTACAATTCAATAAGAAAAAGACCTTGAACAGACATTCTCCAAAGAAGATATGTAAGCAGACAATAAGCACCTGAAAAGATGCTCGACATCACTAGCCATCAGGGAAATATAAACCACAACAGGATACCACTTCAACATCCACCAGGATGGCTATAATCAATACAGTGCAGCCACTCCGGAAATCAGTGTGGCAGTTCCTCCAAAAGGTAAACACAGAGTTAGCATGAGACCAAGCAATTCCACTCCTAGGTATATATCCAAGAAAAATTAAAACACATGTCCACGTACAAAATTGTACATAAATGTTCATAACAGCATTATTCATAACAACCAAAAGGCTGAAACAACCTAAACGTCCACCAAATGATGAATGGATAAACAAAATGGTATATCCATACAATGGATTATTATTTGGCCAAGAAAAAGAATGAGGTACTGATACATGCTACAACATGGATAAAAATATTATGCTAAGTGAAAGAAGCCAGTCACAAAAGACCACATACTATATGATTCCATCTATATGAAGTGTCCAGAGTGGGCAAATATACAGAGATAGAAAGTAGAGTAGTGGTTAAGGGGATCAGGGGATTGAGTGATAACTGAAGGGTACAGAGTTTCTTTTTGAGGTGATGAAAATGTTCTAAAAGTGATTGTGGTCATGGTTATACAACTCTGAAACATACTAAAAACCACTGAATTGTATATTTTAAATGGGCGATTTTTATATGTGAATTATGTGAATTATATTTCAATAAAGTTGCTACCAAAAAGAAAAAGTGAACTAAAATATTAAGCAGAGGAAACAGGTTCACATCTGGTTCCTTTCAAATCCTGTGCCCAGGCCTGAACACTTCACTGTACTGCCTTCCAAAACACAGAAGATTGCTCTCCAGTCAGTGGTTCAAAACCACACAAACTCTTTGAACAAAGCAGGGGTAGGGCACGAGACACACAGGATAACTGCCTTCAAATAGCTTATAGTTTAAAAAATACGTTTATTGTCAGACAGAAGAGTATAGGCAAGTACTCCATCTATATCATTATAATGCAGAGTGTAGTACCTGCCTTTGCTCTTCTGATAAGCTACAGTATATGATATGTTCTATTATATAGACTACAACACATAGTATATAATACAGATGATAGTCCCAAGAGATAACCACAAGAGAGGATCACATCACATCCATGGCAACACAGAAGAGATTTATTTCTACTGGAGGAAAAAAACAAACATTCCCCCTAAACACTGACTAAAATCATTTGTAGCTAAACAAAATACAGAGTAAAATCCCCAGGATTTAATCATCCTGGACATACCCAAAACAAAGGGGGGCAAGTTTTACGATGATGTTAAATTTCTCCATGTTAATTAAAATAGGGATTTGATATCGGATCTGAGGTTTCTTTCTAGTACAGTGCATTTGCAATGCACATATTCCACTGTGGAAATCCAGTTCCTTGTTCCTGAGGTCTGAAATAAGCCTAGAAGTGCAATAAGTCATTAAGTTGGAGAGAATGTACGTCTTGGACCTCACTTTAAAGGGTTCCGTTACTAAAGTCTCCAGAGTCTTAAGTTCAGACGGTGCAGCAATCCATCCTCTCTCTCAGGGACTGTACGTTCAGGCTCCCCTTCTCTTTCTGATGCTAGGCCACCACTCCACCTTGTGGCCACAGCTAAACCCTGGAGGTCACAGCCCCAGTTAGAAAGTCTCCTTAGGAGCCTATGAACAAATACAAGACAGAACTTGTTTAAATTCCTGACTGCCATCACCGTGAAGCCCGCAACCGAGTGAAGTTCTCACAACACCAACCACTGTGAGAATTTCACTTGGTCACTTGGTTAATTCTTGATTAGCAAGTACCAACAGCAAATACTTGGTGTGTCAGGGACTTAAGCAAGAATCTTCAAAGCTTCAACCTGGACGGAACTGGCTATTGCCTATCCTGGGAATTAAACAGGTGAACTTCGGAACAAAATGTTTTTAAACTGTGGGGGGTGGAGAAGTCTTCTAAATTTAAATGGTGCATCTGAATTCTGAAGATGAATGGTAAGAACAGATTATTCTGGATACGTATAAAAAGGCCGACCCTTAGAAATGGAAACTTTCTTTTTCTTTTACCTGGAAGGAATGGAGAAAATTTTGTAGAGCTATTATTCATAGTCTTGGAAAACCCAGTGACATTCTTCCCTTTGATATGGGTAGATACAAGAACAACATGAAAAACAAGTCAGTTAGATTAGTTTAAAACAAACCCTGACTTCCTCTCAAACCTCACATTCCCATCACCGTTTCCTTCTCATGTACAATGATAAAACTAGAGCAGTCGTGAGGGGGTGTCATGAACTAGTCAGTATGGACTAGGATACACAGAAAGATCCTAAAGTTGGGATAAATCAGGTAACTTTGCACGAAAGACTTAGCCAAATCATCAAAATGGCAATCAGGATCCAGGCCACAAACAGCTGGAAGATCTTAATCAATGTATTGAATTTTACATGGAAACTAGATAACAGTGCACTATGATGGGCTCAGCCTCTTATAACTTATCTTAGGGAAAATAAAATTACAGAACACTAGAGTGAGAAAAAAGCATTAGCAAGTATCTAGGCGAGGGACAACAGGTACTTTTGTCTTGGCACACCAACCTGGACGGACTGATAATAGCTGTTCACAGTCCTGTGTGTCGAAAGAGTACAAGGATCAGTCTGGACTCCCAAAGCAAGGACTTGGATCAAATACCAACGCCTGCCAAGGGCAACGGACAGGGAGATTGTGCTCTATTACTTTCCACCTTTTGTACCTCGTTATGTGTGCCATTCCTGATTTTAGTTTGTCCTCTACTTTTCATAAATGCAAAACTCACGCCCAGAGAAGTTAATGAAGTTAATTCAAGGTCATACGAACCAGTTAGGGCTGAAACAGAATGCACAACCAAGTCAAGACTCCATATCTGCTTCAAAAAACTTAGTTGGGAGAAGATAAGGTACATATAAGGCTGCCAATAATTCAAAGAAGAAAATGCTAATTGTTTGTTCTGAAAAACCCTTAAAGAAAAGTTGAGTTCCACAGCAACACCAACTCAGGAACTTTCACAGAAACTATCCTGTGGTTAAAAACACATTCTTCTCCCTTTGCAAAAGGAACCTAACATTTCCTGCCTATAAATCAGTACATCACAACATATCTCCTGAAACTTTATTAATTGTGGTTAAAAAAAGAGAAAGTGTGTGAGAGAGTGAGCAGGTGCTATGCAGACCTGTCAATGCTTACTTCAGAAATGAAGTCTCCACTGTGGGAAGAAAAAGCTGAAAAATATTTTTCACTTATATTCCTCCAGGCATCTTAAAGCTTGAAACAATAGTTGATCAGAAAAAAAGGTACAGAGAGAGCTAGAGATTCTTACTTGCTCTAATGTAAGCTGCTTAGAAATGGTATCGTTCTCCAGTTTTTTAATTTTCTTCATCAGTTTGTTGACCTGGAATTCCTGTTCCTGTTCGAGATGCTGTTCTAGTTCGGCTTTCTCATGCTGCAGCTAGAAAATAAAAAAAAACACAGATGTGGAAATTGAGACGCTCAAAAGCCACAGAAACAATGGCTCCAACAGCTGGTTACACTGAGTAAGAGACACCATCACAAAAGTTACATTACTCATTTCTGCTCCTATATCCAAATGTATACCTGGTAACCTGTTCCTAACTGGTTCCTCTAACTTATAACCAAAAATTATAGTGCAGGGCCGGCTCCGTGGCTTAGCGGTTAAGTGCACGCGCTCCGCTGCTGGCGGCCCGGGTTCGGATCCCGGGCGCGCACCGACGCACCGCTTCTCCGGTCATGCTGAGGCCGCGTCCCACATACAGCAACTAGAAGGACGTGCAGCTATGACGTACAACTATCTACTGGGGCTTTGGGGAAATAAATAAATAAATAAAATTAAAAAAAAAAAATTATAGTGCAAATACATAGGCACTTGATCTTAGCCAAAAGGCCGAGAAATCATAGGCCAAATACATATGAGCATCAAACTATGATTAAACACAGATTTCAATTTTTAAAAATATATATGTGGTTGCTTCTGTAGGGAGGAATGGGGAGCCTAAGGAATGAGGAAAGGAAGGAAACTTACTTTTCACCATAAATATACCCTTCAGCACTTTTTAAGTTTTATACCATGGGCATAAAAATTAATAAATTAAAAAATAGAAATCTCACACTGACAGTTTTTATTAAATGAATTACTCAGATTTATATAATGTATGTAGAGAGGGATGAGATGTTACAAACACAAAACATACTTAGTAAATTATTCCAAATGCTATTTCCCAACGTACTTAGTAAGCATGCTTTGGCAAAAATCAGTACAATTATCTTTCTAAAATGAGATTGTACATCACATCTCCCGTCTCTTTCCTAAAAACAAAGGGAAAGCCTATGATTTATGCAGTTAAAAGATAAAGTTGTGGGGCCGGCCCGGTGGCACAAGTGGTTAAGTGCAGACGCTCCACTGCGGCGGCCCAGGGTTCGCCGGTTCAGATCCCGGGCACGCGCCAACACACCACTTGTCAAGCCATGCTGTGGCGGTGTCCCATATAAAGTAGAGGAAGATGGGCACGGATGTTAGCCTGGGGCCAGTCTTCCTCAGCAAAAAAGAGGAGGATTGGCAGATGTTAGCTCAGAGCAGATCTTCCTCACAAAAAAAAAAGATAAAGTTGTGTTGCCATTGCAAGAGAAAATTTTAAAAATTTACTCCAACTTTTAAAACCAACAGGGAATAAAAGAAATCCAGTGGATACATGACAACCAGGGATCCCATTAATAACTATGCATTATTTCTAACATTCTCAGCTGGGGAGTTTTGTTGATCCATAGTAGGGGTTGGAGGGAATGACAGCCACAGGGCCTGATGCTTTCAGAACCAAGGAGAAATTAAGTAAAAGCTATTAAAAACAATGAAGCACATGGTTTTATTTTAGGGTCTAAGATGACACCGCCCCCTAATTTTACCTTCAAAACCCTTTCTTTGGGCAGACACTGTACACCAGGTTCTTCACATGTGTTAGGCAGGCATGATAACTCCTATTTTATATGTGACAAAACAGGTTACTGAATTACCAAGGTAATTCAGCTGGAAAGTGGCAGAACTTGGGACCCACACCCTAAACCGCAAACCAGTGTTCTCCCACTGGATCCTGATCAAACCCTGGAGGGGTCAACTTCAGACTCCTCCACTCACCAGCTAATGCAGCCTTGATGTTTGGAAAGTGAAACGATTAAACGCAGACAACACTAAACCACGCATGCTCACCCAGGGGATGCTACGTCTCTGTAAACCCGGCACAGGGTGTGACGGACAACGGAGAAAGCTCAGCTGGGCCTGATCAACCTCAAAATGGCTACTCCACATTTGACACAATTGCCACTGCTCTGAAAGCACATACTTGGTTAAAAAAAAAAAAAAAAAAAAAAGTTTAAAATCTGACATAGTCTTCTAACACTTGGAAACGTTGACTAAACAGATGCTGTTTTTTCTCCAACTGTTTTTGATGTGCAGCTCCAAAAAAAAAAAGTTGATCAACCTTGCAGGGACCCAGAAAAAAAGCAGATGTGAGGAGGCGCTTACATTGACAAATCTATTTTTAGCTAGCTCTTTAAAACTCAGGTTCTGCAAGACCAAGCAGTAATTAAAAGCACTAAGAGAAATGGACAGAGAAGACGAGTTCCTGGCATTTCAGACACAAAAGACCCCCATGGGGCAAATATCACCTATGAGGAAAATATAGCAAAACATGTACATATTTACCTAACACTTTTATTCCATAAATGTTTGCTGTATATCTTCCATTCGCAGGTACTATGTTAATGGTGGGTGAAATCTATAGTTATTACCCTCGCCCTAAAATAGTTTATGAACACTAAGCTTAAATGATAGCTACTGGTTTTAGAAAAACGAACTTTAGTCTTAAAACCTTCAAGCCATTTGCATGAAGTTTTTTTTTATAGTAGCTGTGTTTTCCGCCAATATGTTTTCAATTACTGCCATTTTTATTTGAAAGACCCTCCCCCTCTTTTTTTTTTTTTTTAGCATTCTGCTTCTGCCTTGATGTAAATTAAAACAACAAAGGATGCAATCTAACGTCGAAAAATCTCTTGCCCTTCAGGCAGCATTTGTCACAGAATGCTAATCTGAGAAAAGGTAAGGTTCTCATTGGCTTACAGGAAAACAGTCATATTTAGACAGATGGGCTAACATTGTCAATATCTGATGAGGTATTTCCTTTAAGAATACAGATTAAACTAGTAATAAAATCTATAAAAACTCTCAATTTTAAGAGGGGTTTCCTTTCAAGAGCTATGCCCTAAGGAAAATTTGATGGTAACGCTCTCCCTACCAGAACTCAAGGAAGATCCCTGGGTTACACTAACCCACGATTTGGAAAATATCAAGTCAGATGTAACTCTGTTGGCCAAAGAGGCACAGTTTTCATCATCCCCAAAAGACAGAGCTGAAACACACAGCTCTGCAGCCTGCTTTGTTCAGGCATCTCTCAGGTGACATACAATTTAGGAGCAGGGCACGGAGTTTCTGAACAGAACACTAGAAACAGAAAATATGGTTCTTCCTTGGAACAAAGAAACCAGCAATAAAAAGAGAAACCCAGAGAGAAATCCAGAAACACTCTCCCCTAAAAATCATGAGATGAGAGTTAAGATGAGAAAGGAGAAGGAGGCAGAGCAAGGGAAAGGATCTTGAGAAATGAATAACCATCGAGTTTGCCTCATAACAGCTTGCCTGAGAAAAATTCAGAAATTGTTTCTATTTTAAACAGATACCCTATGAATTCAAGCCATTTGGCCCCAAAAGGCTTGAACCAACACCCTGAACCCACCTGCCTATTTTAAAGCTGTAACTCATGACACCACAAACAAAAACCCTAAAACGAAGCCTAGGGCAGGCTGACCCAAGATTAGCTACCAGAAATAAACTCCAATTTCATCTCTGAGGAGCAGCTTCAACATGGGTATAACATGCAAGGCATGATTTTAATAATCACAGGTCTTAATGCTTTATGAGAATTTTAAATCTTCCAATAAGGTCAGAGATCCTGAACTAGAACCAAAAAAATTCAAACGAAGTAGTAAATAGTCAAGCAAATTCTATTAATGTGTTTGAAAAACTCCTGTGCATCTTAAATATATTTAAAGCAAAATACTTAAGTTGATTAAAAGTTTTTTTCAAAATCAGAATTTTCTGTAAATACACTTTTTATAAAGTCAATCTCAAAGGTTATGGAATAGTCTTATAACTGTTATTTGTGTAATATACTGTTAACATTAACAAAAAAAAACACTGTAGAACTGAAATCACATTATATAACAGATGATCCACCAGCAGCACATTTTCAATGGAATTAGGGTTATATAAATGTTTGTTCCCTTAGGATTTAGCATGAAAAATATATTAACATAACTGAAAAAGCCATAAGCAACGATATAACTATAAACTTGTAAAATTCTAAGTACTAAAAGTTGAGTGTTTTCTTATTGTATCCACTCATTATATATGGAGTCCCAAAGCAAAATTCCAACCCACTAAAAAATACAAGTGTAGCATTAATCTGATCTAAAACAGGCTAGCCTTAAGCATCATTCAATTACCAATAATTACTGTCTTTCTTACAATTTACAAAGGCTTTCTGGAGCCACTTCAGTGAACCGGGCCTCTTATATAAGAGAATCAAGAATTCTTCACTGAATGACTTTTTATTCTGGGCAAAACTCTCTCTAGCAGGTAGAGGCACTAGAAATCATTCACCTGAGAGAACCACAATAGGTGCACGTGTGGCTTGGCTGTTGAGCCAGTCTGCCCACCTAGCATGCAGCAGGTGTGCCAAATCCCAGGCTGAGTGAAGTGTGTTTACAAGTCTTGGCTTGTTGTCAATCCAGGCCATGCCAAGGGAGGCAAGCCTTCTGGCCACTAGTCCCAGGACCCAGCTTTCTCAATGCAACTTGAGAATAAACCCAAGGTGGCCCCACCTGTTTTCACTAGTTAACACTAATATTTCTCTGTACTCACAGTCCCACAACCAACATCCTTAGTTTATTGACAATTACCAAGGACTAGAGCTATCTGCATTGGACCAAGTAGGGGCCACGACAGGACAATAACTTCCTTAAGTCATTGGACTGTCAAAAGCAATTATCATGTTATTAACATGAGCTTTGAAAAAAAGTTTAAAACTCTCTCTCAGAACATTGAGTTTCTCAAGACTGCTCTGCTGAGCAGCCTGAGCACAAAGTCAGCCTCCCACCTCCAACTCAGAACACCACTAAATGCCTCTTGGGCCCACACTTATTCCCACCTCCTTCCCCTCTTCTGTTACTGGTACCATTATTCTCAGTCAACACCTCACATCTCATCAGTTTCCAAATGGCATAAGTCAGCCTCCATATCAGCTGTCAAACACACCCTCCTTCTGTGCTCACGGCCCCATTCTAGTTCAGGTCTTTTACTCCTCTTCACTGGGACATTGCCAAAGCTCCCAAGGGATCTCCCCAGATCCACTGTAGGTCATCCTAGCAGACAAACCCTATTCCTTCAATGCCCTGCTCAAACCTCTTCAATGGCTCCCTACTACCTGCAGGTTAAGTCCAAACTCATTTGCACAACATTTGTGCAAATCCACAACCCAGTCCCTATGCAAGCTTCCCATGCTTTCCTTGTGCTATTTTCACACTCAGCCCAAGTAACAGTCTCAGGTTTGCAAACATGAATGCCTTCAGGGTCTAGGCTTCTAGCAAACAAAGAACGGATGACTCTAAGCACAGGGAATGGTGGCAACTGCAGTTTAAGGCAAAGCTCATGTCTTTTCTTAAAAAAATAATAAATTAAAAAAAATCAAACTCACCATGCTGGCTAAACACTTCCGGAGACCACTCTGATCCAGGGTCTTAGAGACTGTGAGGCCTCCCAGTTATACTGGACGACTCAAACACAGCTGCTGCACACTTCCTGCCCCCAAACCCCTGGACACGCTGTGCCCCCTGCCTCAAGTGCCTGAATCTCTCCCTCCAACTTACTAAAACTGGGAGATGGCTCAAAAGACATCTTCCGCAGTGCCCTCCCACACACCCTCAGCATGATGTATACACCCCCTCCTTGAAGCTGTGATGAGCACACTGTACTTCATGTGCACTTTAATGTCTAGTTCATGGTGTTTTCCATATCCTTTCTACTATTAGTTACTTCTAAAAGCAGCTAACACATCAAGGCACTTACCAAGCACTTTATGGACATCAATGCACTTAATCGCCATAACTCTATGGTTGATACTATTGTCCACATTTTACAAAGGATGAAACCACAGCTTAGGGAGGTAAGGTAACCTGCCCAAAGTCACACAGCTGGTGAGGGAAAGATCCAGGGTTAAAGCCCAGGTCTCTGGATTCAAAGCTTTTGCCCTTATCCCTGATGTGTGCTGCCACCCTTGAGCACCTGGGGACATTCTCAATCACCCTTACAGGACTGCAAGCTCTATGAAGAGCAGTGACCACAACTTATTCAATTCCACCCTAGAGCACCTAGAAAAGCCTTATCTATGCAAATATTGATTGGATAAATGATAATACCTCACCTCCTATGAACTGGCTCCCCCCTAGATTAACCCTCAAGATAAGCAAAACAACTAGGTAAATACAAAAGATACCATTAGTGTGTATATATATAGTGCTCTCAGGTGACCATCACCCAAATCAAGAAATACTAACTGCCAGCTCCCCCAAAGCCCCTTGTGTCCGTTCCTGATCATAGTTCCCCATCTGCTTGAAGTAACTGCTCTCCTGATTCTTATGGTATTCACTTCTTTGCAACTTTTTTCTTAAAAAATAAAAATTTACTATGTATTTATTTCTAAACATTACTTTTGCTTGGTTTTGTATTCTTTTTTGTCTAGCCGCTTCTGCTCAACGAACTTGTGATTCCATTCATCTGTATTATTGAGTCTAATTGTGGTTTGTATTCTTATTGCCTTATAATATCCCACTGGATGAGTATATCACCATTTATCCATTCTACAGATGATGGGTATCTGGGTTATTTCTAGCTTTTTACTATTATGAACAGCACCATAAAGAGCATTCTTCTACACATCTAGCACGTATGTGCACACATTATGAAATATATCCAGGAATGGAACTGCTGGGTCATAGACAATGAACATATCCAACTTCATTACGTAATGTCAAATTGTTTTCAAAATGGTTGTAACCCCTTCCATTCTCTGACAGCAGTGTGTGAGAATTCTCTAGTAATATCTGGTGGTTTATTTCTCCTTTCCTGATTACTACTGGGGTTGTATACTTTTTCATTTGTTTACTGGCCATTTGGCTATCTGCTTGTGTGAAGAGTCTATTAAAGTCTCGTCATTCTTCTTCTGGGTTGTCTGTCTTTCTTATGGATTTGCAGTTTTGTGTTGGTTATACATGTCGCAAATATCTCCTCCCACTCTGCGGCTTGTCCTTGCATTCTCTTTACATGATTTCTTATGATACGTCTTTGGTTCTCTTCTCTAGGCATTAACTAATGACAACACTCCCAAATTTACATTCTAGCCCAAACTTCTCTGTTGGGAGAGGCTCAGTCCAACTGCTTATTTGTTTTCTCCATTTGGACGTCTAGATATTTTAAGTGAACTTCTGAACTTCTGATCTTCTCACTCTAAGTCTACTCCACTTGCTGTCTTTCCTATCTTACATGATGGTAACTTCATTTTTTCTAGTCATTGAAGCCAAAACCTCTAAGTCTTCCTTGACTCTGTCTTTTGCTCACACTCACTTCTAATCCATCCTCAAATCCTATAGGATATTCCTTCAAAATGCATCCAGAACCCAATGGTCACCATCTTCACTACCACTATCCTAGAACAGTCCACCCCATCTCTTGGTGTGGATTATAGAACATCCTTCTAATAGATCTTCTTGCTCTCACCTTGGCCCCTACTCCATAATCTCTTCTCAACATAGCAATCAAAACCAGATCATTTCACCACTTTCCTCAAAACCCTGGTGGTGTCCATCTCAGAGAGAAAGCCCAAGTCCTGACTGTGGCTCAAAAGGCTCTACATGATCTGCATACTGGCCATCAAACCCCCAGACCAACTACTTTCCCAATCTCATCTCTTCTTCCTCTCCCCACAAGACTCCACTCCAACCACACTGGCCTCTCTGCTGCTCCTCCAACACGGCAGGCACAATCCCACCTCAAGGCCTTAGTACTTCCTTGTTCTCTCTGGCTTCAATGCTCTTCTCTCAGAGATCCACATGGCTAGCTTTCTCTTCTCCAAGATGTGTTCTGATATTATCTCAATGACTGACTCATTTAATATTTCAACAGCCCCCATACCCTTTACAGTGTTCTATCTTTTTCTGTAGCACTTAATACATTCTCATGGTTTTTGATGCTATGTTTTACATTTTCACACTTAACTGGTTGTTGCTGGTATACAGAAATACATTTCTTACATGAAAAAACTCTTAATTCTAATTATTTACCTGTAAGTTCTTTAAGATTTTTCCAATTATAAGCCCACAAAAAAGCGGCAATCTTAGTTCCCCTTTCCAATCCTTATATCTTTTCTCTTTTTCTTGCCTTTCTGTACTGGCTAGGAATCTACAACAACGAAGAAAAGAAGAAAACACAGCAGGCATTTTTTCTTGTTCTTGATTTGAAAGGGAAAGTTGTTAACTTGTCATAATTAAACATAATGTTTGGGTAGGCTTTTGGTAGACACTGTCAGGTTTAAGTTCTATTCTAGGTTCACTATGATTTAATAATAAATTGCTACATTTTGTCAAGTCCTTTTTCTCCATCTATTAATACAATCACGGTTTTTTCTTTTTATTCTGTGAATGTGGCAAATTATACTTACTGATTTTCTATTGTTAAATTAACTTTGCATTCCTTGTATAAATCCAACATAGTCATGAAGCATTCTCCTTTTAATATATTTTTGGATTCATTTTCCTTATATTTTATTTAAGATCTTTGTTCATAATTGATATTTCACTATGATTTACCTTTCTTGAACTATACTTAAGTTTGAGCATTAAGGTTACGTTAGCCTTAAAATAAGTTGAGCAGCATATTTTTTTCTTAACTTGAGACTTAATAGAAGATTGGAACTATTTCATCCTTGAATGTTTGGTACAACTTCCCAATCTCATCTCTTGGTGAAACCATTTGAGCCTGGAATTCTTTTTCTAGGAAGGCTGTTGATCACTGATTCAATATCTCTAACGGTTAGAAAGCTCATGTTTTCTATTTCTTCATTTGATTGTAGAAAATTATATTTTTCTAAGAATCTGTCTGTTTCATCTAAAATTTCAAATGTATTGCCAAAGTTACTTATCTTTTGAATGTCTGCAAGAAAAGCTGTGATGTGTTCCCGTTTCCTAACGAAGATTTGAAACTTGCCTTTATTTCTTTGAACGTAGTAAGCATCGTTGCTTCGTAGTTCACGTCTTATAATTCTAATATCTGAAGTATCTGTGAAGTCTCTTTCTGTCCTGTTCTTTCTACTGGTTTATATTCATGAAATCTCATATCTCCACGTCTCTGGTTCTCCTTGTATGATGGACAATGCATTTGAACTTTTATTTGTAGGAGAAACTTATGGCCTAAGGTGAGTGATGGTATCTTCCTCCAGAAAATTTCATCTTCTTCTTCCAGTCGCCATATGTCTGGGTCCATCTTAATCCAAAACCAAAGCTTTATGTTCTCTGGCACACCCAGACGATGCAAATCAGGTTCATTCTTATCCTGAGGGTACAGCTCTTCATGATTCCAACTTAAAGTGGAGGTGATTTATCACTGTCCTCACCTTTGGCCAGTCCCGAGCTTTGACTTCTGTAACCCCAGCTCCACACAACTACCAAAAGCACAACTCACTTTCTCAGCTGTTTCTTAATGAAGAGCAAATGCTCTCAGGACAAAAGAAGCCTTGGGTGCTGGGGTCTTCTCTCGATCCCCATCCTTCCCCAGATCTCAGCCCGACGGTTCTTCACTACCTTGTTTGTTCTTTAATGCTTTTAATAAAAATTTAAAAGCATTTTGTCTACCTTTTATTTACCCTCAGTGAGGTTTGCCTGAATTATTGAGCCTGTCATTTTCTAGAGGGGAAGGCCATGTAACTTTTACAAAGGAAAAAAATAGCTAGATCCTTCTAGAGAGTTAATTATTTTTAAGATTTTATTTTCTTGTCAGCATTCTCAATACCAAGGACTCGAGTCAGGCCCTCACTTCTGAGCAGATGGCTCCAGAACAACATCAGGCTTCCTATCCACTCAGAATACCTAAAGGGCTAAGTTTGAGTTTACTAGATTTCCAATAGCATGATGCAGCTGAAAGAATTAACACCTTTAAAGAAGTCTGGTTAGGAGAAAGGTTAAAGAAAGATGCTCCACAAATAAAAAAAAGAAGTCCTTGGGGCCGGCCCGGTGGCACAAGCAGTTAAGTGCCCACGCTCCACTGCGGCGGCCCGGGGTTCGCCGGTTCGGATCCCGGGCGTGCACCGACGCACCGCTTGTTAAGCCATGCTATGGTGGCGTCCCATATAAAGGAGAGGAAGATGGGCACGAATGTTAGCCCAGGGCCAGTCTTCCAAAACAAAAAAGAGGAGGACTGGTATCAGATGTTAGCTCAGGGCTGGTCTTCCTCACAAAAAAAAAAAAAAAAAAAAAGAAGTCCTTTAGGCTCTGGAGTCAGCCTTATGCATTGAAAATCCATTTTGTAAACACTAGCAGTTTCTTCTTCTAAGGAATAGTGTTTAGCCCAAAGAAATAATTCATTCTAAGCTGAGTCATTACTGTAAATTAAAATAAAAAGCCTTATCTTTCTTATCTAGTTTATGAATCAAGGGGGAAAAAAAGGGAGGTGAAGACAGCAACAAGAGATACCTCTGCATTTCAACGTCATTACTGACTGGGCTGACTGTAAACTGTCTTGAAAATGAAAAAAACCTACCCAAGAAATACAAAACATTGCAACATTTATAACTGCAAGGTTTTGAAATCCTTTGAAAAGCGTTTCCAGGGATGGCTCAAGTCCATCTACAGCGGAGCCAAGTATCCTTCAATAACCAAGATTCACCTCTTCACCCAGAAATAATGCTTACCCCTACTCTGACTAAAGCAACATCTCACTCCAGCTTTATCTAATTATTTTCAGTTTCATGTTCCTTCTACTTTTATTTTCTCTCTACCTACATTTTCCCACATTTTGTCAAAGAAGTCAGCATGGGAACCTTCTAGGCCCTTACATTTTTGGGAATCCATGCTGGTACATCAAATCTACATAATCAACACACGCGCGCGCGCGCACACACACACACTTTGAAAGAAACTCAGTGATTTCTTAAGACTAAAGAACTGCATCAAGTTTATTGTATTTTCTAATCATAATGCAAATTATGTTGGACTGAGAGATTTTTGGCATTCTACTAACAGGAAAATTCTGGCTTATAATTTGGCCCCTGGTGGTTGCAGCATTTAAAATGCATTAAAAACATCCCGGGAGCCCTTTGCAGATGTTATCGTGAACACAATGTGTAAGCCTCTTGCTCCATGAAAAGAAACAAAGAACAGACAAAGCTGAGGTTTAGATAATTTGGAATGAAAAACAACATTAAAAAATAAAAACACCCCTCTGTTCCAACTGTTCTGTAAACTGTTAGGTGATAGCCAATTTTTCTGACCAGCATTAATAGCGCTGAGAAAATAAAAGCCAAGAGGGCCGCTGGTCTAGCCACCTTAATAAAGAACATATTTCAAGGTCTCTTCTCCCCCGCCGTGGAGAGAAACAAGTTTTCGTCCGAATGGATGCAATGGCAGTCTTAGCCGAGGTGCCTTTAAAATTAACCAAACTGAGCTTCATACATATTTATCACCCTGACATGTGATTCTGCTGCCTGCGCAAATGAAATCACTTCATAGCCATCTCAGTGACATGGAAAACTTGGGGTAAAAAAGGCAGCCTCAAATCTTGGTGTACACGCTTAAGAAGGGAACTGGGAGTCTATACTCACTTCTAATGCCTGCTACCCAGAGACGCAACCTTTCTGGGGTTAGGGAAGCATACACTCTAGAAAACCGAATCCATCAAGATAGTATTAGAAGAAGAAACTACTTCTCCAGAATTGAGGGGAGGAGAGGGAGAAGGTAAATGAAGTGATAAGCCTTCGTCTAGATGAATAGGCAGATTCGAGGACTTATTGAAATTCTTCTTCTCGGTTTTATTCCTGTGCCAGCGAGATGGAAGAATAATGCTGCTGCGTGATATCCTTCTCACTGCTCAGCTATAAATCATTTGGTAGTGGCAGCCTCAGCTGTGGTTTTTGCCCACAACTTCCTTCCTTTCCTCTATATATTATCTTTCCATAGATGCTAGGAAACTTCAACTACTTTAATTCCAGAAGGCATTCTAATCTCAGGGACCAAGTCAACAATAATAAAAATAAACCAGGCCACTTAACAAGAGATCCAGAAAACTTTTATTCTTAAGTACTTTCAATCATCAATAAGAATGTGCCCCCTACAATAAGGACATAAGTATAATAATTTCTACTATAGCTACAGTGGCAATATTTTCTGAGGACCAGATCCAATTTCAAATGTGAATCGAAAGTACAAAACTACAAACCTATTTATTATGTTAGATCTAAAATTTGAAAGTTGGATTAGGTTGAAAAGATTGAGAGATATATGTAATACCTGCTATTCTTCTTATCTCAGTCCTCTTCCAGGGTTTTAAAAAAAAGAAAAAAGGATCCACTAAGTTTTGGCAGTGGTATTGGTTAGAAGAGTACAGACAACAATTGAACAGGTCTTCCCAAAGAGCAGGATGCATCGGGCTTACATAAAAGCAAGTGAGAAAATCAACAACTGCTAAAACCATTATCAGGCTCAGGGAGGACAGGTCTTCCAGTTGGCACTGGTGATTGGTAGTTAACGGTTAGCCAGCGGAATTAGGGATTTAAAAAAAAAAGTGTTAAGACTGAGGGCCAGTGGAATGAATCATATCAAGACTGACAAGACAGTTAAGCTAATCATGAGAGCACTCTGATCATACTAGTTCTTAATGGTTTGGGCAGTCCAGAAGCTTCCATTACCTGCAGATGAGCCCGACTCTGCAGGGGGCTTCAGTGCATTGCTGTCCATGACAAACAGATGCAACTATGACAGCAGGACTCGGGGCTCTCAAGTCAGTGACACAGAAGGAAGTTTCAAAAGGTAAGAACCAAACAGGCATCAGAATGTTTAAATTTCCTTTTTAGGAAATAAGATATTTTCTAATTACAAAAGTAATGCATGTTGCTTTTACAAAAGGAGAAGAAAAGGGGCACAAGAAAATTAACATAACCTAAAAGCTCAGCACCCAAGTCTAATTACAGCTAACGTTTTAGAGAATAGTCTTTTAGACTTTTTTTTCTAACGTGCATGTTATATATCAAATTCTGATAAAGTCTGCTCACAAAACATTTCTTATAAATTTTAATTACAAATTATGATTGAACTACCACCTCTCTTCAAGGCATTCCAGAGCTGAATTTGGTTCTGATGCAGGCTTGTGCTGGACTCAGCAAAAGTACTAGAGGGTTCTTTTTAGGACAGTTTTCACCAGTCAGTAATCAATCCCATGGTCTGGGCTCAGAAGGATGCAGATTTTTCAGACATGAGTTTTCACAGAATGAAGACATAATTTTCTGTCTATCCAGTGGATATATACAAAAGCAAGGGAGAAAAGCTGCATGCTCTTTTTTGGGTGTGTTTTTGTTTGTTTCAGTGAGGATTAACGTATTTGCAGGTGTTGAAGCTATCGCCCAAACTCGATCTTCTAAAAAGGCAAAGGGATTTCCTCTCATCTATACTTAAATGAACTTGATTCAGTTTTTAAGGCTATTAAATACCACCTCTGCCAGAGCAGATGGGAAGGAAGGTGTCTCCTCCATAGCAATAATCTCATTTTGTTCTTCGGACCAAAGAATTCCTTTGAAATGCACATAAAAGCATTGTTCAATCACTATATCGGAGACAACAGCCAAAGCACAGTGACAGAACCAAAACTGTTCTATAAATAGCCTCTCAGTGGCCTTTGGGTGAAAAATGCTAAACGCCTTCACGGTGAACAGGTCAATTCACTCATCTGTCTATTGGTGACTCCCGCAGTTCGGTTTCCCTGAGCAGGTTTCTCATAACAAGGTCCTATCCAGAAGCAAACATCCTAGAGAGTCATATTAAAGTAATTACACAGTTGGAAAAGTCTATTGGTACCAATTACTCTAAAAATCTTCCAGATGGAGATCAGTTCTTCCACACTGGGTGGCAGAAAATGTGAGCCTTCAACAAAGGACCGGTTTAAATCCTTCAGGAAAGCCTGGGGGATGGGTAACATGGGCCTACAACCCTTGTTCCCTGTAGCTATACCAGATCTCTCCAAATGGCTAACAGTAGAGGGCTTCCTGGGTATTTACCACAAAATGGCATATTGTGATACCTGATATCTAAAGTGAGAGATCACCTATCCCGCCACAGAATAGACATAGCTCTAGAACTTGCCAGAGACCTCAACTTCAAACTATCTGCCATCCATCTCCTTTCAAAAGCCTAAGAACTAGGATGGAAGAATGAGGAGTTATTGTTTAATGGGTACAGAGTTTCAGTTTGAAAAAATTCTGGGGATGGATAGTGGTAATGGTTGCACAACAATGTGAATGTCCTTAATGCCACTGAATTATACATTCAAAAATGGTTGAAATGGCAAATTTTATGTTAGGTATATTTTACTACAAAATATATTTAAAAAGCCTAAGAACCCAGCTGGGATACATGAGAGATTGTTTCAGAGGCATGCTGACCGTCCATTTGTCCAGATTCTACAAGTCAGATCTCTAATGAGCTACAGACCCACCTAGAGCTCCCCGAGCAATGAAATTACACCTTCACACTCTATGCTTTATTTTGACTGAGGGTAAACATAAGACTTGGCCACATGAAGACTAGTGCTACACATCATACACTACTTCCGGCAAAAACAGTTTATTCTGTTTTTCAGTTTGTATATTATTTGGTCTCTTTAGAAAGATCCACGGCCCTCAAAAATCTTAAGTTTTTAATATATGAAAAACGTTTTTCTCCTGATGAAGTAAAACTATTTTTTTAAATATTTAAAATTTAAAAAAAATTTTTTAATATTTAAAATTATTTTAAATTATGAAAAAAGAATCACTATATTCCTCCAGGTCATAGCTTTATTTATAGGATGGCTTATTTATAGGATGGCTCAGAGCTTAAATTTTAAGTTCAAACCTTCTTATGCCAAGTGTATTACTATAACTTCCTTTTCTGTTGCACACGGCTCTTATGTTTTCACTCTTATTTAGTATCTTATTTTAAGGGACATCAATGTCCCTGGAAAGAAGGTGGGTTTGATAATAAGTGAATGAGAGGCTGGTTATAAACTATACACTATAGAACCACTCACAAAGAAGATGAGTCTTTATAGAGAAAAGGAACATGATCTGGCTAGGTTTTCACTGCTATATAATGTACTTTGGTCAAAGACTCCAAATACTAACAGCCATGTAAGTTGAAAACAAAAAATGTTTCTTGCAGTTTTAAAAATTAGGGCACCTGATTATACACTAAACAGAAAACAAACCATAATTGCATCCCTATAATTCGAGAAGCAACGTACAGAATAAGCTGTCTAACACTGCCAAGGTAGATATAGTCAAAGGTCAAACTAACCTTCTCCCTCACTCTTTCTCTGAATCAGAACGCGTGAATAAACAAAAACTTTCAGTGCAGAAATTCTGCCATAAATCTCTGCTAGACAATAATGCCTAGGTACCTCTAGTCTTCACATCTCAAGAACTACTATATAAATCAAATTTTGTGCAAGACTGTAACAGTGTCTTTATTTAGTAATTAGGTAGAAAAATGAGAATAAAAGACATATGGGGCAAAAGCTACCTGGACTATTCTATGGTCTTAAAAGTAACGTTTCTATACCAAAGCTTCCAGTCTTCTCTTACATTATCTACGTTGGACGATAAGAAAAGAATTTAGGAAGTTTTTTAAAAGCCTCAAATACTCTTTTTATTATAACCTCATGAAAATACATACTTTAATCAAATTAATGGATGAAATTGTTGGTGATGCCAGAGAACAAAAAATACAAAGGAGTGTTTCTACCTTTCACAGCCATCCGACAAAATAGTCCTCCTGGGATGATTTCACACCTGCTCAGTATTTTGGACAAGCTGTGTTAAATAATGAAAACTCAATATTCTACTTATTCTTAAGTTCACGTTAAGTAACCCACAAAACATTTGCCCTAAACAAATTTTACTTTTGTACTTTACTAGTAAGATTTGAGAAAAAAAAGGAGGGGAAGAACCTCGGAACTAGAGGGATCGAACCTTCCTATAGGTTTTGTGTGGTGTCTTCTAAAGATTATTAGTGATTAATGTTAAGTTTTAATAGCAGTCTGGTATTTGTTCAATAACATATCACTCACCCATCTGAACACAGCTGATTGTGTGTAATTTTAATTGTCACGGATACCTTTTATTTTTTTCCCCCCAAATTGACTCTTCATATTTTAGTGCAGAAGACCCACTTCCAGCTGCCAAAAATGTTCATGTTTTCATTACAGATTCAACATAAAAGGAGGAAAAAAATCCCACATTTGGTGTTAATCCTCATATTTCCAAAATACTACATCCAGCATTTACTCCCACGCTAAGGCCTCAGGCTCAGCAGCAATGTTCCGGAAGGCTTAGGGTATTTTTTGTCTTATCTTACCTAAGCAGATGAGCTACAAACCACAGTCTTGAGCATCACACTGTCGCCATCTTTACCTGGTATTTTTAAATCTCCAAAGAACTTTAGCTACAACCTCATCAGTAAATGTTGCATGCAAAGTGCTCTCTCAAAGTCATTTTTTCCCAGAGAGGAAAGCAGGCAGGGAAGATGAGAGGGTAGAAAAGATCATTTACCTGCATCAATTTTCTGGAGAGCTCATTAGTGAGGAACTCTTCTTCTTTCTCGTAATTTACGGCAAGGGTTTCTTTCTCCTTCTGCAAAGCCTGAATTTTCTTGAATAAGGTGTTACTGATGAATTCTTCTTCCTGCTCAGCCCTGGCTTGCTGTTTTAAAAAATAAAAATAAAAAAAAAAAACCATGTTAAGGAAACAGGAAATTTACTAATTGAAATACAGTTCTTATTTGCAGAGAGGGTGCCCATTTTAATTAGAAGTCTATTTTTAACTGTGAACCAACAGACTCCAAGAAGCACAAAACAGAGGAACTCAGTAGCCACCATAAAAGCGAATCTGACTATCACTCCAAAGGGCCTCCTGTACTATCTATGGCCCTTCTTCTTAAAGTGATATGTCAAAGAAATTAACAAGGATTGTTTCCCAATCCCATGTCAATCTCCAGAATACAGAAAACACCTTGCCCTATGGCAGGCAGGTCCAATCCTAGGATATGTGCATCCATTCATGATAATTCTCTGCAAGTCGCTACATCTCAAAGGTTTATACTTAAAATATCTAAGCAACACTTTTTACTAGAGCAGAGAAGTTCAACTCACTTAAAAGTAAAACCATGTCACCTCTTTAGGATATTACTGAAAGGGTTTGGCTATACAATTTAAAAAGCAATACAGATACACATGGATTCATTTACATGTTCATTGAATAGTGAGTGGAAGGATATATACCAAATGGCTAAAAACTAGTTATTACAAACTAGAGGGGATCCAGGAGGTAAGGGGCAAGGGTAGATGAAAGGAGTTTCATTTTTTACTTTATTTCCCTACTGGGAATTTTTTGGAGGTGAGGGCAAGGACAGGCATTACTGAATTTTAAAAACAGAAGAACAGGAAGCCAAGCATAATTCAATGGAGATGAAAATATTCTTCTGTAGATCCCTCCCCCACCTATGTTTTAACAGAACAAACAGAAAAACCTAACCCTCCTTGAAGGAAATGAATCTTTGCAGAGAGAGGGTACTTGTTTCAAACGGACTCAACTCCATTCAAAGCACACTTTTTAAACCGCAATATTTTGATGCATTAATTCCAAATACCGCATTCCTGTTTCATCTGCCAAGTCACAGGAGGGAGAGCTGCATCAACTCCAAGCCTCCTGCACCTGTCACTTCTAATAGAACAAGACAGCCAGAAGGGCAGGAGACAAAAGGGCTCCTGCATTCAACAATTACCACTTTTCATTGTAAAAGGTCCAATCACCACTCCCGACTCCGGTGGTTTAGATTTCTGTACATACTCACTAGCTTCCCCAACACCCACACCCTAACAGCGATGGTTTCTGGGGAGTCCATCTTCCCTGCTCTCCATCACAGTGGCCCAGAGGAAGAACGCCAGTCCCTGCAACTGCTTGCCAAGTAATTCTGCAAAAGAGAGCCACATGGAGGACTCAGACAGAAAAAAAGAGCTACATAAAAAGTGGAAACTTTGGGAGAAGGTCCAGCACTCAAGTTCTTTAAGACATCAGTTGGGATTGGCCAGGAGAGTTGAGCGACAAAGAACAGATCACTGAGCTAATAAATTTTTATTACCAGCCAAGAGCACCCAGTGAGCAGGCCCAAGTCTCCAGTGGTTTCCTTACACACTTCGTTAGCACTTCTCAATGTCTTACTCTTTGCACTATGGTCAAGGAAAGATACTGAGGATTGGTACTTGCCCTCCCTCTTCCAAGTAATCCCCACTCATCTTCAAACCTCACATACTTCAAGATCTCATACTACTGCAATGGGCAGAAATACAAAGTATTTATTTAAGGCATATTTTACACATATATCCAAGCCCTCAATCTGTTTAAGCTACCTGTTTTTCTGGTTTTGACTGACAAAGTCCTATATGATTTAAATTCTGATTATTTTAAAAGTTACAGAACAAAAAGGTGGAGAAGAACTACAATGCTTTTGCTGGTAATTCTGCACTTAGGATTCAAAAGAGTGTTGGCCATAAATTAATTTCATTATCAGGTCAGACTCAACTTCTTGCAAGTTATCACACAGTCAATACTTTAGACGACTGGTAAATTTAAGCACAAGCAGTTAAAGAGAAGCAGACTTAGAAGCTCAGCAGACCACCTTCCCTTTTGCACAGGGGCCTAGAAGTGAGGAGTTGAAAATAAGAGGCTAGGCCCTAAGAGTTTATACATGCAGCTTCTGCACCCGCCTCGCTCCCCGCAACACACACATATTTCATCTAGCCATTAAGTTACAGGGACAACAGGTTCCAGTGTAATATAAAACAGAACTTTGAGATAGAAAGTAGATTAGTGGTTTCCAGGGGCTGGTGGGGTGGGGAGAACGGGGAATGACTGCTAATAAGTTCAGGGTTTCTTTTTGGCGTGACGAATTAGATAGTACTAACAGTTTACAGAACCTTATGAATATACCAAAAACCACTGACCTGTATACTTTTAAAGGGCGAATTTTATAGTACGTGAATTATATCTCAATTAAGAAAAAGAACTCTGGGGCTGGCCCCGTGGCTTAGCAGTTAAGTGTGCACGCTCCGCTACTGGCAGCCCAGGTTCATATTCCGGGCACGCACCGACGCACCGCTTCTCCGGCCATGCTGAGGCCGCGTCCCACATACAGCAACTAGAAGGATGTGCAACTATGACACACAACTATCTACTAGGGCTTTGGGGGGAAAAAAAGGAGGAGGATTGGCAATAAGATGTTAGCTCAGAACCAGTATTCCTCAGCAAAAAAAAAAAAGAGGAGGATTAGCACGGATGTTAGCTCAGGGCTGATCTTCCTCACCCAAAAAAAAAAAAAAAGAAAGAAAAAGAAAAAGAACTCTGATAATCAGCAGGGTCTGTATTTCAGAGAGCACCTGGTTTCCTTTGCAATTCATCCCAGGGAATGTAGCAAAATTTCAAAAGGATGGGGGGAGGGAGATGTTGAAGTCAGCTAGACTTGCTCTAAAAGTGCCTTCCAAAGTAACTGACATGTCACCAGTTGTGAGAGGCAGAGGCCTTAGCAAACAAAGTTATTTACGATTTTAGAATAGCCACTTATTTCTAGGCAAAGTCCACTAAAAAAAAAAAAAACATTCTCAGGATCTCTGAACAATATGAGGAATTGTTCTGCGGAAGCTTGTCAAAGCCTGTCTCACTTAACAAGGGGTTAACAGGGCCCAACACAGATTTTATTAAAAGGCCTCCTTTAGCCAAATTTTTGCCACTTCTTAGTTCTGAAGCCTGTTATTCTTCCTCCCACAGCACCTGAACATCCAGAGAAAAACCATCCATTGGGAGGACAAGATTCCAGGTCCCTAAAACCCTAGGTCACCCTTTTTCCAATTGGTCACAGATCATTTCAGGAATTAACGCATAAATGAGGACAAAAGGCAAGATGCTGTATCCAATATAGCCTCAGAGAAAATTGTTTAAAAAGATCAGATATAGTGTACTGACAACCACAGGTAAATTGGATTATCAGATGTGAACCTTGCATCACAGAAAATCAGTAAGGATCCATTTTGATTCCTCCCTGCAGCTTTCTCCCCACTCTACGTGCATTGTCATCTCAGTCTTAGTCTCAGTCAGTCCTGGCTTTTTCTTCCCCTAACTCCAAAACAGGCCTTGTTTTTAAGCTATAAAACAAATTACCTTTCCAATTTATTCCCCCCAAAGGAGCCAGGAGCCAGGAGCCAGGAGCCAGGTAGACAGCAGCCTAGGAGAATGACTCCAGCCCCAGGCACCATTTGCAAGGTAGTAGGAGTCAGACAGACAAAGATGAACACAGCAGAGATAAAAAGACAGGGTACCTTATGAAATCTCATCGGTTTTATCAACACATTTCCCTTTTTATCTGAAATGCTTGAAAAATCTCAACAGAACCTAAACACATTCAAATTCAAAATAAAACTGTATTTCAAAAGCTAAATAAATAAATCAAGGTTTACCTATAACTCCGCAAACTGTCAAAAGAAAATGTGAACAGGAAAATTAGAAACTCTTTGAAGGAGGAAACCTTTTCTTAGTGTTTTGCGTATGTTTGCAGAGTTGAAGACTGGGAAAATCTCAGGGAAATAAAAAATCTGTGATCATATTTTCCTGTTCAGTATGGTTCTAGTTGCTACATTTAAAAACAGAGTGAATTTGGTACAACCATATTCACTTATTAGTGTCTGCTATTTTGGCCCGCACCCAGCCGCAATCACTCGATGTCTGCTAACATGAGGACTAGGATATAAAGCAACTCTCCATCATTCTGTGCTACCAAAAGTCAAATACAAAAAAAAAGGGCAACAAAAAAGAAATGGGGTTGCGGGGTGGGGGAGGAATTTACCAAGTCCTCTGGGAAAAATAAACACCAAAAAAAATTCTTAGAAAAAATCATTTTCTCCTGAGTCACCACGTATTTAGGCAAGCTTACTGTAAGTGAGAGCAATTTTCTGCGGATAAGGAAAACAAGATCGTTCTGACCCACTGCTACTATGACCAGGGCACAAATTTGATAGGTGATTCCAATGTGATTATTTAGTGTTTCTGCTCTTGTAGAGGCATTTTGGAGATCAAGGGAGAGTACAGAAAGGAGAATTCAAAAACTCTCAACGACAGCACTCACTGCTTATGAGAAAATCCAGGTGCCAAAACCAAAATCACGGTTAGGATGATGTAGTTCATGACCTAACAAGCCTAAGAAAAAGGACAGGTTTCCAAAGCAAGAAATTCAGGCAATATCTATTTGATAGCAGCTGTAGGTAAAGGATATAATCAAGGGAGAGTTTTAGTGACTACCAAGGTAACACATTTGCATTTGTTTTAAAAAATTGCTTTTTAAGTTGATAGCTGATTTGTTTTAATAACAAAAAAAAATCATAAAACTAAAATACCTTGAAGCTCTAATGCTTAAGAATCCAAGCAGGCTGTATTTATTATTTTAATTATTTAAATTTAGGGATCTATTTAAATGTATTATTCTAATTATTTAAATTTATTATTCTGTTGCCTAGTACTTACAATCCAAATTTTAATGATCTTAACATCTCAGTTTGAAATAGCATCTGAAACCAAATTGTTATGATAACAGGAACCACCCAACACAAAGCCAGGCAACTGAATAAACCCTATTCTTTCTCCACTGGCATTTACTAGGTGCACCACTGCACATATCAATTGTTCTGGGAGAGGTTCAGAGTTCAGCAGAACTCAGGACTGAAGGCTGGCGCCTCTTATAGGATTAGCTCAAATATCCGTCATACCAACGGGTTTATCGACACAAACCACTGTCCTGCAGTAGTCCTGCACTGTCTAACATTTAAGTGCTAGCACTGCAGGGGCGGGTGGCAGGTGATGCATGCAACAGCCCAAAGTCCATACCTTCATTTCTTCTCTTAGAAGAACTGTTTAGTCTGCAGAAGCACTAAGTTATACTGTGCTTCCTCCACGTATTGCACACTAGCTTATAGTAAAAGCAATTAATAGTCAATAAATGAAAGCACTTATATTATTTATTCCAAAGTAGTATTGCCTACAAATCACTAAGTACACAGGGATCAGAGCAGAGTCATTATTAGGCCTCGAGACTGTGCTATTCTGCCCCAGATACTATGGCTGGGCCATTGTTACAGGACTGCAGGGCAAGAAATAAAACAGCACCAAAGGCTGATTTTCAGGACAAGAACTCAGAGAATCTTCATGTTAAAAAGGACTGTCGGGGCCAGCCCGGTGCCACAAGCGGTTAAGTGTGCATGCTCCACTGCCGCAGCCCGGGGTTCGCCGGTTTGGATCCCGGGCATGCACCGACGCACTGCTTGGCAAGCCATGCTGTGGCAGCATCCCATGTAAGGTGGAGGAAGATGGGCACGGATGTTGGCCCAGGGCCAGTCTTCCTCAGCAAAAAAAAAAAAAAAAAAAGAGGAGGATTGGCAGATGTTAGCACAGGGTTGATCGTCCTCACAAAAAAAAAAAAAAAAAAGGACCGTAATGGAGCCTCTCAAACCAGCTTTAGTGAAAGACCAGTTGGCCCTCACCAACACTCTACAGTGGACCAACACATATCACTCTGCACATGTCCTATTACCCATGACTAGAACACAGCTCCACATAAACGTCTCACCACGTGAATTCAACACCACCCAAACTGGCCCACACTCAGTTCAAGAAGATGAGTCCACCGGTGACTTGCTTGGATGCAGAGCAATGAGAAATTGCTAGAGAAGCTGCTAAATGTTTACGCTGGATTATGAACTTATCTCCTGCTGGGCCAGTGACAAAGAGAGTACTGGTCCATAGGCCAAGCTTTGAATAGCACTGGCTTTGGGGGAGGTTCTTATACACCATCCGACTGCCTGGTTACAGGGTGGCTGTGCCCCACTCCAGCTGTGTGACCCGAGGGGAGTCATATGACCTCTCTGGGCCACTGCTTTCTCCTCTGTAAAGTGAAAGTAATGGTACCTCCCTCTGGGTTGGTTGTGAAAATAAATTCAAATAATTCACATAAAGAGCTTATCATAGTACCCTGCATGAGTAAGCACTCAAAACATACTTACAGAAAGGCTTGGGGAGGGGGCATATACAGGTGGATTAATGAGAAAACAGTAAATGCTTCTGGAGTTTCCCTTTAACTAAAAGGGGAAATGGACAGAATTATGGTAAATCTATAGAAAAAAATATAGTAGAACCATTAAAAAATATCTGGTTTGTATGTACTGTCATGAAAAGAAGTCCAGCAACAAATGGTTAAGTGAAGTACCAGAGTTGAATGTACACACATATAGAAGGTGGAAGGATCCCACGTTGAGCTCCCAAACAAAAATCACATCAACGACACAAAACCACCATGAAAGTAAGTTAGCAGAAACAATCTATTTAGGATTCCACACATATACACTAACTACCCTATCATCACAATCGGCAGAGGCTTCAGATATTCAAATTCTCATAAATTATAAAATAATTGTATCTAAAACATTACAAAGAAATAAAATATGGTAAATGAGTGACAAGAGACTAACAAACAGATCAGGCAGGGTTGAAAAAGAAAACAGAACTTCTTGAAATAAACATTTAAATTCACCTTGCATTTCGTATTTCAACAGCAAGTTCGACACAGCTGAATAGCAAAGACTGAAAGAAAGACCTAAGAATTAATCCAAAATGTAACACAAGGAAACAATAAGATGGAAAATGTAAAAGATATCAATAGGGAAGGAAAATGAAAAAGATTTAACACACATCTAACTAAAGACTAAGAAGGATAGTAAAGAGAATAAGAGGAGGAGAACATCTGACATGATGGCTGAAAATATCCAACCTTCATCTCTACAAACATATACAGTCTGAGAATATCCCCGAATTAATGAAAGACATGAATCTATAAATACAGGAAGTACAAAGAAGGGGGAGGCACGGCGGGGGGGTGTCCATGCCTAGACATATTTTAATCAAACTGTACAGCATTAAGACAAAATCTTAAAAACATCCTAAAAGAAAAGACAGATGATCCACAAAGAACCAAGCAGATTGACAATCACTTCTCAACATCAACAGGGAAAGGAGACAGCAGAATATTCTCAAAATGCTGAGAGAAAACAACAGGCAAACTATACTAGGATATCAAGAAAAACTGTCTTTCAAGAAAGAGGCAAAACCCACATTTCCAATATAAACCAAAACAGAGAGCGTATCACCAACAGACCTACACTAAGAGGGCTTCTGCAGGATGGACCTAACCCAGAAGATATGTCTACAATGCACAAGAAATGGTGAGCAAATAAAATGGCAAAGATGTAGGAAAATCTAACAAAGATAACACCTAATTTGTGAAGTTAGAACTAAAATACTGAACAATAATAGTGTAAATCAAAGAGAATAATGAAAATTAAAATATTTTCAGGTCCTACATTATCTAAAGAAAAGATCTAACATATTATTTTTAAATATGCATGGTAAAATTTCAAGGATAACTAGTAAAAGAATATAAATGGAGAACTTCTAAACCAGTAAAAGAAAATTTAACTTAAAAAGATACAAAAAGAAAAAAAATGGCAGAAACAAGAAAAATATATCAATAAACACAAGTAGACTAACCTTGCCAGATTGTAAATTGAAGGAAAAAAAGCAACACCTAAAACATATGGATATGAGTTGAAAGTAAAAAAAAAAAAGATACACCACACAAACAACCCCACCCTCTGCGGGGGTAGTTATATTAATATAACACATTTTTAGGAAGTTCTGGCCAGCGAAGAAAGAAAACCAAATAAAGAGTATAAAAATTGGCAGGGAAGAAACTATCATTATTGGCAGCATTATTTGAAAACTGTAAACTTATATTGAAAATTCAAATGATTAGGAAAAAAACAAAGACCATGGCATTTTGCACATACTAGCCACAAAAACTTTAAGGCACCTAAGAATAAATTAATCAAAAGATGTCAAAGATCTATATGAAGAAAATAAGTCTTGACTGAAATACACTTAATGAAAGAAAATACATGAACATGAACTTACTACTGTAAAGATGTCAATTCTTCCCCAGTCTATGAATTCAATGCAATTTAATCAAAATATCAACACGGTTTTTGGAGAAACCTGACAAGCTGATCCTAAAATTCATGTTAAAGCACAAGGGCCAGAGAGAGGCAAAACTCCTGAGAACAAGTATCAGGAAGAAACTTGCCCTACCACAGATCAAGACTTATCAGACAACTATAGCTATCACTTCAGACATTGCTGATGAGAATGTAAAATGCTGCAACCACGCTGCAAAACAGTCTGGCAGTTTCTCAAAGTTAAACCTAGAGCTACCTTATGACTCAATTCCACTCCTAGGTATATATCCAAGAACACTGAAAACCTATTTTCATGCAAAAACTTATATACAAGTTCACAGAGCATTATTCACAATAGCCCAAAAACGCAAACAACCCAAACGTCCATCAATTGATGAACGGATAGGCAAAACGTGTTACGACCATAAAAAAGAATGAAGTACTGATACTATAACATGGAAGAACCTTGAAAACTTGATGCTAAGTAAAAGAAACTAGACAAAAAAGGCCACATATGGTATGATTCCATTTATGTGAAATGTCCAGAATAGGCAAATCCAAAGGGACATAAGGTAGATAAGTGGTTGACTAGGGATGAAGACAGGAGGAAATGAGAACTGACCACTAAAGGATATAGGGTTTCTTTTTGGGGTGATGAAAATGTTCTGCAATTAAATAGTGGTGATGGTTGCATAACTTGACTAAAAACTACTAAACTGTACATTTTAAAATGGTGAATATTATGGTATGTAAATCAGATCTCAAGTGAAAAAGAAAAGGAGGCCTTAAGCCCACTCTGGGGGAGACAGCAAACCCTCCAGTCCCCAGGGCCCAGACAAAGAGCCCTTGCTTCAGGAGGAGGGGTAGAAGCGAAACCAGTCTATGTGTGGAGCAGGGGTAGAAACTCTCCTCCCGGACACCCAGGCTAAGATCCACTGCCTCCAGGGGAAGGGCAGGAAACTCTTTCCTGCCCAACATCCACAGCAGATTCAAGTTAGAGTTTGGCTACAGAGGAGGAATGCTGAGAAGACCACATCTCCACGGCCCAGGCAAACAAACCCACCTAAGATTAGACCAGAGGAACTGAGAAGTACCCTCTTCCTCTACAATGAGCCTAACCATGAGAAACAGCCAGAAGTGGTCTATTGCTGAAGAAGGCGCAAGGGTATGAAGATCATACTATAGCCCAAGCATTTAGGCAGTGCTAAAATCTGAGATGGTAGGGCAAGAACACTGAGGAAAGTGGGGTACCACGGGCCCCACTCTAAGAATAAGGTAATAGCAGCCCACCATGGGAGGAATTTAAAGCTTGTGGTACAAAGACAGAAATAATACCAACAACAAAACTCAAACCCAGCTCAATTACTGATTAGATTGACTCAATCCACACTAATGGCCTAACAGAAGAAGAGACATGCTCATTTCTGGGCATAAATACTATTTATCTCAGTCTTCCACATACAATGTCTGTAGTCAATGAGAAACTACAAAAATCATAAAAATGTATGAACAGAAAAATCTGGTATCCAAGAAACAAAGTAATCAACAGAACAGATTCAGAGATGACCTAAATATGGGAATTATCATTCAATTATTTTAAAATAACTATGATTAAAAGGTTAAAGGATTTGATGGAAAAGATGGACAACATGCATGAATATTTGGGGAATTTCATTGGAGATGGAAACTAGATGAGTTAAATGGAAATTTTGGGAATTAAAAAAACACGATATCAGAGATGAAAAACCCCTTCAATGGGATAATCAGTAGACTTGGCGTGGCTTAGGGAAGACTCATTAAATTGAAAGATAAATCAATAGAAATTATCCAAACTGAAACAAAAATTGAAAAAAAGAAAAGAAAGGGAGAGACAGACAGACAGAACATCCATGGAACAATATCAAATGATCTCATCATGTAACTGGATTCCCAGAAGAAAAGAAAGAGAACAAGACAAAAGAATTATTTGAAAAGATAATGGCAAAGAATTTTCCAAAATTAACAAAAGACAACAAACCATAAATGCAAGAAGCTCAGAGAACCCCAATTAGTATAAATACAAAACAACAGAAAACAGATACATACCCCTAATAATTATAATCGAACTGCTGAAAAATCAAAGAGAAAAAGAAAATCTTAAAGGCAGCCAGAGAAAAGGACTTTATAAAAAGAATGAAAAGGCAGCCCCCAAATGGAAGGATACTTGCAACACATGTAACAAATGAATAGCATCCAGAATATATAAACAACTACTATAATGAAATATAATCTTTAATAGAAAAATGACCTAAACAGGAATTTTAGAAAAACGAAGATTTTTCTAAAATTAAAAAAAATTTCACAACCAACCTCACAGGTAATCAAGAAGGTGCAAATTAAGATCACCATTTTCTACACCCTAGATTGGCAAAAATTGAAGTCTACTAATATCAAGTGTTGATGAGAATGTGGATCAGTGAGAATTCTTATACAATGCAGATGGAAGTGTAAATTGGTACAGTATTTTGAAAAATTAAAATATTCTTACACTCTGCTATGTACCACTTATTCTGCTAGGGTATATGCCCTAGAGAAACCCTTCCACGTGTACAGGAGGCAGTTCAAATATATTCACTGCATTCTTGTTCTTAATAAGTAAAATACTGGAAACACCCCAAATATCTATTCAGAAAAGAAATACATTCACACAGAAAACTAAAAAGCAGTGAAATCAGAAGAAGCGCAGCTAAACACAACATGAAAGAATCTAAGAAAACAAATTATGAGTGGGGAAAAAAAGCTGCAGAAAAATATATATTTTTTTATTAAACTAAAAAAACAAGCAGAATAAATGATATATTGGATAGGGATACATTTGTAAGATAAGAGGTGGAGGAACAGGATAGGAATGAAATTCCTGGGTAGATGCAATGGCATCGGTACCATCCTTCTTCTTAAGTCAAGTGGTGAGAATCCAGGTGTTCATTTTGTTATGTTTTATAACTTACATGTGTTATATGGTCAGTTTATTATTTTTGTTTGAATAAAATATTATACAATAAGAATACTAAACGATAGGGGCCGGCCCGGTGGCATGGTGGTTGGGTTCGCACACTCCACTTTGGCGTCCCGGGGCTTGTGGGTTCGGATCCCGGGCGTGGACCTACACACTGCTCATTAGACAATGCTGTGGCTGCATACCAAATACAAAATAGAGGAAGACTGGCACAGATGTTAGCTCAAGGACAAGCTTCCTCAAGCAAAAGGAGGAAGATTGGCAACAGATGTTGGCTCAGGGCCAATCTTCCTCATCCCCCCTCCTTACCACCCCAAAAATGTTAAACAATGGTTATATATCCATGGCGGATAAACCATCTTCTTTCTTAATACTGATACATGCTACAACATGGGTAATAAACCTCCAACACATTATGCTAAGTGATAGAAGTCCCATGCAAAAGATCACATATTATATGATCCCATTTACATGAAATATCCAGAACAGGCAAATTTATAGAGACAGAAAGATTTGTGGCTGCATAAGGCCTTGGGGAGGGGGTGTGGTTAGGGGGGCAGGAGGAGTGATGACAATGGGTACATAGTTTCTTTTGGGGCTGGTGAAAAGGTTCTACAATGAGATTATAGTAATGATCGTACAACTGAAAATATACTAAAACCACTGAATTGTACACTTTAGCTGGATGGACTTTATGGGATATAAATTATATACCAACAAAGCTGTTTTTAAAAAAAGCATTCTCTCTAACAAGCATGTTTTTTGTTTATAGCAGAAATATCAATGAAATATAAAAATGCTAAATGGCCTTAGAAAGGTAGAAACAAAAGAGAAACAGACTTAGAAACAAACCTACAACATAAATAAAATATGAAAAAGCCCTAACTTTACATCACTGTAACAATTCACTAACTTGAAAAATAATTATTAGGCAGGTCTAATATTTATCATTTTGATAAATTTAGAAAAATAGCTAGCCCATTCTTCAAATATCAGCTCTACTCTGGTTATAGGCAGGTCCCAACTTATCAACGCTCTAAAGCTATAAATGTTCTAATTTACAAGTTGGTTGTTAGGATAACATTTTCTATTGCAAGAACATAAATTGTGGTTAAATTCCCAAAGCCAGCTTTCAAAAACTCATTCATGCCATGATGTAACTGAAAAGAAGTAGCCTGAATCTGGGTTCTAAAAGCCAAGAGATCCTATACAACAAAAGTAGGATAAAGGAAGATTTTGTTTTTCCCCTCTTTAAGTATGGAGCCAATTCAAGGCACAGTTTTCAAAAGTTTCTTTGGTATTTTCTCATTTTTCCTCTCAGAATTCTTTATCTCCCATTGCTACACTTACTAGACTGACAATGCACTCAAACTGCTCTAAGTCCCTACCCCAGTATAGCATAACTCCCAAACAATCCTTTCCCCAAAATGAATCATGCCCCCAAATCAGCGACCTTCCTTCCCTTACACAACCAAGTTGTGAGCACCTAGCAGCCCTTTCAGCTAGCAAGTGAGAAGAAAGCAATCAGATTGATCTAAATTATACTAAAATGTGCAAGACTTTTTTCCTAACCCTAATGATTTTTTTTTTAAGAGGATAGGAGGGCGTAATAGGATCCCTGCCTGAGTATTTTCATCCAGAAGTTCATTCTATCAGTTATCTATTGCTATGTAACAAACCATCCCAAAATGTAAGGCTTACAAACAACAATAATTTATGATTTGTCATCATTCTCTGGGTTGATGGGTGGCTCCTTGGCTGGTTTCACTGAGCTCACTCATGCGGCTACATTCAGCTGGAGGTTCAGCTGAGCTAGACGATCCAAGATCAAGAGGGCAGGAAATAGATTCAAACAGACTCCATCTCTTAATGGGAGGAGCAGTAAAATACTGGGGCCTGTGACTTTCAATCGACCACACTCAACCAGGACACTTTCCTTTTGCAAAGTCTCCTCCCTTCTCTTGAAGGCACAGATTTCCTAAAATCTCTCAAGGTTTTTCTGTAACTGATCAGAATGGGTGAGGAGCAACTCTAGAATTTGGTTAGCGCTTTAGGTCAGGTATAAACAGGAGGACCACCTGCATGGTAAAGGACCAAATATTAAGCAAAGACAGCAGCCTTTTTCTTTTTAATCTTACATGATATATTCGCACTGCTAACACTTATTTCCTCCCTTGTGGACAGCAACAGAGAATGTAGAGTCTCACAGTGGAGTAACAACCCATTTCCCCAATTATAAACACAGGAACTGCTCCTGCAGTGTCATGATGGGTAATCTCAGATCTATAAGCAATATATAAAAAGATCAGACAAAAAAAGTCTGTGCCTCACACAGTCTCAAGCCACACACGTTTGTAAGAACAAGTGTCACAAACCAGAGAGATAGCAATGGAGATACATAAATAGAAACACAAAGGGAGAAATGACCACACCAGTGCTGTGTGTGTGATTCACATCACTGACTAACTTCAATCCATGATCTTCATTCATGCTGGTGAAATTACTACCTCCACGGTCTTGGCTCAGAAGCCGTGGGGGAAGTTACCCATTGCTCTTGGAACATGTGCTCTTAAAACTGAGGTCTCTACCATTTTTTCACAAGAAAATGACCAATGCCACACCCTCTATACCTCTACCTATCCCTAAAAACCCAGAGGTTTCCAAACTTGGTGCTAGGGCAGTGCCTGAGGCCTGGAGAATAGGGATATGAAATGTCTACAGCTCTACACGCCTGGAAACTGAGCATTACTATTCCATTCCCACCTGTGCGGAGAAAAGGAAGTCAGGCAAGCACGTCCTACTCCAAAGAATCAACAGGGGGAGCTGTGGTCAACTGACCTCTTCAGAATAGCGAGGCAGGCCAATTATAGACAAAAAGACAGAGGAATCCCTGTCTCCTCCCGCTCTTCCTGACAATATACATTCCCAAAGACGGAGGAATCGTGAGAGAATTAAAAAAGACGAAACAAAAATTCAAGAATAAACTCAGTGGCAGTCAATTTCACACTGTGGGTGAAGTTGACTACAAATGAAGTATTCCAGATTGAATATTGGCCACGCACCATTCGCCATGCGCCTAACTCAAAGCTTCCCTATACCAAGAACCTGGCATTTCTAAATCTGTCCCCACTATTTCTGACATGGGCAGAGGTGAGCCTCAACACTACTCCCAAGAGACAACCCCCATCAGCTTCCCCCTCAATAATAAGCTCCCAATCAGAATAGCTGACAAGTAGCAGCAGCAACTACTGTCATTAGATTTTTAAAATTTAATTCAACACACATGATAGAGCATCTCCTACAGAGCAAGCAGCATGTGGATATGGCAGTGAATACCACATTGTCTCTGCACTGAAGGGGTATATAATCCTCCTAGCAATTAAAGGAAAGTAACATCATTAATCCATACATTTAGCAATTGGCCTTGAAATGATCTTGGCTGCATAAAATAGCCTGAAGAATCAAGGGATTTAAAATGAGATTAAGCTGCACAGAAGAAAAAGCTAAGTATTTTATCCACTATAGTAACAGAAATGGTCCAGCACACAAGCACTCAAACACTTGCTGAATAAGGAGAATAAATGTACACAAATATGCAAACTTTATATTACATGCATGTGTGTATATATACATATACATATGTGTATATAGATATACATGTATATATGTGTGTACATATATATTAATAAGTGAATATTTAACTCTATGGACTCCATTCCTATAATAAACGATAATGACAGTCAATGTTTAAGTATTGTTTATATTTCTGGCACTGTAGTAGGCTCTTCCATACATTATCTCATTTAATTCACACATTGGCTTCACACATTTCAGCCCCACATCATACATGGGGAAACAGGGGCTGAGAGAGGTCAAGCAACTTGCCCAATGACCCAAGCCACTCAGTATCAGGGCTACAATTCAAACTTAAATCCTAGACTGGCTCCTAGTCCTTCGATGGTCTGCCTCCCCATTCCAATAACAATACCTTCCACTGGTTCAAAGGATGTACCATCATGCTCCAGAAGTCAAACCCACTAACTTGCTACCAGAGCCAACATTATCTGTGCTGTCACACAACACCTGAGCATCACAAAGCAGCTCATTTTGGGGAGGAGACACCCTGTAATTTCCTTTCCCAAACAAAGGTAACTAAATGTTGGGTGACTGACAGGTAATCTTTCAGAACTGCCAAACAGCCACTTTCTGCTGCTACAAGTAGGAGACTATACTTCCTGATGGCATCCACGCTGTATGTTGACAGCAAGCTCTGATAATTTAGCTTTACTCCACATGTTCTTCTCCCCTCCTTGCTCAGACAGTGAACAAAGGTGTGTCTGTCGGGGGTAAGGGAAGACATGTCCAAGAGACCAGGGGGCAGGTCTGCCATAAGCAGGCCAGTGAAGACATGGATTCAAGTCTATAAAGAAACTGCAGGATAAGAAAAGTCACACTCTCTCTGTGTAGAAGAGAGTTAACATGGCAGACCTAACTGACTCCTTTGAAGGGCTGCTTACAAGGTTAGCCCTTGGCTGGTGACCAGGAACTTGGATGTGGGGAGGGTTCCCACCACCCTGATAAAGAGGCTCACCACGTCGAAACCTGACAAACCATATGGTTTGTGATGAAGACCTGCTTTCCTTTGGAAGTCTAGAATTTTGGTACATGCTAAACAGAGGGTGCCTACATGACCAGTCCCCAATGAAAACCTTGGGTGCCAAGTCTCTAAGGAGCTTCTCTGGTAGACAACATTGCACATGTGTTATCACAACTTGTTGCTAAGGGAATTAAGTACATCCTGTCTGACTCAACTGGGAGAGAACTCTTGGAAGCTTGTGCCTGGTATCCTCTGGACTTCGCTCCATGCACCTTTTATCCATGCTGATTTCGCTTTGTAGCACAAAGCAAAGCGTTTATTACAGCCTTTTGCTGTAATAAATCATAGCCATGAATATGACTAGATACCAAATCCTGTGAGTCCTCCTAGCAAATCATCAAACCTGGGAGTGGTCTTGGGGACCTTCGACACACCCTATATCTAAAAAGAATGCCCTTTCATCTATTTTTCAAAAGCCACGGGGAGTCATAAAAAAGAGCACACTTCACAACTATTTTGCCCTAATGACCTCGGTGGAACAGTACAAGCTGTAACCCAAAGTCTTGAATTTAAGTGCAACCTGACTTAGAGGGACATGAGACGACTTAGCCAGAAAAATCTCCCCAGATCTCCAGACTCTTAACCAACAGCCTACTTACCAGTTCCAACTGGAGATCATAAAAGCACCTCAAACGTAACCAAGCCCAAACACATCTCTTAAGTAAAACTTGGTTTTCCTTTCCCTCTCTGCCTTGTGCCCATTCAATCCATCAGAAAGCCCCATTTCTAACTGAAAAAGATCCAAAATGTTTCTTTCTATTCTTCTCATTGCCTTTGCTCCAGCCACCATCATCTCTCTTCAGGCTTACAAGAGCCACCTAATTGGCCCTGCTGATTCTTCCACTCTTGCTCTCATACAATCTATGCTCCATTCTGCATCCAATGTATTTTCGGAGGCAGAAAACCGAGCACTTCATTGCCCTGCTTCAAGCCCTCCAACGGCTTCCCATCATATTCAGAAATAGCAACTCCCTCCCATAATCCACCAGCCCTCCCATGATCGAGCCCCTGCCTGCCTCTCCCACCCATGCTCGTGACACTCCGGCCACAACAGCATGTCAATTCCCACATGTACCAAGCTCATGAGTCCTGCCATGGGACTTGGGCACTAGCTAGACCCTCTGCCACATGGCAGGCTGGCTACCTGTCATTTCACATCCCTGCCACCAAACCTCAAGTTACCCTTCAGTCACTTGCCATCCCATTACATCACTTTCTTTCCATCAGAATATCCACTGCCACTGGAATTTATCTTTATTTATTTCTGTGTACTTCTTTGTTTGTCTCTGTCACTCGTCACCAGAATGTGGGCTTATGAAGCAGAGCCAGGTCTGCTGGTGACTACTGTAGCTTCACAGCCTAGAACTGCACCTAGTGCCTGGCAAGTACTCAAATGTTGGATCAATAGGCACTTATCAAGATGCAGGCAAAGCCTTCCCTATCTCTGAACCTTTTCTCCCTCCCCTCCTCTGCTGGTTAGCTGACTGTCAAAGCACTGCGTCAGGTTCTCATGACAGAAAAATGACGAAGGTACTATCACTGCTCTTGGAGGAACTCACAGTCTACTAATTCCGGATCCTTCACAGACTTTCACACCCCTACAGCAGTTCAAAGATGCTGCTGATACCAAAACATAGCCCTGTACTTGGCAGCTCTAACTTCCACCCTTCCGTCCTATCACCACTGCTGGATAACGTTGGAGCTGTAGCAGACGGTAAGTGACCGACCCCCAGCGTTAACGTTCTTCTTCCTCCTTTTGATGACAGGACCCTCTCACGTTCTAGTTGGACACGTGACCAGCTAGACTATATTCCCCAGCCTCCCTGTCACCTAGGTGAGACCATGAGACTAATTTCTGGTCAACAGGAGGTGCATGGAAGTGGCATGTACCTTTGGGGTCACATCTTTAAAAAAGAAGCAGTTGTCATCCATGCTCATTCTTCTTTCCCACAGGCTGGAATCAGACCGGACAATTATAAGCCGGGTCCTACCACACAGGCAAGCTTACCCCCTGTGAGATGGCAGAGCAAGGGAAGCACAGGAGGACCCTAGGCCAGTCAACAACCTCATGGAGCTGTTAAGGGAGAGCAAAAGAAACCCGAGTCACCGTATTCTGGGGTCTCCCTTTCAGCAGTTTAGCTTCTACCCTAACTAATACAATTTCTAAAAGGAAAACTCATCAGTATGAGAGGAGAGACAGATCTAAGTTTAGAAATTAAAAGCTCCTGCAAGATATAGTAAATTAAAAAGGCAAAAGGCTAGAGTATGTGTAGTATGATCCCAGGAGTAAAGTTTTATTTAACAAGAACATATAAAATGCATTCATTTAATAATCAATACAAATTACAAAAATTTATATTATATAAATAGATATAAACATCACGTATATAAATCATTGTAAATATTTTAAAAACGACTAGAACTGCGCCCAAGAAAAGTTAACAGAGCCTCTGGAGTTGTTAAGCGACTAATCTGTCATATAACATCCACAGGGCTGAGAACATTGCCTTGTACACACTAAGCACTCAAGTACTGCAAAATGAATATTCACCTCACATTTGTATGTGTGTTCACACACACACACACATCTGGGAGGGACTGCCTTGTAGGCAAAGATTCCCAAAGCCCAGTATCAAGATTGCATTAGCATCACTTAATATTCATTTTAAAAAGAAAAAAAAGATAAACTACTGAGCCTCCCCTGCCCCAAGACAGTGGGCCAGCTCTGAGGGAGGGGGCCCAGAAGTTCTGACGAGCAGTCCAGGTGGTGAACCAGAAGCAGACGAAAGGCCACTGCACTCGCCATCAAGAGGCCGCGGCTCTGGTCCTGGCTTTGCTGTTAACTCCTAATTAACCTCGGCAAGCTTCCTTCTTCCCTAAACCTGCACTTCTCTCACTGCAAAATGTGCGATAATCTTAAGTTCTTTATGACACAGCAGCTAAGAAAAATCAGTCACATACTCAAGAGGAGCTCTAGGGAAAACGTGTTATTGTCAGAGGACACTGGGGCCAAGGAAAATGGCTGGTCGGTAGGAAGTGGGAACTAGAACATAGGGAAAATATCCCTATGTCCCATGCAGTGCACTTCCTACAGCATCCTCCTGCCCTGGGAGGCACGAGGGATCTTACCCTGCTTTGAACAGCAACTCCTATGAAGTATCCCCCAAACTCAGTTGATAACTGGCAGCAAAAGAGGATAGTACTCTGATTAAATAGAAGGGAATACAATTCTTCCCCAAATAGCCTCTGGATCAAGGGACTTAGAAGGGAGGAAGGGAGGATGGGAGGAAAAAAGAAAAAGAATAGATCTATTACAGAAAAGTACAAAACTCTCAAGTATAAGGAAAATAAGTAGTCTATTATGAAATGCACTGCTAACACCGTTATCCATCCCTTCTAGACTCTATGCTCATGCATTTTATAAACTGGTTCACATTACAGGCACACTGTATCCCTTCACCCCACTTATTACACTGTGAGTGTTCTCTGTGATTAAATGTTCCTCTAATGATTTTTGATGTCACAAATATCCTATCTCACTGAGGTGCCCAAATCATCTCCCTGATGTTCCAGATGTTTCCAATACTTCTGCTGTAAGAATTGTTACAATGAACACACTTGAATAATGTCTGATACTGTACTAGCTGGATGCTCCTTCCAGCAGATTCCCCAACCTTGGGTTTCAGTGTGCAGTTAAGATATGGGGATTTAAGCAAACTGCTTCCTACATTCACAGCCACAAAGCTGGGTCTGTTTCCCAGGCAGCTGCAGGTGAAAAAGTGGTAGCCAATTTACCTCACATTCATCAGCTGCTTGCTCATTCAAAGGCGTCCAGGGGTTTGGCTTCTACACTGACTTTCTACGGAAGCCAACCCCTCTTCAGGCAGGATGCTTTGGTTAAACTGGAAGACTGGCTTTGTGATTTGAGGGCTGGAGATATATGGAGATTCTCCATTTTTCTGTGAGGGAGGAGGGAGAGGTTTAACTTCTAGCAAGGGTTTAACTTTCAGCATAAAGTTTCTATTCTGGTTCGACATGAGGATATACTGGTCAAACTACATCACCTCCTTGATACCCGGGGCTGAGTCTGTGCATCTAGTAAAGAGGATAACTTCCCAGATACGGAAAAAAAGAAAAAGAAGATGTAACAACATTCGATAGTGCATGAGTAGTGACTCTCCCCTGATAGAACTTCCAAGAAAGCTCACTAATCTGCTGTTAGGAATTAAGGTGAAAAACTAGCACAGGTCCTCAATCCTTTAAACACAACTCCAAATCCAAAAGACTGAAAACCAAAAGCTGCAACCACTTGGCAGGAAGCCAACGAGCCTGACCCGCCTCACTTGGTGGCCAAGCCTGATCTGAAATGACAGGAGGCTGTCTGCAGCTTTATTACCAGGCTCAGCGCGACTGTTCACATGTTTTGCTGATGTGTTTGATGATGGACTGCTGTTCCAACCCACTGGAGGTGTTACGTTATGTGTGGCGTGTGCTCGCTATTACCTTTCCATACCCCACCCTGTTATGGGTTGAATTGTGTCCCCCCAGAAGATATGGAAGTCCTAACCCCAAGTACCTGTGAATGTAACCTTATTTGGAAGTCTAGTCTTTGGAGATGCAATCAAATTAAGATGAGGTCATTAGGTCATCACTAACCCAGTAACTGGTGTCCTTATAAGGAGGGAAAACAAGGAGACACCAGGGAGAAGAGGGCCATGCGACCGCAGAGGCAGAGGCTGCAGTGCTGCAGCTGCAAGCCAAGGAACGCCTGGAACTACCAGAAGCTGGCAGAGGCAAGGCAGGCTCCTCTCCTAGGCTTCTGAGGAAGCAGAGCTCTGCTGACACCTTCATTTCAGACTTTTAGCCTCGAGAACTGTGAGAAAATAAATTTCTGTTGTTTTAAGCCAACAAGTTTGTGGTACTTTGTTATGGTAGCCCTTGGAAACTAATACACCCCCAACCTCACCACCAAAAACCTTAATTCTAAAACACATCTGGCCCCATGGATAAGGGACTGTGGAACTATATTTTAATTTAATGCATCATTTTATTCCGCCCATTTCAACGTAACTCTAAATCATTCACTGTTTCTGGCAACTCGTATTTATATAAATTTGTGAAGATTTTGTAATAAACTGCTTTTGTGTTTTAAAAAAGGGAAGGAGAAAGAAAGAGAGAACTCAGGACACACATTTAGCCTTGAAAATTAGCAAGACAGAACAGTTAAAACCATCCAAGTACATCCTAAAGGCTTTATACAAGAATAAATGTCCTCCACTTCAATGATGTTGAGGCAGTATTACAATTAAACACAAAACAGCTTCAACATCCAACACGCTGCAAAATCAACCATGGTTAGTAATTCAGACAGAGTAGCTATTGATATTTAATATTGGAAGGGAAACAAAGTGAAAGAGTTTAATGGTGAAGTGTGTGTGTGTGTGATAAGTGTATATACTCATTTCCTTATGCATTTATCCAGCAAATACATACCAAGGAACGTGTATTACATATGCCAGAAAGCACAGGGAATATAAAACAGAATAATGAGAGACAGAACCTCAGACCCTAACGGGAATGCAACAAAGGGACAAACTGGTCTCTTCTCAGTTTGGAGAGCTTCTCTTTGCCACTAAACTTGCCTTCTGTTCTCTGACCCAACCAAGACTAGAGTTTCAGTGATCTGATCATTGTAATATGCTTGACAAAATTTATCACTTTGAAATATTCCATTTACAGAAAGGTGGTCCATGGATTAACCAGAGATACACAGAGACCGACGTATGAAGGTGTTCACTGAATTGTCACCCATACAAATGCAAACAAGCAATTCATCAACAATAAGAGACCAGCGTGAGCAGAATAATGGCCCCCTCCCAAAAGATAGCCACGTCCTAAATCCAAGAACCTGTGAATATATTGCTTACATGGCAAAAGAGAATTAAGGGAAGAGATCGAATTCAGGTTGTTAATCAACTGACCTTAAAATAAGGAGATTATCCCGGGCTATCTGGGTGGGCTCAATGTAATCAGCAGAGGTGCTTTACAATGGAAAATGGAGGCAGAGAGGAGGTCAAAGTGATGCCATATGAGAAGGCTTTGAAGATGGAGGAAGGGACCACCAGCCAAGGAACACTGGTGGCCTCTAGAAGTTGGACAAGGCAAGGAAACGGATTCTCCTCTAGAGCCTCCAGAATGGAAGGCAGCCCTGCCACACCTTGATTTTAGCCCAATGAGACCTGTGTTGGACTTCTAACCTACAGAACTATAAGATAATAAATTTGTGTTGTTTCAAGCCACTATATGTATGGTAATTTGTTACAGCAAAAAGAGGAAGCACAGGCACTGATAAATGTTAGTCTATCCTAACAATGGAATAATTATGCTGCCATAATTCAGAACAAGTGACAATTGTCACGATATGTGTTCAATAGGAAGGAACAGGCTGAGAGCCACAACATGACCCCAATTTTGCTTGCTTAAAAGATTCACACCAACCCTCAGATGTATCAGAAAAGACTAGAAGCACATAAACCAGAGCAAAAGAGGTGATTCTGAGGAATGGCACTGATGACACACAGTCTTTGTATAGTGAACCTGTTTTTCAAAGTTTCTAAAATAAATAGTTGTTTATCATCAGAAAAAAAATATTTAAAGTCTGCAAGACATCTGCTCATCTAGGGCGGCTGTGACAGGCTCCTCAGTGACTGAGCCAAGGAAGGCCCAGGATGAACACACTCTTGAGGGATGAGGAAGAAGATGCAGAGCAAAAAAAGAGGTTAGCAGAGCACTCAAGTTCAAAGATTCTTGCCCAGGTGAACTGCAAGGACAACGATCTTTTTTCATCTTTCTATCTCCAAAGGCTGAATCCCGGGCACACAGTGGGCACTTTAAGCACTGACAGTTCATTTGAAAGTTGCTGCTCTGTTGAAAACTACTTTGCAAGTCCAAGTTGCATCTCCCAAGGTACCGAAAACTGTTTGGTTAGTGCTCCAGTTACAACATCGCATAGTTTGAGTGAGTGGTCTGCCCCAACACTACTGGTCCCCAAGCCCTAACATATTATGTGTGATTTTGTAGAATGCAAAGTTTCTCGGGAATACATATATCATATGAGGGCAAAAATCCCTGTAACTCAGTTTGATGTTTTAAGACCTACATAGGCACCAAACTGGCTTAACCTGACCAAGCCAAAAGCTTGGTTCCAAGCCTGCCACATGGCATTCTGAATGTGTTTGAGGATATTATACAAAGAACATTGATATTTGGACATAATTTGGTACTACATACTCCTACCAAGATATTCAAGTAAATTCAGCAATCCTGAAAAAACACTAGTTGTTAAAAAATCTTGAGGAGCAATTTCACAATCCCAAGCACATGTGTGAGCAACATGCACACACACAGACACGAACGTGTGTACACTCCTGTCATTTTTTTTAAAGCATCATCACTGAGGTGTGACATGCCCAGCTGCCTCACTAAATAGGTTACTTGCCACCAATGTTCTCCCTCCATGAACACTTCTGACATTTTTTAAAGCCTCCTCTACTTAGAAAGGATAGCCTCAGGTGACTTTTTTTTTTTTTTTTTTTCCAGGCAAGTTCCACCCAACTTTTAAGTTAAAGACAACTGCCATGTTATATAAACTATACCTGTTAATTTAAAAAAAAAAAAATCAAGGAAAGCTACCCAAAAGTGACCCTGCTTCCAAAACTGTACAACAAAAAAAGCCAAAAGCCAATTTTATGTAACAGATGTACAGAAATCTTGAATAAAATGTTAGCAGAATGAATACGAATACAATAATGCACTAAAATAAAATAAAAAATATTACTTAGCAGGGTGTGTCTCAGGAATAAGTGGATAGTTCAACATTAGATGATGTATTATTGTATTTCCTTACATCAAGATTTTTTAAATATCATCTCAACAGATGCAAAACATTTGACAAAACTCTGCTCACTCATGACAGCCAACAAAATAAAGCAAACGCCCTACATCCAAGCTTCTACCAAAAGCTGTCGTCAGGCGACATGTTTAAGAATAAAAGCACTAGAAACACTCCCATTAAAGATGGGAACCAGAGAAGGACACCTGCTATCATCAATATTATTCAACACTGTACAGAATGTCCTGAGTAATGCAATAAACAGAAAGGAAATACGGTGGAGGTGCTGCTAATGTTGGAGTTAGCTTCCAAGATCAGCATGTAAGTGGGCAATGGCATAATGTCAGTTTTCCTTTGATTATGATATGGTTGGGGTAGGGTTAGGGAATCCTCTTCTATTAAAAAAACATGCACTTATGGAAACGTACAAGGAAATATCAGTAGCCAACGGAGGGAAGAAGAGACAGACCCAGAATCTACAAACGCCCATGGAGTAAGTGAGTAGAGAAGCCAACACTGTTTAAATTAGTGCTTTCTTCTGTTTACTAGCTGAACATGTTAAGTTAAATGTGAATATGATCTGATTCTATGGTAAGAGATGAGAAGATGCTAGAAAGGAGAAGACACAAATCTGTCATTCCAGATGTCATCCACCTAGAAAGTGCAAAAGAACCAACCAATAATTGTTCAGCAAGATAACCAGAAGCCAAGCAACATATTAAAAACACAAAACAAAATCATTCCTAAATATGAGAAAGTAAAATAGAAAAAAATCCTACTCATAATAATAAGAACAAGGATAAATTACTGCATAAAAAAATAAAAAATTGAGAGCCTGAAAATTCTATAAGAAGGAAAGTATTTTTAGAAGCCTCACTAGAGAGTTAAAATAAAGAAATATGATCCTTAACAAACGGCTAAACAGGAGATTTTTAAGATATAAATTCTCCACAACTAAAATCCCCATAGGATTTAAGGACACGACATGGCGGGCGGGGAGGGGCGGCAAGTGGAATAGTCGTGGCAATATTGAAAACAATGTGTCAGAACTTGCCATATGACATAGTAAAACCTACTATATAAAGTTATAATAATTAAAATAGAGTTGTTAACACAGGAATACAGAGATTAAGGAATCCGACAAGAGTGTACATAACTAAATCTGGGTATTTACCGAATTTAGATGCCATTTCAAAGCATTTCAATGGGATAAATGGCTATTATTTAGACAAAAAAAAAATTAGTTCCTCAAAACATGCACAAGAAGTACTACACTTGACAGCAAAAATATCTACTTTCCACTCTTGTTTTTTTTCCACCACTTGCATTGGTTTGAAGTTCTTATTCAATTGATTTAAACAGTCCTCTTCATCTTTTTCCCCTTCCTTTTCTTGAATATTGTCAGGCTGGATGTTGCAAGGTAAAACTCACCATTCTCATCAGCCAGTTTCACATTCTGTTCCATGAAACCGGATAAGAACTCATACACAGCTGCAGCTCACAGATAAGGCTACGTTTACAAGCATTCATGTAGCAAAAAGGAGGTGCCAGAAATCAGAAGGTTAAATGCTCTGCGAGACAAGAAAATTAGAAAAGCATGAGCTGGTCCAGTCCCATTCCTAGCCCGTGGAAAAGGGTCAGGAGTCTAAGGTGACTCAGAACGTGACACACAAGCCCCTAACTCTTCATGCCCAACCCGAACGCTGGGGTCGCCCAAGTACAAGTCTTCTCCTCAAACCCTGCTTTAAAAAGCAATCACCATGAGATATTTCAGTACCTCCCTGGGGCACCCTAGACCCTCCCTTTCAGAAAATTGTTTTCTTTGTGGGCAAGAAGTTGTTTCACAACTGTGCCTGCTCATTTAGGCCAAGTCCCGAGGCAGAGGGAAGGAAAAGATGTGGCTGGAGTGCTCAGAGGGAAGGCGTCATCTTGGCCACCTCGAATCCTTTTCGGAAGCAGATGTGGTATAAATTAGTAGATATCATCTCATTGTGAGATCAAACCATTACATCACAAGGGGCCATTAAGAAATTTAGGTCACTGTTATAATTACCCTCACTCAACAGGTAAGGAGAGAAGGGTCAAGTGTGATTAAGCAATTGCCAAAGGACCATGTGACTTCACAAGGATTACCTAAAACCTCTAAAACACCAGTCCACCCAGGGCAACCCCAGTCACTTAAGAAGCCTCAACACGAGGATCTAAAGGGTAATGCTCTAAATATACTTTCTGTTCAGAATTCTTACTTAGTATCTTAAGGTTTAAGTATCTACTTAAAGGTCAATCCTATTTTAAGAACACTCATATTATAAAGTAGAGATTTATGAAAAACAAAAGCCTAGAAATTTTCCTTGAGAAAGGAAAAAAAAAAAAAAAAACCAGCAGCCCCTGAAATTCTGGAGCTGATCTGATGCTCACAGCTAAACCTCAATATTATTACAAAGTGACATGACATTTACAGCTAGGTCGTGTTGTTCTCCTGTAGGACATAAACAACCTCACAGAACATCCACATCAAACAAGGTCACTCTACGACCATGACAAAGTGAGACAAAACAGGATCACTGCAAAACCCACAAAACATCCAACATCCCCCTCTCTTGGCTAAAAGGAGTGACTGTTACTTCTTTACCAATTACAGCTTTGTCTGACTCTTACCTGCCCTCTCTATAGATATAAGATTTATTGAGATATCCAACCATGGAACTGCCACCCCTTTTTGGAAAACACCCAATCTAGAGAGAACGTGTGCTCTTGTAGACCCTCCCAAGATTGCCCAACCAAAACCCAAACCCTAGAGTAGGTTCCTTCTAACACCCTCTTACTCTCCAGGGAGTGTTCTCCCTTGCTGCAGTGAGTAATAATACTCAACTTGTTCAATGACAGGTGTGTTCCTGGTGGTCTTTGGCTAAAAGGCACACATTTTATTTTGCAAATTTCCAACTTCTTTCCTCATCAAGATCCCACATATGCATACATTTTGATAAAACCAAATTTAACTTTATATACAAACCAACTTTTCAGGATCTTAGCTATTGCATAAAAGCACATTACATCTGTAAGACAAAACATCTCTGGCAGAGACTGAGTGCATCAAGATTTTTACTCCATTCTTTTAAAAATACCAAAAGGCATTTCTCTGTTGAAGAATCCCTTATACCAAGGACTCTGAAAATCCAGATAGCTTTTTCTTCTAAAGTTCAAAGCATGGCAGACTGTAATGACACCTAATAGACTATATTTTCCAATTTACAAGTTTTGAAAATATCAACTGTACCCTAAGGGAATTTTATAGCCCAATAGTATACATGATTTTTCTAGACACTCTAGGTCCTGAAACCCAATCTCAAAAAAGAAGAGATCAACAACACAGATGAATCTCACAGTCATAATGTTAGGAGAAAGAAGTCAAACACACTAAAGAGTACATACTGTATGATTCCAGTTAAATAGAGTTCAAACTCAGGACAGTGGTTCCTCTTAGAGGGATCATGACTGGCACGGGCAAAGCAGGGTCCGGGTCACTAGTAAGGTTCTGTTTCCTGATCTGGTGCAAGTTATACAAGTGCCTTCAATCTGCAAAAATTCATCAAGCTGTACACTTAGCATACGTGTATGTTATGTAAGTTATACTTCACAAAAAGTTTTTAAAAAAAAGAAAGGGAAGGATCAGGTAGTACATATCACAGAGCAGCCTCCACTTAACTGAGACTCTGGACGTAGCACATGTCCACCATTTAGGCCAGTTTCTTAACCTCTTTGAGCCACCTTTACATCCGTAAATGACAATAACTGCTTTCATACCTCATAGGGTTCTTTTGAAGGACTGCTTTTACACCTCATAGGGTTCTTTTGAGGGTTATAGGAGATAATCTTGTCCACAGCCTGGAGCCTGGTCTGCAGAACATGGTGATTCAACCAGCCCAGTGTCTCCTCTATACAACTCAGGGAGGGGTGGTCATCTCTGACATGATCCGAGATGGCAGAGAGCAGACCAACATCTGACCGCTTTCACACTCCCTGGATCTCCTCCTTCCCCAACCTGGGCCCTCTAGTCCTGTTCAGCAGGTCTCACCAGGCTCCTCCAGCCTCACATGCCTTCTGACCATCTCCATAACATCTACTATTTCAGATAATACCCATCTCCGTTCTCTAAACTCCAATAGTACTCTCTGTACCATTCCATCAATACCCTTTCTACTGTCTTCACTTTGTGCTCACAGACATAACCATTTAAGGGGTGCTCACTTCCCACCAATGTCACGGGCCTCTGGTACTGAAAAGTCACACCAGGTCAGAGTAGGCAGAGCTACCCCTAAGAGAAAGTGAGGCAGGGGCCCTCCCTGAGAAGTGGGCATGCGCTGGAGTGTGACACATCCCGTAAGATCTAAGAGGAAAATGCATTTAAGATGAATATCAAGGCAGCGTATTCAAAAGAAAAAAGAAAGCACTGGGGCTTGAGGTGGGGGAAATTCCACTTGCTTTGTCTTGGTGTCCCAGAAGAGGCATAATGAGGTGAGACAATTATGACCCCTTCCTCTCTTAGGGGTCAGCTGAGGGCCAACTGCAATTTCAGATTCACTTTGAGCTAATTTTTAGACACCAATTCATTCTAAAATTCATTGGGGTTCTTTGCATAAATCTATAAGATTTTAAAAGGGGAGGAGGCGTAGATGGTCAGAGGAAAGAAAAGAAGTCTAATAGGCAAATAAAGCTAGAAGCTACACAGATGCCAATGACTAGGTCCTACACATTTTGAAATTCAGTTCTGAGTGTCCTAGCAGCCTGGCAGTTTTTGTTGCCCCAAAACTGAGGAGCTTTACTTGGTATTAAGAAGTAAGAAAACAATTTCTTCTTTGAGCCCCCATAAAGGGGACACTGTATGACATGGGGAACGGCAGCCTCAAAAATATTCTCACTCCCATGCCCCTTGGGAGATGCACACTGAATACTGAGGATCGAAGTGACCTGTTATCTGAAACCTACTTGCAGATGGTTGGGCAAAAGGGAAGAGAGAGAGACAGAGACAGAAAGGAAGGGAGAGAGGGAGGGATGTGTGTGATGTGGGAGTGGTATGATGTTAAAAACTGGTCAATTTAGGTGAAGAGTATAAGTATAAGGGTGTTCACTGTACTGATCTGTGTACATTTTAACTGAAAAAAAATTTAATTCAGTAGGAAAAAGAAAAAAAAAGAGAAAGATATTGTTACGCCCAAAGCACAGGGACTAACAGGGATTCTGAAGGGCCCTATCAAGTTAAGTAATCGGCTGGGTCCACTGCCCACTGTGATCTCTTGTCTCCATTTCTCTGTACTAGCAGTGGCTCTCAGAATCCCAGTCTTTGAGTTAAACACCATGTGTCTTTGTAACAACCACACAACATATCAGTTCTGCAAAAAACTAAAGTAGAGCAATGAACATAAATAAATAATAAAATATAAAATAAAGTAGAGCGATGAATGAAATATGATACTGGAAGATGGGGGGCAGGGAACCAGGAAGGGGAAATAAACTCTCACTTTTGTGACTTCCAAGTGAGACGATGGCATCAATACCTTGCAAAGGATGAAAGGGTCAAAAACAAAATGTACTCAGATGTAGCAGAAACCCAACTATCATGAGTGATACTAGAAGCAGCACTTGAATCTTTCATGGGAGCTATCACCTCCCTCCTGAGGCTCTGTATTTAGAAATCCAGGCTTTCCTTCTTCTCTTTGCTCTTTCCTAGTCTATCAACTGAACCCATGTAAGCACGGGTTAATGATAGGGAAAAAACCTAACTAATTAGTAAGTTTTATTGCAAGTTTGCTCAAATTATAAGTCCTGTCCAACTGGACCATAACATTAAAAGCTTGTGTTCCCTTTACTGGTCCAACTTACATAAACAGGAGTGAACTCAATTGATGATGTACTTAATGAGGAAATCCACTTTACTCTAAAACTCCCTAAAATATATTTGAGAACATGGGGCTAAGATTCTTGTCATGTGAACTGATGGTGATCAGGGTAGAGCCTGTTTTAAGAAACTGAATCTACAGACTTTGTACACAATAAACACCAGATAAAGTTTAATGTGTTGTTGTCAGAGTTCAAAACCCTCAACCGAGAGCCCCAAACTTTGAACAGATGTCCTAACATTTCCTAGCATTTTACCTTCTTACGTGACTTGAGGGAGTGATTCACGCTAGCAAAAAACAGGTCTTTAGTGGTACTCCAAAAAGTTTTGAATCCCTAATATCTACCAATTTGCAAATTCTTATTAAAAGGAGAGTTTGGTAAAAGCCATATACCTTGGCTCTCTCACTGACTTCTACGCTATTTAGGCAAAAGAAAAGTTTTCAATGCTAAGAAAGTTGACTAAGTTCCAGAAAAAAAATGTAAGCAATATGGCAGTTATTTCTAAGGATAACCAACCCCTTCAAAACTCAATAAAGAATAAAAGATGTTTCCACCTAAGGACAAAGAAAAGGCCAAAACAGACAAGAGGGTACAAAGGAGAAAGGATTACAAGTGAAGAGAGGGATGACAGTAAGCAAAAAATGACTTAATACCGCCCAAATGAATATAAACAAGAACACTCTAAAACACATACTCTTTGAACCAGTAATTCCACTCCTAGATATTTATCCTACTGACAATACAAACTATTGCTAAGATTTATGCTAAAAATTTTTTTTTATTTTTTGTTTATTGCAGTAACATTGGTTTATAACATTGTAAAAATTTCAGGTGTACATCATTATACTTCTATTTCTGCATAGATTACATCATGTTCACCACCAAAATACTAATTACAACCCATCACCACACACATGTACCGAATTATCCCTTTCACCCTCCTCCCTCCCCCCTTCCCCTCTGGTAACCACCAATCCAATCTCGGTCCCTATGTGTTTGTTTATTGTTGTTATTATCTACTACTAAATGAAGGAAATCATACGGTATTTGACCTTCTCCCTCTGACTTATTTCACTTTGCATTATACCCTCAATGTCCATCCATGTTGTCACAAATGGCTGGATTTCATCATTTCTGATGGCTGAGCAGATAAAGAAGATGTGGTATATATACACAATGGAATAAAAATTTTTTTAAAGAATGTGTGCTGTGACTTTATTTGTAGTAAGCAAGAGACTGGAAACAATCAATAGAGGAGGAGTTAAATAAATACAATGCTCCCGTTTTGGGGACTACTTTACAGGGAGTCCTTCAAAAGAATGAGGGAGTTTTATGACCCCTCATAGGGACAAACTCATGAGATACGTTACGTGAAAAAAGCACCATACAGAACAGCATGTATAATGTGCTCCCATTTCTGTGTATTTTTTAAAGAGGACAATATAGGCCCACATTTGTATCTGCATGAAATATATCCAGAAAAACACTACCTTAGAAACTTGCTACATAAGCAAGCCCTGTTTGGGCTCCTGGTGCCCTCTGCAGACCCAGACCACACCCTGCATAACCTGATTCTCCTCCATTCACCTCTCCAAGCAGCTGATCCATGCAGGAGGGAAGGTTCCTACATCTGATGCTTGCCTATCTAAGATTCTAGTATTAATTGTTCCTCCATACTCATCTTAACCTCCCCTCTGGCCCACCTCACTGGTAGTACCAGCGAATCTACCTTTTCTTCCAGGCTCCCTTTCCATCCCCAATATAAGCAGCCAAGACCTGAAATGGGCACATGAGACAGTTCAGAGATAACTACACCACAAAAATGCACAGGCTCCAGGAAGGGAAGGTCTCGAGTCTTTGACTCACTCAAGGTGCAGGTTAAAGGACTCCTCAACACATTAGTAAGAGGCCAAGAAATCCCACGGAGGACAGGTAACAGTCTACCATCTAAGGATCTAAGACTCTAACAGATGTGAGAAGAACATATGCTTTACCACTCCCCCTTTTTTTCTTCCCTTGTTCAAAGAAAGCACAGAATGGTCTACTTACCTTTCAACTTAGAATGGGCATAGAATAAAGTGTGAACCAGGGGAAGGAAGGGAGAAACCTATTTTGGATACATTTACTATATATCTACAGTCCTTCTATCTTCATTCCTTCTTCAATCCCCCAGCCAAGTCAGGAAGTTAGCTTAACAAGCAGTAAATCTTTTCACCACATTTGGATTTTAAAACATGAAGACTATTGGCAAAAACACATCCTAATGAAAAACTAAAAAAGAATGGATTAAAATGCCATTTTTGCAGGCCAAATTTATTCATCTGAAGAAAGTTCTAGATTGGCATAGTCACTGGAATGAAAACCTATTCCTAATTTAAAAGGCACATATGCCAGCGTTGCTCCTTGCTCTAGATACTAAAGGGTATACAGAAGCTGTGAAATTAGAAGTATGGATGTGGTCTCAGCAGATCCCACATTCTAGAAGACAGTATCTCCTTTTGTGTGATATTTTTAATAAACGTTACTGAACAGAATTCTTAATTTTTTATACCTTCATAAGATTTCTCATGCAAATCACGGAAAAACATGCATCAGAACACATTTCAATTTTTACTCAGAACACACGTTTTCTGAGGGAAGAGAAAGTGCAGAGTACAAAGAATACAGTCTACAAACCAGGAGACCTGGGTTCAAGTTCTAACACTATTACCAGCTATCAGCATGGACTTGGGTAAGCCATTTGATTTCCCTAGGCTGTCATTTGTAAAAATGAGCATTAGACTAGCAATAAGTGACATTTAAAGTATTCTCAGCTCAGCAATATGAAGACAACAAGAGAAAAAGCTAAAGAGTAGTTCTCTTAGCTTCAGATGAATGTCTTACATATTTTACTAATGGTTCAAGGCTTATTCACAGTTAAACTCAGTAGCGTCAGAGGATAGACTATAAACAGCCCCACCTACTCCCAGATCCTTCCTCAGGCCACATCCAGATCTACTCTGACCACACTCTCTTTCAGTTCCTCAAGCTTGCTATGCTTCTTTTGCTTTCAGGATTTTTGCATGGCCTGCTCCCTTGGCCCAGAACATGATTTTACCAATCTTCTGCACGGTTAACTTTTATTCACCATTCAGACAATGGCAGCCTACATGTCACCTCAGGGAAGCTCTCCCTCGCTGCCCCAAGCTAGTTCAGTTCCCCTTATCATAACCTCTGAGAACCACACGCTTATCTTCTTAAGCATCTATCACAATTTTAATTCTGTAACTTGAAATTCATTGTCTGATGTCTACTTCCCCCCACCAGAATATAAGGTCTAAGAGGCAGAGACTGTCCCCCAGACCCTAGCACAGTACCTGGCACACAGAATACCCTCAGAAATATTTGTGAGATGAACAAAGATGACTGGCTAACTGGTCAATATGGAAGAAGATTAAATTTAAGGTTCAGAGCTTTAAATCTACCTTTAAGCAGGGGAAATGGAAAATAATGGAAATGGAAAATGCAAGTAAAATAAAACCACCAGATAAACAGAGTCTAAAATAGACCAGAGAGAGAAGTAATGCCAATTAAACTTGAGTCCATTTAAGAAGGTTCTGGAGAGAGGAAGAGGCTATAACAGCATCCAAAATGCAAACAATTCAGTAATTGATCAGTTCGTCACAGGAGATTTATCCTAATTCAGGATCTTATATGAAACATAATGTGATACTGTAGAGAAAAATGAGGGGGAAAAAAGTTACCAGATGTGCCTCTAATATGCAGCTATGAATTCAAGTTGTTTAATTCAATTTAAAAGAATATCTAGCATCATTACTTCTATGGTTTCTTCTGAATCTCTCTTCTGTCATACATTTTTTTTTCAAAAGACTAAATACAGTAAAGTCTTACCATAACATGGTAACAATATTTCCTGTAGATTATAAATGACATTAAGAAAGCATAAAGAAACTTCATGTGGCTAAAAAAAAACACCAAAAGCCAAGTCAAAAGAAAAATGACAAGTGGGAAATTTTTTTGCAACTCAAAATTAGAAAAAGGGGCAAGTCTCTGTAATATATAGAGTACTGAGAAAAATGGATAAGAGAAAGACCAACGACCCAATAGACAAATGAGAAAGATTATGAACTAGGCATTTACAAAAAAGGAAATACAAACACTCTTACAAACATATGAAAACATGCTTACCCATCCCCTTGAGAGAAATGCAAAGTCTACACTAAGATGCCATTTTTCATCTACCAGATTGGCAAAATCCAAGTTTGATAAAAGCATGGCATGGGGTCACATGTACTCTCCCTCATATTCTGCTAATGAAAGTGCAAATTAGCACAAGTCCTGTTGAGAGCAATTTGGCAACATCTATTCAAATTACACACATATAGTGTATCCAACCCAGCAATGTCACTTCTGGGAATTTCCCCAGAAAGGCAGTAAACTGAAGTGAAGGAATTCCTCTGGAGGCAACTTGCCTAGGTGTGAATCCTGGCTCTGCCACTCTCTGGGGTGTGACTTTGGGCAAATCACTCAATCCTCTCTGAGCCTCAGTTTCCCCATCTGTAAAATGGAGATAATAATACTGGCCACCTGACAGGACTGATGTGAGGATTGAATCAATATAAGGAAATGGTTTAAGAGAGTGGCCGGTACATAACACGCACTAGGTAAGCATTAGCAAATATAATATATCCCCTTAGATATACTCAACCACATACAAAATAATCCATGTTCAAGGTTACTGTAACATTGTTTGTGAGACCAAAGACTGAAAACAAATTAGACGCCCAATGGTAAGAGACAGCCATATAATGGATTACTACGCAACTGTAAAAAAGATTGAGGAAGTAATCAATGTACTATTACAGAAAAATCTCCAAAATATAATTAAGTGGGAGAGAACAAAGGCATAGAACAAAGAATCATCTACACCACCTTTCGTGTAAAAGGCAAGGGGACAGCATGTCATGAGATGTCTTTCCTATTCAAAAAATGCAATTAAAAAATAAAAGAACATTTTAATTAATTATGTGACATGATGCAGGTGTCAGCTAACGCTATGGTGGTAATCATTTTGCAATATATAAGTCTATCAAATCAACATGTACACCTTAAACTTACACAATGGTGTATATCAATTATATCTCAATAAAGCTGGAAAAAAATAATTGGGAAAAAAAGAGAATATTTTAAAAGAGTAGCATTTCTTCCAAGCCTCAGGTGAAATTAATACATACTCACAAATATACAAACCAGTGGTTCCAAACTTGGTTGCTGGGTCAAAAGCAATTTTGGAATTACCTGGGAATTTTTAAAAAACACTAATGGCTGGCTCCTATCCCCAGACACTGAAGGATGCGACCCCAGGTATCATGACTTTTGAAGTTGTCCAGGTGATTCTGACGGACAGCAAGTCTGGGAACCACATACTGGAAAGTGAAAGGCTACTGGCTACAGAGGTCAAATTATTCCTACAAAGAGCAACAGCTTTGAAAATAACCAAAGTCCCAAGCCCCCAAGTCAGTGGCCCACTTTAAACACTAGTTGACATACGCAAATGAGAGCAAAGTAAAATAATCTGGACTGTCCCTGAGAGGTTAATTTTAACAGCGAGGACTGTCCACATTTCTTTTCCTAGACTCATATAAGTGGAGGGTTTGGCCTTCCTGCCCCAGCCCCCTTGAGGCCTCATTACCCACATGCACTGGCCCCAGTTCACAGAGGTCCAGCAAGTATTTGGATAACTTCCGGTAAAAGGAGACTTGCTACCAGTCACTTTATTCTCCTTCATGAATTAACGTCAAAGCTATGTTCAGTCTCCTTTGTTTCTAAGTGTTGAACTATTAAACCCCCTTTTTCTTTTCTCCGCCAAGGAGCTGACAGAGTGGAAAGAATCTGGCCTGGGAGTCAGGCCATCTACCTTGCAATCCCACCTGTCCCATTTACCAGCATTGTTCCCTGGCCAATAATTTACTAACATTTCACCTGTGCCCCAGACGCTTTCTTTGTTCTCAAGGTGACACTCCCACTACCTACCCCACAGGCTTGTTTCAAGACTCAAATGAAATCATGGAGTTGAATGCATTCTACAGATGCTGCACAAGCAGCAGATTTCAGAGCTAGAGACTCTGAGCAAAGATGCTCATTTTTCTACCTGTCCAGAAGACATCTGTCTGCACACACTGCCCATAGCTTCCTGTCTGGTGCTCTCCAGCCCGGCGTGGCTTCACACACAACACTGCACCAGACTTTCTAGAAGCCCTAGATGCCAGCCCATCTTCCTATGGCGTGATTCCTCCAGGATGCTCATCAGCCATTTCCCAGCTAAAAGCTTCAGGGAAGAATGCAAAGGATGCCTCGCTTCAGAGTTCCCTGCAGTGGAGCTGCAGGAGCCAAGATTCTTGCCCCACACGCACGAGGTGGTGACCTGAGCTTCATCCGGCTATGTGCCATGGGGGTTGGGAAGCCAGTCTGCATACCTTCCTAAGGGCAGAACCAGCATGACTGGGATGCTTGGGGGACTAGTACCAAGAAACAGGGCAGCGGGTAAAAGGTCCCCAAGCCTGCTGTCAGCACACTAGGAAGAAAGACGAGATTCAGATCTGGGGCCAGCGGCCTCAGGGCACGGCGGTAAAGGCTTACAGCAGAGGGGAAGCAAGGATAACACATCTGACTCCAGACAAGCCTCAGCTGTTTACCTTTCAAACATAAATTTACTAGGCGAAATATTTTTTTTTTAGACATGAGAATGGTATGGTGGTTATAAACTTTTTATCTGAGATGCAAACTGAACTATTTATGGACGAGACAATTTCAGGACTGACTGTGTGTTGAGCATTGGTGAAGCTGGGTGGTTTGTACATTCACAGTACTTTTGTGTATGCTTGAAAATTTCCATAATAAAAAAAGTTTAAACAAAATCCTCCATCATCATAAAATCAAATTTCACAGCAGGGGAATGTGAGAAATGTATTCTAACAGCATGATCAAGTGCCAGACATTTGCGGCTAGGAGACAAGGCCACTAAGTCACTAACTTGAGCAGCTATTTCTCCTCCTGAGGCATTAGCATCCTCATCAGAGCCCTGGGGCGTGATGGGACCCAGGCACCAACTGTAACTGGCAGTGGCCATGAACTCCTTCCTGGTGCTGGCACAGCATCCCAAGCTGTTCACTACTGTTAACTAACACACGCTCTGTGTCAGAGCAGCTGGTTTTGAGGATATTCAGGGTACAGAGCTCCCCACCTGGCTCTCTCCTGTGAGAGAAGTCACGTCAGCCATAAAGAACAACGTGGACACATGAGAAAACTCTCTATCAAAGGGGCTTCTGAGGCAGAAGAAAGAGGGATGGGAAAGAGCTCAAGTATCCATTCAGCCATTCGGAGCTGCACGTGATGCCAGAAGTGGCACCTGCTGTTTCAAGCTGCCATGCCTTTGTCCGTGCACCTCCTTCTCCCTAGAATCCCTTCACTCACATCCTTTTGGGGAAATAAAAACCTGAAGTCCTCCAACATTCTGTCTGTCATCTGTGAAGTGTTCAACGACTGACAGGCCAAAACAGAGTCATTCCATGCTCATTTCTTCCTGAGCTAGTCCCAGCTCTGTCTGGCCTAAGATCCCTCCATTGCCCTTCTCCTGCTCTGCAAGGTAGGGGTGACCTCCACAGCCTGCATCTCCCAGTTCCCCGAAATCAGCTGGATTCAGTCATTGGACTTCAGCTGACTTGGATTCAATCCACCTGGATTGAACCAATGAGAGCCACTGGCAGGAGACTAGAGGGTGGGAAGAAGGGAGAATCAGGGTGTTTCCCCTCTTTCTTCCCCACCTTGGGCAGCATTCATGTCTCAAGGCCCATGTTTCCAGCTTTCTCTGGGTGACCTCTACCCCTGCCTCTGATAACAGCACCTTCTCCCTTTGTCCTCCAGAGGAGGTGTGGGAGTGACATCTTGCTTTTTCAAACCCCAACGCTGTCTCACTGCACCCTCCAGTGAGTTGTCTGCTCAGCAACTCTACCACTGGGATAACCAATTCCCTGGATTAAATTCTCTTCCTCTCACTCCGCATGCTTCTGTCTTCCCATGCGAACCCTGAATGGTCAACTTACCATCTTCCTTCAACCATGGTGTGGTCACTGCTTTCCCACCTGTCTCTCCTACCAGCCTCTGAGCTCCTTCACAGCAGGCCCAGGGTCTTCTTGGGATTTGGATGCCCTTAGCCCAGGGCAGGGCACTCAGTTATTATCCATACCCTGCCTTGCTCCTAAAAGGACAGCTCAAGCTTATAGCTGGCACTTAGGAGACGTCCAAAAACTGTTGAGTTAAATGGACGCCAAGAATACCTCATAATCGACAAAAGTTAGAGAAAGTCCACAGGAGAAAACTCTTGGAACCATCTTTAAGGGACAGAAGAAGGATCCTTTTGAGAGGAAACTGATTATAAGGTTTCACTACTTAAGAATTAGAGCAACTGCCCAGAAGACAGGGCAAGGACTTCAACTACAAATTTAAAAAAAGAAACAAACCTGTGCTCTATTCTGAACTCCTACAAAGAATTTCATAGAACCTCACAGCTGCAAGTTGTCACAGAAATACAACACAGGGGTTACGAACAGGGGCTCTTGAGCCGGGCTGCCAAATCCTGGCCCCACCAACTACCAGCTGAATGACCCTGGCAAGTTCACTTCTCTACCTCAGCTCTCTCAATCTGGTAACGTTGCAATAATTGTGCCCCATGGTTTTGTTTCAAGAGCTAAATCAAACAGTGCACATGGGCTTCTTTAGTTATTATCTGCAGCATAGCTCCAGGGGTCTCGAATCAAGTGCCATTAGCACGCGAAGTAATAAGCACGAGAAGCAACAGAGAGAGGTGATGCCCCAGACAAACAAGAGCGTCCGTGCCTTTCCTAAGACATTCTCTTTCAAAGGTCTTTCAAAACTCTGCAGCCAAATCACTCACCCGTGGGCCAAACACAGGCTGCCAGTTTGCAATCCCTGAATTCTAAACAAGCTTTCTCAGCAAACGGAGGAGAAAACAGAGGCCCCAAAAGGATATGTGATTGTCGCCTGGCCCTACCAACAGTGAGAGGCCAAGAGGCCCCGTTCTCCCTGTGCCATTTCAGGCCCAAGGAAAGGAGAAACGAAACAAGAGGGCTGGTAACATGTGGCCAAATAAAGGGAGACACCTGAGACATACGGTCAAGATGGCTTCCAGCGAGGAAGAAATAAGGAAGTTAGTGGTGGAAGGACAGAAAAAGTGAAAGCAAACTGAGAGCAGCTTGAGGAAGGAGAGGAGGTGACATCCTGAGAAGATCCTGAAGAGCCGCACTAAGGAGAGGATGTTCTCACTAAGGAGAAGAGGAAAAGGAAGATGTACAAGAAGCTAATCCATAATCTTTGGATCAAGATGGAAAAAGAAGATATGTGCTGAATGCATCCTGAGAGCTTTCATAAGTCACATCTTTTATCCCCAAAGCCTGAGACCTAAGATATCATGATTCCCTTTTAGGGAAGAAGGCATGGTGGCTTAGGGGTCAGGCAAGTCATCATATGATCACAGAGCCAGGAAGGAGCAGAACTGAGATTTTGCAAAAAGTCCTATGGGTTTTAGGATTGCCTGATAAAATACAGGATGCTCAGTTAAATTTGCATTTCCAATAAACAACAAATAAATTTTTAGTATATGTGTGTTGCATGCAACATTGGGGACATTCATATACTCAAAAATTACTGTTTATCTGAAATTTACACTCCTCATTCTGTGTTTTTATTTGCTAAATCTGGCAACCCTATCTGGCTTCCAAGTCTCTCTCCATTATACTAAGTTCTCACAAAGAACCCTGGAATGAAAAACAGAAAGGAGTTAATGAAAAAAACTGGAAGGAGGGATAATTCACACAGATGGCCTAATGGAGAATGCTAATCAGCAACACATAACATTAAAAGCATAAAAAGAAAAAAGGTGAGCAGCAGAACCCACAGGAATTAACCAGAGAACTAGAGAAAGAACACACTGTGCAATTATGAAAAGCAGCAAAGCCTACTGGTTTTCATTTCTGGGCTAACAAGTGAATTCCAATTGCCTTTTGACATCATCCATCAGGTGCCAATGACCCAGAGCTGCAAGGCTCTGGACCAAGTAAGAACCAACCAAATAAGGGATTCAAGTCATTAGTGCTAATCTCCCTTACCTGACAGAGTTCAATGGGAAGGCATTCAAAGTGGCATGGGAGGGAGGCAGAGAGAAACCAGAAAGACTCCAATAGTCCCGGCTAGAGCCCCACCTCCCTGGTGGACAGATGACAGCGACAGAGGTAAGAGTTCAAGATAACTTACTGTAACTTGTTTATTTACAATGCCAGCTGAGTCCCTGAATTACACAAACTGTCCTCCTTGCCCCCTCGCATCATACCAAAAGCCTTCACAAAACCACAACATTTATTGCCCAGGTGAACAGCATGTTCCTTCAACCTTCAAAAAGTCCCCAGGCTACCATTTCTATCGCTAGAGAGAGAGAGATCCAGAGGCAACAGAAAGAAAACAGGTCGCTTGAGGAGTCCCTTGCAAACAGAGAACACTACTGGCCTCCCACAGACCAGCCCTGGCTCACACGCAGGGTTGTCCTTCCATCCTTTGGGTACCGCGAGCCTCCAAAGTCAGTCAATTTCAAAGATATTCACGTTTTGGTGTCTGTTCTTTAGACCAGCAGCTAAGTAGGAGTGGCACTCCTGTCCCGGCCATCAAAGTCCACCCTCTGGAATCCATACCCCGACGAAACAGGGTCAAAAGTCACACAGCTTTGACTGTCAGCTGCCCACAGCGCTAAAGACAGAAAACTAGGAAAAGGCCCACGCTGGCTGTTTTCAAGAAATAATGGCAAGAGCCCTACAACAGACCTACAAGGAAAAAATGGATCTTTTAGGAAATGTGTTTGCCTTCTGCTGTCCTGTTACTTTTACATGGCCACCCAGGCTGGTTTAATCCTGACTCACCAAACCCTAGGAAATCGGCTGAGTTCCCAGGCATTCCCAAGTGCCAGAGAAACACAGGCCCTGAGAAGCCGGGCTGCAGAGCTCCCCAGCCTGAGGTCTCCGGAGAGTCTGGTGCTTGTTGCCTCGACCGCCCCCTCTCAGCTTTCCAGACACTATTTTGCTGCCATCATCTTATAGGACTGTCAAGAACAGTTCTGATTTTGAAATATGTTTTGGAGAACAATAGAAAGTGGGGGAAGGGGGTTACTAATAATCTTTAATATGATTTTCTACAGGAATAATAATTTACAAAAATTACCAAAATACTTTGATGTGTATTGTCTCATTTGATCCTCATAACAACAGTGGGATGGAAGAAAGACTGGTATTAACCCTAAAGACTGCACGTTTAATGGGTGAGTCCACCGAGGCTCAAGGGCTCTGAATGTAACTTAGCTAGGAAGGTAGCTAGAATCTCAATTAACTGGAACCCATGTTCTATAGGGTCTTGTGTCCTCTGCTGTGCCACAGTCCTTTCACACTGTCCCAGTGCCCAGTGATCAACACTGAGGGAAGGCGGGGGGCTACTCAGGAGGCAGACACTCAAATGGAAAACAATTCCACAGATACTCATGCAGTGGAATACTGCACAGCAACAAAAAAGAACTACTGCTCTGTGCAACAACATGGATACTGTTTAATATGTATTAGTAAATGTATGAACTAGGACAACAAGTCAAAGAATCTAGACACACAAAAAATACATTCTGTATAAAGCCACTTACATGAAGTTCAAAAATAACTAAATCTATAGTGATAGAAGTCAGAACAAGGCTACTTTTTGGAGCAGAATGACTGGAACAGAGTGCAAGGGAGCTTTGGGAGGGTGAGTGCTGATAACAGCAAGTATCTTGAGAGGGGTGATTATAACACTGGTGAATTCATTTGTAAACTCATTGAGCACTTTTCAATAAATTTGTGTTATTCAAAGCTTGTGCATTTGACTGTATATTGTACTCCATTAGAGAGTTTATAAAAAGTAAACCTGGGCACCCCCTAAAATAAATTCCACAGACTTTAGTGAGCAGCTACTGTGTTAAGGCTGTGGAAAAATGCAAATAAGCCTTCAAATGGCAGGGCCTTTATGTGCCAGTCACCACGCAAGGTACCATCAGACTGCCTGTGTTCCATCCCTGTTCTACCACTTTCCGTGACCTTCAAGAGCCTGCTGAGACTCTGCCACATCATCTCTTCATCTGTGACATGGAGATAGCAAAGGTTGCTGGGAGAATGACATGAGTCCCTAAACATAAAGTGTTGAGAACTGTCCCGGACACACAGTAAGAAGACTGTGCTATGTATTTACTATTATCAAGGACTAAGACAGATCATCTTATAGATGACAAGAGACAAAGTACCTGTTTTCAAATATATAGAAGGAAAACACAAATAAATGTCTGCACTAAGCAGCCAGAGCGGATTATTAAAATGCAGAAAAGCTCCTGGTGTCCCCTGCCCCTCCCTCCCCTCTTCTGTAGTTAGCCCCTGGATGGAACGAGGAACAGAGACCACCAGACTTGCCCACCCGGGGCTTGCTCTCAGCCCCAGTTTCATTTCTTTCTTGACACTCAGGTCCTACCCCGACCAGCAGGAATGCCTCCTCCTGCCACCACCCTACCCCCACCTTTCCCTAGATTAACTTCAATTTATCCTTCAGGTCTTAGCTTAAACGTCACCTCAGGAGAGGGAGGGCCCTCCTTGACTCCAGTCCCCACTCCCAGATGTAGTCAGGGGCCCTCCACCAACTCCCCATGTGCAGTCTCATCCCGGTCGTTATGTATGGCACACTGCCTGGCATATGGCAGGTAATAATACATTTGTTGAAAAAACTCCACCATGACTGTGCTAGTCAGACTATTTTTAAGCAGAGGTTATAACACAAATACAAAGAGACTGATTCCAGACTGGAATGGGGGCGAGGGGTCGGGGAGAGGAGGAGCCCAGATGGCTGTGCCGTAAGCAGAGGTGGCAACCTATCTGGGTACATGAGACAGGGTACCAGGGGAAACAGACCAAGGCCCAATACTGGAGGGCGACAGAGCCAGAAAGGGGTGCACAGACCGCCCCCACACACCGAAGGCACCCTCTCCATTGCTATTGCTTTTCCAAGGCAGGGAGTTTGCTACCCTGGAAACACTCCCATCGGCCTGGCATCCTGGGAATTTGCTATGGTAATGGAGCAGCCCTGTCTGCTCTAACTGAAGGAATAGAACAGCACAGAAACAACTCCGAGGAAAATGCCCACAACAAGATGAAGATGAAACTGCTCATAAATTAACTTATATCCCATCCTCCCACAAGCTGTGTAGCCTTCTGCATAAGCTGGGAGGCCAGACCTAGGTTCGAATTCCAGCCCCACCCGATACCCATGAGACCTTAGGCAAGTTACATAACCTCTCTGGACCTAAATTTGCAAGTCTGTATTTATGGATAACAGTAGTACTGATCATACAGGATGGGGGCGAGGATTAAATAAGAGGATATATGCAAACCACCCCCTCCCCATAGTACCTATCCCACAGTAATCACTGGGTGAATATTAGCTGTTACCATAGCCACACAAATGATTTGGAAGTGGGGCAACGCTGGTAAATAAGAATTGTTATTCATTTCCTCAAGCTTTTTTTCCTTCAAACTTTCTTAAATTATGGTTTCTTTGAAATGCTGTCAAGAAAATTAAATGCTCACAACACATTTCATTGGGAAAAAAAAAGCAATCATCATCACCTATGAGGTGTTAGAGCAAAGTCCTTTCTCTTTCCTGGAGGACAAGCCCTCACTGAGGGTTATTCCCTCCCAAGGTTCTCCACATCCTGGCGCTTACTCTAAATGCAAATTAGGAGAAATGGCACCAACCTCAGGGCAGGGCATAGGGCTGGGGCGCCATCCATGTTTGTTGAATGACAGAAAAGAACCAGATGTGGGATAGCCAACAGGCAATAAAAATTTAAGTTGGAGCAAAATATCCACGGCACTTCAATTAAAATGGTTTAGGCCCAAATTCATAACTTCAATGTTAGAACAATAAAAAGCAGCTATCTGCTTTTACAGATCTAAGTTTTTCTTCTAAAAAATAAAAATTTTAAGTCACTAGGAATATTACCGGGGGCTAGAGGTAGGGGGAAATGGAGAGTTATTGTTTAATGGAGACAGAGCTTCTGTTCAGGATGATAAAAAAATTCTGGAAACGGATAGTTGGTGATGGTTGCACAACATTGTGAATGTACTTAATGCCACTGAATTGTACACTTAAAAATGGTTAAAACGGTTACTTACTTTTATGTTGTATATATTTTACCACAATAAAAAAAAATCACAAGAAAAAGTCACTGGACCTCCTCTCTGGGCACCTAAGGTATTTCTTAATAACAAACTACATGCATTCAAAGTTCAAAATGATGTGAAGTAGTTAATATACTTTCCAAAAGACATGGCACCTTATCGGCTAGTGATATGAACCTGAAGAAGTCTGAACTTCTACTTTATGGGATATATATACACTTAAAATTGTACTCTTTGGTCAAAAAAGACGTTAAAATCATCTAGTTGACTTTTTTCCCTCAAATTTTAGTGTTCCTATAATCAGGAGCTACTAAATGAAGCAGAGACACAATGTTTTGACTCTTAGCAAATGTGTTTGTTTAGATAAATTAAGGGCTGTCTAGTGAAGAACAAAAAAAAACCCTAAAATCTAAATAGAATAAAAGTTATTATTTGAGTTGGTATATTAGGATAATTGAAAAAAAAATCACTGCTTATATGCAAATAATTTCGTCAGTGGAGAAACTCTTTCTATAATTAAACACCAAATAAAATTATTTTTCTGTCAGGTCTATATCAGCCCTTCTAAGTCAAGCTCAAAAAGCTGACAGCACAAAGGACTCAAGATATTCACTTATAAAAGCGACAGACAAAGGGTTTCATGCAGGTACTAGATTTCTAAGAACTTTCTTTTGCCCACCCATACTCCATGTTGTTTTCATTCTTTCACCTTCCTCCTTCCTTCTATGGAAAACTTGTTTGAATTATGACCCCTGGCTGGCTGAATATCCCAACTCTGCTCCTCAGCACCAAGTGGCCTCACTTGACCCGCAGCGCCCAGAGATGCCCTGGAGGGTATTAACCAGATCACTCTGGACACACACCTGGCACCCACACAGGCTGGTTTGATCTGGAACAGATGCGTGGAAGATTATCCCGTCAATCAACACTGCTTTTCTAAAAAACTGGAATTTGAAATTGCCCATGAAATAGTATCTCTAATTAATTTTAATGTAAGAAGTCTTTGCTTTCACATAGTTTGGGACTATAAACTTAGGAAATTCGGTCCACCCAACAATATTCCATGAAAGGAACGTGGGCGGGCCCCAGAGTGTAATAGGAATAGAGGAAAAACCACCTAGATGATTTCCATCTACTGGGAGATGCAAATTATGAAATTAAAACATCAATGACATTTCTTTTCAATCATCACCACATAAAAAAGAAAATTAAAAACAAAGACCTCTCTGTGCCACCTGGGCATAGACAAATTGAGCAACAGCTCTCCCCCCATCTCTGCCTTACAAAATAAACTGCAGGCTAATTAAACTGAGTGACTATGACACATTGTTTCCCTTCGAGGTATTCACTGGGACAGATGGACTTCATTTTGGAAGGTGGAAGGTAATACAGCCCTCCCTGGGAACCCCTGTAGGAGTCGGCCTAAGCTTCCTTTTTTGCTTCCACTTGCCCATTTGTTATTTCTGCACTGCACATCTCTCTGAGCTGGAAAGTACTGGAGAGGAAAGCCCGTCCCTCTGCTCTGAATTCCCTACCACACGCAGCCAAGGCCAAGCTGAATGAAAGTCAAGTGCAATCCTTGGTCGGCTGCTGGAGAAGCCCGTACATTCCTTCCAGATATTTCGGGGTATCTGGCACACAGTGGGCCGTTCATAAGCACTTGTAGGTTGAATCCTGCCCATTTCAGGCTGTATTTATCACATGCCATTTTGTGCTTTACTGAGGAAGCAAAGGTGGGGGCGGGGGGGGGGGGGAAATCACAGAAAATTTCCCAGCGTTAAACAAATGAGTATTATAATGAATTTTCATCACTAAACTGCACCCCATACATCAGATCTAGAAACCAATAATAAGCAAGGGGGTGAGTTAACTCTAAATAACCATCAATCAAACTATTAACTCTTCTTTTAGCATTCTTCTCCCTAAAACAGAATGCCTACAAAAAAGTGACGTTTGCAATTTACTGCTATGAGCAGTGGGATAAAATTCACAGCTGTGGGCCTGACAGCCATAAAAGATAAGAAAATTTGACAGTCTTGGAGAATTAGGCAGAGTCTGCAAGTTAACACCACTCCAAGATCCTGACGATTAGAAATATTTTCCAGAGCATTAGTTTCCCTGTCAAGAAAATTTCAACCACCACCAAGCAGAACACACTGAACCTGTGAACATTTACTTCACCAGCTTTGACAATAATTCACTCTATCTAAAAGCAACTGCATTGTGATTGAAAACAAAAAGCAACACCTACCCACTGAGGGAAAAAGCATGCAGAGGGAACAGGGAAGACAACTGTTACCCTTGCTCAGCCTGGCTGTAGTTTAAAAGCTCAGATTAGCATTTCTGTGTGTAAATGCAATTACCTCTGCAAGGCATGATTTAAGGAAGGAAAAAAAAAGGACACAAGTACACTGTGTGTGACACTACATCAAACTCCCAAACTCCACTCTGCAAGCTATACATGGACATGTATGAGGATTTAGCAAGTCTCACGACCCTTTTTGCAGATACTTCCCTAGTCTGCGCTTCAGGCCTCTGGTACTAGCTTTGATGCATCCCCTATGAAAGTCCACACTTGTTTCCCAGAGGCGGCTGTGGGGCACTTCAAAAATAAAGAAAGTCATAGGAAACTCCTGCAGTGATCCGTCACCATCACTAAACCTGACCTGGCAAACGGAACACTTCCAACAGAGCCACTTTTTCCCCTAAGCCTTGCTCAAAAACTCCCAGAGAGGTGAACCTGAGGACACTTTGTCCCCTTTCAGAGGTGAAATGTATCACAATCATCTAGGTATATGCTACTAGGTAACCTACAACATCACCCATGGTTAGAAGGCAAGGGCTTGGGGCACACATTGATCGCAGTGGTCCCCGCAAGTATACAGTGTATCCATTCATCCATCCAGTCTGTTTAACCAACTCTGGGGAAGATGGTGTTGGCTGTTCAGGACACAGGCAGGAGAGTGGCTCTACCAGCACAAGGTCAGGAGATAGTATCAGAACCCTCAAACCAGTAAAAAACCAACAATACTTCATCATCCAATGCCTCTGGAGTCAACCCAACATACCCTTGAGTGTCTACCACACGCCAAGCACTGAGGAATGGGAGTGAACAAGGCAAATTATGTCCCCAAAGGAATTTACACATCTACTGGAGGAGACCTATGTGATGGGGGGAGGGGAGGGGAGTGACAGATGGGTCCTGTGGGACCACATGAATGGGCACATAACCCAGTATGTGGCTGGCAAAGAAGCAGTGCCAGTGCACACTGGGGTGGGGGTGGGGGAGTGAGTACAGTCTACTTGGATGTACAAGGCAGAAAGGAGAGGAGAAGTAGGGAAGAACATTTAAGGGCAGAAGGTACATGCTAGAGGAGCCAGAGAAAGCTACTGAAATTCCAGGAACTAGCAGTTCAGCAGACTGCGAGCTTGGAGAATGTGTCTGTGAAGCAAGCAGGGGCCAAATCATGCAAAGCCTGGTAAACCACCAGAAAGTTTGCCTGGATCCAGAGGGCAATGCGGAGCCAGTGAAGGTTTTTAAGCAAGCAATGACTACTTCAGCTTTTTGCTTTAGACCAGTCTCTCTGGCCTTTAACAAGAGTCACCACAAACCAGATACTGGTGATTCTCTGAACTATTCCCCATCCCCAGCAAAATAAATAAGGAGAACACTGTAAAAGACTGTCACAACCTCCTCTATGGTTTTGTGGGTTTTTTAATCAAATACAAATAAATTATATGAAACACACAGAAGGAACCTACAAATGTGAAGAACTTGAACTGCAGAAGAAATCTAAGATTAGCCTCTTTAAGAAGACTGGACTTACGTACAGTTAGTCCTAACCGTGAGGTCATACTTTTCTCAAAGTTGTGTCCAAAGTTGGGTGAAGTTTCCATAAGAATCTAAGATTTTTTTTTTAACCGGGGAAAAAAAAGAGACACACTACACCTCTTTACAAGGGCAATGTTGATCTGATAGCTTCAGAGAGTCTGCCAAAATGAAGTCTTAAAAATGGAAAATAGTGTATTAGGCTTCCAGAGTAAATCATCCAACATCCACAACATTAACTATATGGTGGCTTTTATTGGTTAATGAAACCATTACCCTGTTGATGTTTAAAATAGCAAGGTTTTCTAATCATGCCATACCAACATGTTTTTCTACTATAACTTCAAAACGCCTTTGTATTTCTGTATTTCCCTAAACTTCTACAATGAAGGAATAATTTTGTAGTTAGAAAAAGACACTTAAATACTAGTAATTTATTACAGGCCTTTATTTTCGAACCAAACACATGCTGAAGGTGTGAACTGGTCTAGAAAAGGCATACACCTTAGAGAACCAGCCACACCAGGTGTGAAGCCCTGCTTATACTCTGAGAATACCAGCAACCAGTCCACAACTTTGAAGCCGTCCAATTACTGCCCACAGTTGCATTTCTCACCTTCTCAGAGACCACCAGCTCTGGTCTCCTCTCACTACATTGAATCAGATAACCTCCAACTACATTTTCACCCAGAAGCCAGAGAGATAGTACAAGCCAGATAGATCTAAGTTAACATTTAGGCTAACATCTAAAAGCTACACAAACAGGGTGACTGGGCATTTGGTTTTTGTTTATTTTCTCCACACCAAAGTAGAAACTATGATCTATAATCATCACCCTGGTTCCACTGCTGATTTACTGGGAGAAACTGGATAATCACTCAAAACATTCCATTCTACCTCTAAGTCCCAAGTAAAGTACGCTAGGGACAAGCTATGACTCCCAAAGGCACTGGGCACCTATAGACATGGATGAAGGGCCTTGTACAGCTGATTCTTCCCATCGCCAATGTTTACCTCTACCATACAGATGGTGAGAACACAGACCATGAAACCAGTCCTTTAGTAAATGGGTAGCTTGACCAGAAAAAGCACTTATAAACCAAAGGACACAGAAATGACCATTGGTTAACAGCTTCTATTGGCCTTTGGACTTGGCTTAAAAAAAGACAGCACAGGGCCGGCCCTGTGGCTTAGCGGTTGGGTGCGCGCGCTCCGCTGCTGGCGGCCCGGGGTTCGATCCCGGGTGCGCACTGATGCACCGCTTCTCCGGCCATGCTGAGGCTGTGTCCCACATACAGCAACTAGAAGGCTGTGCAACTATGACATACAACTATCTACTGGGGCTTTGGGGGGAAAAATAAATAAATAAAAATTTAAAAAAAAAAAAAAAAAAAAAAGACAGCACAACAATGAGATACCACTACACACCTACTAGAATGGCCAAAATCCAGAACACTGACACACCAAATGCTGATAAGCACATGGAGCAACAGGAACTCTCATTCATTGCTGGTGGGAATGCAAAATGGTACAGCCGCTTTAGAAGACAGTTTGGCAGTTTCTTAACAAAACTAAAAATACTCTTACCATAGAATCCAGCAATTGTGCTCCTTGGTATTTACCCAAATGAGTTGAATCTTCTGTACACACAAAAACCTGCACACGGATGTTTACTGCAGCTTTATTCATAACTGCCAAAACTTGGAAGCAACCAAGTCCTTCAGTAGGTAAATGGATAAATAAACTGGTACACCCAAACAATGGAATATTATTCAATGCTAAAAGGAAATGAGCTATCACGCCATGAAAAGACATGGAGGAAACTTGAATACATATTACTAAGTGAAAGAAGCCAATCTGAAAAGGCTACATACTGTATGATTCCAACTACATGACAGTCTGGAAAAGGCAAAACTATGGAGACAGTAAAAAGAGCCAAGGGTTAGGGAGGGATGAAAAGGCAGAGCACAGAGGATTTTTAGGGCACTGGATCTACTCTGTGTGATACTATAATGGTGGATACATGTTATTATACATTTATCCAGACCCACAGAATGTACAACACCAAGAGTGAACCCTAACGTAAACTATGGACTTTGCGTGATTATGACTGATTACGATGTGTCAATGCTAGTTCACCAGTTGTAACAAATGCACCACTCTGGTGGGGGATCTGATAATGGGGGAGGGCAGGGAGTAGATGGGAAATCTCTGTACCTTCAGATCAATTTTACTGCAAATCTAAAAAATCAAGTCTGTAAAAAAAAAAAAAGAGGGCACCTCTCTCTTCTCCAGGGTGTGGCTGATTAGCAATATACCTTCCTGAACATGTTCCGAGAAAACCAAAGGCATCCATAATCATCTTTAGTGTTCAAAAACATGCAAGTTAATATTATAATAGAGGAACTAATAAGAGCCAGGAAGGCAAGTATTAGGATTATGGTACCATCTTCCCTTCAAATTAACAAAAATAGTGAAAAATCTAGGAAAGCCTTCACTTAATTGAGTATCTAGGCCTTGTCACAAACTTCTTATGCAGCTACCAGCAAGGGCTATGTTTAAGTCAGAGTCGTCAGGGGCTATGCAGCTTAACGTTAACATAAACTACCACACCGTGTTGTTGAATGGACTCCTTACATCCACAGACCCATTCCATGGAGTCACACACATTTCTCCTCCCAAATTACATACCTGAGATGTCAAACCCACCCCAACACAATCCAGGTCCCAGGTCAGTTAAAACCCTCAAAAGCTTAAAGGCATTTCTCCTCTGCATTTGTCAAATGGCTCCTTAGTAACACCTGCCAAGTACTAGGAATCAGGTAAACCACAAGCACTTTTATTTGTCTCCCTGAATATATTAATCAGAGATTAAAGAGAACTGAAAGGCTTCTGGTACTTGTAAGCTGTCATCCAGAACAATTTTAAAACTTGAATCAGTAAGGCCACAGAATATTTACAAAGTATATTTGATTGGATGTCAGTTTTAGTTGAGGGTTCAGTGCTAAGAAATAAAGCCACGACCTCACATACTCTTCAAACCAAGTGTTCAGAAGGCCTCTGATCTTCTACACCAGCAATGAATGTGTTTGTCCAAACCCCATGTGTTTGTGTACAATTTACGGACCTACTTTTTTTTTTTTTTTTTTTGTGAGGAGATCAGCCCTGTGCTAACATCCGCCAATCCTCCTCTTTTTTTGCCGAGGAAGACGGCCCTGGGCTAACATCCGTGCCCATCCTCCTCCACGTTATATGGGACGTCGCCACAGCATGGCCTGCCAAAGCAGTGCGTCGGTGCGCGCCCGGGATCCGAACCAGCGAACCCCGGGCCGCCGCAGCGGAGCGCGCGCACCCAACCGCTTGCGCCACCGGGCCGGCCCCCGGACCTACTTTTATTATGGTCAAAGTGTCAAACAGATAACCCTTAGTATCTCCACCCCCATCCTCCTTCCCAAATAAACAAAAACAGCCTGAATTGCTCAGTGTATGCAAGAGGCTAGAGATTCTGTTTCATATAAGTTTCACTACTTTCCATAGTTCACATTCTCCAAGAGACTAACCCTCTCATTTAAATAACTCAAACATTAAATAAACTGCTTCCACCAACTTCGCCCTCTTCTCAAACCCCCACTCAGTAGAGAGATCTCTCCCGGCCAAGAAAGCTATAGAGGAGGCTTGGAAGTGGCTGCCTCTGCAAATTCCTCCCCCTTCCTACCAAAAGGACATTTCAAGAACTTTACAGTCTGGAGACATGTGAATGTTGCTCCAATTCCATTCACCATGACAAAATTTTAGCATTCAAAGTGTCCATCTATAATCAATTTCTGTTTAGGGTGCCAAACACACTGAAACCTTGGTGGAAACCTGCTTTCTAAGCAAATTCACAATGTCATCCAGTTCTCATGTATGAACTAGCATTGAGGGAGCATCCACATCCACTCACACATACATACTCACTCCTCCACTAAGGATTTTTTCTTGGGACAGGTGCATCCTAAACTTGCCCCATTCCACTTCTAGAGTGTGATCTTGGATCTATCCCCAAGTTCATGCATTTTTCTCCACCTGACAGTTCAGTCTAACCAGCAATTGTGCAGCAGCTATGGCAATTTATCCCCTTGATTTCTTGACATTTTCTTCTCTGCTCCGGGCTGGGAAACTGTTTTGATCTGAACAGATCTGTCTGTATGGGGATTCTGCATGTTAATGATGTGGCTAGCTGGCAGGGAAGTTAGGTGATAGCACACACTGTACTTTTTCCAGTTATGTTTCGCCTCATCAAGCTATAGTGGCCCTTCTAAATGCCTGCTACACTAGGAAGAAAACCTGCGCACCTAATCTTACCCTCTTGGGGGAAGCCTCCAGGGACCAGGAGGACACAAAATATACGGCCTCTTCTCTCGTCAAGTATTTGGGCTCAGAGGCAAAATACCCCTCGACACTCCACCACCAATGAAGCAAACACGTACATCTTGCTTAGCAAGGGAGTCAGTCGCTACCCTTCACTCTGTGCAGGCCACTATACGATGCTGCCTTCTCCTGGCTATATACTGCCGCCGCCGCCAACACCCCCCACCCCTAACCAAGGAAAGGACTTCCAACAGAGGTGGGAGCATCGGCTACGGTACCCGCCCTTCCCTCTCGGTCCTGGCCAGAAAACTCCACTTCCCGGATTCCCGGCCACTCTCTCCCGCCCCCTCCCCCGGCGATCCAGCTAGCGCCGTCCTGATGCCAACGAAGTGCCCAGCCCAGCTGCGCACCCCCAGTACCCCAAGCTATGCCCCCGGAACCGGCCCCAGCTTCCTCACTCTCCCTCAATCTAGGGCTCCCCAGATTCTGGACGCACCCCTCAGGCATGCTAGGACTGAAAAAAGTCCCACCCCGCCCCCCAGCCACGCCGCCAGCCTCCAGCTCTGCCCGGGAGCGGCCTCCTCCCCAGAGGCGAAAAGGGAATATGCGTGGTTGTCCCAGCAGCCTTCTCCCGCACCCCGAGAGGGGCCCAGACCCCCGGGGAGGACAGACCCGCGTGGCCCAGAAGAGACACCACCCTCTCCCCCACCCCCGGGAGCCCGCGGGTCTCGGCAGGGAGTGTGCTCGCTGAGGATCCCCGGGAGCCTCGGGGAACCCGGGGGCTGCCCGGGTCGGGATGCAGCCTCTCCCAGAGGCGGGCGGAGGTCGGCGCTGCTGCGCGCCCCCGGGGGGCACTCACGATGGTCACGCTGGCTTTGCGCAGGTCGCGGTTCTCCTCCTGCAGAGCCTTGCACTTGAGTTTGTAGGTCTCCAGCTCGATCTTCAGCACCTTGTTCTCCTGCTGCAGCGAGGCCAGGCGGTTGGTGAGCTCCTCCAGGCGGAACGGCGAGATGACAATGCCCCCCGACTTCCCACCGCCGCCGCTTCCCCCGCCGCCGCCACCGCCACCGCCGCCGCCGCCCGAGGTCGACGAGCAGGACGACTGCATGGCGGCCGAGCTACTGCTGTTGCCCCCCGCCCCGTCCGTGTCGCTCTCGCTGGCGCTGTCCGCCATGGCCGCGGCGGGCTGGGGAGAGGAGGAGGAGAAGGAGGAGCAGGGAGGCGGCGGCGGCGAAGGCTGGGCTGCGAATGAGTGGGCGCCGGGCGAGCACAGGGGAGCGCCGAGCTGGGCGCCTGGCACCAGGGCGCAGACTCGGAGCGGCGGCGAGAGAAAGAGAGGGAGCTTCCCGCTGCCAAGGGACCTCCTCTGCCAGAGAACAGAGACCCCGCCCGGGCTCGGGCAGTATTGCACTAGGGCTAGCTCCAGCCGGGCCTGGCGCGCTCGCTAGGCCATCCTGCAAAGCTGGCCGAAAGCTCCGGGACCCGCCCGCCGCCGCCGCGGCCCGCCTCCTGGCGTCCGCCGGCCGGCTACGGACGCGCGGGCATGGCCGGTGCGGGAAAATCAGGCCAACCCCCGCACCAGCTGCTCGCCGGCCGCACGTGTTCCGAGGGAGGGCCTCCGAGCCCCCTGACCTAAGCCCACGGCCGTCCAGCCTCTTCCGGGCTCGCGCCCGCTCCTGGGAAAAGGAAACCCAATGGCCCCCTAGCCTCGCAGGTGCGGGGGACACGTGGAAAGGTCAGCCCGGCTCCGGCAGCCAGCCCCGGCCGAGTCGTGGCCTCATCTTCCGCAGGCTGTGTGCGCTCGTGTCTCCCTCTGTCTGTTTCAAACATACACGCAACCCTTTCAATTTTATATTCTCAGTGAGCTTCGCTGGGAAGCTTTGGATAGCGCTAAGAGAACAGAAAGTTCCGCTGCAAGGAACGGGGCGGGGGCGGGGGCGGGGGGGTACAACAGCCACAGGTTAACCTGGTTAAGAAAGAATTTGCAGAAGAGATACACCGCCCTCTCTACTACTCCTGATAATCTCACAACCCACACTGCGCTCAATTGTTTAAACAAGGTGCAGCTTTTTTTTTTTCTTTTTCTCTTTGCGTCTTGCAAACAGTGCCGGGATATGTCACGCAATAGGATTAAGACATTAACATTTATGTAACCCAAAAATAAAAAAAGATAAACACTTTTTGTGGATTGAAACACATCTCTTTTAAGTGCCAATTTTCTGAAATATCGGTAGACATAGCGTTACGCTGTACAAATAAGTGGGAATACAACATAACCATCACCTTTCCTTACTACCATCTTGCCCACTCCTAGAAAACTTGAACAGGTCAAAAATAAAACAAATTAATTACTCTAATGTGATCTAATACAGGGTTCTAGTTTTGAAACATAAGAAATTCAAACTCAAAACATCTATCCCCCCTCTCCCCTCCAAAGAAAGGCTTGCAGGAAATTGGCTCAGCAGGTGAGATGATTCTAAACACTTTACACTGTTGACACAAAACAGCTTTCGTTTATGTATAAAAATTGGAAAGTGAAACTGACCAGACTAGTTTTATTATCTAGGGTTAGTTAAGGGAAGAACAAACACAGGGAAACAGAAAATAGAAAAAACAAGTGTAAAAAATTTTCAACTGCTTTGAACTTTTGGAAAAGTTTACAAGATGTTAGGAAGAATAGGGAGGTGCGGAAAGGAATGGTTTTTATTCCTGCTCCTCCATTATCTTTAAAGCTAAATTTGATCCAATGATTAAACTGTTATTCAATGGCTAATGGAAACTGGTAACTCAGAATAAACTAAACTCCAAATGTTCCAAATGACATCATCTTTTACCAAGATGGCTGCTTACAGGAGACAGCTCAGAAATGCCAACTGCAACTAATCTAATTTCTCCTAGTTATTTTTTAGTTTAGTGCTAGAGGACTTCTGAACTTAGTCACTGTTGGCGTGGGAGGGGGAAAAAAAGTTGGCTTTGCTCTTCAGAAACATATAGCCAATGTAAATAATTCTGTTAGAAGTGATCCGGTTTAATTTTCACTGAAACTTATATCTCTCCCTGACTTTTCCTTTTGGGGATCTGGTACATGAGACAAGCAGCTTGTTAAATTGGAAACGGCTTCTGGAAAACTCACTTGCTGGGTGAAATGGAAGAGGAAAGTTAGCAGGGAGTAGCACCACAGGGGGAAACTCAGATTTAACAGCATTCTTTCCACTTTATTCAGCGCTGTGCTAGAATCTTAAGAGCGAGCCTGGCTTCCATACTTCACAAGTTTCTATTGTCCCCCATGCCATAGTATCTTAAAGACTCCACTTTTAGAACTTATTGCAACAGAAACATTCCTCTCAAGCAAAGCAGGGGGGAAGGTTGGCTCTCTCTTAGCTTTATCACCCACTAACTGCGTCGAAAAGGCCGGCTTTCTGCTTCAAGACAGCAGAGGGGTGGGGTTTCAAGCGCCTGGCTTTCTTAAAGGGCCCACGTTATGGTAAGCTTGGTCTTGCATAGGATCTGGAGGAAAACTGCACTTTGACATGGCACTTGTAGGCAGTAATCGTATTTAGGAGACTTTAGGGGGAAAGCCATCTTCTACAGCTTCCCTGCTGATACAGATGGGAATAAACTGGAGAATATTTTTTCACTGTGGTTTTTATTGTTATTGCAAAGCAGAAGCATGTCTAATTTTCTACTTCTTGTAAAAGTGATTCTCCTTATAAACAGACCATTTATCACAACACTGGTTCGGTAATAGCATTACAATGGAAACACTAGGTACAAAACCGATAATGTCATTATAAAACTCCTTCTTAGCTTTCTAGGGGAAATGAATCAGAAGAATAAATGGTAGTGTGTGCTGCCTGGAGGAAGAAGAGACAAATTTAGATAATCACTTCCACTGGAGAAATAATGAAATTTACCTTTGCCCTAAATTCAAGATGCAAAATTATAACCGCAAAGGAAAAAAAAATCTACAGTCTAATTGCAAGGCATAGCATCAAAATCTTTGTCTAATGCCATTTGTGCAGCTGATTTACTCTATGGCCTTAGAACTTTCAATAGTAAAATTAAAATAATAGCATAAATCATACAGAAATTTTGTTGTTTAATTTTTAATGGCTATCAAATAATCAAAAAAATATCAAATGTACATATCTAGTTACATTAATGTCAGATACAAGTGATTTTATTCAAACTCTGAATGGATTTGGTGGTTACAGGACCTACTATTACAGTTTTGAAAAAAACAAGTGAGCCAAGTATGAGATGGCTATCACAGAGTGTCAGAATTTGGGTAGAATCATAGAAGAATGTGCCATGGTGGTGCTATCATTTCTTGAAAGGTAGTTGATAGTGTTTATTTAAATATACTTTTGATTTAGAGGCTATGTCTAGTCCCTAGGTCTAGTACAGGGTTTCTCAGCCTTGGCATTATTGACACTTGGAGCTGGAAAATTCTTCATTGCCCTGGTGGGGAGGGGGGTTATCCTGTGCATTATGAGATGTTTAGCAGCATCCCTAGCCTCTACCCACTAATGCCAATAGCCTGTCAATCAAAAATGTCTCTAAATATTGCCAAATATTCCCTGGGGGGCAAAATTTACCCCAGTTGAGAGCTACTGGTCTACTAGAACAATTGCTTTTGCAGGGCAAAAGCAGGCCTACTTTGGAGTGGCTCTCCTCGCAACACATAGATTACATACCACTGAACCATCAAGAGAGTCTCCCTCTCATTTCACATTCCCAGTGCCAACCATTCAGGAGATCCTGGACCCAAACAACCACATCCACACTTCCTACTATTGCTTTTCTTCAACCATCCCATTTCTTTAACATACTTTTTCAATATTTTATACTATCAATGTCAACTAGCCTTGCGTATGCAGCATTCCACCCAAGCAAGAGACCTTGATTGCAAGATTAATTACGTATGTCATCTCCATCCTCTTGTTTGCGTTCATTCATTATTGGTTCACCAGAATCAAAAGCATTTTTACAAACTGCAGTCTAAAGAAACAAGTCATCAGCTAAAGTAAATCAGATGAGAATCAAGTCAGAATTTCAACAAAAAATGAAACATATGACTTATGTTAATCTGTAGATATGGCAGCCTACAAAACCTAAAACTTGTCTTGACACGGGTCATATAGAATTGTTGACCAGGAAATGCTCTTTAAATCCTACTAAATACACAACAGAGCATGAAAGAATAAAGGGAAACCCCTGGCTCCAAAAGCAAAGAGGAAAACTGAAAATGACCCGAATGTCCACCTACCATGTAAATCCTGTCATATTCATGCAATAGAATACTATACAGCAATGAAAATGAACAAACTACAACTACATGAGGCAACAGGAGTAAGCCTCACAAACATAATGATAAACAAACAATGCCAGACACAAAAGAGTGCATGTTGCATGATTATATTTATATAAAGTTCAAAAATAGGCAAAATTATGGGCCGGCCCCGTGGCTTAGCGGTTGGGTGCGCGCGCTCCGCTGCTGGCAGCCTGGGTTCGGTTCCCGGGCGCGCACCGACACACCGCTTCTCCGGCCATGCTGAGGCCATGTCCCACGTGCAGCAACTAGAATGATGTGCAGCTATGACATACAACTATCTACTGGGGCTTTGGGGGCAAAAAATAAATAAATAAAAAATTTTTTTTAAAAATAGGCAAAATTAATCCATAACATTAAAAGTCAGAATAATGATTCTCCTTGGGAGGAGATAGTGTTTGGAAAGGATACTAGGAGATTTCTAGTAATGTTCTTTCTCTTTATTTGGGTACTTGTTACATAGGTATATTCACTTGTGAAAAGATGAGCTACATATTTATGATCAGTGTGCTTTTGTATGTGTATGCTATGCTTCAATAAAATGTATGACTCAAAATGGGAGGGGTGGGGCACTATAAACCAGAGTAGTAATCTGGTAGCTGGAATTGGGGCAGCCACATTGTGGGTCTTGTTAACCGTGACATTTGAGTTTAGCACCCAACAGGGATAGGACTTGAGGTCTTGGGGCCATACAAGGCCAGAAGGTATAACTAAGACACCTACAAAATTCCAGACCATCAAAGAGCTACATCCACACTGAAAGGCTGGAAAAGTCTTCCTCCCAGCAAACAGGAAAACAACAAGGAAGTCTGTTTGCCTTAAACTTTATTCTGAATTTTTTTTTAAAAGTCTCTTTGAAAAAATCGTAATCTAGACCTAAGCCTCATGGAGTTAGGAGCTTCACATGTATACTTCATGCTACCTTTGTGGTCCAGAAACCCCAAAATGACATAGTATCTTAAAACTTGGGCCGGCATGGGGACTCTTTGGGTGATAGAAATGTTCTGTGTCTTGACTATGGTGGTGGTTATACACATGTATACATTTGTCAAATCTCATCAAACATACTTTAAAAGGGTAATTGTACGCTGTGTAAAATCCAACCGAAAAAATAAACTAACAAAAAATAGTTGAGGTTGGCATGGAAATATCCCTAGTGCACCTGGCAGAGGCAAGCACAAATTCACTCTGGAAGCAGTCTCAAAGTGAAGATGGGATTACAATTGAAAATTATAAAACACACAGAGAAATAATCCATTTTGAATGAAAATTAGCAGACAATAAGGAGCAGGACGGTATCCCTAGAACTTCAGTTAAGATAAGTGTTGGATACAGTTGGACTGGATAAAATCAAGTATGTTTGAAATAACTAGAGCCATAAAAGAAGGAATACAAAGCATAAGAGAGAAAAACACAGTCAAAATTGAAGACAGAAAAGATAGAATTACAAAAAAAACCGAACAGAACGTCTACAGCTTAAAAATATAGTAGGTTGAAGCCCATTAACCAAAGACCAGGGACACACTTATAGACAAAAAAGCTAGTTTTAGGGGCTGGGCTGGTGCTGCAGTTCAGTTTGCACATTCTACTTCAGCTTCCCGGGGATCACCGGTTCAGATCCTGGGAGTGGACCTACTCACTGCTCATCAAGCCATGCTGAGGTAGCATCCCACATAGAAGAACTAGAAGGACCTACAACTAGGATATACCACTATGTACTGGGGCTTTGGGGAGAAAAGGAAAAAAAAAAAAGAGGAAGATTGGCAACATACGTTAGCTCAGGGCCAATCTTCCTCAAAAAAAAAAAAAAGCTAATGTTATTTAGCTTGCTGCAACAAAGGAGAATGCACTGCAGAGGACTTGTGGGAGGGATTTATCACAGGATTTGTGCTTGAACTGCATGAATTTAAGCAGGGTTTAAGAAAGCAGGGGTCAGTTCTGGAGCAGATATTGTCAAGAAGTGGAGAAATTTGGTGATTGAATATCTTGATAATTTTTATTTAAGAAGCAGGAGTATTAAAGTAGGGCTAAACTTTATCACTGGCAAAGAAGCAGTAGTCACTCACGTTAGTCACTAATGTTTAGTTATTTTTGTGGCTGCAGAGTCTCCTTCTTTCCAACCACTTGTGTCTTGTTCCAACCACTGACATGAAGGGGCCTTATCTGATCATTGTTTTCATCCTGTTAGCATCATTTTCTTTCAGTTAGAAACACCTGAACTGCCACTTGAGCAGTTTTTCACTTTATTAAGTGATTCAATTTTAAAACCCACAAGGAGTAGATTCATTAGCAAATTGGACACAGCTGCAGAGAGAATTAGCAAAGTAGAAGATAGATCTGAGGAAATTAGAATGCAGCACAAAGAAATTAGAATGCAGCACAAAGACATACAGAGATATAAGAGCAAAGAAGAGGCTTAGAGAATAGAATAACATGGTCCAACGTATATCTAATAGTTATTCAGGAATTGCAGAACAAAGAGAAGCATGGAGAGGCAATATTTAAAGTGATAATGGCTGAGAACTTTCCAGAATTGATAGAAGATATGAATGGTCATATTCAGGAGGTAAAATGAGAATGGTATAGGATCAATAAAAATAAAGCTGTATCAAGAGAAATTCAAACATATACTGGTAAAAATTCTGAAGAACAAGTGCAAAACAATAAAAACAATCTTATATAAGACCAGACAGAAAAGAGAAAATAGGGGTCACCTAAAAAGGACAATTACCTACAATTAAAGTGTCATCAGATTTCTTAATAGCAACAATAAAATCCAGAAGACAATACACTAATAACATCAAAGTGCTAAGTGAAAATAACTTACAAGGATTCTATGTACCACTATACTACTATTAAAAAATAAGACTAAAATAAAGACATTTTAAGACAAATATGTTACCACTAACAGAGTCCAGCTGAAAGAATGTCTAGACCATCCTCTAGAAGGAGCAAGATACAAGAAAGCACAAAGAGCAAAGAAATTTGGAAGGAAGTGGATACATTTAAACCAACACTGACTATATAAATATAAAATAATAATAATGATGAGAAATGGAGTTTAAAAACCAGCAATAATAATAATTACTAATTAAGGAGAACTAAAATACTGGAAAATAACAACAAATGGGTAGAGAGGAACTGGAGGTAAGGCATTCTAAAGACTTTGTTACCTTCAAAAGGAGAGTAGAGATAATGATTCACTTACGTTTTTGTTAATTTGAGTAACACACATGAAAATTTTAGAGTAAACCTCTGAAGCAATAGAAATGGAATATTTAACTTCAAAATCAATCAAGGGAAATAAAAGAGAACAGCAAATACTTGCTTAATGCACTAGGAGGTGTAAAAAAAAAAGAATCAGAGGAAATCAGAATAAATAGAAATCAAACACACAAAGATTATAGAAATTTATGCAAATATACCAGGAAGCATAGTAACTGTAATTGAACCTATTAAATACAGAGATAATCAGATTGGCCAAAAAGAAAAAAAAAAAATCCAGCCATATTTTTTACAAGACTATAAGACATTAAAAGTAAGAACTTAAAAAATTTGAAAGTAAAAGAATAAAAAAAGATATATTACACAAATATCAACCAAAAGAAAACTGGAGAAACCATATTAAAATAAGCCCCTCAAAGAATGCTATAAGATATAAAAGGAGGTAGATACCCAATAATTAAAGGAACAAATAACCAGGAAACTATAATAATTTGGGACTGGGCCCGTGGCATAGTGGTTCAGTTTGGTGTGCTCCGCTTTGGCAGCCCAGGTTTGCAGGTTCAGATCCCAGGCACAGACATATACCACTCATCAGCCATGCTGAGGCAGCGACCTTCCAAAATAGAGGAAGATGGGCACAGATGTTAGCTCAGGGCTAATCTTTCTCAAGCAAAAAAAAGAGGAAGTTTGGCAACAGATGTTAGCTCAGGGCAAATCTTCCTCACCAAAAAATAATAATAATAATAATTTAAAATTTTATGCATCTAGTAATATAGCCTAAATATATATATATCAAAAATTAACATAATCATAAGGATACATTGACAAATCCACAATCTCATAGGTCGTAGCACATCTCTCTGTTGAAATGTTAAGCAAATGAAAAATGAATAAGAATGTTGAAGATTTGAACAGAATTAACAAGCTTGATTGAATGTATGTATACAAAGAAAGAGAGAGAACCCTGCACCCGATAATTATAGAACAATCATTCTATTTGGGCAATTTACCAAAACTGACAATGAACTAGGCCACAAAGCAGGTCTCAACACATAATCTCATATCTATTAGGTGCTTACTTTGTGCCAGGCACTGGCTAAATGCTTTTGTGCTTCACATGTATTAACTTGTTGAATCCTCACAGCAACCCTACTTGAGTAGGTGCTATTATTATCCCTGTCTTAAGCATGAGGAAGCTCAGGCGAAAAGCAATTAAGAAAATTGCCCAAGCTCATCAACTGATAAATTGGAAGCCCAGGGTTCAAATTAATGCAGTCTACAGACATGCACTTTTCTTAGAGAGAAAAATTTAAAAGATACACACAAGCACACATTCTCAACACCCTGAATTAATCAGTTTCGCCATTTGGTCATATTTCTTCTAGTCTTTTCCTTTTGTCTAAAAGAAGTTAAACACTTATAGTTATGTCCTCTTTATCAATCCCTCACAGTTTGATTCCCAACCCCTTCTCTCCATGATAGATATGTATCCTTCCTGTTTATATTTTATACATTTATAATGGCTAATACTTGCCACCATTAAAACCTGTGTAATATTGGTTTGGGTGAGTATGCATATGCAAGTGTATGCATATACATGGGCATTAATTTTTACAGTTATATGGAGCAGGTAGAAGAGGGCATTTTGAGGACCAGCCTGGTGGTGTAGTGGTTAAGTTCCCATGCTCCACTTCGGTGGCCCAGGGTTCACAGGTTCGGATCCCAGGTGAAGACCTACACACCGCTCATCAAGCCATGCTGTGGTAGCATCCTGCATACAAAAAAAAAAAAATAGAGGAAGATTGGCATAGATGTTAGCTTAGTGACAATCTTCCTCAAGCAAAAAGAGGAAGATTGGGAACAGATGTTAGCTCAGGGCCAATCTTCTTCACCAAAAAAAAAAAAGAAGGAAAAGGGCATTTTTTGAGCAGGAAAAAAATAGCTTATGCTATAGGCCAAAAAACAGTGAGAAATTTAGTGAGGCCAGAGCATAAGCTATAGGAGAACAAGTGACTAGAGATGTAGATTACACCAGATTCAAAGCATTTTTTATGGCCCAGGAAGGGGTTTGGATTTTATCTGTAGGAAATAAACCACAACAGTTGTTATTTTTTCTTTCCAAGGAGGAGAGTGGAATGTATAGATATTTTAAAGTAAAATGGAAACATCATAATGTTTCACCCCAAATAATTTTCTTACATACTTATAATATAATTATTATCCCTAATAAAATTGACAACAATTCACTTAATATCATGTAATACCCTTTTAAAATCAAAATTTTCCCAATTGTCTCCAATATGTCTTTTACAGCTCTTATTCAAACCGAGATCTAATCAAAGACCATACATTGCATTTCATTTGGTTCTTTAGTCTCTTCAGTCTCTTTAATTTTAATTAATCCCTCCCATAACTTTTTTCATGTCATTAAAACACTGAAGACACTTGTAGAATATCCGCCTTCTAGATTTGCCCAATTTTTCCTTTTAATATTGTTTTAACTTTTTCCTCTGCCCTTTGTATTTCCTGTAAACCAGAATTTATGTCTAAAGCTAATTTAGATTCAGGTTAAGCATTCTTAATAGGAATGCTTCATGGTTGATGCTGTGTGCTTCACATTGCAACACATCAGGAGGCACACAATGTCTGGTTGTTGACTAAAAATGGATGCTAAGATTAATCACTGAGCTCAAGTGGTGACATCCAAGTTTCTCCATTGGAATGCTATGGTTTACCTTTTTCTCCCAGCAAATAATTGGTAGGGTGATATCTTGGTATTGGATACATTGTCATCCTGTCTCCCATCATCACTTAACCTAATGGTTTCAGCATCCATGGATGATCTTAGTTTCAATAAGCAATTTCTTTAATGGTTGCAAAATGGTAAATGTCTAGTTCTGTCATTTCTTCTACATCTATTAGCCCTCATTCTTTTGTAAAGAGTTGTTCGCACTAGCTGAGATTATTTATTTATACTGACACACAATTTCTACCCGAAAGGTAGGATAAATGTTTAATTATAGGGCATACACTATTAACAACCATGATCTATTACCTCTCCAAAGAATCAGTATCAAGCTTTCTGAATTATAATGCAATTAAATAAGAAATTATTAATAAACAATAACTAAAATAACATATATATTTGGAAATTTAAAATCGTTTCTAAATAAATTGTGGATCAGAAGTGATTTAAATACAAAAATTAACAGAAATTTATAACAACGACAATTTAAAATCTACTTATCAAACATATGAGATGCTGCTAAAGTAGCAAAATACCAGACAGTTAGATTACTTAAACAGATAGTAAGATTCAGCAAGGAAAAAAAACAAGGGGCAAACACCTTGAGCAATTTTATGGCAAAAAATAAAAAATGTAGACACAATGTACAATTTTTGTAGAAAAAAATTAGTTTGCCAAGAACAAAAAGAAAACCTGAATCTAACTGTTGAACAACTTGAATCAAAAGTTTAAAATGTTCCTCTCAAAAAACAACTCTCCCCTGAGGTCTGAAATATTTATAAGAAAGTACTACCAAACAATCAAAGAACAAATAATCCCTGTCTTAAACAAACTGTTCCAGAAAATAGAAAAGAAATAACTCACAACTATTTTATGAGGCTTATATAAATCTGATACTAAAACTAGACAAGGGCAGTGAAAAAAAAAGGAAAAGAAAAGAAAGAAAGTTAAAAACTATTAGACTGCTAGTTATTCACCAAAGCTGTTCTCTCCCTTTTTAGGCACAAAACCACCACAAATGTTTAACCCAATCTCCCTTGCAGTTAGGCACGGGCATATGACAATGTTCCCCAGAGTGGAACATAAATGGAAGTGATGTATGCCACTGCGACACATGGAGGATAAAAGATTTCAAGCACAGTCCTCCATGCTCTTTTCCTTTATAACTAACTGTAGTGGTAACCCCCAAGACTACCATAGAAGACACAAAGTCAAGATGGCAGAGCCTCTGTAAGCCTGCATCTCTGAAAGACTACATGTAGCAGATAAGATATTTGCATCTCATATAACTGACAAAGAATTAGTATCCAAGATATATAAACAACTCCTACAAGTGAATAAGAAACAAGATGAACAATCTACTAAGAAAAAAAAAAGCAAAGGATATTGATCAGACAATTCAACAGAAGCAGAAAACCAAATGGCCAATAAACAAATGACAAAATATTCAATCTCACTAGTAATAAGCGAAATCCAAAATAATACTACAGTGAGATACCCTTGCAAAGCTTTCAAACTGGCAACAAAATTTAATTCAATTGTTGGTGAGAACACGAAGCAATCAGAACTGTCTTCTCCCATTCATTGCTGATAGAAGTGTAAACTAGAGAATGATTTAGTAATATCTCATAAAGTTGAAAATGCACTTTTCTTATAATCCAGCAATTCCATTCCTTAGTATACATTCTAGAAAACAATTACACATGTACACAAGGAGACATTAACAAGAATCTTTGCAGAATTGTGTGAAAAGCAAAACATAGGAACAAATCAGTGTTCATCCCCAGGAAAGTGGATAAATAAACTCATTCTATATACCAAGAGAAATAAATTCTCTAGAGCATATGTATCAACATGGATAATTTTCAAAAACATGTTAAGAGGAAACAAAACAAGTAGCAGAAACATAGTACACATGATACAATTTAAAAGTTCAAAAGTAGACAAAACAATGATCATTTGTGAATACTTACATATGCAGTAAATATATAAAAGCATGTATAATGATGAACACCAAATTCAGGATAGTATTTGCCTGTAGGAAGGGAGAGAAGATAACAAAGAGCTTCAACCACGTTGTATATACAAGATTGGACGTAAACGTAACAAAATGTTAAGATTTGACAAGGCTGGATTGTGTATGCTAGCCTGTTCAATACTTTTCATATGTTTGAAATACAATTGATCCTCATTACTCGTGGATTCCATCATTTGTGAATTTGCCTACTTCTTAAAACTTATTTGTAACTCCCAAATCAATTCACGTGGTGCTGTTGTGGTCATTCACAGATACGCACAATGTCGAAAAACTTGAGTCACCTGCTACGCATGTTCCCAGCTAAGTGACAAGGCAACACTCTCGCTTTTTGTTTCAGCTCTTCTACTGTAAAAAGTTTCTTTTTTATGGGCTGTTTAGTGCCTCATATTTCACATTTTTGTGCTTTTTGTTGATGGTTTCACTTTTTAAAATGGCCCTCAAGTATAATGCTGCAATGCTGTCTACTCTTCCTAAGCACAAGAAGGCTGTGACATGCCTGAAGGAGAAAATAACACGTGTTAGATAAGCTGTCTTCAGGCATGAGTTACAGCGCTGTTGTCCATGAGTTCAATGTTAACAAATGAACAATATATATTAAATAAAGTGTCTTTAAAGAGAAACACACATAAAACAGGGTGATGTATTGATGGGTTGGTGAAAACACTGTGACCAGAAGCTCGCAGGAACCTAACTCTATATTTCCCCTAGAAGCAATGGCTCCCAATTCAGTATGTGCTAATTCACTAATTCAGTATTTGCAGAGATAGTATACCACCATAACAACTGTGAATAGCAAGAATCAACTGTATTTAATTAAAAATATTATATAGGGCTGGTCCCGTGGCGTAGCAGTTGAATGCTCGTGCTCCGCTGCTGGCAGCCTGGTTTGGATCCTGGGCGCATACTGCTTGTCGGGCCATGCTGTGGCGGCGTCCCACATAAAGTGGAGGAAGATCAGCACGGATGTTAGCTCAGGGCCAGTCTTCTTTGGCAAAAAGAGGAGAATTGGCATGGATGTTAGCTCAAGGCTGATCTTCCTCACAAAACAAAAAAAATAAAAATAATAAAATAAAAATATTATAACACATACTTCTAAGAAAAGTGTAGGCTGTGGTATCTCCCTGATAAATTTGAAAAAAATGAAAAGAATGTAAATATAAGAAAGAACGCAGTTTTCAGGATAGATCTAATCTAACTACAGTATGATTTGGACCAGATTTCCTTATTCTAAGACGTGTTTTTGTATTGTAGTTTTGACACTTGGATGTACCCTATAATCTATGTGTTTGTTTGATCTGGAAATGTTCTTCTTATTCCCCTCAAAGGAGAGGTAGGTGTTTGGTGGTTGATTAGGGATGCACTTTGAACGTTCCATCTGAAGCCTCTTCCAGCCTCTGCCCTACTTGGGCAGTAGATACCATTAAGCCTCATAATAGTATTTTCTCCCTCTCCTGATGGAAGACATAGGAGGAAAGAGGGAACAAACTCTGAAGATTAATTGTCTCAGGTAAGAAAAGCTGAGGGGGCACTAGCAGATTAAAGGGAGGGGGACAGTAGTTTCTTAAGGAGAAGAAAAAGAACAGGAAGGTAAGATGGTATGAAAGCTAAACCTCAGAAGGTAGCTGGTTATAAGATTTTTGATTTTGGAACCATGTAAATATTTCACACAATTAAAAAACAAAACAAAATGTTTTTTTGTGTGTGTGTGAGGAAGATCAGCCCTGAGCTAACATCCGTGCTAATCCTCCTCTTTTTGCTGAGGAAGACCGGCTCTGAGCTAACATCTATTGCCAATCCTCCTCATTTTTTTCCCCCCCAAAGCCCGAGTAGATAGTTGTATGTCATAGTTGCACATCCTTCTAGTTGCTGTATATGGGACGCGGCCTCAGCATGGCCGGAGAAGCGGTGCATCGGTGCGCGCCAGGGATCCAAACCCAGGGCGCCAGTAGCGGAGCACGTGCACTTGACCGCTAAGCCACGGGGCCGGCCCAACAAAATGTTTTAAATTAAAAAAAAAAAAAGTGAATTCCTAAAAATCAAAAACTAACTCAAACAAAGGAATACAGGAATCCTCTGTATTGTCTTTGCAACTCTGCTATAAGTCTAAAATTATTTTGAAAGAAATTTAAAAAAAAAACTAACTGAAATAAATAATCTTAATTATACATCAAGTTGGTGGCACAACTAGGGAGAGAAAATATTTTTAAATATCTATATGTGTTAGGCAGAACAATAGCTCCTCAAAGATATCCTCACTCTAATCCCTGGAACCCACGAATATCTTACATTAAAATGGCAGAAGGGTATTCTGTATGATACTACAATGGTGGATACATGTCATTATACATTTTTCCAAACGTATAGAATGTCTAACACCAAAAGTGAATCCTGATGTAAGCTGTGTACTTTGGATGAAAATGATGTGTCAATGTAGGTTCATCAGTTGTTACAAATGCACCACTCTGGTGGGAAATGTTGATAGTGAGGGAGTCTGTGCATGTGTGGGGGAAGAGGGTACATGGGAACTCTGTACCTTTTGCTCAATTTTGCTGTGAGCCTAAAACCGCTCTAAAAAATAATTTATTAAAAAAAAGAGTGAAAAAAAATAAAATGGCAAAAGGGATTTTGCAGATGTAATGAAGATTATGGACCTTATAATAGGGAAATTATCGTGGCTTATCTGGGTGGGTCCAATCTAATCACACAAACCCTTAAAAGCAGAGAATTTTCTCTGACTAGAAACAGAGGAGATGTGGCAGAAAAGAAGTCAGAGAGATTCCAAGCATGAAAAGGGTTCAACATACTGTTGCTGGCATTAAGATAGAGAGGCCAATGTGTAAGAACTGGAGAGAGGCTTCTAGAAGCTAACAGTTGCCCCACTCTGACTGCCAGTAAAGAAATGGGGACCTCAATCCTACATTTGTAAGGAACTGATTTGTGCAACAACCTGAATGTGATTGGAAGAGGATTCTGCCCCAGAGCTTCCAGATAAGAGTCCAGGGCGGCCAACATCTTGATTTTGGCCTTGTGAAACCTGTGAAACCTGAAGCAGAGAAACCAGCCAAGACAGCATGGACTTCTGGCCTACTGAACTGTGAGATGAAAAATCTGTGTTGTCTTAAGCTGCTAAATTTGTGGTAATATGTTATGGCAGCAGTAGAAAAGTAATGCACTATAAAGCACAATATTTTGGCTGTATATTCTTGGAGCGATGTATTGTTAGGACAAAAAGAAGTACAATAGATGTGAAATTTCATACTAAGTAGTTTTATTTTTAGTAATTTCTTTGGCACTTAGAAGTGTGGGCAGAGTGTAAGGAAGCACACAAGGAGTAGTGCAGGAACCTACCACCCCTAGACCTAAAGAGGCAGGGGAGTCATTCCTGGAACCTGTAAGGAGAGAGCTATGTGAAGGCAGCTACCCAATAAAAACAGTAAATATTTATTGAATGAACGAATGAATGAACTAATGAATTGAATGAACTAATTTAATTAAATAGCAGATCTGAAAAAAACTGCCCATGCAAAATACATAAGCAGAAAAAAGGAGCTCTAAGGATCTAATGTGCTTTCTCTAACCTGTCCCCGATGCCATCTTTATGTCCAGATTTTTTCTTTAAATTGGGCCTATTGGTCTCAGTCACTCATTCCCCTCTAATAAAAATATACATCCACACCTTTTCCACTTCCCTTTGCAATGTCCTCTCTCTGTGAGCAGAATGTACTTTCTGTCCCACTGACATGAACAGAGGCTTCAAAGGTATTTTCATGGTTTGGGATTAGTCTCTTGCTCTCCTGTGATCCACTAACCATTGGTAGCTACAGGTTCAAAGAGAATGTGGAGACATGTGCAGTGGACCTAAACCCCATCTACATCCTACAGTTTGGAGCCTCCATCCAGAGCTGGGAGACAGCCACGCCCAGCTGAATCTAGCTGAACCCGGACACACACAGCCAAACTAAAGCCTGAAGCCCAGCCTCCCAGCCAACTCACAGGCTCACTGACATTGACTCAGAAACATTGTACTGGAGCTTCTAGTTGGAGCAAGTAGGCAAGAACAAGCAATAAAAGGCATCTGGATTGGAAAGGAAGAAACAAAAACATATCCATTCACAGATGACATGGTCTTTTATATAAAAAACTTTACAATATTCATGAATAAGTTATTAGAACTATGTCCAGTAACTTTGCAGAATTCTAGACCAATGTACAAAAATCAGTTGTATTTCTATACACCAGTAATGAACAATCAAAATGAAACTAATAAAATAACTGCGTTCACAACAGCATCAAAAAGAATACATACTTAGGGGGGCGGCCCGGTGGCATAGTGGTTAAGTGCGCGTGCTCCGCTGCGGCAGCCCGGGGCTGGCAGATTGGGATCCCAGGCGCGCACTGATACACCGCTTGTCAAGCCATGCTGTGGCGGCATCCCATATAGAGTAGAGGAGGATGGGCACGGATGGTAGCCCAGGGCCAATCTTCCTCAGCAAAAAGAGGAGGATTGGCATCGGATGTTAGCTCAGGGCTGATCTTCCTCAAAAATAAAAAAAAAAAAGAATACATACATAGAAATAAATTTCAAAAAGAAATGCAACACTTGTACACTAAAAACTATAAAACATTATTGAAAGAACTTAAAGAAGACCTAAATAAATGTACAGACATGCATTGAATTGGAAGACAATGTTGTTAAGACAGCACTACTTCCCAAATTGATCTACGTGTTCAGTGCAATGCCTAGCAAAATCTCAGCTGTCTCTTCCACAGAAATGATCAAGGTGATCATAAAATGAATATGGAAATGCAAGAGATCCAGAATACCAAAGCAGTCTTGAACAAATTTGGAGGCTTCACACTTCCTGATTTCTTACTACAAAACTACAGTAATCAAGACAAGGTGGTACTGGCATAAAGACAGACTTATAGCTTAATAGAATAGAATTAAGAAATAAACCCTTACATTTATGGTTAGTTGCCAAGACAATTCAATATGGAAAGAACTGTCTTTTCTACAAATGGTCCTGAGATAACTGGATATCCCTATGTAAAAGAATGAAGCTGGACCCCTACTTCACAACATACAGAAAAACTAACACAAAATGGATCATAGACCTAAATGAAACGGCTAAAACTACAATACTCCTTGAAGAAAACATCTTCATGAATTTGGCTTAGGCATTGGTTTCTTAGACATGACAGCAAAAGCACAAGTGACATAAGAAAAAACAGAAAAATTGGAATTCATTAAAATTAAAAACTTTCATGTTTCAAAGGATGCCATCAAGAAAATGAATGATATCCCACATAATGAGAGAAAATATTTGCAAATCATATATCTGATAATGGAATATATCTAGAATCTTACTACTCAACAATAAAAAGGAAATTACCCAATTAAAAAGTGAGACAAAGGGCCAACTCGATGGCTTAGGGGTTAAGTTCTTGCGCTCCGCTTCAGTGGCCCAGGGTTCGCAGGTTCAAATCCTGGATGAGGACTTACACACCGCTCATCAAGCCATGCTATGGCGGCATCCCGCATACAGAATAGCAGAAGATTGGCACAGATATTAGCTCAGGGACAATCTTCCTCAAGCGAAAAGAGGAGGATTGGCAATGGATGTTATCTCAGGGCCAGTCTTCCTCATTGGAAAAAAAAAAAAAAGTGAGCAAAGGATTTGAACAGACATTTCTCCAAAGAAGATATACAAATCACTAATAGCAGATGAAAAGATGCTCAATATCATTAGCCATAAGGGAATTTCAAATCAAAATCATGCGATACTATTTCATACCAGTAAGAAAGAAACAAACAAAAACAGACATTATCAGATGTTGCTGAGGGGTTGAGAAATTGGAACCTTCATGTATCGCTGGTTGGATTGTAAAATTGGCAGCCACTTTGGAAAACAGATAGGAAGTTTCACAAAATGTTAAACATGGAGTTACTATAATACCCAGCAATTCCATTCCTAGGTATATACCCAAGAGAGATGAAAACATACGTCCATATAGAAACCTGGGTGCCAATGTTCATAGTAGCATTATTCATAGTGTCAAAAAGTTGGGGGCCGGCCCCGTGGCTTAGCGGTTACGTGCGCGCGCTCCACTGCTGGTGGCCCCAGTTCGGATCCGGGGTTGGCACCGACGCACCACTTCTCTGGCCATGCTGAGGCCGTGTCCCACATATAGCAACCAGAAGAATGTGCAACTATGACATACAACTATCTACTGGGGCTTTGGGGGAAAAAAATAAATAAATAAAAAATTATAAAAAAAAAAGATTAAAAAAAAAAAAGTTGGAACAACCCAAATGTCAATGAACTGATGAATGGATAAATAAATGTGATATATCCATACAATGAATATTATTCAGCCATTAAAAGGAATGAAGCACTGAGACATGCTACAACATGGATGAACCTTGAAAACATCATGCTAAGTGAAAGAAGCCAGACATAAAAGGCATATGTTATATGATTCCATTTCCATGAAATGTCCAGAATAGGGGGATCCATAGAGACAGAAAGTAGATTGGTGATTTCCAAGGACTCGGTAGAGTGAGAAATGAGGAATGACTGATAATGGGTATTGTTCAAGGCCACATATACAAAAAGGAAGGCTTCACAGTTTGTTTATTTGGTTTTTAAATGCATGTTCTCGTATGATGAACCAATGATTACAAAGCGGAGTCTGTTGGGCCTAAGTGACCATCTCATCCCAGTTTATTACTGTCTCTTTTCCTTCCTTCCTCCCTCCCTCCCTTCCTTCCCTCCTTCCCTTTATTTTGAACTTTTCACTATGAAAGTTTTAAAACAGATTCAAAACAGACTGTATAATGGACTTTCTCTTTATTTTGAGAGTATAGTGGATGGTCAGACATACTCATCATCTACCTTTAACAATTATCATCAATACATGGCCAATTTTTTTTATCTATAGCCCCATTGACCTCTATGTTAGTTTTGGTACTCTAAGAAGTAAATGCAAAGACAGGATAAGATAGACATGAGATTTATGGGGGAAAATACCTCTGAGGGAAAAGAGGACGGGAGCCAGAGATGGCTAGGAGAGCTATCAGACTGCAACACATCTCTAATCTCTGTGGAGAAGAGAAGGAAGGAAGGTTGGGTAGGAAAAGTCTTAGATCTCAGTTCAGTTTTAAGAAACTTTCAGCAAAGCTGATGGGGAATTCTTGCACCAAGGTGACATGTCAAATGAGTCCCCCATCTCCTAGGAGTGGGCCTGCCTTAGATCTCTGCTGCATTCAGTCATTGGCTGGGAATAGTCCACGGGAAGCATGGCCTCAGTGTAAACTGGTGATGAATCAATTTCAGAGCTCAGTTCAGCTGGGTGCAGTTTTCTACACTCACTCAGTGTTTTCACAGACAATATTGCACATAAGCAAACAAAATTTGCATTATGCTCAAATCATTCTCTGACAAATCAATTGCATTGGAATAAATTCTCATTTTCGAAACAAGCGTTATAGCAGAACTGACGGAATAGCAAAGGATATCTCCACCTCCCCTTTGAGTAGCAGCACTGAAAAGATACCTTGGAAAACTATGGGAGCCTGATGGGTCACTTGACTCACCACCCACTCCAGGGAAGATTATGTGCCATAGATGTTCCTGGGCTGGGGTTCAATCTCATTTCCTTGATGTGCATGCATTGATCATTTCTACATGTCTGTCAGAAAGAATAAGATAGAATCAAACATGCCTTCGATATTAAGCTTATGTGGTCGAAATTGAAAGGGAATTCTCTAGAGAAGTTTGTATCACCTGGAGAATTGCCTTTATTTTTTGATTTTTCAGGTTGTTCACTGTGAGCACTTTATTTTTTCTTTTCTTTCTCTTTTTCTCAAAGGTCAACAATTTTAAAAGAAATTTTACTAAGGTTCTCAGGAGTGGCTCACCCCTTAGGAATACATTTCTTTTGCCCAGGAAACGACTAATCAAAATTTTTAAAGGCCTTGAGTTTCCTATTCCCCACAGGAAAAAAAAATAATAAAACACATATAATGTTGACAATATCAGTACAGTATTTACTCAGAGTAGAAAACTTATGAAGAAAGTTTCTTTATATTTCTATAATTTGGGAAGGAATGGAGCAGTACAGGAAAATGTGCCAAATGGACATAGGAGATCGGGTTATGTAGGTTTTGTTTTTATTTTGTTGTGATATATTTATAATTTTAGGTCCCATAACATTCCCTAGAATGAATATTTATTGGAGCCTACTCCAAAATAAATTTTAGAGACTATATATTCTTCTCTACTGAAATTTTGATTTTTTTAAACTATGTGAAGTGATCAATCAATTATTAAAATAGTTCTCTTTTTAACCTTCATGTATGTATATTATTTTCTCCCACAACTCTTTGTGATTTGGCTTTTTAAGTAAGCTGACTTTATTGGACTATAAAAAGACAATAAATATAATATAATTTTATGGGTAATAATTTCACATTTTTGCAAACAAACCTCCACTTGTTCCAATTGGTTATTCATTCTTTTAATGAAGGATATTCTAATATGATTCTTAAAGTAATGTTTGCAGTGGTAATATATGATAATTTGAATTATTAGCCACTTAATTACTACTTTTTAAAACTCTATTGTTGAAGATAGTGAATTTTCAGTTTAATTCTTATATAAAGACATAATAATTACAGAAATAAATTGCATTTTGTAGATGGTAATTAAAATTCTTTTTTCCTCTTCTTTTACTGGGAAGATTAGAAACAGTTTCTTGCTTTTGGCTTTGGGAATTTTTACTTTATTTCAAAGAGTAGAAACTGTCTTTTTAATAAAAACTATTAAAAAGCCTCATTTTTTTAATTAAAGGGAAAGAATTAAGCATTTACTGTGCCTTTTTAGGAGGAAATGTAGTTCAGCCCCAGTTAATGAATATAAATGCCCCTTTACAAAAGAATATCAGCTAATAAATGTAGAAGAAATGGTATAAGTAGAAAATCAGAATTCTGCACCACCCCCACCTCCTGATGAAATAATTAATGGAGGCAAAGGCCATCAATAGGTGCTAAATAATTGCGCAGAAGATTGTTGAAAAAGAGGATACTCTCATGATGCCAGAGCATTTCCCCCAAGGGAAAAAGTATCCTTATGAAGCAACCTGACAGTCACCACCTTAACCAAGTCGTCAAATTTAGAAATACAAACAGTGGGATCGGCAGACATGGTGTGTCTATTAACAGGATGCAATATGATATATACAGCACCATCTATGAAATACATATGCCACAAATGTTTAACCCAAATTGAACTAGATCTTTAGATCTAATTTCTGCTTTCTAATAAATACAGGTGATAGAGGATCAAGTTGAACACACTGTAAGAAAACAATAAATCGAATCCAGAAGATAGAACACTCTACAACACAACTGCCTAATCTCATAAAATATTCAACATCATCAAAGAAGAGTTGGAACAATATTCTAGATTAAAAGATATGTAAGAGACATAACAGCCAAACGCAATGGATAAACTTGATTGGATCTTAGTTTGAAAAAAACCAGCTATAGAAGACTTTTCAGGATTGTTAGAGAAATTGAATTTTGACTGAGTGTTGGGTGAGATTAGAGAATTGATGTTAATTTTTTACATATGATAATGGCATTGTGATTGTGTAGGATCACTTTCTTATTTTTAGGAGATGCATGCTGAAGTATTTAGAGGTAAATTGATATGTTGTCCCACCTTCTGCTCAAGTTTAGCAAAAAATATATAACTATATATATACAAATGTACATATAAAATATTTTTAAAGGGATAAATGTAAAAAAAAAAAAGGCTGAATATAAATGGTAGGTATATGGGTGATTATTGTACTATTCTTCCAACCTCTCTACATATTTAAAATTTTTCATAATGAAAACATGGGTGAGGTGCAGAAAGCTCCAATTCTTATTTTAGTTAGCCAGACGTTATTTTTTTACAACTCGTATAACCATATCAGAGACTTAAGAATATGTAGGATCTCAGCAGTCCAGAGAAAAAGTGGAAGGGAAGTAAAAGATTTAGTCTCTTATCATCTCACTCACTATGGACTAAGCTCCCTGCATTGAACCAGAAGCCTTATCTGAACTGAGGTAGTTTCTGGAGTGCTATCTCAGGGCAGGTGCCCATGGGAGGAAAATAATTCTCCAAGATACTGAAATTATCCAAAAGTATAAATAGACATGAAGAAAAGACATGCTCAAGACTCTGAGGTGCCACCCTCAAATGATCCTATTGGCATGGACCCTTGCTCAGCTTGATAAATACTGAGAATCCTGGCCAGTTTTGAGTTGAGAGAACCCGTAAACATCATTGCAGTTTATTGAATCCCAGAGTGAAGAGGTCTTAAATAACATTAGGTTGAGTCCTATGAAATTGCTGATATGTGACCATTTCTGACCATCAAAAGCAGAAATTTGATGTAGTTCAACTTATTACTTGACAAAGGGTGACCCAGTCTCTTCATACACAATGGAAAGATTACAGAAACCCATTTCATTTTCAGACAGCCTTTTTAGTGATGAATAAATGACAAGCAATAGTATATATTGGAGTATATGAGGAAGCTATTTGTTTTAAAACTATTTTGGCCTGACCCTGTTTTTCCAAAAAGGCCTGACATGGCCTGTTGAGCACGCATTGTACATCTGCTATAGACATTTACAATGTCCCAAAGACAAGAATGATCCCCGTAATATAGGGATGTGGTTTCCTCCCATATTGGCACTTCCTTAAGGATAAGCATCTCTTCTTGGAAACTAAGAATTAATTACCCACCTGCTGTGCTCACCTTGTGACCACTGACATGCTGTGCTAGCTAAGCATCTCATGACAGTAGTAGAAGAGATAGTCTTGTTGCATGTGATGTATGCTCTTTGTTCCAAGGTGGTATATAACCACACTGTACACCCCACTTCTTTGGTGTGCTTCCTTCCTTGGGGAAGGAAGTCCCTGGGCTATAGTCCTCAGACCTGGCTCATAATAAACTCACCCCAAATTTTGACTTATAGATTGATTATGGATTATTTACATCGACATTTCTGTAGTCTTTCTTTTCTCCAGATCAAATTTGCCACTCTGTAAGTACCACCTTCTCTCCATGGCCTGGTTTGGCCCTTGACTCTCTTTGAATTTTCAAAAGCAGATCTCATGCTCTCTCTCGTTTCCTCTTCTCCACAGTAAACAGTTATGGCTCCTTCAGCTAGTCCTCATTTGGTACAATTTCAAGTTCTTTCATTTCCTTTGGAGAAGCTTCTGTTCTTCAATGGCCCAGAGTTCCTCAAACTTGGAACTATTGACATTTTGCATCAGATAATTCCTTGTCCTGGGGGACTGTGCTGTGCATTGTAGGTAGTTTTGCAGCATTCCTGCCCTTTATGAACTAGATGCCAGTAACATAACCCCACCCTCATCACCCATTAGTGACAAACAAAATTGTCAACAAATGTCCCTGGGGGCAAAATTGACCTTGGTTGAAAACTTCTGGTCTAGCCACCAAAAAGGAACAAAGAAGAAATTCCAAATGTAATGAAGACTTAAATTTTCTATTTGCAAAACAAAAGACCCTTGCACTTGGGAAGCACTGATTGCTCTCCATAAAAAAAAGAAGGATTATTTGTAGTTCTGAAGGGGGAGGATGAGGGTGAGAGCAGGGAGAGGAAGCATACCCCTCGGGAGAGTGCTGATGTTTTCCTCCCTGAAGAAATTTCAATACAGAAAAGTCTGATAAGTGATTTTAGAATCTGCTGCCATATTTTTACTCTGTAACAGACTTCAATGAAGTTTATTATATCCTGAAAAGCTTTGGATCAGGTTGTATGATTTGTGAACTTTAAAAAGGGGACTCAAGGGGCCAGCCTGGTGGCCTAGCAGTTAAGTGTGTGCACTCTGCTGCAGTGGCCTGGGGTTCGGATCCCAGGCGCACAGTGACACACCGCTTGTCAAGCCATGCTGTGGCGGCATCGCATATAAAGTGGAGGAAGAAGGGCATGGATGTTAACCCAGGGCCAATCTTCCTCAGCAAAAAGAGGAGGATTGGCAACAGATGTTAGCTCAGGGCTAATCTTCCTCACCAAAAGAAAAGGGGGGGGACTCACTTCCTCATCTGGGTTGATGTGGTACAAGATACAAACAGCTTATGCACAATAGGAGCCCGGAGACAGTGGAATTTACAGAACTCTCTGGAGGGCTTTGACTTTCCTTGAGATGTGGACTATAGATTCACACCAATCTGATCAGGTTCTTAAAAGCCTGTGCAATCCCAACTAACATCTGTGTATTATGTGCTTCCTAACCATCAGAGCAAGAAAGGACTGTAACATCTCTTGCTTTGGAAATCCATTAATATACTCTAGTATTTTTCTCCCATCCATTCTACAGTGATGATTCCTTCCTCTGTGTGTGTGTGTGTGTGTGTGTGTGTGTGTGTGTGTGAAGTATTATTTAATAGTTAAAAGCACTGACTCTAGAGTTAGACTGCTTGAATTCGAATCACGGCATTGTCATTTTACTTCTGCTACTATGCTATGCTACTTTACTTCTTTAAATGTCCACATCCTCATACTCTAAAGTACGGATAATAATATATCTGTCTCATGGGGCTACCTGTGAGGATTAAATGAGTTTGTGTACATAGCAAATAGCAGAATCTGAAAAAGCGTAAGTCCTCAACAAATGTTTTCTACTGTTGGGGCCCAAGGTAGGCCACCCCAAAATATCCCACAATGGCATACTGATTAGTTTGAATTAAAGTTACTTCAGAAGCAAAAAACAGCCTCATTTTGACCCTCCTGTATCTGTTCTCCCTGAAAGAAAGAAATTAATCTCCCATATGAAAGATGCTCCTCCTGCATCCTTATCACCAGAGGGAGGGAATTCTGGGTGGAGAATAAACAAATGCATAAACAAATCTTAATTTATTATCTCAGACCTAAACTCTGTTTAAATTCCTCACTAATTACATACTCTAAACCTAAGTTTCTTTGTCCTGTCAATTCCTCAAAAATTTATTATTTCTTTGTGTAAAAGATATATATACCGCCTGCTTTGTTCACACCCTGAGCATTGTTTCTCTATGATCTGCAATATGTATGTATTAAACTGGGTTTTCCTCCTGTTAATCTGGTCTTGTGTCAATTTTGTTATTAGTCCAGCTGATACCGAACCAAGTGGGCTCGCCTCCTGGTGGGTTAAATAAGACTCTATGCCAGTGGAAGTTGTCTCACAAAGTAAAGTGTATTTGTAGCAAATAGGAGGCCATGAGGAATCATTTCCAAAGTCATGGCGTCTCCGAACAAAGGGAGGCAGGAACTTTTATTTTGGTTGGGGGATGAATATTCAAAAGGGAGAGGTGGGTACACTACAGATTATGGTAATGAGGCTTAATCTCCTCCTGAAGAGATCTTCACATTAAAAATAAGGCAAGGTCATTGGTGTAGCTCTTGTAGGGAGGCTCGGTTACCTTCAGGGTGGTTGCTGGTTGTGTCTCCTTAACACAAAACAACAACCTGGGGGGCCGGCCCAGTGGCATAGTGGTTAAATTCGTGCACTTCGCTTCAGTGGCCCAGGGTTCCCAGGTTCGGATCCTAGATGCAGACTGATGCACCGCTTGTCAAGCCATGCTGTGGTGGCGTCCCATATAAAGTAGAGGAAGATGGGCACAGATGTTAGCTCAGGGCTAATCTTCCTCACCAAAGGAAAAAAAAAAAAAAAAACCAACTTGGAAAAACAGTTAAATGCTTCAGACCCACCCTTGAGTTCCTCGGGGCACTAGTCAGTGACACGGCCATAAGAACACAAGAGGGGAAGAAAGGGGGTTTTCCCCCACCCTGATACTACAATTATTTAGTCCTTAATCATCTAAAAATGTGTTTTCTTCTACATGTACTAACTCTCATAATTCTCTCATCATGGTCTTATGTTTTTGTTGTTGTTGTTTGGCTCTAAGTGCAATAATTTACATTCCTCTCTCCCTAATTTCATCTTTTTTTTTTTTTTTTGGTGAGGAAGATTGGCCCTGAGCTAACATCCATTGCCAATCTTCCTCTTTTTTCTTGAAGAAGGTCATCCCTGACCTAACATCTGTGCCTATCTTCCTCTATTTTGCATGTGGGCCGCTGCCACAGCATGGCTTGATGAGCGGTGTGTAGGTCCACACCAGGATCCGAACCCACGAACCCGGGCCGCTGAAGCAGAGTACATGTATTTAACCACTACATCACCAGGCTGGCCCTCCTAATTTCATCTTGATGAGAGCATGGTACCCAGAATCAGATAACTTTGGTTTCAATTTCAGCTCTACCTACCTCTTACCAGAATCATGAGAATTAAATAAAAACAATATGTGGCAAAAGACTAAATGAGTGGTTCTCAATTGGGGGCGATTGTGCTTCCTAGGTGAACTTTGGCAATGTTTGGAGATATTTTTGATTGTCACAACTGGAGGCTGTTACTAGCATCTAGTGGGTAGAGGCTAGGGATGCTGCTAAACATCTTACAATGCACAGGACAGCTCCTCACAGCAAAAAATTATCAGGCCAAAATGTTAATAGCACTGAGGTTGAAACCCTGCATTAAAATTGCAAATGTCAGTTATCTGTTTGACAAGAGATTTTCACATATTGAGGTATATGGGGTAACTATTTGGGTTCGAAACTGATTTGGCTTGAACCCAAGAAGCCTGACGTATGGCCTATCAAACATACATCTTATATCTGTTTTAACCATTAAAGTAAAGAATGCGCTCTCCTAAGATAAGAATGCATACTTCCCCTCCTACGCCCTATTGGTAAAACTGGTGTTAGTTCTTTTCCCCGACATCAGGGTCATGTGGACCTTCTAATTCGCAACTGAATACCTCTTTGAAACTCTGATGAATATGTATCCTGGGCGTGTTTAACGTATGTTCTTTGTTCTAGAAAGGTATAAGACCATACTGAAAACCATACTTCTCCGGAACACATTCTTCCTTTCTGGACAATGCCTTCCCGGGTTATAATCTTCACCATGGCTCAAGTAAAACTCACCTTATCTCTCTTATCTATTGAATGGTTATAGGTTACTTTCTGTTGACATGTTCTAGTACCAAACAAACCTCTTGAAATAATTTTGAATTCTGACTCTGACCTCTACTCTGACCTCTGACTTGAACTCCTCCTCCCTGCTTTTAGATTATGCTTAAATTTGATCAGCATACCACCTACATCTTCATCCAAATTATTAATAAAAATTGATAGTTTATAAGGATGGAGTACTCCAGTCAGGTTACTCTTGAGGCAGTATGCATGGTGGTTAACTATGAGCGCACCGATAAGAATTTCCTAGAGCTGAAGTGCCAAGTCTATCGATTACCAGCTGTCTGACCGTGGAAATTATTTAACTAATATGTGCCTCAGTTTCCTCATTTGTAAAACAGAAAGAATAATTACATTCCCATAAAGTTGCAGTGAGGATTAAATAGGATTAAAGCAGGCAAAGTATTTAGTTTGGTGACCAGCCCACAGGAAGTGTTCAGTGTTAAGCAATCACCATCCCCTGAGTATTCCTTAAGCGTACTTGTTCAAGAAGTTATATCTTCTCTGTTCTGTAACCCAATCCAAACCACACTTCAGCATTTTGTCAAAATAATGTTATGATACCACATGCCATATGCTTTGTTGAAATCCTCTCATCATCATACACATTTTATTAAAAATATTAACTCTAATGACATTTCTTTCTTTTTTTTTTCCCTTGGCTAAGACCACCGTTGGGACTCCAGAATCTGAGCTCCTTAAATCCTCCTTTTGAAATGACTGTAGATGCTTTCTAATTTATTAGTTACAATTCCGTTAAAAATTTAATTGAGACAATGCATGTAAATCACTTATCACCATGCTTGCCACATGCAATGCTCTCAAAAATATGAACTCTTATTGTTATTAAAAACATAATTCATAGTTTATTTTTTAAAGATCACATTTGGTCACAATGATTTCTCAATCATTGATATGAAGGATACCAAGACTCCTTTTTGGAGGAGGTGGTCAAAATGCCAGCCCGAGTTTACTAGTTGAGGGAATTGCTTGGGTTAAGAAATCTTTAGGAAAGCAGCCAGGGAGTCCAAGGAGTAGCTAAGGGGCTATAGGGGAAGGGACGTTGTCAAGGGATGGGGCTTGGAAGATGTAGAGAGAAGGGGCTGGCCTCAGTGCCCTACCGCCTAGGGAAGGCTTGGGCAAGATAAGAAACGAGTCAGAGCCCCATGCAAGGGCAAGATTAGGAGAGGTGTCAGAGTCAGAGCTGGGTCTTGGTGTTCCGCTGACCCCGCATCTGGGGCAGGGGTCCCACAGCGAGGCAAGACAGACAGCAGCGCAGGCGCAGTCCCAGACAGAAGACTACTCCCAGAAGGCACTGGGACCTTGAGGACGCCAGGAAAGACGACTTCGCTCCTGCAGATTCGGGCGCCTCGTAGCCAACCTGCAGCTGCTTTCCGCTGGGTGCTGGGGTCAGACAGTGGTGAGTCAATATATGAATAAATGTACCTACGAGTGAATAAACATGCAGGGCTGATACTCAAAGTCCAGGCGCATCCTCTGAAGCACAGGTGCGGAGGGGGACCTGGCTGGCCTCAGGCAACTGACTGCCCAGACCTGGATCCCTGAGGTGCAGGTGGGACCTTGACAAGAATCAAGGATGACCGAGCAACTGGTAAGAGGGAGTTATCAACTGAAATGGGAAAGAATAAGGCATGCAGGGGAAAATCAACTTCAGTTTTAGTCTTGTAAAGTTTTAGATGCACATTAAATTGTAGACTTCAAGTAAACAGCTGTAAGAATCTGAGGTTCACGGGAGAGGTCCCAGCTAGAGATATGAGTTTGGAGCTGGCAGTGTATAGACAGCATTTAAAGCCATGAGACTGGATGAGGTCACCAACTCTAATTCTCTAATATTCTGTGATTCTTTTGAAAACCAGACCTTCCTCCTACAAAGCTCACACACACACACAAGTTGGTTCTCTGAATGTAGAAACAATAGACTATCTGAAAAATGACTGTACTCAGAGCTCTGAGTGCACACATATTAATCACTTTTATGAGGGCTTCCAAGTGTCATTTAATAAATTGTATGGTCCTCGGCCACACTAAATGGGGTCCACTTGTTCTGGCAGCATGAAAAGAAATAATTTTACATCTTGAAGGGTACAGTGGAAGATAAATTAAGTCATTCTATTTTTCAATGTCAGTAATCTCAGCGGTTTTGTTGAATATAAATTGTTTAGTTTATTAATATGCTAGTCACCCTTCTAATAATCTGCCAATGAAAATGCCCACAATTATTTAAGCCAAAAACAACGGGTGAGGGCTAAAGGAGTAAGATTGTGCTTTTTCAGTCTGAGCCTGCCAAGCATCGTGCTCCATGGGATCTTCTAGATTGTCCTCCACAGATATTTATAGTGTTTTCCAAGCTCCCTGATCATTATAATTGCCACAGGTGATTTTTGGGCCCCACCTTGAGAAACTCTGAGTCAATAACGTCTGGGGTGGAGCACAGGAATCTGTATTTTTAACCAGTGCTCATGTTTGGGAAATACGGATAAGCAAACAGTTTCAAGAAGCATTTGATTTCTTCTTTCTCTGCGGGTCTGCCTCCCAGGCCCCCCTTTCCTGCCCTATTACAGGGTATTTTTTACATCTGTTTCCCTTTTGCAGTTGGCAGCAGGGAACCAGAATCTGACATGAGTTGGGTTGGGCTATGGAAGTACTGGGTTCAAGTCGTGGGAACTCTTGCACCCTGACCCCAAAGTCGCTCTCCATCCGCTGCTACATGAGGCTAGGTTTGTCTTTGGATCTAAGCCTTTTAAGTGAGTAGGCCTCCAACAGGGTTTAGATTCAAATACTATCTTAAGAGAAAAAACAGTAAAAGGAAGAGCCTTCCTGTCAAGTTGAGAATCCTGCCCCTATGGCACTCTGGGAACCAGACAGGATCATTTTGATATTTTGGGAAAAGGAATCAGAGGGTAGACAAAATAGAACAATTTTGAGATTTTTATTTTTTTAAGGCGCTGGGCCAGGTAATTTTCTCCCATTCAAGGTAATGGACTCCATGCATTCCATCTATGGACTTCTTGGATGTGTCTGTGGACCTCATGTTGGGAATCTCTGCTCTAAATCTATTCTCCACAGTGAAGCCAGAGTGAATATTTTTCAAATATAGATCAGAGCATATTACTCCCTTGTTACAACTCTTCAGTGGCTTTCTCTTGCACTTAAAGGCTAGACTCTTTTGACACTTTCCTCCCCAAAAGCCCTCCGTGGTGTGTCCCCGGCTCGCCTCTCTAACCTCATCTCATAGCTCTCTCCCTGCACTCCCACCATGCTATAGAGCCACATTGACCTTTCTGTGTTTGCCTTAAGGCCTTTTCTTCTACTCTTCTCTGTACTTACAGTATCTTCCGTCAGTCTTCACTGGGCTGATTTTATCTGCACAGTTTATTCTCAGATATAATATCGCCATCTTATTTTCTGTATAACATTTATTACTAGCTAGTATTTTTGTGTTTATTCATTTGTTTACTTGTTTATTGTGGATCTTTTCTCACTACAATGTAACCTATGGGAACAGGGATCTTATCAGATTCATTTACCAATGAAACAGCTATGTTTAGAATAGTGCTTGGCCCAAGGTACCTACTTAATGAGTATTTGCTGAATCAATAAATGAATAAGCAAGAGAGAAATTGGCTGGGCTGATACGGACCAAATCGATAATGGTAGTTATCTCAGGGATGGAGCTGGTAAGATTGGAGGGGAGGAGGAAAAGGCTTGTATGTTTTACTTTGTATTCTTTCCCACCATAAAAGGAGAAAAATGATTACAGGTGATTTTAAGTTTCCTTTTTGTATTTTTATGTATTTTCCAAATTTTCTAAAATAAACTCGTTTTACTTAGAAATCAGAAAAGTGAAATAAAATGCAAACAGTGATTATAGTTACTTATCAAGATGTAGATTTTCAGAGAACCCTGGCCACCACGTTCTTGCATAAACACCATTGCTTTGTTTGCAACAAAGAACCTAGTCTTCTATTTTGGTGTAAAGCCATATATTAGAATGTTTTCTGAATAGATATCTGTCTGGGTTTTCTTGGACATCACTAAGGAAAAGCATAACATTTAGATGGTCTTCATGGTAACTAGCTCAGAGCCAAGACTGATCCTTGAGGTTAACAACAGTGGATATTCCAGCACTGGAAAACTTGTTGGATTTTCCCCAGGTTGGGGAGCACCCTGTGTGTTCAGTTATCTGAGTACCAGTCTCAGGAACCTTCTTTAGCCAAAGACTTTGCTTTCCAAATGTGATCTGAATCCAAACTGGGGAAGAGCCTTCTGTGTTGAAGCTGGTTTCTCTCTGTAAGATCCTGCCTCTGCTATGCAAGTCTCCTCCTATCAGAATCTTACCCATCCTTTGCTCCTCAGATCAGAAGTTAACTCAGATGAAGTGAAAGTTGAATCCTATGTACCTCTCATTAGCCCTATTTCATTCTGCTTTATAAATATGATCCTATGTGTCTATTCGTCTCCTGAGATATTGATGGCAAAGACCAATGCATTCAACAAACATTAATTAATGCAATAGTTAATTTTATGTGTCAACTTGACTGGGCCAAAGGGTGCCCAGATATTTGGTTAAACATTATTCTGGGTGTTTCTGTGAGGATGTTTTTGAATGAGTTCACCATTTGAATCTGTAGACTGAGTAAAGCTGATTACTTTCTTTAATATGGGTGGACCTCATCCAGTCAGTAGATGGCCTGAATAGAACAAAAAGGCTGAGTCAGAGGGAACTCCTCCTGCCTGACTGCTTTCAACCTGGGACATCAGTTTTTTCCTGCCTCTGGACTTAAATTGAAACATCAGCTCTTCCTGGGCTTTAAGCCTGCTGGCATTTGGATCAGAGCTACGCCATTGACTCTCCTGCTCCTTAGGCTTTTGGATTCAGACTGGAACTACACCATCAGCTCTCCTGTGTCTCCAGCTATAGCTCCCCTATGTCTCCAGCTCTATATATAATCCTATTGGTTCTGTTTCTCTGGAGAACTCTTGACTAATACAATAAATAAGATCCTATTATGTGTCAGGCCCTGGGCTAGGAGTTGGATTCCCTAGCTCTCTAGCTTAAAAGAGATGATAGATTAACTTCAATATGATAATTCTTCTGGTAGAGTTACATACCTACAAAATGCTATGAGACCAAGGAGGGAGTACCTAATTGCGTATGGAGTTGAGAGGGCGTCACTTAAGAGTTGACATGAGCAGCGTTGTGAAAAATGATACCAGATTGAGAATATTGAAGAAATTGAACTACTGGTACATCCAACAACATGGATGAATCTCACAGTCATAATTTTGAGTGGAATAAAAATCAGACACAAAATCAGACATCTATGAATAAAGTTGCTATGGACATCCTTAAAAAACAAGCCCTTTATATTGAACTTGGGAGGAAGGTGCCCAATATCTCATCATTCAGTGTGATGTTAGCAGTGATTACCTAGTGCATATGACACCTCAAGAGGATCATTTGTTAACATCCCCCTCCTCTATATGAGAAAACTATTTTTCAACAAATATAATAATTAGTAAAAATAATCATTTTCTTGATTTGTTCTTTGGCTTAAAAACAATAAACAATTTTAAAAGGATACATTTCAGTTTTATAGATATTACTAAAATTTAGCAAAATATTTCATGTATGAACTAACATTCACCCTTACCAAAGAAATTACACTTTACAGTTCACACGGTTTCTTTTCTTTTCTTTTTTTTTTTGGTGAGAAAGATCAGCCCTGAGCTAACATCTGCCAATCCTCCTCTTTTTGCTGGAGAAGACTGGCCCTGAGCTAAAATCCATGCCCATCTTCCTCCACTTTATATGGGATGCCGCCACAGCATGGCCTGACAAGCTGTGCGTTGGTGCATGCCCGGGATCTGAACCCAGGCTGCCAGCAGCAGAGCGTGTGCACTTAACCGCCACACCACGGGGCTGGACCCCAAATATTTATTTTTAAATTTCCATCTTAAAAATACATAATAAATCCATTGCATATTAGCATACATAATATACATTTATAAAAAATAATTAATTTTCCAAAACAAAACAAAAGAAAATTTAATAAGAGTGACATTTTACATTTATGCCGCAGGAGTCTCAGAGGTGCTTCTGCATCCAATCTGTTGCGGTATGTTGTTCTACTTAAAGTATATGAAAAAAAATCTGCCCTCACACAAATATGTAGTTGGAGAAGAGAGGGTATTTTAATAGCCTCTTTAAATTATTGTAGATATTCTTCTTTGATACTACACCAGAACTTGACAAGAAGTAGTTTCTTACAGGTTAGTTATAATGTGTTTTGAAACCACATAAATGGATATTTCATACTCTGTTACATTAAAATCCGTTGGCCTATTTTACATTCTAAATGAAACTTTTTACTCATGCATGACTCTGTAGTGTTATGCGTTGGTGATTTGGAAAATACTACTTCCCTGAGTTAATGCAGCTTTTCTAAATGGTGACACATTTCATTTTATAATAGCAAAACATCATATTTGTTGATATCACCACCTATCTCATCAGAAGAGTCTATAAGCCCACAGAAGCTTTCCAGCTCACAGTAACAGATATACTATATTTCCAACATTCAATTTTGGTTTGAAAGTTCACATTTTAGGTAGCAAATATTTAAGTTGTTTTCCTTGAAGTGCCAGGCTCACTTGATTCATTTTCGAGAAAATGCTTGCTAAATCACCAAGTCTGAATAACTATAGTCTATCAGTTGTTTTTTTCAGGTCAAAATGGTGTTCCACAAAAAACGTAGCTAGATCAGCTCACAATTCAGATAATCACTAAAGTGCTTTTCCTTGAGACAGCAGAAATGCGTTATTTTTCATTTCATCACACACAAAAGATGGGTATGGGGCCGGCTCCGTGGCTTAGCGGTTAAGCGCGCGCGCTCCGCTGCTGGCGGCCCGGGTTCCGATTCGGGTGCGCACCGACGCACCGCTTCTCCGGCCATGCTGAGGCCGCATCCCACATACAGCAACTAGAAGGATGTGCAACTGTGGCATATCAACTATCTAGTGGGGCTTTGAGGAGAAAAGGGGAAAAAAAGGAGGAGGATTGGCAATAGATGTTAGCTCAGGGCCGGTCTTCCTCAGCAAAAAGAGGAGGATTGGCATGGATGTTAGCTCAGGGCTGATCTTCCTCACAAAAAAAAAAAAGAAAAGATGGGTGCTCAAGGGTCGAGATTCAATGAAACATTTGTTGTTTCATTAGAGATAGTTTTACGTAAAACTAGGTTTTTGTTATTGTTGACTGTGAGTGTGTAGTGGTGCAGAATACAATGTGTACTAGTACAGTTTGTACCACTGCCTTGACTTGTGCTGACAAGTAAGCAGTTTTACTCACCGTTGTTTCTGGACCATCAATGCACATAGTCAACACAGTGAGAAAGCAAATAATGTTTTGTATTATTATGAAAATATTTTTTATCCCATAGACTCCCTGAAAGGATCTCGGGTTACTCCAGGTTGCAATCTGTGGATTGTACTTGAAGTTTAGAACTTACACCAACAAAAGATGTTTTTTCTAGATGAGTATTTTATTATGATGTTGTTTAGAATTTCCAGCACATGGTAATAAAGTACAGACCGACTTTTAGTCAGTTTTATTATTGCTTTGACATTCTTTACAGACAATACACCCTTTTATTGTCTGCACCCAGGGCAGACTTTCCCACTCCTCTGCCCTAGGTACACCATTGGATGTTTTTTTAAACTAAAAAAAAAATTTTTGTGTGTGTGAGGGAGATCAGCCCTGAGCTAACATCTGTTGCCAATCCTCCTCTTTTCGCTGAGGGAGATTGGCCCTGGGCTAACATCCGTGCCCATCTTTCTCTACTTTATATGTGGGGCGCCTGCCACAACACGGCTTGATAAGCAGTGTGTAGGTCTGTGCCTGGGATCCGAACCCGCGAACCCTGGGCCGCCAAAGTGAACTTAACCACTACACCACCGGGTACACCACTGGGCTATAACCACTACACCACCAGACCACTACACCACCAGGCTACCCTAGGACTTTATTCTTTTATTATTTTTTTGTGTGTGTGAGGAAGATCGGCCCTGAGCTAACATCTGCCAATCCTCCTCTTTTTTTTTTTTTTTTTTTTTGCTGAGGAAGACTGGCCCTGGGCTAACATCCATGCTCATCTCTTCCTCCACTTTATATAGGATGCCACCACAGCATGGCTTGCCAAAGCGGTGCGTCAGTGCACGCCTGGGATCTGAACCAGTGAGCCCTGGGCCGCCACAGTGGAGCGCGTGTGCACTTAACCGCTTGCACCACCGGGCCGACACCCAGGACTTTATTCTTGTAGAGCAATTTTAAGTTCGCAACATAATTGAGAGGAAGAGACAGAGATTTCCCATATACCTCCTGTCCCCACACATGCCTAGCCTCCCCCATTGTCAACATCACTCACTAGAATGGTACGTTTGTTACTAAAGCTGAAACTACATTGACACATAATCACCCAAAGTGCATAGGTTACCTTAAGGTTCACTTTTGGTGTTGTATATTCTAAAAATTTGGACAAATATTTAATGACATATATCCATCATTATAATATCATACAGAGTATTTTCACTGCCTTAAAAATATACTTCATTCTTTTTTATTGCTGAATGTTGTTCCATTGTATAGATATATGCTACATTTTTTTTATCCATTGATCAGTTGTTAGACATTTGGGTTGTTTCCAAGTTTTTGCTTTTATGCATAATGCTGCTATGAACAAATTTAAGTACAAGTCTTTGTATGTACGTTCTTTTCTCTTGTGTAGGTACCTAGGAATGGAATTGTTGAGTCATATGGAAACTATGTTTAACATTTTGTGAAACTGTTTTCAAAAGTGGCTTGCACCATTTTACATTGCAGCCAGCAGTGTATGAGGATTCTAATTTCTCAACATTTTTGCCTGCACTTGTTATTTGCTCTTTTGTTGATTATAACCATCCTAGTGTTTGTGAACACTAGGTATCTCATTGTGGTTTTGATTTGCATTTCCCTAAAGACTAATGATGTTGAGCATCTTTTTGTGTTTATTGACTCTTTGCATGTTTTCTTGGGAGAAATGTCCGTTGAAATCGGTTGCCTATTTTCTTTTTTAACTTCTCAAAATGTATTTATTAGATCTCTTTTGGCTGCATGTGACAGAAACCTCCTCTACCTCTTAAATGAAAGAACAGAATTTATTTTGAGGATGGTATGGGACAGAGATATTCATGGTATCCAAGGGCAGCAATACGGCAGAAACGTAGGAAAGATTGGACACCAACACTGGGTACTTAGAATACCCAGGAAATCCCCTATCCACTGTTGATCTCTCTTTCTCAGTTGCTTTGTTCTTATCTCTCATGAAGTTCTGGCTTTCCATTTTCAGGCCACATGGCAGAAAGTGGTTATTACTAATTATTTTTAGATTTCCCTCTCTTCATTTTAAAAGAGCAATCAGACAGATATCTCTTAGTCATGTTCTAATTTCCCAGGGAGAAGATTCTAATTCTCCCAACTTGTTTATGTACCCACCCGTAGACCAAACAACTGTGGCCAAGAGGGTGGTTACCCATATGATAACCACGTGGATCCGGGGCAGAGGTCGGCAACTATGGCCTCTGGCCCACGACCTGTTTTTGTACAGCCAATGAGCAAAGAATGCTTTTTGCATTTTTAAGAGTTGGAAAAAAAGCTAGAAAACAAAGGAAAATATGTGACAGGGATTTATGTGGCTAGAAAAGTCTAAAATATTTATTATCCGACCATTTACAGAAAAAGTTTGCTGATCTCAATCTAGGGGAAGGGGAGCAGTTTCTCCAAAAGAAGGGTGAGATGAAGTGGTTTGCCACACTAATAGAAATCTGCGGACCACAGGATATTAACAAATGATCCCACGCTCAGTATGCTTGGGAAACCAGATAGCAAAATTTAAAAAGACTTCTGTATTGCCAGACTTCTCTTAGTATACGCGAGAATAAGACTTTTCTTATTCCATACAAGACTTTTCTTAGTATACGCTAGAAAACATTGTGAATCTTCAAGAATCTTCAAGAGGAAGATATAGTATGTTCTGTTTCCCAAACGTGTTTGCCCATAGAACCTTATCCCTCCTCTCCTCCAAGGAATTAGTATTTTATGGACTATACTTGGGGAAGACATAAGCTGTCATATTTACTAACGTGGGCTTTATTTCTGGTCTTCCTTGGAATTGAGTTCGACAAGGACCATGTGCCAGGCCTCTGGTACTACGTGCAATGGAGGCTCACAATGAATAAAACAAATTGTCTGGCTTTAGGGAATTGTCAGTCTAGTGAGGGAGACTGATAAAAAAAAAAAAAGCTATTATGAGGGTAGTGCTATAAAGGATAACAAGTAGTAGTATCTAGAAACACAGAGAGGGGACACTTCCTGAGCCTTGTGGGGTAGGGATGGGGGCATTAAGGAGAGCTTCGGTGATGATATGGTGACTGAACTGAACCTTAAAGATCAACCAATAAAAGTTAACTAGGTGAAAAGAGAGAACAAAAGATGGACTTTTGCATAGAGGCAGATAGAGGCAGTGGTGTTTGATAGAATTGCATCATTTTAAGAGTAATTGAGTAAGACTCAGTGATTGGTTGGATATAGGAGACGAGAGAAGAGAAGGGACAGCAGATAACTCTCAAGATTATGGGTTGTACAATTTAGTGGGAACCCATAATTAATTCAGTTTTGGATCTGTAGGGTTTATTGTGCCACAGTCCATCCTACTGGAGATGTCCTGCAAGGGTTGGACACAGGAGGCTAGGGTTCAAGAGAGAGATCTGGGCTGCAGATAAAGATGAAGGAGTCATCACAGTACAGATGATAGTTAAAACTTTGCCTATATTTTAGGGCCGGCCCAGTGCCGTAGTGGTTAAGTTCGCATGCTTTGCTTTGGAGGCCTGGGGTTTGCCGGTGCAGACCTGCACGCTGTTCATCAAGCCATGCTGTAGCGGCATTCCACATACAAAAAATAGGGGAAGATTGGCACAGATGTTAGCTCAGCAATAATCTTCCTCAAGCAAAAAAAGAGGAAGATTGGCAACAGATGTTAGTTTGGGGCCAATCTTCCTCACCAAAAAAAAACCTTGCCTATTTTTTAATTAGGTTATTTGTGTCCTTAATATTGAGTTATAAGATTTCTTTATGTATTCTGGATACAAGTCCCATACCAGATATAGTTTTGCAAATATTTTCTCCCAGTCTGTGGGTTTTCTTTTACTTTCTTGATGCTAAGTCCAACACCATATTTCTATGGTTCTAGCTAATGCTGTTTCTGTTATCTACTGCATAAATCTGTGTAGTTCTGAAACTTAAGGATGTTTAGTTCCCTTAATGGCCCCATGGCAGAATGCCTGCAGCTGCCTCCTGGATCCCTGGTAAGGGCTCCTCTTCTTGCTCCTCTGCTCTGTGTTTTGTGGACAGAGCCTGTGGGAAGTAATTTTATGTTGGGAAGAGTTTTATAGTCCGCCTTAGCTTTCTGTTGGGACAGGAACAACTTTAACGTCATAGCTGTTTATATGCAGATCATGCCCAGATCTACATGTCCAATACTTACTGTTCATCAAAATCAGCTGGGATTCTAAAAAGTCCTAATGCCCAGGCTGCAGCCAAGACCAATTTAATCAGACTCTCTGGGGGGAGGGGAGGATCCAGGCATCAGTGGCTTTGAAAGCTATCCAGATAATTCCAATATTTAGCTAAAGCTGAGAACTGTGATGGTAGAGTCCCTGCTGGACTTTGTTGCTTCATTAATTCAACAAATATTTATTGAAAGTCAGCTGTGGTCTAGACAAATTGTCAGGTGCTGGATATTTAGTGGTCAATAAGACAAAAATAGTCTCTGCTCAAAATGTAGCTGGGAAAGACAGATGCTAAACAAAACATTATATAAATAAATCATTTAATTGCAGTTGTGAGCTTGGTGTCTAGTAGATCTCTCCATTCAGATTTCCTCAAGTTCATTGTCTCAAAAACTGAACTCTTAATCACTCCTAAATCATTTCATCCTCCTGTAGTTTCTAACCTGGTTAATGGCCATTTCAGTCATCTAAGCCTTCACATTTGCCTCTCTCCTTTATGTTTCTCATCCGATCAGTAACTAGGTATGCCATTTCTGCCTACACATCATATCCTGTAACTACTTTCCTCTCAACCCCCGTTGCTATTGTCTTAGGAGGGGTCTTCATCATCTCTTGCCTAGATTATTGCAGTTATCTATAACTGGTATCACTAGTTCTAGATTGGTTCCCTTCCAATCCAGTCTTCTCAATACCATCAGAATGATTGTTATAGAATGCTAGTATTTAATGGCCCCTCATGACTTATAAGATAAAATCCAAGCTCTTTACATAGCCTTCTAGGATCTTCCAATTTTTCTAGCCTTGTCTCCAACATGAAACTCACCCTCCCCCTATGCCAAGTGTTTTCGTTATCTATTGCTACATCACAAATCATCCCAAAACTTAGTGGCATAAAACAACCATTTATGACCTAGGAGTCCCAGAAGATCATTTCTACTGCTTTTTATTGATCAGGCAAGTGACTAAGACCAGTCCAGGGGAGAGGAATTAGACCCCAGCTCTCACTAGGAATAGCAGCAAAGAATTTGGGGATGTCTCTCATCTGCCATATCAGGTATACCACATCTGTTGAACCATAGGTCTATTTTTTTGTAATACCGTTCCATTTGCATCTTCCTCAATTCCTCAGCTTGGCAGATTCATGCTCTTTCAGGCTTAACCCTGGTGTCACAAAGCCTTTCTTGAATAAGAGGGCACTTGCATGTTGTTTTTTCTATGACTTAGCATTTATTGAGTACAAGGCAACATGCCCCCAAAACGAATAAACCAAGCCCTGGCTGATGGGCTAGGAACCGTTCAAGCAGAGTTGATCCTTCTCTCTTTTGTGCCATCACTGTATATTACATTTATGCCTAATCACATTTTGGGGCAATTATTTATGTATATGATTGCTCTGCCACTAAATGGACCTCCTCAGATTCTCTGATTTCATCCACATTCTCTAAGTTTTGGGTAGCTGAAATCAGTGTAAGCAAAAAGAAAAAGTATGCCTGGGAGGGTGGCAAGATTTTTTGTCTCAGGATCATCAAATTGATTTTAAAAAGGGGGGCAGTGGTAATGGTATCTGGCATAACTGGATCCAGGCAGCAACCAATGCTAAATGATCTCGTTCTTACCCTCCTTACACACCCTTTCCCTTCCCTCTTCTCTTTCCTCTCTCTCATCTTTCCTCTCCTCTCCTTTCCTCTCTCCCTCTGCTTCAGTCTGTGTGGCGGCTTCCTTTCCTCCTACTGCAGACATTGTTCCTCACCTGATGGATGGTTTGGCCATGATGACGCTAGGTTTCTGGAATGGTGCCCCCAGAGGCAAATGGCAGTCTTTCCTGTTAGTCCTAGATGAAAATTCCCGGCAGGAAATGCTCTGATTGAGGCCAGGGAGATGGAGCACTGTGGTTGGCCAACACTGTGGTGCTCGGGAAAGGCTTGCCTGTCTCAGAAAGGTGGTGGGGAATCGTCCCAGGTCAAAAACCATAGTGTACATTGCATTTGTCTCTGTTTCCCCAGTCTTCTGTGGAGTTATTAACACATAGCAGGAGTTTCCTAAATGTTTATTGAAGGAAATGAATGAATGAATGAATCTTTGACTTGAAAAGTCCCCCTCTCTGACTCTATGACTATGACTCTCAGACATTTCTGTTTTTGTTTTTGTTTTTTTTTGCAGGGGAAGATTCACCCTTCACTAACATCTATTGCCAATCTTCCTCCTTTTCTTTTTTTTTTTTCCTCCCCCCCTAAAGCTCCAGTACATAGCTGTGTATAGTTGTAAGTTCTTCTAGGTCTTCTACGTGAGCCATCGCCACAACATGGCTACTGGCGGACGAGTGATGTTGTTCTATGCCTGGGAACCAAACCTGGGCCGCTGAAGCAGAGAGTGCGGAACTTTAACCGCTAGGCCATCAGGCCTGGCTCAGTCTCTCAGACATTTCTCAATGGCTGCAGAAGTCGGGGATTTTGCTGTTTAACCACTTCCTGGCCACTCTGTGTGAGCCTACCTTAAAGATACCAAGTCATGAAGGAACATGAGTAAAGTACTGAATCCGTAGGCTCTATTTGGTTCCATTTTCAGTCTGTGTTTATTAGGGCAATAAAGGTTGAGTAAGTGTGGTGTGTCTCTATGGAAGATCCCTCAGGAAATCAGAGAGCTTCAAGGTGAGTCAGTGTTGGGGTTGGCACTGCTGTGCAGCTTTGAGCCCCAGCAGCTCATTATCACCAGCAGCACGTGCTTGCCTTGAAAGCTACGGCCGTTTCCAGCAGCCTTATCGCTGGCAGCAGTCGATCCACAACTCCTGCCAAAGGCTGGTCATTGAGCAAAAAGCTTTTTGAAAATTCTTCCCAAGATCTTTTATTCACATTCAATGTGTTCAGAGAGATGAGAGAATTTTCAAGACCCTCCCAGATTTCATTCTCACCAGAGGGTATTTCTTTTGTCACTAGTAAGAAGAAACAGCCAGAATCTTATGGAGAGAGAGAAAGAAAAGGCTAAATGATTTCTGCAGTTTTATAGCTTCCCAGAGTAATTCTAAGCCCATCAGCCAAGGCCTGGTTCATTTTCTTTTAGGGCATGTTGCCTGTGCTCAGTAAATACTAAGTCACAGAAAAAATAACATGTAATACCCGCCTATTGAAAGAAACACTGTACCACTGGTATTACTGTGGGGCTCTCACCCCAAGGATCCCTGATTCATTCAAGACACTAGGATGGTGATAAATAAACCAAATCCCTACATTTAGTGGCCTTTTTTTTTCTGGTGGAGGACAGAATCATACTTACAAACAAATACATGGAAATAAGTACACACATGAGATAGTTTCAGTTTATGATAAATGCTATAAATGTGATTTATAATGTGTTAAATGTGGTAGGATTTAGGGCAAACTTTAGGGGTGATGACTAGAGAAGACCCTCTGAAGAGTAACATTTGAGCAGAAACCTGAAAGAGAAGGAGCTGATTATGTCAGGATCCATGGAAGAAGCAAGAGCAAATGCCAGAGAGAGTGAACTTGATATGTTCAAGAGAGGTGAATAAGGTCCTTCTGGCTGGAGTGGACTGAAGCTAGGGGGAGAAGGTGGGCAGGGGCCAGACCAAGAGGGACCTTGTGGGCCAGGCAGGGACTTTATATTTTATTTTAATTGCAGGGGAGGATTTTTTTTTTTTTTGTGAGGAGATCAGCCCTGTGCTAACACCCGCCAATCCTCCTCTTTTTTTGCTGAGGAAGACGGCCCTGGGCTAACATCTGTGCCCATCTTCCTCCACTTTATATGGGACGCCGCCACAGCATGGCTTGCCAAGCAGTGCGTTGGTGCGCGCCCAGTATCCGAACCAGCGAACCCCGGGCCGCCACAGCGGAGCGCGCGCACTCAACCGCCTGCGCCACCGGGCCGGCCCCTGCAGGGGAGGATTTTAAATAGGTAAATTGTGTGATTAGACTCATGTTCTTTATCTGGGTTGTCCAATATGGTAGCTGCTAGCCTCATGTGGCTATTCAAATTTAAATTAAGTAAAATTAACTAAAATTTAGTTCTTCAATTGCACCAGACACATTTCAAATAGCTATACACGTGGCTAGTGGCAATCATATTGGACAGTGTAGATAAGGAACACTTCCATCATTGCAGAAAGTTCTGGTGGGCAGTATTGTTCTAGAGAGAGTGGAAGCAGGGAGACCAGTTAGGAGGCTACTGTTCTAGTTCAAGTGAAAGACATTGATAGCTTAGATTAGGGGCTGTAACAGTAGAGATGGTGAAAAGTGGTCGTACTTAGTGTAGTGTTTGAAGACAAAGTCAAACAGGATTTGCTGGTGAATTGTTTATGAGACAATGAAAGAAAGAGATGAATTAGTTATGTTTGCAGGTCTACTTTGGGAGAGGTAGGATTAGAAATGTTTACATGCAGGAGAAATAGATCTCTTTTCTCTCAATGAGATGGAACTCATCCTTCACCTGTAAGACAGCAAGAATCTTTAAAAATCACTGAGATACATACATGACCAAAAAAAAGCCTGCAGGAGTTGGTGGGGGAACTGCTGAATTTGGGCAGTTGTAAATACCTGTGATTGACAGGTCAGCGGGGTCTATCACTAAAGTAGTGGAAATCATTCTCAGGGAATTTTGGTCACTGCTGACTCAGGTGCATGGGTATCCTGCAAATCTCATTTCTGATTTCAAAGAGAAGATCATCTTTTTCAAGTCTCCTCCAAGGAAACTATTTTCTTTGCCATTAAAAAAATTATTTTGTTGAGCTGGCCCGGCGGCGTAGTGGTTAAGTGCACGCACTCTGCTGCTGGTGGCTTGGGTTCGGATCCCGGGCGCGCACCACTGCACCACTTGTCAGGCCATGCTGTGGCAGCATCCCATATAAAGTGGAGGAAGATGGGCACAGATGTTAATCCCAGGGCCAGTCTTCCTCAGCAAAAATAGGAGGATTGGCATGGATGTTAGCTCATGGCTGATCTTCCTCACAAAAATTTAAAAAGAAATTATTTTGTTTACTTTTTCTCAAGATGACAAGTTCAACCTCACACTGCAGGTACTGAAGGTCATTGACAGGAAAGACTTGGGCACTGGGAGGCTGATTATGCACTTTGATGGGAAATCAGTAATTTGAAAACTGTAGGAGCAAATATTCTAGTGTGGTTCCTTGTTCCTGTTCGTTAAGAGATTTGTTTTCAGAGAATAGGTCTGCACTGGAGAAGGATTCACAAGGTCAAGTCTTGTGAATCCTTCTTGTGACTTGACCTTGTGAATGCTCAGTTGACTCCTTAAGGACTCTGTGATAGACAAGCCATTTACCATCTCTGGTCCTTCATTTCCTCACCTATGAAATGAGATTAGAAATGCTTGCTCTGTCTGCTTTATATAAATATTATGAGCTTTAAATTAGGTGGAGATAATCATGATAACACCACTTGACATTATTAAGTACTTATTATGTGCCAGGCACGGTTCTAAGCAGTGTGATGAAGCTAAGATAGACACTGTGCTAAACTTAGTGGCTTAACACAACAACTGTTTTGGGGCTGGCCCGGTGGCGTAGTGGTTAAGTTCACGCACTCTGCTTTGGCAGCCCAGGGTCCGCCAGTTCAGATCCTGGGCGTGGACCTATTCACCGCTCATCAAGCCATGCTGAGGCAGCATCCCTCATAGAAGAGCTACGGCTCTACAACTGTGATACACAACTATGTACTGGGGCTTTGGGGAGAAAAAAGAAAAAGAGGAAGATTGGCAACAGATGTTAGCACAGGGCCAATCTTCCTCAAAAAAAAAGTCGAAAAAAAACCTAAAACAAACAAACAAACAAAAACCAACAACTATTTTATTTACTCACAATTCTCTGAGTCAGCAATTTGGGCTGGACTCAGCTGGATGGTTTTTCTGCTTTTCTTGCCTGTGGTTGTGCATATGGCTGCAAATTATCTGGCAGCTCTGATGGCCTAACTTGTCCCCTCTCAAATGTTTGGCAGTCGGTGGTAGCTGTTAACTGATTGGTCTAAGGGGCCTCAGCTGGGACAGCTTGTGTCTCCTCCATTGACCTCTCATCCTCTAGTAGGCTAGACCAGGCTTCTTTACATGGGAGTTTCAGGGCAGAATTCCAAGAGATGAGAGCAGAAGCTACAAGGCTGATCGAATTCTAGGCTTGGAAGTCCCACATATCACTTCCACCACATTCTGTTGGTCAAAGTGAATCACAGGCACAATCCAGATCCAAGGGTAGGGAGATAAACTCTACCCGTTTATGGGAGGAGTGGAAAAATCACATTGCAAATGGGCAGGCATGCAAGGTTAGGAGGAGTTAACGTAGTTATCTTTGCGAACAATCTACCATACTTGTCAACATACAATCTCATCTAATCTGCATAGCAACCTTATTATCCTCATTTGACAGATGAGGAACCTGAGGCACCACGAGGTTGAATAACTTGCTCAGAGTCAGAGATCATGCTCTTTTTTTATGGTCTTCAAAATGGAAATCACATTATGATAGATTACTTGTGTTTGCCTGTGTCCAGTTCTCTCTTTCTGGGACACATGATAGACTACAATTCCTATCCCTTGTAGTTTAAGTGGGGTCGTGTAACTAGTTCTGGGCCAGTGGAAGCATTTAACAGCAGGTGTAAATTCTTCATTTCTTTCATCCCTTACCTCTGTGACCCTAGAAACCAAGGGTTGAAATGGTGGAACTATAAGATAGAAGTAGATTCGAGTGCTAAGTTACCGTTCAAAAGGAAGCTGCCTTGTAGAGCTGCCAGACCTACAGCAGAAAAGAAAGAAAATTACATGTGTTAAGCCACTGAGATTTTGGGGTTTGTTATTGCAGTGAAGCCAATTCTCTCCTGACTAATACAAACCTCACTGTATTTTTCTACTTATAAAGTGAATCTATAATCTTCTAAAAATTTTAATTAAACAGGAAAGAAAAATTTAAAAATCACTCCAAATAACTACTACCCAGGGTCAACAATTCTTAATCCTTTGGTGAATATGAGTCTAGATAATTCTCTTTGTATAAAAATACGCAATTTATATAAATAGGTTCACACTCTCCAAATTTCCTGGTAGCGTCCTTTTGTTATCAAACAATATAGTTTCAAAATTGTTCTTGGTTAAGGAATAGAAGCCTATATCGGAAGCTCTTTGAAATATACCATATACAAAAGGAAGGTTTTTGAGAACATGCAGTATAGGGGTTAAGACTATAGGTTCTACATCCGAGTGCCGGAGTTCAAATCCTCACCCTGTCACTGACTTGGAGAAAGTTAGATGATCTGTCAGTGCCTCAATTTCTTCAACTGTGAAAGGAGGATAATAATAGTACTTACTTCACAGTGAGGATTAAATAAAATAAGGTTTGTAAAACACTTTGCACAGTACCTGGCATGTAATAAACACTCAATAAATGTTAGCTATGATACCAGGGTAACAAATTTACACATTCCACCTGGATATGCAAAGAAAATGTAGCTTCTTTACTTCCTATGAGAGATCTTTCTCATAACGCCCTGCTAGACAGGAGGTGGAAGAAACCACGTTACCTTCTGGTTTTAAAAGACTTCCAAGGAAATATTTAGTCAGTCAAAAGTCCATCTTCATAATGGGGCTACTGCCCTCTTCCCTTATAATTTTTTCCCAAGGATGGTCTAAAGAAAATCTGTCTTCCTCCTGTGCATCTGTTCTGCTCTCACGCTACTACCACACTCACAACATTTCTGACAACAGATGTGTGGGGGTTTTCCCCCACCAAGCAATTCTATGCAGCACCAGCTGGGTGTCCTACAATGTAACTCATTTCTGACACTATTTGCTTGGAGACAGCGTTAGATCCCACAGGTTAAGGGCGCAGTCCCAGAAGACTGTCCCCACCCTACTTCAGATGCCAGTTGAAAGTCCAGGTTGTCACCTGTGCTCCTGACTCATCATCGGCTATATATCAGAGGTTCCCATAGCCCCCTCCTTGAGGTTTGATTAATTTGCTAGAGTGGCACACAGAACCGAGGAAAACAGTTTACTTACTGTTTGCCAGTTTATTATAAAAGAATATGAGAAAGGATACAGATGAACATCCAGATGGAAGAGATGTATGTATAGGGCAAGGTATGTGGGAAGGGGCATGGGCTTCATGCCCTCTGCAGCCCTCCATGTGTTCACCAACTTGAAGCTCTCTGAACCCCATACTTTGGGATTTTTATGGAGGCTTCATCAAGTAGGCATGATGGATCATTAACTCCATTTTCAGCTCTTCTCCCCTCTCTGGAGAATGGGGGATGGGGCTGAAAATTCCAAGCTTCTAATCATGGCTTAGTCTTTCTGGTGATCAGCCCCCATCCAGGAGCCACCAAGAGTCACCTCATTAGAACAAAAAACACTGCTATCACCCAGGAAATTCCAACGGATTTAGGAGCACTGTGTCAGGAACCAGGGACAGAGACCAATATATGTGTTTTCTATTATCTCACAGATGGTTTCTCTGTATGGGGAAAAAGGTCTCCTGGGGACAGAGGAAGTTTACATGTTATTTCTCTTAACTTGTCTTGCCATGGGATGGATGGTTTAGTTTGCATTGGCATCCAATGCAGGAAAACTAGTTTCCTTTGCTCTTTTGGTGAACAGTGTTATCCACTGCTGTCGGTTGGTGAGTTGACATTGCCTCCAGCCATTGAAGGTCTTGACCTTGCAGGCCTCCTTTTCCCTACTCCAGAACTCTGCAAGTCCAGTGGTCCTTCCAGCCTCTCCCTAGACCCTTACCAGGGCACACAGGAACTTTCTAGATTCTTTGCACACCATGCACAGACCATAGGGAGCAAAGAGCACTGCCTCTCCTACTTTTGCTCAACCCATCCACCTTAACCCTTTGCCAGAGATTGGCAGAGTCCCTTGCATAGAGGTCTCATTCCAGCTTTCCAAACGGGGAGTGAGTCAAAAACTTCTCTGATTTTGGCTTTTTATTCAAACCTATGTGACAATCCCCTGCCCTCCAGGCCAAAGTCAGTTCACATGTCAGACAGCTTACTACCCCCCACCCCTTGTCCATGATTTCCAGGTGCTGATTGGGACGGGCTTTCTCTTTCATCTTCTTGTCTACAGGGACTTTGCTTACACCACTAAGCCTCATCACTCAACTTCAATGACAGAGAGGTAAGATCTCTATGTGATAAAGATATTATATGGCTCTTGATATGAGAGCTACAAGTCAGTTAGGAACTAGAGTTAACTATGAATACAAATATATTTATTTAATACTCTCAAATATTGCCCTATTATAATATCATCATCATTATCGTTATGTAGGAAGGGCTGCTTTCTCCCTCAGTGTCTTCCACCTTTCTCATGGACTTACATTGCCCACCAAGTTCTGGAATTTGTAGCGGCTTTGCCTGTTAGAAGACATTCGGAAGGCAGTCCACCTGCCGTTTGCCTAGAATGCAGGAAATAAGCATCATACCATATGGGCTCTTTAACACCCGCCCGCATGGCCCGAGACACACACAGCAGATCTTCTGGTAACTGTGAGCCAAGCACCGCTGGGGTGGCTGCTTCGTTTGAGAATGACACATTTAAAAAATCTTCATAATTATACTTTTATCCCAGTGATACAAAATTAATTTTTGGTCTTTCTATTGTCTATAAACTGACCCACGATCTCTCTCCCTCTCTCTCTGATGGTCCATTCTACACATAGCCTACAAAGGAACAATAAATGTTTATATCAGCAGCAGCTGCCTCAATAACATTCTCAATCAGCAATGTTAACCATATATAGATTGAATAAAAAACCTGTTTAGATGTGAGGTCAGGGGCTGCCACTCAGACCTCTCCTAACTGTGTACTAAAGCCCTGAATATCACACTTTGGCATTTATTTCTTTGAATTAAGACACGGTCTTTGTACCTTTATATGGATTTACCAGACCATGTACGATCCCAAGGGGTCTGGATGAATCTTACTTTTAACAAGCACTCCAGGTAATTAATATGATTAACTTCAACTACAATTCTTTCTTGGTGACTGCATATTATCTAAAAACAAAAACAAAACCTGTTCTTCATTTGCTTCCTCTTTAAGGTTAAATTATCCCAAGTGAGTCCAATTAAGGAGACTTTATGTGTATCTCTTTAAGCTGTGGCCATAAAGATCCAACAAGGTTCTATGGCATTTTTGAGCTCTTTTCCCTGACTTCATTTTATCTGAAGTTTTGTAAGACCTGTGTCTTGGGGCAGAGCTACAGAACTACAGCATGACTCTTGGTTTTCATTTAAGACTAGGAGGTCATTCTGGAAATCAGTATGTGCCTGCCCTCACTCATTTATTAAGCACACAGATAGGAGTGTGAGGGAGTCAAAGCCTGGAACTTGCCCCTTCTCCTCGCCCTCCTCTCCCAGGTGAGATGTATTTTGCTGGTCCCCCCTTCTCGCCCCCCCATTGCTGGGATGGCTGAACATTTTCTGAGAGACTTGCAGAAAACAGCCAGATAGGATTTATCTCATTTCTTTTGAATTTCTTTTGAATTGGTGAGGACTGTATTGAGAACTAGAGTTAGGCTATTTCTAACCTCAGGGGAGTCAATTCCACACTGTCTGAGTTGATGGGGAACATTGATATTGACTTTCAATGGAGGGAAACGAACGTAAATACCAGTGCTGTAGAAAAGTGCTTCGGTTCAAAAACATGTGAGTATTGACGTTCCTTTCTTACCTGTATGTTTTTGTCTCTCTTTGGTTAACGTCAGCTATTCTTTCAAATCCTGTTTGCTCTGCAGTTTTTTGGTTACTGTGATATGAAAGATTAAAATGGTGACTGGAAAAAAAGTGTCTAGCTTATTGGGCTGCTGGGAATACCTTTGGCATGCAGTTTCTTTAAAATAGGAGTTTCTAATCTCGTGATACTAAGCCAAGTCTTGGGGTCATCAGAAAAGGGGAGTGCGTATGTGGGACTATGTATGTGCATGCAGCGTGGGGACGTTGCGTTAGCTCTAGACTGGTAGAGACCAGAGGAAGAAGGGAGGGACTGGCAAAGATCTTTAAAATGATAGATGCTATAAAGTGCAAAGAGCCATCTCTTGTTTAAGATCTCCCCACCTCCTCAGCTTTGTCATTCTCCATCACAGTTCCTTGTGTGTTCCTATGGGGACTTAACACAATTTTCTATTATTACATTAATTATGTATCTATTATTACATTAATTGCATTTATAGTTTAATTAATTAATTACATTCATTATATTTATTTTGTTTATTCATTTGCCCCTCTTGTTCCACCTCTGAAAATGTATGTTCTCGGAGGGCAAGAACCTTACTTGTCTTTATTCACCACTAAATTTCTAATGCCTAATAGGTGCTCAATAAAAATTTGTTGAATGAATGAAGCGTTGAATGCACTAAGCACTTCACATGCTTATCTCTCAATAATCTACGTTCTAGAAAAATTTGGACTAGAAACAGTCTTTTTTAACCAGCTTTTTTTGCTGTTATACATACTTAACAACAAAAACCTATGGGTGAATAATTTAAATCCAAGAGTTTAGGGTATGGCATTTGGAATATGATCACCATATCACTAGATATGTGGCAGCATTCCATTACTTTTATGAAGACTACATACGTTTCTCTGATAAACAAGTGAAGGGGAACAAAATTTGCCACCCCAAAATATGTCTCTTTAACATGAGGGTTATTTAAGTCTAATTATTTTTAAGAAAGAAAAGACTCGGAAAGTTTTTTCTTGTTACCTCCCCCTTAATTGCCTAAAAGAATTCAGATAAAAAAACCTGCCTCAGGAAGCAAGCTATCACCTTAGCATTAAACAGGGAAGAACATAGAAAAGCCTGTTTGTTGGGCTCCCTCTGTGTTCTGTTTCTGTGTGGCCAAACACTTGTTTTCCAAATGTTTGCTCTTTTTCATCTACCTGTGAATTGCCTTCCTTCCCTTTGAAGTCCCTGGCTATCCCCAACCCCAACATTTTATTTTGTCTTTAGCTGAAGATGGTATTTAAGGTGGTGGCTTCAGCCATTCTGGCGAGTTACGCTTTCCTGGGTCTCTCCTGTATACATGTTATTCAACTTTGATTTTCTCCTATTAATCTCTCATGTCAATTTAATTCTTAGACCAGCCAGAAGTACTTAGAAGAGTGAAGGAAAATTTCTTCCTCCCCTACACAAGCAAGGAGTTGAAATAGTCTATCAAGTTTGCATCCAATCTATTTTAGGACTGCTAGTCTCTGCAATCTGACCACAACTGTTTAAATGTGTCTGTCATTTCAGTCTTCATTGTCCTAAGTCTAGCCCAGGACTGCTTCTCCTTCTTGGCAGAATTCCAAAGTTAAAAATTGTTCCAAAGTCCACATCAAGGGCCGCATAGCCCACCTTACCCTGTTACTGTTTCCTGCATACAGCATCCTGGAGCTTTACAGTTGAATACTTATCTTAAAGAAAGGTTCAGACCTTGGAACAGGGAAGGTAAATGCATCAAGCGTCAGAAAAATATGGGCTATTTTTGGATGATATTGGTTCATAAATTTTAATCCCTCTTCTCGGTGACTCTGTAAAACCTCTCAAAGGAAATCTCTAGGTTTTGCCCTGTCTGACTTTTCTCCTCTGTTACTTACAGTTTTGTCTTTTATGAGTAAACCCCCTTTTTGGTGGAATATAAAATGACAAATCTGCATCCTTGTTTTAATGCTCTGTGAAACCAAACTTCTTATTGGTAGGATAGCATGTCCATGCAAGATGTCGTTCTCCTCTGTAAGTTACAGTGTCTAAAAGAGGGAAAGGAATTATAAATAGTGTATGTTAATAATGTTCATTTTTCAAGATATTTAGAAATAGAAAATTTACATACTTGCAAGCTTTTATTTTTATTTCCTTTCTTAGGTCTTAATTATTCTCTTTCTGAAATTCAGAAATTATATGGTGTCCACTAAGAGGTAATATGTTATACCTATCATATTTGAAAAAGAAAAATAAGAAGATAGTACCAAAGACAAGATCTGCTGTGTTATGAGTGAAACATCCATACACATACACCCACATTTGGCTGGTGGGGGGGTGACTCAGGAAAATTCTTTTGAGACCGAATTTTACACAAGACACAGCAAGAGCTTTTCACAGATTTTTGACCCAATAACCTCACTTTTCACTGTAGCACTATTCATAATATTGGGCAAAAAAATTAAAATGTCCAACAACTAGAGAATATAAATTATGTAGATGATGTAAATTGTATATGTATTGGAAAGAATAGGTAGAATTATTAAATTATGCTTATGTATATAGCTAATTATATTATATTTATAGCTATTAAATTACATTTCTAAAGATCAGGCATGGAAAAAAGCTTTTTATTTTTTAATATAAGTGAAAAAACAAAAAGACAAAGTTATGTCACTGTGATTCCACCTGTGGAAAAATATGAATATATTAGATGCAACCTGGAAGGAAATGTTTGTTTTAGGAAGGTAGAATTAAGTGTGTTTTTTTAAATGTTTCTTTTTCCCTTGTAATAAAATGGAAAAAAAATCTTAAAAGATCCTGGAGGGTCATGTAATTTCTAGGAAATGACTACACAAACTACATTGAAATAAAATTGGCAAAAACCTTAACTAAAAATTGGAAATGAAATAAGCAAACAAATGCCCATTTGTTACACAAAATATTTCACTGTTCAACTTCACTTAATCTACCAGTGCAAGTATTTGCAACCCAGCTTTTGTGACCCTCACGCTGTATCTCCACTGTTTTTAAAAGCTGTTTAGAAATATTTGGAATTATATTTAGTACTGTTCAAGGTGTATCCAACAACACGGTGAGGAAAATGAGGGCCCAAATCATACAACTAGTAAGGGGGGCCACACCTGGAAATATACCATTTACCCGTCATAGGACAACTCCAGGGAGAGAAGCTGATATGGGGAACACTGGAGTATTACTACTGGAGCTGCCCTTGGGAGACAAGGCCCTGAGGCACAGAGGTCAAAACTCTGGGAAACCAAGTGGAGGCACGCTGAGTGATCAGGGAGGAGACAAGCCAGGAAAAAAACCAGTGAGTCTGAGATTGAAGCTATTTTAGTTGCGGGTCTTGTTTATGAGGAACAAAAATACAATTTAGAGTATATTAAGCACAGAGAGTCTATATTGGCTTATGTAACTACAAAGTACATAACTTCTAGGAGGTCAAATGACTTCATCAGGATTTTTTTCCTTCTTCTCTGTTTCTTAATCCATGTTTCAGATCATCTTCTCTGTGTGTTGGCCTCTCTCTTTCCTACTTCAGTTGGCCTTCCTCCAGGGGACAGACTTTGCTATGAATTGTCTCAGGTTTACATCATCCATCTTAGAGACCCCAAGAATAGGAACTCCAGAAGGCTCCTTTCTTGTTCTATTATGGGTGCTAATGGTGGCTGTGAATTGTACTTGCAAGGGAGTTACAAGTCCCTTGCTGAGGATGCTGTGCCTAGGATGGTGACTACCTATGGTGATTGATGAAGTCAGGGCAACCTTTCTGTCTCACATAAAAATACTGATATTAAGAATCTTTCATGTCATTAGTGAAAAGTTAGCCTGAAAGTAACAGAGTATTATTGTAAAAACTCCCATTAGAGTAGTTGTCTTGTTAAAAAGTTCTGGTTTTTAACCCTGGCCCTCTATAATTATGGAATTTCAGGCAATAAAACAGAGTTCAGTGAATAAACTTGAGATATGTTTGCGAAGACAAGCTGTTCTTGTCTCAATTTCTTCCCTTTTATTTTGAACCCTCAGATTCTCTAAAACCTTCACCTTTTCCTCCCTTCCGCCCCTAGTGGTTCCCATGGCAACAGTAGCTTCCTGGGTTGGAGCTGAGGTAGGGCAGTAGTGTGCGTCTGGGTTATTTGTAAATTGAGTGTTTATAAGGTGGGAACTGTCTGTACTGCATTAGTCATTTGTATCTCAGCTTTTAAGTAGGTCAGTTGTCTCTTCTCTAATGAGGGAGTATTTGTTCTCTTAACATTCTGGCAAGCTTGTCTATTCTCTTCCTCATCCATGTCATCGGATGAGAATGTCCTAGGCTTTTGATCCTCAAGAGGTGTATGGAGTGAAAGGAAACCTTGTGGGTGGAAAAGAGGAACAGGTGGGAGTAGCAAGAGTAGAAGAGAGCCAGGCAAGAGTAGCCTATGTCTGTAAGAATGTTAGTAATTCTGAAATGATTCAATAATGCAGAGTAAACTGCGACGACAATGAGCATTATCCAACCTCAGTCCGGTTCTGTGTGAAAGAACAAGCACTTGGTGGCTCTCCTTACTAAGTTCTTCCCAGCAGACTGTCCGTGGGTCTTGACACCCTCATTGTTTGGTATTCCTTGGGGTTAAGACATGGACAATTTCTTTTTAGAAAGGCAAAAGTACAAGGGTACGGTCACATCTTATTCATTTTTTTACCTCCTGCACCAGCTCCAGTGGTCAATAAATATTTAGTAAATGACGTAGCAAACATTATCAGCTAAGAATAGTTCACATCCAATATTTTTAGCAGATTAATTCTAGTTCATTCATTTAATCTTTCATTCAGCATATATTTTCTAATGATGAAGATAATAAAAATAACTTTCATTGTGCATGTACCATAAGTTAGGAAATGAGCTAAGTATTTTATGAACAATATCTCAGTCCTCACAACACTATGAGATAGGTACTATTAGTATTACCATTTTACAGGTGAAGAAACCTAAGCTAAAAGAGGTTAAATTAATTTCTCCCTTATCAAATGTGTGATAAATGGTAGATGCAGTACCTGAATAAAATCCCAATGCTGTTGAGTGTTAGGAGCTAATTCTCCATGGTTATCTTGCATTTTTTTTCTTGTAATTTATTTGTTATAGAAACTGGAATATTTGTCCTGTAAAATTTCCAGAGTCTGGATTTTGCTGATTGCACCCCTGAAGTATCATTGAATATTTTCACCTTAGTATTTTCTGTAAATTGGTAGTAGTCAGATATAAAAGCTTGATCAGATTTCAGTTCAATTTTTTTGGCACACCTACTGAATAAGTGGTATTGTGTTCTTCCATTTGCCTGGAGACATATAATACGATCGTCTCTCTTTTCTATAATATTAGCAGCTATTCGTATTGAATATCCAGTTCAACTAGTTTTTTAGAGGTTGCAGAACAGTGATTTTCTATTATATTGATTGTATATATGTAGTGTGTGTGTGTGTGTGTGTAAACCTCTTTACTTATTAACTGGAATACTTCTATAAAGAGAAACTTCCCGTCATCCATTATTTGGTTACTTAGCAGTATACTTTGTTTAGAAAGGCAGGATAAATGCTTGATTCTTTCCCTTTACTTATACATACATTTTCAAAATAATGAGTTGGTTCCTAAGCATCTTCTGTGGTTATCAATTAATTGTTTTTATTACAATTATGAACTCATAGATACAAAAATATGTGATGGTTTTTAATCCATTGTGGTTCTTCTTTTTATTTATTTATTTTTTAATTTAATTTAATTTTTTTTTTGTGAGGAGATCAGCCCTGTGCTAACATCTGCCAATCCTCCTCTTTTTTTGCTGAGGAAGACTGGCCCTGGGCTAACATCCGTGCCCATCCTCCTCCACTTTATATGGGACGCCGCCACAGCATGGCTTGCCAAGCAGTGCATCAGTGTGCGCCCGGGATCCGAACCTGCGAACCCTGGGCCTCTGCAGTGGAGTGCGCGCACTTAACTGCTTGCGCCACCGGCCGGCCCCAGTTCTTCTTCTTGATGATAAAATCATCTCACTTTTGATCTGTCTGAGCTTCTTCAAGTTTGCTCCTGAGTCACTCGACACGATCCTAAGTAATCTTTGATAGCTTCTTTACTATCTCGTGTGACAAAGTTTCCCAGCTTATCTTTTAAAATTTCTTGCCCCAACTTGGAATTGTCTATTTCTCCAAGGAATGCTGGTTCTGCTAAGTGGAAAATGATATATGGTTTTTATATTGGTAACTAGATGAAGCAAAAAAAAAAGAAAACACATCTCCTGCCTGGATTCAGCCTGTGGGTAGTCTTTTGGTGACCTCTGGCCAGACTTAAGCAATAGCAGTGAGAATTAAGAAAAAAAGATGGATGATAAAGATTTTTTTTCTAATTATTTTTTTATTGTGGTAAAATACACTTAACATAAAATTTACCAAGTATTTTTTTTTAATTTTTTGTTTATTGCAGTAACATTGGTTTATAACATTGTAAAAATTTCAGGTGTACATCATTATACTTCTATTTCTGCATAGATTACATCATGTTGACCAAAAAATATGGAACGCTTCACGAATTTGCACGTCATCCTTGCGCAGGGGCCATGCTAATCTTCTCTGTATCGTTCCAATTTTAGTATATGTGCTGCCGAAGCGAGCACTACCATCAAGTATTTTTAAGTGTACAATTAAGTGGTATTAAATACATTCATAGTGTTGTGCAACCATTGGCACCATCCATCTCTGCGACTCTTTCATCTTGTAAAACTGAAACTCTGTACCCATTAAACAATAACTCCACATTCCGTCCTTCCCCTAGCCCCTGACAACCACTGTTCTGCTCTCTGCCTCTATGATTTTGATTAATCTAAGTACCTCATATAAATGGAATCATGCAATATTTGTCTTTTTGTTACTGGTTTATTTCACTTAGCATAATGTTCTCAAGGTTCATCCATGTTGTAGCATATGTCAGAATTTCCTTCCTTTTTAAGGCTGAATAATGTTCCATTGTGTGTATATATTATATCACATTTTGCTTATCCATGCATCCTTCAATGGACACTTGGGTTGTTTCCATGTTTTAACTATTGTGAATGATGCTGCCATGAACATGAGTGTACCAATATCTCTTCGAGATCTTGCTTTCAATTATTTTTGGTTTATACCCAGAAATGGAATTGCTGGGTCATATGGTAATTCTTTTTTTAATTTTTTGGGAACCTCTGTACTATTTCCCACAGTGGCTGTACCATTTTATGTTCTTACCAAGAATGCGAAAGGCTTCTAATTTCTCCACATCCTTAACAACATTTGTTATTTTCTGTGTGTGGGTTTTTTTTTCTTTTTTTTTTTTTGTGAGGAAGATTAGCCCCGAGCTAACATCCAGTGCCAATCCTCCTCTCTTTTGCTGAGGAAGATTGGCCCTGGGCTAACATCCGTGACCATCTTCCTCTACTTTATATGGGACACCACCACAGCATGGCTTGCCAAGCAGTGCATCGGTGCGTGCCCGGGATCCGAACCTGCAAACTCCGGGCTGCTGAGGTGGAGCGCAAGAACTTAACCGCTATGCCACTGGGCTGGCCCCTGGTTTTTTGTTGTTGTTTTTTTGTAGTTTTTTTTTATAGTAGCCAGAGAGTAGTAATGGGTGTGAGGTGGTATCTCATTGTGGTTTTGATTTGCATTTCCCTGATGATTAGTGATGTTGAGCATCTTTTCATGTGCTTATTAGCCAGTTTTATGAAATGTCTTTTCAAGGCCTTTGCTCGTTTTTCAGTCTGGTTGTTTGTTTTCTGTTGTTGAGTTTTAGGACTTCTCTATATATTTTGGATATTAATTTCTTGGAAGATATATGATTTGCAAATATTTTATCCTATTCTGCGGGTTGCCTTTTTATTCTGTTCATATTGTCTTTTGATGCACAAAATTTTTAAATTTTCATTCAGTGTAATTTATCTGTTTTTCCTTTGTTGTTTGTGTCTTTGGTGTCATATGCAAGAAATCATTGCCAAATCCAATGTCTTGAAGATTTTGCCCTATGTTTTATTCTAAAAGTTTTATAGTTTTAGGTCTTATATTTAGTCTTTGATTCATTTGGGGTTAATTTTGTATATAGTGTTAGGTCAGGGACTAACTTCATTCTTTGCCATGTGGATAACCACTTTTCCCAGCACGATTTATTGAAAAGACTATCCTTTCCCCTTTGAATGGTCTTTGCGTCCTTGTCAAAAATCATTTGACCTTATATGCAAGGATTTATTTTTGAGGTCTCTATTCTAGTCCAGTTATCTGTCTTTATGCTAGTACCACACTGTTTTGATTACTGTAGCTTTGTAGTAAGTTTTGAAATCAGGAAGTGTGAGTCCTCCAGCATCATTCTTCTTTTTCAAGATTGTTTTGTCTTTTAGGGGTTGTTGGGGAAGAGGGAGAATCCCCTTGCGCCCTTTCCTGTAAGGTTCTTATGGCTGGCCAAATAATTAAAAGGCGGGTTAGCAGGAGAAAATAATACCAAGTTTAATAACATGTATACACGAGAGAAACCAGGGAAACTGAGTTTCTCAACAAAATGGCAGAGGTTCTCATCATAAATACTATCTTCAGCTAAAGACAAAGGAGGATATTGGGGGTGGGGGGAGTCAGTTATGGCAGATTATCAGAAAAGCACAGTAAACAAGAGTAAGGTTATTATGCAGGTTTAAGGCCTCACCTTCCACATTGATAAGTTTCTAGAGATAAGGTCATCCTCCCTCTTCCCAGTACAGAGAGGGAGATACCTTTACGAATGGAGATTTCTGTTATAAATGTAAATGTTTGTCTGGCAACTCTTTCACCTGGAGAATGTGGCCGGGGAGAGACAGAATTTTTGACAAGATGGGCTTGGTGCCTTTCGTATTGTAACATCTATTTTACGTTGTATTACAGCCATCATATGGTAGTGGCTCCTTCCTGAAACAGGCCTTCTGTGTTAAATTGTTTAGGCAGTTTGGGGGAGATCAAATGTCCATCAGAGAAAATAATCAAGGTAAAGAGACATATTTTAGGGTGGTCAGTTTTGATCTCCCACAGGGTCCTTTGAGATTCCATATGAACTTTAGGATGCATTTTTCTATTTGTGTAAAAAAAAAAAAAATGTGATTGAGATTTTGACAGGGATTGCACTGAATCTGTAGATTGCTTTGAGTAGTCTTGATGTCTTAACAATATTAAGTCTTCCAATCCATGAACAGCTGATGTGTTTCCATTTCTTTATGTCTTAATTTCTTTCAGTAATGTTGTGTAGTTTTCATTACACAAGTCTTTCGTGTCATTGGTTAAATTAATTCCTAAGTATTTTATTCTTTTTGATGCTATTGTAAGTGGAATTATTTTTGTAAATTCCTTTTCAGATTGTTCATTGTTGGTGTATAGAAATACAACCGATTTTGTGTGTGGGCTTTGTATCCTGCTACTTTGCTGAATTCATTTATTAGTTCTAAGAGTTTTTTGTGGAATCTTTAGGGTCTTCTACCTATAAGATCGTATCATCTGTGACCAGAGATGGTTTTACTTCTTCATTTCCAATTTGGATACCTGTTATTTCTTTTTCTTGACTAATTGCTCTTCCTGCAACTTCCAGTACTATCTTGAGCAGAAGTGGCAAAAGTGGGAATCCTTGCATTGTTCCTGGTCTTAGAAGAAAAGCTTTCATTCTTTCACCATTAAGTATGATGTTTGCTATTGGTTTTTCAAATATGGCTTTTATTATGTTGAGGTAGTTTCCTTCAATTTACAGTTTATTAAGTGTTTTTTTATTATAAAATGGTATTGAATTTTGTCAAGTGCTTTTTCTGCATCAATAGAGATGATCATGGGGTATTTCCCTTTATTCTGTTTATGTAGTATATTACATTGATTGGCTTTCGTAGGTAGAACCATCCTTGTATTCCAAGAATAAATCTCACTTGGTTATGGTGTATAATCTTTTTAATATACTGCTGAATTTTATTTGCCAGTATTTTGTTGAGGATTTTTGTATCAGTGTTCTTAAGGCATATTAGTCTGTATTTTATTTACTTTTTTTTTTTTGTAGTGTCTTGGTCTAGCTTTGGTATCAAAGTAATGCTGGTCTCATAGAATGAATTAGGAAATTTTCCTTCCTTTTCCATTTTTTGGAAAAGTTTGGGAAGGATTGGTCTAAGTTCTTCTTTACATATTTGGTAGAATTCACTAGTGACGCCTTCAGGGCTTCACTATAGGTTCAAAATAGGTTCAGGGCTATTTTGTTGTTGCTGTTGGGAGATTTTTGATTACTGATTCAATCTCCTTACTAGTTAGAGGTCAATTCAGATTTCCTATTTCTTTGTGATTTAGTCTTGGTAGGTTTTGTGTTTCTAGGAATTTGTCCATTTCATTTGGGTTATCCAATTTGTTGGCATACAGTTATTCATAGCACTCTCTTATAATCCTTTTTATTTCTGTAGAATCAGTAGTAATGTCACTGCTTTCATTTCTTTTTTTTTTTTAATTTATTTATTTTTTCCCCCAAAGCCCCAGTAGATAGTTGTATGTTATAGCTGCACATCCTTCTAGTTGCTGCACGTGGGACGTGGCCCCAGCACAGCCGGAGAAGCGGTGCGTTGGTGTGCAGCCGGGACATGAACCCGGGCCGCCAGCAGCGGAGTGTGCGCACTTAACCGCTAAGCCACGGGGCCGGCCCAACTACTTTCATTTCTGATTGTAGTAATTTGAGTCTTCTCTTTTTCTTAGTCCATCTAACTAAAGGTTTGTCAATTTTGTTGATCTTTTCAAAGAACCTACTTTTGGTTTCATTGATTTTTCTCTGTTTTTCTATTCTGTATTTCAGTTATCTCTGCTCTAATCTTTGTTCTCTTCCTTCTTCTACCTTTGGGTTTAGTTTGTTCTTTTTCTAGTTCCTTAAGTTACATTGTTAATTCGAACAAGAAAGTTTTTTAATGAAAGCATTTATAGCTATAAATTTCCCCCTTAGCACTGCTTTTGCTACATCCTACATTTTGGTATGTTGTGTTTTTGTTCGCATTCATCTCTAGGTATATTCTGATTTCCTTTGTTATTTCTTCTTTGATTCATTAGCTGTGTAAGAATGTGTTGTTTAATTTCTACAAATTTGTGAACTTTCCAATTTTACATCTGTTTCTAATTTCCAATTTCACCCATTTTAGTCAGACAAGATACTTTGTATGATATCTATCTTTTTAAATCTATTGAGACTTAATTTGTGGCTAACATATAGTGTACCCTGGAAAATGTCCCATGTGCACTTGAGAAGAATATGTATGCTATTATTGTTGTTGGGTAGAGTGTTCTGTCTATGTCTGTTAGATGGAGTTAGTTTATTATGTTGTTTAAGTCCTCTATTTCCTTACTTACCTTCTGTCTGGTTGTTCTATTCATTATTGAGATTGGGGATTGAAGTCTCTAACTATTATTGTAGAACTGTCTATTTCTCCCCTCAATTCTGTCAGTTTTTGCTTCATATATTTTGATGGTCTGTTATTAGGTGTGTAAATGTTCATAATTGTTATATCTTCTTGCTGTATTGAATCTTTTAGTAATATATAGTGTCCTTCTGTGTCTCTTATAACCTTTTTTGATTTAAAGTCTATTTTGTCTGATATTAGTGTAGCCACTCTTGCTCTCTTTACTATTTGCATGGAATTATCTTTTTCTATCCTTTCACTTTCAATATATTTGTGTCTTTAGATCTAAAGTGAGTCTCTTGTAGACAGTATATAGTTGGATCATGTGTGTTTATCCATTCTGCCAATCTCTGTCTTTTGATTGGAGAGTTTAATCCATTTACATTTAAAGTACTTACCAATAAGGAAGGACTTACTTCTGTTATTTTGTTATTTGTTTTCTATATTTCTTATAGTTTTTTTGGTCCCTCATTTCCTGCATTATCTCCTTCTTTTGTGTTTAGTTGATTTTTGCTGTGAAATGTTTAAATTCCTTTCCCATTTCTATAGCTATTTTCTTTGTGGTTACCATGGGGATTCCATTTAACATGATAAAGTTATAACACTTTAATTTGAATTTGTACCAGCTGACTTCAATAACATACAAAATCTCTGCTCCTTTACAGCTCCCTTCCCCTCGTTTGGTTGTTGATATCACAAAATTACATCTTTATACATGTGTGCCCCAAAACATAAACTAGTAATTCTTTTAAATGTGTTACTCTCTTAAATTATATATAGAAAACAAAATTTGGAGTTACAAACCAAAGTTACAATAATGCCAGCTTTTATAATTGCCCATGTATTTACTTTATTGAGATCTTTATTTCTTCAGCTTCCATTTACTGTCTAGTGTCATTTCATTTCACCTTTCAGGACTCCCTTGAGCATTTCTTGCAGGGCAGGTCTAATGGTCACAAACACCCTCAGCTTTTGTTTATCTGGGAATATCTTAATTTCTCCTTCACTTTTGAAGCACAGTTTTGCCAGATACAAGATTCTTGGTTGATAATTTTTTTTCTTATAGCACTTTGAATATATTGGCCCACTGCTTTCTGGCCTCCAAAGTTTGTGATGAGAATCTACTGATAATCTTAGGGAGGATCCCTCATATGTGACAACTAGCTTCTCTCTTACTGATTTCACAATTCTCTGTCTTTATCTTTTGAAAGTTTGATTATAATGTTTCTCAGTGTGAGTCTCTTTGAGTTCATCTGACTTAGAGTTTGTTAAGCTTCTTGGATGTTTATATTCATGTATTTCATCAAATTTGGGAAGTTTTCAGCCATTTTTTTTCAAATATTCTCTCTGCCCCTTTCTTTCTCTTTTATCCTTCTGGCACTCCACAATGCATATGTTGGTCTATTAATGGTGTCCAAAAGTCTCTTAGTCTCATTCATTTTTCTTCAACTATTTTCCTTTCTATTCCTCAGACTTGATAATTTCCATTGCTCTATCTTCAAAGTCACTGATTCTTTCTTCTTCCTACTTAAATCTGCCTTTGAATCCCTCTAGTGATTTTCTTTAATTCAGTTATTGTACTTTTCAGCTCGAGAATTTCTTTTTTGTTTCTTTTTAGGTTTTCTCTTCATTCATATTTCCATTTTGTTCATACATCGTTTTCTTTGACTTTCTTCCCGTCTTCCTTTAGTTGTTTGAGCATCTTTTAAGACAGTTGTTTTAAAGTCTTTGTCTAGTAGATCAGCCATCAGGTCTTTTTCAGGGACAGTTTCTGTTGATTTATATTTTTCTTTTGAATGGGCCATACTTCCCTGTTTTTTTGTATGCCTTGTGATTTTTTGTGTGTGTGTGTGTGTGTGGTGAGGACTAGCCCTGAGCTAACATCCGATGCCAATCCTCCCCCTTTTCTTTTTTCTTGAGGAAGAGTGACCCTGAGCTAACATCCGTGCCCGTCTTCCTCCACTTTATATGGGATGCTGCCACAGCATGGCTTGACAAGCGGTGCGTCAGTGCGCGCCCAGGATCCGGAGCTGTGAACCCCGGGCCACCAAAACAGAGCACGCGCACTTAGCCACTTGTGCCACCGGGCCAGCCCCTGCCTTGTGATTTTTTGTTGAAAAGTGATGTTTGAATCTAATAATGTGGTAACTCTGGAAATCAGGTTCTCCCTCTTTCCCAGGGCTTGCTGTTTTTTTGTTTTTGTTTTGATTGTTGTCAGCTGTCTCTTTGCCAAGGATTAGACTGAGATGCAAACTTAGGGTCTTCTCAGGTCTTTTCTGAGCCTGTGCCTTTCACTGGGCATGCACAGTCACTTTCTAATTTTCCCTGTATATGCAGTTGCTTTTGAATGTCCTCATCTTTAATGTTTGCCTCCCAAAAGAGGAAAAAGAAAAAAATAAAGGAGTGGGGGAAGTGTGCTGGCCCTTTAAATCCCCTGGAAGTCACTTCAGCCAGAGGGGGAGAGACTTGCAGCAATGGAAGGACATGCAGCAAAAATAGTTGCCTGCCTCTTTGTCTGCTCCTCTGTAATCAGAAGCAGCAATCAGTGATCAGAGCACAAATCCCTGATGTTTGAAGAACAGGGTCCTTTTTGCCCACCCTGGCTCCTGCAAGCTGTGTGCAAGCTGCTCCAGGAACGCATGCACAGCTGCCTGCTATAGGGGTGGGAGATGGGTAGCTGCTACTGTGCTAACAGCTGAAATTGACCAAAATTAACCACAATTTACAGACCAAGCTTTCCCCTGGAAGTTGCAAGCCTTCAGTAGACTCCAGAGTTCCAAAATTGTTACATCAGACAAATTCTGTCAGTGTAATTGTTGTCTAGGTGAAGACAGATTCCTGATGCTTCCTACTCTGCCAACTTCCCAGAATCCTCTGATAAAGATATTTTGCACTTGGATGTGTGGGAAGGAAAGAGCATTTGATGTTTCAAGTGAGAATATTCTAATATTGTTTTTAAGCTATCGTTGCTTGAAACTTTATGATGTCTACTTAATGTATTCTATATATTATTTAATTTAATCCTCGCAATAACATTGAAAGAGAGGTATTATTATTCCCTTTTATAGATGAAGAAATTGAGGTACAGAGGAGCTGTGTGTGTGTATGTCATTTCTGGGGAGCTCTTCTTCTGCTTTTCTTTCCCTTCTTGCCCATATTACTTAGGATATTCGTTTGACCACTTTACAGAGTCAGAATAACAAAGGCTCAATCAGAATTAAAGTTTGTTTCTTTTCACAGCGATACAATGGTAGGCAGTTGGTCCTGGGTTTGTAAGGCAGTTTTGTTCCTTGAGGACATCCAGGTTCCTTCTATTTTGTTGTTCCACCTGGGGTTCTACCCTCATCTGCATATTTGAAGCTAGCTGAGAAGCACCCATGGAAGGGAAAAAAGGGAGTGGAGGCCAAAGTGCCTTGCTTTTAAGAAGTGAAGAAGTTTTAAGAAGTTGCATGCATCACACCTCACATCCTATCGGCCTGTACTTAGTCAGTCACATGGCCATGGCTAGGTGGAAGGAATGCTGTGCTATGTAATCTCTAGCTGGGCAGGATAGTTATATTACAAAAATATAGGAAGGGCAAATGGATTTTGGGGAGATATTTAGCAATATCTTCCATTCTTCCAATTCACACCTGTCCTCTCTTAAAAACATGCCCTAGCGTTCTCTCCACTTAAGGGAGAAAAGTGGTCTTTGTTGTACAAAAAGAGAGAGCCACATGGAACTTTGCAGGGAGGCAGTGTTAACAGTTGTGGGGCAGGTCTGATGGTGAACATCCTTGGAGCAGTACGTAAGTCTTGGGACACACCTGGAGGCAGGGGAGATCGGTAAGCTGGAGAGGTGCTGACAGTAAAATTTGGCTGCTTCAAAAAGAACTGCCAAGAGTAAGTTCTGTGTCTAAACCGTGGTATAATTCTAACTTCAAGCCTTAAAACCCTTCTGCCAAGAAATATTTTGTTTTCTAAGATTATAAATACTTGAAGTCAGTGCAAATGTCCTTGTTATGCTGGGATAAGTGCATTTTTTACAAATGACATTGTGCTTCGGAAAGCGAGTTCTTCTATTCTACTGTTTGCCAAGGTAAATAGTTCATTTATTAGAAATAAGGAGCCAATATATCTCACCCTTAACTGAATTTAAGTGAAGTAGGCTGAAATTCCTTTGTTCTTACCAGGACATTGATATGTATTTTCAACTGCTTTTCTGGGCTCTTGGTATGTTGAGCATGTATGACTCTTCAGACTTGTTAGCTCTTGCCAGTGAAGCTTGAAGCAATCAGGCACATTAGTCTTCTGTATTAATCTTTTGCATATGGGGAGAGCAAGAAACTTAGAGAACATTTTTATTTCCTGGGAGCTTTATTTCTACATTCTTTATTTCCTGTCTGAAAGAATGGTCTTCAATTTCATCTAAGTCGAAAAGAAGTAAAATAACAAGTTTTGTAAAGGATGTAAATACTACTAAAGCTGTGTTCTTGGCCTGCAAAAAGGCATGGGGAAAGAGCACTGACTGACTTCTGACTTTGCTGCTTTGCTGCTTACTAATTATGTGAATTTGGGTTAGTCACTTGACCTCTTTGAGGCTCATATTCCCTGTCCAAAAAGTGGGAAGAATTATCCATACACTGGGTTGCTATTAGAATTAAATCACAGTTACATTACTTACTAACTGTGTGGCCTTAGTCAAGTTGCTAAAGCTTCTCATGCCTCAATTTCCTCATCTGTAAAATGAGATAATAATTTGTTATTAGAGCCATTGAGTGGATTCTGACTCCTAGTGACCCTGCGTCCAGCAGAGGGGAACCCTGCCTGGTTTTTTTGCGCTGTCTTCTCATCTTCTGGCACAATGTCAGACAATGCTCCATAGCTATTCACAGGGTTTTCAGGCCGACTTTTTTCGGAAATGGGTGGCCTAGTCTTTCTTCCTGGTCTGTTTTAGTCTCGAAGCTCCACTGAAACCTGTCCACCATGGGTGACCCTGCTGGTATTTGAAATACTGGTGGCATAGCTTTCAGCATCACAGCAACATGCCATAGTCACAGTTTGACAACCAACAGACAGGTGGTGTAATTCCCTGACTGGAAATGGACCCAGGCCATGGTGGTGAGAGCACTGCATCTTAACCACTAGACCACCAGGGCTGGCTGGGGTAATAATAGTACCTACTCTACAGGGTTTTTGAGAGAGAAAGTGCTTAGAGCAGTGCCTGGCACACAGTAAGCTCTATATAAATGTTGGCTGTTGTTGCTGTTCTATGAATGTGTGGTAGCCACCTGTGTGCATTGGGCTTGGTTGGGATATTGACAAGATAGGAAAGGGCATCAGTCTCTAGACTGGATGTTCAGTGCAGACTGGAATTCTTATGGGCTCCTGCATTTGTAGGGTGCAGTAGGGAGGCTGCTCAGAGGCCAGAGCTACACCAAACTTTTAAGGTAACTGCTGAGGGTGCATCCAAGAGAACATAGTGCCACAAAGTTTTCATGAAAAAGGAAAAAAAAAATCTTATAATGAAAATATCTTCTTACGGGCAAAATGCCACAAATATGTAAATGGGAGCAATCCCAGAAATAGATTCCGGTAAAATCCACACAGTGATAAGTTTTATTTCTTTTTTTACGCTCTTTAATTATTATTTTTTTTAGTTTTATTTCTTCTAGCCCTTAGTAATGTGAGCCCATCCTCCTCCTCATGTGCATGATTTATTTTTCTTCATCTGTGAAGAACCCTTCCTAGGATGAGGGGCTGAAAAACCATGTTATAGTGACGCAACTCTGCAGTTAACAGGAAATAGCAGATAAAATGACAACTTCTAACTTCATCATTTTTCAGAATATATACTACTACTATAACTTCTATTAATAAATCTCAAAGAGATTTTCACAGGGTACTCTTATCAAAGACTCTGTCTCAGGAAGGTTTCACTCAATAGGCTGCCCAGATATGCTCAATTCTTCTATACTCTCCTCCCCCAATTTTCCCTACTTTTCAAATTGAGCGTCTTCAAGGACATTTAGTTCAAGAAACAGAGGCAGCATTTGATTTTGGAAAACACACATTTTTAGCTCACAAAACTGTGTTGTCATTTCCCTTTTACCTTTCTTTAGTTCTTTCCTTGATCCTGGAAGAAGGTGGAGATTTACAGTCACGTTCTATTGGTACTTTTCTCCATCACACAGATGATAAATTATTGAGAAGCCATTTGGTCTATAAAAAAATGCACAGCCCATCCCCTTCCAGCATGCTGCTTGGACTGGTTCCAGCTGCTGTGAACGACTAGGGCCCTGCAGTCATAAAAACAAAGCAAATCTCTTACACATTTTGGGCTTCGATCCTTTGTAAGGGGATAGAGAGGAACAATGACCTGATGGACTAATGGCTCTCTGGATGCTACTGAGGGCTACAGACAGAGTCAGCTCTTTGATTGCCCGAGAAGGATCCTTTGTTCCAAGTGCTAGAGTTCAGCGATTTTGTACCTATATTTTAGCTAGTTCTTGTTTTGGGCTCCAATCAGAGATAGTCAGAGCTTCCAATAATTGACAAGGTTTTAAATTTTTCTCATACTTTACTACAATCGATCCTAACCCTTGTTTGGGTCACATACCCTTTTGAGAATCTGATGTTATGAACTCCCTTCCCTCTCCTCCCACCAACTGCACTTATGCACACACACAAAAGACTTCAGAGTGTTTATAAAGCCCCTGACCACCCAACTGCTCAACTCCTTACAGATCCATGGATCTCTCTTATTAGATCATGTTTTCTCTGCGGTTTTTAAAAGCATATGTTTGATAATATTATAATTTATTTCTCCCTCTTCCAAAAATAGAAGATTCATTATTTCACTGTGACCTTGTCTCATGTGATGGTAAAGTCAGCTAAGGTTTTTTTTTGTGTGTGTGAGGAAGATCAGCCCTGAGCTAACATCCATGCCAATCTTCCTCTTTTTGCTGAGGAAGACTGGCCCTGGGCTAACATCTGTGCCCATCGTCCTCCACTTTATATGGGATGCCACCACAGCATGGCCTGACGAGTGGTGTCTTGGTGCACGCCCGGGATCCGAACCCGGGCCTCCAGCAGCAGAGCACGAGCACTTAACTGCTACACCACGGGGCCGGCCCCTCAGCTGAGGTTTTTTTAAAAATAAGATTTAATTTTATTTTATGACACATGTCTTTCTGGATTCTTAATATTTTAAAACTCAGCTTTAGAATCAGACCTGGGTGTTTCATATTCCAAAATCTATGATTTTTTTTTTTACTAAAATCTAGGAAATTCCAAGATTAGTTTTTCTCCAACTTAAATTTGAATAAACATGAACTAATCTGCCTGCAGTATAATATAATGCCAATTATTCTGTCCACCCAATTATCTTTTAAAAGTTTTTTGAGAACCATAACTGTTCAGGTATTTTTGGTGAACTGCTGCTAACTTGTTTGAACTGGAGGTATGAAAGATTTCTTACTACCCATTATCTTCTACATGCTTATGGTGACGTTGATAGAATCGTCAGTATGGTTTCTAGAAGATGTTTTGTCATTGGCAGGCAGTTATGGCTATCTAAATCTTTCTTCTTATTACCAGGCAGGAAATATTTAGCCTCATAAGTGTTCTACTTAGGTGCTTCATTCTTCGACTTAATGTTTTATGTCCGAGTATCGTATGCTTGGCTGCCTTCAGACTCTGAATTCCATCATGAAGATTGGCATCTGCTTTTTGCTGTTGCTGTGATCTGTTATAGGCCATCACCTCCCTCTCTGTCCTTGCTAAGAACAATGTCACCAGGGCTTATTGACCAAGCCATTGAGGCCTCATCTCTAGTGCATAATCATCGTAAATCTAATGGTCGCCATTCCTATGGCACAAGCAGGATCTCCAAACCAGTCACCACAAGAACTGTGCCTTGTGTGATGTCAAGTTGTTAAAATTCCAATTTTCCATGAGCTAAGGATGCCTGTCTTTTCTGTGGTTAAGCTGACCTAGTGAGTAAGACCATGGCCTAAGATCCCAGGCTTTTGGCTTAGGTAGATGCTAGTTTAAATCTCAGCTGTAACACCAAATAATTCTGTATGAGGCTCATGCTACCTCTCTTGCTGGGTTGTTCTAGGATTAGAGATAGTATCTGTAAAGCACATGTTAGATACTTAATAAATGGTAGCTATTCTTACTATGATCTTTTAGACATAATCCCTACCTGTGAAATACTGAAGGGAACCAAATTTTTTTCTGTTTAATTTGCACAGATGTAAACAAGCACAATATTTGATGGTCGGCTGGGAGAGCCCATCATGGTAAGTGAGACAGAAAGAAGACAAGGGCCTCTGCCAATTGTAAATGCAGTTCTCATTTTGGAACAGTGCCTCCTTGGAAACACACAGTACAGACTTTAAAGGCTAGATCATCCAAGGTGAAGGTTTTTGTTGCTTTGGAAAAATGCAAGTGAGGTGAGGAGGTCCTTAGCTACAAGTAGAAGTTCTCACCAGTATAAATAAAACAAGACAAAACAAAAAAGCTCCAATCAGATTGTAACCATGAGTGCAAATAGACTGCTTATCGTGGTTACAGTTAGGGAGAAATGATTTCTTAATATTTTTCAGCCTTACAGAAGACATAAGAGAAATGGATTTTTAGTTTTTCTGAGCAAAAAAAAAGCATAGCACTCTCATCAGCTTGCTGCTTTCATTGAAGTTTAGGGTTGATTGCTTGGTCTTTGAGACCCTGCTCTGCTTTGGGGAGCTAGAGACAGTCCCTCTGTACTTCCCACATGGATTTGACGATGAGCAAAAACCTATATCTAGGCCTCATTGGACACACTGCTCACGTCATGAAAGGTGGACTTAATATCAGGCCTTGGGAAGATTTTGGGCAGGTCTCATCTGAACTTGCATACGATCAGGCTGTGTGAATCTGTCTTCGCTGTGTCCCATATCTGGAAGAGAAAGGAGCACCATGGAATCCTGAGGGTTTAAATAAGGCCCCAAACTCTGACTCTGACTCTGCCCACATTTAGATTAGGTCTACCTGGTTTTTATTTAACGTAAATGGGCTCAGTAACACTGTTGCCAGAAATCTAGGTACTGTCCTGAGGAACAGCTGTTTTTATTTGGTGTTTACTTACCGTAGTCCTCGTGGGAAAGAGAATGTACAGGGACTCAGACTGAGACGCAATGTTAAGTTAACCTTGGCTGTGAACCCTGCCCCACACTCAGCTCAGAGGACTGGGACAAGGTGGTTTTACATAGGCAACTCAGCTGGCTCATTTCTGAAGAACTGAATGCTAAAGGTTCTTGCTGTCTGAGCTGTTGCAAAGGGCTTCTTTTCATTCTTCTCACTCTGCTCTGTAGTTTACATAGATGTGAAGTCTTTCTGTACTCTAGAGTCCGGGGATGCTAACGTTAATTAGCTAATTAGTGAGTATCTGCCAGGATCTTTGCATATGGCTGTGCAGGTTGAATACAGCACAACTCCAGGGGGTGCTGTTCACATAACTACAATGTGTTTGATGCCCCTGGAGTTGAGCACTGCGTGGCTTGCACAACTATGCATAGAAGCTCTAATATCTAATATCTCTAATTGCACTTCAGATGTTGGTTTATTTTGGCAGAAAAGGGTGGTTTTGTCCTTGAGTTCCTGCAGAACAGCAGCAGTCAGGGGTCCTTGAGCTAAGAATTCTAGAAATTGTACTATATCTCTGTTCTTCACTGCTGCTTCCCAGAAACCTTGATCTGTCAGCAACAGTGTGGTCCCAGCTCAGGGCCAAGCTGCTGAGATTCTGCAAGGTTCCTCACAACTTCTCAATGCATCAGTCCCCTGGGGGAATTGGATGCTAAGGCCCCTAACCTACTAGTTGACTGAGTGGGAGTAGGGGATGAGACAAACTTGGAGATCTGTGATCAGAACTGGCCCAGGCAAGGCTGCACTGGAACTAGCTTGCTTCCAACACCTCTCCACCTGCTGTTTCAAACAGGTCTCTTTAGGTTAGAAGAGACAGAAAACTATTTAAAATGGATTAAATAAAAATAAAGAGGATCAATTGGCTCATTTGACTGAAAAGTATATGAGTATGACTGGCTTCAGGTGCTTGATGATGTCATTAGAACCTAGTCTCTTTCTCTCTTCTCTGCTCCTCTGCTCTCCTCTCCATCACTCAGTTCTGCTTTCCTCAGTGTTAGCCTTATTCCCGGGCAGATCTTCTGCATATGGCGATCTCCAGCATCTCCAGGTGTGTATCCTACAAGCTTGGTAATTCCAGAGGAAAGGAACCCAAAAGCTCTAAACAAACAGACCAACAAAAAATCCCCAAATAAACCCCAGCTCACACCAAACCAAAAATGTAAAAAAAAAACCCACAAAAGATTGTGTCTTCATGGTCTGGTTTGGGTTATGGGCTCATCCCTGAATCAATTGCTGTAGCCAAGGGAATGGAATCCTCTGATTGACCAGTCCTGGGTTATGTGTCCATGTGGTAGTTAGGAATGTCCATCTCCAACTAAGTAGATTCTGAGGGATGGAAGATTAGTTCTCTAAAGAAAAATCAAGATGCTGTCAGTAGAAGAGAGAGGGATGTATGTCTGGGTGGGAAAACAAGAGTCATCAGATCAGGCCTTTTTATCTTTCCCTTCCTGTGTCTACCATAAAGGGCCAGTGGGTTGGGCTCTTCACCATGGCCTCTACTTACCTGTGCCTTTTCTGAGATATATTTCCCTGTTTTGGGGTAACCCCTACCATTCATTAAAACTGCTTAACCCTGCTTCTACCAAAATGTCTAAAAACTTTGCAAATATCAAACCCAAATAAACATGTTTCTGTCCCTAACTTACTTGACCTTTCCATAACATTTCATACTGTTGACATCCATCTCCATTTAAAATCGTCTCTTCTGTTGACTTTTACGACACTGTGGTCTCCTTGTTCTTTTTCTACCTCCCTGTTCCTCATAGCTCTCTTTCAATGGCAGCACACTAGGTTAACGCACAGATTTATTACACCACTAAATTTTCTCAGCCTTACTTCCTTGATTGTCCTTAGATCTAGCATCTCTGTCTTCATAGCCCCTTTACTTAGGGCCTCATCATTTCTTATCTGTGATGCTGCCATCCCTTCTAATAGCTCTTTTTGCTTGCAGTTTTATGCTTCTCAAATCTATCCACCCAACTGCTTCCAGATCCTCTCACTTCCCTGTTTGAATCCCCTCTGTTGTTCCCCACTTACCTATCAATGGTATTAATAGGTCCTCCATTAATTGTCCCTAATCCCTCTCTCTAGTCTCATTTCTTCCTTGCTTCCCTCTAGATTTCCATCACTTCAAACATCTTGTAGATCCCATCATACAGTGAATGTTTCAATCCTACATGCCTTTGCATGTGATATTAACTTTGCCTGAGATGCTCGTCTCCCACTTATCTGCCTTTTGGACTTTTGAAAGACATGTCTTCAGGCATCATGCTCTCTTGGAAACTTTCTCTAATACCCTTACCACCCCACTCTTAGCAGAACAAATCACTTTCTTTTCTGTTTTAATTTGTACGTACTTTATTGCATTCAGTGTCTTGTATTTTAATTATTTGTTTGCATACATGCCTTTTCTTTTTTTTTTTTTTTTAAACCAGACTGAATGCCTTTGGGTAGGACTTGCATTGAGCCAGTCTCCACCACTCACTACTGACACAAAAATAGCTGCTTCAGCTTCACGGTTTGTCTTACCTTCCTGGCCACTGAAGGCATTTGAGTTTCTGTCCAAACCTTAAGTAAACTATTAGTATGTAAGCTTCAGGGTAGTAACCATTGTGTCTTATTCACTATTCTTATCACATAGTAAGTTTTCAATGAATAAATAGATGAATGAATGGATGAAGAAATTCATAAGGTTGTCCAGAAGCACCTCAACTTTCATATATAGTCTCCAGCCACTTTGAGCTCCGAGATCGTGGGTTTCTTGTGGTCATCTCACTGCTAAGACGCAAAATGGTTTTTTTGATGACTTAGGCTAAGGCTCATCTCATCACAGTGCTTGAACTCAATCACTCATCGTTTCTTGGAGAGATTTGGAGGATTTTTCTTTTAGTGCCTTGGCCAGTAACATGTCAGGATTTCAACATTGTGTACTATAGTCCTTTACATCTAAACTTTAAGAAAACTGACCCAGGAAGACTGTAGCACAAGTTCTAGAAACCCAATGGGCTGGGAGAGCCTTTTTATACCTTTTCAGACTACTGAAAATGAAAGAAAATGCATAGCGGGAGGGAGGGCGAAGAAGCATCTGACATAGCAGATGGCATAGCATTCTACATAGAAAGAAGAATGTGAAGGAAAAAGAGTAACAGAAATAGTAGGAAACATTTTTTTTCTTTCTCCTTCTAGCCCCCCACTACCCCAATCTCCCAAGGCCTTTCTGGCCTTGTTCCGTGGCTTCTAAATTCCTTTCTCTTTTTTTCACACATCCATTTAATCTGTGCCTTTTACTGTTAGGCTCTTTAAGTATTCTCTGAAGGTAGAGAGAGTATCTAAACCATAAACACAAAAGAACACCTTCCGTGGGGGAACCGTTATATTTTAGGGGCGGGCTGCACAACATCTAAGTTCCTTCTGTTTGGTGGGTCTCATAGGAGGTGAGGGTTCCCGCTCCAACTGTGGGAGTTGGAAAGGCCAAATCATTTGACCCCTGGCCACTAGGACACAACCTGAGCTCAGCCTGTCAGACATCCCACCCAGAACTTCTTGTCTAGAGTGAGTGTCACAAAGAAGCAAGGACAATTTTGGATTCACACCACTGCCAACAGTGGTGGTATTGAGTGTCCCTGGCATTTGCAGGGTCGCCCTAACTAGGCTTCTCTTGTGACATGACCTGGCTGTTCCAGCCTCCTAGCTTCTCTTGGTTTGTGCCTGTTGTCCAAAGCTCCAACCTTTCCCATGATTCTGTGAGCTGTTTGACATGCCTTTAATAAACTCCTTTTTGCTCAAGTTAGCCAGGTGGATTTTGTTTGTTTTCAACCAATAACCTGACTGGTAGGTAACCCTTCCCTATCAGCCTTAGAAAAGTACAGAGAAGAAATATGCAGTCTTATCTTGTGGCATTTCTTACCTAAGTCTCCCTCACTCTTTGATTTTATTCTTATCTTTTTCCTCCTCCTCCTCCTTCTTGTCATTCTGTAGCTATCAGTACTTCCTTTCAACTCCATTTCAGTTCAAGCTAGTGGATTAATTGTGTCAGATGCCTGTATTATATCCGAATCCTGAATAATCAGCTTTCTTCTCTATGGAATTGGCAAGTGTGACAAATACTGGAAATCTCTTTACACAGAATACAAACACACTAATATTTGATGCTCAGGGAATGTATTTCCATGACAACAAGACGTTTAGGATTTTAGACAAATAAAGGGATACAAATTGTATTTAAAACCATTTTTTATATGGTACAGGCAATAAGCATACCTCTGATTTAATACCGGCCCACAGAACTCATTTTTAGAAGTCAAGAAAATGTATTTAATAACTAGATAGTTTAAGCATTGTACATTTTATAAGACAAGAGCAAATTTCTCTCTTTCTTCTCCCCTTCCTTGGGGGAGGAGGTAAAGGTAGACATTTTCAGTTCCATCTGTCAAGAATGGAAAGACCTATTTTTTTTTTTTTAACAATTTAATTTCTCCATAAACAATGTGAAACACATGTCCTTAGTACAAATAGTTTTCAGAGTAATTATAATGGGAAGCATTAAAAATAAAGCATGTTTTTGACTCACAATCCATTTGCTCCCTACCTTCACATATCCCTTCCTTTTGTTCCCACCCAGCCATGCTGCATTCCTGCCACAGCACAGGGAACCTTTAAAATGACTCATTTGCTGTGTCTGCCCAGTTTTCAACCTGATTCTGTTAGGGCCATGGTAATTTACTCCTGCTCAAAATTCTGTCTGTGATTAAAATAATAATAGCTACCATTACTGGACAAGGACTTTTAGATAGATTATCTTGAATCCTCAAACACCCTTGCAGGGTGGGGTTAGTATTCCATCTACGTGAGGAAAGATAATTTGCCCACGATCACAGAGAGTCAGTATTTGAACCCAGGTTTGTCACCCTGAGAAGCCTGTGCCCATTCTACTTCTCCATATTGCCTCGGTTTGACTGATGTCTTTAGGAGAATTTTTTTTTTTTGGAGTCATAATTGATATATTACATTAATTTCAGGTATACAACATAATGATTCAATATTTGTGTATATTGGAAAATGATCACCACAATAAGTCTAGTTAACATCCATCACCACACATAGAAAATTTTTTTTTCTTGTGTTAAGAACTTTTAAAATCTGCTCTCTTAGCAACTTTCAAATATACAATACAGTATAATTAACTATAGTCTCCATCCGTACAATACATCCCCAGGACTTATTTATTTTAAAACTGGAAGTTTGTACCTTTGACCCCCTTCACCCATTTTGCCCACCTTCTGCCTCCGGCAACCACCAATCTGCAATCTGTTCTATGTATCTATGAGTTTACTGTTGTTTTTTTTTCATATTCCACATATAAGTGAGATCATACAGAATTTGTTTTTCTCTACCTGACTTATTTCACTTAGCATAATGCCCTCGGGTCCATCCTTGTTGTCAAAAATGGCAGGATTTCCTTCTTTTCTTTGGCTGAATAATATTCCATCGTGAGTATATACCACATTTTTTTAATCCATTCATCCATCAATGGACACTTAGGTTGCTTCTGTGTCATAGCTATTGTAAATAATGCTGCAATGAACATGGGAGTGCAGATATCCTTTCAAATTAATATTTTCTTTTCCTTCAGATAAATACCCAGAAGTGGAATTGCTGGATTACATGGTAGTTCTGTTTTTAATTTTTTGAGGAATCTCCATACTGTTTTCCATAATGGTTGCATCAATTTATATTCCTACCAACAGAGCACAAGGGTTCCCTTTTCTCCACATCCTTGCCAACCATTGTTATCTTTTGTGTTTTTGATAGTAGCCGTTCTAACAGGTGTGAGGTGATACATCATTGTGGTTTTGATTTGCATTCCCTGCTCATTAGTGATGTTGAGAACATTTTCACTTACCTGTTGGCCATCTGTATGTCTTTTTTGGAAAAATGTCTATTCAGATCCTCTGCCCGTTTTTTAATCAGATTGTTTGATTTTTTTGCTATTGAGTAGTATGAGTTCTTTATATATTTTGTATATTAACCCCTTATCAGATATATGATTTGTAAATATTTTCTCCCGTTCCTTGGGTTGCCTTTTCATTTGTTGATGGTTTCCTTTGCTGTGCAAGAGAATTTTATGACAACAGGACAAGTCACCTTTAATCAGTATTTACATTTTATCACTCTATTGTTTTTAAACAGACTTAAAACAAAAAACAAGGCAAATTTACAGCATCTGCAAAGCTAGAGAGATCAGGAGAAAATAAGTCTTTAGAGCCTATTACCCCTTCTTGTTCCTATTGGTTACACAGTAGCAAATAAAAGCAACAAAGCCCTGAAATTAAGAATGCCTAGTCCTTTGGCCAAGATGATAGAGTAGACACTTGTGAAAAGCCAATAAGCTTTGAATGATTTCTGCTGAATCAGAGCCACCATTCACTGTTCGTAGCAATACCGGTAAAAACAACCTGTGTTGTTGAGGTGCCTTGTTCTTTGCAAAGGACTTGTGTATGAGGCAAGTGGTGCCTTTAAGTTGCCCCTGGAGTGAAAGCTGCCACATTTGAAGGAGGTGTAATAGAAATAGGCTCAAGCAACAGGGAAAGCATTTGACAACAATCCTGAAACCAGTTTCCTGACTTGTCTCTTCTCCCAACTGCTTGGTTGCCAAACTCAGCTTTGCCTCTAGGTTATTGCTTTCAAAAGCCTGCCAGTGTCCTTATGAGAACACACATTGCCAGTCCTGACTGTGGCCCTGACTTTGCTGCCTGTGATCATAGATCCTCAGTGGGCACGGTCTCTCATACGGACCTCTAACTCAGCATGCTCCCTACCCAGCCTGTACACGGAAGAGGCAGCGCTCCTCTTCTAATATCCTATTTGATTTTTGCAGGGAATTCACTTTCATTTATGACTTGGTAATCTTTGAACTTTAATATTATTTTGGATGGTGAAGAGGTAGATAAATCATCCAAGAATCAAATATTTTTAATTTTAATCTGTTAGTATAATTGTGGGCCCAACTCACTAAAATTGGTTCTGGATACAAGTTTCCCATGACTCAACTTCCACTCCTCACCTCCGATACACATTTTATGCCTCTATGAACAACAAGAAAAAACCACTTCTCTTTTCTTGTGGAGCAGAGGAAGTCGATTTGGAGAAACAAGAATGAGATTGGATACTGTGTCAAGAGGGAACCTTCCTTCTTCAGAGAAAGAGTTAGTGAAAAACTTTAGAGAAGGGTGGGGCTGCGTGGTGGAGAGAGAGGAGGGTTTTCTAGCAGGATGCTCACTTTCTGTCTCTGGGCTGGGAATGGAGACCCATTCATCCAGGCACAAGGGTGGGAGAGAGGGGACTGCTGGACCCTTGAGCTCTTAGAGGGCAATGGGGGTGGGCCTGGACTGTAGAGTCCCACAGTGGATGTCCCCTGGCCTCTGGAGCAGCCTGGAGCATCCCAGAACATGAAAGATTGTCACAGGCCTCCCACCTACACTACTACTCACAAACCACAGAGGCCCAAGTAAGGCATTTTCCTGTTTTACTCCTCAGTATAACACACCACCACAAATAATAAAAAGCTGGTAACATTTATAAAGTATCTACTCTGTGCAAGATACTTTTTGAAGTGCTTTATGTGGATGATCTCATTTCCACCACTTGTGGTTGATAAAACTGTCACCCCCATTTACCAGATGAAGAAATACAAAGGTTAAGTCTATCGCCTGAGGTCATACAACTGGTACAGCATGACATAAACCACATAAAAGCACGTATACCCCACGAATCTCTGTTCTCCATGTCCTAAATATCTGCAATTTGGGACTGCTTTTGACAACTAATCCCACCTTTGGCTGAGTCGTCATTTATGCAATCTGGAAGGCTGTGCAGAGCAGGCTTTACATTAGTTCAGGTGCCTATTGTGATCCACGTGGAGGCTTGAGTGGCATTCAAGGCTCTCTGTGGTGAGTTTCTCTTTCCATCCTTGCTTCCTAATCGTTCTCCTCAAGTTCTGACCAAAACAAACTTTGTTGATGCTTCTGGGATGCCTTTACCCTTCTAGCTTCTTTGTTCCTTTTGCCTAGACCTCCTTTCGTCACACGTTAAAATCCTGCTCAGATCTCAAGTCCCAGGCTGTTTCACCAAGCATTCATTCATCCAGCTAGTGTTTATTGAGTGCCTAATATGTGCAAGACTCTCTGCTAGGCCTTCTCCAGTTTACTTTGTCAGGAGTAATCCTGAGATCATGGTAGTATTGATAATGTAATAATACTATTAACAATCACAACAACAGTAGCCAACACACGTAGCATTCACTATGTGTCAGGACAGTTTTGTGCTTTATACACATTTACGTTTTTAATACTTAGCACTCCCCACATTGTCTTATATTCTGTTTATTTGGGAACTTATCTTGGTTTTCTGACAAGATTAAAGCTTTTGGAGTCCATAGGTCCCTGTTCTTGTTCCTTTTTATTTTTGATAGCTATATGTAGGACATATATAGATATCTAGGCCAGTGACTTGGCCATAGTATGAACTAAATAAATAGCATTTGAGTTGAATTTGATGTATACCCATACTCACATACATCCATACCCCATTTCCATCCCCTCATACAGATTTCCAGTGTCTCTTGAAAAATTAGAAGAGCTGACCATTCTGGGCCTGCATTCTTACCTCATAATGTTTTGTTAGAGCTAACTAACCACTGTGGTTTTAGGTGAGGCATGTGCTCTCAAGTTTTCCACAGTCGCTACTACTCTATAGTGCCTTGCACCAGGCCCTGTAGCGTCTGATTTTTTACTCTTGTGAAGCCAAAGGAGAATTTAGATTCTAGCTACAGGTTGGGCCCACCAGGGTAGGAAGAGTTGTAGCAGTTATACAATGTAAGCTGCTCAGGTTGTCTGAGCAGCTCTTTTCTGTTATTGTTCCACCAGCAAGATTTTTGTTTCAGCCAGAAAGATGGCTCATTTTTCAAGCACTAGTTCAGCAGGGGCTGTGCTGTGTTTGGGTGATTCAAAGAGTTATTTGAAAATCTGATGCTGTGACACATACCCGATGACTTGAACAACCTTCCCATCACATGTCTTCAGCACAAGATGGAAAAACACCATGATGATACCTGACAGTCAGTAACAAAGCTCTCATAAAATGCTGTGGAGGGGGAGTTGAGTTACAAAGCTCTTCTCAGCGATTCTTCACTGGGGGTGGAAGCACAGCAACCCTCAAAGGCAAACTGAAGTCTTTTTGATACTTCACAATGAGTCACTGAAGATGTTGCTGTTTTTCCTTGACATTCAGAGCATTCACAGATATGTATCCTAAGCCACACTTGTCTGTGCTTCCTTCCACTCCTCATGGATTTATTCAACAAACATTTAAGTGCCTACTAGTACCTGGCCTTGTGCTAGATGCTTTGGATACAGCAATGAATAAGGAGGATAGTAAACAAGTGTACAAATAAACAAAAAGGATGATTATAGTGATAAATGCTATGAAGGGAATAAATATGGTGGCATGACAGAGAATAATTGGGGGGGGGGTGAGGCTTCTTTAGAAAGGTTGTGCAGGAAAGGCCCAAGGAAGTAACATTTGGAGATTGAGATCAGAGTTGCCCTGGCAGAGGGTAAGTACAAATGGGATGGGAATGAGATGAGGAGGAATTTGGTATTTTTGAGGAACGGAAAGGAAGCTAGCATGGCTAGAAGTGTGCTATGCAGAGCACCAATCTGTGACAAGATAAGGAACTTGTACCAGATTGTAAATCTGTGCATCATTTCTTTCTCAAGAAAACTTTACTATATTAAAAAAAAAGTCAACTGAACTAAAGAATATGCTTAGTAACATAGTTGATTTACATTCTGGATCAGGTTTTTATCTCATTGCAGACAGGCAACAAAAAATTCTCAGACTAAGTCCAGTCCATGGACTACACTTTATCACTGGTCTGGAGTGTAGTGAGGGAAAGGATAAGCTGGCCTGATGTGGTTACAGAAGTAGGCGGGAGCCATATCTAGCCCAAATGCACAAGCGAAGATCAACTCTTTGCTAAAATGTAATAAAATGTAAGTAAGAAAGTGACTTACAAGTCAGTTTCTCTGGAGCATCACTGGTGTTGAAGTAGGAGGAAAGGGAGCATGAAGAAAAATGCACTAGCTCTTAGAGCATCTGCTCTTCTTTCATTGGCCAAAGCAAGTCACATAGCTAAGGTGATGGCAATGAGGCTGGAAAGTGTAATCCACCCCTAGGGAGAGGCAGCTGATAATTTATGTACACTACAGTCTACAACAACCCTTTTGTCTAATTTAGATGACCTGCCTAGTCTCCACAGACATTTGAGAGTATGACCACTTTTGCCTATGGAACTTGAGAATTCAATCATAGCTAGAAGCATGAGAGTTATTCTAAAGCTTACCATGCTACAGCTGTCACCACTACATATATACATCTATCTATCTGTCATCTATCTATGTATCTATCTATGTATCTATCTATGTATCTATGTATCTATCTGTCTGTCTGTCTATCTATCTATCTATCTAGCTAGCTAGCCAGCCAGCCATGTGGCCTTGAATGGGTTAGAGTTTCACAGGCTTTTCCTTAGATACCCTTTATTTGCTTGCTTTAGGCTCTATCCAGGCAAGATAGGCAAGGCTCTACCCCAAGCAGTGTTAAGCAAGCCAGGACATGAGGCAGCTCTGGCTCTACTCTTTACTGCACCCAGACTGAGGCATCAATGTGTATTGCAGCATAGCTGAAGTTTGGCGAGACTTAACCATAGAGAACATGAAGTACATGATTAGGCACGCGAAGCTGAGTATTTATTACACCCTCTGTGCACGCAGCTCTGCTCTTGGGACTGTGGAAAACACAGTCCTTATTCTTGAGCAAGATGTCCAGAGAAACCATCAAGGATGTAGACTCAAGTGCTGAATCATGGGGGTACTCATTTGGTTTACCTGAGTTGCCAGTGTAGATGGGCATCAGCAGGAGAGGCTTTGTGAAGAGGTGAGAATTATGAGGGACTTGACGTATGGAAGGTAAAGAACACTGAGCATGAATTCAAAGTTTGAGCTGGTTTCACCTAAATCTATGATCTTTGGAAGTGCAATGGGCTTGTATTCTCTTATAGAGTTGTTTAAAAACCTTTGAAATGTTTTTAAAGATTTCTATTCAAATTGATATTGTCAGGCCTTGAGTCTCACTTAGTTGTGAATAGCAGGTGTGAGATGAAAGTGCACTGGCTACACTCAGCAACCACAGGGCTGTTACCCTCCATCCTACGTGGTCTCCACTTGTTCTCCAGCATGCACTACCTATGATGAGCTGCAGTAGTTTTGTTTCCACAAGTCATTCTAGGGTTTCCTTTTCTGAGGAGCCCTAGATTTAGATTTTATACAGAGGTTGTTTATGTTCTCATTTTGAAGGCAGTGGGCAGGAAATTGATGTATCCTGTACCTAGGAGAGCACCTGAAAAGTGGCAGGCACTGAATATATGTTGTTGAATGAGATGGATGGATGGATGGGTTTGGAGAACTACATGATCCATCTTTCTCTTCTCAGTTACTCACTCTTTTGTTCCATCTTCCTATTGGCACTGAGAGAGATAGGATGAAAATGAGGTAGATGTTTGGCTTGCCATAAAGAAGGAAAAATTTAAGCAGGATTTCATCAATTTGCCTTCTTCTCCTTCCTCCAATCAGATCAAACAGAGACTCAGAACAGAAAGTGAAAAAAGCAGACTGAGTTTTAGAGGCAATAGGTAAAGGAGGGTGAACAGTAAAACACATGGTGAACAGTAAAACACATACTCCTCTAAAGGTGGTAGGTGCAGTTTTGCTTCAGGTGGATGTTGTCATACGGAATTTCAGAAACAGCGTTGTCACTTTTTCAGATTTTAAAGAGAACTAAAAATCCGTTTTTCATCTAAAATTTCCTGATTTTTAACAAATGTTGGTCACCTTTTTTCAAACTCTAGGTGGTCCAAACAAAACATCTTTGCAGGCTGGATGTGGCCCAAGGGCTTCTAGGGTATAATTTCTGGACCTTCTGGTACTTTACCAATCCAGCAACCACTTAGCAACAGAGGTGGAAATCTTGAGGTAGCCAGACTTTTTAAAAATTTGGATATCATGTTTGAAAGAGAGGAGATAAAGCTGACTTTTTTCATAGAGAGGGTTCATGATGGGTTCTTCATACTCTTGCCTGTTTTCTCAGTGGCCTGTCAGTGAGAGGATGAGGACTACAGCCCACATCCATGGGAAAGATGCCTAATTCAGCAGCGTGATTGATGTGCTGTTTGCTCATGAGGTAGTGGTACACTTAAACCCAATTATTTAAGACTTTGTGGCTAACAAAGGGATTGTGCAACTGGAAAGGGCTTGTGTGATGACACAAGTTAGTCTTTGGTGAATCAAGTCTTTAGAATCAAAAGCTGTGCTTTCCTTTGATTTCCAACTTGCTTGAGTCTGTAAAGAAAATGGTGCACAGAGTAACATTTCCCATTTACTGCTCCTTGCACTCTGAAGTTTGTTGATTCATTCATTCACAAATATTTATTGAGCACCTACATATGAGGTGTCAGGCAGTTTTCTAGGTACTGTGGATATAGCAGAGAACAAAACAAAGTCCCTGCCCTCAGGGACTGTGCAGTCTAGTATGAGGGCCTGGTGGTGTGCCTCACATGCTGGAACTTTTTTGAGAAGCCGGCAAATCATCATTCCTTCTCAGCTTTCAGAACTATGCCATTGCTTGAGTTAGATGTCAGGAGGGAAGTGGCAATTGAGGATGTTAGGGGAAATTAGGCAGGGAGATCACCTATATTTCTGGGATATCAACAGGTCGTTCCAAGGTGGCCCTGAGAAAAAGTCCTGCCAGTTCTTGCTTCTGGTGTACTTCCCATGGCCTAGTGGCCCATCTCACTGCCTTTAGAATCCTCTGAGCATATTTATTCATCTCTGCTTTGGAACTTCTTTGGAATTGGTGGAGTCCCAGGATGTCCTGTTGGAAATGCAACCCTCGGGGTGTTTATTCCTTAACTCTGGAAGCACCGAGGGATAAAGAATAAAATTTCTTCACTGCAAGTTCACCTAGTTATACATATTATTCGCAGCTATCAGTCATTGAGTACAGCAGATATAATGGTAAATTTTACTTTGCTCTATTTTGAACTGTCTGCATTTAATTCTATTAAAGAATTGAAAGCTTTTGGGCCTATTACTAAGGATGCTCGTCAGAGTCCACTCTGTTATTTATTTTGTATTGGTATGTGGTTAGCTAGGTAATTGTGTAAATAGATCATACCACTGCCTTTTGTCCCTATTATTGAAAAGCACTCTTGTAAAGTTTGGCTCAAATCTCAATGTTAGAAATGTTTAATTCTGGACTATTTGATCATCAATTCATGAAAGAGAAGCACTGCCATATGACTAGGAAATTACACACCTTTTAATATGGCAGGGCCTCTTGAACAAATCAAGAATACCAAGACTCACTCAGATGAAGGTAGCTTTTGGATCACTGGCTTCTTTAGAGACTCAAGGGATGAGTTACCATTCCTGTGATTTATATTTCTGGGCTTCTCACGTACCCCCGTTGTACAGCCAAATGTGACCTGATGCTCATGATAATAAAGGCAAGCAAACAACTTTGTTTATTTGCCTTGGAGAAAAACCTCAGTCTTGATGGAACCCCAGGATGATTCCAAAATGAACACGGTGGAACATCAGGATGCCAAGGCAGAATTAATAGAGGAAAGAACGCTGGCTGCTTATGTGTTCAGTGAAGTAGATCCCTTTTAGAAATGGTGAAATAATCTTGCATAGTATATTGCCGTAACTTAGCAATACAACAGTGATAATACATTCTAATTTAACAAATTCAGGAATTTGGTAGGAATATAAAATTGGAAAAACAGAGCAAATATCAAGAATCTGTCAATCAGTTTTTTTTTTTATAGCAATGTCAATGAAGGAAAAGCTTAAATACATTTTATAAGCCAACAGGCTGAAGACTGTATTAGGAATATATAACTATGCCTCCATTCAACCCATGCATACATATATAAATATATACATATACACATATATATGCAAATAAAATCTTCATTATCCTATTTTGGATACTTCTCTGAGTAAATTTATGCACTTTTGCTTGACCTGAAGTTTAGCCCATCACGTATCCCTAAAGTCAAATTTTTGGATATATAAATGTAACATAACAACCATTTACTACCCATGCAAGTATACTTCGTTGAGTTTCTAGTTCAGCATAAACACCTGTCAAGGATTGTGAGTCAGAAATTCATAACTCTTAGGTGGGAAGTTAGGATACCTGGATTCTGATTCTGGTTTTACAACGAGAGGCTTTTTGGGCAAGTTTTTTTAAACCTTTCAAGGGTCACAGTTTGCTCATCATAAAAGATGACTTTGGTGCAGCAGTAGGGGCATGTTCCATTTATTTGGGATACCATGCAAATGCAGTCTAGCTCCATTCTTTATGTAAAGTAGATTCTCTATGCATGCGTTCTTCATTGATATTGAATCCTCATTGGGAACAACTCATCCCATTTGGCAATAATCTTCTTTAATGGACAGGCAACACATGACATTGCTGAATGGCTCTAAGCACCCATTTAATATTTATACTGAGTCTGTTACTATCAAAAACAGTACCTACCTGATAAAGTGGTTATGAGGACTGTTAATAAATGTAACGTACTTAGAGTCTGGCACATAGTGAGCATTCCAATTTTAGTGATGATGATGACAATTGCTACTACCACCACTACTCTATGCAAGGCTCTGGGCTAGAATAAAAATTAAAACAGCCATGGTCTCTGCCTCTACTGAACTTAACTTATCATGTAGTGTGCAGATTGCAAACTCTAGTGCCTACTAGGCACTAGAATGTCTAGGACATTCATGCACACAAATGTAAGAAGTGGGGCTGGGACTGTGGTGCCTGGAGCCCACACACCTGGCTGCAGAGGGCAGGGACAACAGGCCCCAGCAGGTTGTTGCCACATCTTGCTTTTCAAGAGAAGTTAGTTAGAAATTTGGGGTATTATGTGAAATCTCCCAACTAACTTACTTATAAGCACTGACAATGAACGTCAATGAAAAAACAAATGCTTTATGGGCTAAACAACTACCGGCTGGATGGTTCCAGGAGGTGCCAGTTTATAATTCTGGACATGCCGGTTATAATAGCCCCAGTTCTCCACTTTCTGGGGGCAGCCCAAACCAGATGTGTGCAAAGATAAAACTTGTTCATTAACCTCTAATTCTTGGCTCCTCCACGAAATGCACAAAACAATTTAAGTTGGGAGTTTGCAGGGCAGAACTGAATGTTAAGGACTATCTCTTTAGTGCCCTCAGAGCCAGGGGCACAAATAGGAGTGGGGAGGGGACTGATGCCGCTGGGGCTTCTATGATGAGGGGTTAGACAATGACCTTTTCCCAGAGAACACAAGGACACTCTAGAGCACATATAGGTGAAGAGTTTAACACAATTTATTTTACGCTTAAATAATCGACTAGGTCATCCAGTGTATGGTTTTTCATACATATGTCATTAGAGCTATGTGTCAATGAATGCTGATTTTATATGAATATAATCAACAAATTAAAGAATTTCACCAAAATCCAAATAAAAATGCCCTCTAAAACACAGCAGCCTTATTAACCTAATATGACACTGCTAGAATGGTTACAAATGATTGGCTTACTGAAAGGTGTCTACATCTTATAGCCAGTACACGATACAGTAATAATTTTACAGCGTGCTGCCATTCTACTAGCTAAGAATTTCTGTTCAGTCCATTTTAAATGCCCCCCACTGGGGCCTCTTATGAGCACCATCCACCTCTAAAGCGCAAGCATTACCCCCTTTTAAGCACTAACAGCACCCCCCTGCCCCCGAAAGCAACTACTGTATAGGTTATTTTTTTTCATTTTTAGGTCATTTCATTGAAAAATGGGCAATAGCAACAAATATTAGATGAAGGGCTTTGTGTTTACAGATAAAATCTTCTGTGTTGCAATATACTGTAGTGTTTGCAAAATTGGAAAAGATTTAATCAAAATAAGGTGATACACATGCATCAAAATATTAGTATTCTGAAGAAAAAGTTTTTTCACAGAACTACAGAATTCCTCATTTTGGGAATTATTTAAATTTGCAGCAGATTTTAAAGATTTTTTTTTTTTAAAATCAAGCTAGCAGTTTTGCATATACAAACATTATAATTGCTAATATACAAGAATCAGTGAAGATCCCCCCCCACCCAGAGCCCCTCCCGCCTCTTCTAGGGTGAAGTCACTTGAGACCCCTATTATGTTAAATGCATTTGCAATATTCTGTTTGTGTTCTAAGAGGCAGTGCCTTATCCACATTTATTCTATTTTTTCTGTTAGAATTTATACAGTGTTATTATTTACAGCAAAACTATAGATGTTTTAAAAAAGAAACAAATAGTGTTTATACCCTGACAGTTTGGGTCCAAGAAAAATAAGGCGAGCTGTTGTGGATTTAGTAATTTTAGTGTTTCTCCATGATTTGATCATTCCATCTCCTTCTGTCCCTTCTGGAGGCAGGAATTTCTTCCTTTCATAAATGACACCAAATTACTTGAGAGAAACTGTTAACAGCATGGCTTCTTGTATATACACTGCATTGCTAATTGCACACGCGCCAATCCTGGGAATGAAAGTGAATTTCCATGCTCTGTAAATTGGCTCATGCTAAATTAAAATGTAGGTGGTTTTCTTTTTTTTTGTCTTTTTGCATTAAAAAAATCATGCCATTAATGTGTGGAAGCAGCAAACACACACACCCTTCTCCGTGAATTTTTACTTCCTGCTGACATCTTCCATGAATTCTCAATACTGGCAGTAAAAACACACGATCCTGTGGAAAGAGAGACAGCAGGTAGTGAGTTGAGCTTTCTTTCTCTCTTTTTTTTTTTAAGAGAACTTGCCTAAGCCTACCTTGCCTCAGAGAATGGGGGCCTTCTACGTCCTAATGGAGTGGTTTTGACCGAGGCTATCTGCTAGATGTCTCAGAGGACAGGCCCTGAGGTGTACCTGTGACCTTCTCTAGGTGACCCTATGACCTCCACAGAACACTGCTTGCTTACTGTATTTTGGTTTTAGAGATTGAGTCAGAAAGACCCTCTTCTAGTTCTGTCTCTAATGCTCAGGTCACTCAGGCACTTGGGAAAAGCCATTTACAGCCCTTTTGGGTTTCAGTTTTATCTGCAAAATGAGGAGGCCAACAGAGGTGCTCTCTGAGATTTCCATCAACATCGAAATATCAGGGGTCTGGCGTTTTCACGGGCACAAAGGGCCAAGGGTATGAAATCAGAATAGAGCATCTCAGTCATATCTGTATGTTTTATAATGTCTCTCACCCTCCAAGAGGCAACTAATCTTTCAAAAAAGGAGAACAGGGTCATTACTTCATTACTATGAAATTGCTTTTCCATATGCAAATTAAAATTAAAGACTAACTTCTACCATGGCAAAGAATACTTTCCCTTCTCCTATCCTACATCAGTCATAACAGGATAAATTAATTTTATTTGAGCTTCTTTATGGAGGCTCCACTAAGAACATCTTGTCTTGCTAGATAATACCTGCATAAAGCATCAGCGTTTTATAGCCATGTTAACATGACAAAATAAATCAACATTCTTCAGCAGAGGTTTTCATACTTTTGTGCAGTATTGTTCTTGGTATGAGCTCTTCCATAAAACAAAGTCCTTCCTATATATAGTCCTTCCTCCTTGTTCAGTGTGAAAAGGTGAGAAACTTGAATGCCTACCCAAGAACAAGACATAGCTCATAAAGAAAACCTGAGTAAGTTAGGAACAACCCTGTTCACTCACATGTAAGCAACAGACTATTTTTGCAGGCCTAGGAGAACCTTTAGAATTCTGCTTTTGTTGGGGCCCAAGCATGGTCTCAGTGACCTTGAAGTTGTTTGCTTACCCCAGCCAAGTTTCTTTCCCTTTACGTAGGTCACCCAGCATATCTTGGCTTATGTAAACATGTTAGTACAGCACTTCCTCTGTCTGACCCACTATGGTTCTGGCTTCCTTTTTTGTATTAAAAGTGCTACTGACCTCCACACCCCAGATCACTAATGATTGCAGCCAGGAACATGAAAGTATCAATTCCTTCTGGGGTGATTTCAACACCTGCCCCTCACCCATGACACTGCAGAGATTCCAGAGTAGGAAAGTGACTCATTTGGGCAGGCCATGGCCCAGAAGTGGGCAAATCAGAGTAAGAAGATCAGGATTTTCTCACCTCTGTTTTCACCCTTTACTCCTAATCTTCCAGGCACCAGGCTTCTTGGATGGCCCTATTTATCAGCACTCTCCCTCTGTTTCCTTAGGGAGAATCCTTAGCAGTTTTCTCTAGTTGAACCCTCCCCCTTTGTACAGCTTAACTGATAGATAATTTTCATACCATACTATTCATCTATTTGATAATTTTTAGTAAATTTATATAAGATGTGCAATCATCACTATAACCAAGTTGAAATTTTTTTGTTTTGTGTCATATCTATCTTCCAAAAACCAATCCAATTTCTTAGATTAATCTTGCAATGAAGTAGCAAGGTCTTTCGTTTATCACCTCAGTGCAAGTGAATGTATCTTTCTAGAAATAATGGATATGTTTCTATAATTTTTTAAAATGCTGTAACTTATACCATTTATATTCAGGTATGATTTCAGGTGATAGTTTAAAGAAAAGTTGGGAGTTAGATCCCCTTATAAATCTCTCTTCTTCTCTGACATGCAATCAGAGTGTGTGGGCCCCAGCCACACGGATTGCAGGAAGGTCAGTCATTGGACAAAAGACTTTATACCAAGTACAGTGTTCTACAAAAAGCATGAAAGCCTTGGCTGAGTGACTGTATGCCTGTTATAAAATATTGACACTCTGTATAAAGTGCGATGAGAGCACCATCTGATGGAAAGGTGTGAGGGTAGGAGCCATCACGATGACATTTCAGAAATAGAATTTGAGTCATCTTCCCTTTCTGGGTTTAGATAATGGATCTGAGATAGAAGCATCTGCATTTAGGAATCTGTCTTTGGGTTTTGCATGCCTTTCAAACGCAAAGGTAGTAGAAACCAAACTCAGAAAACTTATCATTCCTTTTAGTCATTTCACTATAATTTTCTTTTTTAATTTTAAGAAACATTTTAAAATATAGAAAAACAGCTATTCAATGGATTTTTCAACAGCAGTTTATATTTCATAGATGAATGTTGTACTTTCCACATCACATTTTCAAGTCAGGAGTATGCTTGGGTTAGAACCAACCTTTCCTTTATAGGTCCACATACCAGTAGCTTTTAGCCCCCAGTGCCTAGCTAAACAACAAGAAAAAAAATCACACATCTTTAGCTTTGTATCTGAAGCTCTCTGCAGTTCAGCCCAATGAACCTTTTCAGGCTTAATGCCCACTACTCTCTACCGAAAAGCTTTGTTTTATAATCTCCAGTGGTTCTCAAACTTGGGTGTACATTAGAATTATTTGGGGAGGGCCGGCCCCGTGGCTTAGCGGTTAAGTGCGTGCGCTCCGCTACTGGCAGCCCGGGTTCAGATCCCGGGCGCGCACCGACGCACTGCTTCTCTGGCCATGCTGAGGCCGCGTCCCACATACAGCAACTAGAAGGATGTGCAGCTATGACATACAACCATCTACTGGGGCTTTGGGGGAAAAAATAAATAAATTAAAAAAAAAAAAAAGAATTATTTGGGGAGACTTAAAAAATCCCAATATCCAGGCCACATCCCATACCAGTTCATTTAGAATTTCTTGGGGGTGGAGCCCAGCATCAAAAAACTTTTTAAAAACTCCTAAGATGATTCCAATGTTCAACCAAGTTTAAGACCCAGTGATATGTTCTGGAGCAGTGCTTCTCAAAGTTTAATGTGCCACATATATCACCTAGGGATCTTCACATGTGGATTCTGATTCAGTAGATCGGGGTAAGCCCAGAGATTCTGCATGGCTAATAAGACTTCCAGGTGATACTGATACTGCTGGTCCACAGACCACATGTGAAGGATCCAGAGGATGTGGACTACATGCCAGTCATCAACACACTGGTTTCCAACTTCCTTTTCTTTGCTCATGACTTTGTATCTACCTATACTTCTTTCCCTAATCTTCATGTATATCGAACTCCTCTCTACCCTTCAAATTTGTTTCAAATACCATCTCTGTGAAAGTCTGGGTTCTGCTCTCCTAATGAGATCCATCTTTGCAGCTCAACTCTTACTCATCTTTTAAAGACTTAGCTCTGTTCTGGCTTGAGGAGAGCCTTTTCTGATATGCCTTCTCTACAGCGCACTGAGAACAAGAGAATTCATTACTCTAGTTCTTCTTTTCTCTTCCTACCTACCTCTCTCTTCCCTTCCCTTGCCTTTTTCTCTCTCGGTTACAGAAGTCATGGGGCTAAGAACATTTTTTCCTAAGCATGAATTCTAATTACTTTATGTAATCATAATAAACTACAGTGCAATCTGAAAATAACTCCCAGTTCATGTAGATTTGCTCTTAACTAATACCAATGAGTGGGGCTTTGTTGAGTTTGTTCATTTCTCGTGACTTGTGATTAAAAAAATACCTGAGGTCACGGGGCCAGTTTAAACAAAAAAGAAAATACTGATTTATATCTTGGCAGTGAAAGAAAATTATAACACACTAAAATAATAAAATTGTATAGCTATTATTATTATTAAATGTTTCTTATGTGCCAGGCACTGTTCTAAAGTGGATTAGCTCACTTAATCCTAATCAAAATGAGGTACTATTATTTCTTCCATTTTACAGATAAGGAAATAGAGCCCCAGAACTATAAAACAAGCCTGGGGTACTTACTTACTACATTGTAGAGCCAGAATTCAAAGTCAGGCCACCTGACTCTAGAACCCTTGTTCTGTACCTTGAAGCCAAGGCTTTTGGCTAATGAGGGATTTTTTTAAAGGGTAAGAAAAATAAAAAAATAAGAAAAATACTACATAAAAACATATGTACTCCAAATGAATTCTGGAAAATATTCTGGTGGGCAGGGTCCTGAATTTGGAGTGAAGCAATTCAGGCCCTAGCTCTCAATTCCTGGAAGCAGAGTCAGGAGATCTAGGTTAAATCCAGACCTGTCACTAACCACAGCCTCAGGGGTATTGCTATCTATCTCTGTTCACTCCTTAGTGAAGAGGAATGAGAATACCCCTTTGACTAATTTCCCAAGGCTACTATGAGAAACAAGTGATATGAAATAATTGAAAGTGTTCTAAAGTGTAAACCAACATCACCTGCAGAGGGCTTGGCGACACTGCTGTTCTAACTTCCTCCACTGTTGTATTCTAGCATCCCTGGCTGCTGCTGTTTGCTCCATCTCTCATCCAGGATCTTCAAAGTGCTATTCGTGGCTCTCTTCTTGCCTCTCTTAACATTAGTAGTAGTAGCTGAACTAAGTGCTTCCTATTGGCTTGCCAGTATTTTAAGCAGTTTTTTTTTCTTTTTTTTTTTGAGGAAGATCAGCCAATCCTCCTCTTTTTTTGCTGAGGAAGACCGGCTCGGAGCTAACATCTATTGCCAATCCTTCTCCTTTTTTTCCCCCACCCCAAAGCGCGAGTAGATAGTTGCATGTCATAGTTGCACATCCTTCTAGTTGCTGTATGTGGGACGTGGCCTCAGCATGGCCGGAGAAGTGGTGCGATGGTGTGCGCCCGGGATCCGAACCTGGGCCGCCAGTAGCGGAGCCCGCGCACTTAATCGCTAAGCCACGGGGCTGGCCCTAAGCAGTTTACATGTATAAACTCATTTAATTCTAACAACAGCTATATGAGATACAGTACTCTTATCGCAATAGAGGCAAGGAAATTAAGGCACAGAACTTGCTTAAGCTCATACAGCTAGTAAACTTCCTGGCTATTCCCTTCCCTCAGGCCACTTCACTTCTCACCCATATACCAAAGATGAGCACACTAAGATCTCTAGCCCAGACTTCTCTTCCTAATCATCGACAGATATTGAGGGCATTGCCAATTACCATCTACAAAGCCTACTTCACCACCCAGACTACCTCAATCCCTAATTTTGTTTCTGTGGTCTTAAGCTCTATGTTTTTGTTAATGATTACATACAAGCTAGCAACCCTGATGTTGTCTTTAACTCGCACTCTTCCCTTGCTCCCTATATAGAATTAATCTGGTTGTTATACTTCTAAAATGTTCCTCAGATCTGCCCTCTCCTTTCCATTCTCTCTGCCCCAGTTCAGGCCCTCATCTGTGTCTCATAACCAAGGTCCTCATGTTCAAACTCTGCTCCACTAGCTCCCTCTACTATTATTAGGGTTACCTAAATCACATCTGATCATGTTATTCTCCTGCCACAAAACTTCCAGTGGTACCCCACTGTTTCCAGGATAAAGGCCAAATCCTGAGCATACCACATATGACCCTCCATACTGCCCTGTCTCAAATCCTACTGTTTCTTCAAAGGCCAGTTCAAATATGCACTTCTAAGAAGCTTTGTAAGATCTACTCTGTTGGAGTTTATTACATCTTCCAGTGGATTCTCCTAGCATTTTATCTTTTATTACAGTTACATATTTTGATTTGTGTTAGTTATGATCATGTTTGCCTCTTGGACTGGACTGTAAAGTTATGGTGGGTAGGAGTTTCCTCAAATGAGTGGCAGACACTTAGGATAATGTCTTAAACATTGTACTCCCCCCACCACCTACATTGTGTGTCACAAACCTTTGCACATAGTAGCTAAGAAGTAAAGGGGTCTAAATGGGCACGGTCACTTATTTACAAAAGCTTATAAGCTCATCTACACTCTATTATAGGGAGATTTCTCTGATCCACTGATATTAAACTGCATGGATTAAAATATTTTGAGGTAAAACCAAACAAATATGTTAGAGGGCTGAGGTTGACCACGCAGGCAATTTTAGATTAGAGGATGTAGAACAGCTTGGAGACCCCTAGAAAGGAAGAGGTCAGAGGCAACCTTTTAAGCCCTATTTTTCTTCAAAACATTGTTCCTTGGGGCTCAATCCTGAGCCCCTTCTTTGCTCACTTTGACTTTCTCTCTAGGTACTAACATCTATTCTCTGTTGTTCCCTTTCTCTGGTATTTAGTACTCATCTATTTAGTGATAACTCGCACATTTTTATATGTCCAGCCCCAGCCTTTCCTCAGATCTTCAAACTCATGTATCTAACAAAATACTTAGAAGTCTCGTAAGCACCTTAAACTCAACAAGTCCAAGCCTGAATGCCTGATATTCTTCATAAAACCCATTCCACTTCTGTTCCTTTCTCTACCATCCAACTGCTTAAGCCAGAAACCTGGGAGTCATTCTTGACTCAGCCCTTCTTCTCCATCCTACCTACAAGCTAACTCATCAAATACTGTTGATTTTCCTAAAACTACTGCCCAGGTCCTAGCCCAGCCACCAAGCGACCATTTTGGCTTAGTTGGACTACAACAATAACCTCCTGATCACCTTCAGTTTATTCTTGTTTCCCTCCAATCCATTCTCCACATAGCCACTGTGCTTAAAAACAAAACAAAACAAAAAATCAGGTCAGGATCTTGCTTCAAATCCTTCAAAGGCTTCAAATTCTTTTAGAATGAAATCTCACTCCTGTACTCTGGCCTATGATGATGCATCTCTCACTTCACCGTGTGCCTGCCTCACCATGACCAGCTCACTGTGGTCTGGTGTGCCAGTCTTCTTTCATTTCCTCTAATATGTTAGGTCTTTTCCCATCTCAAGGCCCTTGCATATGCTGTACCCTTTGCTTGGAGTCCTTCTCTTCTCCATTCTTTTTATGGTTGGTGCCACCTAAATGTCATGACTTCATAGAGACTTTCCCCAGCCTCCAAGTTTAAATATGTTCCCACATTATTCTGTCACTGGATCTTAGACTTTGTATTGTTAGCCCTTAAATAACATTTGTCCTATCTCTTTCCCCCCTGCAGGCTGAGAGATCCAGAAGGGAAGGGACCATGGAGGTTTTATTCACCATTGTATATCTAGCCTTTTCACTCCAAGCCAAGTGGAAGGTCAAATGTTTTTTGAAAGAATGAATGAAATGAGCCAACTTTTTGGCCGCCGATAAAAATGTTGCCCCTGGCAAGCATAGGTACTGTTGCCATACTTGGCTTCCCTATGGCTGTGAGATCCTGAGCATTTCCCCAAAAGAGGTTTGAAATACAGTTGTTCCATAGTTGGGGCCATTCCTTACCACAACCTCACTAATCAGCTCTCTAGTGGTATTTTTGAAGTCAACATTTGGAGATTATGGCCACCTTAAAAATGATGTTTTGCTTTATTTTTAAAAAACTAAAAAAACTATGAGTATTTTTACTGTGTATTATATCAACAAATTTACTACAGATTGTCTTTGTACATGTATTTGATTCAAAATTTGCTTTTAGGTCTCTAATAATCATCAAATACTAATGAACTATTAATATGAGTAATAGTTGAGCTAGATTCTGGATAAGTTCAAATTTCATTCTTTTGTTCATTAGCTGTAGGACCTTGGGTAAGTCATTTAACTTTCCTAAACTTCAGTTTCCTCATTTATAAGAAAGGAATAGTACTACTTACTTTAGAGCATTGTTTTGGGGATTATATTAGGTAATGTATGTAATGCTCATACCTTTACCTGGCATATAGTAATGATTTGACAAACTATGACTATTCTTATTATTCATAAATAATTTTAGAAAGACAGCCTAGTGTAACAGAAAGGGCACTAGGGAGAGTATCAATAGTCTTGCGTTCAAGTCCTGGGTCTACCGATCACAGCTGTGTGACAGTAGAAACGGCATGTGACCTCCCTGAGCCTTAGTATCCTCATCTGTAAGAGATGGCAAAGAAAACTGGCCTGACCTGCTGGAGGCTTATCTGAAGGAATAAACAAGACAAAAATGTAACAGCACTTTATATACTATAAATCACTATATACTATGTGCAAATCTTTACAGTTATTTTAAGAGATTGACTTTTCCTTTACATTAAAAATAGGATGGCTGTGACTCAGTAATAAAGAAAAGCAGGTGCAGGGTTCAGACAGCTCAAAATTCAACTGCCTCTGAAGTGGGGAATAAAAATTTTGATGTCACCATCTGAGACTCAGTGCATTTTGGCAGCATTCCACTTGCTTAATTGTTCTATTAAAAAAAAAAAAAAAAAAGGCAGCCAGCAGGGCTATAAAAACTCTCAATATATTTGCAAATTGACTTTTCCAGAGCACACATTCAGTGTCCTGGAATTCCAGGCAGTATTCTTGCACTCATTTCCGAAGTTCACTTATGGAAGGTAAATACCACCCTGGAGAGTAAAATGAGGCTTGCAGTCAAATCACTGTTCTTTCCTTCTGACACATTAAGTTTGCTTTATGCTGAAGTTATTTTCACGTTGATATGAATTACCTACCCGCATTTCTCTCTCCTTTGAGTGGTGCAGCAAGTGAGCCAAGGCCCTGAGAACTTCTTTACAGGGTGGATTATTTATAGTTTTAAAGCCTCTTGTACATTTAGTGACCAAATCATTTCTATATTAATTCACAGTAAAGGCTCCTGGAAGCATAGTGCTGTCATATATTTTTTGATGTCATTTATTCATAGATATTAGGTATATGTTACTCTAGAAAAATAACTCAGCTGATGTGAGTGACCTTCTTGGTTCTTTCTCACTCGGAGTCTGAGTCTATGACTGAACAAGTTGTTAACTTTTAGGAGCATACTAAAGCTGACTGAACTCTCTTCTAGTTTCATTTCATTTATCACTTAGAATTGCTTCAAGAGACTAATTCAAGACAGCAAACTCAGGCTTAATGTTTTATTAATCTGCTATATACATATCTTTCACCAGCTTCAGCTGTAAGACACGCATAACAGGTGGGTACATTCTAGATATAGCTACACTGATGTCATCCCTAATTTTCTCATCTCCACCCTTGTCATCTAATAAAAAGCAAGTCACGTTGATCTCTCTTGATTCAGCTTACCTCTTACCATCCTCACTGCCCAAGCCAGCATCTGCAATAGTTTAACAGGTTTTTTGCTCATCCATTATTGCCACCTCCGATTCATTCTCTGCCCTGCAGCTAGAGTGAGTGATGCAGAACATAAATGGAATCATATCCTTTCCTTGCCTAAAAACCTTCAATGGTTTCCCACTGCTTTTAGTGTAAAGACCAGAATCCTTAGAGGGAGGCTCATGACGCGTGAATATTCAGACCTTTCCTATCTCTCCAGACACAATGGCAAAACTCTTCTGCCAGCTACAGTGACCTGCTCTCACAGTTCCTCCTTTCCTGTTTTTTCCCTCTTCTTGCCTTTGCAGAATGCTACTGCCTGTGCCTAGAAGGCTACCCCCAACACCTTCAAATTTCCCACCCCTCCCCCAGTTGGGTCCTATTCAGCCTTTAAAACTCAGCTCAAACATCACTTTCTCAATGAAACCTTCCCTGTCACCTCAGACCCAGGTCAAGTCTCCAGTTAACGGTTGAGTGTGTGGGCTCTGGGGGCTGTCTGTTTGGGTTTGTATCCTACTTCTGCCACTTTTTATTTAGGTCACCTTGGGCAACTTTGGGCCTGTTAAGTGGGGATGATAAGGGCGCCTATCCAAGAGGGTTGGCTGTGAGAATGAAATGAAGAGCACATGTGACACACTTGGAAGAGTATGTATAGCAAATATTATCATTTCCAGAGTGCTCTGCAGTTCTTAGTAGTTTTCTCAATGCTCTTAAATGCTGATGCAATTAGTTAGTTATGGCTGGTTACCATTCAATCTCTAAAACGTAAGCTCAGAGATGGCAAGTACCATGCTTGTGTTGTTTACCAATGATTTCTCAGTGCTTATGTAGAAAGCCTCATAGAGAAGTGAAATAAATCTTTGAGTGAATAAAACAAATGATAAGGTTTTTTTTTGTGGGAGGTGGCTAGGGGAGATGGATTAAGAATTTACTGGGCATTAATTACCTCACATACAATGAGGTAATGAGACTAGATGATTTTTCAGTTTCTTACCTCAGCACTCCAAATACCGGAATTTTGGTAATTGGGGAACAACAGATATATGAAAGTGAAAACTGGAACCTGTTTACTCTTTGTTACTTTGACCGACAGGGCTAAGAGAACTGTTGATGAACAGCCCTAAAGAAATCATCCTGCTTCACGGTATAGACTTAGGGAGAACTTTTCAAAGCTCTATCTGCTTTTTCACCCCAAATGGACTTTCTAATTATAGCTATGTAGAAAGAAATAGGAAAAAGTAAAATTTAGAAAACAATGTTAAAGGAAAATATCATTATCTATGAAGAAAAGTTCAGACAAATTTAAACAAAGCTCACTCAATATTTAACTTAATAAACAAATAGGAGTACCATTAACTGCAAAGTTAACCATTAACTTCCTATTTAATTTGCTTTGGTTTATATAAAATGTAGTAGTATATAGAGATTTCAGTCATTTAATTTAAACGTGGCAACTACTATATTTCATCTGAAATTATATTCTCAGATTCTGTTCTGCTAAAATGGCAAAAGGTTGGATCCATAGAAATCTCAGAGTACATTTATAAGAATTATTTGTTGCCAACTAGTCTTTCTGTTAGATTATATAATGCTACTGCATTTCATACCAAGCCTTCGCTCTTAGAGACTCAAAAGTCACTATTTACATTTGCTTCTACAAACATCATTTACATTTAAATTCTAACTAATTTGTGAAGAGAAAGCTTATGGACTGTGAACTGGAGTCAAGTTTTAGTGTGTGTATGTATGGATACATAAACATAAAAATACTCCGAGAACTTCATATTGGATATTCAAAGCTGGAATTCAGTGAAAAAGCGAGGAAGGGGGAAGATCTGAATCACTTATTAGGTGAAATTATAAGTTTCACAGAAAGTTAAGTCCTACTGTTGTTGATAAGAGCATACTTATCACCTTGACTGACCGTTTACTGTTATGAGTGGCTCTTCTTTTCCACCTGCCGGATTTCTTTCTTCGTCTTCACCTTATAACCTTCTCCCTGCTTTAAAAGGAATGTACACATTAAGATTTCATGGCTAAAGAGTTTTAGTTATAAAGCAGTTTCCATTCTGGTCCCTTGAGGCTGGATTAGGATAAGTGAAACACAGTTTAAAGCACTTTGTCACTTCACATCCAAAAACACACAATCTATTTGGCGTAACTATACAGTTTAGTGTCATCAAGGCAAGCTAGAGAGCACCGTTGGAATGAATACAACAACACAACTGTACTTCCCAATAATTCAGTAGGTTAGTGATAAACAAAAAAAATGAGCAGCCTATCCATTTCCTGCAGTAAGCTAGAAGAAATCCTCATTAAAGCTCTCAAGGCACTCAAACCCCAATTATAAAAAGTATTAGTCAATTATAAATTATGCCTTTTTAAGCCAGCAGAATTTTAAGTGATCTGTTGTAATGAGACTGAAATTTCTCAGTAAAGCGCTAAACACGAACTAAACACCGTGGAAATGCTGTTGATCTGAGGGACTTTTTTTTTTTTTTTTTTTTTAATTTGTAGAATTACCAACCCCCTCCTCTTACTCCGGACCAAGCAGGCATCAATTTTCCATAAAACAAGACCTCTCTTCACTGAGCATCAGGGACACACTTCTCTGAGAGCAAAATTGTTGCACAAACACTCAGCTTTTACTCTATTTATAATGGAAAACACAGTATCCCTTCCAATTTTCTGATTTAGTCCTTCTGAGAAATTTTCGGTTTATTTTTTTCTTATGTAAACACAAGCTATGGAAGTTTCTATTTTTAAATTGAAAAGGGTAAAGATCTGAGAAAAGGGAAGAAATAAAAAATAACCAGAGATGTTCTCTCTGGGAGATGGAGATCCATTTGCTGAGTTATGCTGCTCGGTGATGAGTTTGGTTCTTTAACTGGCACATTGGAAACAAGCTGTTATAAACCCAAAGAGGAGAACCCTTCTCAGGGTAAGATGGGGGAGTTCAGGTTTCCCTGTGGAATACACTGGAAAGGGAAAATGTATAGATTTGAGGTATGGATCTTGAACTGAGCTTTGTGCCATTCTAACGTTTAAACCCCGAGTATTGGGCCGGCGCCATGGCTTAGCGGTTAAGTGCGCATGCTCCGCTGCTCCAGGTTCGGATCCTGGGCGTGCACTGACGCACCGCTTCTCTGGCCATGCTGAGGCCGTGTCCCACATACAGCAACTAGAAGGGTGTGCAACTATGACGTACAGCTATCTACTGGGGCTTTGGGGGGAAAAAAAATAAATAAAATTATTAAAAAAACAAAAAACAAAAAAAACCCCCGAGCATTTGCTGGAACCTGGTGCTCTCCATCTGTGTCCCAGGCAGGACTTGGCTGAAGGTAAGGCACTAGGCGGGGGGTGGAGGCACTGCCCAGGGCTTTGGTGGTGGTAGAGGGTTTTTATTTTCTTTCGTGCACTCTAACTGGCACGTTCTAACCTCCATAAATGAATTTATCTCTGTGAAAACTCTGAAGACAGTACAAATATAGAATATTAAAGAATGTTAGGAAGAAAAGTCTTTTTCTTTGATTCTGATCAGATGCACATCAGATGTTGTCAAAAGCAGCAAACGCTTCAAGCTGCCACACCGCAGATATCAGCCCGTTAGCAGCATTTTCTAGAGAGTTCATAAAGCTTTTATCCTCTACTTTCTCTTTGACAGTCCCTTTTCATTACCACGTCATCATGTTTTCTCTCTTGTGGGATAAGAATTCGTCTTATTACTTTCCGAGTGATCTGTAGGAAGCAATAGTGAAAGGTAGAGATTTTCCTGTTTTCTGTTACAAGAGGTGACACTACAGAAAAAAATAGTAGAAAATCTAAATTCTAAGAGAAGCATGAAATCCCAATGATGATTACTTTTCTGGTGATGAGGTTGCCTTCTTCATCAGTAAATTGTTCTTCTGTGACAGATTCACCAGGAATGTTTTTTGCTTCCTCTCCCTAAAGGATGTGGCATAGAGATTAGCAACATACTAGATGGGCAGATCTCCACAGCACTCCATATACCACACACATGCACTGGAATTTTAGAAAAAGAAGGTATAAATTTTACTTGCTACTCCATTGCAAGAGGAAAAGGCTAACTCCACTGATGGTTATTTAGCAGTCAAAAACATTCAAAGCATTAAATCTCAAGTATGTACAAGAATGATGGTTAGCAACAAACTCCAAGAAGGAAGAATTTGAAAATATATAATTATATAATGCAGTTACACATTGACAGACAAGCCAAAAGGTTTCATTTGTTGAAAAAAAATCTAGCCAACAATTAGAGATCTAATTAGATCATCTCACTTTGAGTGCAGTGTTTCTTCATTAGTCCTACCAAATCTCTCATTTTTAGATTACATTTTGTCTACTTTGAATTAAGAGAGTACCTTAGTTGGGGCATGATATTTATCACCCTTTGTTAGTTTCATTTAAAAATTCATTTACTAAGGGTAATGTATATATTTTTTGAAGCACTATGAGAAAAGTTCAGGGTACTGAGAAAATCTTACCTTTTCTTTTTAAGACTGAGCCTTTCATAGGTCTTAAAATAAATGAGAATAACTATGTCTGAAGAACATAGTTTCAGAATACTATCTTCAAGTGAAGATGTCTTATGGGATGACTGATTATCTAATCTCCACTGCCACAGACCAAAAAAAAACCAAAAACCAAAAACAGTACTAAAAGAATTTAATAGTATCTTTCAGTTAGTGACTGTTATCTGATTTAGAAGGAGAAACTGTCAAAGATCTTCCTCTAATGAGTTTAAAAAAATGGAATAAATTCTTAACTCTCCAAAGTGGGCCCATATTTTTCTTCTCATAGGCAGCTTGGTAGATTTACATGGCTCCTTAATATCTGTCTGTTAGCTCTATGATTATATAAAAAGAAAACCACTCAGGGCTGGCCCAGTGGCTTAGCAGTTAGGTGCGCGCGCTCTGCTACTGGCGGCCCGGGTTCGGATCCCCGGCGCGCGCCGACGCACTGCTTCTCTGGCCATGCTGAGGCCGCGTCCCACATACAGCAACTAGAAGGATGTGCAACTATGACATACAACTATCTACTGGGGCTTTGGGGAAGAAAAAAAGGAGGAGGATTGGCAATAGATGTTAGCTCAGAGCCGGTCTTCCTCAGCAAAAAGAGGAGGATTAGCACAGATGTTAGCTCAGGGCTGATCTCCCTCACACACAGAAAAAAAGAAAACCACTCAGAGAGCAAAAATAGGACTGTATTTGCAATACACTACCTTCTTCACTGGTGTTCAACTTTAGGTTACACTTACAGTTTTGGGGAAGAAGGACAAACATCTTAAGTGCAGACCTATTCTACAGACCTATTGACCTGTAAGTCAATCTTCTTGTTGAAAAGGTGACCTGGATAATGCTACAATGCAGCGTACATCTGTGTTTTTTTTTTGTTTTTTTTTTTTTTTTAAGGAAAAATGGCAAATCAAAAAGAAGACAGCTACATTTCTGGGAAAGCCAGGATTCTAACTCTTTCAGTGTTATTATCTTGGAAGAGGTAGCAGCTCTGATAATTTTTTCCATGCCAGCCAATGGGGAGAAAATTCTGTGATTGCTTTATGTCACAACCAGTAGAAAGGCAGTTCTGGTTTAAAATGGTAAAGACTAAAACAGTATCTTATTTTGCTAACAGAATTCTGTTTTCATTCTTTTCTCTTTTTGCAAAGTGACTTTTTATTCTTATAGACTGTGGGCTAATAGGTCATGACAATGAGGGGACCTATGACTCATTTTACCTCACTGTGGTATAGAGGTGGGATGAAAATTTAAAAAGATGTTTCTTGCTGTTTATGTTTAGTTCACCTTGAATCTTGCTTAGGATTAGTTTCAATTAGCACAATTAAGAGAGGGAAGGAAATGGGGAAAATGACGAAGTCTCATGCTTAAAATGCACTAAAATCTGCAACAAGTTTTTATGGGAGTGTTATTTATATTTCCTATGGTTGATATATATTTGGAAAAAAACCAATTTCATTTTATTTTAAAAGGCATTAAGATAGTAGAAAAGCCAATAAAAGGTCATGAAAGGCTTCACTATAGTTTAAACATGATAGTAAATGAAATATTTTTGAGCTAACTCTTGGAAACGTCCAGCTCTTTGAGTGTTAGACAATTCGAGGATCCCAGGAAAATCCAGTAAAATTGAGTCCTATTGGATAGGTTACGAATGGACCCTTTTGTGGAGAAAGATGCCAATTTTTAAATTGTTTGGACAGTCTCTGAAAGGAATGTGAAGTAGGTATATTTATAAGCTTAGTGAATACATAGAAGTATACTGATTTACATTAATAGCCTTAGAAAAAAGCAAAGCCCTACTTATAAATAAAAAGCCATATAGGTTGAGATCTACTCTGGTATGTAGGCATTTTCATTGTTCCTATTGAAAATTCATAGTGTTTGTGTATAATTAAAGGTAAAGATCTTAATCTTTACCTAAAATGTCTTCATCTTAAACAGCCATTAAATGTAGTCAATTAGTGTTGTTTTTTTTTTTTTTTGGTGAGGAAGATCAGCCCTGTGCTAACATCTGTCAATCCTCCTCTTTTTTTGCTGAAGAAGACTGGCCCTGGGCTAACATCCGTGCCCATCTTCCTCCACTTTATATGGGACGCCACCACGGCACGGCTTGCCAAGCGGTGTGTCGGGTGCGTGCCCAGGATCCAAACCGGCGAACCCTGGGCCGCTGCAGCAGAGCGCACGCACTTAACCACTTGCGCCATCAGCCAGCCCCAATTAGTGCTTTTAATAAAGTCAAAATCAGTTGTCTGATTATGTAGAAACTCACTAAATTGGGGAGCAGATTAGATAGGAAAGACAGTAAGGAGTCATGAAATATGTTTTTAAAAACTTCATCCATTTTTAATTCTGTCAAATATATTAGAGACCAAGTAATACCAAGGAGAGGTCTTTTGGGCCTCTCTTTAATGAAAGAAGACAATTTCTAATTATTTTCTAAAGTTTTTGAAAATAGTTTATACTTTTAAGTAAACAAAATTTTCCCCCAGTCTTGCTGACAGCATTGTTTTTGGCAATACCCACCCCCCCTTTTTTCCTTGCCTATTTCAAAGGAAAATTACAGCACATATGGTATCAAAGTATCATGCCTGGTGGCCACCTTAATGAAGACTAACTGTACTTCCCTTTGGACCCCTGCTGAAGCATTGCATTTTATAATTTTTATTCCTCTCTCCTTGAATTTTTGAATAAAATGAAAGAATAACAATATGAAATGTACCAATGTGTTTTGATATACAAAACGTTAAAATTTGAACTTTCCAAAAATGGGATGGATATCATATATATATGACACGTATATAAATTAGCAAGTTACTAAGCAGTATGTATAGTATAACTCATTTCTGTATTCTGGCACACCCACTTGCTGGGGATATGTGTGTACGTGTACATAATGTACATGTACATTTTATATACATACACATATTGATATATGTATATAAAAACAATCTGAAGCTTGTAAACAGTGGTTACCTCTGGGAAATGGAATGGGTAAATAGAACTTTATATATTTTGAATTGCTTGATTTGAGGAAAACATATAATAAACTCTTATTTGGAAAGTCAGTAAAAAAGTTTAGAAGTAGAAATAAAAGTACAGTTATTGGAATCTTACCAAACTTCACAATAGTTTGGCTGTGAGTTAGTTTAAAATTTTTACCTTTGTAATTACTGAATTTGCTAAGCAAATAATGTAAACAAACTTACAGGACTTGTTACTTTACTTCAATTAAACTGCTTCCAAGCATTTGAAACCACTGTGATAGTACGACTTATATAGAAATAAATGAATATGCTTATAAAAATCCCCAAACAAATGGGAGAGTTTATTAACCTGCCTCATTGCTTAGGGACTTGAAAATATTAAATGTAAAAAAATAAAAATAGAAAAATGAATGAATTCACATATGAAATTAAAGAGAAAAATCACACTTTCACTCCATTTATTATACAAATTGAATGGCTCAGGAGACGGATTTGCCTAGACTTGTGGTAATGGAATCCTGAGCACACCTACTGCTTCCGTTGACACTTCCCAGCCAAAGCTGGCTCTGGGAGGGATGGAACATCCCCAAATAGTTTTTAGCTCTTCAGATTCTAAGTGCTAGGGGGATTACTATGGCAAACAGTATAAACATGCTGGTTCAGTCCAAGGTTCACAGCCTCCATGAAGCAGGTCAAATTCCCAGCATTCCGGCCCCATCAAATAGTTTCCAGGAAAGAGCCCAATGCTGCCCTCTTCTATGCCACTGGAAAGGTCTAAATGGCCAGGTGCCTAATTTAATCTAGGAAAAGTTATTCATTTTTAATTTGTTTTGGAAGAGAAAGAATATAGTATTGCAGGAAAAGCAGGTAGCAGGCACTTCACTAGAGGGGTAGGGATTAGATTCTGGTCCCAGACGGGCTACTGCCCTGCTAGGTGATTTTGGGTAAATTGACTTGTCTCCAAGCCTTGGTTTTGTCGTCTAGGAAAAGAACTGATTTGAGTCTCGATGACCCCTTTAGAGCCTAACATTCTCATTTCATGTTTTTGACAGAGATGGTTCCCATGTCACATTTACCATATACTACTGCAGTTTCAAGTGCTTTTACATCAGAAAGATACCAAGATAGGGAGTAAAGAGAAAAGCAACAGAAGTGTGATCCTTTTCAACTGCCCCAAAAATCTGAACAGAAAAATATGAGCCAGAAAGACAAAGATGCCTATATATGTAATTTATGAAGATTTTTTGTTATACCCATAGCTTCCAATTATAATTATAGTGATTCTTTAGCTTTTGGTTTCTCCATCACATATAAAAGACATTTCTCAAATCTTATTTGAATGATTCTATTATTTATACAACGCCCTCCCCAGTTACAAAAGCCATTCTCTGATGATTCCACTCAACATCCCAAAAATTACAATGACTTCAAGAAGTGGAGATTTGGGAGAACACAGACTCCTCTGTTTTATGAAGCCTATAACATCATAGCATATTTTGGTCTTTTAAACTTAAGCTCTTAATAAAAATGTTAATATATATAATTAATATATTAAGATCAAATATATAAGTAACCCACTCTAATAGAAGTACTTAAAAGCTAACTTGCTAATGCATGTCTAGAATTTTAGGAGACCAAAAGAAATAATCCTCATTGACTTGGAGGTTTTGATGTTTTGTTTTGGTTTTGTAGTCTCCAGAGTAAAACTTCTTTACGGTCTGCCTCCCACTTTTTTTTTTGCAGAATTATGTTTATTTTCTTCTGTCCTGTATAGAAGAGTCACCTTCTCTAATGGGCAGATACTATAAAGGAATGAGGTGGATTTGGATTATGAGTATATCATATGTTAGGAATAAAAAGCAAGTTACAAGACAGTACAGTGGTATGCTTTTTCTAGATGTGTCACTTTAAAATATGAGTATGGCTTTAACACCTTCAGAAAAAACAAATTACGTATTCTTCCCCCTAATCCCAGGGAATTTGTGGGAGGTAACTGAGTATGAGGATTTTATAGATAGTGGGTTGAGTACTTGCAAATATGCTAGATGCCAGTAAGTTATTTGGCTTGCCCATGTGAAATTTTCAAAGAAGCGATTCATGCTTTTTTTGATAGCTCCCTATTGAGCTCAAGGTTGATGTGGGGTTAATTTAAGATTTAGACAAGGACTTATTTTCTTCTCTAATGTTTCCAGAGTCTTAGAAAAACTTTACTAGAGCAGATTTGGCAGATTTTCTTCTCTTCTTTCATCTGATCTACATGAAAAGTACAAGCAGCAGGATTAAGAAGTTTTGGATACTTCTCTGCTCTCTGTTGGGTCTCCCAATACTTTGGAAATGGATGATAAGTTTGATAAATGCTTTTCAATAGATATTTCCCTTCCTTTCTTTCTCTCCAGAGCTGCCAACCAAGGAGCCTCAAGTTATTTGGAGCACATTCAAAGGCCTCTGTATTGAAAATGGCTTCCTAGTTCTCTGCACTCAATTACTCTAACATTAAGAAAGACTTCTCTAAAGACAAGAAGCAGATTGTGAGAAGCATTCTGCTAGACTTCACCATGCATAAGGTTAGTGCTTCAAAAGGCCTTTGTGGGGGAAATCAAGACTTATTCATGGTGTTCAACTGTGCTGTAACAGGGTAGAATTATATTTTTCACTTCCAGTAAAAATTGCTTCCTATACTTAAAAATACAGCCTGATTTTTTGTATGTTGGTCAAGTTAAAAAGCTATTTCAGAAGTTTTTGCCTGATTTGCATTATGTGACATACACCCATGCCAGGTTATAACTCCAAATTCTTAGTCATTGATGGATAATGAAAGACTGGTTTTCACTTAAAAACTGTTAAGGCAGTAGGAATTTGAGACTGAGAAGGGAGCCTTTTTCTTCCTCCATTCTCTTCTTTATCTTATCTCACACGTCATTACAGCCTCTGAGGTTTCAACTGAACATTTCTCTCACCAAGACAGACTCTTTGTTCACACATATAACACTTCTCCAGGGAAAGCTGGATACAAATGCCAAGAATTCTCAGATAAAATTACAACGGCCACACGTCAAACACAGGCCTAGACAGAATGCTCACTACCATGCAACATGACTTTTTCCTTTTGGTTGTTGTTTTTATAAGCTTTCAAATATGCAAAGAAACATATACAGAGCCGTTTAGTTATCAAGCATGCTGAATTTTCAAAACTATAAGAAAGGACTTTCTAATAATACAGCAATGCCCTGTAACGATCCAGCTACAGGATACCTTTATAATCAAACGCCGGCGAATAACTCGGGTAGTGACTCTCCGTTCTTCCTCTGAGTTTGAATCACTCTCACTGTCTTTCAAGTCCTGATAAATGCATTTTTAGCATAATTTTACCATTACATTTAAAATAAAATACATTCTGAGAAGGGAAATCAAGAAAGGATTACTTTCACTTGCTGGTTTTCCCCCCTAAGGAAAATCATGATGTATATTTGTGAAAATATTTAAAAAAAAATTAAAGTGTAAGAAAATTTTGAGCAGGATTCTAAATGAAATTACTCTGTGTATGTATATATGTGTGTATATATTAATTATATATACAGTATGTATATGCAGATAAAGACCAAGGTAATTAAGTTATATATTAAAAAATAACAATTATGGAGAATTTTTGGCATCAGAAACTACATGCTACTAATTATTAGTTTGAAGAAACATTAATATTCTTTTCAAACTAGTTTTAAATGTATATACATTTGACTTGAATGTATATCCTTATAGTTCAGGCCACGTTTCACTTGATCTATAGAAAGAGGCATAGTATTTCTGATTTTTATGAAATTTTGGTCATATTTGACAATTTTATCAGAAGCTATTTTAAACTTTATGAAAAGTAAAAAATTTATGTCAGCATAATTTGCCACATATATTTATATCAGAAGATTTTTATCAGCATAATTTGCACCTAACACATAATTGGTACTAAGATTTTATTCAAACGAATAAAAGAATAACGTGAAACAAGTTAAAGCTTGAGGTCTTATTTTAAAGAACTGTTATGAAGTTAATAGAAATTAATAGAAAAAAACATTTCACAGACAAGAATATGGTACAGACAAGAATAAAGTAATTGCACAAAATATTAATTTTTAGGCAATAAGGATAGGAATAAGGAAAAACTACCAAGCAGCAAACAGTTCATAATTCTAGGGGAAATATATCTTTGGCTTTTACTTAAATATCATGGTGAAGAGTATTTACTGAATGATTTCATTTTTCATTTCTAAATTTTAATGGTAGAATTCTGAAAATAATTCTGGTACTTTATTTTCTAAGTTTACTAATTATCCCAAATTTGATAGTCCTGGAGACAGAAGTTGTAGTTAATATCCATTGGAAAAATCAATGGCAGTATTAGTAAAAATAGGAAAAAAACAAGTAAAATAGTTATGAGATGTATAAGTGTTAGCTAAAATGATTTATGAAATGTTAGTCAAATAGACAAGAAAGTAGGCCATTTTTCACCAAAGGTAAACTCCATAAATATTTTTAAATGTTATAGTAACATCAACCTTAACTTTGTAGGAAATTTCATCTGAACAAAATACCCTACTGAATAATATGGTCAAAAGGAAATAGTTTTCAAGTTTCTCACTCTTTGCAAAGATATTGGCTGCTAAATTCGCTATTACTTTTAAAATTTTTTAGAAAAGGACTGTAAATCAAGATGCTTAGAATGATCTAAGTATTGTGAAAGGAGGCCCTGCAATGGCTCAAAAAGGCAGAAAAAGGTAAGAGTAGTTCATATTGTGAAAGAAAAGAAGTACTAATCAGCATTCAGGGATTAATAGATTAGATGAGGCAGAAGGGAAAATTCATCTGAATCATCCATACACAGAATCTTAAACTGGGGAAAAGTTTTCACTTGGGTAAATTTAAAAGCAAAAGAACGTATGTTAATGCAAACACTAACAACAAACCAAGATGTCAGTTATACCATAATCCTATCAAAAATCATCTGAGACCAGCCCCTTACATAAAGAAAAAGTAGCCATTTGGCCAGTGTTTCAGTTTCCATTTTCTCCCTGGGGTCTGTGCTAATCTTAAGGTGAAGGGTAGAGAGAAGATGGTGGTAGAATCTTGATCAGGATTCCTTTTACAGAATTCTCTAGGAAATGGCAAAGAGGGTAACTAGGAGACCAAATGGAATTTTCTCAGTACTCCTTGCCATGGGTCGCTGCACGGAAAGAGGTGGGAAATAGCAGAACTTTACCTTGTAACAGCAGGCAGCCATCCGTGTAAGAGCCGCACCCGGACTTTTGACCTGATTTTTTAGGGGACAAAAAGGGGGCTGTTTTCTGAGATCATACATCAGATGACCTAGTTGGTTGCTATTGTACAATGGTCTAGCCACAAAAGACACATCCTGAAGATCTTTGGATTTCTTGTGAGGTCAGGTTCATATCTCCCAGAAGCTTTAGCTCCATTGTGAATTTTCATGCTCATGAAGCCTTTATGCATTGGAGTAGGACCAGTGACCAATACAAAAGGCACAAACTCATTTATAAGAAATCTTGAAAACATTTTCTAATAGTAATTATTTTCCATTACTGATGAACTCAGCTGGGTTTCCATTCAGGGTTAAGATTTTCATTTTCAAACCCTCTTTATGCCTTCTCCCTGGTTCCCCAATGGCCAATATGTATGCCCATGTACATACACAGAAGTGCTTACTGTGATCCAGGTCTATTGTATAGTTCATGAGAAGACACACAAATTGAGAAAGCAAAAAGCAGTCAAAATGTAGGAAACAGAGCTGATTTTTATTTTCTCATATCAATCTGTAAGTCATAATTTCAGTTAAAAAAATTTTTTTAATATCTAAAAATGGTAAACCTCAGAGAATAAAAAAAAAATCTATTAGATGGTACCAAAAAAAAACATGTAAGTACAAAGAGCAAACAAATAATTCTATGACTGTAAGGCTTTAAAATTATTAAAAACAAACATCAAGATAATTATCAACTTAGATATAAAAATTATTAAAATTTAAATTTCTCAATGCTGTTAAACAACAGTGCTATATACCCACCTCATTTTAGGCTTGGGAACTGTGTTTCTTCAATTTTTTTTTTTTTTTGTGAGGAAGATCAGCCCTGAGCTAACATCTGCCAATCCTCTTCTTTTTGCTGAGGAAGACTGGCCCTGGGCTAACATCCATGCCCATCTTCCTCCACTTTACATGGGATGCCTGCCACAGCATGGCCTGACAAGTGGTGCATTGGTGCATGCCTGGGATCCGAACCGGCGAACCCAAGGCCGCCGCAGGGGAGCGCGCGCACTTAACCGCTTGCGCCACCAGGCGGGCCCCTTTCAATTTTTAAAGCACACTTTCAGACAACAGACCTTATAGAGTAGAACTCTCATATGAGTCACATGCTATAAACTTTTTAAATTATACAAAAGAACCAGAAAGGGTCAGAATAATCCTCCTCCTTCCATAAGCAAGAAGACTGGGTTGGGAGTTAGGAAACCTGAATCCCAGACAAAATTAATACTGGACCTTATAAGCTAGTTATTTAACATCTCTGTAGTTCTTTTCCCTTCTTAAAAATGGCTAAAGACATGCATATTTCTTTTTCCTACCCAATGAATGAAGGTATGTCCAAATAGCATATGTTTACTCTTATTTCTTTATCCCCACCATTAGTGTTACAATTTTCGATTATGCATTTATAATTTGGAAACAGTAAAGAACCTTGGGCCCATGCTACCAGATTAATCAAAAGAAGTGAAGCATCAGTATTTTCAGTTTAAATGACTGCATACTGGATAACTAGATGACGTACCTTTTGCTCAGACCCGCTGGACCCCTCTTCTTCGTGTAGGTTAAGCCTTGGCTTGCCATCTGCAGGAGAAGTCCTACTCATCTTTTTCATACTGACAGGCACACAGGGTTTAGGCTCTTCTATTAGAAACTTGCTGGTTTCTTCTAGAGATTTCTGATATGCTGCTAGTGATGATGCTGGTTCCTCAACACGACCAGATCCAGGTATTTTTGGTTTCAGAGTTTCCTTAGCACTCTGTTTCCCTACATCATTTTGGGATTCCGGAAAGTAAGATTTTGTCTTTGCTTCTGGAGTGACTTCTACATGGCTTCCATTTGCTTCAAATTTTCCAGGTTCTCCTTTGAGATATGAGGTAATAGAATCTCTATACTGGTCAGGGCTGCAAAAGATAAAATGTGGAAATTTACAATGGTATCATATGGCTGAAAATGGGCTTCAGAAGCTCTCAATTTTTAGCAAACATGTTTTTAACTACTTTTGAGGGCATAAAATAGAAAGGCATGAAAAATCTGGTCCCTGGATTCCAAACTGGGGGGGGGCTCTCATGGGTGTGACTATGGGGGTGAGGAGGTGCTCCAGGCTCCAAGCGTCCCCTGCATTGCAACTCCCAGCCTGGCTAGCTACGCTGTCGTCGTGTTTTGTTTAATCCACTTGTATAGCTACTTGGATTCTCTATCTTAAAAAGTAATCCTGAGAGGTGCATGGACATACCCAGAGTTCCAGATCCACCAATCTAAAAGGAGGCTATCTCAAAATGCTTCTATATTGCCAGTGAAAAAACTGCTGACAAAGTACAAAATGAATTCCTGTGATGAGAGCTCTGGCATCCCCAAGAACCCCAAATTCCAGTCTCTGTATATGTTTCCAATTGTGAATCCTGCCATCATGCTTTTCCAACCGTAATCCCCTTACTTGGGTCTCTTCTTTCTCCAGTCCTGACCTCTGCTGACTCTCATTGGTGATCAGGATGTTGGTGCTCACCCGTTGCTTCTACTTCCTGTGAGAACTGTGTTCCTTTCAACTATTAAAAATCCTTCTCTTCCAACACTTTCTTTAAATTTATTTCCAATTTTTACTAGTTTCAAGATAGCTTTTATTTTATTTTGTAGCTTGTGTATTGTTTTTAGTGTCTTTGCTTATTAGCTGCAGAATTCTGAAGGCAATAACTAGTACAATGTTTTACATGTATAATATATATATTATGTATATGCATATGTATGTATGTGTGTATTCTTATAAATCAAATTCTGATTATCTAAACAAATTTATTAAAAAGAAATCAATAGCAACACCCTGTTCTGTATGTGTAAGGACAAATAGTCCTAGCATACTGTGAAGATCCTATAACTATATCCACTTCCTGCTGTGCAATGAAAATTGTGACTATATCTGAACATAGACATCAAAATTAGTACTATCTGTTGTCTTTGCAGTTATCTCTTTGGTAGGTTGACTATAGAATACATTGATGCTACCATTCTTCAAAAGGTTTGTAAACTCCTCTTTGGGAATTTTTATTGAACAAGAAGCTTATCAGCAATATGAAAATATCAAATATGGTTATGAAATAACCTCAGTTTTTTTGCATCCAACTTAAGTTTATTATTACTTGCCACTGAAGTAAAATATATTTTAGTCTGATGTATGCATAAATAAAAATAACACCAACTATTACTGAGAGACTATTTGCACCAGTTATTTGATAGGAATGCTATAGTCTTTCTTTTTCAATTTATAAACCTGTTTGAGGAAAGTAGTAGTATTCTTATTTTTAAAGCTGATTAAAGTGACGTTCTTAGAGCTTAGAAATTCACCCAAAGTCACAAAGTGCAAACCTAATGGTGGTGGGATTTGAACCAATGTCTGGAGGACACTAGACTCTCACTTTTCTAGAGTAAGGCCAGTAAAAAAAGGACCAGATTAGGGAATTATTTTGGTTATAACAAATTTCTATCCTGGCAATATTACTTGGAGTAAAGAATTACATATGCTATGGTGCAAATTACGTAAAATATTCATATAGAAAAAAATGAAGGGTATATAAAATGTTGTGTTTTTCTTTTAGTATAGTAGGAAGACAGATGACTTTTCTTTTTGCTTCTCTGCATTTTGTACATTAAGACATTTAAAAAAAAAGTAAGTAAAAGAAATACACCAAAATTTTAATGGTGGTTATTGCTAGATGAAGTTATACTGATTTTTTTAATCTGTATTTTAAAATTTTGTATAATAAGTATATGTATGTTTGCAGTCAGAAAACAATAGAAATGTTTATATTTCTAAAAGACAGAATTTTATATATCACATTATTTTGAATGAACATTAATTACTGGCTATGTGAAAAGAATAATACAACAAGTAATAAACTAGAAAAGAGTAGTCTTCTAAAGTAAAGAGAACATATAAATGAATGTATAAATCTTTGCCATGTATGTAAAACTTTTTGCATTTTACTTCAGGTTATTGATAGTTTTTTTTTTTTCTTTTTGGTGAGGAAGACTAGCCCTGAGCTAACATCTGTTGCTAGTCTTCCTTTTTGCTTGAGGCAGATTTTCGCTGAGCTAACATCTGTGCCCATCTTCCTCTATTTTGTACATGGGACGCTGCCGCAGCATGGCATGATGAGTGGTGCGTAGGTCTGCACCGGGGACCTGAACCTGCGAATCCCGGTCCCTGAAGCAGAGCGTGCAAACTTAACCACTACACCACTGGGCTGGCCCTATCAGTACTTTTAAGAATTATATTTGAGCTTAGGGTAACTTTCCCTCTCCAGATTAGCAGAATGAACTAACCTTTAAGACAGGTATTATCCCAAAACTAGAACGGTAATTTAGAAAAAGAGTAATTGCTAAAAAGCGTACATTTAAAACTATTAACATGTAACCTGTGTTTCACTTTCCTTTTTCTGAAACAGAGCCATACCTGTCATCCATTCGATCTAGTAACCCACCAATTATTCTTCGAGCTTGAGTGGAGGACTCTATGTTTCCACTTGGTGTCTCGTCCTGCCAACCTGTAATTGAAGACATTTCCAGTTCTGCTTGCTGAACATGTTTAAGAATAGCCTGTACTTTTTCTTCTGTCATCTCCTCAGACTCTACTCCTTCTTCAAGTTGAATGTCCTCAAATAGAGATTTGAGTTTTTCTTCCGTCATCTCCTCATCAGGACCAGATTTTCCTTTCTCTTGCTGCTCAGAGCTTATTCCTACTTTTCTAGTCTGTTTCAATGGTTCTGCTGGTTTAGCATCTTTTGGGACCCCAGCCATACTTCCGAGGTATTGAGGATACTCACTCAGACAAACATTCTCCAACTGGCTCTCATCTACATCCACTGCTTCAGGCATTTCTGTTAAAGGCATTGAGTCTTCAAGTTTGCTGTCTTCTAAGGAAGTGTCTTCTGCAGTTACGACTGGAGGTCCATCTGCTGAATGTCCTATGTTTCCCTGGGAAGGCACTAGCCCATCACTGAGTCTATTGGGGGTTCTAAGGGGAGATTCTACACTAGAGATATCACTAAAATAATCATCTTGCTGGAAAGGGGTGGGTGGTGTGTAGTGCAACCCTGTGGGAGTTTCCAGTTCCACTTGAAGGGAAGGATAACCTATGGAAGACAGTACATTTGGACTGACTGGAATGAATTAGAGTACATCAAACAAAAACACATGGAATGACTTAAATTATATCAGGTATGAAAATGTAATGATGAATTACAGAATAATGCAGATAAATTTATTGGTTTAGTTCAATTAAATGTAATACAATGAAATAAAAGACTAGTGCAAACTATAATAAAATAGAATACTAATTAATTAAGATATAGATTGTTTCTATCAATTTTGGTAAGAATATAGTAACTTAAATACACAGACTAATTTAATTCAATATAAAGTTAGTTGTCATTATATAAGATACATTTATTCCATGGCCAAATTTATTATCTTTCTACTTTTAGCATGCAAAATCCATACTGTGGTGGACTGAATACAGCAAGCCACAAGAAACCAATTTTTATAATTAATTACTTATAACTTATTTTAATAATGGTATATATGAGCAATGCTACCCAACTCTAATTCTTACTTATTTCACAAGAAATTTACAGCAAAGAAAAATGAATTTAATCTTTGGAAAGAAACCATTATTAGATTTTGGAGCAGTAGCACTGGGAAAAAAATCTAAAAAGATGTTAGGAAAGGATTTAAAAAGCAGATAAAGTATAAAAGACTCCATGTAAATTTTCAGGTATCATAATGTGACAGAGATGAAAGGGTTGTGGTGTATATGGAGGTATTAGTAAACTTGGTGATGGGGTCCACTCAGAACCACGAATCAAATAAAGAGAAAAAAGAAAGATACACACCAGACACAGGAAGAAAACCATTTGCAAACAGCTCTCTGAATATTCATGACAATGCTATGAAACACGGAGGTTTATTAACCAGCCTACACAAAGGGGAAGGAGGGAGCAATTCCCTTGTTTTAAACTTGGCTGCACGGACTAAGGGAGTATTTTTCTCTTTCAGCAGAGAGAAAAGTCAACAATGGTCTGGTCATGGTGAGGAAAGGAAGTTTCACACAAGTTCAACGAAGAGGAGAGACAGGAAAAGAAAGGCAACTAAGCACATTTTCTGAATTATTGGTCTACAAAGCTAAAGCCTAATTTTTCTATCAGTCTAAGGTAAATACTAACTTCACTTTTGTTGTAAATTCAAATCGCTATAGGTAAATGAACATTTTTCTGTTATGGTCACCTATAAACCAGAATCTTGTTGAAAACTTGGCTAAGATTAGCTGAGGTTCATAATCTGCACAAGTGAAATTTATTTCATACACACATTCCTTAATTTCCCTAAGAATGTTTAAAATAAGGAATACAAAATATTAAGATGTAGTAACAAAAAGCCCTTGTGAATTTATTTAATGATATTCTGATTTGTGAAAGTTAAACTTAAATGAAGCTTTCAATTCCATTGAATACTTCCATTGTTTTCTAGTGATCTTGTTTATTAGAGGTACTTTTCTTAAAAATTTTTCCCAATAAAGAATATTAAAAGATTCTATAAACTATAACTTGGCAATAATTCATAATTTGATATAATACTGATCTATCTTTCTCCAGTGCAAAAAGAGTTTGGTTACCAATATATGGTCTCACATATAAGACAGGCCTTGAAGAGACTTTTTTTCTTCATAGAACCAAGGTTCTATGGTATTTATAAACTTAAAAAGAAACCACTTTTGACATTATTACCCATCATGTTTATGTTATGTGGATAACAAGGTATGCTTTAAATTTTCTGTTGACTTTAACTTTAGTAAGCAGAAACTTTCTAAGAATTTGAGATCTTTTGTCAAATAACATATGCATAATTAGAAGTTATTGAATCTTGTTATTCTAACTTTGCCAGTTTAGAAATGGAAAAAAAATCACTACATTTTCCAAAACTTGAAGTAGAAAAATATCTCTAGCTCCTCTTCCTGCCTTCATACCATCGTCAACATTTTTTTACTCAAAATTCATTATAGGAATAAATTTCCATTTGTGAAGGAAGACGAGCATCTTAAAAAATATAGTAAGATATTCGTTATACTTTTCTTAATATTTTGATGGAAAAAAGCCCCAATTTACATAATGAAGAAAAGATGACAATTATATAAATTAAGCTAATGTAACAGAGGAATTATGTTATTAGTGACATCTATGATTATTTTTTTTGTGTGTGTGAGAAAGATCAGCCCTGAGCTAACATCCAATGCCAATCCTCCTCTTTTTCCTGAGGAAGATTGGCCCTGGGCTAACATCATGCCCATCCTCCTCTACTTTATATGGGACGCCGCCAAAGCATGGCTTGACATGCGGTGTGTCGGTGCATGCCCAGGATCCAAACCCATGAACCATGGGCCACAGAAGTGGAGCACGCAGACTTAACCACTACAACATGGGGCCAGCCCCAAGGGATCTTATTTTTTGTGTGTGTGAGGAAGATCAGCCCTGAGCTAACATCCGTTGCCAATCCTCTTTTTACTGAGGAAGACTGGCCCTGGGCTAACATCCGTGCCCACCCTCCTCTACTTTATATGGGATGCTGCCACAGCATGGCTGGACAAGCGGTGCATTGATGCGCGCCCGGGATCCGAACGTGGGAACTCTCGGGCCACTGAAGTAGAGCGCGCGCACTTAACTGTTATGCCACCAGGCCAGCCCCTATGATCATTGAATTAGAAATTATGCTGCCTTTTATATACAATAGATCAAGTAGAGTTTTTCCAAACAATGGCAGCATATGAAGTTAAAATAATGCTAAATAACATATACTTTTTCAATAGACTTTTTCAGTACACGCTTAAATACTTGGTCCCAAAACAGTAATTCACCATTTTACCTGATAATTTGTATACTATATGCTTAAACTTGACCCAATACCTTGCTTATTGGTAAAAACAGCTCACAATTTATTTTTATCTCTATATGAATAAAAGAGTTCATTAGTGTTTTAGGTTAATATGAAGATGACAAAAGGAGTGCATCTCTAGATATTGTTTTCTTCCATTTGGTCATATAAACTATTTGAAATACAAACTCTTTTAGTTAACTTATGCTTTTATACCTCATTATTTGTATTTTATATAACAGTTTGTCTAGAGTTTATCAAGTTTGTTCTATTAGAGTGTTTATTTGCAGACTCTGGCAGAGAGAATGTTGTGGAAATGAGAAATTAAGTCAAGCAAATCACAATTTAGTTGGTTTTAAGTGACTGCCTTGTCCTACTGCACTTTCAAATTTCATCAAATGATTGAGTAAATATGAACGCTAAATTCAATTACCATCAACAGAGTCATGGAAAACATTGTTCTCATCTGCAAAACTTCTGGTGCCTGAAATATTTCCATAATCAAATATTGGTCCTTCTAGCAGAGTCACTATATCTATTCGATTAATTTTTGTCAAGACCGAAGTTAAGGCATCAGCTGAAAAAGGAGAAAAAAAGGTTGAAAATCCAATTAAATTATTTTCTTCCAGTCATCACAGTATTCACACAAAGGCATGGTTTCTTGACCCTCCTGGCATTTTAGCTTCTCCTTATTCCAGTTCTGCAATATCGCTATCCAGAGTGCTCAGAAAGCTCGCTGCTACAGGGATGACAAGTTAGGGTCTTAAGAATCACTTTGCGAGGCTGTGTATGATGACAGCAACGTTCATTCCACTGTAAGATGCAGAGCAGACGGGCTTCAAAATAGCTAGACTCCTTTTAAGTATAAGGGGATCTAATAAAATTTTAAAATGTTCCTGTCCTTTTAGACTGTCCAACTAGGTCACCCTCATATTTGATGCTTAGCATTTTAATGACTTACTGAGGTCAGGCTGACACAGGCAAACCCACAGTAACTTATTCCACATTGTTGTGGGTTGGTACTTGTCACAGTATAGCACCACTCCCCTCTCCCCACCCCAACAAAACTAAACAAAACAAAACCCAACAATATTAGAGAATTCTCTGCCACTACAGACCAAGCTGAATAAAATGATTTGATCCCCTAATTTGATACTATCCTTCTGTCTATATCTCCCTGCACATCCATCTCTGGCCCTAGCAGTAACTTCAGAGTCTTTCTGACCACCACCCCATGATTTAACAGCTAGAATTATATTTTCATTTTTGATGGTTACAGAGAGAACTATGGACGAAATACAAAAACTCCCCTACTACTTGCCTTCCTAAAAGCTCCCTAAAGACAGTTTAGGATAAATTAAACAAGTATAACTTTAAAAGACTTGTGATTACTTTATGATCACTCTGATTTTATTAACAGTAGGCTTATCTAAAATATTGGATATATGCAGTTTTGAAAGTTAAAGTAATATAATTTCAGCATACTTGTAGCATTTTTTCCGTCTCTGGTAACCCATTTTTTTAATAACATGAAGCTTTGAGAAATTAAAGAATTTGGATTTTCCACACGTATTTGATTGATTTCATCCACTGAAAAATTCAGTTCCCTTGCCAGTTCTGTAGAAAAGAAAAAGAGTTACTAAGATTTCATATTCTATTTTATCACATATATATCATAAAAGTAATGCTCAACTGCCACACACACGAAAAAGGGAAGGAATTTTATAGTAAAACCCAAGTACAGCCTTGGGGTACTAATCTTTATACACTTGATTTCACAGGAATGTGGTGATCATACACAGGCTGTGACATAACTCTCCTGAGGTAATTACTTAGTTACAATCAGATTCCCTTTAGAGATTATTTTATAAAGATTCTTGATCTGTACAAAGAGGATGTTGCTGGATTCTTTTAATTCAGCCAAAATATTCTCTGCAATTAAGAAAACTTCATACAACAGAGGTAGGGATATAGGATTCATAAATATAGCACAGGAGATGCTGGTAGGGTTTTCCCTAGGCAATCTTCGTGAAGTACATCTTTTCCTCACATAATATTCTACTCTATATGCCTTCCAGTTTCATGAATTCCACTTAGGAGGTTAAATGATGACTCTAGGCCAGATCATAGTCTATGATATGCTGCCACTTTTGTGAAAAATAAAAGGGAGATAGCTTTCTGTCCAGCTAAATGTATATACCCATCCACTGGATCTTGTAAATGCAGAGAGTGTCTTTAGAAAGATACATATCATATGAGTATTAGTGGCTGCCTTGGGAGAGGGAAACTTAGGAGTCAAAGATGAGAAGGAGACTTACTTTTCACTGTATATTTTTTGTACAATTAAAAATATCTATCCGGTGTATATTATCCTAAATGATTATAAAAAGTAAGAAATAGGAAAAAATTCCCCTGTGGAAAAGGAATTGGTCAAGATTCTATCCAGCTTAAGAAATATTTCCAGCAAGTTCAAAAAAGTCCATGTGCTTGACCAAGTGATTTCACCTGCAGAAATCTATCGTGAAGACACACAACGTTGTATACAATGATTTACATAGATGAATGTTCACTGTAGGCTTGTACTGCTGAAAAATTGAAAACAATTCATGTGTTGAAGAAAAGGAAAAGAGTTAATTAATGTAACGCAATGGCTTGTAAACTGTTCTGATCAGGCCTACAGGTAGAAATACATTGTATATCATGGTGTTTATATAAATGAAACCAGATCTTCACGGAGCAAAACTTAGACTTAATACCTGTAATACATAGACATTTTCTTTTCCATTCTATTCCATTTAAAAACAAAAGCAAAGCATGAATTGATTTCATGACTCACTAGTGCACTGTGACCCACAGTTAGAAAAACACCATTGTAGAGTACATCTATTGGATGTTATTTATCCATTAAAACCAAGATCAGAGAATATTAAGTTTTGTATAAACTATGTAATTACAAATAAAAAAGCAGAAAATTACATTGTGTATATAACATTTTAAAAGCTTTAAATAAAAAATCAAAGTACATTAAGATGTTAACAGTGGTTCTGAGGATCAGATTTAAATTTTGTTCTAAATGCTAATTTTCCCAATAATTTTCACTGAGCATATAGTAATTCAAATTCGAAAAGTCAATTTTTAATTTTTTAAAGTTCTTCATCTCTGTGTTTTAACAGACAATACTGCTTACTGCCCAACAAACCCTCATGACCAAACTGTATCCTTTGTCTGGAAACCCAATGAAGAGCAAAGATACACTGTCTCTAATAATTTTACAGTTTTATGACTTTATATCTGGTTATTCTTATGTCACATCTTCTCCAAAAATTTACTGACAAACTAAGGACTGAATTTGCTTCAGGAAAATAATCTAATAGTTATGGGCATATAATACCACAAACTCAATATTTGCTCCAGTATATTTTCAGATTACAATGTCCAATGTTATAATATAAATATTACTATTAATTTTATGTTAGCAAATATTTATACATAGTGAATTGCTATTAACGCTGAACAATCTGCAAAAGATTACTCAGACCACCTGTCTTTTCAGAGCTCTACTAGGCTCCCCCCCCCCCGGTCATTAGCAGTATGCCTGAGAGCAGGGACTGGGTGGAAGGAGAGAGGAGGGTTTAATATGTGGTGGGGAGACTTAGGGCATTCAAAGGAAAAAAATTTACATGACCTTGTTTGCTATTATCTAGTTTCATATTCTCCCTTTTAATAGCATAGATAATTATTTCTCTCAGTACAGAATGTATGTCGCTGATGGTATGCAAGATGACTTTAGATATGACAATAATTAACATTTATTTTTTAACTGTTATGTTTTTTGGCTGTGCATTAAATAATACATTCAACCTATAAAACTTGAAATTTCTATGATTCATAGGAAGTAGGATTTTGGGGGCCCAGTTAACATCAAAACTACAGAGCAGAATTGTCCAATTGACATAGAACCTTATCTTCATCTGTAATGAAGTGAAATCAAGCCAAATATTCCTTTTCTACACACTGATCATAAAGTTTGATTCATTTCACAGAACTCAACTACTTTTGTAAATGGAATAGATTTATTTATGTGTATCCTATTTTTGAAAATTTTAATTAAAAATTTAAACTTACTGTCATCCTTTGTTTTCTTGTTTATATGTTATTGAAAATGATTCTTGTCTTCCATTATCAAAGTGATATAGGATTTCCTTTTAAATAAATCTTTGAGCATAAAAGTGAGTCCACTTAAAGAAAAGTACCAGGTAAATAAATATACAGATAATATGTGTATATCATAAAAACTGTGACAATGACTCATGAATGATTAAAATGTGTGAAACCTAGGCATGGATTAAATGAACTGTTGCCTAAAAGAGCTGTTCTAAGGGCATAAACCATATTTTAAAATTTTAGGTTATTTAAAAATCATAGGCCTTAGCCATCTTTTCCTTTATGCCACAAAATATATTTGCTATTAGGTAAAAGTTTATCCTATATTACCAATGAAGAAAATGCTTCAATTTAAGGTAAAATTAAGATTTAAATTTCTATTCTTTAGTGTATATGCATAGAAAAAGCTTTGAAAAACACAGCATCTAGGGTTTTATCAGTAATTATCTCTGGGTAGATAGAATTATGGGTGATAGAAAGAAGCAGCAAGTAAAAAACATTTTTGTTTTTTAGTAATGAACCGCTTGTGAATAAGACAAAGAAATTAAGAAACTGTATTTGTTTTATTCAGGAGTGTACACACTTACCTGTCCAACTAAGTCCCAGGTGATCGGCTACTATTGCCATCCTGATATCTGTCCGTTCACATGGACTCTGTGGACCTACGATTTACAATTTCTTAATTAAAATAATCATCAAGAAAGATACAATACTGGAAAATTGCTTTTAGCAGTACTCAGCTTTTACAGAGAGACTAATGCTAACACTGTACACTTAAATGTGTCCTAATCACCTACATGAACACTTCTCTTTTCACATGGCTCACTTGATTTCACCTGCATCAGGCCAAATGTCAGACTACATGAATGCTTAATGTAATGGAACTGAACATGCTGACAAGCTCGCTACTTGACGACAGGTACAGAATTGTTGTGTTGGTGAAACACCATGATGGGATTGCAACATCTGTGCTTTTACTTTGACAGAATCATATCCATTAGCACATTTAAAAAAAAAAAAGTTGCTCATCTTGAATGACACCAATATCTTCAGCATGCTTCCCTAGCTATCTAGGGTGTAGTTCAGTTAAAAGGAAGAAAGAAGAGTATATAGACAGCACATACAGATGACAATGACAGAATGAGAAACTACTGTTAAGTCACTCCACAGGCAATCACAACAGTTCATGCACTAGGGTCTACGAGTTGGAAAGTGTTTACAAACTATGCTGGTTCTCCAGGATGTGAGCAGAGTGCTCGAGAAACCTGACTGCCTTCATTCTCACCAGTCCTCCTACTGCTCCTTTTCTCACTGCCGGCCTTTTCACTCTTTGATTTTAAAGGTGCTGCCTCTGTTTTCTTATCTCTAGCAGACTTCGTTGTAATTGAAGGCTGGCCACCCCGGGAAGTCTCGGACAACGACGTGTTTCTTGAGGTACTGTCTTCCTCATCGGACAACTCGGACTGCATCTTTCTGTCTTCTTCAGAGAGGCGGTCCACAAGCTTTAAGGTCTCACCACTAATTCCCTTAAAATATTCAATGGAATGTTTACATACTTCCTTAAGCTGACTTTTCCTAACTTTAACTGTGGTGGTGGTGGTGGTAGTGGTGGTGGTGGTGGTGGTGGTGGTAACACAGGTGGATCTTACCTTTACTGGCAACTTGGATGGAAGTTGTTTGGCCTTGCCTTTCTCTGGCTGCCCTTGCTTTTGAGTGGCACATGCTTTTCTAACTGAAGCTGTGTTATCCCTGTGTGTGTCTTTTACTGGAATTCTGGACTTTACATCTACACATGAAGAAGCAGTGAGGGTTTTGGTTGTCTCAGATTGACTAACCTGCTTCATTTTACTCACTTTAGTGTTTGGCATATGATTTGGTGGGAAGATATCTTTTGGTGAAGTGGCCTTTATGGGAAGTTTGGATTTTCGCCTAGTCCCTATCGATTCCTTTGTCTTTTGCTGCTCTCCAAGAACTTTCTGCTTATCTCTTACACAGTGTCCTTGCAGTACCCCTGTCTTTTTTCCTGATGAGCTTTTCACTGGATTAACTTTCTCTGTGGTACAAGTGGGTGCAGAATGTTCTGTCAGAACTACATTACTTGTAATGTTATCTGACTGTATAGTGGAAGAATCCAAATTGTTGTTGTTATTAAAGTTATCTTTTTGAAAATCATATTTTCCTTGGGGCCTAATGCCCATGTGGCTATTGGCTGTATTTGAAATCACTGTTATAGTTTCATTCTCTAATCCCTGACAACTGGTCATCACAGCTTCTATCTTATCTGTGACTTCTCCAGGGCCTTCTTTCTTCATGGTCATGGTGGATGCAGAGATTCCCATTTTTATAGGCGTGCGCAACTTGGGGTCAACTTTAGAGGTGTTAGTGGCTGCTGCTGCTTTCTCCAGGGAGCCACTACTGGATGTGCCTTCCTGACACTCTCCGCTGGTCGGGATGCTGGGGTTAGGTTCGACTGTAGGTGCCTCTACATTTCTCTCTAGATTGGTTTCTACAGTGGTGTCCCCTGACTGTGGCTGTGGTGTGGCAGTGACCATACTTTTATCCCCTTCCCCCTGGTCCCCTGACTTCCCTTCAGAAGTATGCTCACCAATCTGGAAAAATTGGAGCCTCTCTTCAACAAAATCCCTCTTGCTCATGTCAATTGCACCACTGCGAGTCATCTCAAACATTTTTCCTTCATGAAATGGGAAGGGGTTAGGCTCACTAGTTGGGGTACTTTCATCAGTTGGCGTTCTGGCTGGCGTTGTATCAGGGGTTGTTGCTGGAGAGCGGTCTTCCACAGCCAGACCAAATGGCTTAGTTTCATCTTCCCGTGATTTACTGTCAAAAACTTCGTCATCCCCTCTGTTATTAGACCAAGGGTCAAAATCTAGACCTTTGGTAGCTACTGTTTTAAAAGGAGTGGCAAATTCTTCATCTACTTTGTAACTGAAATAAGTATCAGGAAACACTGATCTGTCAGGATGTCTGCCTTCTAGTGTGAAAAACTGAGCCCCTGACTTCTGGTCAGTCTTATCAGGAGTCTTTTCAGATGAACTTTTAGAAGGTGGCTTATCTTCATCTGGTCCCACCCTTCCCTCCTCCTCCTCGATAACTTCAAGTTTACTTTGGCTAAAGGAGCGATCAGCTGGCTTCAGAATGCCCTCTGTGTTCCATATATCTTTCTTAATTTCCATGGTTTGACCTGGGAGTTTAGAATCACTCTCTGTCAAGCCGTCATCTTCATCTTGCAGGTCGTAGCCATCTAGAGAGTCGATCTCTGTGGCATCTGTATCATGAGAAAACTCTGCCGTGGTAGCAATGGAACACTCTGTGATGGACTGGTCATTGTTCCCATTCTGGGCAGCTTCATTCTGAGGCGAATCGAGGACAAGGCCAAATTCATTATCTCTTCCAGATCCATTAGTTTCCAATTCTTTCTGGTTGGAAGCCTTTTCAGCAGAAGCTTTGGATTTTGTCACTTCTTTTTGTTCATCATCCACTTCCTTTAACTTGAAAGTATATTTTTTAACTGGGACGGGTTGATAAATAGATTCGTCATCGCTTGAATCACTGACGTCTGCCCCAGGAGGAACTGGTGAAGGTGGCTGCACTCTGATGACTGGTTCAGCCAGCTGGTACTTGTCATGTTCATCTTGCAGATTGACTTCAATCATGTCCACCTCTCTTTCAGGGAGATAATGATGTTTCTTATCTGACTCCATCTGGTCTGCATCCAGTGGTGGAGGAGGGGGAAATTCAATATAGGCAACTCTGTTACTTTTGGGTCTTTGGCTCGAGTCTTTGCTCAGGTTGTTAGGCATTTCGTGATCGACTGCTGTTTCTTCCACTATAGTCTGCTTTAAGGAGGCTGACTTGGCCTGCTCCTCCTCCTCAGATTCCTCAGAAACCTCGGGAATTGGGCTGGGTTTGCCTGGTATATAAGCTATGAGCGAGTCTGGTGTCTTAGACGTAAATTCATAACTCACTTCCTCTGAACTGGGTGTTTCTGGGGTTAAAGGGCTTTTCCCAGAGCTATCTAGAAAGGATACTTGCTCTAGAGTATCATCTTCTGGACTACCTTGGGGAGAAGGAGGTTGCTTTTGCTGTCTAGTTGTATAAAAGGTCCCCCTGGTCTCTTGCACTGTCTTACATTCCTGACTTATGATTTTTTTTACACTTCCTTGTTGTATCTCCTTTTCATATTGCTTCCCAACCTGTACAAAACTGACATAAACAGGCAAAGTTTTTATCTCTTTCCCTCCCTCTGTCTGGGCTAGTGGTGCAACTTTTTCCAATCCATCAATGGGACTGTGGTCGAATACATCACTAGAGGGAGATTCCTTTCCTGGGCTAAAGTCTAAAGAATCAGGAGATTTGGTGGGAGAGGTTTCGGTTTCATCAAGAGGCGGGCATAAGCCTATATAACTCTGATGTTTGGAAACTTTGCTGATTTCTGAATAGGTAATTTTTTCATCTTCTATAGAATTAAAGTGCTGCGTCTCAACTGTCTCTTTGCTCATACTTGATTGGGGTAACATTTGTGATAGTTCATGTTTTGGGAATGTCGACGGCTCACAAAAAACATCAGGAATATTGGAAGACAGCATTCTTCTTTCCTCCGCAACTCTGACTGGGATGTGTGACACTGCCGCGCTCTCGCTTCTCCTGGAAGGTTGATCGAGAGAGCCACCTGGACGTTCCCCTTCTTTAACAACATATTCCCTATATAAGACTTTTTTGGAGGGAGATTTTACAGTCATTTCCTTAATTTCTGAGAGAGAGCCATTTGTTAACAATTTGTGTTCTCTCTCAGTCACAGACATAAATTCATTCCTTTGATCAACAATTTTACTCTCAGGGTGACCAATGTGATTCTCTCTTACATCATGCACAAGTACATGTGAAAGTTTTTCTTTCTGAGGCTTATTGTTAGTGGCTCCAGAACTTTCCCATGTTCTAAAGACCTTTTTGTCCCATGGTCCCTTAGTTGCTAAATCTGTTACATGACATGCCAAGTCTTTAGCCTGTTGCTCAGAAAAATAGTCAGGCATTGCTTTACTACTTGACATTTCAGTTCTCTGTTTGCTCACATCATCAGAGACAGAATCATTTACAACAATTTCGTTGCTTTGGGCATGCTCATCTTTAGCTTTTAATACCATAAAATCTTTTTGCACAGATACACCTTCATCTGAGAGGTCTATGGCCTTCTGCTGTTTTTCTCTAGCAAAAACGTGGTAGACAGGTAGCTTGCTCTCCTGGATTTTTTTAACTGGGATTCTGGATTGGCCATCTGGCTTTTTGTCTTCTTGAGACAAGTCCTTACTTTTTGCCTGTGTGCCTTGTTCAAATTTTAATCTAATGGAACTGAGTTTGGATTGTTTGAGCTGAAACCCAGACTGGGGCCCTTCTGGTGCCTTGCTCTGTGAAATACTTCCTTTGTCTTCCTCCTTGGACTTGCTGTCCTCAGTCTCTTGGGAAAGAACCCTCTTCTCCGGGCTGCTGGGCACACTGGATGCTTTCCTCTCATCGGCTTGGGGGAAGACTTGTCCGTCACGGCCATGCTGCCTTGCCTTAACCCACTCATCATTGGATGCCAACAGTTCTGTCAGCAGTACTTTCTCAGGGCTGCTACTGGTAGAGCTTTGAGAAGAGTATTCTTTGCCATTTCTAGGGCGTGGCTTTTTCTCTGGGGACTGCAGTTCATCATTTAGCTTTTCGGTTTTGTCGCGAAAAAACTGTGACACTTCAGTCAGTTTTTCTTCAGCTTCCTTCACAGTCCTGTCCACCCTATCTTCATATATCAACTTGTCTCTACCTCTGTCTAATCTGTCCTCAGTAAAGCGCATCCACATGGCATGTTTTGGACTACTAACATCGCCAGAATAGTGCAACACTGTCACTTTATCAAAATGCTCATCTTTAGACACTTTACCTACACCATTTTCAGACACATCTTTATAGATTTTGGAGATAATTTCTTTTTTGGGGGCAGTGACTACTTTTTCTCTGGACCGCTTATCAGACCCCTGTAACTCTGAGCTAGGGGGTCCTGTATGGTCTGTAACCGATTCCTCTGTATCAGAATGAGACACATCTAGCTTTTCTGACAGAAGCATTTTCTCAGCAAACCTGTAAGATTCCCCTCTTAGTTCTGACAACTCATCGTCATGGTATTCTATTGAGTGTTGACTCAAAAGCTTCAATGTTTTATAAGAGTCATCAGATATGAGTTGAGCAGAACTAGGGCGACTATCTTCTTCTTGGGACACAGGAGTGTTTACTCTGGAAGACTCCAGATAAGAAGGCAATGACTCTTCAGCAGTAAGTTCTTCTTCTTCTTGCTGACCCTGTTCCTCTGAACAAGGAAAAGCATCGTGTTTTTCTGGCAGAAAATCTTTTAGGTTAATATCTCCCCGGGATAAGTCTTTCTGATACACATACATTTCCTTTTCTGGATGCTTTTTGGTTTCTCTAATAATGACTTCAGTGGGCTCAGCTTGGTTACCTTTTTCGATGTGGACTTCTATTATACGCTCCAGTTTGGGTTTCATTTGGTTGTCCTTCTCTGCATGCTGGGCTGAGGTTTCAGCAGCAGACTTGTGAACATCTGGAGAAACTGCCGACTTATGTTCAAACAGACCTGCCAGTTCTTTGGAAGGGTCCCGCCCGGACTGAAAGGCCTTCATGATGTCATGGACTGACATGGTTTCTTCAATTCTTTCAGAGGTACCTTCACTGCCTGGTGGAGAATGATAAACCATTCTGGTGGTCGTGGTTATGTGAGTCTCTTCTTTAACACGCATGCCTTTGCTCAAAACTCGATTTTGGTCATCTTCTTCACTACTGGCTCTCATTTGAAATGCTTTGACTTTTTCTTTAATACTAGAAGTGGTGGGCTTTGGTTCCAATTCCATAAACGTAGGGGAAGGTTTGGGTGACACAGGCTCCTCTGGTTGGGACTGGGGAGCATCTCCGGCTGAAGGCTCATAGCTCCTGATAACATGAACCACCTCAGTTCTTGTTTCTGTAATGACAGGAGGGATGGGGACTTCATGAAAAAGTGGTTTAGGACCTGTGCTTTCAGCACTTTGTGGGGCCGAAGGTGTTTTTTCACTTCTTGTTTCAAAGCCACTGTCAGACAAGGGACTTTTATCTTGGTCATGCTGAGAAAAGTCATCGGGAGACTCCAAAATAGTATCTGTTCCAAAAAAAGAATCAGCCATTTTACATAACTCTTTCTCAGAGGTGGAAGGCCTCATAGAGGCTGGAGGCATTTTGAGTTTGTGTTCCTGCAAAGCAATTGCTGGTTTTAAAATTCTTTTCTGTTTCTCTTCACCATCCTTCTTTGCATCCTCAAACTTGCACTTTAAGTTTGTCAATGAACTACTCCCAATATCATTTGTTAGGTAATCAATAACTTTGGTCAAGTTATAATCCTTTTCAGAGGCGGCGTTTGATCTTACTTGTGCTCTCTCTGGCGGGGATGGAGAATGGCTTGCAGCGGCGTGTTGTCTTGCTTCTCTTATTTCTTCTGAACTAAATTCTATCCAGTCGTCTTCGGGAGAGTGTCCACTGTCACTCTTTGGTGATTTGGGTGGTCCTTTGTCATCCACACACACATCTTTTTTAAGAATTTCACTAACTTTCACTAAGTCTTCCTTTACTTTCTCAACAATTTTAAAAGGTTCTTCATCATCAATTCTCCCTTCTTTTGGGAGTTCAGGTTGGAATGGCTTCTCCTCAGGCACATCTGTTTGTAGTATTGCAGTCATCCGCATTAGGTCCTCTTTCATTTCAGCCACATCTTTTAATATCTCCTGACTGGAAGATAAAGAAGATGGTGTAGACAGCTTAAGGGCAGAGGGTGCAAGGAACAAAGATGACTTAACTGGAGATGAAGTTCGAGTGAAATGGGGCTGAGGACGTGTCTCCGTAGTCAATGTTTTAATGGGTGACAGCAAGGCTGCTGCTGATTTTGTAAGTAAATTAGAGTCTGGAAGTTTCTTTAATGCTGGTTCTGGCAAAACATTGACTACAGAGTATACTGGCACTGTTATTATTGATGATGTTACAGATGAGGTAGTTGCAGATATTGACGACCCAAGGGATGTATAGAGTGCACTTGCGGAAGGAGTTCTTAGAGACTGAAAAGCTGACGGTGCTGAAGAAACATATGACCTGAGTGGGGAAAATGGCATTGCTGTCGTGGTAGAAAACACTTTCTCAACTGTGTCAGTGGCTGCATTAACCACAGAGCTCACAGAGTTTGTAGCTGTAGAAATTTTTTCCTGTAACGGGGCAGTGGTTTTGCATCCGTTAATTAAAGTTGAAGATGATGGATATTTCAGAGGGGAAATAGATCCGTTGACTAGTGCTACCTCTACTTGTCCAGGCATCTGTTTCACAGGTGATGAGAGAGAAGAGGTCATCGTAACTTTAGCTGATGAAATGACATCAACTGCTGATTTAGCTGGAGACACTACCGACTTTAAAGGCGAAGATATTAGCGGTGCTGCTGATGTAATAATTGACTTAAATGGCAGACTCGAGGAATACATATTAATGTTTGATTTGGGGGAGGCAGGGGGTGTCATGGTAATTGATGACCTCTCCAAAAGTGTCCCTGCTGTAGTCACTGGAGAGGTTCGAGAGGAAAACGTGGAATTGGATGCCAGCCCTTTTAAAGGCGAGGCCTCTGTGACTGTGGGAGCTCTAACCAGGGTACCAGAGGAAACTTGGATATTGTACGGAGATTGTGACACCACTGTTTTTATTGGAGAAGAAATTGTCCGAAAGGATCTAATTGGAGATGCCACGTCACTAATGGATTTAACTGAAGATGTAGTTGACGCGCCTAAGGTGGATTTGATTGGAGAAGGAGTCGAAACAGACCATATTGATTTTAACGGAGAAGCTGATGGCGTATTAGAGGAAGAACTTGATAAGGAAGTGAAGCCTGACTTTGCCGGCCCAGGCACTGTAATCGGAGCTGTTGTCCAGGACTGGTGTGGTCTTGTAGAAAAGAATGGCTTGTATGAGTAAGTGGTGGGGAGGGATCTTGTTGCTCCTGCACTCCGTTCAACTGTTTCTTAAATTTTAAAATGAAATCAAACACAAAAATCAACAAAAATGGTTGAGAAACAGAGAGACCAGAGAAAAAAATTGGTCAGTAAACTTTGAAATATTACAAAAGCAAGTACAATTGTTTGCATGATTTAGAATGAAAGAGGCAAAAGGAACAATTAAGTAAAAGAGAGAAAAAAAAGTTCTACAGACATAACTAATCCAAAGTTAAAAAAAAAACCTAAATAAATAAAAAACGGAGCAATGTGAAATGAAAGGCAGAAAAAGCACGTTGCAACCAAATAGGCCAACAATGAAAAATAGAGAACATGAGGAAAGAATTAATGATGAGAAAAATAACCACAATGGAAAACTGTTCCCTTACTTCCTATTGACTTTCTTATGTGCTGGTTTTGAAATATCAGTAGCCATTCTGTTTTGCCTGTATAGGTACATGTTTGTTTTGTGCAACCATATAACTCTCATTTTAGTCATTTCTAACGTTCCCTCTCCTCGAACCTTTTGGTGATACAGATTTCACCTAATTAGAACCATATCAATGTGTATAGCTAAACATTAAATATCTAAAACTCTTTTTTAGAAAACCACTCAAGCCTATTTCATGCAGAATCCAAAATAACTTTTAAGTGACAGGCAACTGATGTGCAAACTGTGAAGCCACTGGATTTTAAATCTGTATCTTCCATGCACAATTCGGTTATGCTTGACACCCATAAAAAGCCAATAAGAGCAAGAAATTTTCTGAGTCAGAATTTTAAAAGAAAAAACACAGAAAAGGAATGTTTGCATTGATCTTTTCCATGCAGTATATTCCTTTTGATGAGGAAAAAAGAAAATGTAATATGAAATGATTTAAAAATGCATATGTACACACACACGAAGGGAAAAAAAAACAGAAAAGATGGTTCATGGTTACCATAAGCAAGCAAAGCAACTGAAAACATTTTATCATGCACAATATATCATGGCAAACAAGCCAATGAAGTAATACAGTTTTTATGCCATATTATGCACAATATATAAACTTTAAAAATACTTTCACAAGAGCATTTAGAAAGAAGAGTACACTTTTTCCATGAGATGTGAAGTCTTGGTACCTTTTGAGATTTTAGGAAAATATTTAATTATTCATATTAAAAATACATCTGCAACTAAATATATCCATGTCTGTAGTTGTCTTCATTATGGATAAAAACACATAGTTTATCTCAGATATTTTTTTCATAATCTATTATACTTTTAATTCTCAAAAGGTATCATGAGGAAAAGCTAAAAAGCACATTATATTTTTAATACCCCATATTTAAGTATCTACAGTGGGATACAGTATATATCTGTATATATATTTATCAGTGGCAAAGGTACCAGTTCTGGTGCCTTCCCAGAATATTCATGGGACTCATGGATACCCCAGACACTGGAACAGCCATGAGGTAGACCTATTACTAGGAAAGATGGATTTAATACCAGCATTCTTCTGGCAACAGGACAAGAAACACAGAAATGAGGTAAGCACACTCGCTGGGGAGAGCAAGCACACACTTAGTCCTCTCTACTTCTACAACTCGAACAAACAAACCGAGCTGGTCACAGAGATTTGGAATGCCTGCCAAGGGCTAATACAGTCTCGCTCCCAGAAAGCACTGGTTCAGAATAATAGTGAAACGCGAAGAGGAAATGAGAATCTGCTTCATCTTTTACGCTCCTCTTCATGCTGTGCTCGTGCCATTGCTACAATCCAGTCCTTGGATTAGCAGCTACTCCCACAAGGGTGAAGATTTTCATTCCTGGTGTACATTTAAATTCAAACATTCAGAACATATCCTTTTCTAGGCTTACATATTATTCTAAAGAAAAGTGGAAAAACTAAGGAAAAACTCACCCATTCATTACCCCTCCTCGCCATAATTCTCAGTATTATATTGCTTAACTCTTTTGGAAACACCACACTGCAAATGGAAGGTTTGGGGATTCCTTCAATTCAGTGATTTGGGCTCAGTCCAATGTCTCAGAGAATTTATTTTTATAACTACCAGAAACTGGCAAAGCATCTCTCCTTTACCACTGAAGGCTGGCTCCATCAAGCAAAGAAGTCTTCTGAACCATGTCTATGGTTTTATACTTTGCATGAAGAGGCCAATTTACTGATCAGTTACACATTTTATGCTTTAATGACACATATTTTGTGATACCCTTTATATTTATAACAAAGGGAATTTCTCTGGATGTCGGTTCAGGCACTGAATCACACCAGAATCTTTTTTTTTGTGGGGGGGTGGGGGGAGTGGGCAGTGGAGAGGTTTGGAAAGGTCAGGGTAGTGAGGGAAAAGTTGCATTCACTTGGAGTTCTAACACTAATTCAGGGACTATTACATTTCCTTAATTTTCCTTCAGTCGCTTCTTAGTCCTTTCCATTTCTCTGTTCACCACCATTATGCTCCCTTTCATAAAACAGAGAAAAGTACCCTCTTCCTTCTATCAAAAGTCAAGGAGGACAAGCTACACATACTATGACTGAAGCTAGCCAAAAAGTAGCAACACTTTCATAAGTGGGAAGAATTCAATTGACTTAGCACACACCTGACCTTACAACTCATATATCCTTCAAACAAATACCTTAGGAACCAGAATGAGATGGGAGCTTGCCTGCCCAGAAGTGCCTCTGACCTGAAGTAGCTGGTCCATGGAGCCAGTCCAAAGGTTAAGGACGTTGCCTGGGAGTCCTAACCAACTATCCCATGAGAGCCTTAGCTCGGCGGCAAAAGAATATTGAAGGAAAACTTCTACCCAGAAGATTTAGTTGTATTGAAAGACCATCTAGGTACACGCACACATACCTTCCCTGCTTTGTAGTAAAATGGGAGTTAATTTCAGCCCTTACGGTTTTAGAAGGATTTAGACATTTATGTTCAAGGAAAAAACTGAGATCTGGAAGAACATTCCTACGTGTGGTAGGGTTTCATTTCTCTTATGCTCCTCATTTAATGTCTGAATATAAAAGCTTCCCTAGTAGTCCAGAGGCTAGACCTCAGATTATACTAAGATCATCTGAGCTAAGCGGTGGAGTAGTTTCCAGCTGCACATTTAATTATGCTATGTGGGCCCCCAGAAACAGGAATTCAGAAAAGGTGGGAAAAACCAAAGTGTGGCTCTTACTGGTAAATTTCCAGTCCTCCCTGAACTCAAGTAACTGTGAGTAATGGGAAACAGCTAGAAATGATTCACTAATTTAAAAATAATTTTTGTATAAATCCGCTGCTGATTAAAGTGGCACCACTCTGTACCAATCAGACACAATGCTGTTCTCAGTTCCTGTTGGTGGAGGGGCTTATCCTGAGGGCTGTAGTGATCACCAGAGGTGACAATGGGAAGGAGAGGGAGGGGGAGACAGAGAGAAAATGAATGAATATGACTGAAGGAATCTATACCTGGATGCTTGCAAGCTAGTTAACAGCAAACCAAGACAGAAGAAAAGGGTTTAACCAGTCTAGTGAAGACCAGCTTTAGAACTGATATTTAATAAAAGGCATGTGGAGTGGGCAGAGGGAGGGAGAGACAGAAGGAAGGAGGAGATAAGAAGTCGGGAAACCAGCACTACCTCAAGAAAGTAGGAAAATATAATTCTTGCAAAGTGGGAAGAAAAAGAATCAGGATTAAGGTATAATGACCTACCTATATTAAGAAAAATGAGATGACAACCAAAGTTACTTTATCATCCTTTCTACCATCCCAAATATCTAACAGTAAATATTTTCTCTTTTGAGCATAGATCTAAAGCAACATTGGTACATTTTCTCCTAGCAGAGTTAACAATCAAAGTGAAATCAAAGGTTTTAAAGATAAGTAATAGATGTTGCTAATTTAAAAATAGTTAATGGCTTTTAAAAAAAAAACATTTTGAACCTATGATCTAGGGGTGTTTGTACCTCATATCTTCAACGATGTATAATATATTACTTAGATTTCATGATCAAGTTTTCCTGCAGGCAGTTTTTCTTTTGCCATTGGGTTTTCAAATGACCCCCAAATTCAGTTTGTATAGAAAAAATGTCTCTTCTTATAAACATCCACATAGATTAGTAAATGTGTTAGAAAACTCACTCATCCCAGGCTCGGTCAAGTAGCTGTAGCGCTTACGTAAAGCTAAAGAGGCAAAACTCTGTCGTCTGTCTGTTTTCTCGGCCTGAAAAAGAAAAAAAGAGGAATTCCGACTGTGTCCAGCTTCCTTGTCACATTTTCATAGTTTCGAAACATTTTGTAGGATGGCATGTTGATATCCTGTTTATCCTTATTTTCCTTCTTATGGATTTTCCTCATGAAAACGTTAATGTCCTACTGAGAGTCTATAGTCCCACCCTACATCTCAACAAATAACCATCATTTAGCAAATGTGAGAGCACCAACACAGCAGACTACAGGGAACTACAAATAAAAGACAAGCGTTACAGAGGCTTCTGCTGCAGAGCAGTCAATTTTCCCAAATTCACTCATATTGAAAGCACATATATCACAAAGTACACTCACCCTATGTGAGTACCTTCAAGAAAAAAGGCACACAAAGTTTATTATTCTGATTAGTACTGTGGTTTCTCTAAGTTAGTAGGCATAAAGTGTAGGTGAGGAGATTAAAAACAGGTTAATAGTTTTATTAGAAATAATGTTACTGAGTCTTAAAGCTGCTGACTCTATTATTACTGAGGTTTGAGTTTTAAAAATTCAATTATCATTTAGCTTGGCAAAATATTAAGAGACAACTTATAAGGAAAAATTCATTCAAAACTTAATTGAACAGCTATGCCCTTAAAAAAATGGCCAAGATAAATTTCTTTAAATAGAATATCAAATACTTATCAATAGCCATTGAACACATATTTTATATTACATAAAAGAAGTTGATTTGTACAATAAATTTCATATATTACTCATGATCTTGATTTAAAAGTTATAACACAGTGGATACTAGGTGAAAATATGCACAAATGTATATTTATACATGTCAATCTATCACATTTAAAAATGTTTAAAGAAGTTTAGTTCCTCTTTTTAAGTCATTAGCTGAACTATAATTTTATTGAATGGACTGAAGTACTCAAGTACTCTCATGTGGAGGAAGAGTGACCATTCTTTAAGAAAAACATACACCACTTTACCTCACTTGAGCTAAGATCTGCAAAAATGTAAGTTTCCCATACTTCAGCCCTCCAAAACTTCTTTTATACAGATTCAATTTCTATTCTATCTCTGATAGAGTAAAAGCAGAAGTGTTCATATTACCTCTTCATCTTGATCTGACTCTGTCTCCTTTTGGTCCAAAGATGCATTGCAGAGACAAGGAATATTATAATGGACAGCAGGGAAAAGAATATCAGGATATGAAAAGGACTGAGTAGGGAGCACAAAATGCAAGCTGATTTAGAAAGCAAAGCAAATCAAAAGAAGCCAACAAAAAATATCAAGAACTGTACATCCATGGCAAATTAATGTGTGACATTTGAAAAATCTATGAACTACCAGCAGAAGCAGTAAACAGGACTCCATCAAACAAACCATAAGAATTTGACACCACAGTAACAAGACTTAGTCAATCTACACAAAGAAACTAATAAAACTTGAGTTTCAAGAGCTTTAATCATGTTACAAAGCATTCCTTAATTGCATACCAAAGGGCCCACTTCTTCAAGACCAGGGAAAAAAAGTTAAAATAAACCAGTAATAAAAGATACCTTTTTATGTGCTGGCAGAGTGATATTTAAGTTGCAGACAGCTGTTTGAGGCAGTCCTTTTGTTGTCTTTGGTTCTTTCAGAAAAGATAGACGACCACAGGGCTCTTGGCTGGTGTCTCTGATCTAGAAGAATTCAGGCAGTTGACAGTTATAGAAAGAGACTTTTCTGAGGATTTCTGTCTGTACATGAGTTAAGCATGTTTGTTTTATGGAGCCTTTCAAGAGGCAGGAAAAGCAAAGGGAAAAGATGATAACAATTACACGTCAACCAAGGTGGTCACATTTAAACTCAGCAAGATTTAGAATGCCCAAGTCCTAGTCTAAACACAGTTGTATCTGCTTGTCTTATCCTGACAACCCATTGTATAGTCTGGGTTATATGCATTTCCTTCCTGTCTAATAATTTCTTTTGCTCAAAGCCACAGGTTTAGCAACAATAGTAACAGCAAATAATAATAACAATAAAACAACTGTCCTATGTCCTTCTGTTCTCTGAGGAGGAAGATGGTCTCTCCAGAACCTCCCTGGGCTCCACCAGAAATGAAGGTGAAACTTGAATACTGAATTTGGATTTCATCCACTATTTGATTACTGAGCATTAACCAGATATGATGCATTTTATTATTCTCGACTGTTTGGTCTTACAAACATTTGCTTAAACATAAACGATTATTTAGCTGTTCAAAAGTTAAAGACTCTTTGTACCAACTATAAAGCTTTCCTGGCTCGAAAGAACACTCGGGAAGAACTAGGACAAAATCTGACCCTGTTCCTATGAATTGAGGTTTGGTTGGATATTTCAAACTGAATAAATCATGAGAATCTTTTCTTTTTATTCTCTAAGAGGTTTTTTTATTTTTTTTAAATTCACGGAGTCTCTGTTGAAGATGAGTTACCTTGATGGAAAATGGCAGTCTATTTTCTTTGAAAGCATAAAAGTTAAAAACAAGTTGCTGTCCTCCTTTGGTAAGTGGGGCCAGATTTCCATAACAATCAACATAAATAGGTTTTCCTTCTAGAACCTTTTAGAGTAAAAGAAATACATAATTTAAATTGAAAGAATTTTGAGATTTTAGTCACACAACATTAAAAGACTGACATATTTCTGTGTCGCATTTGTCTCCTTAATAGGAAATTACTACTATGGTGCTATTTGCCACAAAAATAACTCTATTGTCTCATAATTCAATAATTGTGATTGGAAACCGTATCATGGGCATGTACAAGACAGAATTATATATTTGTTTCTATTCTAGCAACTTGAAACATGTTGGAGAAAGTGCCTAACATCAATCACTTATTCATATAGACTTTGAAAGTTTTTTTTGACCCTTTGATACTTATCTGATCACTAGATTTGAAAAAGGAAAATCATGGTAATGTGTGTAGACAGTGACCATGAAAATAAGATAACTCAAGTAGCCACAGGAAAATGGAGATCATGACTTAGATTCATTAGTACTACATTTTAACCAACTAAGATAAGCTCAAAGACACTTAAAATAATTTGAGAATGAATCTGTATCAAATTTTTTAAACAAAAACTCAAGTCAATAATGTACTTGATATAAATTTATAGTGACTGCTATTATGGCCTCAAAATAAAGCCCCATATCTGGGGAATGTAATTGAATGAACTTGTTTGTGAACAAGGTACCTCAATATCTTTGCTTCTTGCAACTTCCTCAAAATTCTCTTGCTGCTCTAAAGTTTTGTCCACTTTGTCATCTGTCATGCAGAAACATCGCAGGGAGGATTCTACAGGATCATTCATTTTGGCAAAAACAACAAACTTGGCCATATATGGAACACATATTAATTCTCTGTACAGTTGTGTAGCTAACCCCACAGTTTCTAAAACTTGATGGCAGTCTGCAAGCCAAAATCTGAGAAAAACAAAAACAAAACAAAACAAAAGCAAAACAGAAAAATGAAAATGAGGTGATTTAAAAGACAAATCTTAAAAAAATTCACCACTAAAAAAAATGAGACTATATAAAGGAGCTAAACCAAAACATTAACTTGTTCATTTAAAGAAAAAGCAAAGGTGTTTACTCTGTTTATCAAACATAGAAACCCTACGTTTATTGTTATAATTTTGCTAAGAAAATGCTAAGGATTTTTTTCTCCTTTTTCTTTCCCATAAAACTCTTGGTTATCTCTTACCCGCCTTCCTTTCTACTCCTGCTGAAAAGTTTAATCTATTACTCTACCATTGGAAGGGGCAAGAATTTTATGGGAGAAAATAGGAGAGAAAGGAAAATCCTATCAGTTTTTATGAATTGCTGAGAACTTCTACTGGAAGAAGCAAGTCTAGCACCTCATGGCTTCCTGTAAGAACTGGATAAAATGACTTATCCTACTGTATTTTAAATTTCCCAGGCCCAACTTCACCATCAAAATTTAAGAAAAGAATCATACTGGTATTGAACACAACAATTTTTACTTTCCAAAAGGTAATAAAACTAATTCCTTAGTGCTTTTTGGAATCCTATATTTCCATACCTGGCTGAAACATTGGTTGTAAAAGAGACGCAGTCCTTTATAAATGTCAAAGGAGTAGTTCCTGTGATATCTTCCCACTGAGCAGGCGAGGTCCCCCCTGAGAGAACAGCAGCAGATATGTTGACTTTATTATGGGAGATGGTCCTTGTAAAATTTTCATCATCATCCTGTTCTTCCTGCATAGCCAGCAACTTGCCAAATCCAACACTTTCGATTAATGACACGTACAAAAGGTAGTTTTCCTCTCTACTCTTCTTTTATACTTTTACCGGCTTATAGTGATCTCCTTGTAAGATATTATTAGATTTTTAAAAAATTACTTTTCTGTTTGGGTACAAATGAATGCTTAAACTTGGGCAACCACAATTTATAAGTGCATTTTATAAGTGCAAAGATTTGTTGTTTCAGATAGACGATATAATTCTTTTATTTTTTTTTTAAACAAAGAACAATCGAGAAAGTTAAGAAGCATCTCATTTTGTACTGCTTGAATCATTTAATTTTCTAGGGTAAAAGGGAGAATCAGCCATTAAAATTGCTCTTCAAAAACAAACAAACAACCTGTCTTAATCTTAGACTTTCAGTTAAAAATCATATTAAGTTAATCAAATGATGAATTAAACTCTGGATTTTAGGTGCTTACCACAAAACGTGTTCTCCTAAGCCCTGCATATCTAGTCTACTGGGTTACACTGGTGAACAGAGTAGTGAGAAGAATCAGGTTCTCTGCTCCTCCCTACTCCTGGCACTCTGTGGGAGCTCTGTGTTCCCCAAAGTCCATCCAATTTACTGTAGTCTAAAGGGTGTTGCTAGGTCCGCCACCTCTGTCTAGGTCATTGAGAGATTACCTAGATGTTCCAGTAGATTCAATAAAACCTCAATAAAAGGGCACTATTAATACAAAACTTAATAGCAGGAAAAATGATATCACTGAATTTTAAATGTCATGATATCACCATCTTAAAGAAATGATTACAAGGATAATACAGATGAGGTGATGGACAAGTAAAATGTTTTATTTTTTTTTCCCCTATTCTTATAACGTTGGCATGGATGTTTCAAAGGTTTTATATCTTTGTACAGAATCATTGCAAATGCCGGCATTAATAGCAAGTATAGCAACAACATAACCAAACCTGTAATGCTACAGAGAAGGCGCAGATTGGGTGTGGTGTCCCCTTTGTACCCGTTGGATACACCTTCTCCTGAGGGTGGGGGCACCGGAATGGTCATTGTGATAGGTTTATGGAATTTCCTTCTTCTTGGTTCCACAGTGACAATTGGGCTAAACGTTGCTTTGTTTCCAAGGATCTTTTTCACAATTTCATCGGGAACAGGCTGGGCCTAGAGACAGAGAAAGGATCTTAAATGAAGTGGACATTTTTCTTTCTTTGGAAAGTTGACATTTTAAGTGAGGAGGAATAAACAAAAACAGATAACCAAGTGTTTACTGAAGGCCTTCCCAGTACTTAAGAGCACTAAACTCTAAAAAAACCCAACTCTTTAGGCATGAGAGGTCAGCCTCACAAAAAGAACATGAACTTTAAGTTAAACTATTAATTACTATATTAATTAACAACACAAATTAAGTTATTTCAGGTTATTTTTCTTACTCGATAAGAAAAAAAGTACTGGTCAAGGTCTAACTGAAATGAATAAATACAAGAAAGACCATTCTTGCCAAGATTTTCAGTCAAATTTCCAAACCAAAACAAGTTCCAACTGGTTTGGATAAAACCCAGCATTTATGATTTACTTAAATCCAACCAAAATTTAAAAGCTTGCAAGTTTCACTATTACTGATTTTTATGATGTGGCATATTCTAAACCAAATCAAATATGGTTTGTTTCTTTAATGGTATATTTGCTCTTTGGTGCTTTTGTTGCTCCATATCCTGAGACCAATAACCTATGGTTAAAAAAAACATCTTTCATTAGAAACCAAGTAATACTTTGAAACAAAAACCATAAAATATGTACCTTATTTAACAAGCCACTAAGCTAACTTTTTACTTAATGCTTTTCATTTGAAATAGGTAAATGATTCCCAAAATGGCCTAATGCTTTGATTAGCAATATCATTAGGATGAGTTATGACAACTGTTTCCAGGGCAGAACGTGCTCACGTGCTTTCTACATGTACTAACGAAAACAACTTTTTGTGCACATTACCTGGAGGCCCACTCGAATTCTTTTTGTTAAAGCACCCTCTGGGAAAGAAGCTTGGACGAGGGGCACAGTGGTGCTGCTCAGAATTCCACCTTCAGGACCAATCTGGTTGCTTTCCTGCTTAATCCGTGAAACCACTGCAAAATACTGGGGGAAATCCTTAGTGATAATCCTGCAGATACGCTTCTTCCCCAACTCTTCTGGGCTGTCAAGTTCTGAAAAGACAAATGAATGAAAAGGCCATGAGAATAAGCCTATCTACACAATACCCTGAGACAAACTGATGTGTCATTTTGATCGTTAAAATTATTTCTATTTGGTAGTCTAAACAGAGTTTTTATGACAAAGAGAAAACTACAGTGACCTTAAAAACAATATTAAGTTTTGCAAAAATATAATAAAGCTATTCATATATGGTATTTGTAGAAAAATATTTCTACTAAAGAGGAACAAACATCTGCAAAAACTGGCATTTGACCACATATGAACAAATTTCTACTATTCACGAAGGGATACCTCATTCTGTGATTATTTACAATAATTTGCTCTCAAGCTGCCAAAAGTAGCAATGAGTCAGAAAAAGTAGGGCCTTACAAGAAAGTGAATAAGGACTTAAGTATGTCTGAAAGGCTCTAGAACTTTATTTGAAAACCTCTTTAAAATATTTTTAAGTTACCCAAATGATTAGTATCATCATCACCAATTTCTATCTGCCCACTAATGGCCCTCATACATCAAACTCAACCTATCTACAAATGGACACATCTTCCTTTCTGCCCACCTCCAAACCTACTCCTTCCCCTGTAGTCCTAACTCTGGCAAAGGGTTTACGGTTTGCCCAGGCCTCCAGTCTAATAGCTTTGACTCACTTTCCTTTGTACTTCACATCTAAAGGTCAAAGTCCCATCGATTCCATATTTTGGAAATAGCTTCCTCTCCTGCCACCTCCTTGTTCAGGCCCTGTTATGCTTTGCCTGGATCACTGAGATCACCTCCTAACCATCTCCCTGCCACTTGCCTCCCCTTATTCCACTCCATCCCCTATAGTGCAGCCAGATGGATCTTCTTTCAAAAGCCAGATTTTATGCAGAATTCTGGTAGGTTTAATTGAGATATATGATTTAAAAAATCATAGGAAACAATAAATATTTGAGACTAGCTAAGAATATTTTGGAAAAGTAGATTTGTGAGAGAATTTATCTTATAATATTTTAAAACTGACCTAGAAATATCATAATAAAACAGTTATATAGACAGACATATAAGAATATAGGAAATATGTATAAGAATAGATGAATAGGTTGGGAGAGAAGAATAGAGAATCAAGAAATAGATTCAAATTTACATAGGTATACACACACACATATATACATACACACATAAATAATATATATCTAAGTCTACTTTTATATATGTATTATGTATTTAAATGAATATATTTAAATCAAATTCATATATTTAAACTTCAAATCAGTGGGGGAAAGATGGTTTATTTAAAACACAATGTTGACATAATTGAAAATCTATTTGTAAGAACAAAGCTAAATCACTGCATCTTATCAAATATAAATAAAAATTCCAGCTGGATAATAATTTTTTAACTACTTAAAAAAATTAAAGTATTACCAAAAAAAAAAAAAGAAAAGAAATCAAGAGAATAGGGTTTAGCCTTGGTTAGGAGAAACTTTCCCACTGAAAACTGGAAACCTAGAATCCTAAATGGCAGTTCTGACTATATAAAAATGTAAAGCTTTCTATGACAAAAATAGTAAACTTGAAAGACAAAAGGCAGATTGGGAAAGATAACAGCCACACATGACAAATAAAGGATTAATATGCACAATACCCACAGCAGCTACAAGTTGATAAGATGACAGACAAGCCAATAGAAAATGGCAAAATGTTATAGACAGGCAATTCACAGAGGCTGAAAAATGGTCAATAAACATATACTAAAATGTTCAAACTCAATAATTTACATGGAAATACCAATTAAAACAAGATACGATCTCTCTCTATACCTCTTGGCAAGATTAAAGACTGATAACATCAGTCCAGAGAAAATTTTGGAAAAACAGGTGCTTTCATTCATTGCAGGTGGGGTGTGAATGGCAGTAATCTTTTGACAGTGTAATTGGGCATCATCTATTCAAAATGAAAATGCAGGGGGACGAAGTCAAGATGGCGGCGTAGGCAGACTCTGAACTCACCTCCTCACGTGGACACAGCCAATTTACAACTACTCGTGGAAAAATTACCCCTGAGACAGAACTGAAAACTGGATGAGAGGAACTCCTGCAACAATGGACAATCCTAATTGAGGTGGAAGAGGCAGAGACTCCCTTCTGGAGAGGAAAAACGCCGCCTTCACAAGCCGCAGCCTCACGGCCGCCGGGAGCAGCCCACAGTTATGCAGCCTCCCTGGATGAGCGGGGCCCTGAGCCGGGGAGCGCCCCCGCTGTGGGCATTTTGTGGACCCAGCAAAACTGAGAGGAGTGTCATAATATCTGACTTTGCCTGCTACTAAAACATTGGGGAGTACCCCCAGAAAAGCTGGTTCACAAAGAGATTAAAACCGGCTCTTAAAGGGCCCACGCGCAAACTCACCCGTTTCAGAAAGCAACCTAAAATGACCAGAAAGAAAGGTGCACAGTGCTTTGGTGAAAAGAGACTCACCTGATAGGCCCTGAGTGCATCTCGTGAGAGGTGAGACCTCTGCAGGGACTGGGACATTGGCGGCGGCCCTTGTTATGGCCTGGTGTGGGCGTGCTGTAACAGACGCCATTGGAGTTCTCCCTGAGGCCTGCTAGCCCAGGGTCTGCCCCATCCACTAGAGCACCGATTTAATCCAGCTCAGCCAGGGCAGGCAGCCCACCCTAGAGACTGGTCCCACCCAACAACAAGCCTTCAGGCAACGTGTGGGCCTGCATAGATTGGTGACTGGATTCTCTGCAGCCTGGCAACTGAGCCCACTTCAGTGGGGCAGGGCGTGCATGAGGAGCGGGTGGAGAGTGTGGGGCTCCCGCCGTGGAGAGACTGGGTCCGCTTCAGGAGGTCGGGGCGTGCACACAGGGCAGGACTGTGTTGACTGTGTGTGTGGACCTGTGGGTGGCAAGGCTTGTCAGCTGCAGAAGACTTGTGCTTCTCAAAGACCCACATAGGGGGTTTGACCCACCTTCCAAAGCCTGAAACAATTGGGTGCTCCCATGCTTGAGGCCAGTCCCACTCAGCTGCAATCCTCAGAGAGCTGACAAGAGACCTAAAGGCTGGAGGCTTATAGCAATTGTAAGGCCCTGAGCCTAACAACCGGCCACGCTGGGGGCCTACTCACTTAAAAGAAATACTGCAACACAAATGTGCTATTAGAACTTGCAGCCAACTGTGCTGGGGCTCCCCACACCTGATAAAGAGACTGAAGGGCCCACAACAACTACAAGCAGCTGAGCATTACAACAGCTGGCCAGGAGCATAACTCGGCCTCCCTGGGCGCCTACAGGGAGAGCAAACAGGCCACAACAGAAGGACACACGTAGCCCACATAGGGGTCACCCCTGGAACATTGAGAACTGAGGGAAGCACACAACAGGCCTCCTAAGATGTCACTTACATAAGGTCACCTATCCAAGAGCAGGAGACGTAGCTGACCTACCTAATACGTAGACACAAGCACAGGGAAAGAGACAAAATGAGGAGGCAAAAGAATACATTCCAAGTAAGGGAACAGGACAAAACCCCAGAAAAGGAACTAAGTGAAACAGAAATGAGCAAGCTACCCGACAGGGAGTTCAAACTAAGAGTGTTAAGGATGCTCACTGATCTGGGGAGAAGAATAGATGAACTCAGTGAGAATGTCAACAAAGAAATGGAAGATATAAAAAAGAACCAATCAGAAATGAAGAATACAATACTGGAAATGAAAAAGTCATTAAAGGGACTCAAAAGCAGAGTAGAGGATACAGAAGAACGGATCTGTGAGCTGGACGAAAGACTAGAAGAAATTACCCAAGGTGAACAGGTAAAAGAGAAAAGAATTAAAAAGAGCGAGGACAGTCTAAGGGACCTCTGGGACAACATCAAGCGCACTAACATCTGTGTTATAGGTGTCCCAGAAGGAGAAGAGCGAGACAAGAGGGCAGAGAATCTATTTCAAGAAATAATAGATGAAAACTTCCCTAACCTAAGGAAGGAAACAGACATCCAGGTACAGGAAGCACAGAGAGCCCCAAACAGGATAAACCCAAAGAGGGCCACGCCAAGACACATCATAATCAAAATGTCCAGAATTAAAGATAAAGAGAGAATCCTAAAAGCCGCAAGAGAATGTCAAGTTACATACAAAGGAAACCCCATAAGGCTATCAGCTGACTTCTCAGCAGAAACCTTACAGGCTAGAAGAGAGTAGCATGATATATTTAAAGTGCTAAAAGGAAAAAACTTACAGCCAGGAATACTCTACCCAGCAAGGTTGTCATTCGAAATGGAAGGAGAGATCAAAAATTTCCCAGACAAGCAAAAATTAAAGGAGCTTGTTAACAAGAAACCAGTGCTACAAGAAATGTTAAAGGGACTGATTTAAGGGGAAAAGAGAAGACCACAAATAGTCAAAATTATCTATTTCCATGATAAGAGGGTAATGGATACAAATGCACAAAAAAGAGGTTAGATATGATATCAAAAACATAAAAGGAGGGAGGAGGGGAGTTAAAGAGTAGAGCTTTCAGACAGAGGTCAAACTAAAGAGACCATCAATTCTGTATAGAAGAAGGAAGGAACAGAGAAGGACTACTAAAACACCGAGGGAAAAAAACAAAGTTAAAAAATGGCAGTAAGTACATACTTATCAATAGCTACTTTAAACGTCAATGGACTAAATGCTTCAATTAAAAGGCACAGGGTGGCTGACTGGATAAAAAAACAAGACCCATATATATGCTGCATACAAGAGACACACTTCAGACCTAAAGACACTCACAAACTGAAAGTGAAGGGATGGAAAAAGATACTCCATGCAAATGGCAATGAAAAGAAAGCTGGGGTTGCAGTACTCATATCAGACAAAATAGACTTTAAAACAAAAACTGTAAAAAGAGACAAAGAAGGGCATTACATAATGATCAAGGGAACAATCCAACAAGAGGATATAACACTTGTAAATATCTACGCGCCCAATGTAGGTGCACCTAAATATATAAAGCAATTATTAACAGACATAAAAACAGAAATAGACAGTAACGCAATAATAGTAGGGGACTTTAACACTCCACTTACACCAATGGATAGATCATCCAAACAGAAGATCAATAAGGAAACATTGGCCTTAAACGACACACTACAACAGATGGACCTAGTAGATATATACAGAGCATTCCATCCAAAAACCGAAGAATACACGTTCTTTTCAAATGCACATGGAACATTCTCCAGGATTGATCACATATTAGGCCACAAAACAAGTCTCCATAAATTTTTTTTTTTTTTTTTTTTTGTGAGGAGATCAGCCCTGAGCTAACATCCGCCAATCCTCCTCTTTTTTTTGCTGAGGAAGACAGCCCTGGGCTAACATCGGTGCCCATCTTCCTCCACTTTATATGGGACGCCGCCACAGCATGGCTTACCAAGCAGTGCGTCGGTGCGCGCCCGGGATCCGAACCAGCGAACCCCGGGCCGCCGCAGCGGAGCGCGCGCACTTAACCGCTTGCGCCACTGGGCCGGCCCCCAAGTCTCCATAAATTTAAGAGGATTGAAATAATACCAAGCATCTTTTCTGACCACAACGGTATGAAACTAGAAATCAACTATAGAAAGAAAATCAGAAAAGCCACAAATACGTGGAGATTAAACAAAATGCTACTGAACAACGACTGGGTCAACGAAGAAATCAAAGAGGAAATCAAAAAATACCTGGAGACAAATGAAAATGAAAATACGACATGCCAGAATTTATGGGATACAGCAAAAGCAGTTCTAAGAGGGAAGTTTATAGCAATACAGGCCTATATCAACAAACAAGAAAAACCTCAAATAAACAATCAAACAATGCACCTAAAGGAACTGGAAAAAGAAGAACAAACAAAGCCCAAAATCAGTAGAAGAAGGGAAATAATAAAAATCATTGCAGAAATAAATGAAATAGAGACCAAAAAAACATTAGAAAAAATTAATAAAACCAAGAGCTGGTTCTTTGAAAAGATCAACAAAATTGACAAACCTTTAAGAAAAAAAGAGAGAAGGCACAAATAAGTAAAATCAGAAATGAAAGAGGAGAAATTACAATAGACACCTCAGAAATACAAAAGATTATAAGAGAGAAATACAAAAGATTATAGAGAATACTATGAAAAGCTATACGCTAACCAATTCGACAATCTGGAAGAAATGGATAAATTCTTAGAATCATACAACCTTCCAAAACTGGATCAAGAAGTAGAGAATTTGAATAGACCAATCACCAGTAAGGAGATTGAAACAGTAATCAAAAACCTTCCCAAAAATAAAAGTCCAGGACCAGACAGCTTCCCTGGTGAATTCTACCAAACATTCAAAGAAGACTTAATACCTATCCTTCTCAAACTCTTCCAAAAAGTTGAGGAGGGGGGGAAGCTCCCTAACTCATTCTACGAAGCCGACATTACCCTGATACCAAAACCAGACAAGGACAACGCAAAAAAAGAAAATTACAGGCCAATATGACTGATGAACATCGATGCAAAAATCCTCAACAAAATACTAGCAAATCGCATACAACAATATGTTAAAAAGATTATACACCATGATCAAGTGGGATTTATTCCAGGTATGTAGGGAGGGTTCAACATTCGCAAATCAACGTAATACACCACATTAATAAAATGAAGAATAAAAATCACACGATCATCTCAATAGATGCAGAGAAAGCATTTGACAAGATACAGCTTCCATTTATGATAAAAATTCTGAATAAAATGGGGATAGAAGGAAAGTACCTCAACATAATAAAGGCCATATATGAGAAACCCACAGCTAATATCATCCTTAATGGTGAAAAACTGAAACCTATCCCTCTAAGAACAGGAACCAGACAAGGATGCCCACTGTCACCACTCCTATTTAACATAGTACTGGAAGTCCTAGCCAGAGCAATCAGGCAAGAGAAAGAAATAAAAGGGATCCAAATTGGAAAGGAAGAAGTGAAACTGTCACTATTTGCAGATGACATGATTTTATATATAGAAAACCCTAAAGAATCCACCAGAAAACTTTTAGAAGTAATAAACGAATACGGTAAGGTTGCAGGATACAAAATCAACATACAAAAATCAGTTGCATTTCTATACACTAACAACGAAGTAGCAGAAAGAGAAATTAAGAATACCATCCCATTGACAATTGCAACAAAAAGAATAAAATACCTAGGAATAAACTTAACCAAAGAGGTGAAAGAGCTGTACACGGAAAACTATAAAACATTGCTGAAAGAAATTGAAGAAGACCCAAAGAAATGGAAAGATATTCTGTGCTCTTGGATTGCAAGAATTAACATAGTTAAGATGTCCATACTTCCTAAAGCAATCTATAGATTCAATGAAATCCCTATCAAAGTTCCAACAACATTTTTCACAGAAATAGAACAAAGAATCCTAAAATTTATATGGAACAACAAAAGACCCCGAATAGCTACAGGAATCCTGAGAAAAAAGAACAAAGCTGGAGGTATCACACTCCCTGATTTCAAAATATACTACAAAGCTATAGTAACCAAAACAGCATGGTACTGGCACAAAAACAGACACACAGATCAATGGAATAGAATCGAAAGCCCAGAAATAAACCCACGCATCTATGGACAGCTAATCTTTGACAAAGGAGCCAAGAACATACAATGGAGAAAAGAAAGTCTCTTCAACAAATGGTGTTGGGAAAACTGGATAGCCACATGCAAAAAAATGAAAGTAGACCCTTACCTTACACCATACACAAAAATTGACTCCAAATGGATTAAAGACTTGAATGTAAGACCTGAAACTATGAAACTTCTAGAAGAAAACATAAGCAGTATGCTCTTTGACATCGGTCTTAGCAACATATTTTCAAGCACCATGTCTGACCGGGCAAGAGAAACGATAGAAAAAATAAACAAATGGGACTACATCAAACTAAAAAGCTTCTGCACAGCAAAGGAAACCATCAACAAAACGAAAAGACAACCTAACAATTGGGAGAAGATATTTGCAAACCATACATCTGTAAAGGGCTTAACCTCCAAAATATATAAAGAACTCATGCATCTCACCAACAAAAAAACTACCAAGCCAATTAAAAAATGGGCAAAAGACCTGAACAAACATTTCTCCAAAGAAAATATACAGATGGCCAACAGACACATGAAAAGATGTTCAAAATCATTAACTATCAGGGAAATGCAAATCAAAACTACAATGAGATATCACCTCATGCCCGTCAGAATGGCTATAATTAACAAGACAGGAAACAACATGTGTTGGAGAGGATGTGGAGAGAAGGGAACTCTCACACACTGCTGGTGGGAGTGCAAACTGGTGCAGCCACTATGGAAAACAGTATGGAGATTCCTTAAAATATCAAGGATAGACCTACCTTATGATCCAGCTATTCCACTGCTGGGTATTTATCCAAAGAACTTGAAAACGCCAATGCGTAAAGATACATGCACCCCTGTGTTCATTGCAGCGTTATTCACAATAGCCAAGACTTGGAAGCAACCTAAGTGCCCATCAAGGGACGAATGGATAAAGAAGCTGTGGTATATATACACAATGGACTACTACTCAGCCATAAGAAACGATGAAATCCAGCCATTTGTGACAACATGGATGGACATTGAGGGTATTATGCAAAGTGAAATAAGTCAGAGGGAGGTCAAATACCGTATGATTTCCTTCATTAAGTAGTAGATAATAACAACAATAAACAAACACATAGGGACAGAGATTGGATTGGTGGTTACCAGAGGGGAAGGGGGTAGGGAGGAGGGCGAAAGGGATAATTCAACACATGTGTGTGGTGATGGGTTGTAATTAGTATTTGGGTGGTGAACATGATGTAATCTATGCAGAAATAGAAGTATAATGATGTACACCTGAAATTTATACAATGTTATAAACCAATGTTACTGCAATAAACAAAAAAAAAAAAAGAAAAAGAAAAAGAAAATGCACTTATCCTTGGACCCAGCAGTCCTATTTTCTGACATCTTTCTTACGAGCCCATGCAAAGCAGCATTGCTTGTAATGACTAAAGCTTGACGGAGCCTGCAGGCCCATCACAAGGGAATGGTTAGATAAGTCATGGTTCACCCATACTCTAGAGACTCCTGCAGCTAGTAAGTAGGATGATGCAGATTCATTCATTTACCAAGTATTTACTGAGGAGCACTATGTGCAGGCACGGATATAGTCACTGGGGATGCAGTAGAGAGCAAACTAAGTCACTGCTCATTTGGGGACTACATTCTAATGGGAGGGGGCCACATATCACTAAGCAAATATGAAGAAAAAAATAAACTGAGGGGAGGAACTAGAATGTGACCAGGGAGGGGGCGATGGGGAGGAGAGGTTCTTATTTAAATGGGATGATCAGGAAGCACCTCTCTGAGGAGGTGACATTAGAGGAGAGAGCTGAGGGAAGTGGAAGCCAGGCAGGTAGTCATTGACCAGTATAAAGTGAAGAAAGAAGCAAGATGCAGAGCAATATGCATAGCATGATCCTTTTTTAGGGGAAAAATATAATCTGCACATTTGTACATGTTTATAGGAGAAATTTGTAGAAGAAACATTCTAGGCTGTTAGCACTGGTTACTTCAGAGGGATGGGAAATGGAGCTGGAGCTGAGGAGCTGAGAGGAGGCTGGGGAATAAGATAGTATTGCCTGTGGGTTTATCTAGCTTGGGCAGTTTTACTTGTTACAAGATAAAGGGAAAATCTCCAAACTTCAGGGAGGGGTGGTGGTTTTGTTTTCGTTGCTTGCTACTCACATAAGCCTCTCTTCACACCTCTGATACATACATCCCTTTGATACATCCCTTAACGATGAACACCTCTGCCTCCTTTATTGGATGCACAAGGCTGAGATCATGGCTTATCTAAATAGAAATCTGTAGAATGCTAAAGTGGATGGTTAGGTAACCGGATCAGTGGCATCTTCTCATTTTACAGACCAGCCACTGAACTCGTAGGTGGGAGCACCAACTTAATCGTCAACTAGGAGAGAAACAGGGTTCACTCTGGATGAAAAATGGAACTGGGACTTTGGTCCTTTCTGTTTCCTAACCATCTCCTTCCCCTCTGCTCTGTCCAAACCTAAATAATGAGTCCCCAGTGAAAGAAAACAAAGGTAAAGAATAGGAAAAGGTTAGTATAGAAAAATAGGAAGGATCTAAGAGTTTGCTTAGGGAAATATTCTGGGGAAGTTTTCACCTATTCAGCAATCAACAGAAAATAAAAGTTTTCCATAACAAAGCAGATCTATTTCCCTTCCCACGATTTGGCTAATGTTAAAAAGTCTGAATTTCCAGAGTTCACAACTCATGCTGCAACTGAGACAGTTCTGATAATTTGTTTAAATTACTGTGCAGCACATCAGCAGCAGCTAAGTAGATATTTTTTTACCTCAGCCTCAAACTTGTGATTACGTTCTCCTTTAGAAATAGCTCAGGACTCCATATAGTGCAAGCAATTTAACAAGATGCTGCCATGAAATTACATCCTTCAAACAAGACCGATTTCCTACCTCTGCAGGTAATGAGCTGGGTATCCTGTGAGTAGCAAGTTTACTCAAGATCAGTCTGGAACTACCAGAGGGAGTGAGGCATCTTTCAGGGGACTCATGGTAATGGGCGCTTCTTACCCATTTGTGTGTGTCAGTGTTGTGGATACGTGCACGTCCATTTGTGAGGAATTAAGGTAGAGACAGCTGCATCACCCCAGGAAACTGGAATAGCAATGGACTGGGAGGAACTGCCACTTTGTGTAGCGGAGGCAATCTGGCCGCACTCATGCTATATTACCTTTGATAAAGCATTAAAGCCACCCCAAACATAAAGTGAGCGTGTACATCTCAGATGCAGCAGATGAGTGGTAAATAGAGCAGCTCAGATTTCTAACCCCACATTCAATTTCTGACATCTTTTAGGATTAGCCAGTGGTTCAGGGATGCTCTTTGTTGTACCCACTGTATTTTAAAGCTTTTAGCAATTCCTCTGTCACCAGTAAAACTTGCATAATTATTGATCTTCAATGTGTATTTTTTTAAATTTATTTTTATTTTTTTGTGAGGAAGATCGGCCCTGAGCTAACATCTGCCAATCCTCCTCTTTTTGCTGATGAAGACTGGCCCTGGGCTAACATCCATACCCATCCTCCTCCACTTTATATGGGACGCCGCCACAGCATGGCTTGACAAGCGGTCCGTCGGTGCACGCCCGGGATCTGAACCAGCGAACCTGGTGCCGCGCGGCGGAGCACGCGCACTTAACCGCTTGGGCCACCAGGCCGGCCCTTTCAATGTGTATTTTAACAGGTATTTTAAACATAAGCTTCAACTCAAAGGAAAACTAATGTGGCAATTTTAGGCATTAGAGTCCCCATGCACCATTCTTTAAATAGAATCATATACATATTGCTTTCTTGAATTACTCAGATTCCCAGGCCTCCACATGATGAAATGAAGAAAAGATATCTTCCCTTATCCAGGTTATTATTTATGTATACTTAAAATATTCTTAACTTTTTCTTGAGAATAAAAGTCAATAGAAATATAAAAAATACAAAAAATATATATAATTTAAATATTGGTTTATAAAAAGAAACATAACACTTCAAGAGCTACAGCTGAAGGCTAGGCTATTACACCCTAGGATAGCTGCGTAAGTGAGAAAATAAATGCTGTAGATAGTAGGTAAATATGAGTAGGCAAGAGGAGGAGGTGAGAACCAGTTAGTAAAGTCACTACACAGTTCTTATGACCTGAAAATCTATCACAAGATCTTACTGGCCATCAACAGGACAGAGGTTAAATAGATTATGACGTATTCATACTGTGGAACAGTGTGCAGTATTAAAAAGAATGGGGTAGAAGTTTATATTGTAATATGTAAATCTCCAAGGCATATTAAATGAAAAAGTCACAAAAAAATGAAAACGATTGACTAATCACATCTTTACATGTCTATGTGTAAATTCATATAATTTACATAAAAATGAAGGGAAGGGGAGAGAGAAGAAGAAAATCATGACACACATTATAATGAATGTATACTCATGTGTTATTACATGGGTTAATAATAATACAAATACTAGTATTAAATAATAATATATAAATATAATAAATAATACAACAGACTATCAGTGTTTAATGTAGATTCAGCTCAAGCATATGTTTTCTTCTGTTTCTTGCTTTAAAAAAAGGAAACTAAAATACAATAATGAAATGATCTTAGCTGAATGTTTGAAAACTGGTAACTAAATACCCAGCTGAAGAGAAGCTACAGGAGAGAGAAGAGAGGGCTCCTGACACTCGGCTGCTGTGAAGCCCTGCCTTGTGGCCACATTACGTGGCATCGTGAGCACCTGACCGCAAGGCTTTTTATTCTATTTACAATTTTGATAAATTATTAATGTGTATTAAAATTAGATTTTCTTTTCAGAAAATGTGAAGTACCCACAGGTAAATTATATTAATTTAAATGCTGTTTGATATTGAGGTCTGGTATATTGTAGATGTTCAACCAGGATCTATGAACAAAGAAACCAATTGGGAATTAATGAGACCCACATTTTTCATACCAAGTAACTGCATAATTCTTTAAATCTTGCTCTAAAATATATGTAGGAGTAAGAGACTGGTTATTGTTTATTCTTTTAATAGTTTTTTGTGTGTGTGTGAGGAAGAGTGGCTCTGAGCTAACATCTGTGCCCACCTTCCTCTATTTTGTATATAGGACGCTGCCACAGCATGGCTTGATGAGTGGTGCACTGCTCTGCACCTGGGATTCGAACCTGTGACCCAAACTCTGGGCCACTGAAGCAGAGTGCGTGAACCTAACCGCTAGGCCATCACGCTGGCCCAATAGTTTTTTTTTAATAAAAAATTTGTATGTGAAAAAGTGGCTCTAGTCTTCCTACTTTTTAATCCACAGTAAAATCTATTATGTCCACGTGTTTATAACTCAGAACTTACTGTTTACTTAATGGATGTTTAGTCAAACTGAATTAAAAACTCATCTGGCTATGAAACACTTCTGAAAGTTCTGTGTTGCAAACTAAAAAGGTATATATCAGAAAGGTCAGATTTCCAGGCAAATAGCAATAGTCTGATAATGTAAAACTGAACAACACCAGTGTTCTTTCTAGGATTGAATTAGCAAGTATTCAGATTTTAAAATGATCTATTACTTAGGCCAGAGAAGCAGGAGTATATTACCAAGAATCTGTACTTTGCTCCCACCCTTTACATACAGAGAAAAACTCAACAAAATAATCTGCAGCACAAATGTGATGCCTGTACCACAATTGTACCTACAGAGAACTGAGTTCCCAGTGCAGTGTACCCTAAACTGGCCAGATCATGGGCAATACCAATGCTACATATTAAAAGCACAGATTCATAGGTTTCTCTCAGAGATTCTGACTTGGTAGGCCAGGGGTGGAACGTGCAAATCTGCTTTTCACACTCAATTCAGGTGAGTTTATGACTTGACACATTTGGGAAGCAAAGTCTTAGTAGATTCTCACCCTGTACCTGTTCTTAAAAATTCAGAACTCAAATTATTAAAAAATGACAACAGGATTCTATGGAAAACAACACAAGGATGGTTCAATATGAGAAGAGGAGCCTATGGGGCAATAATAAATATCTATTACTTTTAAATGGTTTTGTTTTTTAAAAGGATATACATCCATAGCTATAGAATTAAAGGAGAAAAGGGCATAAAAATTAAGAGGTTCTTACCTTTCAGGGTGATTCAGAATGCCATAGTCTATGAAAGGACCCTGGAATCCCTCTTTCTTTCTCTCTTTTTAATCTGTTACTAGTCAAGTTTTCACACACACACAAAAAGACTAAAGGGAAAAGAGAGAAGTGAGTTCTGAAATAGGTAGTTTTGGCCAGGGAGAAGGTTAAAATCTACATTTACTGAATGTCTACTTTGTTGCGGGTCAGTTACTATTCAGCCTACATAGCACTTCGGTAAAGCAGGTGTCTGAAGTTCAGAGAGGTTAACTGACCTGCCCAAGCTGAATTAGCTGGTCTGCTTTAGGGCTGAAATGAGAACCTCCGTCTAAGAACAGGGTGGAGGAGAAGGGATGAAGCCACAGACAGGGACTTCAACCACTATGTAACACAGTGTCTTTGCAGACTGCCTAGCACGTGGGTGGTGGTTGATAAATGGATGAGTAATGGATAGATTTGCAAATTCCCTGGTCCAAAAGGTGACATGACTTCTTACTGGCCCACTCTATAAGCTGAAAGCCCTGATTACTGGGCACTTTCTGCTGAGCAAGAAATGGAAACTAATGTTCTACAGCTTTCTTGCCTCACTGATTAAGGATAAATGTCTTAAGTACCTTGTAACTTATTTAGTTGCTTTATTTGTAAAAGGTGGGACACCATTCTCTGCAACTGAGATTTTGCAACAGAGCAATAAGGATCATAAAATGCTTTGCAAATACAAATGGTTATGAAGGTCATAATACAATGAAGCATAAATAACAGGATTAAAATCATGTTCCCACTAAATGAGTTACTCTTAAAGCTTTCAAATGATCATCCTGATTAGTCTTGCCTCTCTTACATGCACATGATTAAATGTCTTGATACCTTGGTCAGATGGGGCCATGACTGTCGTTCCTATATCAAATTTGTTTTCTGAAGGCTGTTTGTGACCTGGTCAGGTTTGAGTGTGAATGTCTATAGAAGGAATACAACCTCAAGGTTTCACAAAGGAAGATTTCTATATCTAAGGTTTAATTTCTGGTCAGGTGAATGTTATGTTCAGCTTGCTCCTCCAAGAATGGAGTATTCGATATTGAATCGTGGGAAAAAATGGAGTCTTAGAATGTTAGAATTCAAAAAGCTAGCTAGTATGGGTCTGTGGAAAGTCATTGGAGATAGGTGCCTTGGGTTCAAATCCAGCTCTTCAACCAGTGAGCTTGGCCCTTGGACAAGTTCCTGAACTCTGAGCCCTATGCTTCTCATCTGTAAGATCAGGATAAGAAAAGTTTCCTCTGGGTTGGATGTCACAAATAAATGGTAGAAAACCACCAGCACAGTTGTGTTCACGTAATAACTTAGGTTACATATTCTCTCCAGGGTCACACAGTTTTGGAATAGAGGAGAGCCAGAGAGCCAGTGTGTGGTAGATCTAAGACTGGATTTTTTTTAAACATCACACTCTCTCTCTTTTGTATCTCTACAGTGTATAAATCTGAATTGCTGTCATTTAAATTTCATTCTGTTTTTTAAAACAAAATTTCACCAATTACAGAAATTAAATATCAGATAAATTGGGGGAAATGAAGGAAATAAAAAATGAAGGAAATAAGTCCATAATATTCAACTCTGATTGTAGAATATGTGGGAAGAATTGTAATGTACTCACTGAAATATTTCAGAAAATTATAGACATTCATCTCTTTGGAATTAAAGTTCAGCTCCATCTGAATATGCAACTTTTTTAACAAGCCCATCCAAGATGTTATAGGAAAAGAAACCCTCAAATGATATAACCCTTCTTCTTCAACATAAACATAATAGGAAACTTCAATGTTTTTCAACTTCTATTTTGAAAGAATTATATTCATGGAAAGTTGAAAAGACAGTACAGAGAGGTCCCATGTGCCTCTACAGTTTTAGTAATTTAACCCACACTCTTATCCAGTTCTGGTATCTGCTTTATGTCTGTCTGGATCAGCATTATTTTACATCTTTGACTACCCAAGGTAGGGACTTTCCTTATTATTCAAATTTGCACAATGCATTGAGTGCTAATGATGCAGAATGTCTGGAAACAAGGATATTCCTTTGTTTTTCCCACCAGTCTTAGCAACCCATATAATTTCTGACAATCATATATCAAAGTTATTTTTTGCAAACTAATTTCTAATCATTATGTGCCCTTTCTATCCCTCCCCCAACCCCCGCACCATGATTTGGTTGTGGCATCCCTTGAGAAAGCTGCTTTCTCTCTTGGGTATGGGTCACTGAATTATTGAGGAAATGTATCACCAAAGTGGGGGCATATGCTTGGCTAAAAATCATTCATTTCTCCACTCATTCAACAAATTACGATGAGGTGACAACACTGTGCCAAGAGCTGTTATATGTGCTGGGCATAATGGCTGTCAGCAAGGCAGAGCCAGTCCCTGCCTCGTGGACTTTATAGTCCACCAAGGAAGAAGCAAAGGTCAAAGTTGCTTGTTATGGAAGAAGGCAAGCCAGGTGTTGTGGACGTATTTACCAGGTGGCTCCAACTTAGTCTGGAGTTTAGGGAAGGCTTCCTGGAAGGAGAGAGTGAGGGAGGGGATGTTTGGCCATGTTGGAATAATCATCCTAAGGCTCTCCTCCATGATTGCAGAAGGATCTGCTTCTCCATGTTTTTTTCAGAAACATGTTTTTCCACATTTGCTTACTTTTCCCCTTGTGCAAATAAAAAGGCATTAACTATCAGGGAAATGCAAATCAAAACTACAGTGAGATATCACCTCACGCCCGTCAGAATGGCTATAATTAACAAGACAGGAAACAACATGTGTTGGAGAGAATGTGGAGAGAAGGGAACTCTCACACACTGCTGGTGGGAGTGCAAACTGGTGCAGCCACTATGGAAAACAGTATGGAGATTCCTCAAAAAATCAAGGATAGACCTACCTTATGATCCAGCTATTCCACTGCTGGGTATTTATCCAAAGAACTTGAAAACACCAATGCGTAAAGATACATGCACCCCTGTGTTCATTGCAGCGTTATTCACAATAGCCAAGACTTGGAAGCAACCTAAGTGCCCATCAAGGGACGAATGGATAAAGAAGCTGTGGTATATATACACAATGGACTACTACTCAGCCATAAGAAACGATGAAATCCAGCCATTTGTGACAACATGGATGGACATTGAGGGTATTATGCAAAGTGAAATAAGTCAGAGGGAGAAGGTCAAATACCGTATGATTTCCTTCATTAAATAGTAGATAATAACAACAATAAACAAACACATAGAGACAGAGATTGGATTGGTGGTTACCAGAGGGGAAGGGGGGAGGGAGGAGGGCGAAAGGGATAATTTGGCACATGTGTGTGGTGATGGGTTGTAATTAGTATTTGGGTGGTGAACATGATGTAATCTATGCAGAAATAGAAGTATAATGATGTACACCTGAAATTTATACAATGTTATAAACCAACGTTACTGCAATAAACAACAACAAGAAAAAAAGGCATGGCTTTTGGGCAATTAGCCCCATTCTGCCACTTTCTTCAACCCTGTGTTTAAACCATTACTACTACATCCAAGCAAAAAACAATTAATGTAGTCCTATCTTCAAAATCAGGATAATATATAATGTCTTAAAGCTAAACCCCATAAATCAGTAACCCAGCATGTGCAGCAGATACGGAAGTGCACTGAACTATGAGGGGCCCAGACCTGCTGTGTCTGGCACACTGGCCTCTATTCACATCCATACTAAAGGAACCGGAGGCTCCTACCCAATCTCTCAGACCCACATTACTGTCCTCAGAGGGCGAAGAGCCCCACTCTGACATGTGGGGCACGGTGTCTGGTGTCATTATTTTGACTCAGTAATATTTCATAAAGACATGTAATTGCTGGCAAGTCCATATACACAGACACATTTACAACTTGGCATTATTAATTAATGTTCCTTTGCTTTGGTCCTGATTTCATTTCCTGACTAGGAGGTGTGGGGGAACTGTTCCGGTACAGTTTCCTTTCCTTTGCAATGTGGTGGGCATCGTTCAATTGATTTAAAACGACAGTTTTATGGCAATGGACTGAAAGCAAGTTAGTATTTTGTTATAGTTTAATTAATAGTTTTCGGTATGCTTTTTTTTTTTTTTTTTGTATCACATTCCTGATTTGGTTAAGTTCAAGTTTTACTTTTTCCTCCAGAATTTTTCAAAATTGTTAATAGATTTCTCCAACAGATGGTGCTATGTACAACATAAAGCTCCGTATTTCACTTGTCAGTGCTCAACTGCTTCTACAAGCTCACTTGACACTTTAAGATTACTCTTTGTCACATGGCTGATAAATTAAAAACAAGTCAGTTCAACTGAAACGAACCAAAGTAGCAATTTTTAACTGAGAAGTCTGTTTCTAAAATATTGTTGATATAGTTAGATAATAAATTATGGAAAATTTATTTTCTGTTACCTAACATTGTAAGTATCACTTTTCCTTTGCTGCTTCAGATTACTAATAAAATAGTATAGTTATCTAATCTAACTTGTATTATCTTAAAATCTCATTTGTTCGCATCTGCAAGTTAAGCAAGGACAAGTAAGAAAATATTTTGCTAGCATTATAACACTGTTTAGAGAACTGAAGCAATATTCTGTTCTAACACAGTGATTGGGATTTTAAAATAATAGCATAATTCATATATCCTCAAAGCATTCTTGTGATATTCAAGTAGCAATGATTTTGATTTTAAAACCTAATAGATGTATAAAACAAAGTCTATACACTGTCTAGAGCAGTGCTATCTAAAAGAAATATAATGTAAGCCACATCTGTAATTTTAGATTTTCTTATAGCCACACTACAATATAAAAAGGAACAAGTGAAATTAAAATTTAAAAATTTTTTTTTCTGAGGAAGATTGGCCCTGAGGTAACATCTGTGCCAATCTTCCTCTATTTTGTATGTGGGTCGCTGCCACAGCATGGCCACCAATCCAGGCCACTGAAGTGCAGCGCGCCAAACTTAACCACTAGGCCATGGGGCCAGCCCCTAAAATTAATTTTAACGATGTTTTATTTAGCCCAGTATATCCAAAATATTACCATTTCAACATGTAACCAATGTAAAAATAATTAATGATATATATATTTGGGAGTACTAAATCTTCATATATCTGGTGTATTTTACATTTGCAGCGCTTCTCAATTTTCACCAGCCTCATTTCAGGTGCTCTATAGCCACATGTAGCTAGTGGCTACTGTATTGGACAGTGCAGGACCACAGCATTTCTTAAGCTCTTCAATTTTTAACTTAAGACCTCGAAGGCGGAAGGATTCTTCTACTGATAAATACTCCCAGGTCCCGCATAAACGCAAACTACAAAACACCCCTTGGGTCTGACTTTAGAGCCACAATTTTAAACATGTTTAATTGAACTTTGTGAGTTTAATTAAAGTAAAGTTTTAATTAAACTTACAAAATGGATTCAATTTGGTGCACTTTAAAGATGATGTTTTTGGAAGGAGCAGAATGATTCTTTTCTGTTTTGCCATATCTTTTTCTCTGCGGTGAGAAAACACGAATTGACAAGTGCCAGAACGAGATCTACGTCTGCTGCCAAAGAGAAAAGTTGCTCCTGCCACATGATACCTTAATGGTAACAGCATGTTTGTCACACCCAGACCAACTATCCTCTGTGTCGCTCTAGACTCTTACTTCAATAGAGCTTTGCTAACACAACTGCTTCATTAGCATAACCATTGATACTTTTGTCTCTGGGCTTGCCAGTGACAAAAATAACTCTTAACTCCACCTTGTTTTACAACGACAGTTTTTCCTGAACACATACCATATCCTTTTGAGTCATACAAGAAGTAAGAGGGTACCTTGATTAGTTACAGAAAATTTAAATCACAGCTGTTATGTTTATGTAACATTTTGACTCCACACAAAGCACTGTCATAGGCATCGTTCATTTGAGAACAGACAGAGGCAAAGGAGTATTGTAGACAAACAACTAGATTTGGAGTCAGAAGTCCAGATTTTGGAAGTCTAGATCTATCCATTTACTATTTCCTGATTGGGTGGTGGTGATGGGGTGAGTGTCACCATTATCAACTGTGACCAGGGCTTCCAGTAGCCCTAGTGGTGTCTCTGCGTGATTTGGAAAAGGGTGCCCACTTGGGGTGCGCACAGCCCTGCCAATATATGGCTTAGTAATTAGACAGTAGCTTTGAGAAAATTAGATAGGAGTGCCCCTTTGTCCTGCAGGCCAGTGTCAGAGCAGATGGCTTGGCAAGTAGAAGAGGCAAGATTTCAGCCCCTACTTGCTCTCCTGCACAACTGTACATGGCAGCTGTGACTGTGACTAACACTGATTGAGTGGTTCTCCTGTATCAAAACATCATGCTAAGAACTTTACATATATTAGCTCATCTGTTCCCTGTTAGTTCCCTATGAGATATCCTCACTTTATAGATTTAAACTAAAGTTCAGAAAGATTGAGTGCTTGAGTAGGGTCATACAGCTAGTAAATGGTGGAGCCAGGATGTGAATTCTGGTCTATGTGATGTCCATAGTTCATGATCCCAGCCACCACATTACACTGGGCAAGCTACCCTCCTTCTTGAACTTGTCTTTCCCTGGAGTTATTCTAACCACTAAATTTGATTGTGCACATGGAAAGACTTTGCAAGTTTTAAAATACTATCGAATCATAATCTAATCTTTTTTTTTGTTTAGTGAAAATGAGTGATTAAAATATTGGCTAAGATGATTTTTAAATACTTGGGTTTTAAGATTTTCAGAGACGAGACTACAACAGGACTGGTTATAAAAGTAGCACATAAATTAGTATAAAGTAGCACATAGAATTCATTTATGGAAAAGAGGGTTAAAAAGGAGACATTTATAATAACACTAATATTATCAAAGGTCATTTGCCATAGATGACAGATAAGGCTTAATTGCCATGAACTAGGGAGATTAATAGGTTAAATAAAATAACAGTAGAATGATTTATTTCTCTTCTTTAAGGAAGTCTTGAGTGATCTGGACACTAGTTTATTTTATGTACTATATAATCTTGTTAATTAACAACTATCCAGGAACAAAAAACGGCAGAGAGGAACCAAGTGGAGAGGGTAGAACACAACATGAAACCTCCGAAACTGTGCTTACACTTCTCTCCCCACGAGAACTTGGACAAGTTGGACCTTGAAGGAAAAAGAAGGGTTGGTTTTTTTAGAGGTAGATTGGTTTTTACTTTTGCCTGTCTGTTTCTGGAGGGGGGATGTTCCAATAAGAATCAAGTGTCTTTGGGAACAGGAGAAGAGTGGTGGCGAGTAGAGCTTGAGCTTGGTATGAAATCTGATTAATTGAGCTTCAGTTAAAAAAAGTGTGCACAGTGGTTCCTTCATTATTATTATTTTTAAATTTAATACATGAAGAAAACCACTGTGCCTTGAAATTTTAGTCCTCATGTTTGCTGCAGTGGCCTCCAGTGCTTGATTCTTCAAATCTGGAAGTATTTACACATTTCTTTTTAACTGTCTAAAATAGAACCAAATCTGGTACATTTTATCTGGTTTTTAAAAATGTAGCAAAGAAACTCTATCTACTATTTCCAAGATAACACACAGAATCCAGGACAGAGGGCTATATCATCGTTTCTTTTTTTTTTTTTAATTTTTTTTTTTGTGAGGAAGATCAGCCCTGAGCTAACATCCATGCTAATCCTCCTCTTTTTGCTGAGGAAGACCGGCTCTGAGCTAACATCTATTGCCAATCCTCCTCCTTTTTTTCTTTTTCCCCAAAGCCCCAGTAGATAGCTGTATGTCATAGTTGCACATCCTTCTAGTTGCTACATGTGGGACGCGGCCTCAGCATGGCCGGAGAAGCGGTGCCTCGGTGTGCGCCTGGGATCCGAACCCAGGCCGCCAGTAGCGGAGCGCTCACACTTAACCACTAAGCCACGGGGCCGGCCCCATAGTTTCTTTAAAATATCTGACAGACGCCCTTACAATGGTAATGTTTGGGGCATCATCTGTCTAAGCAAAGACATGACTAATTCCTATTTGAAAATTGGTTTACTAGAAACAAAATGAAGACATGTCAGCATGAAATCATGGAAGTCCATTCCACAGATAAACCTTAAAAAATATTTTTAAAGTTCAACTTGGCCTCAGAGGACATACTGTATACTCAAAAACAAAGGAGAATATATTATTAGAATATTCAGCGTTTTTGCTAGAACTGCAGTGTCCAATGAGGTAGTCACTGGCCACATGTGACTATCTGAAATTAATTAAAATTAAACAAAATTAAAAATTACCTTCCTCAGTTGCACTCGTCACATTCCAAGTACTCAAGAGTCACATGTGACTAGTGATTACTATGGGACAGCACAGGTATAGAATATTTCCATCATCATAGAAAGTTTTATTGGACAGCACTGTCTTAGAATATTCAATATTCATCCTAGAATAGTTACTTTCTAAATGCTCCTCTTTAATTTTTTTCTCCTGGAGGTTAACATTAATGAAGTTTGGGGTAGAGGAAATAGACTACTGAGAACCTTCCTCCAGACACCTACATATTATAATGAGGTTCCTCATTCTGCCCACTCACCAGGATAGGATGAGTGCCTAAATCAGCACTGTGCCCGATACAGGTGATTCAGAGGAGATTAAGACACGTGCCTGCCCTCAGAAGCTTATAGTATCAAGGTAGCTATCCATTTAAAAAAAATAAAATCCTTCTGCAGTAGATCCTACATTTTAAAAATTAGTAATCTATGTTAGCATTTAAGAAATACTCAAAGGGCTGGCCCAATGGCATAGTGGTTAAGTTCACGTGCTCTGCTTTGGCAGCCCAGGGTTTGCAGGTTTGGATCCTGCGTGCAGACCTACACACTGCTCGTCAAGCCATGCCGTGGTGGTGTCCCACGTACAAAATAGAGCAAGATTGGCACAGATGTTAGCTCAGGGACAATCTTCCTCCAGCAAAAAAAAGGAAGATTTGCAACAGATGTTAGCTTAGGGCCAAATCTTCCTCACACACACACAAAAAAAACAAAGAAATACTGGATACATGAAAATATTTTTATACTTTATTGTCCCTAAAACAACAAAAAAACTATCCTCTATGGAAAACCCATTTCTCTTATTCTCTCCATTTTTTATCCTAAATCATCTGTATTCTTTTACTGTTTTCAAAATGCAAATCCAATTCATTCTCCTAGGATTTATTTTTAAAACTTTTGATAGTGTTTTCTTATAAATTTCCTTATAAGAGAATGACTGTATTTCATGCTTTAAAATAAGTTAACAAAAATTAGAACTTTTAATTACCATTGCATGTTCCTATCCATCAGAAATCATTTGAAGTTTTAGATGGCATGTGATATAAATATCAGTATCAGGTATAAACATTTACCTCATTAAATGTATACTCATTAAATGTCTAACATTTAAAATGACCAATTTTCTGGACCTTTAAATCTAGAGCTTTGTAGGAATTTTCCTCTTTAGGTTTATTTTCTTCTGCCTAGGACACCCATTTCTAAAATAAGTGGGATGTAGTTAAAAGGCTTTGAAAACAAGTAGAACTCGATTTCAACCCTGGAGCTATACTTAGTTGGGGTAACCTTAGATAAAAGTTACTTGACTTGTCTGAACCTCAGTTTCCTCATCTTTAAAGTGAGATTAAAACTACCTACTTTGCAGTACTATGCTTTCATTTAAAATTTTCATATATACAGGCAATTATCAGTGCCTCATGAATGTCAGACACTCAGCCATTATTAGTTTCCTCCTACCTTGCCGTAAAGACATCTTTAAATTTTTGGTTGGCTGTGATTAACTATGTCTTATACAAGACCTTCGGCTTGACAATATGTTTTTTTAGGAAAATTGGCCCTGGGCTAACATCCGTGCCCATCTTCCTCTACTTTATGCCACAGCATGGCTTGACAAGTAGTGGTGTGTAGGTTGTACTCAGGGTCTGAACCTGCGAACCCCAGGCTGACGAAGCGGAGCGCACGAACTTCACAGCTGCGCCACCGTGAAGGCCCCAACAATTTTTTTAATAGAATAAATATAATAGTGACAATAGCTGATATTTATGAAGGGCTTACTATGTGACAAGGGCTGTATTTCATAAATGCTTCACATTATTTTTTCTCAACAACAATCCTATGAAGTAAGGAAGGTAATCTCCATTTTACAGAAGTAAGAGAGGCTCACAGGGATCAAAGAACTTGCCCATGGTTATCCCTCAAAACCCTCAAGTCTGTCTAGCTTCTTTGCCCATACTTGGAAACCAGGAGGACTATGCTGGATGCATTCCAAAAACCAGTGAATTAAATGCTGAGAGAGTGAATTTTATGGTATGTGAATTTCATCTCCAATAAAGCTGTTATTTAAAACAATTGCTGAATTTGTAGTGATTAGAAGCCAGTATAAAGTAAAGATTGGCTGTATTTTGTGGTAAGCTTGGTCTCTGATTGATTTTTACTCTTTTTTAAGGAAAACTCCACATCAAATACCTATTCTCAAAACAAATCTATTCCTAATATCTACTAAGAAAAACTGCTATGACTCTAGGGTCAGAAAGCCTGAAGAAGGTATGGATGAGAAAGTGACATGCTCAGCTAGATCAAAGAATAAGACACGAAGCACCACAGACTCTAATAATTAGCCTGAAACTTATATTTTTAAAAAACTGATAGCCCAAGAGAACATAAAAATTCTTGAAGAATAATGAAATAATCAGGGAGAAAACTGAGATAAAAGCAAAGGTCCAGAAATAATAATTCCAAAAATAAAATGTGAATATATTTTCTTAAAAATGCTCTGCATGCTTTGCATACCTTCCATTATTATTTCACCCCCTCCTTACACATTATTGACTTAGAAAACTTTCTTGGGTTTTGGAAAGATTGATATATTGGATTAAAGACTAAAAGAATCACCAGAATATTTGTAATTAGTATTGTGAGGAAAAAAGTTTGTTAGATTACATGGAACTTCATGCCTTAGATACAGAAAACAGCAATAAAGGCTGAGGAACCTGATGCCCAGCTTAAAATACAAACGTGTGAAATCCAAGTACTGCTTCCTTTAGTCATTCCTTTGATTTCTGCCTGCAGGCATTTACAGAAACAAGGAGCTGTCGTAATTACCTTCATCCATGCCATTAAGTAATTCAGTTAAATCTTCATTTTTACTGTCAAATTGATGCTCCTTCCATGTTTCACCATTTTCACTTCGAAGAACAATGAGTTCTCTCTCTTTTCCTCTCATAGACCCAAAGTGAGGGATTTCCACTATGACAGGGCTGGAAAAAAAAATCCACATTATTTTGGTATCAAATTATTTATAGTATGATACTTTAAAAAATGTTTCATTAACAGTATTCATTTGAAAATCAGAGGTGCCACTAAGGTTGGGAATGATTTCAAAGCTGCAGAATCATTTGCTAATTAAATAATATATTAGAAGCCTGAAAACATGCTATCATTCATTCACTCACAAACAATTCTTGAGGGCCTATCGTATGTTAGGCATTGGATTTAATGGGGGGAAATATTCAGCACATATAAACAAGAATTTTGAATTAAGGAATTAGAAGTTATTAAAATAGACCATAAGAGAGAAAGTTGGTCCATTTTTAAAAACACAATAGGTATATTATATTATACAAAATGCTAATGATTTAAAAGGACACAGTCATTTCCTTATAAAAGAAATTCTGTAAATTTCCTATTTTGAAAGATTACTGATTTTTTTCCCCTTAGCAAGAAAACAAGCAATATAAAAATCCATTCCATCCAACAGTTTCCATGATTTTCATGGCCTGTATAGTTAAGACAGTTTCTCTGATTTTCAATTTGTGAAATGGTAGTGGGCAGCTTAATTTCCTAGCTCTAGTATAGCCTGCATAGGAATATTTAAACTTTCTGAAAAAGCACTTGTTGGTTCGAAATTGTCATATAATGATATATTAATTTTTGACAGTGTCCTTTTGCAAAAGAATGTGAGAGACTGGCTGCAAATTGAAGACAGCCAATCAAGCCATGGGAATAATTTCGTTAAATTTTAAAATAGGATAAATACTCAAAAAGATGAATGAAAGTAAGCAGACCACAATCACACACAGTTTATGTAGTTGGATTGTGCAGCTTTATTTTATGACATTGAAGTAGACAGTATCATTATTCTCCTACAGAGGTTGTATGTAACCTCACCCCTTAACCTATATGTTTATGTACATGTGATAACATAAGATAAAATCTTAAATAGGTAGGATCATAAAGAGGGATAATAGTTGTAATGATCAAATAACATAAATAAAAATGTGAATATTTGATTTATTACAAAAATATTCACTTAAAATGAGATGATAAATATAATTTTACTTTTGGCAAAATAATTATAATTAATTCAAATTAAGGATTTAAACATTTTTTATAATTCCTTTAGTTTTTGATAGGTAGAAACAAATTAACTATTCCTAACAGTGTTAATAGATTCGTTATTAAGATATTTACCATAGTTTTTAACCACACCTGATGATTAAACATTTTCTTTTTTTTGAGAACTAGATACAATCTTTGCAGGTTAATGGATCAGATACTGTCTCTGTAAATATTTAAGGAATGTGGCTTTGTGTATGACATTCAATGATACTGGAGAGAAGGTATGAACAAGAGTCTTTGACCAAGGTGAAAGCCAAGCATAACTTCATAACAGGTTCATGCAGACTGCCATGGCAAATATACCAACCAAACAGACAAGCAAACGAACAACAAATAGAACACATTTCAGCTTAAACAAAACAAAACAATTTAACTTTAGTAGAATATTCTATCTGCTGCCTCTTTGGTTTTCTTTAAATATCTTGTATTCCCAACATTTTTCAAAATCAATTTACTTACTGATGACTTTTCCTTCTCAAAGCCCATAAAGATTACTTAAGTACTTTTTAAAAAAAAAAGTAACTCCACACACATATATATATATATACACACACATATATATATATACACACACACAAATATATCATTTATAGCAAATGTTGATTCAAAGCCTGCAAATTACCTTTTCTTATACTGGGTTGAAATTGGATTGTCAGTCTGTCTTAAAAACTATCATATTCAGTCGAAACATTTCAAATTAAAGAAAGGTTTACAAAAGCACAAATTTATGAAAGCATAACGCTTGCAGTGAATTCCACATGCTTGAAAAGCACAAGATACGTAGCGGTGCTACATTAAGTCAAGCCACTATGATTTTTTTCTTCTTTCAGTGACACACATCAACTGAAAGCATTAAAAACTGAAAAAATTAAAATAAAATTAAGACAAGAATAAGACCATGGTGTGACAGAAAAAAATTGGAAATGGAAAAAGAACTGTAGACATTCTGTATCTTGTCTATAAAGATCCTACCCAATAAATTTTGTTCCTTGAGGCCCAAGCTGCAGGATTCGGCTAACCAAGCTCTCACCCTCATTTACAGGGGGAGGATTGGTAGGAAGATGCAGTTTACTGAATAACATCCATGCAGCAGGAAGAGAAACAAGAAGGGGAGATTGTGAATAAACTGTCAGTCACGACAGAGCCTGCCTGATTTGCACCCAAGTGCCACCTCAGAAACAAATTAAATATATTTTTCCTTTTTTTGTAAAATACCATCTCACAATGGACTGTTTCCTTAAAAATTATCTTTAAAAAGACATGTACCCAAAGTAGCCATTTATTCAATGTGGTGATATAATTCCAGCATCTATATTTTTTCCTAAGAATGGTGTCTTGACTTCCACAGGGGCCGCTGGGGTTCCGTGCACTCACTGAGCAGAGAACATGCTTCCTGGTTAGTAAAAGCTTTGACCAGCAAACTGAGTTAAGGAAGTATCATCAGCCTATTAGCTTTTCATAGAGTTACACAGCTTTGTGACCTTTGACACTGTATGAAAAGTGTACTCAATCAAAATGATTCAACTAAGTAATTTTAATAGTTAACTACTTGAGTTAACAAGGGTAAAGAAAATCAAAGACGCGGTATGAGGGCCAAGATTAAAACTGACAAAATAACTTACCCTAAAAATTGTGCCCCTGCAGGACCCATTTCTACCAGCCTACTGGCTAATCCCTCTCCTTCCACCATGGGGGGTGGGTTGGCCAGTTTATGTCTCTTTACCAAACGGCAGGTGATTCGGGTGGGGGCCGTACACTTGCGTGGAGGAATGATGATTCTCATCCCGTGGTGACGGCTTCCTCTCATGGAGCCACCTCTGGCATCCACCATAAAGCTAACCAGAAACCTGCAGGGAGAAGGTCAAAGGCCAAATCAAGGACAGAAATAAACCATCTTCACAGGAGGTTTCGAAATTAAATGTTCAAGTTTCAAGCGATAGACAATGTAGCTATCATTTCCTCTCTTCACAAATAAATTGGAAGTCAATACGGTGGAATCACATCAAACATGCATTCAACTTGTGAACTGGGCCAAAAGTGAAACATGACAACTTATTTTTTGTGCAACATGGCCTCCTAACGGAAGCCAACCACTATGCCAGATGCTCAAATTGAAGGAATAGTGAATGATTCAAAGTTGGAATAAAAGTTGGCTATTAAAGGACTGTCATACTTTTAAAAACAAAAAGCGAAACCACTGGTACGTGGTTTCTGTGGGTAGTTTGAGCTATATTCAAGGGTCATTTTAAATATAAATGGTTTTAGCCAAATGCTGACTATGGAAGCTCTCTCCCCTGACAAGTAAGATGCAACTCCACTGTATGTCTGCACATGTACAACTCATAAAATGAATGTGTATTTAATCATACCAACACTAATTTTTATTATCATAAAGCAGAATATAAGAATAAAAGCAGAAGAAGACTAGTTTTGCTAAGGCAATTTTGATGGAAAGGGATTTAATCTTTTCAGTATAAATTTGGCTTTAAAACTGCTTAAAATAACCTACATTTGAGTATCTGTACAGCAATACAAAAATGATAACAGACTTTTTAGAAAGTGTCTCTAAATTATAGAATTCTCTCATTGGCCTTTATATTAAAGCTAGTGAGGAAAAAACATTTGTCTGCATGTAGATATGAAAATGGGAAGAAATTAATTGTGTCATATCTGGATAATAGCCTATTGGAATTCTTGGTTCTTGTCATGTGCTCATGGAAAAAAAGTCCTCCACAAGTTCTCCCACCATTGTCATGATGTCATAAAGCACGCTGGTGAACAGAAACCAATGAGCCCGACGTGTGGAAGAGTGCAAGTCAGCTGGCAACAGAAACACGTTATCTTCGCATTCTAATTTTCACGTGTACTGAACAGCACAAAATGTTGATGATTAGAAAATTGTTTGGGGGGCCAGCCCCGTGGCTTAGTGGTTAAGTGCACGCGTTCCGCTACTGGTGGCCCGGGTTCGGATCCTGGGCGCGCTCCGACGCACCGCTTCTCTGGCCATGCTGAGACCACGTCCCACATACAGCAACTAGAAGGATGAGCAACTATGACGTACAACTATCTACTGGGGCTTTGAGGAGAAAAAGGGAAAAAAAGGAGGAAGATTGGCAATAGGTGTTAGCTCAGGGCCGGTCTTCCTCAGCAAAAAGAGGAGGATTGGCCTGGATGTTAGCTCAGGGCTGATCTTCCTCACAAAAAAAAAAGAAAGAAAGAAAGAAAGAAAATTGTTTGAATACCTACAGTATTTTAGGGTGGAAATAATCCCATCCATCAAAATCATCTACTACTTATTCATCTAAAAACACTTCTAACATCCTGCAAATAGATTTTAGGACTTTGCATGGAGGTCCAAGCCGGGGACCCTCTCCTAAAGAACGATGCCTCTTGACCTTGGAAGAGGAACCTCTTCAACAAAGCAAACTGACCTGCCATCCCCACAGAGAGAGGCAATGGCATGGGGATCGTTTTTCAGCCAATCAGATTTTCAGAACCAACTCTGGTCATCAGTGAGATGGAATCAACTTCACACGCTTTTGCTCATTTTGGATTTAGCCATTTTCCTCTGGACTAATTTGTTTTTGCTAACATTCTACCTACTTTGAGAGACTATGGGACCACTACGATTCCAAGTAAGAGGGGAAGACTGACCCCCTCAAAAACAAAAGCAAAAAGAAAACAAGAAAAAACACTCCTCCCTAGGCAGACAAAGATACTGGTTCACTTGTACAAGTGTCCACAGGAATTGTCTCCAGTGCTGATGATACAGCACTCACTTGAAACTGCTCTGTGGGGGCAACATTTTCTCAGACATACACATGTTTAACAACTACTTTTACTCAGTAGTGAAGGCAACATGGCAATATTATAAAGAAGCCTAAGACAAAATCTGATCATTCCCAGCATTTAGTATTTAAAATCAACTCATGATTGGAAATAATAGTAACAGAACAGATTAAAAATGATTCAAGATAAACTCTAGTTTTGAAAATTCAGTTGTATTAGTACAAATAAACACTGGAGTGTTTACAGTGAGAAGGCATTATTTGCCTTGGCAACAAACAGCTGAGTCTCAATAATATAGACAGTAACTCAGATCAGGTCTGTCTTGTTCATCGCTTGACCTGCAGGGCTGAGCACAGTTCCCGCACACAATAAATGTTTACTGAATAAACCAATGAACAAAACTGTTTGTTAAGCGTGCTCAGAAACGCTTAGGTCAGACTTGGTTACTAATCCTAAAATATTTATATATTTATATATATATATATAAAACTTGTAGCTGAGCAGCCCAAAGGTAGTATACGAAGGTTATCAGTGTCAATAGAAAAATATCTCAGCTACAAAGAATAGCAGAACCAAATGGAAAAAACATGGCTTAGATGATTTTAATGACAAATTGGAAGAAGCTCTTTCTCTGTGTTCTACATAACACTCAGTGCATAGCTGGTGCTCATTAACGATCATTTATTGTTCTAAGGTTTTCAATTTAACAGAGTCAACAGACTTAGGAGAGATGCAAATATATATGTTAAGCAGGATATGGGTCCTATTATTCAATAACATGAAATACAGTGATTTGTTTTCAAACTCATTCCTTACATATTCTGTGCAAAATAAAATGTCATGCAACATAACTTATAGAAACAAATTAAAAGGTGACATTTAATCATATTTGTATCTTACTAATATTTAAACTACGGCAGGAATTCTACAAATGATCCTAAAACCAACACATGAATGTTTCTAGTTTTAGCAACAGCGGGATGACAAATGCTGATACACTACAGACATTGACACATCTGACTGTGGGAAAAACTCACATAAATTAAAAATACAAAAAAGGATGGTTCACATAAAGGACACAGTTATCACCTTGAATCATACTGAGGAAGTGGAGAAGAATAGCTGCAAAATAATTTAGAAAGCAAATGGGAAAAATTAATGTAAGATAATTAGAAGCAAGCAACAGAAAATGTCAATGATAAGCAAAGGAAAAATAAAAACCATCAGAAAATGAAACCAAGGCATTTGGCATTTGTGGGACAACCTGGAAAAATATTTGCCTTAAATGGCTATATAAGCTACTCCATAGACCTGGCATTAGTGAACTATTTCCAAGTGTATACCAAGTCTGTATTTTCCTTTTCAAATAAACCCACACTAGCTGCCATTACTTTTGCTTTCCTACACACACATCTATTGTCTTCAATAAGTTCAAGGGGAAGGAGAGATAATTTGCATGTTCAAATACTTCACTGTTTCCAATGTATGGGAAAGTTCATTTCTGATTTTATTATTCTATGCTCCCTCAACTTCTCAGTTTACTAAATTAAACCCTGGTACTTTTCTTTCCTATGTAGAGAACAAGTGCTGGTTCTAGGCCTTTGAAACATGGTGGCAATATAGGCTTGATTCAAAGAACTCTTCAACATGTCTGCCCACTGAATGTATCCCAAGGATTTTATATTTTCCTTCTCAACTGTGATTTTTTTTTTTTTTTGGCAATTTTAGACCCATATATATCTAATATAATTGTGTAAATATTTTAAGCAGTTTAAAAAATTAATATTACTATAATTAAAGGTTTTTTTAGTTGAGTTAAAGAAATGCAAGGTTAATGACTCAAAGACCACCATGTAATTTATAGTTTATAAAGCACTTTCATGTAAATTATTTCCATTTGAATGACACTGCAGTGATTTATTTTTCAGAATTGTATCGTTACAAGCCACAATTCTTTAAGAATACTTGAAGTAACCTGAAGCATTACTCTGAGTATTGGACTTTTCATCTATAAAATGGGGATAATGAGTAAAATCTATCTCACAGTGTCATTGTAAGGTTCAAATAAATATTAAGTAAGATAATACATGTAAAAGATTCAGCACAAACCCAGGTACACGAAAAGCACTAGGTAAATGTTAGCTATCACTATTTATTTTAATTAAAAGCAGCGGAAAATACTTCATGTAATACATAAGGCACTTCACAAATGTTAATCATTGTTAATTTATTTAATTCCAAATTAATCTGTCCTTGTCCTGGATCACAACTAATTTATGGCCTAGATGCCAATTTCAGAGGTGAAAATACCTTGAATTTTTCATCATCTTAATGAATTATTTCTATTCCATTTCTAGGGACATCAATTATCCCAAGTTTTAATTACCCACAGGTGAAGAATCCAATATCTAAAAATACATGGATTATGAAGTCAGCAATTGAAGCGGGTCATCTTTTGGCAGCTCACCCCAAACTGTGCTGACCAGGGCAGGCGGCAGTGAGAAGCCTGTCTGATGTGGTTTTTACCATAGCACTTCTGGTGTACATACCTTGGTACATTCACTTTTTAAAAGTGAATTTCTTTTCTTTTTTTAGTTCCTTTCTTTTTTTCTAATGGTAATCTACTACAAGTTAATTATAATATTTTTTCAGGAATGCAGAAGGTACCAAATTTGATCTGGAGGTTTCAAATTTATATTTTCTTTTTAAAGGAAAATCACACAAAACAAATCATTTGTCAACTCAAAGGCCTATATCTTATGAGAAAAAAAATAAGAACACCAAAGCTTACTGCTTATTTAAAAACTAAATGTTTGAATGAAAATTTTCTATCCCTCGAAGCAAAGCACAAAAGCAGTCAAACAGTGAGGTAAATTAACAGAAATACCTACATATTTAATTTTTTATTCAAAAAAATCAGAAACTCAGAAAAAAACTTCATTTGAATAAAGTATAATTAAGAGAAATGACTATATTTAAGTATTTTTTTTATTGAAAAGGAAAATTAAAGACCTAAAAGTACTGCCAGAATAGCCAGGAAATTTTTATGCACCAATGCTTTATTTAATTTCCTTTCCAACACTGTGCTTTCATCAATAAAAACAGATACACAAATTTGCTTAGAAAAAATATTTACTAATGATTTACAAATATATGTCACATATACTTACTAATGAAATCCTTTAGAAGATCAATATTTCATACATATGAAGAGTGTCAATATGAATTTATTACTGCAAATAATAAATGCAATGGTAATTTAATAGAATAAAGAAAATTGACTTTTAGTTTACTTACCCAGAATGAACAGGACTTGAGACAAGATTGACATTGTCCAAAGTGTCTGCAGCCCAGCTATAATGTCTAAGAGAATCTGAATCAAATTCTCTTGTGAAAGTTAGATGCTGAAAAATAAAATGATATATTGCATCAACAACCAACACAAGACACTGGTTTCTCTGCACCTACAAAATATACCCGTATCTCTCTATAAGTCCAGATTAGTCTCACATTCAAACTAAACAACTTTTATATACTCCTCTATAGGTCTACGTTGAAGTTTCAAGAATTAAAAAATAAAGTTTATTGATATGCTGTATTATTTCAATCTTTTAAGAAAGCACCTTGAGTAATTGGCATGGCAAAAGGAATATCACAGAAGCAATTATAACCACGATTTTAAGCACTTCAACACATCTCTAAATTAATCCTCTAACAACTGTAAAATTCTCTCCCAAATCTCAAAATAAAAATAAAAAATTCAATCTTGATGACTTCTGTTTCCAAGTGGAGCAGAGTAGCTAGCAGGAGCCTAGTGCTGCTGCCACGTACTCCAGATAAACATGGAGATCATCTCTGAATGCGGCAGGCAACAGCTGAGGCATGAACTAGAGGAGGTATACTCTGGAGAGGGGACGATCTCAAAGAGTTGAGCTGACTCTTCGTTGTCATTTTAACCTTGGGGGCATTTGTCAACTACCAGTGCAGACAGAATTTGGGCTTTGTACCTACAGGGGCCACTGCTGGGGAATAGAAAAACCAAGAGAGTTTTGGTGGAAAGTTGAGTGGCCTCAAACATGCTACAGATTTCTGTTAAGAACATTTGCTGAATTCTGGCACTGGGCAGAACAGGAAGCTAAAAACCTAACTAGAAAAGCTCTGAAAGAGACAACAGAGCTTTTTGGTAGTTTCGTGAGAAAAAGATTTAGAGTTTGGGACTTGTAGACTTGTAAGGGCAGAGGACTCAAAGATCACATCAGAATTTCAAATAAGGTCCCTGAAGGGCCAGGGACAAACCAGAGGTAGTCTGAGCTTCACCAGGGGGGCAAACCAGCCACATTTCAGCAAATCTGGATTAGATTAAAATAATCAGCCACCACTCTATTTGCCTAGCAGAGGGAGGGTGATCCTCTACAGAGGAATATATCATCGTGTGTATTGTGTTTACAACTCTTTTATACATCACGTCCAGCATGCAATGAAAAATTGCCAAGCGTGGCCAGAAAACATGAACAAAACCAGAAAAATAAAAAAACCATAAAAACCCAAAAAAACTATAAAAACCCAAAAAACTATAAATAGACTCCCAGACTCACCCTACATTTTCAAGTACGCTAATAAGAACTTTACAATAACTATGATTAGTAATGTTTAAGAAAATAGGGGAAAAGATAGAGAAAAGAAATTAGAAGGTGGATAATTCAACAGAGCACTGGAATATGTGTAAGAAAGAATCAAATGGACATTTGTACAGTTCTAAATACAATGTCAGTTGTCGACTTGACACAATAGAAAACAGGGCTAGTAAACCAGAAGTGTAAATGAAAAAAATATACAAAATGAAGGACAGATTTAAAAAACAAATAGAAAATACAGAAAAAAGTATGCAACGTGGAACACAGTGAAAGGTTTTAACGTATGTGTAATTGGACTGACTCTCAGAAGTAGAAGACAGGAATAAGGCAGAAGCTATATTTGAAGAGAGAATGGCCAAGAATGTTCTAAATCTGATGAAAGATATCCCACAGACCAAAAATAAAATCAATCTCAATTTTTGCCCTGCTAAAGATTTGCTTCCTACTGAGACCCCAGTAAAATGACAATCTAGTATTTAAAAATACACACACACACACACACACACACACACACACAGGCAAAGAGTATAAGAGGTGACATCAACAGAAAAATAAGGATTGTTTGAAAGTCTGTTTAAAAAGTGATCTGATCCCCATAATCTCCTCACTAATTTATCAGTTGCCAAAAAGTGCCCCTCATGTCTACACTAGCAACCTTGGCAGAAGACTAGAGGCATAGAGACCAGATATAGAAGATGTTAGAGGTGCCATAATGAACATGGAGATTAATTGAAAGTTTATACAGAATGTTGACTCCCAGCCTCCTTCCCTTACTGGACAGAGGCGGAGCCTCCAGGAAGAAAATGGGAAGTCTCTGGGATTTCCCAGTGAAATGTCCCAGGCTTATTACTTTAGTGGACATCATGGATGGTAAGCCCTCCACCATGCAGAGAGCTTCCAATGTGCTTAGTAGTGGCAGACAGCCCAGTGTCACTAGACAGCTGAGAAAAGAATCTAATACGAAGATAAAATAAACAAGCAAACAGAACAAAAGCAAACTGGAAGAAACAGGCTTTTCAGGGAGAAGAAAGCTTAGAATTTTTCATTAATATTCAGAGAGAAACGAGACCTTTTTACACTTATGAAACAATAAAATGCTAGAAAAAAAAGAACAGAGAAAAAAGTCATAAAAAGTAACAAATATGATAGCATTAAAGTTGAAAAAAATGCCTAGAAATTAAGGGGAGATTTTTCCAAACAGAAAATAGGAGAGAATATACAAGAAAGCAGAATATCAGCTCAGGAATTTCAAATCCTCCTCCCTTCTCCGAAAAAAAAGAAGTTCCCGAAAAAAAAGAAGTTCTACAGAGAGAAAATAGTGAAACAGAAGAGAAGAAATCAAAGAAACAATTCAAGAAACTTTCCCAGAGCTGAAGACCTGAGTTCTCAGAGTAAAAATAGCCACTATAGATGAATATAAACCCCACTACAGCACATCATCGTGAAATTTCAGAACTTGGAGACAAAGAAAGATTCTACAAATTTAGAGAGGAAAAATGGTCACAGATGGCAGACTTTTAGCAGCAAAAACTGACGTTAAAGGCAATGGAGCAATTTCTTCAATGTTCTGAGATGAAATGGTTTTCAACCAAGAATTCTATAACCAGCCAAATAAAAAAAAAGTGTGAAAACAGACAAGATATTTTCAGACATATAAAACCTCAAAAAATATATTTATCACGCACTCTGTAAGGAAACTATTGGAAGAGGTACTCCACAAAAATGCAGGCTAAACCAGGAAGAAGGAAGACACAAGGTCTAATGCAAGAACATGGGGAATTTTTGTGGTAACGATGAAGCAAGACCCAGGAGGACATCCGTGCAGTGGGCCTACAAGGAACTTGACAAGTAAGAAAGCTCTAAGAGAGATGAATTAAGTAGATGAAATTTATAGAACACCTGATCAGTGTGAATATATTGACAGGAGATTTGCACAAGTAGGGAGGAGTTTGTGGGTTGACCTAGTGATATGTACACCAAGCAAATGCAAAAACTCTAGGGAAAGCAAAATATTGTGCCCAAAAGAAAATGCAATCATAATATACTTCACATCTCTGACTAACATTTACATAGGCATAATACAAGCACTAAACATGGTATAACCAAAATAAAATACAACTGTTTTGTGAAAATGGGGGGATGGGAAGCATGCATGGTGGTACAGAAGAGGTATTTAAAAAAATTAAAGCTTCATCTTCCATTTCTGGAAGTCAATAAATAATTCCTGAAATGGGGAAAAGCCAACAAGAAACAACATATATGTATCGTTTAGAGACATGAAAACACATAATAAGAGTCATCAGAAGGTATGCTAAGCAGTTGTCTCTGGAGAGAAATTGGGGTCTGAAGGTGTATTTGAGGATTTTTTTTTTTCCTGATTAGTACGTCTTATAAAATGACATGACTTTTTGTCTGTAAAACTTTGATAATAATAAAACTTAAATTTAAAAAATTACCATGAATTACAAAGATAAAAAAAAATAGCCCTGAAATCAAATTGAGAAGTAATTTGTAGAGCAGATATGTGCAAGTCACTATCCTACCTAGATCCTAGGAAAATGCAAAAATGAATGAGGAACAGCTTTCTCTGCATACAAGAACGGACACATTCAGTGGATGGTTGTGTGATCAATGGTGTTAAAAAGAGGCCGCAGAACCCCAAAAGAGCAATACATCACTTTAGAAAGTTCTCAAATTCTATATGGGTTAACCAAAGATTAGATGTTGGTTTTAGTCGGGCCTTATTTACCCATTATACCGAATTTGGAGACCCCAACCAATCAACCATCAGAGTAGGGCAAACATGTAATATAAAGTGGGTGGTGCTGCTCACTTTATTTATTTTTTAGCAAACTACAATTCCCACATTTGGAGCCCCGAGGTTACTTTTCACAAAGAACCCATTTTTTTAAAGGTTCTAATAAATAAATAATATCATTCCTCTTTGGTAATTACAGTAAACTATTTACCTTTGTGCTCTTAGAGACATGCACTGGAGACATTAATTATTGAAACAATGAATTACATCACACAAAAAGGTATCACCGCCATCATGTAATATGTACGGAGGCTGGAGTGTGCCAGCACCTGGCGATACTTCCCTCTGGGGCCTTCCTAACCCCTTTACTCTTGCAAGTCCTTGCCACTCACTGAAACTCTGTCATTAACACAAGTGAGCAAACATGCTTGTTCAAAACAATGAGCCATATGTCCCAATATGTGTCCCAGGTCTTTTGTTCCATAGAGGTTTACATAGGTTTATGGGCAGACCTAGCAATTTTAATAACCTGAATACAGACAAACAACGCTCTTCTTACGGCGCATCCATCTAAATACAAAATAAGGCAATTCAACTGAACCTATGGTTTTTATAGAAAGAGACTGAATTGGTAGCTTCAGTTCTAAGCTACCTGTCTCTGAATACTTATTTCTACAGACTAGTGTTTACTTAAAACTGAAATGTGAAAACTGACCTGTTGACTTATTTTAATAAACAATATGAATTTTAAAATGTTCTGACATGTTACTGTG